>NC_053390.1:366478059-367812014 GCF_905171765.1 Bufo bufo | reverse complement strand
AGTGATGAGCGGCAGGGGTCATATTCGAATTCGCAATATTTCGTGAATATTTAGTAGAATATTCGTAAAAAATTTGCAAATTCGCGATTTTTTTTTTACTCAAAAAATTGGAAAGGTAATAATTTTGTAATATGCTAATTTTTGGAATTCGAATTTTCAGATTCAAATTTTTTTATTGTAAATTTTTCAACTTACAACTATTAGACAAAGAAGATTATAGCACTATATTAGCTAAATTGCTCTATATTCGATTTTTTTCGAATATTCTCTATATTGCTATAACTTAGTTTTTTCGAATATTCATAATATTCTAAAACAAGAATATTTAGCAATATAGCGAATATTAAAAAAAAACTAATATAGAGCAAAATTCGCAAACACTACTACTCCTAAAGTCAAGTATATTGCAGCCTTCTTATTGGCCCACAAGCTAGAAGCAGTGAGGGATCATGTGTACTGATAAAAAAATAAAAAATAAATCGAAAAAAAAATAAAAAGAAAAAAATACATTCGAATATTCGAAATTACGAATATATATAACTATATTCAAAATATTCGCGAATTTTCAAAGTACCTATATTCGCAATAAAAATTCAAAATTCGAATATTCGTGATCAACACTATTCCCAATGCTAAACAAGCCTCCTGGCTTTCTGACATTTCCCAGACTATTGCTTCTTTCAAAGAGGGCATAGTGATTGTGGGAGGAGACCTAAATGTTTCTCTCAATCCTCAAATTGACTAGTCCTCCCATAAATCGGCCCATTCATTACGTTCTCTAAGGACCATTAGGGACACTTTTTTGAGCCTTCATCTAGTAGATTCCTGGCGTGCACTACACCCAGATGCCCAATAGTGTTGAGCGCGAATATTCGAATAGCGAATATTAATCGCAAATATCGCAACTTCGATAATTTGCGAATATTACGAATATACTGCTATATATTCGTTATATTGAATATTCGTCATTTTACATCTGAACAAATGATTCCTCCCTGCTTAAAATGCTTGTGGTCAATGAGTCATTAGCCCACAAGCAAGAAGCAGGGAGGAATCATGACTTTAGATGTTGAAAAAAGACGAATATTCCAAAAAACGAATATATAGCACTATAGCAAATATATTTGTTTTGACATTTTCTTGAATATTCGTCTTTTTTTTTTTGTCCAAACAGTACAGTTAAACCACTTTGGCATACTCCTCCCTACAAGTGTCCCCGTCACCATGGGAACGCCTGGTGGTTAGAATATACCATCAGATCTGAGTTAGATCGTGAAAACTCAAATCCGATGGTATATTCCAACACAGAGGCGCTCCCATGGTCATGGGGGCGCTTGAAGTTAGAGTATACCAACAGGCGCATACATACTGGCTCCCTGCTGCCTGGTGGCACCTGACCTCTGACAGGGCACTGTGATCCACACAATTGCCGCACCTGAGGGGTTAATTGTGCGGATCACAGCACCCTGTCAGAGGTCGGGCGCCGCCGGGCAGCAGTGCCCCCCCCCCCCCCCCACTATTCAAATCATTCATGGGCAGTGCACCCTAACCCCCCTCACCAGTATTACAATCATTGGTGGCAGTGCGCCCTCAATCCCCCCTCCCTCCCCAGTATTAATCATTGCTGGCATTGCGCCCTCAATCCCCCCTCCCTCCCCAGTATTAATCATTGCTGGCAGTGCGCCCTCAATCCCCCCTCCCTCCCCAGTATTAATCATTGCTGGCAGTGCGCCCTCAATCCCCCCTCCCTCCCCAGTATTAATCATTGCTGCAGTGCGCCCTCAATCCCCCCTCCCTCCCCAGTATTAATCATTGCTGGCAGTGCGCCCCCCCCCATCATTGGTGGCAGCGGCAGTTCCGATCGCAGTCCCAGCAGTGTAATGCTGGGGCTCCGATTGGTTACCATGGCAACCAGGACACTACTGAAGTCCTGGCTGCCATGGTCAGTTAGTCAGCATTGTACTTTCCTGCGCTGGGGCCGCCGGGCGCTCCTTCTTCTCAAACTCACAGGTTTGTGCGGCGCATTGCTATAAGAATATGCCAAACAGACCTGTGAGTTTGAGAAGAAGGAGTGCCCGGCGGCCCCAGCGCAGGTAAGTACAATGCTGACTAACTGACCATGGCAGCCAGGACTTCAGTAGCGTGATTAATATTGATTAATACGGGGGGAAGGGATTGTCAGCGCACTGCCAGCAATGATGTTTAATACGGAAGGGGGGATCCGCACTGGCCACCAATGATTGTAATACTGGTGAGGGGGGGTTAGGGCTCATTGCCCATGAATGATTTTATTAGTGGGGGTGGAAGCACTGCTGCCCGGCGGCACCAAACCTCTGACAGGGTGCTGTGGATTAATTGTGTGGATCACAGTGCCCTGTCAGAGGTCAGGTGCTGCCAGGCAGCAGGTGGCCAGTATGTATGCGCCTGTTGGTATACTCTAACTTCAAGCGTCCCCATCACCATGGGAACGCCTTTGTGTTAGAATATACCCTCGGATTTGAGTTTTCACGATTTAACTCAGATCCTATGGTATATTCTAACCACCAGGCTATATATTAGTTTTTTTGAATATTCGTCTTTTTTCAACATCTAAAGTCATGATTCCTCCCTGCTTCTTGCTTGTGGGACAATGACTCATTGCCCACAAGCATTTTAAGCAGGGAGGAATCATTTGTTCAGATGTAAAAAATGACGAATATTCTAAAAAACAAATATATAGCAGTATATTCTGTAGTGCTATATACTAGTTTTTGGTCAACACCTTTTTTCGCATAAAAATTCGCATTATGCGATTTTTTTTATTACAGATTTTTCGCAATAAAACGAATATCTCGAATACGAATATTCGCGAATATATGATGAATATTCTACCATATATTCGCGAAATATCGCGAATTCGAATATTGCCCCTGCCGCTCACCACTAATGCCCAAGACTATACCTTCTTTTTCCATGTCCATAATACTTACCACCGCATTGAGTATATCTTCATTTCCAAATAACACCTCCAGCTATGTCCTGAAGCCAAGATTGGTTACCGTATATCCATATTTCTGATCACACTCCTGTATTCCTCTCGGTTCTCTCCTCCTCACATAATCCTAGTTGTTTCAACTGACGCCTTAATGAATCCTTTCTAGGTGACTCCAACACCATCAAGAGTGAGTTGACTCCTTACTGGATGAATATTTCGAGTTGAATAATCATCCTCCCCTCTCACCCCAGACTCTATGGGATGCACATAAACCTTTCATAAGGGGTCAATTTATTAGTTTAGGATCCCACTTGAAAAAACTCAGAGAAAGAAACGTTGACGCCCTCCTATCTAAATAAAAAATCTTGACACTTTACACACGCTCCTTGTCTGATTCTCAACTTCAGGAACTTTCTAATTTGAGAGCAGAACTGAAAGCATTATTGCAAACTAAATCCGCCAAATATTACCTCCACTCTCAACACAAGTTTTTCGCCCATGGCGACAAAACAACTACGTTCCTGATGAGTCGAATAAAGGCCAGAAGCGCGGATAACTACATACACCAACCATCCTCACCCAGTGGAGATCCCATTTTCTCTTATAATCAAAAAGCTAAACAATTTAGGGACTTATACGAAAAACTATACAACCTTCCCCCACCTCCCTCCCTCCCCCGAATCTCATCTTTCCCTTGTTTCCTCTTTCCTTGAATCGACCACCCTCCCTTCGCTCAACGAACCTCAAAAACGTTTGCTGGCTACTCCCTTCACCATTGATGAACTTTTTACAGCCCTTTCCCAGATGCCTTTAGGCAAAAGCCCCGGCCCTGATGGCCTTCCGGCCTCTTACTATAAAACCTTCAAGAAACAACTTCTACCTCACCTCCTCAATGTTTGCAACTTATCCCTACAAGGCAGTCCGCTCTCTAGAGACATGACGACAGTCCACATAGCCCTGATACCCAAAGAGGGAAAGGATTCTAAGCCATGCTCAAACTACAGGCCTATTTCTCTCTTAAATATATCTCAAACTTCTAGCCAAAATGCTGTCCAATCGACTAGCAAACTTCCTTCCCCTCGTGGTGCACAGGGATCAGGTAGGCTTTGTTCGCAATAGAGAGGGTAGAGATAACACGACTAGAGTTATCAATGTGTTGTTGTCATGCCCCACTCTGACGATGTGCGGAGGTCGGCCAGGATTGCAGCACAAGTTTAGTGTTTGTTTTGGAGCCGTGCTGGATCGCCTCTCATCAGGTGCACTGGGTGGGGTCATTAGTTTAAAGGGCTCACCAGCCCAGTGCTCTGAGTGGATTATACAAATCATTGTGGTCTTGGAAGCTAGGAAGGAAGGTTCTCTGTCTGTTCCAGCTCAGAGAGATAAGTGTGATTTCTGGTTTAGTTATTTTGTGTCATCTTTTCCATCCAGGTTCTGTGCGAGCAGGCTGCTCCTATTTCCCCTCTTCACCATCTCAAGGAAGTTAGGGTTTTGTCAGCCCAGGCACGGGGACACCTCATACTACCTTAAAGGTCTGCAGGTGGGCTGAGCAGTGCAGGGAAAGAGGTCAGGGATTGGCTAGGAGGTGACCCTTCCCCTGTCTCTTGCCCAGAGCCTGGTTGGTAGGTTTTCTGTTATTCTGAGTGCACGCCCGCCGTGACATTATAATCCGCCATACTGTGACTGCCATCACTCAGTGGTTTTGTGATGGCGTTAATTGATGCACTGGTTGACCGCATGCAGGGTTTATCCCTAGAGGTTGCGGATCTGCGTAGTTCGGTCACACAGTGTCAGAGGTTTCTGGCATCAGGTACAGGTCAGATTGGTGGGGAGCCTAAAGTCGCTCTTCCCGAGAAATTATTTCAGTTTTAAAGAGTTATGTAAATAGTATTTTCGACTGCGTCCATTTTCATCAGGTAATGAAGATCAGAGGGTTGGTATCATCATGTCTCTGCTTAAAGGGGACGCGCAATCCTGGGCCTTTTCTCTGCCGCCCGGTTCTCTGGCCCTCCGGTCGGTGGAGGAATATTTCAAAGCCCTGGGATTGATTTACAATGATCCGGATCGGGTCTCGATGGCAGAATCAATATTGCGTAACTTACTACAGGGTAAACGTACTGCAGAGGTTTACTGTATAGAGTTTAGGAGATGGGCTACTGAGTCGGGGTGGAACGACCCCGTGTTACGTAGTCAGTTTTGTCAGGGGTTGTCTGAAAGGTTGAAAGATGCCCTGGCTTTTCATGAGTACCCGGATACTCTGGAGAATGCTATGTCTTTGGCTATACGGTTGGATAGACGTATCAGAGAGAGGTGTGAGGGTCCCTCCGTGCAAGGGATCCCTCCTGCGTGTGGTTTTGTCTCACCTGCTGCCCAGGATGATATTACTTATAACTCTGGGGTAGGGGAGGAACCCATGCAGTTAGGTCAGATATCTTGCCATTCTGGTAGTAGAGACTTTAGGAAAGTGCACAATCTATGTTACTACTGTGGAAAGAGGGGTCATTTTATTTTTTCTTGTCCTTATGTTAAACCACAGGTGGAAGAGAAAAAGAAAAAAGAAAAAAAAACTTCCCTCACACTTGGTAGTATGAATGTGGTGGTGGAGCAGACAGGTATGCAAGCTCCCTGCAGTTCCCGTTTTCTCCTTCCAGCTATGGTGGCGCTAGAGTCAAAAAATGTGTTTGTTGATGTATTCCTTGATTGTGGTGCTGTGGTAAACTTAATTGACTTTCTTTTCCTTCAAAACCTAGGACTAAGTACTTGCACTTTGGAGAATGAGATTCGTGTTTTTGCAATTAATTCTTCCCCTCTTTCTCAAAGGAGCCTTACTCACATTGTTCATGGTATTCATTTAAGGGTGGGTGATTCACATGCTGAAATTATTTCTTGTTTTGTCATGAAGGATTTGCCAGCTCCTGTAGTTTTGGGGTTGCCATGGTTGACTAGACATAACCCAATTATAGATTGGCAAGCGAGACAAATCATTGGTTGGAGTGAGTTTTGTTCGGATAATTGTCTTGGCACATCTATCTCTGGTGTGTCCATTACGGCTTTACCTCAGTATCTCTCGGATTTTGCGGATGTCTTTTCGGAGGGTGGGGCTCAGGAATTGCCCCCTCATCGAGACTATGATTGTCCAGTTAATTTCATTCCGGGGGCTAAGTTGCCAAAGTCTCGGCTTTACAACCTCTCTCAACCCGAAAGAGAGGTCATGCGAAAGTATGTCCCGAGAGTTTGGCAAAGGGTCATATTAGACCATCTAAGTCTCCAGTGGCAGTAGGTTTGTTCTTTGTAAAGAAAAAGGATGGATCACTGAGACCGTGTTTGGATTTCCGGGAATTGAACCGTATTACAGTCCGGGATCCATATCCCCTTCCTTTGATCTCTGATCTTTTTGATCAGATTGTTGGAGCCAAGGTGTTCTCCAAGTTGGATTTGAGGGGTGCCTACAATCTGATCAGAATCAAGGAAGGGGATGAGTGGAAAACGGCCTTCAATACGCACGAGGGTCATTTTGAGAACCTGGTGATGCCTTTTGGGTTGACGAATGCGCCAGCAGTATTTCAGCGATTCGTCAATGAAATTTTTCATCACTTGGTGGGGAGGTTCATAGTAGTTTACCTGGATGACATTTTTATTTATTCTCCTGATTTGAAGACCCATCAGGATCATGTGAGACAGGTTTTGACGATCCTTCGGGAGAATAAGTTGTATGCCAAATTAGAGAAATGTTTGTTTGCGGTGCAAGAGCTTCCGTTCTTGGGATACATGCTTTCTGATTCCGGTTTTCGTATGGACCCCGAGAAGGTCCGGGCGGTTCTGGAATGGGACCGACCAGAGAATCAGAAAGCCTTGATGCGGTTCTTGGGGTTTACAAATTATTATAGAAAATGTATTTCAAACTATTCTACCATAGTAAAACCTCTCACTGATATGACCAAGAAGGGCGCCAACGTCTCTGTCTGGTCGGATGAGGCATTGCAGGCCTTTTCGGCTATTAAGGAGCGTTTCGCGTCCGCTCCCATTCTGGGGCAGCCGGATGTGTGTCAGCCATTTGTAGTGGAGGTTGATGCATCAGAGGTGGGGGTTGGAGCGGTACTGTCACAGGGTTCATCCCCTGGCAAGTGGGTCCCGTGTGCCTTTTTCTCCAAGAAGCTCTCGGTCGCCGAGAGGAATTATGATGTTGGAGATGGAGAGTTGTTGGCTATCAAGTTGGCCTTTGAGGAATGGTGCCACTGGTTGGAGGGGGCAGTTCACCCCGTTACGGTATATACAGACCATAAGAATTTGGCATACCTGCAATCTGCCAAGTGTCTGAACCCTAGGCAAGCCAGATGGTCACTGTTTTTTACCAGGTTCAATTTTGTGGTTACCTTTCTCCCAGGGGTCAAGAATGTCAAGGCAGATGCCTTGTCTCGCAGCTTTCCTGGGGGAGGTGATTCAGAAGATCCTGCTCCGATTTTGGCGGATGGGGTGGTGGTCTCTGCTCTGTACCCTGAATTGGAGATGGAGGTGTTGGGAGCCCAGGAGGGGGCTCCTGGTTCATGTCCCCCAGGGAGGTTGTTTGTTCCTGAGGGCCTACGATACAAGGTGTTCAAGGAACATCAAGATACTGTTCTCACTGGACATCCTGGTGGTAAGTCCACCTGTGATCTAGTATCCCGGAGGTTCTGGTGGCCAGGGTTACGTAAGAGCATTGAGAATTACGTGACAGCTTGTGAAACCTGCGCTCGGTCAAAGGTTGCTCATACTCGACCGCCTAGTTCGCTTCTTCCATTGTCTATTCCGTCTCGTCCTTGGACGCATTTGTCTATGGACTTTATTACGGATCTGCCGAGTTCCTCCGGGAGAACAGTGATTTTGGTGGTAGTTGACCGTTTCAGTAAAATGGCTCACTTTATACCACTAATGAATCTGCCTAACGCTAAGACTCTTGCGCAGATTTTTGTGGATAATATTGTGAAATTGCATGGTATTCCTTCAGACGTGGTCTCTGATAGGGGCACGCAGTTTGTCTCCAGGTTTTGGAGGGCGTTCTGCTCTCGGCTTGGCATTCAACTTTCATTCTCCTCGGCTTTTCATCCGCAGTCGAATGGTCAGACGGAGCGTACTAATCAAAACCTGGAGACCTACTTGAGGTGCTTTGTGGCTGAGAATCAGGAGGACTGGTCCTCATTCTTGTCCTTAGCAGAATTTGCGTTGAATAACCGTAGGCAGGAGTCCACGGGTAAGTCGCCATTTTTTGGCGCATATGGTTTCCATCCTCAGTTTGGTACCTTTTCTGGGTCTGGTTCCTCTGGGATGCCAGAAGAGGAGAGATTCTCTTCTGCCTTATCCTCCATCTGGCAGAGGATTCAAGGGAATTTGGAGAGGATGGGTGAGAGGTATAAACGAATGACTGACAGGAGACGTGTGACTGGTCCGGACCTGTGTGTGGGTGATCTGGTGTGGTTGTCCACTAAGAAAATCAAATTGAGAGTGCCATCTTGGAAACTGGGTCCTAGATTTATTGGTCCGTATAAAATTTCTGCGGTGATCAATCCTGTGGCGTTTCGGCTGGATCTTCCGCAGACTTGGAGGATCCATGATGTGTTCCACAGGTCTTTACTAAAAAAATACGTGAGACCGGTGGAACCATCGCCATTGCCTCCTCCTCCTGTTCTGGTCGAGGGAAACTTGGAGTTTGAGATCTCCAGGATTCTCGACTCGAGAGTTCTTCGGGGTTCCCTTCAGTACCTGGTGCACTGGAGGGGATACGGTCCTGAGGAGTCTCGGATGTGGGTTCCGGCGGTGGATGTCAACGCCAGCCGACTGGTGAGGGCTTTTCATAGGTCCCATCCGGATAAGGTTGGTCCGGGGTGTCCAGAGGTCACCCGTAGAAGGGGGGGTACTGTCATGCCCCACTCTGACGATGTGGGCAGGATTGCAGCACGAGTTTAGTGTTTGTTTTGGAGCCGTGCTGGATCCACCTCTCATCAAGTGCACTGGGTGGGGTCATTCGTTTAAAGGGCTCACCAGCCCAGTGCTCTGAGCGGATTATACAAATCATTGTGGTCTTGGAAGCTAGGAAGGAAGGTTCTCTGTCTGTTCTAGCTCAGAGAGATAAGTGTGATTTCTGGTTTAGTTATTTTGTGTCATCTTTTCCATCCAGGTTCTGTGCGAGCAGGCTGCTCCTATTTCCCCTCTTCACCATCTCAGGGAAGTTAGGGTTTTGTCAGCCCAGGCACGGGGACACCTCATACCTACCTTAAAGGTCTGCAGGTGGGGTGAGCAGTGCAGGGAAAGAGGTCAGGGATTAGCTAGGAGGTGACCCTTCCCCTGTCTCTCGCCCAGAGCCTGGTTGGTAGGTTTTCTGTTAGTGCACGCCCGCAGTGACAGTTGTGCTATGCTAAGCACACCTCTTCCCTACTCCTCCTTCTTAGCACAGATGAGAATCAACTGGGTTTGATAGAATCAACTGGGTTTACCTGAAACAAGTGTTATTGGACTTCGGCCTGCCTGATCCCTATGTACAAGCTGTCTTTGCTATGTATGCTCAAGCCACAGCCCTTGTCATGGATAATGGAGACCTATCCCCATATTTCCACATACATAATGGCACCCCTGTCCCCTCTCCTTTTTATTTTAGCTATGGAACCCCATTTGGTCACTCTCCGCGCAGACTCAGGCATTAAAGGCATGAACTTGGGTGGCAAAGAACACAAGATAGCAGCCTTCGCCGATGATGTCATGATAATGACCACCAACCCAAAAGACTCTCTCCCCTATATACAACAACATCTACACTGTTATGGTATCCTATCCAATTTCAAGATTAATGCAAGTAAATCTCTAATACTTAGTACTGGGATCCCCCCCCCCCCCCCCGATTAAGACAATTACTGATTAAAGATTCCCCTTTCAACTGGTCCTCCCCTACCATCACATATTTAGGAGTTAAAATTAGCCCCCACATCCCAGACCTTTTTTATATTAACTATACTCCTCTTAAGGCGTCAATATTCAATGCTATTGATAAACTCCTAACCTCTGCCCCCACACTCTCCTGGTTTGGCCGTAAAAATCTCCTCACTTCTCTAATCCTTCCCCGTCTCACATACCTTCAACAGGTGTTGCCAATCCCTGTACCCAAGTCCTATTATACCTCTCTTAAACAAAAATTCAGGGCTTTCATCTGGAACAGGAAAAAGGTGAGACTCTCGTATGCTCTTCTGTCCCATTCTCGACAGTCAGGTGGCATTGGACTCCCAGACCCGGAGCTGTATGGGAAAGCAATAATTCTGGCCAGAACCGTAGACTGGTTACAAAATTCTAGACATAAACCTTGGGTGACTCTGGAACAAAGCATCATAGGTAAGCCTACACAAGCTCTCCTTTTAGGTCATCGAATCCTACCTCATATTCCGTTCTCTGCTTATCCAATCATAAAAGCCAAGTTGGATGCCTGGAGATGGTTGGGTTCTTCCCACTGCTCTGTACCCTTTTCCTCTCCATTACTTACAGTCAGTGATATCTTAGGCACATCCTCTCCAACTTTGCTTGACTCTTCTTCTAAAGGGGTTAGATCATCCCCCCTCCCCATCAATTATCTACTCCAGTTACCAGGTACCCTGGTCAGCTCGGATGTTTTGCTTGGCCTGCTCAACCCCCACCCCTGTGACCTTACCTTAATCCCACACATTAAATCTTTTTTTGCAAGGAATAACAGAAATGGGGAACTCCTTCGCCCCTTAGTATGGTTTGAATCCCTAATCATAAATCCCAACCCCCCCAGAAAACTAATCTCACAACTAAATGACAAACTACACTCTCCTCCTCTTACCATCAAACCAGCTTTTATACGTAGTTGGGAAAAAGACACTGGGATGGATCTACCCATCTCAATACTCCCAAAAATGTTTAATCTGCCTCATAAATATTCACGTTGTGTTCGCATCCAGGAGAATGGTTATAAAATCCTAACCCAGTGGTATATTACCCCTGTTAGATCCTTTTTCTTTTCTGGTGCTTCTTCGGACAGTTGCTGGAGGTGCTTGAAGGAAAGAGGAACTTTCCTCCATATTTGGTGGAACTGTCCTATAATAAACAAATGGTGGTCAGATATCTTCCAAACTTGTAATCAAATATGTTTGTCCTCAGTGAGGATGTCCCCCTACGGAGCCTTACTTTCCCATTTTGAAGAAGGAAACTTCCCTTCTCCGCCCTATCTTTTCAAACAACTATTAATTGCAGCGCGCCTCTTGATTCCTAAGTGTTGGTTCCAAACCTCCTTGCCCTCTCTGGAGTAGTGGAAGCTTAAAATAGACCAGCTCTATCGATTTGAGGAACTCTCCTCTTGGGAATCCCACACACACCCAGCGTTTTTCAAACGCTGGGCCCTGTGGTCAAAATACAGGTTCTCCAGACCTTTATAATAAGCTTTGAATTTGGTCATATTCCTGCCTTTGGGCTTCCACTGTTTCATTAAAAAAAGTCCCATTTCCCTATCCTCTATATAAGCACAAGGCTCTGGGTATGGTCCATCCCTGTTCCATCCCTAGTGCCCCCTACTCTCTCTCCTGCCATGGTGTCATTTGGATTTGGCATCTGTTGTCTCTCTATAGGAATGTCTAAAGTGATGTTTTAACTCCATGCTCTAGTAACATTATTTGACTTACTTCTCACATTGCTCTTAATAACAATTAATAGAATTTTGTCCAATTATGTCACTACCTTATACCTATTTGGTGATTTCTTCTTCTCATCAGTATCCTGTACCATGTTACACCTTTGCTTGTGACTTGTTACTCTGTTTTATTGAAAACAAAAATAAATATTTTAAAACCTAAAAAAAAAAAGAAAGAAAATGTCATGGGGTGGCACCGTTTCAGTTTTCGCTAAACAGGCAGCAGAAAGGCTAGGTGCACCCCTGGGCCTAGCCTAAGACTTAATGACCACTGTAAAAAGGTGTATTGGTGCTCACTAACGGGATAAACCTCTGCTCATTTTTAGCTTAGGGATCATGTAGTTCATCTTATCAGCAATTGACAACTATCTCTTTAGGGTAAGGATATCACTCACTGATATGACCATACACTTGATCACTAACCACAGAATGATTAGAGGTTTAAATAAAAACATTTTAAAATGTTTTAGTGAAATTTTCCCCACAAAACTATATATCAGTCTGTTCGACTCCTTCTTCTCTATAACACACTTCCTGCAAATTGCACAGCATTTTCATATCGATAGATTCCCTTTATTCATTTTAAGAAGCAATAAAGCTATTGTAGTTTGCTACTCATAAGACAACCAAGTCCAGTAAATAAAATTCCTTCTGACTGAAGCACTGAGGGTCTAAGTAGTTGTCTCCAAGACTTAATATTGCAGCAATATACAACTGACATACACAATTTAATCATAATTTCAAAACCTATCCTTTTGTTCAAATGTCAACAATGTTTATTTTGATTATTTAGCTTTTGGCCTTAAAAGGTTAATAACATAAGTAATATAAGTTAGACATTTTAAACAGCAATTCATTCATCACCTTGTGTAGCTTTTATGTAATTATAGGAACATTAGAATATTGAGTATAAGTATTTGCATTGTCAGCATCAGGATAAAATAGCAGCAGTAGAAGGCAACAGAGAGCAATCAGCAAACTTTCATTCACGGAGATGGAAGAGCCTGTCAATGGACACAAACAACTAATCAGTGGCAGAGTGACTGATGTCTCTGGTCTCATTCAAATATATCACAGTGACCAAGCAGTGCTTGCATTTTGTCAAATACATAGATAAACTAGGTTTAATGTATGATACTATTGCAAATAGATCATTAATTGTCTTTTTAGTGATCTAAACATAGCCCCCTCTCCTACCCTTCACTGATGGTGTTAGCTGCTTTGGCTGCTACATTAAATTTATTTTTATTTCAGTTCATGCCTCCAATTGTCACCGTATTAAATCAATCAAGGAATTTATCAATGTGTTAATTAAAGCCATCAAATAGGATAAGCAGTGATTTAGATGGCAAAGCAGGTGGTTATTTTTTACGTTTATTCATAGTGTTCAACTTTGTCCCTAATTTCAATGTTCCCTTTCTCTCATGAGATGCAATATTACGATGTAGGCATTGAGTTAATTGCTTTTTACTGCGGCTTGGCTTTAAATTAATACATTAATTGAAGGGTGTATCATAGATTGACTTCATAATGGCTTGTAAACTCAACAATTCATACCAATCAGTATCAAAGTGAGAGGTTTTACACATGTTATATCATTAACTAATAATTTTGCCTATTAACTAAATGTTTATTGAGTATAACAACTTAGCTAAAAAGCAATCAAATAAAGTCTTAGAAATGAAGGCGCACCTTATAGATTTTAGGCCTTGATTTTATAAGAATGATTTTCAGGCACTATGTCAGGTTTGCAGAGGCCTTGATCTGCCAATACACAATCTACACCCTCAAGTACTTTATACAGTAGTATAATGAGCCCCACAGTTGTTTAATAGAATGTATTAACAGTGGGTCATAAAAAAAAAAAATGTTTACGTTTTCACAAAGAGTAATAGGAGAAAAAAACAGCCTACAATGCTTAGTGGGTGTTTTCCCCCACATATTTTTTTGCAGAAATGAATGCAAAGCAGATATTAAAAAGTCAAAAATGCAATTCTTTTAAAGGTATACCATTTCAGTGCCTAATATGTTGTGCCAAGCTTGTGACAGTTAGAAAAGTAAACCCTTATATATTTTTTTCCTGGTTTTATAAACACCCTACATATGACCCTAGTCTTGGAGATACAACTGGATTTAGGAGTAGAGATAAGA
Source organism: Bufo bufo (assembly GCF_905171765.1). Classification (NCBI taxonomy): domain Eukaryota; kingdom Metazoa; phylum Chordata; class Amphibia; order Anura; family Bufonidae; genus Bufo; species Bufo bufo. The sequence continues at coordinate 367,798,227 of NC_053390.1, read as the reverse complement.
GAATTTCTCAAAATTCAATTCTGGTGCCAGGAATAAATTGTCTTCTGCTGATTTATCACTAGAGGTTTCTGTTTATTTTTTATTTTTTATAAACAATTTTTATTGAGTTTTTGAAATGCATACGATCTCAAAAGTATTGGGCTACATCAAGCGAGCTAACAGATAATGAATGTGACAACAAGTTAACAAGAAAACCTAATGACTGTATAAATAAGTTACAGAGAGAGAGAGAGAGAGCACTGTGACAATTTTTTAAGCAAAAGGTATAAAGTCATGTCAGTTGAGAGAGGACGGTTTTGTAGGGCTAAATTACAAACACGGAGCAGGTGGGGGTGTAAGGTGTTCTGGAAGGTGGAATAATAGGCAGTTGGAAGGCCGTCAGGTCCAGGGCATTTACCTTTTGGGGAATTTTTAAGAGCTAGGCAAAGTTTGGCTATAGAGAAAGGTTTTATCAGGTCCTCGCGTTGAGAGGGGGATAGAGACAGGAGATTTAGGGTGTCCAAAATAGATTTAGTAAGTATGTCCCGATTCACATTGGACTGGGCCTCATTGGGGGGGCAGGTTATAGAGGTCTTCATAGAAAAGGATAAATTGTTCAGCGATGGCATCTGAAAAGAAAAGCTGGCGGTCTTGGGAGGATTTGACTGAAGCTACGTATCTGGATAATTTTTTACGTTTAATACGGTTCATCATAAATTTTGAGGCCTTATTGCCATGGGAAAATAATTTATGTTGGGAGGATAAGTAGTATTTAGTTGCTTTTTTATTAAGTAGATTTTTAAGGTCTGATCTGAGTGTTGCGAGTTCAGATAAGGGTCTGTTTGTGAAAAGATTCCAAGGCATGAATTTGGTCTAGTAGGGAGGAAAGGTGTTTATCTGCTTGTTTTTTCAAAAAGGAGCATTTACTAATTAAATGTCCTCGTATAAATGCCTTATGAGCATCCCATAGGACTTGGGGGGGAAATATCATGGATATTATTAGTAGTGAAGTATTGGTCTAAGGCTACTTTCACACCTGCGTATAGGTGCGGATCCGTCTGGTATCTGCACAGACGGATCCACACCTATAATGCAAATGCTGGTATCCATTCAGAACGGATCCATCTGCATTACTATGTCAAAAAAAAGTCTAAGTCTAAGTGTAAGTCAAACGGATCCGTCCTGACTTACATTGAAAGTCAATGGGGCACGGATCCGTTTACAATTGCACCATATTGGGTCAATGTAAACGGATCCGTCCCCATTGACTTACATTGTAAGTCAGGACGGATCCGTTTGGCTCCGCATCGCCAGGCGGAATGGAGGCGGAACGGAGCCAAACTTATGCATTCTGAACGGATCCTTATCCATTCAGAATGCATTGGGGCTGAACTGATCCATTTGGGGCCGCTTGTGAGAGCCTTGAAACGGATCTCACAGGCGGACCCAGAAATAGCAGTGTGAAAGTAGCCTTAGAGGGATGTAAAGTGTTTCTTGTGGCCCTCATCACTCAGTATGGACTAATTAAGTCTCCAAGTGGAGGACTTACCAGGATCAGGCAGGAAACGGAATGTGCAGAAAACCGGGGAATGGTCCGTGATGGTGATGCTCCCAATCTCAGGATCAGTACACAGATACAGGTATTCTTTTGACACAAAAATGTAGTCAATTCTGCTGTAGGAGTGACCTGGAGCTGAATAAAAGGTATAATCAATGGTAGAAGGATTCAGACATCTCCATATATCCATCAGACCCATCTCATATTGTTTGGAGTTGAGTTTTTTCAATAATCTGACTGATAGTGGGGATCTTTTGGAGGATGTGTCCATGAGGGGATGGAGTGCCCATTAAAGTACCCTCATGGACAGACTCTACCAAAGATAAAACAGATAGTAACCACGGAACTTGATCAGAATTGGGGGAGTAAATGTTAACAAAGGTGAACATCTTATGTCCGATAAGACCCTTCAGGATGATATATCTTTCCTCTGGGTCCGAAACATGAGTGGAGTATTGGAAAGGGGTATCTTTCCGGAAGCCAATGCTGACTCCCCTTGAGGCTGCGCCGTCTGCACCACAGTGGAACCATTCAGGAAATCTGGAGTGGGAGAGGTCTGGGAATTTGCCATGCTTGTAGTGGGTTTCTTGGAGGAAGATTACAGAGCACCTTTCTCTCCAAAGAAGGGAAAGATTTTGGGATCTTTTGGAAGGAGATCTAAGTCCCTTCACATTATAAGATGCGAGTTTAAAATCAGGCATGGGGAATTATATGGGGTAATGTGAGGGGGATCAAACCGTTATTCTGTAGGTCCCAAGACAGGAGAAGAATGAAAGGACGTTTTGCAGCCTCCAGGGGAGCCGGACTTCTGTAGGTCTCTGGGTTACGCTTATGAGGATAGTACCCCTGTGCTCTCTGTCTGTAAAAGAATAAAGGTAGAACTAAACAGAGACTAAACCAATAACAAAACCAGAGTTGCAATAGAGCAAAAAAACAATAAAGAGATCAATATAAAGCTCAAAAGCTTCTCTTGGGGGGGAGGGGGGGGGGGGTTTAACCCAAGTAAAGAGACTTGCTGTAATTTGGGATTGTGTTATAAAAATAATCAGAGAGATGTTGGGGGGGTATAGGGAGGGAGGGGGGACATGGGGAGTAAAGGATAAAGAGAAGAGGACATAGGTGGGAGGAGGGCAAGGTTAAGTTGTGAGAAGAGATGAAGAGAGAAGGAGCACAAAATGTGAAATGTCACTAGCGGTTGGTGAATAAGACAGCAAAGAGGTATTAAGAGGTGGACCAGGCGATCCTCTTGGGGGTCAGAATGCCGCTTCTTTACTATATACACTGCTGCTTCGGAGTGTTTGCTCTTTCCCACAGTGTCATCTTCAGCAATTCAGGTAAAGAGGCAAGGTCAGAAACCACGTCCAAGTTTGCGATATCCAGAGGAGGAATGTCCATTGTGGAGAGGATGTCCTTTTTGGAGATTCTCATATGAGGAGATTCTGATGAGTTTTCCTGAGTAATTAAAGGAGAGGCTGAAAGGGAAGGTCCATCTGTATGAAATCCGCTTGTTACGAAGATGGTCAGTGAGAGGTTTAAGTATTTTCCTTTTCTGGAGGGTGACCGGGGAAAGGTCCTGATATATTGCAATAGGGCGTTCATTAAAGGAGATTTTTTTTTGCAGATCTGGCTGCGGTGAGGATTTTTTCTTTGTCCACAAAATTTAGGAATCAACAAATAATGTCTCTGGGGGGCTCACAGCTTTTTGTTTTTTGTCTGAGGGCTCTGTGGGCCCTTTCAATTATGAAGGGTGAGTTGTCATCACTCCCCAGGAGAGACTCCACAATTTGCTTGATGATGGGCAATATTTCCTTGTTTGTCACTGTTTCAGGAATGCCCCTGATTCTGAGATTGTTGCTCCAGCTGCAATTTTCTTGATCTTCCATACCCACATACAGTGAGTTGATATGTAGCTGGCAGATGGAGAGGAATTGTGCCAGTGCGGAACTGTGTTCTAGGGCAGCTGCTTGGGTAGTCTCCAGGGATTCCACCCTGTGGCCTACGTGCTAAATTTCCTGTGTCAGGACTGTTATCGCCTGCTTCAGTGGGAACAGGGCTTCTGCCAGGGCTTGTTTGAAAAAGTGTCTAGACACCGGTAGGGATTGAGAGGTTTCTATGTCACCCCCATCACTGTCCCCATCTGACTGACCTTCCTCCATGTTCTCAGAAGCGCGGTCGTTCGTCGGCGTCATCTTGGATTCCTTGGTGCCGGGCGGTGCAGTTTGCTTTTTAAGAAATTTCGCCATGCCAGTGCTTGGGTTAGTTGTTTTAGAGGTCATGGCTGGATCTGTAGGTCTCTGTCGCCGGATTTTAACCATGTTTCAGGTCTCTCTGCCGACGTATGCTGATCCCACAGCAAGTCAGTGTACGGAGCTCAGCAAGACGTGGCCATGCAGTTCAGGCGCTGGCTCCGCCCCCCTAGAGGTTTCTGTTTTTACACTTTGAGGAATGGTGCCACACTTCCAATCCTTAACTGCTGGTTTGCCCTTTTACTTGCCCTTAATCAAGATGACCAATGCTCATGGGATGGGAACCATCATGTTTTTGTTTAGGCATATTTCAGTCCATACTGTTCATCCAAAGATTGCTTGAGTATTGTGACTTTTTCTAGTCTCTGGGTTCATTTTGTTGTCAAACTCTTGGTCCATGAAAGATCTATGACAGTATCCCTCTTAGGTAGTAAAAAGAAATATATATTCTGAAACATATCAGCAACAGCAACTGTATTTTAGTCTGATCTAATGCAGAGCCTAGAACAATATATAAGGATAAACTTAAAAAATTCTAACTCTTTAAAAAACAAACAAAAAAACAAGCAGAATTTCATTTCAGGTACGGTTCTAACGAACTGGTCAGAATATGTGATTCGGGTATGAATAAATTTGGACTGAATCTAAACTGCTCTAATTGGTCTAAAAAATTGAGGTAGGACCCCTAACTTCTTTCTCTCTCCTTCTCTCTATTTCTGTCTCTCTTTTCAAGGGCTTTAAAACAAAGACAGCTTTAGTAAATAATTTCTGAGTGACAGTGACATATATAGCTATAAGTAAACGCATGGTTGACTGTGCTAACAAATCCAGAACTTACTGCATTGTTCAATTTGATGCTTTTTAAAATGTTCCAAAAAATGTCCTTTATTGGAGGCAGCTGCCAGCCCATGTTTATAAACATACGCTAATATCAGATATAATGTCTTATTGTGAAAAAGCTATCCAAAAATCATGACTTAACATGTGCAGATGACTGCCCATGTTTATACACATGCAGTAGTATTGGAAAAAATCATTGGCTTGTTCTGAAATTCAAAAATTCTCTCTTGGGAGCAGCAGCAGTATAGTATGGAGCTTGAAGGATAAGGCACCATATGTGTGACTGTGTAGGGGCAGCATAAGCCAGTAGCAGTACCATATGGAATCTGATAGACAGGAGATGTGCAGCTAGGTAGGGATAGTAGTAGTTACAATATTAGCAGTAGCAGTGAAGTATGGAAAATGATGGACTGGAGATATGCGGCTGTGTAGGGGTAGTTGTAGCAGCAGCAGCAATACAGTATGGGACCTGATGGATAGGAGATGTGTCTCTGTATTGGGGTAGTAGTGGTGGCAGTAGGGGGGAAAGCATCTGCCACAGTCTGGAATATGTTGAACAGGCAAATAACAGCAGTGCCATCACTGGGCCACTGATTATTAGCTACTTTTATGAATGACTCATCCATTCATTGGCCTCAGCCAGAAGTGTTGGAAAATTCTCACAGACCCATGCCGGATTCTTTTTCAGAAATGTACGTTTTTGTACATTTGCCAAGGACAATTTTGTCTGCTTATGTGTGATAACACCACCTGTGAATCTGAATACCCTCTCTAACAGTACATTGGAGGATGGGTAAAATAGTACACCAATAGCAAACTGGGCTAGGATCAGCTACATACTCTCCCGATCTGCCTCCCCATTAATTGATTGGGTCCAGTAAGCAAGATGTGCACTCAGTTCTTCTTTAACCATCCCTTGTTGCATCAGGGTGACTGTTTGATGTAATTTAAATGTCAGCAGGGATAACATTGTTGATGCCACTGATGCCACTACTCCCAAATCTGGTGGTCTTTTTAAAGAGCCTAAGTACATAACACTTATCCCCAATGAGCTGCCACTGCCTGAGCTCAAAATAACACATTCTCCCTGCCGTAATGGTGTGTTTTATAATGTAATCATTGAATCTTTTACATTAATCATACAGATGCTGTAGCATAAGCAAGGTGGAATTCAAGTGAGCTGTAATGTCACAGAACAAGTGGTGAAAAACAGACTGTTTTGTTGCTGGAGGACATAATTATCCACAGAGGTTGACTTCACAAAGGAACTCTGGTATGCGTATATCAACACTTATTAACTGCCTGAATTAATATGCTAGAATAAAGAAAAAAGGTTTTATTAAAACTACTTATAAAATATGTGGCTAACCACCTTATATGTCTCGTTCAGGCTTGGTTAGAGGAACAAGGAGCACATTGGAAGAGAAACAAATATACTCTATGCTCAACTAATACCTCCACCATAAAAAAAATTGTTGATAAAGTGCAACACATTAATGGTAGGTCATAACCGTATTCTCTGACCACCATTTAAAAAATTTGGGCTGGGTTGTATATATGTCCGGGCCTTCCTACTCCCAATGCCAGTGAACCTGGGCTCACTCCTAATAGGTCTCATGAGTAGTGTTGAGCGCGAATATTCGAATATCGATTTTTTTTTTGCAAATATCGGCACTTCGCTAATTCGCAAATATTTCGAATATAGTGCTATAAATTCGATATTTCGAATATTCTTTTTTTTTTTTTTTTTTTTATTGTTATATTTTTTTCTTTCCCACTTCCCAAAAGTAGTTCTTGCCTGTCCTTAGGATTCCTGGCTTCCTGGCTGCTCCAGTCAGTGCCCGTTGCCGCTTCTGACGACTTCCGTTCTCATGGAGCGTCCCCATCACCATGGTAGAATGTATTGTCGGATTTGAGAATTACGTTGAAATCGCAATTCGATTAATTCAAGTTATAATAATCGAATTTCGATTTCAACTTAGCACTGCTATATTCCATATTCGTTAATTCTAGCCTAATATGGAATATAGCAGTGCTAAGTAGAAATCGAAATTCGATTATTATAACTTGAATTAATCGCATTGCTATTTCAACTTGGACCTGGTTTACTATGGTTGGCTTGGTAGAATTAGCGAATATGACGAATTTTTTCGTCATATTCCTCAAAACGAAGATAACTAAGTATTCTCCATCTTCGTTTTAGCTCCATATTCGTCAACTTCGCTAATTCTAGCAATCAAATAGGAAAGTTGACTATAGAGACAGCTAAGTTTAATTCGCTATGCGATTATATTACTTTGCTTTTTAAAAAAGAAAATTGAATAGTTAAATACTTGATTATTATAATGATTCTATTTATAAAAAAAAAAAAAAGCTCTCATTCTCATTCTCATTCTGTTTACGCCAAATTCGGACTCTACCATTTGAATGTCTCAACAGAAATCGAGACTCATCAGACCAGGCAACATTTTTCCAGTCTTCAACAGTCCAATTTTGGTGAGCTCGTGCAAATTGTAGCCTCTTTTTCCTATTTGTAGTGGAGATGAGTGGTACCCGGTGGGGTCTTCTGCTGTTGTAGCTCATCCGCCTCAAGGTTGTGCGTGTTGTGGCTTCACAAATGCTTTGCTGCATACCTCGGTTGTAACGAGTGGTTATTTCAGTCAACGTTGCTCTTTTATCAGCTTGAATCAGTCGGCCCATTCTCCTCTGACCTCTAGCATCCACAAGGCATTTTTGCCCACAGGACTGCCGCATACTGGATGTTTTTCCCTTTTCACACCATTCTTTGTAAACCCTAGAAATGGTTGTGCGTGAAAATCCCAGTAACTGAGCAGATTGTGAAATACTCAGACCGGCCCGTCTGGCACCAACAACCATGCCACGCTCAAAATTGCTTAACCCCTTAAGGGCACATGACATATCGGTACGGCATGTTTCCCGAGTCCTTAAGGACACATGAAGTACCGGTACGTCATGTGTTGTTCCGATCACTGCCACCCGGCCGGCTGTGATCGGAACAAGGTGCCTGCTCAAATCATTGAACAGGCACCTCGGCTAAATGCGCGGGGGGGTCCCGTGACCCCCCCATGTCGGCGATCGCAACAAACCGCAGTCAATTCAGACCTGCGGTTTGTTGCGCTTTCTGCAGTTTCTGATCCCCGCGGTCAGAAACTTTAGTGTGCCTAAAATACATATGTATCCCTGAATGATTTTGTCCTGGTGGGAGGTGCAGGGGGGGTGTTGCGGGCGGTGCCGCCCGCCTTCCCTTGAATAATCGTTGGTGTAGAGTGGGTATACCAGGGTGTCAGCACATTGCTGACACCCTGGTATAAACGGCTGACATCTGTGATGCGATGTCAGCCGTTTAACCCTTTCCATACTGCGGTCCGTACGGACCGCTGTATGGAAAAAGTTAACAGTAAGATGGGGCTCCCTCCCTCTCCCATCGGGGGGCTGCTGTGCCTTTGCAGCCCCCCGATGGAGAGGGAGAGGGCCCCCAGACAGCCCCCAGAGAGCCCAGTCCTTACCCTTCCCCGTCTGCGCAGTTCTGGCCACTACTGAGCAGACGGGGAAGTTTCCCATGGCAACAGGACGCCGTCTCAGGCATCCTGCTGTCCATGGTGCTGAACAGATCTGTGCTAAAGGCAGAGATCTGTTCAGACAAAGTGTAAGTAAAATACAGTACAGTACACTATATATTGTACTGCACTGTATTATACAGACATCAGACCCACTGGATCTTCAAGAACCAAGTGGGTCTGGGTCCAAAAAAAAAGTGAAAAAAAGTGAAAAAAATGTAAAAATAAAAAAACACATTTATCACTGATTAAAAATGAAAAAAATAAAATTCCCTACACATGTTTGGTATCGCCGCATCCGGAATGACCTTATCTATAAAACGGTCATGTTACTTTACCCGCCCGAATGGTGAACGCCATAAAAATAAAGAATAAAAAACTATGATGAAATTGAAGTTTTGCCCACCTTACTTCCCAAAAAAGGTAATAAAAGTGATCAAAAAAGTCGCATGTACGCCAAAATTGTAACAATCAAACCATCATCTCATCCCGCAAAAATCATACCCTACCCAAGATAATCGCCCAAAAACTGAAAAAACTATGGCTCTTAGACTATGGAAACACTAAAACATGATTTTTTTGTTTCAAAAATGAAATCATTGTGTAAAACTTACATAAATAAAAAAGGTATACATATTAGGTATCGCCGCGTCCGTATCGACCGGCTCTATAAAAATATCACATGACCAAACCCCACAGGTGACCACCGTAAAAAAATATAAAGAAAAACGGTGTAAAAAAAGCAATTTTTTGTCATCTTACGTCACAAAAAGTGTAATAGCATGCGATCAAAAAATCATATGCACCCTAAAACAGTGCCAATCAAACCATCATCTCATCCCGCAAAAAATGGGACCCTACTTAAGATAATCGCCCAAAAACTGTAAAAACTATGGCTCTTAGATTATGGAGACACTAAAACTTTTTTTTTTTTTTTAAATGAAATCATTGTGTAAAACTTACATAAATAAAAAAAATTGTATACATATTAGGTATGGCCGTGTCAGTGACAACCTGCTCTATAAAATTACCACATGATCTAACCTGTCAGATGAATGTTGTAAATAACAAAAAAAAAAACGGTGCCAAAAAAGCTATTTCTTATTACCTTGCCGCACAAAAAGTGTAATATAGAGCAACCAAAAATCATATGTACCCTAAACTAGTACCAACAAAACTGCCACCCTATCCCCTAGTTTCTTAAATGGGGTCACTTTTTTGGAGTTTCTACTCTAGGGGTGCATCAGGGGGGCTTCAAATGGGACATGGTGTCAAAAAACCAGTCCAGCAAAACCTGCCTTCCAAAACCGTATGGTATTCCTTTCCTTCTGCACCCTGCCGTGTGCCCGTACAGCAGTTTACAACCACATATGGGGTGTTTCTGTAAACTACAGAATCAGGGCCATAAATAATGAGTTTTGTTTGGCTGTTAACCCTTGCTTTGTAACTGGAAAAAAAATATTAAAATGGAAAATCTGCCAAAAAAGTGAAATTTTGAAATTGTATCTCTATTTTCCATTAAATCTTGTGCAACACCTAAAGGGTTAACAAAGTTTGTAAAATCAGTTTTGAATACCTTGAGGGGTGTAGTTTCTTAGATGGGGTCACTTTTATGGAATTTATACTCTAGGGGTGAATCAGGGGGGCTTCAAATGGGACATGGTGTCAAAAAACCAGTCCAGCAAAATCTGCCTTCCAAAAACCAAACGGTGCACATTTCACTCTACGCCCCGCTGTGTGGCCGTACAGTAGTTTACGGCCACATATGGGGTGTTTCTGTAAACGGTCAGAGAAATAAAGATACAGTCTTGTTTGGCTGTTAACCCTTGCTTTATTAGTGGAAAAAATGGGTTAAAATGGAAAATTAGGAAAAAAAATGAAATTCTCAAATTTCATCCCCATTTGCCACTAACTCTTGTGCAACACCTAAAGGGTTAACGACGTTTGTAAAATCAGTTTTGAATACCTTGAGGGGTGTAGTTTCTTAGATGGGGTCATTTTTGGGTGGTTTCTATTATGTAAGCCTCGCAAAGTGACTTTGGACCTGAACTGGTCCCTAAAAATTGGGTTTTTGTAAATTTCTGAAAAATTTCAAGATTTGCTTCTAAACTTCTAAACCTTGTACCATCCCCAAAAAATAAAATATCATCCCCAAAATATGAAGTAGACATATGGGGAATGTAAAGTCATCAAAATTTTTGGGGGGATTACTATGTATTACAGAAGTAGAGAAACTGAAACTTTGAAATTTGCTAATTTTTCTAATTTTTTTGTAAATTAGGTATTTTTTTATGCAAAAAATTAAATTAAATTTTGACTTCATTTTACCAGTGTCGTGAAGTACAATATGTGATGAACAAACAATCTCACAATGGCCTGGATAAGTCAAAGCGTTTTAAAGTTATCACCACTTAAAGTGACACTGGTCAGTTTTTCAAAAAATGGCCTGGTCCTTAAGGTGAAATAAGGCTGTGTCCTTAAGGGGTTAAATCACCTTTCTTTCCCATTCTGACATTCAGTTTGGAGTTCAGGAGATTGTCTTGACCAGGACCACACCCCTAAATGCATTGAAGCAACTGCCATGTGATTGGTTGAATAGATAATTGCATTAATGAGAAATAGAACAGGTGTTCCTAATAATTCTTTAGGTGAGTCTAGGTCGATGTTAGCATCAAGAAGAAGTGTAGCTATAAGTTGTGTGTAGACATCACTGATTATTTTGCCCTTTCTCTGATCGGTCAGAACAATAACCCCCAAAAAACGGATCCTGTCTGTTGAGCATCCGCCTCACTCGGTCAGCATATGGTCAGTAATCCATAAGCATTGCTAATGCAAAAAAAACACAGTGGATCCAAAACAGAGATGACTAGGGTTGAGCGAACCCGAACTGTAAAGTTCGGGTTCGTACCGAACGTTAGGATTTTTGGACCCCGAACCCGAACATTTCAGTAAAAGTTCGGGTTCGGTGTTCGGCGCTTTTTTTGGCGCTTTTTGAAAGGCTGCAGAGCAGCCAATCAACAAGCGGTTAACTCTGTGCCCTTAGAAGCCATCACAGCCATGCCTACAAATGGCATGGCTGTGATTAGACAGTGCAGCATGTGACCCAGCCTCTATATAAGCTTGAGTCACGTAGCGCTGCACGTCACTCTGCTGTTACTAGTGTAGGGAGAGGATGCTGCTGGTGATTTCAGGGAGAGAATAGGAGAGAATCTTTGTTCAGAACTGGAATCTAACTCAGCGATCTACATACATTTAGACCTCTTTCACACAGGCGTCATGTTTTTGGCCCGGATAAGATGTGGGTGCGTTGCGGGAAAATGCACGATTTTTATGCGCGAGTGCAAAACATTGTAATGCGTTTTGCACGCGCGTGAGAAAAATTGGCATGTTTGGTACCCAAACCCGGACTTCTTCACAGAAGTTCGGGTTTGGGTTAGGTGTTGTGTAGATTGTATTATTTTCCCTTATAACATGGTTATAATTCCCTTCTGCATTCTTAATACAGAATGCATAGTACAATAGGGCTGGAGGGGTTAAAAAAAATATATATATATTTAACTCACCTTAATCTACTTGTTCGCGCAGCCCGGCTTCTCTTCTGTCTTCTTATTTGAGGAATAGGACCTTTGATGACGTCACTGCGCTCATCAGTCCTTTTCCTGTGCACAGAAAATATGAAGACAGAAGAGAAGCTGGGCTGCGCGAACAAGTGGATTAAGGTGAGTTAAATTATTATTTATTTATTTTTTAACCCCTCCAGCCCTATTGTACTAAGCATTCTGTATTAAGAATGCTATTATTTTCCCTTATAACCATGTTATAAGGGAAAATAATAATGATCGGGTCTCCATCCCGATCGTCTCCTAGCAACCGTGCGTGAAAATCGCACCGCATCCGCACTTGCTTGCGGATGCTTGCGATTTTCCAGCAGCACCATTCACTTCTATGGGGCCTGTGTTGCGTGGAAAATGCACAAAGAGGAGCATGCTGCGATTTTCACGCAACGCACAAGTGATGCGTGAAAATCACCGCTCATCTGCGCAGCCCCATAGAAATGAATGGGTCCGGATTTAGTGCGGGTTCACTTCATGCATTGCACCCACGCGGAAATCTCGCCCGTGTGAAAGGGGCCTTAGTTGTGTGGGTGCAGGGCACAATCTTTTTACCCTGCCCTGAGCCCAGTGACAGAAAAAAACAACTTTTATCCGTCTGTTAGGCGGGCGGCGGCGGAGGCAGCCATTTTATGCAAGCTCAGGGCACCAGCACTGCATCTGAGCTTTTGTGACATTGAAATCCAAGCTTGAAATACTGCACTAATAATCTGGTTTTAAAAAATCACCCTTTTTGGCAATATACATCTGGTGCATTTGCAGGATTAGTCAGTGTGCAATTTAAGCTAGAAATACAGCCATAATTCTGGGTTTTTAAAAACACACTTTTTTGCCAAAATACCCAATTTTACAGCCTTTGCAGATTCAGCACGTGTGAAATTCAAGGGTTATATACAGCTTTCATATTGAGCTAGTAAAAAAACACACTTTTTGGGCAATATTCAACATCTGGATTAGTCAGTGTGCAATTTAATCTAGAAATACAGCCATAATTTTCTGGGTTTTTAAAAACACACTTTTTAGCCAAAATACACAATTTTTCAGCCCTTGCAGCATCAGCACGTGTGAAATTCAAGGGTTATATACAGCTTTCATATTCTCTTACTAAAAAAAATAACTTTTCTGGCAATATACAACATCTGGATTAGTCAGTGTGCAATTTTAGCTAGAAATACAGCCTTAATTTTCAGGTTTTTTAAAACACCTTTTTGGCAAAAAACACTATTTTACAGATCTGCACGTGTGAAATTCAAGTTTAATATATACAGTTTTCATATTCTGTTACAAAAAAAAACACTTTTTTAGCAATATATAACATCTGGATTCAGGGCTTTTTTTCTGGCGGAACGCACCGGAACGGCGTTCCGCCACCTTTTGACATCGCAGGCTGCGATGTATCAGCGGGGAGGGACTGGGAGGAGGAGCTGGGGGCCGGTGCGTTCACTGTGCTCCGGCCGCGCCGCTCCAGTACAGTTATAAAATGTGTAATTCATTTAGTAATGATTCATGCTGCCCCCTCTGTAGTATAACATTCAATATATCCTACTCACAGGGCTACTGTTATATCGTAATGCAGGCCGGCCGGGCGGACGAGCGGCAGAGTTACTGACTGACGTCACGTGCCTGCCCGGCCTACTTTATGAATGAAGCAGGCGGCGCAGGCACGTGACGTCAGTCAGTCACTCTGCCACTCGTCTGCCCGGCCAGCCTGCATTACGAAATAACAGTAGCCCTGTAAGTAGGATATATTGAATGTTATACTACAGAGGGGGCAGCATGAATCATTATTAATTGAATTACACATTTTATAACTGTACTGGAGCGGCAATGGGGGGTCTGTGGATGACACTGTTAAAGGGTGGGGGGGTCTGTGGATGGCACTGTTATGGGGTGGGGGGTCTGTGGATGGCACTGTTATGGGGTGGGGGAGGTCTGTGGATGGCACTGTTATGGGGTGGGGGGGTCTGTGGATGGCACTGCTATGGGGTGGGGGGTTTCTGTGGATGGCACTGTTATGGGGTGGGGGGGTCTGTGGATGGCACTGTTAAGGGGGGGTCTGTGGATGGCACTGTTATGGGGGGGAAGTCTGTGGATGGCACTGTTATAGGATGGGGGGAGTCTGTGGATGGCACTGTTAAAGGATGGGGGATCTGTGGATGCCATCCACAGATCCCCCATAACATTGTCATCCACAGATTCTCCACCCCATAACAGTGCCATCCCCAGATCCCCCATTAACAGTGCCATCCCCAGATCCCCCATTAACAGTGCCATCCCCATCTGGGGGGTTTCTTTGCTGGGCTGGACTCTTATAGCCCCCCCAAATTTTACTTGCATCCCTGTTCTCTAATGGGGCGGTTTTAGGGGCGGTCCTAGGGGTGGGTAGGGGCGTGGCCAGGGGAGGGGGGTGAGTTCCAGGGTTATATACTGCTGTCATATTCAGTTATTAAACAAACACCCGTTTTGGGCAAAAAAAAGTTTATTTTGCAGCCTTTGCTGCATATGTCATTGAGAGATACAGCCTTTACATACTGTGGTTCTATTCAATTATTTGAAATACAGCAATTTTGGGCAAACAAATTTAATTGGGGCGTAGTCTGGATCAGTCGGTGTGAGATACACCATTTAGATACTGTGGTTATATTCTACTATTCATAAAACACCCTTTTTTGTGCAAAATACACAATTTTTCTGGCCTTGCAGCATCAGCACGTGTGAAATTCAAGGGTTATATACTTGTCACGAGGGTATCGAGAACCATGCCTGACTACGTTATACCCAGGATTAGGAAGTTGCAGTGGTTGGCTGCACGCTCTATTTAAGATAGGGCTGTTTTCCTTATGGTAGCTTTCTGGGTTTGCTTTGCAAACCCTTTTGGCTCACTCAGGGATCCGTAGCTCTTTCTCCTCAGCTGTTCCTTGTCCAGCACTCCCAAACCTCCTTATATTCCTCTCTCACACTTCTCTGGTTGCCAGAGATAGAACTTCCTGCCTGGACATCTATTCTGACCTTCTGGAGCTGTGTTGCTGCGTTCTCTGGTAGTTGGTCCAGAACGCTACCCTCCGGATCCCTGTTGGACCTTTGTGGTCTATTGTGATCGCCCACCTGGGTGTATGTGTTTGTCTGTTTTGTCTGTCCTCTCCCTGGTGTTTCCCTCTTAGTGATAGTGGTGCGGACTAGCGATCCCACCGGCCCGTTCACTATCTAGGGCTCATTTTAGGGAAAGCCAGGGTTTAGGCACGTGATCGCCGCACAGGTGAGGAACCCGTCTAGGGACGTCAGGGCAGTCAGGTGCCAGCCGCAAGGTGAGTTAGAGGTCACCACCTTTCCCTCTCCCTTGGGCAGGGCTTTCCCTTTTATCCTCCCTGTGCGTGACGTCGATCATTACATTATCTCTTGCCCTTATTTTGTGTAGGTAAAAAAAAAAAAAAAAAAAAAAAAAAGATTTTTTTTTACCTACTTAGAATCCAGTATGGATCAAATTGCTGCTCTGTCCAAACAATTTCATGGCCTGTCTTTTGAGGTGTCAGGATTTAAGGCGTCGGTCCTCCAGCAACAGCAGCATTTACAACTGACCGCAAGCCCAACGGTTGCTACTGGTAACCAGGTTGTTGCGGAACCCAAGGTCCCTCTCCCTGACAGATTTTCTGGGGGAAGGGACAAGTTTTTGACACTCCGTGAGGCCTGTAAGTTATATTTTAAACTGCGCCCTTACTCCTCTGGTAATGAAGAACAGCGAGTGGGGGTTGTTATTTCCCTGCTGCAGGGGGACCCGCAGTCCTGGGCGTTCTCTTTACCTACTGATTCCCAGGCTCTCCGGTCAGTGGATGAGTTTTTCGGGGCCTTGGGTCTCATATATGACGACCCTGACCGAGTCGCACTGGCTAAATCAAGATTACGGAGACTCTTACAAGGAGAGCGGCCGGTAGAGGAGTATTGCTCTGAATTCCGTAGGTGGGCTACGGATACCCAATGGAACGACCCGGCTCTCAGGAGTCAGTTCTGCTCTGGGTTATCCGAAAGGGTTAAGGATGCGCTTGCATTATATGAGACCCCCTTTTCCCTTGATGCGGTTATGTCGCTTTCTATCCGTATAGAGAGACGCCTTAGGGACAGGTTGAAAAAAACGGAGCAATTGGTAACCCCTCCCAAGCAGCAGTTAGTCTGTACGGACTTAGACGAGCCTATGCAGCTAGGAGGAACTACTCGTCAGGTCCGTCCTCCTGAGGCTCGCCGTAGGCGTGGGGTTTGTTTTTTTTGTGGGGAGAGGGGTCATTTCATTAATGTCTGTCCTTCTTTCCTCAGAAACAAAAGACCGTCGGAAAAACAACTAACCCCAGGCTGTGTGGAGGATGTCAGCCGGGGGGTATACGTTTCCTCCACACGTACATCTCAATTTGTGTTGCCAGCGGTTATTATTTTTGGTGATAAGGAGGAGACTATTTCTTTCTTTCTAGACAGTGGAGCAGGGGTAAATTTGATAGATGCCCATTTTGACCGCACTATGGGCTTGTCTCTCTGTACGTTACAGAGACCCATTCCCATATTCGCTATTGATTCTGCTCCCCTGTCTCAGAGAAACCTCACCCACATTGTTCATAATTTACACCTTCGGGTAGGGGACCACCATAACGAGATGCTTTCAGGTTATGTTCTGGAGGGGCTTCCCACTCCGGTAGTGCTGGGTCTTCCCTGGTTGGTAGCGCACAATTGGCAGGCCAGGGAGATATTGGAGTGGAGTGAGCAGTGCAGAGAAAATTGCTTAAATAGCAATTGCTTAGTCGCCTCCATAGCTACCCTACCTACATTTATTTCGGATTTTGAGGATGTTTTTTTTGAAAAGGGTTGTCAGAAGTTACCACCTCATCGTCCTTATGATTGCCCGGTTAACCTTATTCCCGGCGCAAAATTACCCAAGACCAGGTTATATAATCTTTCGGGTCCAGAGAGACAAGCCATGAAAGATTATATCTCCAAGAGCTTGGCTAAGGTACACATCAGACCCTCTTCTTCATCCGTGGCTGCAGGGTTTTTCTTCGTTAAAAAGAAAGATGGGGGCCTGCGTCCTTGCTTAGATTTTCGCGAATTAAATCGGATAACCATCCGAGACCCATACCCTCTTCCTCTCATTCCTGACCTGTTTAACCAGATTGCGGGTGCTAGGTGGTTCTCCAAACTTGATCTTAGGGGGGCCTACAATCTGATTCGTATTAAGGAGGGGGATGAGTGGAAGACAGCGTTTAACACCCCTGAGGGGCATTATGAAAATCTAGTTATGCCTTTCGGTCTGACCAATACTCCTGCCGTCTTTCAACATTTCGTTAATGACATTTTTAGTCATCTAATCGGCAGGTTTGTGGTAATATACCTAGATGATATTTTAATTTATTCGTCTGATCTGAAAACACATGAGGTGCATGTCAGACAAGTACTGCAGGTCCTACGGACGAATAATTTATATGCTAAAATTGAAAAATGTGTCTTCGCCGTTCAGGAGATACAATTCCTAGGTTATTTTTTATCTGCTTCAGGTTTCCGTATGGATCCTAGGAAGGTCCAGGCAATTTTAGATTGGGATCTTCCTGAGAACCTCAAAGCACTACAACGGTTCTTGGGCTTCGCGAATTTCTATAGGAAATTCATTAAAAATTATTCACTTATTGTAAAGCCGCTTACTGACATGACTAGGAAGGGGACTGATTTTTCTAAATGGTCTGACGCCGCTAAAGTTGCTTTTTCCTCTCTAAAAGAGAGGTTTACCTCAGCACCTGTACTAGTCCAACCTGATGTCTCTCAGCCTTTTATTGTTGAAGTCGATGCGTCAGAGGTGGGAGTGGGGGCGGTGCTGTCTCAGGGTCCGTTTCCTGGCAAATGGCGTCCTTGTGCTTTCTTTTCTAAAAAACTATCTGCAGCAGAAAAGAACTACGATATTGGCAATAGGGAACTATTAGCTATTAAACTTGCGTTTGAGGAGTGGCGTCACTTCTTAGAGGGGGCAGTCCACCCCTTCACTGTGATTACGGACCACAAAAATCTTCTGTACCTCGAATCAGCTAAGCGTCTCACCCCTAGACAGGCTAGGTGGTCGCTATTTTTTACCAGGTTTAACTTTGTGATTACCTATCGTCCTGGGCCAAAGAACACCAAGGCTGATGCACTATCTCGTTGTTTCCCTGGAGGGGGTAATGTGAGTGATCCGGTGCCCATTCTTCAAAGAGGAGTGGTTGTTTCTGCGGTACACTCTGTTTTGGAGGGGAAGGTGTTAGAGGCCCAGGGGGACGCCCCGGTCTCTTGCCCCTCAGAGAAATTGTTTGTACCGTTGAACCTACGTTTCGAATTATTAAAGGAACATCATAGTTCGGCACTTGCTGGGCACCCGGGTAGTAAAGCAACCTTGGAGCTATTGTCTCGTCGTTTTTGGTGGCCAAGGTTGCGTCAGGATGTATTGGATTTTGTGTCTTCTTGTTCTACCTGTGCGCGCGCAAAAGTTTCACATACACGTCCTGCAGGGTCTCTATTACCACTCATCATTCCCAATAGACCGTGGACACATCTGTCAATGGATTTTATCACTGACTTACCTTTTGTCTGCGGGTAAAACAGTTATTTTGGTAGTAGTGGACAGGTTTAGCAAAATGGTACACTTCATTGCGTTACCCGCACTACCTAATGCTAAGACTCTTGCTCAGGTCTTTGTCAGTGAAATCGTGAAGCTTCACGGGGTCCCCTCCGATGTTGTTTCGGATCGGGGTACCCAGTTTATTTCTAAATTTTGGAAAGCTTTTTGTTCCCGTTTGGGGGTACACTTGTCCTTTTCTTCAGCTTTCCATCCTCAGTCGAATGGACAGACTGAGCGTACCAACCAAAACCTTGAGACATATCTAAGATGTTTTGTGTCTGAAAACCAAGAGTTACCGTTAGCTGAGTTTGCCATAAATAGTCGTCGTCAGGAATCCACTGGCAAGTCACCATTTCTTGGTGCATATGGTTTTCTTCCCCAATTCTGTACTTTCAAGGAGGGGGGGTCTTCTGGGGTTCCCGAAGAGGAACGGTTTTCGTCATCTCTTTCATCGGTATGGCAGAAGGTGCAAGCTAACTTGAAAAATATGGGAGGTAAATACAAATGCATGGCTGATAAGAGACAGTCGCCAGGTCCGGACCTAGGAGTGAATGACTATGTGTGGTTGTCTACTAGGAATATTAAATTGAAGGTTCCCTCTTGGAAACTGGGTCCTAGGTTTATTGGCCCTTACAAAATTGTAGCCATCATCAATCCCGTGGCTTTTCGCCTGGAGTTACCTCAGACTTTTAAAATTCATAATGTTTTTCATAAGTCGTTACTCAAAAAATATGTTCCACCTCTAGAACCGTCACCGCTGCCACCCCCTCCTGTTGTCGTGGATGGTAATCTAGAATTTCAGATATCCAAAATTGTTAATTCTCGTCGGGTCCGCCGCTCTCTTCAATATCTGGTGCATTGGAGAGGTTACGGTCCCGAGGAAAGAATGTGGCTTCCTGCGTCTGAGGTAAACGCCGACAGGCTAGTTCGGGTTTTTCATGCCTCTCATCCTGAGAGACCTGGTCCTGAGTGTCCGGAGGCCCCTCGTAGAGAGGGGGGTACTGTCACGAGGGTATCGAGAACCACGCCTGACTCCGTTATACCCGGGATCAGGAAGTCGCAGCGGTTGGCTGCACGCTCTATTTAAGATAGGGCTATTTTCCTTATGGTAGCTTTCTGGGTTTGCTTTGCAAACCCTTTTGGCTCACTCAGGGATCCGTAGCTCTTTCTCCTCAGCTGTTCCTTGTCCAGCACTCCCAAACCTGCTTATATTCCTCTCTCACACTTCTCTGGTTGCCAGAGATAGAACTTCCTGCCTGGACATCTATTCTGACCTTCTGGAGCTGTGTTGCTGCGTTCTCTGGTAGTTGGTCCAGAACGCTACCCTCCGGATCCCTGTTGGACCTTTGTGGTCTATTGTGATCGCCCACCTGGGTGTATGTGTTTGTATGTTTTGTCTGTCCTCTCCCTGGTGTTTCCCTCTTAGTGATAGTGGTGCGGACTAGCGATCCCACCGGCCCGTTCACTATCTAGGGCTCATTTTAGGGAAAGCCAGGATTTAGGCACGTGATCGCCGCACGGGTGAGGAACCCGTCAAGGGACATCAGGGCAGTCAGGTGCCAGCCGCAAGGTGAGTTAGGGGTCACCACCTTTCCCTCTCCCTTGGGCAGGGCTTTCCCTTTTATCCTCCCTGTGCGTGACGTCGATCATTACAATACTGCTGTCATATTCAGTTATTAAACAAACACCCGTTTTGGGCAAAAAAGTTTATTTTGCAGCCTTTGCTGCAGATGTCATTGTGAGATACAGCCTTTACATACTGTGGTTCTATTCAGTTATTTGAAATACAGCCATTTTGGGCACAAATCTTTAATTGCGGCCTAGTCTGGATCAGGGCGCGTGAGATACACCCTTTACATACTGTGGTTCTATTCAGTTATTTGAAATACAGCCATTTTGGGCACAAATCTTTAATTGCGGCCTAGTCTGGATCAGGGCGTGTGAGATACACTCTTTCCATACTGTGGTTCTATTCAGTTATTAAACAAACACCCATTTTGGGCACAAATCTTTAATTGCAGCCTAGTCTGGTTCAGGGCGTGTGAGATACATCCTTTACATACTGTGGTTCTATTCTGCTATTAATAAAACACCCATTTAGGGCAAGATCCTAAATTTAAGAAATATGAGGAGAGCGTCAAATAAGGGACGTGGCCCAGGTCGTGGTGCTACTGGTTGAGCTCCTGTTGCAGGGAGAGGATGTGATCGATCTGTGCCAGCTACACGCACAAGTAAAACCCCTTCCTCAGTTGCGAGTAGGCGACAGAACATGCAGTGGTATTTGGTCGGGTCTAATGCGGCTCTACGAATGGTGAGGCCTGAACAAGTACAGGCGATAGTAGATTGGGTTGCTGACCGTGCCTCAAGTTCCTTCACATTGTCTCCCACCCAGTCTCATGCTGAAAGATCAGAGTTGGCACCTGCAGCCGATGTCCATCAGTCATTCACCTCATGCCCTTGCAAATCAGCCAAGCAGTCTGAGCCCCAAGTCATGCAGCAGTCTCTTCTGCTTTTTGATGACTCTGTTAGCAGGGTTTCCCAGGGCCATCCACCTATCCCTGCCCCAGAAGAGGTAGAGATTGAGTGCACCGATGCCCAACCACTTATGTTTCAAGATGAGTACATGGGAGGACCATCGCAGCACGTCTTGGATGATGACGAAACACAGGTGCCAACTGCTGGGGCTTTCGAAAGTGTGCAGACCAACAAGGAGGGCAGGGGTGAAGACTGGGTGGAAGATGATGTGGAGGACAATGAGGTCCTCGACCCCACATGGAATCAAGGTCATGCGAGTGACCTATGTAGTTTTGAGGAAGAGGTGGTGGTCGCACAGAGCAACCAGCACAGCAGAAGAAGGAGCAGGGTGCAAAAGCGGAGCGGCCGTCCCCTAGACAGTACGCCTGCTACTGCCCACTGCAGCAAGGGACCGAGCACACCAAAGCCAGCTCCAAGGAGTTCCCTGGCGTGGCAGTTTTTCAGACAATGTGCTGATGAAAAGACACGAGTGGTTTGAACGCTGTACAGAGCCTGAAGAGAGGCATAAACGTTCTCAACCTGAGCACAACCTGCATGACCAGGCATTTAAGTGCTAAGCACGAGCTGCAGTGGAGTAGACACCTCTGCTGCAGTCTTGGCCTCTTCATCCACCTCTGTATTGACAGTGCCACCTGCCACCCCGCAAACAGAGTATCTGCCAGCAACACCATCACCTGGGTCACCAGGCATCTCCACAATGTCCCTTGGAAGCATTCAGCTCTCCATCTCTCAAACACTGGAGAGGAAGAGGAAGTACCCCTCTACCCACCCGCGATCCCTAGCCCTAAATGCCAGAATTTCTAAATTACTGGCCTTTGAAATGCTATCATTCCGTCTGGTGGAGACGGATAGTTTTAAAGGCCTTATGGCGGTAGCTGTCCCACAGTACGTCTTGCCCAGCCGCCACTACTTTTCCAGGCGAGCCATCCCTTCCCTGTACAACCAAGTAGGGGACAAAATCAGGTGTGCAACGGCATCTCTGGCAAGGTGCACCTCACTACGGATAAGTGGACCAGTAAGCACGGTCAGGGACGTTATATCTCCATAACAGCACACTGGGTAAATGCAGTGGCGGCTGGGCCTGAGGCGGATAGCAGTTTGGCGCATGTCCTTCCACCACCGAGGATTGCAGGGCGCTTCAGTTTGCCTCCTGTTGCTTCCTCCTCCTACTCTGCTTCCTCATCCTCTACCGGCTCCTCATCCGGTCAGCGTAACACCTTCACCACCAACTTCAGCACAGCCAGGGGTAAACGACAGCAGGCAGTTTTAAAACTTATCTGTTTGGGGGACAAACCCTACACCGTGCAGGAGCTGTGGACAGGCTTGAACAACAGACTGATGAGTGGTTGGTGCCAGTGAGCCTCAAGCCCGGCCTGGTGGTGTGTGATAATGGGCAAAATCTCGTAGCAGCTTTGGGACTAGCCGGTTTGACGCACATCCCTTGCCTGGCGCTTGTGCTGAATTTGGTGGTGCAGAGATTCCTTAAAAATTACCCCGATATGTCAGAGCTGTTGCATAAAGTGCAGGCCGTCTGTGCGCGCTTTCGGCGTTCTCACCCTGCTGCTGCTCGCCTGTCAGCGCTGCAGCGTAACTTCGGCCTTCCTGTTCTCCGCCTCATATGCGACATGCCCACAAGGTGGAACTCCACCTTGCACATGCTGGCCAGACTGTTCGAGCAGCAGAAGAGGGATAAAGGAGTTTCAGCTGGAGCACGCACGGGTGAGTCGCTCGGTGGAACAGCACCACTTCACCACCAATGACAGGGCCTCCATGCGAGACCTGTGTTCCTTTTTGCGCTGTTTCGAGTACTCCACCAACATGGCGAGTGCCGATAATGCCGTTCTTAACGTAACTATCCCACTTCTATGCCTCCTTGAAAAAACGCTGCTGGCAATGATGGAAGAGGATGTGGCACAGGAGGAGGAGGAGAAAGAGGGATAATTTCGTAGGGTTTCTGGCCAGTCATTCACAAGTGGCTCTGAGGGTGGGTTCCTGCACCCACAAACGCCAGGTACACTATTGTCCAGCCAGGGCACAGTTCTGGAGGATGAGGAGGTGGAGGATGAGGAGGAGGAGATGGAGGAGGAGGAGGAACCATGTTCACAACAGGGTGGCACCCAGACCAGCTCATGGCCATCACTGGTGCGTGGCTGGGGGGATACAGAGGACACAGACGATACACCTCCCACAGAGGACAGCTTTTCGTTGCCTCTGGGCAGCCTGGCACACATGAGAGATTACCTGCTGCAGTGTGTCCGCAACGATAGCCGAGTTGCCCACATTCTAACTTGTGCTGATTACTAGGTGGCCACGCTGCTAGATCCCCGTTATTAGGACCACACACCGTTCTTAATTCCATCACTGGAGCGTGATTGTAAGATGCGCAAGTACAAGCGCACGCTGGTAGACACGCTGCTGGTGGCATTCCCACCTGACAGCGGGGGCACAGGGGAAGCACAAGGCGAAGGCAGAGGAAGAGGTCTCCAATGCTGCTGGGGCACCACCAGCACCTCAGAAGGCAGGGTTAGCATGGCCTAAATGTGGAAAAGCTTTGTCAGCACGCCACAACAACCAGCACCACCAGCTGATATGGTACGTCTTTGCAGGAGGCAGCATTTCACCAACATGGTGGAGCAATATGTGTGCACACACCTACACGTACTGAATGACGGGTCTGCCCCCTTCAACTTCTGGGGCTCCAAATTGGGCACATGGCCTGAGCTTGCCCTTTACGCCTTGGAGGTGCTGGCCTGCCCTCTAGCTAGTGTATTATCTGAACGTGTGTTTAGCACAGCAGGGGGCGTCATCACAGACAAGCGCAGCCGTCTGTCCACAGCCAATGTGGACAAGCTCACGTTAATTAAAATGAACCAGGCATGGATCCCACAGGACTTGTCCGTACCTTGTGCAGAATAGACATGTATACCAGCCTTAATCAGCCATTGTTATACTGCAGCGCAATTGCTCATTCTTGTATTTTGGATATTTCACTCTCTTTTGGAGTAAAATAAAATAATACAAATAAAAAAAAAAAATAATAATTAAAAGCAAAAACCAGTGTTGGCTACCTCGTCCTCCTCCACCGCCGCTTCCACCTACACAGCTACGTCCACCGCCTCCTCAAACTCCTACTCCATATGGAACTCCACCTCATAAATCAATTTATTTTTATTTTATTTGTACGTATTTTATTTTATGTAATTTCACGACTTTGTCTGTTACATTTTCGAGCAATACAGGGAGTGCAGAATTATTAGGCAAGTTGTATTTTTGAGGATTAATTTTATTATTGAACAACAACCATGTTCTCAATGAACCCAAAAAACTCATTAATATCAAAGCTGAATATTTTTGGAAGTAGTTTTTAGTTTGTTTTTAGTTTTAGCTATTTTAGGGGGATATCTGTGTGTGCAGATGACTATTACTGTGCATAATTATTAGGCAACTTAACAAAAAACAAATATATACCCATTTCAATTATTTATTTTTACCAGTGAAACCAATATAACATCTCAACATTCACAAATATACATTTCTGACATTCAAAAACAAAACAAAAACAAATCAGTGACCAATATAGCCACCTTTCTTTGCAAGGACACTCAAAAGCCTGCCATCCATGGATTCTGTCAGTGTTTTGATCTGTTCACCATCAACATTGCGTGCAGCACAACCACAGCCTCCCAGACACTGTTCAGAGAGGTGTACTGTTTTCCCTCCTTGTAAATCTCACATTTGATGATGGACCACAGGTTCTCAATGGGGTTCAGATCAGGTGAACAAGGAGGCCATGTCATTAGATTTTCTTCTTTTATACCCTTTCTTGCCAGCCACGCTGTGGAGTACTTGGACGCGTGTGATGGAGCATTGTCCTGCATGAAAATTATGTTTTTCTTGAAGGATGCAGACATCTTCCTGTACCACTGCTTGAAGAAGGTGTCTTCCAGAAACTGGCAGTAGGACTGGGAGTTGTGCTTGACTCCATCCTCAACCCGAAAAGGCCCCACAAGCTCATCTTTGATGATACCAGCCTAAACCAGTACTCCACCTCCACCTTGCTGGCGTCTGAGTCGGACTGGAGCTCTCTGCCCTTTACCAATCCAGCCACGGGCCCATCCATCTGGCCCATCAAAACTCACTCTCATTTCATCAGTCCATAAAACCTTAGAAAAATCAGTCTTGAGATATTTCTTGGCCCAGTCTTGACGTTTCAGCTTGTGTGTCTTGTTCAGTGGTGGTCGTCTTCAGCCTTTCTTACCTTGGCCATGTCTCTGAGTATTGCACACCTTGTGCTTTTGGGCACTCCAGTGATGTTGCAGCTCTGAAATATGGCCAAACTGGTGGCAAGTGGCATCTTGGCAGCTGCACGCTTGACTTTTCTCAGTTCATGGGCAGTTATTTTGCGCCTTGGTTTTTCCACACGCTTCTTGCGACCCTGTTGACTATTTTGAATGAAACGCTTGATTGTTCGATGATCACGCTTCAGAAGCTTTGCAATTTTAAGAGTGCTGCATCCCTCTGCAAGATATCTCACTATTTTTTACTTTTCTGAGCCTGTCAAGTCCTTCTTTTGACCCATTTTGCCAAAGGAAAGGAAGTTGCCTAATAATTATGCACACCTGATATAGGGTGTTGATGTCATTAGACCACACCCCTTCTCATTACAGAGATGCACATCACCTAATATGCTTAATTGGTAGTAGGCTTTCGAGCCTATACAGCTTGGAGTAAGACAACATGCATAAAGAGGATGATGTGGTCAAAATACTCATTTGCCTAATAATTCTGTACAGGGTGTATTCACCAATTTTTGGGTGTGATGTATCACTGCTATACCTAGTAGACAAGTAAAAAAATAAAAAAATTGTTAGTTACATTTTCGGGTGAAATTCACAAACTTTTGGGTGTGATGTACCACTGCTATACCTATTAGACTGGTAAAAAAATATATATTTGTCTGTTACATTTTCAGTTGAAATTCACAAGTTTTTGGGTGTAATATACTCCTCCTCTACCTAGTTGACAGATTAATAAATTTCAATAATTTTTCTTTTACATTTTCGGGTGACAATAAACATTTTTTTTCTGTCATAGACCCCTGCTCTACCAAGTAGACAGGTTAATAAATTTCTGTCATTTTTCTGTTACATTCTTGGGTTGAAATTTTAAAATTTTGGACGTGAATAAACCCGTGCTCTGCATAGGTGACAGGGAATAAAATTTCAGAAATTCTTCTTTAATTGATGCGCGCCATCCTTAATTCAATGCTTAAACTTTAACAAGTTGTTCCACATTTGCGCTTCAATAATTTTTCCCACATTTGCGCTTCAGTAATTTGTCCCACATTTGCGCCTCAATAACTTTTCCCACATTTGCGCTTCAGTAATTTGTCCCACATTTGCGCCTCAATAACTTTTCCCATATTTCCGCTCGATCCCCAAAAAATGTAATACATTTATCTCCTTTGGATGTGGTCTCTCTTTCTCACGCTCCCCCTCTGGCGTGGAACCCTGATTCAACGATAACCGTGATCAACATGGTAGGCTCAGAAAAGAACATCGAAATTTGATAGAGAAGATATCCAAATGGATGGGGATGTCAATGGGGCACCTCTGCATAGGTGAGAGGAACATCAATTTAAAAAAAATCGTCTGTTACATTGTCAGGTGACATTTTTCAAATTTTGCCAGATAGAAACCCCTGCTCTGCATAGTTGACAGGAAATAAAATTTAAGAAATTCTTCATTAATTGATGCGCGCCACATCCTTTCATTTAATGCTTAAACTTTAAAAAGTTGTCCCACATTTACGCTTTAAAACTTTGTCCCATATTTCCGCTCTATCATTTTTAATTTGAAACAATTAATCCTCCCTTAGATGTGGTCTCTCTTTCTCACGCTCCCTCTCCGGCGTGGAACCCTAATTCATCGATAACCGTGATCAACATGGTAGGCTCAGGAAAGAACATCTAAAGTTGATAGAGAAGATATCCAAATGGATGGTGGACGTCACAGGGACGTGCGATCAGGCAGAAGTTAGCTAGAGTCAACAAAGCGGCAGCAGGGCCTCTCCTGGCTAACGTTTACAAATCAAAAATGCATTCCCTATAATTTTTTATTAATCATTCCAATAACAGGGCATCTTAAGAGTCCTGTATTGTTATTTATCGTCACTACCTCCCCGAGTTGGGAGTGGGTAATTGCAGCGCGTCCCCTCCTTAACTTGGAAGCTTATGCTTCAATACTTTGTCCCACATTTCCGCTCGATTACATTTAATTTCATTCATTGACCTCCCTTGCATGTGGTATCCTTTTCTCAGGCTCCCTCTCCAGCCTGGAACCCTGATTCCCGCCACCCGTGATCACCATGGTAAGCGCATAAAAGAACATCGAAAGTTGATAGAGAAGATATTAAATTGGATCGTAAATATCACGGGGACGTGCGACATGGTGATGCAGTAAGTGTGCACACGCCTACACGAACTGACTGACTGACAGGGGTCAGCCCCTGCAACTTCTGGGTCTCCAAAATGGGCACATGGCCTGAGCTTGCCCTTTACCCCTTGGAGGTGCTGGCCTGCCCTGCAGCCAGTGTATTTTTCACGAACCGGCAGGACAGGTAGTGAATCCTCTGCACCAGAGAGGCGATGGCGCGGGTTGTACCAGAGGACCGGTTCTAAGTAGTTACTGGTCTTCACCAGAGCCCGCCGCAAAGCGGGATGGATTTGCCGCGGCGGTAACTACCAGGTCGTGTCCCCTAGTAACAACTCGACCTCTCTGGCAACTGATAAGGCGTGGTACACAGGGAGAAGGCAAGAGCATAGTCGGACGAAGCAGCGGTCATGGCAGGCGGCAAAGGTTCAAAGGCGAGTGGACGGTAGCAACGGGTACGGCAACAGGTAAGGCAAACTAACATCATAGGGAACGCTTTCTCTGAGGCACAAGGCACAAAGATCCGGCAGAAGGCTGTGGGAGGAGAAGGTATAAATGGGCAGTGCACAGGTGCAGCCTAATTAAGTCAGCACTGCCTCTCACAACCTTAACCCTTAATAACCCCTTTGGACCAGGCACCAATCACTGGTGCACTGGTCCTTTGAATCTAAGAGCCCCGGCGCGCGCGCGCCCTAGAGAGCGAGGACGCACACGCCGAGACGCTGGAGTGCTGCCTGGGGACATACGCTGTGAGCGCTCCGAGACCAGCAGGGGACCCTGAGCGCCCAGCGTAACAGTACCCCCCCTTTGGTCTCCCTCCCTTTTTGGTACCAAAGAACTTGCGGATGAGACTGCGGTCCAGGATGTTCTCCTCCGGCTCCCATGACCTCTCCTCAGGACCGCAGCCCTCCCAGTCGACCAAAAAAAATCTTTTCCCCCGGGAGATCTTGGTCGCCAAGATATCCTTGACAGAGAATATATCGGAGGTACCGGCGACAGGGGTGGGAGAAACAAGCTTGGGAGAAAAACGGTTAACGATAGCAGGTTTAAGAAGGGAGACATGGAAGGAGTTATGGAATTGGAGGGAGGGAGGAAGATGGAGCTGATAAGAAACTTGATTGATACGACTCTTGATTTTATAGGGTCCCAAGAAACGAGGGCCCAACTTGTAACTTGGGACCCTAAATCGGATGTACCTAGAGGAGAGCCACACCTTGTCACCCGGGCGAAATTCCGGTGGAGATCTGCGTCTCTTGTCAGCTTGAACCTTCATACGGGCGGAAGCCCTGAGGAGAGCAGCGTGGGTTTCTCGCCAGATGGAGGAAAAATCCTGTACAAGACTGTCAACGGCAGGTACAGAAGAAGGAGTGGGAGACTGCGGCAGCGGTGGAAGAGGATGACGGCCAAAAACTACAAAGAAAGGAGACTTGTTAGAGGCAGAGGATTGTTTGTAGTTGTAGGAGAACTCCGCCCAGGGAAGTAGATCAGCCCAGTCGTCATGGCGAGAGGATACAAAGTGACGCAGATAGTCACCCAAAATCTGGTTCACCCGTTCTACTTGGCCGTTAGATTGAGGGTGGTACGAAGAAGAAAAGTCCAATTTGATCCCGAGCTGGGCACATAGAGCCCTCCAGAATTTGGAGACGAATTGTACCCCACGATCCGAGACAATATGTTTGGGAAGGCCATGGAGACGGAAGATGTGTTGGAAAAATTGTTTGGCCAACATGGGTGCAGAGGGTAGACCGGGCAGGGGTACAAAGTGAGCCATCTTGGAGAAGCGATCCACCACGACCCAAATAACGGACTTGCCATGGGAGGAGGGAAGATCAGTAATAAAGTCCATGGCGATGTGAGACCAGGGAACTTCAGGAACAGGTAGAGGCAAGAGGAGACCCGCTGGTCTCTGGCGAGGCGATTTATCCTGGGCGCAAATCATACAGGCCTGGACGAAGTCCGAAACATCTTTCTCCAGAGAAGGCCACCAGTACCTTTGGGAGATTAGTTGGAGAGACTTTAGCACCCCTGGATGACCGGCAAAAGGGGAGGCGTGGCCCCACTTGAGAATTCGCAGCCGCTGACGTGGAGGTACGTAGTATTTGCCAGGAGGAAGAAGGCGCAGGTCCACGGGAGCGACTGTAATAAGGCGTTCTGGAGGGATAATATATCGAGGTGTTAACTCGTCGCCCACCACATCAGAGGAGCGAGACAGAGCATCTGCCCTAATGTTCTTACAAGCCGGACGGAAATGGATCTCAAAGTTAAAGCGGGCGAAGAACAGAGACCAACGAGCCTGACGGGGATTTAATCTCTGAGCAGACTGGAGATAAGCCAGGTTCTTGTGGTCCGTGAAGATGTACACAGAATGTGTGGCGCCCTCGAGTAAAGGTCTCCATTCCTCCAGTGCCAATTTAATAGCCAGCAGTTCCCTGTCCCCAATGGAGTAATTTCTCTCTGCGGAAGAGAATGTTTTTGAATAGAAGCCACAAGTTGAAGTCTTGCCCCGGGAAGACTTCTGGGTGAGGACGGCTCCGGCTCCCACCGAGGAGGCATCCACTTCAAGAGAGAAGGGCTTGGTGGAATCTGGTCTAGAGAGAACGGGTGCAGAGGCAAAGGCGGATTTCAGGGACTGGAAAGCTTCCTCGGCTTGGGAAGGCCAGGATTTGGGGTTAGCTCCTTTTCTAGTGAGGGCCACGATAGGAGCTACCAGAGTGGAATAGTGAGGGATGAATTGCCTGTAGTAATTCGCAAAGCCCAGAAATCTTTGTATGGCTCGGAGACCAGAGGGACGTGGCCAATCCAGAACCGCCGAGAGTTTGGCTGGGTCCATTTGAAGTCCTTGGGCTGAGATAATGTATCCCAGGAAAGGCAGGGAGGTCTGTTCAAATAGACATTTTTCAAGTTTAGCGTATAGGCGAATTCTCCTGAGACGAGTAAGAACTTGTTGCACATGGACCCGGTGTTGATCCAAATTGGAGGAAAAGATGAGGATATCATCCAGGTATATGACCACGCAGGTGTAAAGTAAGTCCCTGAAAATGTCATTGACGAATTCCTGGAAGACAGCAGGTGCGTTGCAGAGGCCGAAGGGCATCACCAAATACTCAAAATGGCCGTCCCTTGTGTTAAAGGCGGTCTTTCATTCGTCTCCCTCACGGATACGGATCAGATTATAGGCCCCTCGGAGGTCCAATTTACTGAAGATCTTAGCCCCTCGGAGACGATCAAATAGCTCAGAGATTAGAGGCAGAGGGTAACGGTTCTTGATGGTAATTTTATTAAGACCTCTGTAGTCAATGCAGGGGCGGAGGGAGCCGTCTTTTTTTGTCACGAAGAAAAAAACCGGCCCCAGCAGGAGAAGAAGATTTTCTTATGAATCCTCTCTGTAGGTTCTCACGTATATAGTCGGACATGGCAAGAGTCTCAGGAGGTGAGAGAGGATAAATTCTGCCCAGAGGTGGAGTAGAACCGAGTATCAGGTCGATCGGGCAATCATAGGATCAGTGAGGAGGAAGAACCTCAGCTTGTTTCTTGCAGAAGACATCCATGAAGGAATAGTATGGCTTGGGCAGCCCAGAAGGCGGAGAAACTTGCGGGTTCTGTTTGACCAGAGCAGGCTTGAGACAGCGGTCCGAATAGAAGGAGCCCCAACGCAGGATCTCACCGGTGGACCAATTCAGGACAGGACTATGACGTTGAAGCCACGGCAGACCCAGGAGGAGTTCGGAGGAACAGAAGGGAAGGACAAAAAACTCTAAAGTCTCGGTATGAAATATTCCGATGTCCATCTGTAGAGGCTGGGTGCGGAACTGCACGGTGGCTGAGAGTCTCTCACCGTTAACAGTAGAGATGAAAAACGGCTTGGGTAGACGGATTACTGGAATACGGTACTTGTCAACCAAGGAGGCGTGAATGAAGTTGCCAGCTGAACCGGAATCCAAGAAGGCGGCTGCGGAGAAAGAGGACTTGGAAGAGATGATCAACTGCATGGGTATGATGAGACGTGGAGAGGAAGAATCCACACCTAGCAACGCCTCTCCCACGCTTACTAGGTGCGAGCGTTTCCCGAACGCGGTGGACGGAGAGGACAATCTCTAAGGAAGTGCTCGGTACTGGCACAGTACAGACACAGGTTCTCGTTTCTGCGGCGGCTTCGTTCTTGCGGAGTCAAGCGTGACCGATCCACCTGCATGGCTTCCACGGCGGAAAACCCAGTAGCGGGTTGAGGTGGATGCGGAAAAACGGGAGCCAGACGAGGAAAGCGTCTAGGACAAGCTTTTTCCTTTTCAAGGAGGAGTTCCTCCTGTCTTTCGGCGAAACGTTTGTCTATCCTAGTGGCCAGCAAGATGAGGTCACAAAGAGTGGAAGGAAGCTGACGTGCAGCCAGAACGTCCTTTACTTCACTGTTAAGTCCTTTCTTGAAGGTGGCACAAAGGGCTTCATTGTTCCAGTTCAGCTCAGAGGCCAGAGTGCGGAACTGAATGGCATAGTCACCCACGGAAGAACCTCCTTGGGTGAAATTTAGTAAGGCAGTCTCTGCGGAGGTAACCCAGGCAGGCTCCTCAAAAACATTCCGGAACTCTAGGCAGAAGCTCTGGACGGATGCGGTGGCAGGATCTGCGCGGTCCCATAGTGGTGTAGCCCAGGCCAGGGCCTTCCCGGACAGTAAACTGAGAATATTGGCTACCTTGGCTCGCTCAGAAGGAAACTGGTCGGACAGAAGCTCGGGGTGGAGAGAGCACTGCGACAAGAACCCACGGCACTGCTTAGGATCTCCGTCATATTTGTCTGGTAGGGACAAACGGATTCTGGAACCGGTGGTAACTGCAGGCGGAGGTGATGCAGCAGGAGCAGACGGAGGAGCTGGCTGTTGCAGAGAAGGCAGGAGCTGCTGCAACATAGCGGTCAACTGGGCCAGCTGTTGACCCTGCTGGGCCACAATGGGGGTGAGGTCCTCCAGGCTTGGCAGGGGAACATCAGTGGGATTCATGGCCGGATCTTACTGTCACGAACCGGCAGGACAGGTAGTGAATCCTCTGCACCATAGAGGCGATAGCGCGGGTTGTACCAGAGGACCGGTTCTAAGCAGTTACTGGTCTTCACCAGAGCCCGCCGCAAAGCGGGATGGATTTGCCGCGGCGGTAACTACCAGGTCGTGTCCCCTAGTAACAACTCGACCTCTCTGGCAACTGATAAGGCATGGTACACAGGGAGAAGGCAAGAGCGTAGTCGGACGAAGCAGCGGTCATGGCAGGCGGCAAAGGTTCAAAGGCGAGTGGACGGTAGCAACGGGTACGGCAACAGGTAAGGCAAACTAACATCATAGGGAACGCTTTGTCTGAGGCACAAGGCACAAAGATCCGGCAGAAGGCTGTGGGAGGAGAAGGTATAAATGGGCAGTGCACAGGTGCAGCCTAATTAAGTCAGCAC
This sequence comes from Bufo bufo, assembly GCF_905171765.1. Taxonomy (NCBI): domain Eukaryota; kingdom Metazoa; phylum Chordata; class Amphibia; order Anura; family Bufonidae; genus Bufo; species Bufo bufo. The sequence continues at coordinate 367,765,400 of NC_053390.1, read as the reverse complement.
TGCCTCTCACAACCTTAACCCTTAATAACCCCTTTGGACCAGGCACCAATCACTGGTGCACTGGTCCTTTAAATCTAAGAGTCCCAGCGCGCGCGCGCCCTAGAGAGCGAGGACGCACACGCCGAGACGCTGGAGTGCTGCCTGGGGACATACGCTGTGAGCGCTCCGAGACCAGCAGGGGACCCGGAGCGCTCAGCGTAACAGTATTGTCTGAACGCGTGTTTAGCACGACTGGAGGGGGTTATCACAGGTTATATTTCCCAATGTTTTGGGGTGTACCCTAATTTAAAAAAAAATGTAAAACCAAAAAGCAGTTTAGGCTACCTCCTCCTCCTCCACCGCTGCTTCCATATACACCGCCACATCCATTGCCTCCTCACCTCCTACTCCATATGGACCTCGTCCTCCTAGATCAAGATTATTATTTTTTATTTTTACATATTTAATGTTATTTAAAGTCATTTCCCTATCCACATTTGTTTGAAGAGCACTTGCCATGCTCTTAACCACATTTTTATGCCATTTGCAGCCCTCTAGCCCTTTCCATAACATTTTTACAGCCATTTTAGTGATTAAAAGTTTGGGTCCCCATTGACTTTAATGCGGTTCGGGTTCGGGCTCAAGTTCGGGTCAAGTTCGGGTCCTGAACTCAAACTTTTTTGTAAAGTTCGGCCGAACCCATCGAACCCGAACATCCAGGTGTCCGCTCAACTTTAGAGATAAATGAGTCAATCATTTAAGAACTGCTGGGTTGCTGGTCAAGACACGAACACTAGATGACACTGGGAGCTCATGCCTCTCGCTGAGATTCCTGATGCCACGCCCCCTTACTCTGCTGCGACCTGTGCCTGCACTAGAAACATTTAGGCCTCCGCCACTTCCCTGTGCAGAGCCTGGCACTTCTCTGTCTGACATACTGTTAGATCAGATAAATAAATAAAAAGGAAATTAAACACCCCAAAAAAGTCTGCAATTTTCTTACTTCACAACACAACGGCTAATAAGCCCTTTTTTCCCCCACTAATACATGCCAAAAAAGGCTGTAATTTTCTCACTTCACCACACAGCGGCAAATGCTTTTTTTGTGCAACTAATACACGCAAAAAAGTGCTTTTGAACATATAACTGCACCACTAAATGGAAAATTGGCCCTTATTTTTCTTTTTTCACTTATACACGCCACAGAAGGCTTTAGAACATATAACTGCACCGCTGAATGGCAAATATATTTTATTTTGCCACTAATACATGGCAAAAAGGACTTTAGAACATATAACTGCACCGATCAACGGCAAATAGGCCCTTATTTTTTCCACTGATACACGCCACAGAAGGCTTTAGAACATATAACTGCACCACTGAACGGCAAATATATTTTACTTTTGCCACTAATACATGCCGCAAAATGCTTTAGAACATATAAATGCACCGCTAAACGACAAATATATTTTACTTTCGCCATTAATACACACCACAAAAGGCTTTAGAACATATAACTGCACTGCTGAACGGCAAATATATTTATCTTTTTCCACTAATACACTCCACAAAAGACTTTAGAACATATACTGTAAATGCACTGCTGAACGGCAAATATATTTAACTTTTGCCACTAATACACAACAAAAAGTGCTTTAGAACATATAACTGCACTGCTGAACGGCAAATATATATATATTTTTTCCACTTCTACACGCCGCAGAAGGCTTTAGAACATATAATTAAACTACTGAACGGCATATATATTTTTATTTTGCCACTATTACACGATAAAAAGGGCTTTAGAACATATAACTGCACCGATGAACGGCAAATAGGCCTTTATTTTTTCCACTTATACACGCCACAGAAGGCTTTAGAACATATAACTGAAACTCTGAATGGCAAATATATTTTTCTTTTGCCACTAATACACGATGCAAAAGGCTTTAGAACATATAACTGCACCGCTGAATGGCAAATATATTTTTATTTTGCCACTAATACACGCCGCAAAAGTCTTTAGAACATATAAATGCACCGCTGAACGGCAAATATATTTTACTTTTGCTATTATTCACACCTCAAAAGGCTTTAGAACATATAACTGCACGACTTAACGGCAAATATATTTTTCTTTTATCACTAATACATGACAAAAAGTACTTTAGAACATATAACTGCACTGCTGAATGGCAAATAGGTCCTTATTTTTTTACACTTATACACGCCACAGAAGGTTTTAGAACATATAACTACACCGCTTAATGGCAAATATATTTTTATTTTGCCACTATTACACGACAAAAAGGGCTTTAGAACATATGACCACACCGCTCAATGGCAAATAGGCCCTTATTTTTTTCCACTTATACACACAACAAAAGGCTTTAGTACATATAACTGCACTGTTGAACAGCAAATATATTTTTCTTTTGCCACTATAACACGATAAAAAGGGCTTTAGAACATATAACTGCACCGCTGAACGGCAAATACAGGGAGTGCAGTATTATTAGGCAAGTTGTATTTTTGAGGATTAATTTTATTATTGAACAACAACCATGTTCTCAATGAACCCAAAAAACTCATTAATATCAAAGCTGAATATTTTTGGAAGTAGTTTTTAGTTTGTTTTTAGTTTTAGCTATTTTAGGGGGATATCTGTGTGTGCAGGTGACTATTACTGTGCATAATTATTAGGCAACTTAACAAAAAACAAATTTATACCCATTTCAATTATTTATTTTTACCAGTGAAACCAATATAACATCTCAACATTCACAAATATACATTTCTGACATTCAAAAACAAAACAAAAACAAGTCAGTGACCAATATAGCCACCTTTCTTTGCAAGGACACTCAAAAGCCTGCCATCCATGGATTCTGTCAGTGTTTTGATCTGTTCACCATCAACATTGCGTGCAGCAGCAACCACAGCCTCCCAGACACTGTTCAGAGAGGTGTACTGTTTTCCCTCCTTGTAAATCTCACATTTGATGATGGACCACAGGTTCTCAATGGGGTTCAGATCAGGTGAACAAGGAGGCCATGTCATTAGATTTTCTTCTTTTATACCCTTTCTTGCCAGCCACGCTGTGGAGTACTTGGACGCGTGTGATGGAGCATTGTCCTGCATGAAAATCATGTTTTTCTTGAAGGATGCAGACTTCTTCCTGTACCACTGCTTGAAGAAGGTGTCCTCCAGAAACTGGCAGTAGGACTGGGAGTTGAGCTTGACTCCATCCTCAACCCGAAAGGCCCCACAAGCTCATCTTTGATGATACCAGCCCAAACCAGTACTCCACCTCCACCTTGCTGGCGTCTGAGTCGGACTGGAGCTCTCTGCCCTTTACCAATCCAGCCACGGGCCCATCCATCTGGCCCATCAAGACTCACTCTCATTTCATCAGTCCATAAAACCTTAGAAAAATCAGTCTTGAGATATTTCTTGGCCCAGTCTTGACGTTTCAGCTTGTGTGTCTTGTTCAATGGTGGTCGTCTTTCAGCCTTTCTTACCTTGGCCATGTCTCTGAGTATTGCACACCTTGTGCTTTTGGGCACTCCAGTGATGTTGCAGCTCTGAAATATGGCCAAACTGGTGGCAAGTGGCATCTTGGCAGCTGCACGCTTGACTTTTCTCAGTTCATGGGCAGTTATTTTGCGCCTTGGTTTTTCCACACGCTTCTTGCGACCCTGTTGACTATTTTGAATGAAACGCTTGATTGTTCGATGATCACGCTTCAGAAGCTTTGCAATTTTAAGAGTGCTGCATCCCTCTGCAAGATATCTCACTATTTTTGACTTTTCTGAGCTTGTCAAGTCCTTCTTTTGACCCATTTTGCCAAAGGAAAGGAAGTTGCCTAATAATTATGCACACCTAATATAAGGTGTTGATGTCATTAGACCACACCCCTTCTCATTACAGAGATGCACATCACCTAATATGCTTAATTGGTAGTAGGCTTTCGAGCCTATACAGCTTGGAGTAAGACAACATGCATAAAGAGGATGATGTGGTCAAATTACTCATTTGCCTAATAATTCTGCACGCAGTGTATATTTGTCTTTTTCGACTAATACACAACAAAAAGTGCTGTAATTTTAGCACTTCACCACACATCGGCTAAAAAGCCATTTTTCCCCACTAATACAAGCCAAAAAAATGCTTTAGAACATATAGCTGCACCGCACAAGGGCAAATAAGACGTAGATATATTTCCCTGTAATAAACCCTGTTAATGGCTGTAACACCCCAATAACAAGAATGGTTTGCTGGAATTACAGAGCTGTATAATGGCAATTTGGGTCCCCAGTCAGTGCAGCAAGGTGTAATAGGATTGTTCCTATTACCCAGGCAGTAACCTCCCCTACTGAACCCTGTTCAACATAAATGCTATGGAATGATTCCTCCCAATCCTTTCCCTACACCTTGAATAATCTTTCCCTGCACTTGTAAATCGTTGTTTTAGTACAAATAAGTTTTTTATAGCACTGTCCCTAGAGCCTGCTGATGCCTCTACCTGCACTAAGTACCATGGAAAATGGCAGAATCCAAGATGGCTGAGGCTATTTAGAGGGCTGTGACATCACAGGGCTGGCTGCTGATTGGCTGCATGCATGGCAGCCATTTAAGGAAAAAATGTGATTCACTACCACGAGACGTGAGAAAAATCGGATTCGGTGCGAATCAAATTTTTCGTGAAATTCGGATCGAATTTCACTTTGTCAACTTCGATTCGCTCATCTCTATTTATAATAATACTTGACACTTTCTCTGTCTTTCTATACCCTCCTCTATGCACTTCCCTCACTACTCGCAGCCAGACTTCTGCCTGTTCTGTGAGCTTGTTATCTTTAAGCCAGCATTTGTTTTCCCTACATTCTTTTTCTCACTACTTTGGATTCAGTTTACCACAGGGGGGCATGTCTACACCTTTCAGTACTTGCTAATGTTCTTCAACTGCATGTCTACATTCTATCTTCTTACTACTTCTGCAGCTGGGATCCCTGTCGGTCCCTTTCTACACACCTTGGGAGTTGCCAATCTCTAAATTAACTTTGTCTACATCTGCACCAGTGGGGGCTCCTACCATTCACTAGGGGGCCGGAAACCTGTAGTTCTCCTGACTATTATAAATACCATCAGCCTCAGCGCAGACGCAAACCAGATGCGTTGAAGCTGAAAACCTGTAGTCCTTTAACTTCATAGTTCTCTTCACTACGATAAATAACATCGGCCTCAGCGAGGGTGCAAAAACCTGTTGCTTGGAATCCTGAAACCTGTAGTTCTTTAACTACTTATTAGAAGCTCTTGAGGGTGCTCTCCGTGGCTACTAGAGATGTCCCGAACGCAAACAAGCGATGTTCGCCGGGAACTGTTCGCCGGCGAACATCGCTTATTTGCGTTCGCCGTGGCGGGCGAACATATGCGATGTTCGGTCCGCCCCCTATACGTCATCATTGAGCAAACTTTGACCCTGTACCTCACAGACAGCAGACACATTCCAGCCAATCAGCAGCAGACCCTCCCTCCCAGACCCTCCCACCTCCTATCAAAAAGCAAGAACAGCAAGCATCTTAGATTCATTCGGAAGCTGCAGTGTTAGTGAGAGGAGGGACAGTGCAGCTGCTGCTGATTTAATAGGGAAATCGTTAGCTAGGCCAGTGTATTCAGTGTCCACTCCAGTCCTCAAAGACTCATCTGATCTGCTGTAAGGACAGCGTCCTGACAGCACCCCAAAAAGCCCTTTTTAGGGCTAGTACATCAGTCTGCTTTTTTTTTTCACTGTAATATAATTGCAGTTGCCTGCAAGCGTGTGTGTCAGGCCTACAGCGTGTACTGTGCCCACTACTGCCAGTGCCACCACTCATATCTGGTGTCACAGTAGAGAGGAAAGAAGGCCAGCAGCACTCCAAAAGTATCAAAGAAGCGTGTGGTTTATTCACCCAGAGTCAGCAGCGACGTTTCAACAGCTTGTTGCTATCTTTTTCAAGCCCAGTGCACATGTGTTACAAACATACATTATAAAGATACATCAATCAAACATAAACTGACATCAATTATTACATATAACAATCAAAATTCATAGATATAATAATCCATGTGGGTAAACAAACTCATATGTGATACCGCAGCAAAATTGTCAAGTACAGTACATATAAATTATATATTATTAATTACATAGCATTTCAAACATGTGAAAAGTACTGTAACCAATGCTAATGAGTGCAGGTGTATCCCCTAATTTTCATGGAATTAAAACTCATGGTCAGGTGGGAAACTGTATGGAGCCGGCATCACGATCACCGCGGCGTTCCCATTCAGTAAATACGCATGCGCGAGAGGATCAAATATCGCGATTCCTCAAGCGTCTGGAGACTGACTAATAGCCACATCAAAGATGGCCGAAACAACCTAACAGTCAGTATGCACATGTCCAGGCTGAGATAAGGGCCTCCCATCAGTCATCACATGATCGCTGTCATGTGACTGGATGACATCAAATACAAAAAATTGGTTTTTATACTGATAGTAAATTTAGGAGAATATTATGTTAATATAGGGGTCTAGATAGCTGCAATTCTGGGATACCCACAGTGTACAAATGTGGGCTCCCTGGATTCAGCGTCTTATCAACCCAATATGCTGGCCAAAGAGGAACAACCTAGCATGCACATAAAGTGGAGGGTAGGTGTCTTGCGACAGTGATGAGCCGCGTTAGCGGCCCCATCAGTGTCAATTTAGGAGGCTAGTGACGTCACCAGGGGGCTCCCCGCGAACCGCCAATTGTCCCCCACAACAACACCTCTTTCTCCTACCCGTGCACTACGTTTCCATGCCAGAGCTACATATAGCAATAATAATGATGATAACCAAAGCTCATTAGGGCGGAAAATAAATGTATATAAGAAAACTGTATGGGTAGGCTCCTAAACCAGCATGGGTTACACCTTGCTATGTAATTAATAATATATCATTTATATGTACTGTACTTGACAATTTTGTCTGCGGTATCACATATGAGTTTGTTTACCCACATGGATTATTATATCTATGAATTTTGATTGTTATATGTAATAATTGATGTCAATTTATGTTTGATTGATGTTTCTTTATAATGTATGTTTGTAACACATGTGCACTGGGCTTGAAAAAGACAGCAACAAGCTGTTGAAACGTCGCTGCTGACTCTAAACCACACGCTTTTTTGATACTTTTGGAGTGCTGCTGGCCTTCTTTCCTCTCTATTATATTGGACCCAGGTGCTGGTCCACATTGGACTGACCTGCACCCACTTTTTATAGTCTGCTGCATTCTCATTTTGCTAAAGTCTACTGCTGCTGGTGTCACAGTAGCTTGCATTTAAAAACAAAAAATATTTTTTCACTGTAATATAATTGCAGTTGCCTGCAAGCGTGTGTGTCAGGTCTACAGCATGTACTGTGCCCACTACTGCCAGTGCCCAGTGTCACCACTCATATCTGGTGTCACAGTAGCTTGCATTCAAAAAAACAACAACAATTTTTCCACTGTGATCTAATCACAGCTGCCTGCAAGCGTGTGTGTCAGGCCTACAGCGTGTACTGTGCCCACTACTGCCAGTGCCCAGTTGCACCACTCATATCTGGTGTCACAGTAGCTTGCATTTAAAAATAAAAAACAATTTTTTTCAGTGTAATATAATTGCAGTTGCCTGCAAGCGTGTGTGTCAGGCCTACAGCGTGTACTGTGCCCACTACTGCCAGTGCCCAGTTGCACCACTCATATCTGGTGTCACAGTAGCTTGCATTTAAAAATAAAAAAATATTTTTTCACTGTAATATAATTACAGTTGCCTGCAAGCGTGTGTGTCAGGCCTACAGCGTGTACTGTGCCCACTACTGCCAGTGCCCAGTTGCACCACTCATATTTGGTGTCACAGTAGCTTGCATTTAAAAATAAAAAACAATTTTTTCACTGTAATATAATTACAGTTGCCTGCAAGCATGTGTGTCAGGCCTACAGCGTGTACTGTGCCCACTACTGCCAGTGCCCAGTTGCACCACTCATATCTGGTGTCACAGTAGCTTGCATTTAAAAATAAAAATACAAATTTCACTGTAATATAATTACAGTTGCCTGCAAGCGTGTGTGTCAGGCCTACAGCGTGTACTGTGCCCACTACTGCCAGTGCCCAGTTGCACCACTCATATCTGGTGTCACAGTAGCTTGCATTTAAAAATAAAAAAATATTTTTTCACTGTAATATAATTACAGTTGCCTGCAAGCGTGTGTGTCAGGCCTACAGCGTGTACTCTGCCCACTACTGCAAGTGCCCAGTTGCACCACTCATATCTGGTGTCACAGTAGCTTGCATTTAAAAAAATAAAAATTAATTTTCACTGTAATATAATTACAGTTGCCTGCAAGCGTGTGTGTCAGGCCTACAGCGTGTACTGTGCCCACTACAGCCATTGCCCAGTTGCACCACTCATATCTGGTGTCACAGTAGCTTGCATTTAAAAAATAATAATTTCACTGTAATATAATTACAGTTGCCTGCAAGCGTGTGTGTCAGGCCTACAGCGTGTACTGTGCCCAATACTGCCAGTGCCCAGTTGCACCTCTTATATCTGGTGTCACAGTTGCTTGCATTTTAAAAAAATAAAAATAAAATTTCACTGTAATATAATTGCACGCATAGTACAACTAATCGGAAAAAAAATGACAGGCAGAGGCAGGCCACCCCATAGGGGCCGTCGTGGTCGTGGTGCTGTGATTTCCTTTGGCCCTAGAATAATGCCCAGTGTTCAGAGGCCACGTACCCTGAACTCGAAAAGTTTTGAGGACATAGTTGACTGGCTTACACAGGACACCCAATCTTCTACAGCTTCCGCTCGGAACCTTGACGCACCATCCTCCTTCAGCTCAGCTTCGGGCACCTCTCAAGTTACCACTCGCCCGCCTGCCACCACTACCAACACTAGCACCACAGCTGCTTCACTTGATCTGTCAGAGGAGTTATTTACACATCAGTTGGAAGAAATCAGTGATGCGCAACCATTATTGCCAGAGGATGTAGATAACAGGAATATGTCTCAGTCAGGCAGCATTACACACATGGACGTACGGTGTGATGATGATGATGGTGTTGTACCCGCTGCTGCTTCCTTTGCTGAGTTGTCAGATACAAGTGAAGCGGTTGATGATGACGATGTGTCCATGGATGTCACGTGGGTGCCCGCTCGAAGAGAAAAAGAACACGGGGAAAGTTCATTTGGGGAGACAGAGAGGAGGAGGAGACGAGTTGGAAACAGGGGGGGGTCGTCGCAAGATGCTAGTGGCACAGTCAGACAGCATGTATCGGCACCCGGGGTCAGCCAGACAGCACGCCAATCAACGCATGCTGTTGCCACCACCAGAATGCCATCATTGCAAAGCTCAGCAGAGTGGTATTTTTTTTGTGTGTCTGCCTCTGATAACAACGATGCCATTTGCAACCTGTGCCAAAAGAAACTGAGTCGTGGGAAGTCCAACACCCACCTAGGTACAACTGCTTTGCGAAGGCACATGATCTCAAATCACAAACGCCTATGGGATCAACACATGATGAGTACAAGCAGCACACAAACTCAAAGCCACCATCCTCCTCCTGGTCCAGCATCTTCAGCCAAGTCAACCACTGCTGTCCTCCTTGCCCCCTCTCAAACATCCGCCACTCCGCCTCTCACCTTCAGCAGTTCCTGCTCATCTGCCCACAGTCAGGTGTCTGTCAAGGAAATGTTTGAGCGTAAAAAGCCAATGTCACAGAGTCACCCCCTTGCCCGGCGTCTGACAGATGGCTTGTCGGAACTCTTAGCCCGCCAGCTTTTACCATACAAGCTGGTGGAGTCTGAGGCCTTCAAAAAATTTGTAGCTATTGGGCCACCGCCGAAATTTCTTTGCACAAAAGGCAATCCCCAACCTGTACTCATGTAAGTCATGGCATGTCTGGCACACAGTGTTGGGGCAAGGGTCCATCTGACCACTGATACCTGGTCTGCAAAGCACGGTCAGGGCAGGTATATCACCTACACTGCGCATTGGGTAAACCTGCCGACGGCTGGCAAGCATGGAATGCGTGGCTCTGCAGAGGAGTTGGTGACACCGCCATGACTTGCAGGCAGGCCTGCTGCCACCTCCTCTACTTCTCCTACTCCATCCTCTTCGCTAACCTCCTCGGCTGAGTCTTCTTCTGCTGCTGCGTCTTGCTCCACATCAACTGCACCCCATCCCCCAGCTCCCCAGGGGCTATTCCACACCCCGGATATGACAGTGTCACGCTGTCTTGGGGTTGACTTGCCTGAAAGCAGAGAGTCACACCGGACCAGCACTCCTGTCCGCCCTGAACGCACAGGTGGATCAGTGGCTGACTCCGCACCAACTGGAGATCGGCAAAGTGGTGTGTGACAACGGAAGCAATTTGTTGGCGGCATTGAATTTGGGCAAGTTGACACATGTGCCGTGCATGGCACATGTCTTGAATCTGAACGTGCAACGCTTTGTGCATAAGTACCAAGGCTTACAGGACGTCCTCAAGCAGGCCAGGAAGGTGTGTGGCCATTTCAGGCATTCCTACACGGCCATGGCGCACTTTTCAGATATCCAGCGGCGAAACAACATGCCAGTGAGGCGCTTTATTTGCGACAGCCCGACACGTTGGAATTCAACACTCCTAATGTTCGACCGCCTGCTCCAACAAGAAAAAGCCGTCAACGAGTATTTGTATGACTGGGGTGCTAGGACAGCCTCTGCGGAGCTGGGTATTTTTTTGACACATTACTGGACGCTCATGCGCAATGCCTGTAGGCTCATGCCTTCTTTTGAGGAGGTGACAAACCTAGTCAGTCGCACCGAAGGCACCATCAGCGACATCATCCCATTTGTTTTCTTCCTGGAGCGTGCCCTGCGAAGAGTGCTGGATCAGGCCGTAGATGAGCGTGAAGAGGAAGAGGAAGAGTTGTGGTCATCATCACCACCAGAAACAGCCTTATCAGCATCGCTTGCTGGACCTGCGGCAACGCTGGAAGAGGAGTGTGAGGAAGAGGAGTCAGAGGAGGAATGTGGCTTTGAGGAGGAGGAGGAAGACCAACCACAGCAGGCATCCCATGGTGCTCGTTGTCACCTATCTGGTACCCGTGGTGTTGTACGTGGCTGCGGGGAAGAACATACCTTCAGTGAGATCACTGAGGACGAGGAACGGAACATGAGTAGCTCGGCATCCAACCTTGTGCAAATGGGGTCTGTCATGCCTGTTGAGGGACCCTCGTATAAAAAGGCTGAAGGAGAACGACCTGTTCTGGGTGGCCACGCTACTAGACCCCCGGTATAAGCAGAAAGTGCCTGAAATGTTACCAAATTACCGGAAGTTGGAAAGGATGCAGCAGTTCCAAAACAAGTTAAAAAGTATGCTTTACACAGCATATAAGGGTGATGTCACAGCACAACGGGAATCTAACAGGGGAAGAGGTGAAAGTAATTCTCCTCCTACCACGACCACGTTGGCAAGGACAGGACGCTTTACAGACGTGTTGTTGATGGAGGACATGCAGAGCTTTTTAAGACCTACGCATCGCCACAGCCCTTCAGGGTCCACCCTCAGAGAACGACTCGACCGACAGGTAGCAGACTACCTTGCCTTAACTGCAGATATCGACACTCTGAGGAGTGATGAACCCCTTGACTACTGGGTGTGCAGGCTTGACCTGTGGCCTGAGCTATCCCAATTTGCGATAGAACTTCTGGCCTGCCCCGCTTCAAGTGTCCTGTCAGAAAGGACCTTCAGCGCAGCAGGAGGTATTGTCACTGAGAAGAGAAGTCGCCTAGGTCAAAAAAGTCTAGATTACCTCACCTTTATTAAGATGAATGAGGCATGGATCCTGAAGGGACTGACAGTGGGGGATACATTTGACTAAGAAAGGCCTGATGAGATGCCTTGGGCTATAAAATGGTCCACACGCTGCTGTATTTAATCTCTGCATGCCGGATGACTTGCGTGACTTATCCGCCACCAACTAGGGTTCAAGCCGCAATGTTTTAGTGCACTTTCTGCCTGGATAACATCCATTTTTGCAGCGGCTGCAACAATACCTAATTTTTCAGGCATGTGTGCATGCATAATTTTTCTTGCCTCTGGTGCTGCACTGTGGCTGAAAAACAAAACAAAAAAAAAGGCACATACATGTGTCAATTCCCCTTCGTTACCTTGTTGTGGTGAAGGGGCTTGCGTATCACAATGAAGCGATCACCTCTATGAGTGTGTTGGCAATGGAAATGTTGGCACACCCCAGATGAGATAAGGTCGTTGCTTCATTGTGAACAGACCAAAAGCGATCGACTGGATAATTTTGCATAGAAAAAACATTAATTTTCTTTGTGATCATCTAAGGTGATCATTAAAGCCTACTAGGCCAACAATGGGCCCACACTACAGAATCATTGTTTTCTGGGTCACTTAACTGTCACTGAACTACCTCAGCACGACCATAGGCTTTGAAAAACCGCCATCGACTGCAATCTCCCAAACGTGCGCACGAGCACAGTCATCACTACACCAAGATTAGAGGAATAAAATTAATGTCATGAGTGTGTCAACTATTGACAACTCTTTGCAGTTGTCTAAACTCTATTCCATACACGTCCCCTGATAGGGGACGTAACAGGGATTAAACTGATAGGAATAGTACTACTTAACATACCACTCATATCGGGTAGCACAGTAAATTGCACTTCGCACGCGCAGTGCCTCAAATTGGAAGTGGGAGGACCGACCAAGCATCTTTTTCCATCTCCCGGTTCCTAAAATCTATTCCATACACTACACCGGCCCCTGATAGGGGACAAAACAGAGAATAAACTGGTAAGAACAGATTTTTTTATAAAAAAAAAAGAGGACAGCCTCTGCGGAGCTGGGTATTTTTTGGCCGCGTTACTGAACGCTCATGCACAATGGCTGTAGGCTCATGCGTCCTTTTGCAGAGGTGACAAACCTGGTCAGTCAAACCGAAGGCAACATCATCGACCTCATCCCATATGCGTTTTTTCTGGAGCGTGCCCTGCGAAGAGTGCTGGATCAGGCCGTAGATGAGCATGAAGAGGAAGAGTTGTGGTCACCATCACCACCAGAAGCAGCCTTGTCGTCATCGATTGCTGGACCTGCGGCAACGCAGAGAGAGGAGTCTGAAGAAAAGTAGTCAGAGGAGGAAGGTGGCTTTGAGGAGTTGGAAGACCAACCACAGCAGGCGTCCCAGGGGGCTTGTTGTCACCTTTCGGGGACCCTTGGTGTTGTACATGGCTGGGTGGAGGAAGAGACCTTCAATGATGTCAGTGAGGACAAGGAACGGGACATGGCTAGCTTGGTATCCAACCTTGTGCAAATGGGGAGTTTGCGGTTGTGCAAATGGACTGTTTGCAGTTGTTTGCGGTGCGTTAAACTGGGAGTTTGGTCTGTCATAGTTTGGTCTGTCACTGTGAAGCGGGCGTAACCCTTACACTACCTGATCGATACAACATCATACCTGATGTTTTAAAGCACGTTATTCCAAACAATTTAGGAATGTTAGGTGATTTATGCCCTTTATGGATTAAAACCCGAATCTGCGTCAACTACGTAATTTTCCATGGGAGTTTTGCCATGGATCCCCCTCCGGCATGCCACAGTCCAGGTGTTAGTCCCCTTGAAACAACTTTTTAATCACTATTGTGGCCAGAAAGAGTCCCTGTGGGTTTTAAAATTCGCCTGCCTATTGAAGTCTATGGTGGTTTGCCCGGTTCGCCTGTTCGCAAATTTTTGCGGAAATTCATGTTCGGAACATCTCTAGTGGCTACCCTTGAAAACATTTTAGGGCAACACCTTTCATTTGCTGCACACTACCTCTCTTGCACATGTTTTCAGTACAGACCCAAACTGTTTCACACCACTAGTGCTAGGAGAGCCTTAGAGTTATTTGTCAATATAAACTTGGCTTAGCTATACAGAAACTAGGCATATAGCACTAGTGAACTCTTAGTGGAAAGTTTACCCGGAGTGAGGGTCTCATGGAAAAGAAGGAACAGAAGGTAATGTAAGAATGAAGGCTTCTTACCTTTGCTCGAGCTTGTTTTGCCATCTGTCCATTCTTATCCCTTTATCCTCCCTGTTTCACAAGTCAATAGACCTTCTGCTCGTCCCTATTCGGGCGCCAGAAATTGTGAGTGCAGTCTGTGCTTTTCTGCCCTCCCATTGCGGCTCTTGATTAGATAAATTATATACGAGCTCGGGAGAATTTTACACAGGACACAGACTCGCTGCTTGTCTCAAGCAAATTCCCAACTTTACATAGTAACATAGTATAAAAGGCCGAAAAAAGACATTTGTCCATCCAGTTCGGCCTGTTATCCTGCAAGTTAATCCAGAGGGGAAAAAAATTCCTTTCCGACTCCAATCAGGCAAACGAATAACTCCCTGGATCAACGACCCATATGTAGTAGCTATAGCCTGTAATATTATTACACTCCAGAAATACATCCAGGCCCCTCTTGAACTCTTCTAGTGAACTCGCCATCACCACCTCCTCAGGCAGAGAGTTCCATAGTCTCACTGCTCTTACTGTAAAGAATCCTCTTCTATGTTTGTGTACAATCCTTCTTTCCTCCAGACGCAGAGGATGTCTGCTCTTCACAGTCACAGTCCTGGGGATAAATAGATGATGGGAGAGATCTCTGTACGGACCCCTGATATATTTATACATAGTAATAATTAGATCTCCCCTCAGTCGTCTTTTTTTCTAAAGTGAATAACCCCAATGTTGATAATCTTTCAGGGTATTGTAGTCCCCCCCATTCCAGTTATTATGTTAGTTGCCCTCCTCTAGAACCACTCCAACTCTGCTATGTCTGCCTTGTTCACAGGAACCCAGAAATGTACACAGTACTCTATGTGTGGTCTGACTAGTGATTTGTAAAGTGGTAGGACTATGTTCTGATCACGGGCATCTTTGCCCCTTTCAATGCAACTCATTATCTTATTGGCCTTGGCAGCAGCTGCCTGATGCTGGTTTTTACAGCTTAGTTTGCTATTCACAAAAATTCCTAGGTCCTTTTCCATGTCAGTGTTACCCAATGTTTTACCATTTAGTATGTACGGGTGACTTGCATTATTCCTTCCCATGTGCATAACATTTGTGAGGCATAAACAACTGCATTGTTGATGCAGAACCATTCATTTCAATTGGGCCACAAAAATGCCGCCAGCACACCATGTGCAGTCCACATCTGTATGCTCCTCCGGCCTGCAAAAATGTAGAACATTCTATTGTGTTTTGTGGACAAGAGTAGGGCGTGAAAAAAATGTCAGCATGCACACAGCCAGTATCCATGTTTTGCCCACTGCAAAACATGTGTTTGAGTTCTTAACCCCTTAGGGACCGGGCTTATTTTCACCTTAAGGACCAGGCCATTTTTTTGCAAATCTGACCAGTGTCACTTTATGTGGTGATAACTTTAAAACGCTTTGACTTATCCAGGCCATTCTGAGATAGTTTTTTCATCACATATTGTACTTCATGACACTGGTAAAATGGAGTAAAAAAGAAAATCTTTTTTATTTATAAAAAAATACCAAATTTAACAACAATTTGCAAAAATTTGCTAATTTTTAAGGTTCTATTTCTCTACATATATTCTAATAACTATTTTTGGAGATAATACATAGTAATATCTCCAAAAATAGTTATTACTTTACATTCCCCATATGTCTACTTCATGTTTGGATCATTTTGGGAATGATATTTTATTTTTTGGGGATGTTACAAGGCTTAGAAGTTTAAAAGCAAATCTTTAAATTTTTCAGAAATTTTCAAAAACCCCATTTTTAGGGACCAGTTCAGGTCTGAAGTCACTTTGTGAGGCTTACATAATAGAAACCACCCAAAAATGACCCCATTCTAGAAACTACACCCCTCAAGGTATTCAAAACTAATTTTACAATTATTGTCAACCCTTTAGGTGTTCCACAAGAGTTAATGGCAAATGGATATAACATTTAAGAATTTAGATTGTTTGGCAAATTTTCCATTTTAATCCATTTTTTCCAGTAACAAAGCAAGGGTTAACAGCCAAACAAAGCTCAATATTTATTGCCCTGATTCTGTAGTTTGCAGAAACCCCCCATATGTGGACATAAACTACTGTATGGGCACACGGTAGGGCGTAGAGGGAAAGGTGCGCCGTGTGGTTTTTGGAAGGCAGATTTAGCTGGACTGGTTTATTAACACCATGTCCCATTTAAAGCCCCCCTGATGCACCCCTAGAGTAGAAACTCCATAAAAGTGACCCCATCTAAGAAACTACACCCCTCAAGGTATTCAAAACTGATTTAACAAATGTCGTTAACCCTTTAGGTGTTGCACAAGAGCTATTGGCAAATGGAGATGAAATTTGAGAATTTCAATTTTTTGGCAAATTTTCCATTTTAATCCATTTTTTTCCAGTAACAAAGCAAGGGTTAGCAGCCAAACAAAATGCTATATTTATTGCCCCAATTCTGTAGTTTGCAGAAACACCCCATATGTGGCCGTAAATTACAGTCCGGGCACACAGTAGGGCATAGAGGGAAAGGTGTGCCGTGTGGTTTTTGGAAGGCAGATTTTGCTGGACTGGTTTATTTACACCATGTCCTATTTGAAGCCCCCCTGATGCACCCCTAGAGTAGAAACTCCATAAAATTTGCCCTAATTTTGGAAACTACGGGATAAGGTGGCAGTTTTGTTGGGACTTTTTTTAGGGCACATATGATTTTTGGTTTATCTATATTACATTTTTGTGAGGCAAGGTTACCAAAAATAGAAATTCTGAATTTTCATCTCTATTTGCCATGAACTGTTGAGGAACACCTAAAGGGTTAATAAAGTTTGTGAAATCAGTTTTGAATACATTGAGGGGTGTAGTTTCTTAGATGGGGTCGCTTTTTATGGAGTTTCTACTCTAGGGTGCATCAGGGAGGCTTCAAATGGGACATGGTGCCAAAAAAAAAGCCATCAAAATCTGCCCTCTCACAGAGCAGATTCTTAAGGACGCGGCGATACCTAATATGTCTACTTTTTTAAATTTATGTTTTACACTATATAATCTCAGTTTTTTTTTTGCCGATTATATTAGGTAGGGGCAAATTTTTTTGCGTGATGAGAGGATGGTTTTATTGGCAGTATTTTGGGGGGCATATGACTTTTTGATCGCTTGCTATTACAATTTTTGTGATGTAAGTTGACAAAAAATACCTTTTTTTGCACCGCTTTTATTTTATTTTTTGGACCGTGTGCATCTGAGGGGTTAGTTCATGGGTAGGAATGAGCGAACCTGAACTGTATAGTTCGGGTTCGTACCGAATTTTGGGGTGTCCGTGACACGGACCCGAACCCGAACATTTTCATAAAAGTCCGGGTTCGAGTTCGGTGTTCGGCGCTTTCTTGGCGCTTTTTGAAAGGCTGCAAAGCAGCCAATCAACAAGCATCATGCTACTTGCACCAAGAGGCCATCACAGCCTTGCCTACTATTGGCATGGCTGTGATTGGCCAGTGCAGCATGTGACCCAGCCTCTATATAAGCTTGGGTCACATAGCGCTGCACGTCACTCTGCTGATACAAATGTAGGGAGAGGTTGCAGCTGCGACGTTAGGGCGAGATTAGGCAGTGATTAACTCCTCCAAAAGACTTCATTCAGTGATCGATCTACAGCTGTAGATCATTGAACTGCTGCTATTCAATTGCTCAGTGTTTTTAGGCTGCCCAGAGCGTTTTTCAGTCACTTTTTTCTGGGGTGATCGGCGGCCATTTTGTGGCTTGTGGTGCGCCAGCACAAGCTGCCACCTAGTACATTTAACCATCAATAGTGTGTTTATTTTTTGCTATATCCTACATCAGGGTCAAGCTGTCATCAAGTGCATTTAACCATCAATAGTGTGGTTATTTTTTGGCTATATCCTACATCAGGGGCAAGCTGACCTTGTCACCCAAGTGCATTTAACCATCAATAGTGTGGTTATTTTTTGGCCATATACTACATCAGGGGCAAGCTGAGCCTGTCCCCCAAGTGCATTTAACCATCAATAGTGTGGTTATTTTTTGCTATATCCTACATCAGGGTCAAGCTTTCATCAAGTGCATTTAACCATCAATAGTGTGGTTATTTTTTGGCCATATACTACATCAGGGGCAAGTTGAGCCTGTCACAAAGTGCATTTAACCATCAATAGTGTGGTTATTTTTTGGCCATATACTACATCAGGGGCAAGTTGAGCCTGTCACCCAGCGCCTAAAAAATAGGCCTCACATTTATATTCATCCAAATCTGTCATTACTGTTTTAGCTGGTCAAGTTATTTAGTGTCCGTCAAAGCACAGTTTTTGTTCTGGGTTGAAAAACAATTCCCAATTTTGCAATTCTCAAAATTAGTGGTTTCTGCTGTATCAGGCCTACTTTAAATCTATCCCTAAAAGGGTAGATTAGATTCAAGGTGCTGATAGGGTCATTCTCAAGAACTTCACACACACGCTACAGTGCAGATCCAAGTCTAATTCTGTGATTAAACGTATACCTGTCACCCAGCGCCTAAAAAATAGGCCTCACATTTATATTCATCCAAATCTGGCATTACTGTTTTAGCTGGTCAAGTTATTTAGTGTCCGTCAAAGCACAGTTTTTGTTCTGGGTTGAAAAACAATTCCCAATTTTGCAATTCTCAAAATTAGTGGTTTCTGCTGTATCAGGCCTACTTTAAATCTATCCCTAAAAGGGTAGATTAGATTCAAGGTGCTGATAGGGTCATTCTCAAGAACTTCACACACAAGCTACAGTGCAGATCCAAGTCTAATTCTGTGATTAAACGTATATATGTCACCCAGCGCCTAAAAAATAGGCCTCACATTTATATTCATCCAAATCTGGCATTACTGTTTTAGCTGGTCAAGTTATTTAGTGTCCGTCAAAGCACAGTTTTTGTTCTGGGTTGAAAAACAATTCCCAATTTTGCAATTCTCAAAATTAGTGGTTTCTGCTGTATCAGGCCTACTTTCAATCTATCCCTAAAAGGGTAGATTAGATTCAAGGTGCTTATAGGGAGAGACTCCACCTGCTACTGACCGCCGCCATCTGGGACCGAGCACCCCAAAGGCAGCTTCAAGGAGTTCCCTGGCATGGCACTTCTTCAAACAATGTGCTGACGACAAGACCCGAGTGGTTTGCACGCTCTGCCATTAGAGCCTGAAGCGAGGCATTAACGTTCTGAACCTTAGCACAACCTGCATGACCAGGCACCTGCATGCAAAGCATGAACTGCAGTGGAGTAAACACCTTAAAAACAAGGAAGTCACTCAGGCTCCCCCTGCTACCTCTTCTGCTGCTGCCGCCTCATCCTCTTCTGCTGCTGCCGCCGCCTCGGCCTCTTCCTCCGCCTCTGGAGGAACGTTGGCACCTGCCGCCCAGCAAACATGGGATGTACCACCAACACCACCACCTGCGTCACCAAGCATCTCAACCATGTCACACGGCAGCGTTCAGCTCTCCATCTCACAAACATTTGAGAGAAAGCGTAAATTCCCACCTAGCCACCCTCGATCCCTGGCCCTGAATGCCAGCATTTCTAAACTACTGGCCTATGAAATGCTGTCATTTAGGCTGGTGGACACAGACAGCTTCAAACAGCTCATGTCGCTTGCTGTCCCACAGTATGTTGTTCCCAGCCGGCACTACTTCTCCAAGAGAGCCGTGCCTTCCCTGCACAACCAAGTATCCGATAAAATCAAGTGTGCACTGCGCAACACCATCTGTGGCAAGGTCCACCTAACCACAGATACGTGGACCAGTAAGCACGGCCAGGGACACCATATCTCCCTAACTGCACACTGGGTAAATGTAGTGGCGGCTGGGCCCAAGGCGGAGAGCTGTTTGGCGCACGTCCTTCCGCCGCCAAGGATCGCAGGGCAACATTCTTTGCCTCCTGTCTCCTCCTCCTCCTACTCAGCTTCCTCCTCCTCTTCTTCCACCTGCTCATCTAGTCAGCCACACACCTTCACCACCAACTTCAGCACAGCCCGGGGTAAACGTCAGCAGGCCGTTCTGAAACTCATATGTTTGGGGGACAGGCCCCACACCGCACAGGAGTTGTGGGGGGGTATAGAACAACAGACCGACGAGTGGTTGCTGCCGGTGAGCCTCAAGCCCGGCCTGGTGGTGTGCGATAATGGGCGAAATCTCGTTGCAGCTCTGGGACTAGCCGGTTTGACGCACATCCCTTGCCTGGCGCATGTGCTGAATTTGGTGGTGCAGAAGTTCATTCACAACTACCCCGACATGTCAGAGCTGCTGCATAAAGTGCGGGCCGTCTGTTCGCGCTTCCGGCGTTCACATCCTGCCGCTGCTCGCCTGTCTGCGCTACAGCGTAACTTTGGCCTTCCCGCTCACCGCCTCATATGTGACGTGCCCACCAGGTGGAACTCCACCTTGCACATGCTGGACAGACTGTGCAAGCAGCAGCAGGCCATAGTGGAGTTTCAGCTGCAGCACGCACGGGTCAGTCGCACTGCGGAACAGCACCACTTAACCACCAATGACTGGGCCTCCATGCGAGACCTGTGTGCCCTGTTGCGCTGTTTCGAGTACTCCACCAACATGGCCAGTGGCGATGACGCCGTTATCAGCGTTACAATACCACTTCTATGTCTCCTTGAGAAAACACTTAGGGCGATGATGGAAGAGGTGGTGGCCCAGGAGGAGGAGGAGGAAGAGGGGTCATTTTTAGCACTTTCAGGCCAGTCTCTTCGAAGTGACTCTTCAAGTTTTTTGCAACAGCAGAGGCCAGGTACAAATGTGGCCAGACAGGGCCCACTACTGGAGGACGAGGAGGACGAGGATGAGGAGGATGAGGATGAAGCAGGTTCACAGCGGGCTGGCACCCAACGCAGCTCGGGCCCATCACTGGTGCGTGGCTGGGGGGAAACGCAGGACGATGACGATACGCCTCCCACAGAGGACAGCTTGTCCTTACCTCTGGGCAGCCTGGCACACATGAGCGACTACATGCTGCAGTGCCTGCGCAACGACAGCAGAGTTGCCCACATTTTAACGTGTGCGGACTACTGGGTTGCCACCCTGCTGGATCCACGGTACAAAGACAATGTGCCCACCTTACTTTATCCCCTGGAGCGTGATAGTAAGATGCGCGAGTACAAGCGCACGTTGGTAGACGCGCTACTGAGAGCATTCCCAAATGTCACAGGGGAACAAGTGGAAGCCCAAGGCGAAGGCAGAGGAGGAGCAAGAGGTCTCCAACGCAGCTGTGTCACGGCCAGCTCCTCTGAGGGCAGGGTTAGCATGGCAGAGATGTGGAAAAGTTTTGTCACCACGCCACAGCTAACTGCACCACCACCTGATACGGAACGTGTTAGCAGGAGGCAACATTTCACTAACATGGTGGAACAGTACCTGTGCACACCCCTCCACGTACTGACTGATGGTTCGGCCCCATTCAACTTCTGGGTCTCCAAATTGTCCACGTGGCCAGAGCTAGCCTTTTATGCCTTGGAGGTGCTGGCCTGCCCGGCGGCCAGCGTTTTGTCTGAACGTGTATTCAGCACGGCAGGGGGCGTCATTACAGACAAACGCAGCCGCCTGTCTACAGCCAATGTGGACAAGCTGACGTTCATAAAAATGAACCAGGCATAGATCCCACAGGACCTGTCCATCCCTTGTGCAGATTAGACATTAACTACCTCCCCTTAACAATATATTATTGTACTCCAGGGCACTTCCTCATTCAATCCTATTTTTATTTTCATTTTACCATTATATTGCGGGGCAACCCAAAGTTGAATGAACCTCTCCTCTGCCTGGGTGCCTGGGCCTAAATATGTGACAATGGACTGTTCCAGTGGTGGGTGACGTGAAGCCTGATTCTCTGCTATGACATGAAGACTGATTCTCTGCTGACATGAAGCCAGATTCTCTGTTACGGGACCTCTCTCCTCTGCCTGGGTGCCTGGGCCTAAATATCTGACAATAGACTGTTCCAGTGTTGGGTGACGTAAAGCATGATTCTCTGCTAGGACATGCAGACTGATTCTCTGCTGACATGAAGCCAGATTCTCTGTTACGGGACCTCTCTCCTCTGCCTGGGTGCCGGGGCCTAAATATATGACAATGGACTGTTACAGTGGTGGGTGACGTGAAGCCAGATTCTCTGCTATGGCATGAAGAGACTGATTCTCTGCTGACAAGAAGCCAGATTCTCTGCTATGGGACCTCTCTCCAATTGATATTGGTTAATTTTTATTTATTTTATTTTTATTTTAATTCATTTCCCTATCCACATTTGTTTGCAGGGGATTTACCTACATGTTGCTGCCTTTTGCAGCCCTCTAGCTCTTTCCTGGGCTGTTTTACAGCCTTTTTAGTGCCGAAAAGTTCGGGTCCCCATTGACTTCAATGGGGTTCGGGACGAAGTTCGGGTCGGGTTCGGATCCCAAACCCGAACATTTCCGGGAAGTGCGGCCGAACTTCTCGAACCCGAACATCCAGGTGTTCGCTCAACTCTATTCATGGGGTATTTTTATAGAGCAGATTCTTACGTATGCAGCGATAACTAATATGTCTACTTTTTATTTATTTATGTTTTACACTATATTATTTTTTAATAAACAAAAAATAACATTTGACCGTGTTCATCTGCGGGGTTAGTTCATGGGATATTTTTATAGAGCAGATTCTTACGGATGTGGCGATACCTAATATGTCAACTTTTTTATTTATTTTAGTTTTACTAACTAATATTTTTGAAAAATTCGAAAATTTTAGTTTTAGTGTCTCAAGTCTGAGAACCATAGTTTTTTTTCCGATTGTCAGTGGCTAAATTGGGGAAGGGGAATAAATTTAGTACTCCATGGAAGTGTGGTACTCCCTGAAGCAACCAATAATGCAGAGGCCCGGATGATCGGGCACGTGTCACACTAAGTAGTGGTGTCCTTCCGTATCCCCCTCCTGTGACACACTCTACACCTTTTTTAGGTCTGTCCCTTCTTTCCAGTATGGGGTATCACATCTGGAAAGTGTTGGCCAGGGACGATACGGGCACCTCCAGTTCACGAGGTACTTCGGCCTGCTCTTTCCCGATCAGAAAAGATCAGGTCCTTGAGGACTGCCTCATAGAACTGAAGGAATTTCCCTGTGCTGCCAGCGCTCCGGGACAGCACAAAAGAGTTGTACAAGGCAACCTGCACCAAGTAGACCACAATTTTTTTGGACCATGCCCTGGTTTTGCGCATGGCATTTTATGGCTTGAGGACTTGATCAGAGAGATCAACTCCTCCCATATACCGATTGTATTTGACGATACAATCGGGCTTGAGGACCGTTGCCGCAGTACCTCGCACAGGGACAGGGGTGATGCCGTTACCGTGAATTGTGTACATCCCTCTTGTCCTTATATCTGACCAGCAACAGGCTTCCACTGGTAAGGGCACGGGTCTCACCCCTGGCGATAGGTACCTGGAGGGGGTGGGAAGGGAGGCCGCGTTGATTTTTCCGCATGGTCCCACAAGCGGACGTGGATCTGGCGGCGAGAGACTGGAACAAGGGGATACTAGTATAAAAGTTATCCACGTACAGGTGGTAACCCTTATCTAGCAGTGGGTGCATAAGGTCCCACACAAGTTTCCCGCTAACACCCAGAGTGGGGGGACATTCTGGGGGTTGAATACTGGAATCTTACCCCTCGTACACAAAACTTGTAAGTGTACCCTGAGGTACTCTCACAAAGTTTGTATAGCTTCACGCCATACCTCGCCCACTTAGAGGGAACATACTGGCGGAAAAGGAGTCTCCCCTTGAAAGCAATGAGAGACTCATCAACTGTGACCTCCCTTCCAGGTAAATAGACCTGCACAAATTTGGCCCCAAAGTGATCGATGACTGGCCTGATTTTGTACAGGCGATCATAGGCAGGATCACCTTGGGGAGGACATGCTGCATTATCTGCATAATGCAGGCATTTCCGGATGGCCTCAATCCGGGAGCGCCTCATGGCCATAATGTAAAGTGGGGTCTGGTAGAGGACGTCCCCACTCCAGTAATGCCTGACACTTGGTTTCTTGACTAGGCCCATGTGCAGCACGAGGCCCCAAAACGTCCTCATCTCGGCTGCACTGACCGGAGTCCAGCCACCGGGCCTAGCCAAAAAGGAACTCGGGTGTTGAGCAATAAACTGTTGGGCGTACAAGATTGTTTGCTCCACCATTAGATTTACAAAGTGGTTACTGAAAAAAAGACTAAAGTAGTCGTATTCAGTGAAGCCCACTGTGGAAATCTGGATCAGGAATCACAGGTTTAAAACGCTCTGGGTTATACCATGCAAGTTCACCGGCAGAGGGCACCGGTGGAGTTAACTGGTGGGCCGGAAAACTAGTACGAGCCCCAGAGCTGCTCGTACTAGTGTGAGCCACAGGGTCCCTAGCATGGCGGTCTCCTTGCTCCCCAAGGCGGCGTCTCCGCTGCTTTGGGGGCTCATCATCATCGCTAGATGATGAGGAGGACGCGGATGATAAAAGGAAAGTGGGGTTATCCTCGTCCTCACTGGGGTTCTTGGACTCGGAGGCAAGCTGGGCGTATGCCTCCTCGGCCGAGAACATCCGACGGGCCATAGGGGAGTGTGTGTGTGCGTGTGTGTGTTAAACTTTATTTGGTGTGCGTGTGTGTGGGGGCACGGGTGTTCACGAACTTACCCTAAACCTAACAGACCAAAAAAAAACTAAATAAAAAAAAGGACAAAAAATGTGAAAAAAATATATAAAAATTCAAACTCGCTGATCAACAGTCCGAGGTTGATCAGCGGTGGGGGTGTGCGATGCACTAACAGTGGCCGGACGCTAAGAGTGCCGGCCACAGTCAGCGTGCGCAGAAAAAAAATATCTGCTGTGGGGGGGGGGGGGGGGGGGGGCGAGCTGCAGCACCCCTGGGGGGTCTATGGTCACACAGCTGTGCTGTGGACCCCAGACACCTGATTTTGGCCTCATGCACACGACAGTTGTGTTCCGTTCCGCAAAATGGGGTTCCGTTGTTCCGTGATCCGTTTACGTTTTTGTTTCCGTGTGTCTTCCTTTATTTTTGGAGGATCACCAGACATAAAGGAAAGTAAAAAAAAAGTCTGTCAAGTTTGCCATGCAAATGATAGGAAAAAAAGGGACGCGGATGACAATCTTGTGTGCCTCCGTGTTTTTTCACGGTCCCATTGACTTTAACGGGTCCGCGAACCGTTTTCCGTGAAAAAAATAGGACAGGTTATATTTTTTTGACGGACTGGAACTACGGATCACGGACGCAGATGACAAACGGTGCATTAGCCGAGTTTTCAACGGACCCATTGAAAGTCAATGGGTCCGCAGAAAATCACGAAAAAACTGAACAACGGACACGGAATAAAACAACGGTCGTGTGCATGAGGCCTTAGGGTGATGCAAATAAAACTTTTTTTTTCCCTGAATATCCCTGCCTAACCTAACCTTTCACTAACCTTTCCCTAAATACCTTGGTGGTGCTGGGGGTGCTGGGGCACAGAT
Source organism: Bufo bufo (assembly GCF_905171765.1). NCBI lineage: Eukaryota > Metazoa > Chordata > Amphibia > Anura > Bufonidae > Bufo > Bufo bufo. The sequence continues at coordinate 367,739,817 of NC_053390.1, read as the reverse complement.
GGGGGTGCTGGCTGATGATCCCTGAACAGATGGGGGTGCTGGCTCTGGAGATCGATGATCCTCGGCTCCCGGACTGAAAAGGAGGAGGAGAGGAGCGTTGCTGTATTTTGAAATGCCCGCCCGCCCGCCCAGCCGACCAATGAGAGGCGATCCTTAAGGTGATGTCACCATCACCTCTCAGGATCGCAGGATGGTTATTGGTGGTGTATTATCACACCACCTATCACCATCCTGTTCCAGGTTTTCGGGTCCCCAGAGACCCGAATAACCTGGAAACACAGCAAACCGCAGGTCGCAGACAAGGGGGGGGGGGGGGTCACAGGACCCCCCGGCGCATTGTCCCCGGGTGGTGGTGATCGGAACTACACATGACTTACCGGTACGTCATGTGTCCTTAAGTACCGGGACAACATGCCATATCGGTATGTCATGTGTCCCAAACAGTTTAAATAGTGAATAATTTTGTATTTAAGTTCCTTGTGAAATCATCTGTTTTCAGCAGAAATAAGGACATTACACATTTTAGCAAAACTTTTGCCCTTTTTATTTGATTACACTAATGGCCAAAAACAAAGTAAGGCAATGACTATTGTTTACTTTGTTTCACTGCTCCATTGTGACAGTACTTGGAAATAATAGAGTAGTGTATTGTTCCTGCTACTTTAAAATGAAGAATAAAAACCAGGACACTTGTGCTCTCTCAATTTTCATCCAGATGTCCTATTTAATCTGTGGCAGCTTGCCAGGAACATAAATCAAAGTTAAAAATATCTTTCATACATCTCCTCTTTTTCTACTGTGTATTGAAATTAACTTTCTATTTTCTCAAATTCTCTTATTTCACTTTTCTTTTTAAATGCAAATGTAAAAAGACTTAAGCAATTCCCAGCAATCTATAAGATATCACAGTTGCAAGCATAATTTTATTTTCCGAATGTGTTCCGTCAAAAAATCTGTTTATTTTTTTATTCATACTTTCAATGGTATATAATTCACTTCACTGGTTAAGCCTCACCTGTCTGGTTATGAAAGAATCTCTACTGAGCTCATTGCTTGAAAGAACAATCTCTCTCTGTTCTTCAAAGAGAGAAAATCTGAAGAAAATGCAGGAAAATTCTTTTTTCTTTGGGATTCCTTTAGAGTCTCCTAAAATAAGTTATTCATGAGAGGACAATTAAAACATATTTATTTATATATATTTATTCCACTCGTACATTCATATTTATTCAGTACCATCAAGTTTCATTGGACTCAATTCACAATTAATACTTTCTATAAAACTAAATTCCAACCTACCAAAGCTAAACTCCACAACTATCTAAATTGCAGAGGATTCGCCAAAGTTATGTAGAGGCTGGCGCTACTTTTTAACTTTGGCGGAGCCAACACCAGCTTAGGGGTTTATTAATAAATGTGCTCCTATGTACTTGTTTAAGCAAATAGGTTAACTTAAATTCTTTAAATGTAGGTCCATATCTACCAAGTAGTTTTGTGCCAGCACTGATTAATGTATAAAAATCTTAATTGTCATCCACAAGGCAAATATTGCTTTTTCTCCCCTAACTCTGCTTAATCAAGCGGTGAGGGGAGCATCTTTAGCTACAAAGACAGCCACTTGCAAGTGTACAACTCAAAAGAATCAATTCACTCAGTGATATTGCCAATTTTGTGTAAATATCGAGTCTGCACTAATATATACCCATTCATGGCCAGCTTTGATGTGGTTGGTTATACCTCACCCCTCTGACATTTGTAATAAATCACTCCACATACTATTCATTGGAGACCTTTAACACTTTCTATACGTCATACAGTCCATTTTCCAAGCCTTTCCATTGTTCAACCTCAGGGAAATGCCATATTTTTTATTTTTTTTTAACTGTAGCTTTTTATATTTTTTATTTTTTTCTAAATATTTTTAAACTTTTTTTTCTATTTTATGTCCCAGTAGGAAAAATGAACAAATGATCCTCTAATTGCTCATATATAAAACACTTTAATACTACTTTTGCTTGTCTAAAACTGGCAAGTGGATCACAGTAAATAATGTTCTATGCTCACAATTGCGTCAATACTAACTATAGCTCACAGAATTCCGGGAAATGAAACAAAAAAACTAAGTTTATTATACTGAACTGCTTTTAAAACTTCGTAAGAGACACTTCTATTGGTATAACATTAATCCCTTTGTGTTATACGATATTCTGGACAGGAACTGATACAGATAGCACACAGATGATGTGCCAGGGCAAATGCCTATCTCTAACTGGCAATGTGTCACCTAGTACTGCCCCTGTTCCATACCAATATCCTTAGTGAGGGTCTCGGTGGAAAATAATTATATATTCTTGATTGACACTGCTCTGATACTCAGTGTACACCTTATTGTTGTGAAAACCTAATAAATACCATTGAAACGTAATACAAATCTATTAGACCACAGCACTCTTTCTAAATCTGGCAAACTTGGGTGCACGTCCGGATTGTGGTCTTTAGCTCCACCTCAAGAACTATAAGTATCACAAAGATTTAGACAGCACTGGTTATGATAATCAGTAAATGTTTATTTCATATCATTTCCACTGGGCACAGTGGTACACAAGTCTCAACGTTTGGGCTAACATTAGCCCTTCATCCGGCTGACAGAAAATAAAATGACAAAAAACATATCTGTAAGATGTGCATTAGTATTGCATACACAACAAAATAACAACTGTACATGATTCATGTATAAGGATACTATATGGACATGATTCCTACAAACATGAAAGTCAACCATACATGGTTAGTGTACGTAAACATGATTTGTTGTAGAAGACATAATGATGTGATTCATAACATATAAACAGTACATTAGACATGGGACTGGAGTAGATAGCAGGTGAATATTGATATCCAACAAACAGTCCATACAAATAGGGAGTAAATGCTGTATCCTGGTCAGATCAGATACATGATGGCATAACAATCATCAAGGATCTGATCCGAATACAATACTGAGCACTGAGTGACCAAAGGCAGGCTAAAATGATGAAACCTGTACAGGTAACAAAGACAATAGTGGAAAGATAAAGCTCTGGAGAGGAGCAGACACTGCACACCATATCCCATAGTAGACAAAAGTTAGGTATAGTAAAGCCCTAAGCTCAAAAACTTACCACTAACGAGACCACATGTCAAACGCTGCCGTCGCTAGCCTGTGATGTGGAGCGCCATGCTAAATACCGGTCAGGGGTCCCTGATTGGTGGCCAGGCGTCACGTGTCCGCCCAAGTGGGCAAAAACACCCGAAAGTGAGGTGTGGAGCGCACAAACGTCATTCTATACCTGTGGACCGACTGGGCATGCGCAGAGTGACGCAGAAGCGCTAGCAAAGCTCGAATGCAAGTATAGTCTGTGACGCGAACGTCACATGATTACGCATGCCGGCCATCTTAGAAAGGGTCCAAAAATGAGGTGTGGAATGCACGATCGGCATTACAAAGCGCGAATGTAAGTATAGTCTGTGATGCAAACGTCACATAGTTGCACATGCGCCGAACGATGGCCATCTGCTGGCAGCCATCTTAGAAAGGGGCAAAGTATGGGCACCAGAAAAAACCTCATGTAACTGATTTATCATGAGGCCAGATAACTAGGGGTTACAAGTAGAGAATGACTGGGTAGCCATATATTAAAAATTAGCTAAGCTATGCCTAAATTACAGAGGAACCATATATCCATCTAGATAGACAGGGCAAGTGCACCGCTACACACTAGCACATACTATAAATCAGTAGTAGACAAGAAATCACCCGTATTATTGTGAGACACATAAGTTATAGGGTGCTGAAGGTCATGACGGATGGACCGTGGAACGTGCTTGGCGGATGTCTCCACCCGCTACTGGACGACTCCGGTCCTGCAAGGTGAAAGAGAAAGCAAACATTAGAATTTCTCATAAAGGAAATATTGGAACATTATTCATCCAAAAGATAATCCCTATTGAGTCCAATAGGTTGAAGAGTAGAGTACATAAGCGTCGAATCCACATCATCTCTCTCCCCGTAACACCATTTGACGATCGCCTCCTCTCCTCAGAGGAGGAATGCAATCTATCACTTGAAACCGTAGTTGGCTAATGGCATGTTTTGATGAAATAAAATGCTCAACTAGTGGAGCGTCAGCCTTTTTAATCAGAATATTTGATTTATGCTGACAAATGTGCTCCTTGCTATTTTTAATAGTCTGGCCCACATAACCAAGACAACAAGGGCATTTGATCAGAGAGATAATTGGTTTGGCATGAAAAGTGACACTGGATATTTTATGTTTTCCCTGTAGTGGGATGGGTGAAGGTCGGGCCCTTGGTAACATTGCTACATTGAGCACATGAGAGGCATGGGTACGTGCCTCTATTAGGGGAGCCTGTGATGGTAGTCTGTATACTATTACCCTTGCTAGTTCCAAGGTCCGATTTTACAAGCATATCCTTGATATTCCTAGCCCTCTCATAGGGCATCAGTGGCATTTCATGAAAAATATTGGGGAAATTGCTAGTCAGGATGTGCCAATGTTTGTACACCATCTTTTTAATATCCATACTCTGATGTGAAAATGTTGTGACACACGGGACACATTTCTGAATGGATTTGTTAGTTGGTAGTTTTGGCATCAGCAGATTACTTGTATGTCTGCTACTTTATGAGTAGGATTTCGAAGAATATGGGCGAAGAAACCCCTCGCAATGAACTTCTGTGACATTTCATTCAGTCTAACCTCAATAATAGATGGATCTGAAACAATATGCTTAAGGCTACTTTCACACCTGCGTTTAGGTGCGGATCCATCTAGTATCTGCACAGATGGATCCGTACCTATAATGCAAATGCTGGTATCCGTTCAGAAAAAAAAAAATCTGAGTCTAAGTGTAAGTCAAACGGATCCGTCCTGACTTACATTGAAAGTCAATGGGGGGCGGATCCGTTTACAATTGCACCATATTCTGCCAGTGAAAACGGATCCTTTCCTATTGACTTACATTGTAAGTCAGGACGTATCCGTTTGGCTCCGCAAGCAGCGTTTTGGTGTCCGCAAGCAGCGTTTGGGTGTCCGCCTCCAGAGCGGAATGGAGGCGGAACGGAGCCAAACTGATGCATTCTGAACGAATCCTTATCCATTCAGAATGCATTGGGGCTAAACTGATCCGTTTTGGGCCGCTTGTGAGAGCCCTGAAACGGATCTCACAAGCGGAGCCAGAAACACTAGTGTGAAAGTAGCCTAACTCTCATCAATTGGGATCGTGGTAGCGACCGGATAAGGCCCGGGGGATGAAAGTTATTGAACCTAAGTAAACTATTTTTGTCGGTCGGTTTCGTGTACAGGATTGTTATAATAGTGTTGTCTCTTACCTTGAGGCAGACATCCAGGAAGGAGATTTCCGACCGACTGAAGTTTAGAGAGAGAGAGATGGAGGAGACGCTGGAGTTAATGGCCTGGTGGAAGGCAAGTAGGTCTTCCTGAGTACCCTGCCAAATGCAAAATACATCGTCAATGTATCTAACTTTGTGCGTTCCGCACCTCACTTTTGGGCGTTTCCGCCCACTTGGGACTCCTGAATGGTATTTAGCATGGCGCTCCACATCACAGGCTAGCGACAGCAGCGTTTGACATGTGGTCTCGTTAGTGGTAAGTTTTTGAGTTTAGGGCTTTACTATACCTAACTTTTGTCTACTATGGGATATGGTGTGCAGTGTCTGCTCCTCTCCAGAGCTTTATCTTTCCACTATTGTCTTTGTTACCTGTTCAGGTTTCATCATTTTAGCCTGCCTTTGGTCACTCAGTGCTCAGTATTGTATTCAGATCAGATCCTTGATGATTGTTATGCCATCATCTATCTGATCTGACCAGGATACAGCATTTACTCACTATTTGTATGGACTGTTTGTTGGATATCAATATTCACCTGCTATCTACTCCAGTCCCATGTCTAATGTACTGTTTATATGTTATGAATCATATCATTATGTCTTCTACAACAAATCATGTTTACTTAAATTAATCATGTATGGTTAACTTTCATGTTTGTATGAATCATGTCCATATAGTATCCTTATACATGAATCATGTACAGTTGTTATTTAGTCGTGTATACAATACTAATGCACATCTTACAGATATGTTTTTTTGTCATTTTATTTTCTGTCCTGATGAAGGGCTAATGTTAGCCCGAAACGTTGTGACTTGTGTACCACTGTGCCCGGCTGAAATGATATGAAATAAACATTATCATCATCACGACGGAGTAATGTATAAATCTTTGTGATACTCAGTGTAATACAGATATTCCACCCAACCTATATTGCAGGCACTGGATGCAATAGTATCGCTCCATGTGTCCCTCACTACTAACTTAAATGAAACATTGTTGCTATCTATCACATACTAATTCATTCTCATATGACTAGCTAGGGTCAAGCTCAGGCTCAACGCGTTTCTGGTTCAAAACAAAGCCTCATCAGGAGCCCTTTGATTACTAAAGCAAAAGCATAATTCAATATACAGACAGAGAAACATAAATGCACGTACGCCACCTCTTCATGGGCTGCGCTTCTGGCACTATTGACTCTCACCCACCAGATGTCCCACATCAGGGTCAGTACATAAAATGCCCCAAAATGTAGATCAGGCATCCTCGAACTGCGACCCTCCAGCTGTTGCAAAACTACAACTCCCAGCATGCCCGAACAGCCTACAGGTATCAGCCTACAGCAGGGCATTACTGGGAGTTGTAGTTTTATAACAGCTGGAGGGCTGCAGTTTGAGGATGCCTGATGTAGATAGTACTTCCCTCACTAGTTCGTGTGCTTCATCAAAATTGCCTATAATTCAAATTACTGACTCATTGTCACGGATGGTGTACAGGAAACAAGACAATGCAATACAATTAATGACTCACTGGATCCACAACTAAGGAACAAAAGGGAGACCCCTACATGAGTCCTGCCACTCTCCCTAATTGCTCAGCCTATGCGAACACCCCAAAGGTGGATGGGCGCATATCCACGTACCTCAGCTATCTAATACCTGAAGACCCTACAATAGTGAGGGGACACGACCACCGGCTCCCTACACAAGACACGGAGGGAGTCAGGGTGACCTGAAAATCCAGCAGACAGAAAATCACAAATAAAGGAACAGCACTTATCTTGCAGAGGACTGAGGAATAGAAACAGCATGCACACACACTCCAGGAAGTTGTATAAGCCGCAACCTAATGCATCATGGGGAGGAACTTAAAGGGAAGCAATCAGTCCAACTGCATGACAGCTGAGATAGACTAACGAGATGAGGAACTTAACCAAAACAAAGAAACTCAAGGAGGAGGATCTGGAAAGCTCCTGTCAGAGCTTCTCAACTGTCTGGTTGTGACAGTACCCCTCCCTCTACGAGTGGACTCCGGACACTCAGGGCCCACCTTCTCAGGATGGGACCTATAGAAAGCCCTGATGAGACGAGTGGCTTTAATGTCCATCACTGGGACCCACATCCTCTCCTCAGGACCATAACCCTCCCAATGAACGAGGTACTGGAGGGAACCGCGGACAAGACGAGAATCCACAATCCTAGAGACCTGAAATTCAAGATTTCCATCAACCATAATCGGAGGAGGAGGCAAAGGCGAGGGTACAATAGGTTGAACATAAGGTTTCAATAAGGACTTATGAAAAACATTATGGATCTTCCAAGTCTGAGGAAGATCAAGACGGTAGGCAACAGGATTGATGACAGACAGGATCTTGTAAGGCCCAATAAACCTAGGACCCAACTTCCAGGAGGGAACCTTCAATTTGATATTCTTGGTAGACAACCACACCAGATCACCAACATTCAGGTCCGGACCAGGCACACGTCTCTTATCTGCCACACGCCTATATCTCTCACTCATGCTCTTTAGATTATCCTGAATCTTTTGCCAAATAGATGACAAAGACGAGGAGAATCTGTCCTCATCAGGTAAACCAGAAGACCCCTCTCCCGAGAAAGTCCCAAACTGCGGATGAAACCCATATGCACCAAAAAATGGTGACTTATCAGAGGACTCCTGACGACGGTTATTTAAAGCAAACTCAGCAAGGGACAAGAAAGAACACCAATCCTCCTGATTCTCCGCCACAAAACAGAGCAGATATGTCTCCAGATTCTGATTGACTCGCTCTGTCTGGCCATTCGACTGTGGGTGGAAAGCAGAAGAGAATGACAACCGAACCCCCAAGCGAGAACAGAAAGCCTTCCAGAATCTGGAAACAAACTGCGTGCCCCTATCAGAGACTATGTCTGAAGGAATACCATGCAATTTGACAATGTGGTCAATAAATGCCTGCGCCAGCGTCTTAGCATTGGGCAAACCAGGAAAAGGGATGAAATGCACCATTTTGCTAAAACGGTCCACCACCACCAGAATCACAGTCTTCCCCGAGGAATGAGGCAAGTCCGTTATGAAGTCCATGGACAGATGTGTCCAAGGACGGGAAGGAATGGGTAAGGGAAGGAGAGAACCTGATGGCCGTGAATGAGGGACTTTGGCACGAGCGCAAGTCTCGCAAGCTGCCACAAAACTCTCAACCGACTTACGAAGCGCAGGCCACCAGAATCTCTGAGCGATGAGATCCAGTGTGGCTCTTGCCCCCGGGTGCCCAGCAAGGACCGTATCGTGGTGTTCCTTAAAAATCTTGTGTCTCAAAGCGAGAGGCACAAACAACCTCCCAGGAGGACAAAGATCAGGAGCCTCTGACTGGGCTGCCTGCACCTCTGCCTCCAATTCAGGAAAAAGAGCAGAGACCACCACACCTTCAGCCAAAATGGGACCCGGGTCTTCAAAATTCCCACCTCCCGGAAAACAACGTGACAGGGCATCTGCCTTCACATTCTTAACCCCAGGGCGGAACGTGACAACAAAATTAAACCTTGAAAAGAACAAAGACCATCTGGCCTGTCTCGGGTTCAGACGCTTGGCTGACTCCAAGTAGGCCAGATTTTTATGGTCAGTAAACACGGTAATAGGGTGTCTGGCTCCCTATAGCCAATGGCGCCATTCCTCAAAAGCCAACTTGATGGCCAACAATTCCCTATCTCCCACATCATAATTTCTCTCTGCGGAGGAGAGTTTCTTCGAGAAAAAGGCACATGGTTGCCATTTGGCAGGAGAGGAACCCTGAGACAAGACCGCACCCACCCCTACCTCAGAAGCATCAACCTCAACTATGAAGGGTAACGAAATATCAGGTTGTACCAGGATGGGAGCGGAAGCAAAACTCTCCTTGATATTAGAAAAGGCCTTACTCGCCACTACCGACCAGGAAGAAAAATCTACCCCCTTTCTGGTCATATCAGTGAGTGGTTTAACAACAGAGGAATAATTCAAAATAAATTTCCTGTAATAATTGGCAAAGCCCAAAAAACGCATCAGCGCCTTCTGATTCTCAGGAAGCTCCCACTCAAGCACAGCGCGGACCTTCTCGGGGTCCATGCGAAAACCAGAAGCGGAGAGAAGAAACCCCAGAAATTGAATTTCTGGAACCGCAAACACACATTTTTCCAGTTTCGCGTATAATTTATTCTCCCGCAGGATGAGCAAGACCTGACGTAAATGTTCCTTATGAGTCTTGAAATCAGGAGAAAAAAATCAAAATGTCATCCAAATACACTAATACAAATTTTCCCATTAAATGATAAAAAATGCTGTTCACGAAATGCTGAAAAACGGCTGGGGCATTCATCAAACCAAAAGGCATAACCAAATTCTCAAAATGGCCCTCAGGGGTATTGAAAGCCGTCTTCCATTCGTCTCCTTCTCTGACCCTGACCAGGTTGTATTTCCCTCTTAGGTCTAATTTGGAAAAGACTTTAGCCCCAACAACCTGGTTAAACAGGTCCGGGATCAGAGGAAGCGGATAAGGGTCACGAATAGTGATACTGTTCAGCTCCCTGAAATCCAGACAAGGTCTTAAAGAACCATCTTTTTTCTTAACAAAGAAAAAACCAGCGGCAACAGGTGACTTCGAGGGTCGTATGTGTCCTTTTCTCAGACTCTCAGAGATATAAGCACGCATAGCGACCCTCTCAGGTTGGGAAAGATTGTATAAACGAGATTTAGGCAGCTTGGCGCCTGGGATGAGATTATTAGGGCAATCGTACTCCCTGTGCGGGGGCAAATCCTGAACTCCACTCTCAGAGAAGACATCCGAAAATTCAGAGAGGAAAGGTGGTACAGTCTTAGTAGAAACCTCAGAAACAGATGTCGTGAGGCAATTCTCTCTGCAAAAGTCACTCCAACCATTTATTTGCCTCGCTTGCCAATCAATGGTGGGGTTATGTTTAGTGAGCCAGGGTAGCCCCAACACTAGAGGAGTAGGCAAACCGCTAAGGACAAAACATGACACATCCTCAACATGAGCATCACTCACAATTAAACGGATATTGTGAACTATGCCCTTTAATGATTTCTGAGAAAGTGGAGCGGAATCAATAGCAAAAACAGGAATATCCTTTCCCAAAGTGCATACCTGGAAACCATGAGTTATTGCAAATTGATTATCAATGAGATTGACAGCTGCTCCACTATCCACAAAAATCTCACAAAAAATGCTTTTGCTCTCTAGCGCCACCCTAGCAGGCAGGACAAAACGGGAACTACAAGCAAACGGAAAACCTTCAATTTCCGCCTCAACCCTGCCAATAGTAACAGACGGAACATTTTTAAAAGATTTTTTCCTTTTTGTTTCTTTATTACTCCCAGAAAACTGCCTGAATCTCCTAGAGGGACAAACATTTGCCAAATGATTTATACCTCCACAACAAAAACAAACCCTCCCATGCGGGCTGAATCTTCTATTGTCAGAGGCAATCAACCCCAGCTGCATGGGCTCCTGCTCAGAAGGGGCTGACAGCGACTGAGACCCCTGCGCACAGAAAGAGACCGCTGCACTGTCCCGGGACTGAGTATGACAGGAAGGAGAGATCTCTCCTCTCTCTCTAAGACACCCGTCAATACGAACGGCCTGAGACATAGCAGAATCCAAGGAGGTAGGTCTCTCATGAAAGGCAAATGCATCTTTCAATCCCTCAGAAAGACCATGGCAAAATTGACTTCGGAGTGCAGCATCATTCCAACCAGTATCAGCTGCCCATCTCTGAAATTCTGAGCAGTATATCTCTGCGGATTGTTTACCCTGGCATAACAGACGTAGTCTAGACTCAGCCAGAGCAATACGATCCGGATCATCATATATCTGACCCAGGGCTAAAAAGAATTCATCCACTGAACGGAGGGGCCGTGCCCCCTCCGGCAGCGAAAAGGCCCAGGATTGAGCGTTACCCCTGAGCAGCGATATAATGATCCCCCCCAATATGTCTCCAGATTCTGATTGACGCGCTCTGTCTGGCCATTCGACTGCGGGTGGAAAGCAGAAGAGAATGACAACCGAACCCCCAAGCGAGAACAGAAAGCCTTTCAGAATCTGGAAACAAACTGCGTGCCCCTATCAGAGACTATGTCTGAAGGAATACCATGCAATTTGACAATGTGGTCAATAAATGCCTGCGCCAGCGTCTTAGCATTGGGCAAACCAGGAAAAGGGATGAAATGCACCATTTTGCTAAAACGGTCCACCACCACCAGAATCACAGTCTTCCCCGAGGAACGAGGCAAGTCCGTTATGAAGTCCATGGACAGATGTGTCCAAAGACGGGAAGGAATGGGTAAGGGAAGGAGAGGACCTGATGGCCGTGAATGAGGGACTTTGGCACCCTCCGTTCTTCATCACCAGAGGAATGGGGAAGAAGGCGAAAATGGAGTTTGCAAGCCTCTCTAAAACGCACAAAATACTCACTACCCCTGGAGAACGTATCCGGGAGCGAGATCTTAGGCTCAGAACAAACTCCATGAACGCAAGCTGAACCGGTCACTTGAAACTGAGAAAAAGTCTTACGGAGATCAGCTACCTCCAATGAAAGACCCTGGAAGCGCTCAGCCAAAAGTGAAACCGGATCCATGCTTGAGAAGGTTTTGGCGGCTTATAATGTCACGGATGGTGTACAGGAAACAAGACAATGCAATACAATTAATGACTCACTGGATCCCCAACTAAGGAACAAAAGGGAGACCCCTACATGAGTCCTGCCACTCTCCCTAATTGCTCAGCCTATGCGAACACCCCATGGGCGCATATCCACGTACCTCGGCTATCTAATACCTGAAGACCATACAATAGTGAGGGGACACGACCACCGGCTCCCTACACAAGACACGGAGGGAGTCAGGGTGACCTGAAAATCCAGCAGACAGAAAATCACAAATAAAGGAACAGCACTTATCTTGCAGAGGACTGAGGAATAGAAACAGCATGCACACACACTCCAGGAAGTTGTATAAGCCGCAACCTAATGCATCATGGGGAGGAACTTAAAGGGAAGCAATCAGTCCAACTGCATGACAGCTGAGATAGACTAACGAGATGAGGAACTTAACCAAAACAAAGAAACTCAAGGAGGAGGATCTGGAAAGCTCCTGTCAGAGCTTCTCAACTGTCTGGTTGTGTCACTCATCAGTTCTTTGACGTGGGTTGAGTAGTGATGTCCTCTCCTGACTGAGGGCATGTTAATATGCCTGATTTAATACCCTCCTTGGGTATCCTTAATGTCTAAAGCTCTGCTGCAAATCCGCCGCCACCATCAGGAAGTCCCCCATGGTCGAGCAGTTGCGCCACAGCCGCAAGTATTGACCCTTGGGGATACCGCATTTTAGGGCAGGTAGATGACAGCTCTCCCAGCCTAACAGACTGTTAGTGTCCGTCTTCTTTAGGAATAGACGTGTACCCAAATTACAATCTTCTTTTTTATAGATCTTTAATTCAAGGAATGTGATGGAGGATGGATGAGTCTCCCATGTAAAGAAAAGACTCCAGTATTTATCATTCTGTCTGGCCACAAATGAGGCAAATGATTCAGCATCTTCTTTCCAAAGAATGAGTACATCGTCTATGTATCTTATCCACATTACAATCGACAATGTGTACTCCTTCAAGATCTCACCAGTGACAATCTCCCGTTCCCACCTGCTCAGATCTAAATTGTCAAATGTAAGGGCAAACGGGCTTCCCATGGCCACGTCCTTTGCTTGATGATAATATTTATTATCAAAGAGAAACGTATTATGTTCCAAAATAAACTTTATTAATTGGAGCACAAAGAAATTGTGGGGTCTAAGATGAAGTAAAGAGCAAGTAAATAGCCACTGCATCACACCCTCTACCAATGGGAATAGAACTATAAAGCGCCTCAAAATCCTGACTCGCTAGTATCGTACCCTTTTCCAGCTGTATGCCATCAATTCGCTTGATGACATTCATGGAGTCCCTAACGTATGAGGGCAATACAGTGACAAACGTCCTCAAGATCTGATCCACATATGTGTTTATGGGGTGTGTTAGGCTATTGGTACCTGACACAATGGGTCTTCCCTTAAGGGGATTAAACCACTTATGAATTTTAGGGAGACCGTAAAAACATGCTGTTTGTGGATATTTTGGTAATAAAAATCCAAACTCCGATTTATTTATCAGTTTAGATTCCAATGCCTGGGACAAAATCGTATTTAATTTCCTGCGATACACTGTCATCAGATTAGATGGAAGAATTTTGTAGCACAGTCAGTCACTCAAAATATTTAGACACATGTCTGTATATTGTTTATGGTCTAGAATCACAATATTACCCCCCTTGTCAGAGGGTTTTATCACAATCGAAGAATCTGATTCTAGAACCCTTAATGCCTTCATCTCCGCATGTGTCAAATTGCTCTGACCAACCCTACATCCCTCCAGAGCTTCTACCGGTAACTGTGCATCAGAGAAAACTAATCTAGCCTCATTATTCCAACCTGTTATATTTACTCCACCTGACAAAATTCCTGCCAACCCTGGATTATCAGACAATGTGTAACAGAAGGATCACAGTAAATAGTGTTCTATGCTCACAATTGCATCACTACTAACTATGGCTCACAGAATTCAGGGACGCTAAAAATAAAATAAAAAACAAACTTTATTCTAATGAACTGTTTAACAATTCAATGAGAAAGGGGGAGTAAACTCCCGTTATACAAAGAGTTGTTAAGTAGGCTTTTGTTCTGTAGATTTCTTATTCGGGTTCTGGAAGAGGATCATAGGTATAAACATATCTCTATAGCAAGGGAACATGTATAACTAAGTTAGTGGTAGCCTCAGTCTAAAGGATCTCCAATTTTCCCAGAGAGTCCTAAATTTATGGTGGGATCTGTTTTCCCAAGCCACAATCTCTTCAAATCTATAGATAGAATCAACTTTGTTGAACCAGTGATCTAAGGAAGGGAGATCTGTTGACAGCCAATGTGTAGGGATTAGGAGCCGGGCGGTTACAATTAGGATCTTGAAGAGGGGGGGATATTTTGTCTTGTGGTCATGTGACAGACCCAATAGAGCCAACAAAGGTGATGGGGTGATATTTGAAATGCAAATTTCATTGCATTTTTTATAGATATTAACCCACCAATTAAGGATAATAGGGCAGGCCCACCAAATGTGAAACATTGTTCCACGACCTTCACCACATCTCCAGCAGACGTCAGAACCACTACTATCATAACGGCAGGTAACGTCAGGTGTTTTGTACCATCTAGTTAGTACTTTATTTCCATTTTCCTGGATTCTGATGCATTTTGAGGATACATGTGGTGTTTTAAAAAGTAGGAGTTGATCCTCAGGTGAGAAGTGGGTATTCAAATCTTTTTCCCATTGGCTTATAAAGGAAGGTTTGGGAGGTGAAATAGTCATACTGAGGTATCTGTATAGTGAGGATATAGGTTTCCTCGGGGGAGAATGGTTATGAATAAGGCTTTCAAACCAGGTAAGAGGTCTGAGAAGACAGCTCAGAGGAATGTTTTTTGTTGATGTATGTAACCAGGAAAGAGAGCATGTGAGGTTGGGATTTGATCACAGGAAGGGAGGATATGAGAGAGTCACGGTTCAACCTTCCTTTCTCGCTTTTCAATAATATTGTGAGAATAGGTACTTCAGAGGAGCGTAGACTTTTGGGGACACTTTGAGTTCTAGAGGGGCTAAGCTTATCACATCTCTGACCTGGGCCAGGGGGGAGGGAGATGGGAAACCCCAATTTGAGCTTTGGAACCATCTCCAGGCCTCAAGAGTAGCTGTCGCAAAGGAATTGTGTTTAAGGGCTAGAAAGATATAGTGATGATGATCCACTAATAGGGCTCTTTGGGTCGGGAGATATTCAAGGGTTTCCATACCAACCCAGGACTTTTGTACAGGGCATCTAAGCCAGTCCAGGGCTCTGGAAAGAACTATGGCTTTATTATATAATAGGGGGTTAGGAAGGCCTATACCTCCCTGAGTTCTAGGTCTCTGTAAGATATTAATATTAATTCTTGCTTTTTTGCCGTTCCATATGAAGGAGCGAATGGATTTCTCCAGGGATTGAAAAAAGGAGTTGGGTATAGGGATGGGAAGGACTTGGAGGAGGTAGTTTAATCTGGGTAGGACAAGTGACATGACCATGTTTTTACATCCAAACCAGGATAGCAAGGGAGGATTTAAAGCTTCTAGTTGACTTTTGATAGAGCTTAGTAGAGGGAGATAGTTTAGTTTATATAATGATGGGAAATCAGAGTGAATTTTAACTCCTAAGTATGTTATATAGGGTGAGTTCCAATTGAAAGGGGGGGAGAGGATTAGTTTGGATCTGAGTTTGAAACTGAGTCCTATACTAAGAATGTGGGATTTTTTCATGTTTATTTTAAAGTTGGAGAGAAAGCTAAATTTCTCCAGGATAGAGTAGATAAGCTGGAGAGAGGTTTCAGGGTTGGAGGACATTATCAATAGGTCGTCAGCAAAAGCTGCAATTTTATGTTCTTGATCTCCTAGTTTAAGACCTTTAATGTCGTTCTCTGATCATATGAGAATAAGTAGGGGTTTGATTATCAAGACGAAGATCAAGGGGGAGAGGGGGCATCCCTGTCTAGTCCCATTCCTTATGGGAAAAGGTTGTGAGGTAGTGTCATTAATCAGCACCGATACCGAGCATATAAAGGCAATAGGGATTCCAAACTGCTTCATGGTGCTGTACATGAAATTCCACTGTACTCGGTCAAATGCTTTTTCGGCATCGGTGCTAATCAGGACTAAGGGAAATTGGTGTTTTGAGGCGTGGAGCAGAACGTTTAGTACTCTTGCTGTGTTATCCTTTCCCTCTCTACCTTTGATAAAGCCTGTTAGGTCTCTATGGACAAGTCGGGGTAGGAGAGGGGCTAGTCGATTTGCTAGTAGTTTAGCTAATAGTTTTAGGACTATATTTAATAGAGATATAGGGCGGTAGTTGCCACATTCAGTAGGGTCTTTCCCTTCTTTGGGAATAATGGCAATATTAGCTTTTGTTATCTCATGGGAAAGAGGGTCGCCCTGTAAGGTTTGATTGCAAACATTAAGCAAGTGCGGCAGAAGGACAGAATTAAAAGAGCAAAAGTAAAGAGTCGGGAATCTATCCGGGCCGGGGGCTTTTCCTTTAGGGAGTTGTTTGATTGCTAGGAGAAGTTCATCGCTAGTGAATGGAGAGCTTAGGGCTTTTATATGAGTTTCGTTAATTTGGGGTATTTTAATAGATCGGAGGAAAAGTTTTATCGAATCTTGATGTGTTAAACTCAAGGTGTCACTTTTCTGGGAAGGCAGGTTATATAGGGAGCGATAAAATGTCGAGAACCTCTGGGATATGTCCTGTGTGTTAGTGAGCATATTGCCTTCATTACTGCGAATTTTGCAAATAAAGTTTTGGGCCTTCCTTTTTTTGATTCTAGACATCATAAATTTGGACACCTTGTCTCCGTGGGCGAAGTATTTATATTGTGCGTGTAGGAAGTATTTAGCAGATTGGGTGTTTAGTAAGTTTTTTAGGTCAGCTCTGAGAAGCGCTAATTTTGTTAAGTGGGATTCTAGCAGGGATCTTTTATGAAGGGTCTCGATATCCCTAATATCTTTCAGGAGGGAGTCAATGCGGGCAAGTCTTAGTTTTTTTGTATAGGAGCCTAAGCTTATAAGTTGACTCTGGATATAAGCTTTGTGGGTGTCCCAATGGGTATAGGAATGGATATCAGGGGTGTTATTGGATGAGAAAAAATCTCTCAGCCATTTAAGGACCTTATCTTTATTTTCTGGGGTATGGATTAATTGTTCATTAAGTTTCCAGTTAAACGTTTTAATAGGTCTATTTGGGGTGAGTAAGTGAATCCATACAGGGGCATGGTCGGATAGGATGATAGAGCCAATTTGGGCCTTAGAGCATAACTGAATGTGTTCGGAGGAAACTAATAAATAGTCCGAGCGCTGGTATGAACAATGCGGATTGGAATAAAATGTATAGTCCTTAGCGTTAGGATTTAAGGTTCTCCAGACGTCAACCAAGCGCCGGTCATGAAGAGCTTTTCTTAATTTGCTTAGAGCTTTATTTGAGATAGCAGACTTTTGGGAAGAGGAGTCCATTTGAGGGGCCAGAGCAGGGCTGGGACAAGGCCATTTGGTGCCCAGGGCGAAGATGGCAAACTGCGCCCCCCCCCCCCCCGTTTTTAAGAAAGAATCAATGTTGTTTCAAAACAAGAATATACTTAAAGCAATAGAACAAAGGACTGTGGGACTTTGAAAGTCACAGACACTATAAAGTTCCCCCCCATCATCATGTGCCAGTATAAAGTCCCCCCCATCATCATGTGCCAGTTTTGTAATAAGCCCCCCCAATGTGCCAGTAACACTATTGTAAAAAAAAACAAAAAAAAAACACTTATACTTACCTAAGTGTCAGCGATGCGATGCAGCCTCTTCCTGTGTCCCACGCTGTAATGTAAGGCTCAGGCGGCACGATGACGTCATTGTGCCGGCCTCTGATAGGCTGCCGGCCTAGTGCCTGCAGCCAGGGGCGTACATAAAAATCACTGGGCCCCATAGCAGGAATCTAAATTGGGCCCCCATTCCCCTTTTATAGCCCCTCCCTTTGTTCCATGAACTATTCTTGCTGCTGCGTTTTATAATTTATGCCATCAGGGCCGGAATGGGATTACAAAACAGCCCTGGCACACAAAAGAGGTATAATAGATGCAGATGTATATTATATACAGCAGTGTACAGTTATGTGAGGTACGCGGTATAATAGATGCAGTGTGTACAGGTATATAGTATATTCCCTAGTGTTCTGATATGTGAGGTACAGGGTATAATAGATGCAGTGTGTACAGGTATATAGTATATACAGCAGTGTACTGATATGTGAGGTACGGGGTATAATATATGCAGTGTATACAGTATATACAGTAGTGTAATATGTGAGGTACGAGGTATAATAGATGCAGTGTGTACAGGTATATAGTAAATACAGCAGTGTATTGACACCTCGTACCTCACATATCAGTACACTGCTGTATATACTATATATCTGTACACACTGCATCTATTATACCTCGTACCTCACATATATAGTATATACAGAAGTGTACTGATATCTGTACACACAGCATCTATTATACCTCATACCTCACATATCAGTGCACTGCGGTATATACTATATATCTGTACATATTGCATGTATAATACTGTGTAATATATGCAGTGTGTGTGCATGTATGTGTGTGTATATATATATATATATATATACAGAGCAGTGTATTGATGTGACACATAGAAGGTATAATACTGTAGATGCAGTGTTTATAGAAATATGTGGTCAGTTATGCATTATAGTCACTGTGAGGTACATGAGGTAGTGGTAACTGTCTGAAGTAGTATACATGAGTGAGCAATGAGTAAAAACAGGGCATGGAGGGGGGGGGTAAATGATGAAAAGTGGAGGACCTCCTCTTACCTCTCCATTCCAGTCTGTATGGATCAATACAGAGCTGCTTGTGAACTTTTAATACTTGCTGTTAGGGGTTGAAGGACCTGTGATGATGTCATCACAGGTCCTGGCAGATGTACCTTTGAAACCTAGGAACTACACCATTTTTGGTGCAGTTCCTTTGCTAGATTCTGCAGGACCTGTGATGTTGAAGATGATGTCATCACAGGTCCTGGCAGATGCACTGTTCTAACCTGGGAACTACACTTTACACTGTGCAGTTCCCTTACAGGACCTGTGATGACATCATCAAAGGTCCTTTAGCTTTAGAAAGGTAAACAGGAGTAATTAGGGGGCGGGGCCTCTCCTCCACTTCGGTGCCTGCCTGCAGCCTATCAGAGGAAAGGGAAGGGACACGCCTCTCCCTCCCCTGCACCTCCGCTGGCACAGACAGTTTACAATGGAGATGAGCGCAATGGAAGCGCTCATCTCCCTGTGCCCGGCGGCGGCTGCTCACTTGGGGGGGGGGGGGGGGTCATTTTAGTTGGGGGGGCACATGGGGGGGCACAGCATGATGTAGGGGGTCCGTGGCTGGCACTTCACCTGCGCCCCCCTCCTGTCCGCAAATGGTAGCGCCCAGGGCACCCGCTCCTTCGGCCCCTGCCTTGTACCGGCCCTGGGCCAGAGTAAGGTTGAAGTCGCCTCCCATAACCGTCACTCCTTCACTAAAGTGGTCAATCATCTGAAGAGTCTTATGGAGCCATGTAGCCTGGTTGACGTTTGGAGAGTATACATTAATAAACCTGTATATCTGGTTCGCTATGTTACCTTTTAAAATTATAAATCTGCCCTCAGGGTCTTGAATATGATCCAAGTAGGTGAATGGGGTACTTTTACTGAAGCCCACACTGACCCCTCTAGAAGCGGATGAATTAGTACCACAATGATACCAAGTGGGGAAATAGGAGTGGGAAAGGTTTGGATAGTGATTAAATCTAAAATGTGTCTCCTGAAGGAGAACGACGGAGCAGCCCTTTTTTCTTTAATTTGGAGAAGAAATGGCATCGTTTGGAAGGGGCATTGAAACCTTTTACATTGTAAGAGGTAATTTTTAAATCAGCCATACAGTGTTATGGAGTGAGTGGTACTGCCCCGTCGCCTCTCACCTCAAGAGGCACTGACATATAACCCTCTGCAAAGCACGAATAGACATATAATATTTTTCCCCTCTGTGGGGATTTGAAGGATCTACAGATCAATATACTGTGTATACAATCTCAGCGAGGTAGAGATGTATGATGTAACCGGAAGATCTTGTACATGTCGCACCAGGTATTAAGTAATCATTTGAAAAGGGATGAAATACGGATGTAGTAGAGTTAACACACATGCTTTATGAGACGTGTTATGTAAACTTAAAGGGGTTATCCCACTTTGCGTTTTTATACTTACCTGCTGCCACAGCGCGTTCACTTCCTGGATTCTGGCTGGGGGCGGGCTTCATCTTGATTGAAGTCTTCTCCCGGCCGGGCCGCGCAATGGACTGAACGCGCACGCCGCTGCGCATGCGCCATGTGACTTATTTCTGGCCAGTATAGTACAGAGCCGGCGTGCGCGTTCGCAGCTCTGTACTATTCTGGCCGGGAAGAAGTCACCGTCGCGCATGCGCGGCAGCGTGCGCGTTCAGGACAGCAAGTGGCCCGGCCGGGAGAAAAGAAGGAGTCTTCTGGGCAAGCGCGACCATGGGGATTTTGCAGAAGAGCGGTGGTCATAACCAGGGGAGACCGAGTCACAACAATAAGGTAAGTGGGGATGAATTTTATCCTAATCGGTGGGAATTTGTTAATAAAGTATATTTACAAAAATGATCACTGTCAAATCATTAACAGATTTAACAGTGATCATTATGATGGGATAACCCCTTTAATGTAATTAAATGCATTCAAGATTACGTGATGAGTTAAGAAATTTGAGTTAAGAGGTTGTGCGTTAATCATACTACATCTGTACAGATTAGCAGCATATATACATTACTGAGTGTTGTAGAGAAAGATACAAAATTCATGTAAGCATTGTACCTGGGCATAATCACTGACTATACTCTTCGACCCGATCTGGGTGTAGGTGCTACAGGGCGCACCACTTTTTTTGGATTGCTTTGTGGTTTTGCCAGATCCCACATTTTAATTTTACTTCAGCCCGGACAGACCGTATGATGGCATCTTTCTCATCTCTTTTCCGGGTCCTTGCATAGCCCCACTCCAGAAAGCGCTGAAGGATAAAGATGCAAGCATATAATCCCAATTTTTTTTATTATACAAATATTCAAAAAAATATCCTCTACAAAAAAGCAAAAAGTAGTTACATCTTTAAAGGGGAAATATTGACTATAGAGACAGCTGTGTTTAATTCGCTATGCAATTATATTACTTTGCTTTTTTTTTTTTTTTTTAAATAGAATCATTATAATAATCAAGCATTTAACTATTCAATAAAAAAATAAAATTAATAATAATATAATCGCATAGTGAATTAAACTTAGCTGTCTCTATAGTCAACTTTCCTATTTGATTGCTAGAATTAGCGAAGTTCACGAATATGGAGCTAAAACGAAGATGGAGAATACTTCGTTATCTTCGTTTTGAGGAATATGACGAATACATTCGTCATATTCGCTAATTCTACCAAGCCAACCATAGTAAACCAGGTCCAAGTTGAAATAGCAATGCGATTAATTCAAGTTATAATAATCGAATTGCGATTTCAACTTAGCACTGCTATATTCCATATTAGGCTAGAATTAACGAATATGAAATATAGCAGTGCTAAGTTGAAATCGAAATTCGATTATTATAACTTGAATTAATCGAATTGCGATTTCAACGTAATTCTCAAATCCGACAGTATTCTAGTATGGAGACGTTCCCATGGTGATGGGGACGCTCCATGAGCACGGAAGTCATTAGAAGCGGCAACGGGCACTGACTGGAGCAGCCAGGAAGCCAGGAATCCTAAGGACAGGTAAGAACTACTTTTGGGAAGTGGGAACGAAAAAAATATAACAATAAAAAAATAAAAAATAAAAAACGAATATTCAAAATATCGAATTTATAGCACTATATTCGAAATATTCGCGAATTATCAAAGTGCCGATATTCGCAAAAAAAATTCGATATTCGAATATTCGCGCTCAACACTACCAATCAGTAGTATCTACTATTGGGGGAGGCGGGTGGGGAGGAAAAAAAAATAGCATCAATGTAGTTCTTATTCGCATGCACAAATATTTTGCAACACTTGATCTACATATAAATAATTTAGACGTAGATCGAGTGTTGCAAAATATTGTTCTGCCATACATGCAATATGAAATAAAATACAGTGCTGTAATACAATATTACTTACAGTGAGAATAACTTCTTTTTGGAAGCAAATTTGCACCATTTTCTATCGACAAACCAGGGCACATGACACGTGGCGCGATTACTTCATAAGATCGCGTCCTCACGCGATCATTCATAATGTTCCCGATTTTCAGCAAAAAATCGGGAATTCGAATATAAAGATTGATTCCACTCTGCTTCTTGCTATATAGCGAATATTCGAAAAAACTAATGTAGAATAAATCAATTTAGGGCTCTTTCACACCTGCGTTATTGTCTTCCGGCATAGAGTTCCGTCGTCGGGACTCTATGCCGGAAGAATACTGATCAGGATTATCCTAATGCATTCTGAATGGAGAGAAATCCGTTCAGGATGCATCAGGATGTCTTCAGTTCCGGTACGGAACGTTTTTTGGCCGGAGAAAATACTGCAGCATGCTGCGCTTTTTGCTCCGGCCAAAAATCCTGAAGACTTGCCGCAAGGCCGGATCCGGGATCAATGCCCATTGAAAGGCATTGATCCGGACCCGGCCTTAAGCTAAACGTCGTTTCGGCGCATTGCCGGAGCCGACATTTAGCTTTTTCAGAGTGGTTACCATGGCTGCCGGGACGCTAAAGTCCTGACAGCCATGGTAAGTGTAGCGGGGAGCGGGGGAGCAGTGTACTTACCGTCCGTGCGGCTCCCCGGGCGCTCCAGAGTGACGTCAGGGCGCCCCAAGCGCATGGATCACGTGATCACATGGATCACGTCATCCATGCGCATGGGGCACTCTGACGTCATTCTGGAGCGCCCGGGGAGCCGCACGGACTGTAAGTATACCGCTCCCCCGCTCCCCGCTCCTACTATGGCAACCAGGACTTTAATAGCATCCTGGGTGCCATAGTAACACTGAAAGCATTTGGAAGACGGTTCCGTCTTCAAATGCTTTCAGTACACTTGCGTTGTTACGGATCCGGCAGGCACCTCCGGCAACGGAAGTGCATGCCGGATCCCAACAACGCAAGTGTGAAAGAGGCCTTAGCTAATATAGTGCTATAATCTTCTCTGTCTAATATATAACCTACATAGAGAATGCCAGACCGCTTACGATGAATCAAATACTTTATTACAAAATCACAAATTCATTGACAGACATGATTAAAATAAAATAGTGCAGGAGATAAAAACGACATCACTGAAGGAAACATGCAGTGGATGTGTGTCCATTACAGTCCATCATGATATTACATGTATCAATAAAGTGCAAATGCAGACAATTCATTAATTCATCCCCCAGATGAAGGTACGCCGAAACGCGTGTTGGGGTTGGCGCCATCCTGGAGGAGACACAGCATGGGTAAATGTCCGATGTCCTCTTACTTTAATGAATTGTCTGCATTTGCACTTTATTGATACATGTAATATCATGATGGACTGTAATGGATTCACATCCACTGCATGTTTCCTCCAGTGATGTAGTTTTTATCTCCTGCACTATTTTCTTTTAATCATGTCTGTCAATGAATTTGTGATTTTGTAATAAAGTATTTGATTCATCATAAGCCGTTTGGCATTCTCTATGTAGGTTATATATATTACGGTGGCATACCACAGGCTTAAGTAGTTACTTGGTTAAGTAATCATCCCATGGTTTGCGTATATATCGGATATTCTTTGTCTAATAGTTGTAACTTTTTTTCTCTTCTGAACTTCAAATTTAAAAAGAATTAAGACTCTTAAAAAAAAAAGATTATAGCACTATATTAGCTTAATTGCTCTATGTTTGTATTTAGAGAATATTCGCTATTACTATATATTCTTGTTTTAGAATATGCAGAATATTCAGAAAAATTAATATATAGCAATATAGCGAATATATGCGTTATTTAGAATATTCGTCTTTTTTTATTTATTTTTTAACCTGTACAGTTGTTAGCATACTCCTCTTCGACAAACGTCAACGTCACCATAGGAACGCCTGTGGGTTAGAATATACCATCAGATCTGAGTTTTCACGATCTCAGGGAAAACTCATATCCGATAGTATATTCCAACCCACAGGCGTTCCCATGGTGACGGGGACGCTTGTCGGGGAGGAGTATGCAAACAACTGTACAGATTAGGGGGGAAAAAAATTACAAATATTTGATATAGCGAATATATAGCACTATATTCAAACTATTCGTGAATTCTTGAAGTTGCAATATTCGATAAAAAAAATTGTTATTCAAATATTCGGCCTCATGGCAAATTTGGCCAGTTGCGGCAACACTTTAAGTTAGCATGCTTATTAGTCCAGGGGATCTTAGATGATGGGTGACAGGGTGCAATCAAAGTACTGTATGCTACCATCTGCTGGTTGAGGTTCTGCGGCATGTCCCGCTGTTACTGGGTGGTTTCATCAGAAGGCGGCTGGAGAAAACTGCTCATCAGAGACTCCAGACTTAAGTTGCTGCCTATGGAGCTGGTGCTGCTCCTGGCCCTCCCCCCCAGTTATGACAGTAGAGCATGACCGTAGAGGATCCCCCAGGTCAGACTGTCCTGAAAATGGGTGATGGCGCTCGTAGGTAGTGACCAACCGACTACACAGCATGTCTCTATAGTAGTCTATTTTTGTATCATCTCAGACGGTCTAAAAAATCGCCACATTTTTGACTGGTAGCGAGGGACTAACAATGTGGATAGCCAGTAGTCATCACTCAGCCAAATCCTGACAATGTGACTATCACTACACAAACAGGAAAGCATGCATATCTCACCAATTGCCTAAGGGATTCGGAGGGTCTCCATGCCTCCATCTCCACTGCATACTGCCATGGTCTGTCAGGGTCATTTGCGTTGTCTTTGTCATCGTCCTTCAGCTCCTCACGCTCCTCCTGCTTCTCTCATGTAGCTTGGGCAGATAAACCACCTAGTTGTGTATAAAATTCCTGGCCATTTATGTCCTCCTTCTTATCCTCTTCCTCCTCTGTCAGTTCATCCTCCTCAGTGCTCAGGTGGCCATGAGATGTAGGAGCCACATCTTCTGTCCCCTCACGAATCAGATTTTGCAGCTTTCTCTGCAGGACGTGAAGGAGTGGAATGGCATCATTCATCCCGTAGTTCTGTTGACTGATAAATAAAGTGGCCCTCTCATACAGCCTGAGCAAATGGCACATGTCACGCATGAGCTGCCACTGACTAACATGGAATTTACACCGGGGAGTAAACTTGGGCGTCTGCAGCATTAAGAAATCGCTGACTGCCTTCCTTTGCTCATAATGGCGGTCTAACATATGGAGCGTGGAGTTCCAATGGGTAGAAATGACACATATCAGGCAATGTTGTGGAAGAGCATTTTGCCTTTGCACCGTGTGGCAAAGCCTAGCTTTTCATAGGTGATATGCTGGAGGACCACTGTGAAATGTACCTAGAAGGAAGGGGGATGACATTGGCGCAGAAATCCCAGCATTACAACGTGGAGGTGGCATTGCCATCAACTGGCCAAATTGCTGGTGTGCCTGGGCCCAGTAGCAGATTGGGAACTTAAAGTGGCCCTGGAAAAAATCTAAAAGTGGCCCCGTGTTGTAGGTGGGTTCAAACTGACAGAAGACGGCCAAAACAAGTAGATGGGGCCTGCAATACTGTAGTGCAGTGCAGAATACTGCCCCAGCAGGATCAAATACCACAGGACAGCACAAAATACTGCCACGCTCACCACAGTATTCAACTCTATCACTATCATGAGGACAGTAATACAGTTGAGTTCAGGAGGGCACCTGCGGCTGTTGGGCATCAGATCATTATGTACCTGGCCTGCAGCCATCAAAAGGGATTAAGTGGCCCCCTGGGCATCGGCCCACCAGGAAATTTCCCTGTAGGATTTATGGCCAATCAGCCCCTGCCTAGGCCGGAATCACACTTAACCAGTGGGCTGTGAAAGACATATATTGTCCTTGACCATAGTTATAACTCCATACGTCAGCACTGGCATGATCTCTACCAGACACAGAGAGGCCCAACGACTGGCCCACCTTCTGCTCACTGTACGTGCGCAAGGCTGGTACAGCTTTTTGGGAAATGTCGGCTTTGGACTCTCCACCTTGGATGGGCACAAGCCATCAGTTCTCTGAAATGTTCAGAGTCAACTACATGAAAAAGGAGGGACTGTAGTACCTGCGCTATTAGATGAGTTCACGCATACTGTTGTCTTTTTTGTGATCACCTTGGTGATTTATTGTTGTCGAAACAAGTAATTAAGAGAAGATGGAGCTTCAGGAGCAATTGACGACATTAAAGTCGATGGGAAGGAACAACTGCTTCCTTCTGCTGATGTTGATGAGCCCTGACTACTGGAGAAGGGGTGCCGGCCGGTGGGAGATGCAGTGGTTGCTGCATCAAGCTGTAACACTAAATTAGTGGAACGGTTTTCCCATGCACTTTATAGTGCCTGGCTCATGGCACGCTGCCACCCTTGCCACCTGATGATGATGATGCCCCCTGTTCACCCGCCTCCCACATGCATTTGGCTTTATCATCATCTACATATGTTTGTTCATCACTTGTGTCACCCTCACCTGTCTTTTGTGTGCATCTCAGACCTCTCACAACATGCGCTCCCACCTGACTGTCATCATGGGTAATTGCACCCCTAAAGGATTGTGCAGCAGACCTCTCCCTGCTGAAAAGCAGAGCCAGCTATCATTACTTGGCTAGCAGAAGGAGCAGCAAAAGCAAGAGGCAGGTTAAAGACTGGTGAGGACATAGAGGCAGTTCCTAGGCCATGGCAACTAGGTGTGGTGTCAGAGGAACCCACCAATTCCTGTCTATCTGTTATCACTTGATATGATGCTGAAGAGCTAGTCAACCATTCCAGTACAGCTGGATTTTTGATCAAAACATGACCGCTGGATGACAGTGGCATTTCTGGCCTGTTGCTGTGGCTGCTACCACTACCCCTTTTTCTGCTGCTACTTGGGCCAGCTACAGCAACATTTTTACCACTGCCCGTTCCTTTGGAGGGTCCAGGCAACTGTCTGTTGGCCATAGTGTACAGTAGCTGTATCACTGAAATAACGGATTAACTCTGAATGTCGGGTCACTAGAACATGATGCACACAGCAATATATTACACCTGTCTTTAATACTGAGGCACACTAACTATCACTAAAATAACACATTAACTCTGAATGTCGATACACTTGACAGTGATGCACACAGCAATATATTACACCTGCCTTTCATACTGATGCACACTAACTGTATCACTAAAATAACTGATTAACTGTGAATATCAGTGCACTAGAACATGATGCACACGGCAATATATTACACCTGCCTTTAATACTGAGGCACACTAACTGTATCACTAGAATAAAGGATTAACACTGTCTTTCATACTGATGCATATTAATTGTTTCACTAAAATAACAGATTAACACAGAATGTCAGTGCACTAGAACATGATGCACATGGCGATATACACTGCTCAAAAAAATAACACATCCTAGATCTGAATTAATTAAATATTCTTCTGAAATACTTTGTTCTTTACATAGTTGAATGTGCTGACAACAAAATCACACAAAAATAAAAAAATGGAAATCAAATTTTTTAACCCATGGAGGTCTGGATTTGGAGTCACACTCAAAATTAAAGTGGAAAAACACACTACAGGCTGATCCAACTTTGATGTAATGTCCTTAAAACAAGTCAAAATGAGGCTCAGTAGTGTGTGTGGCCTCCACGTGCCTGTATGACCTCACTACAACGCCTGTGCATGCTCCTGATGAGGTGGCGCACGGTCTCCTGAGGGATCTCCTCCCAGACCTGGACTAAAGCATCTGCCAACTCCTGGACAGTCTGTGGTGCAACGTGACGTTGGTGGATAGAGCGAGACATGATGTCCCAGATGTGCTCAATTGGATTCAGGTCTGGGGAACGGGCAGGCCAGTCCATAGCATCAATTCCTTCGTCTTGCAGGAACTGCTGACACACTCCAGCCACATGAGGTCTAGCATTGTCTTGCATTAGGAGGAACCCAGGGCCAACCGCACCAGCATATGGTCTCACAAGGGGTCTGAGGATCTCATCTCGGTACCTAATGGCAGTCAGGCTACCTCTGGCGAGCACATGGAGGGCTGTGTGGCCCTCCAAAGAAATGCCACCCCACACCATTACTGACCCAATGCCAAACCGGTCATGCTGGAGGATGTTGCAGGTAGCAGAACGTTCTCCACGGCGTCTCCAGACTCTGTCACATCTGTCACGTGCTCAGTGTGAACCTGCTTTCATCTGTGAAGAGCACAGGGCGCCAGTGGCGAATTTGCCAATCTTGGTGTTCTCTGGCAAATGCCAAACGTCCTGCACGGTGTTGAGCTGTAAGCACAACCCCCACCTGTGGACGTCGGGCCCTCATATCACCCTCATGGAGTCTGTTTCTGACCGTTTGAGCAGACACATGCACATTTGTGGCCTACTGGAGGTCATTTTGCAGGGCTCTTGCAGTGCTCCTCCTCTTCCTCCTTGCCTAAAGGCGGAGGTAGTGGTTCTGCTGCTGGGTTGTTGCCCTCCTACGGCCTCCTCCACGTCTCCTGATGTACTGGCCTGTCTCCTGGTAGCGCCTCCATGCTCTGGACACTACGCTGACAGACACAGCAAACCTTCTTGCCACAGCTCGCATTGATGTGCCATCCTGGATAAGCTGCACTACCTGAGCCACTTGTGTGGGTTGTAGACTCTGTCTAATGCTACCACTAGAGTGAAAGCACCGCCAGAATTCAAAAGTGACCAAAACATCAGCCAGGAAGCATAGGAACTGAGAAGTGGTCTGTGGTTACCACCTGCAGAACCACTCCTTTATTGGGGGTGTCTTGCTAATTGCCTATAATTTCCACCTGTTGTCTATTCCATTTGCACAACAGCATGTGAAATTGATTGTCACTCAGTGTTGCTTCCTAAGTGGACAGTTTGATTTCACAGAAGTGTGATTGACTTGGAGTTACATTGTGTTGTTTAAGTGTTCCCTTTATTTTTTTGAGCAGTGCATTACACCTGCCTTTTAGGGTCCATTAACATGTCCGCAAGTGTTTTGCGGTCTGCAAATTGGTGATCCGCAAAACATGGACACCGGCGGACTGCACATGCCAGGCACTTTAAATAGAAATGCCTTTTCTTGTCCATGTTTGCAGAAAAGAATAGGACATGTTCTATTTTTTTGCGGAACTGAAGTGCGGATGCGGAACGGAAGTGCGGATGCGGACAGCACACTGTGTGCTGTCCGCATCTTATCCGGCCCCATTGAAAATTAATGAGTCCAAACCCATTCTGCAAAATTGCGGAACAGATGCGGACCCATTCATGCGGACGTGTGAATGGACCCTAATACTGAGGCACACTAACTGTATCACTAAAATAAAAGATTAATAACTCTGAATGTCAGTGCACTAGAACAGGATGCACACAGTGATACACTCTCCCTGCCCTGTCCCTAGTGCTTACACACTTGCCATTTCTCTCCGTATGCTCAGCTCACAGGACAATGGCGGAGACGGTGCGGGATGAGGGTTTTATATGGCTGTGACATCACAGGGGATGGCTATCTGCGGATTGGCTGGCTGCACGGCATTATGGGTGATCTTGCATCCCAGGACTTTTATTTTGTAACACGTGCAGCCACCATTTTAGGAAAAACTGATTTGTTACCACAAAGTACGGTGAAAATTGGATTTGTTGCTAAAAGCTTTCCTAAACTTTGTACCAAATTCTGCTCAACACTGGTGTTATCCATAAGTATACAATATCTGTATGCCAGTAAATGTTTTATGAAGTATTGCTTCACAATGATCAGTTATAATATTAAAAAATAACATTTGCTTTACTTATTTCTATTGCTTATATAGTCAGAACTTATTTCACAACACTGTACAGTTATAATATTACTCATATCACTCTCTGTGCCTTACCCGACAGGTGTTACAATCTAGATTTCTAAATTGCAAACATATTCACATATAGGTCCACGTCATCCATTTTTCGGAGTGTGGGAGGAAACCCATGCAAAAATGGGCAGAAGATAGAAAGATTGGCCTTGGTTTAAACTCAATATACTAGTGCTGAAAGGCAACAATGCTAGCCACTTTTCCACTTTATCAAGTTTGTTACTACCAATTCCCTTAAAGACTTGAAGGGGGTGCGCTATAAGTCTCACCAATGTGTATTTTTGATTACTCTGGACAAAACTTTTTGTTAGGGCAGTTTTTATGTGTGAGACCCAACTGTATCTCTTTTAGAAATTCTTTAGGAAGTCATGTGTATTTATCAAAGCACTTATATTCTGCATAATAAGTTTTGATACACAAACCAATGTTTCTTTATAAAATTCATAATTCAGTATGTCAGTTCTTCCAAAGAAAAGAAGAAGTGTAAAAGAATGGGCAAAAGCCCTTCACAGATATCTAATATGACAGTAAAAACAGATGGTCCAAAGCAATTTTAGGTGAAGAAAATGCAGGTTTAGCAGCTTGTGCAAGAACAAAATGTTCATACAAACAAATTTATTTGTTTCAAGCAAGGCAAAAGTATTTTTTAAACATTTTAACATAATATACTTTCTTAAAACAGCAAATCTAAACAAGAAACACACAATACAATTTTAACCAGTTGCCGATCACTCATAGACTATAAACGTCCAGGCAGTCGGGACATATCTCTTACTGGACATTTTTAAACGTCCATTCAGAGACAGCAGCTGCACGCTAATCATGCAGCTGCTGAACAGGGTGTTTGCTGTCAGTGACTGCTGGACTCCCCATAGAGAAGGCATTGATGGTTTTTCACTGAACTAATGCTGTGTATAGAGATCAGGAAGTTTTATACCTGTCATGTGACGGCTGGGGGCTACTGCAGTATGTGAGCACCAGTTACAGGAGAAATCAGCAAAAATAAAAATATTAAAATCTCCCCCAAAGGTATATAGGACCTTATGGGGTCCAAAATGTAAAAAATAATGTTTTATAACAATAGAAAAATAAATTGACAGAAAGCCCCCTTCCCTGAACATGATATTTATTGTTGTAAAAATTGAAAAAATAATAATAAAAAAATACATATTTGTTGTCACCGCGTCCATAACAACCGTTTCTATAAATATATGACATGATCATTACACTACGCGTCTTCTCCTGTGGAGTGGCAACGTATTGTAATTCAAGTGAAAGGAGCAAGTAATCATCATTACACTGCACTGCAGATGATGAACATAAAGACAATTTCAATCTATCATTTATAATGTACTCAATCTAATGTAGTGTATTCCCATGCACCTTTTCCACCACAAAAAAATAGTACAGTTGCAAGAAAAAGTATGTGAACCCTCTGGAATGATATGGATTTCTGCACACATTTGGTCATAAAATGTGATCTGATCTTCATCTAAGTCACAACAATAGACAATCACAGTCTGCTTAAACTAATAACACACAAAGAATTAAATGTTACCATGTTTTTATTGAACACACCATGTAAACATTCACAGTGCAGGTGGAAAAAGTATGTGAACCCCTAGACTAATGACATCTCCAAGAGCTAATTAGAGTGAGGTGTCAGCCAACTGGAGTCCAATCAATGAGATGAGATTGGAGGTGTTGGTTACAGCTGCCCTGCCCTATAAAAAACACACACCGATTCTGGGTTTGCTTTTCACAAGAAGCATTGCCTGATGTGAATGATGCCTCGCACAAAAGAGCTCTCAGAAGACCTACGATTAAGAATTGTTGACTTGCATAAAGCTGGAAAGGGTTATAAAAATATCTCCAGAAGCCTTGCTGTTCATCAGTCCACGGTAAGACAAATTGTCTATAAATGGAGAAAGTTCAGCACTGCTGCTACTCTCCCTAGGAGTGGCCGTCCTGTAAAGATGACTGCAAGAGCATAGCACAGACTGCTCAATGAGGTGAAGAAGAATGCTAGAGTGTCAGCTAAAGACTTACAAAAGTCTCTGGCATATGCTAACATCCCTGTTAGCGAATCTATGATACTTAAAACACTAAACAAGAATGGATTTCATGGGAGGATACCACAGAGGAAGCCACTGCTGTCCAAAAAAAACATTGGTGCACGTTTACAGTTTGCACAAGAGCACCTGGATGTTCCACAGCAGTACTGGCAAAATATTCTGTGGACAGATGAAACCAAAGTTGAGTTGTTTGAAAGAAACACACAACACTATGTGTGGAGAAAAAGAGGCACAGCACACCAACATCAAAACCTCATCCCAACTATGAAGTATGGTGGTGGGGGCATCATAGTTTGGGGCTGCTTAGCTGCGTCAGGGCCTGGACGGATTGCTATCATCAAAGGAAAAATGAATTCCCAAGTTTATCAAGACATTTTGCAGGAGAACTTAAGGCCATCTGTCCAACAGCTGAAGCTCAACATAAGATGGGTGTTGCAACAGGACAACGACCAAAAGCATAGAAGTAAATCAACAACAGAATGGCTTAAACAGAAGAAAATGCGTCTTCTGGAGTGGCCCAGTCAGAGTCCTGACCTCAACCCGATTGAGATGCTGTGGTATGACCTCAAGAAAGTGATTAACACAAGACTTCCTAAGAATATTGCTGAACTGAAACAGTTCTGTAAAGAGAAATGGTCAAGAATTACTCCTGACCGTTGTGCACGTCTGATCTGCAGCTACAGGAAATGTTTGGTTGAAGTTATTGCTGCCAAAGGAGGTTCAACCAGTTATTAAATCCAAGGGTTCACATACTTTTTCCACCTGCACTGTGAATGTTTACATAGTGTGTTCAATAAAAACATGGTAACATTTATATTTTTGTGTGTTATTAGTTTAAGCAGACTGTGATTGTCTATTGTTGGGACTTAGATGAAGATCAGATCACATTTTATGACCAATTTGAGCAGAAATCCATATCATTCCAAAGGGTTCACATACTTTTTCTTGCAACTGTATATGGTTGAATCATGTTTTCTCCTTCTCCTCCTCATCCAGATTGTATATATTCACTCCGCTCCACTTTTTTATAGGGTTAGCTCAACTGCAGGCCCTCAACTCAAATATTTTATTATAGGGTCAGCTGAACAGCATGCACTCGAATATAATGTTTTAGAGCGTCATTTGACCAGCATGCACTCGCATATAATGTTTTAGAGCGTCAGCTCACCTGAAGGCACTCGCATATAATGTTTTAGAGAGTGATCTGAACAACATGCATTTGAAAATAATGTTTTAGAGTGTCAGCTATACAGCATGCACTCGCATATAATGTTTTATAGCAACATTTGAACAGCATGCACTCGCATATATGTCACTACCAGAGCTTTGAGACGTTCTCACAGCTCTATTTCTCCACCCCTGTGATGATGTCACTACTAGAGCTTGGAGGAGTTCTCACTGCTCTGTTTCTCCGCCCCTGTGATGAGGTTTTTACTTTCTGTTTCCTTCCTTCCAGCTGTTCCTCCTGCGTTTGATTTCCCTGCCTTTAAATCACACCTCCTCCTTTGTAGGGTGTGGATTATATTTCTCATTTGAGTTGTAGCTCTT
Source organism: Bufo bufo (assembly GCF_905171765.1). NCBI lineage: Eukaryota > Metazoa > Chordata > Amphibia > Anura > Bufonidae > Bufo > Bufo bufo. Next base: position 367,706,004 of record NC_053390.1, on the reverse strand, counting down.
GCTTGAGTATCTTCACTTGTAAGCTATCATTTCACTGGACCTGTGTTCTGCTGCAGCAAGTACTCCGGATATTGCCAGCTGTCTTTGGATCCGTCTTCTCTGCTGCTGCAGCTCCTTCAGCTAAGTGTGCAGACATTGTAGTGTATCTGTTTATTTTCTGACTGGATCTGAGGCGACCACGGTTTTCTCCATATACTGAGCAGGGCACCAGTGGCCGTGCCCCTTCCACTATTGTAGGGGTTACAGTGGTCATCAGTCTTAGGTACGCGGGCATGCCTCGTTCCACCATTTGGATCCGGGCATGTGCTTTAGCAGCATAGGGAGAGCTTTGAGGGTCTGACAGGGGTCACCCTTTATCCTCCCTAGTTTGGGTCCGGTCAGTAGCTCTATTTACTGTGTATGCTCTTGTTGCTCACATACAGCCGTGACATTATAATCCACCAAAACCGTCCTTTTTGACATGAATCCGCTTTCTGGCCTGGTTGACATGCGGTCAACCAGGCCAGAAAGCGGATCCATGTCAAAAAGGACGGTCTTTCTTTGGAGGTAGCGGATCTCCGTCAATCTATGACTCAGCTTCAAGCATTGGGCTCTGCTCCGGCCCATGGAGTCTGTTGCAAGCCAAAGGTCTCACTTCCGGAAACATTCTCCGGGGGCAGTGAGAATTTTGTTCGCTTCAGAGAGGCATGCAAACTCCATTTTTGCTTGTGTCCCCACTCCTCTGGTAATGAGGAGCAGAGGGTGAGGATTGTCATCCCCCTGCTCAGGGGTAATGCTCAGACTTGGGCTTTTTCACTGCCATCAGGGGATCCCTCCCTTCGATTCGTGGAAAGATTTTTTGTGGCCCTGGGGCAGATATATGATGACCCGGATCGTGTTGCTCTGGCCGGAACAAACTGTCTGCGGAGCTTTATTGTTCTGAATTTCGGAGATGGGCAGCTGATTCAGGTTGGAATGATGCTGCACTCCGGAGTCAGTTCTGTCATGGTCTCTCAGAGAGATTGAAAGATGCGTTTGCTTTCCATGAGAGACCAACGTCCTTAGAGTCTGCCATGTCATTGGCGGTACGCCTTGACAGGCGTCTAAGAGAAAGAGACGAGACCTCTCTGTCCAGCCATTGTCAGTCTAGGGGCAGTGGTGCGGACTCATTCAGTGTGCAGGGGCCTCATCCTGTCTCGCTCCCCTCTGAGGAGGAGCCCATGCAGCTAGGTCGACTTGCCCCTGATAAAAGAGGATTTAGTCCTCAGAGTATGGTGTGTTTTTATTGTGGGGGCATAGGTCATTTGGCAAATGTTTGTCCATCTAGGAGATTCTTGAACTGTACTAAGAGCGATAATAAGAGAAAAAACTCAAAAGGTAAATCATCAAATTCTGCTTCATCTGCTACTTTGGGCAAAGTTGATGTAGGAATTGATGCTTTTCCTCTGACCTGCAGTTCCCGTTTTCTCCTGTCTGCCAGGGTGGCGCTAGAGAGCAAAGTCATTTCTTGTGAGATTTTTGTCGATAGTGGAGCGGGCGTCAATCTTATTGACACTCAATTTGTAGCCATGCATGGTTTTCAGGTTTGCACATTAGAAAAGGATATACCTGTTTTTGCTATTGACTCTGCTCCACTCTCACAGAGATCTCTGAAGGGCATTGTTCACAATATCCGGCTAGCTGTAGGTGACACTCATGTGGAGGATATATCTTGTTTTGTCCTTAACGGATTGCCTTCTCCTCTAGTTTTGGGGTTACCCTGGCTCACTAGACATAACCCCACTATTGATTGGCAAGGAAGGCAAATAAATGAGTGGAGTGACTTTTGTAGAGAGAATTGTCTCACAGCGACTTTTGCAGAGGTGTCTACTAAAACTGTGCCATCATTTCTCTCTGATTTCTCAGACGTGTTTTCCGAGAGCGGTGTTCAGGAGCTACCTCCTCACCGGGAGTTTGACTGTCCCATTAACCTCATTCCCGGCGCCAAGCTGCCAAAATCACGCCTCTACAATCTCTCACAACCGGAAAGAATCGCAATGCGAACCTATATCTCCGAGAGTCTCGATAAGGGGCATATTCGTCCCTCAAAATCACCTGTTGCCGCGGGTTTTTTTTTTGTTAAAAAAAAAGATGGCTCTCTGAGACCTTGCCTAGATTTTAGGGAGCTGAACCGCATCACGATTCGCGATCCCTATCCCCTTCCTCTGATCCCGGACCTCTTCAACCAAATTGTTGGGGCCAAGGTTTTTTACAAATTGGATTTGAGAGGCGCGTACAACCTGGTCAGGGTCAGAGAGGGGGATGAATGGAAAACGGCCTTTAATACCCCTAACGGGCATTTCGAGAATCTCGTTATGCCTTTCGGCCTGATGAATGCTCCGGCCGTCTTTCAGCATTTTGTTAATAGTATTTTCTACCATTTAATGGGGAAATTTGTATTGGTGTATCTTGATGATATTTTGATTTTTTCCCCTGATGTTCAGACCCATCAGGATCATCTTTTTCAGGTTCTGCAGATTCTGCGGGAAAATAAATTGTACGCCAAGCTGGAGAAATGTCTTTTTATGGTATCGGAGATTCAATTTCTGGGTTTTCTCCTCTCTGCTTCTGGTTTTCGCATGGATCCGGAGAAGGTCCGTGCTGTACTTGAGTGGGAGCTTCCTGAGAATCAGAAGGCATTGATGCGCTTTCTGGGTTTTGCGAACTATTACAGAAAGTTCATTTTGAATTATTCCTCTGTTGTCAAACCCCTCACTGACATGACAAAAAAGGGGGCGGATTTTTCCTCTTGGTCGGAGGAGGCGCTTGCAGCTTTTTCTAAGATTAAAGAGAGTTTTGCATCTGCTCCCGTCTTGGTGCATCCCGATGTTTCCTTACCTTTTATTGTTGAGGTGGATGCTTCCGAGGTGGGTGTGGGTGCGGTTTGGTCCCAGGGCCCTTCTCCTGCCAAATGGCGACCCTGTGCCTTTTTCTCTAAAAAACTCTCCCCGGCAGAGAAAAACTATGATGTGGGAGATAGGGAGTTGTTGGCCATCAAGTTGGCTTTCGAGGAATGGCGCCATTGGTTGGAGGTGGCCAGGCACCCTATCACCGTTTTTACCGACCATAAGAATCTGGCATACTTGGAGTCGGCCAGGCGTATGAATCCGAGACAGGCCAGATGGTCTCTGTTCTTCTCCAGATTCAATTTTGTTGTTACATTCCGCCCTGGGATCAAAAATGTGAAGGCTGATGCTCTCTCTCGCTGTTTTCCGGGAGGACGAAACTCCGAGGACCCGGGTCCCATTTTGGCGGAGGGGGTAGTTGTTTCTGCTCTATATTCTGATTTGGAGGCCGAGGTCCAGGCTGCCCAGACTGAGGCACCTGCCCGTTGTCCTTCTGGGAAGTGGTTTGTGCCTCCTGAGCTACGTCACAAACTCTTCAAGGAGCATCATGATACTGTTCTTGCTGGTCACTCCGGGAGTAGAGCCACGGTAGATCTCATTGCTCGGAGATTTTGGTGGCCGGCTCTTCGAAAGTCGGTGGAGGGTTTTGTGGCTGCTTGTGAGACGTGCGCTCGCGCTAAGGTCCCTCATTCACGGCCTTCAGGTTCCCTTCTCCCATTACCCATACCTTCCCGTCCTTGGACACACCTGTCCATGGACTTTATCACGGATCTTCCTCGTTCCTCAGGGAAGTCGGTGATCCTGGTGGTGGTGGACCGTTTTAGCAAGATGGCTCATTTCGTACCTTTCCCTGGTTTACCCAATGCTAAAACGTTGGCGCAAGCTTTTGTCGACCATATTGTTAAATTGCATGGCATTCCCTCTGATATTGTTTCCGATAGAGGCACGCAGTTTGTGTCCAGGTTCTGGAAGGCTTTCTGTTCTCGCCTGGGGTTTCGGCTGTCCTTCGCTTCTGCTTTTCACCCACAGTCGAATGGTCAGACTGAGCGCCTCAATCAGAATCTGGAGACATATTTGCGCTGTTTTGTGGCAGAGAACCAGGAGGATTGGTGTTCATTTCTCCCTCTTGCTGAGTTTGCTCTGAACAACCGTCGTCAGGAATCTTCTGATAAGTCACCATTCTTTGGTGCATATGGGTTCCATCCGCAGTTTGGGACATTCTCGGGAGGGGCTCTTTCTGGTTTACCTGAGGAGGAGAGATTTTCCTCGTCTTTGTCTACCATTTGGCAAAAGATTCAGAGTAATCTTAGAAAGATGAGTGAGAAGAATAAGCGTGTGGCTGATAAGAGATGTGTGCCTGGTCCGGACCTGAATGTGGGTGATCTGGTGTGGTTGTCTACAAGAAATATTAAACTGAAGGTTCCCTCCTGGAAATTGGGTCCCAAGTTTATTGGGCCTTATAAAATCTTGTCAGTCATCAATCCTGTTGCCTTCCGTCTTGATCTTCCACGGGTTTGGAAGATACATAATGTATTTCACAGATCTCTCTTAAAACCATATGTCCAACCCACGGTACCCTCCTCTTTGCCTCCTCCTCCGATTTTGGTTGATGGCAATCTGGAGTTTGAGGTTTCCAGAATTGTGGACTCTCGCATTGTCCGCGGTTCTCTTCAGTACCTCGTTCATTGGAAGGGTTATGGTCCTGAGGAGAGGATGTGGGTTCCGGTGTCGGACATTAAAGCCACTCGCCTCATCAGGGCATTTCATAGGGCTCATCCTGAGAAGGTGGGTCCTGGGTGTCCGGAGTCCACCCGTAGAGGGGGGGGGGGGTACTGTCACTACCAGAGCTTTGAGACGTTCTCACAGCTCTGTTTCTCCACCCCTGTGATGATGTCACTACTAGAGCTTGGAGGAGTTCTCACTGCTCTGTTTCTCCGCCCCTGTGATGAGGTTTTTACTTTCTGTTTCCTTCCTCCCAGCTGTCCCTCCTGCGTTTGATTTCCCTGCCTTTAAATCACACCTCCTCCTTTGTAGGGTGTGGATTATATTTCTCATTTGAGTTGTAGCTCTTGCTTGAGTATCTTCACTTGTAAGCTATCATTTCACTGGACCTGTGTTCTGCTGCAGCAAGTACTCCGGATATTGCCAGCTGTCTTTGGATCCGTCTTCTCTGCTGCTGCAGCTCCTTCAGCTAAGTGTGCAGACATTGTAGTGTATCTGTTTATTTTCTGACTGGATCTGAGGCGACCGCGGTTCCCTCCATATACTGAGCAGGGCACCGGTGGCCGTGCCCCTTCCACTATTGTAGGGGTTACAGTGGTCATCAGACTTAGGTACGCGGGCATGCCTCGTTTCACCATTTGGATCCGGGCATGTGCTTTAGCAGCATAGGGAGAGCTTTGAGGGTCTGACAGGGGTCACCCTTTATCCTCCCTAGTTTGGGTCTGGTCAGTAGCTCTATTTACTGTGTATGCTCTTGTTGCTCACATACAGCCGTGACAATATAATGTTTAAGAGCGTCAGCTCACCTGCAGGCACTCATATATAATATTTAATAGCGTCAGCTGAACAGCATGCACTCGCATATAATGTTTTAAAGCATCAGCTCACCTGCAGGCACTCGCATATAAAGTTTTAGAGCATCAGCTCACCTGCAGGCACTAGCATATAATGTTTTAGAGCGTCCGCTTACCAGCAGGCCCTTGTCCTTAATGTTTTAGAGGGTCAGCTCAGCAGCAGGCTCTCACCCCTCATGTTTTGGATGGTCAGATCAGCAAGCCCTTGCTCCAAACATTTTTGACGGTCACCATCAGGTCATCAATCATAATTTTTGAAGGGTGTACCCTAATTTATGTGTAATAAAGAGTGTATTGGAATGCCGGTTCCTTGTAATTTTTGGCAGCCCTTTCACTTAGTGCATAGGCTTTATGAGTGTAAGAGTCTGACTACCTGAACAATTGTACCACAATGTGAATGAGGCCCTCCTTTATGTGTATATGGTTGAATCTTCCTTTTCTCATCCTCCTCTCTCATCATATCAACATGCTTATTCATCGCATATAGTGCCCTCATATATATGCCCTCGCATATAATGTTTTACAGGGTCAGCTCAACTGCAGGCCCTCACATATAATGTTTTACAGGGTCAGCTCACCTGCAGGCCCTCGCATATAATGTTTTACAGGGTCTGCTCACCTGTAGGCCCTCACCTACAATCTTTTACAGGGTCAGCTTACCTTCTGATGACGACAGCGAAGTTTTGCCTGTTGGTACTCTGGCACACATGACTGACTTCAAGTTAGGCTGCCTTTTCTCATGTCCCACGCGTTATACGCATTTTAGACTACACGGATTACTGGTTGTTCACCCTTCTCGACCCCCGCTACAAAGAGAACTTCTCATCTCTCATTCCTCTGGTGGAGAGGACAAGCAAAATGGTGCAATATCAGAAATTCCTTGTTAAAAAATTGCTCCAAAGTTGATAGGGCAGACATCCAAATGGATTGTCGCCGTCACGGGGACGTGCAATCGCCTAGAAGTTATTTAGAGTCAACAAAGCGGCAGCAGGCCCTCACCTACAAGTCCAGTCTCAGTAGCCAAGAGTCTGGTCAACACAATCCTTACCATGATGGCACACTGGGTGAACATTGTGGAGGCTGGGAGCAAGTCAGCTGCTGGCACCAGACTTGCCCTCCAATAGATCCTTGTTAACGGAAAGTGTACTCATTCCAATAACAAGGCCGCTTAGGAGTGCTGTATTGTTATTTATCGTCACTGCCATCCCGAGTAGGGAGTGGGTAATTGCCGCACGCCTGCTGCCTTCCTTGGATTCTTGTGCTTTAATAACTTGACCCACACTCTCTGGGTGGTTCACAATTAGGAAAAAAAAGTGGCAAGGCAACAACAGCCAATCAGATTTCAGCCATTGACCTCCCTTTGATGTGGTAACCCTTTCTCAGGCTCCCTATCAAACCCTGATTCCCTGTTACCCGTTAACATGGTAAGCGCAGAAAAGAACATTGAAAGTTTATAGGACAGACATTCAAATAGATCTTCGCTGTCACGGGGACGTGCAATCGCCCAGAGGTTATCTAGAGTCACCAATGAGGCAGCAGGCTCTCGCCCCTAAGGTTTCAGATTGTCAGATCAGCAGCTCTTGCTCCAAATGTTTTAGAGGGTCACCAGCAGGCCATCAATAATAATTTTTAAAGGATGTGTATGATGCCCTCCATTATGTGTAACAAAGGGTGTTTAAGAGTGTCGTTTCCTTGTAATTTTTGGCAGCCCTTTCACTTAGTGCTTAGGCTTTATGAGTGTAGGAGTCCCACTAACTGAAATATTGTACCACAATGTGAATGAGGCCCTCCTTTATGTGATATGCAGGCTGTTTCGGAGTGCCTCTTGCTTGTAATTATTTGCAGCACTTGCACTTTATATACAATTGAATATACAGAAAAGAATGTTTCCTAACAATTTTCAAGTCCAAGATGCATCCAGACATCATCCCCATGCTGTTCCCGATCCCTTTCGTTGGTGTTTTTATCACTTTCTGACCATTTCCAATGGACCAGGCACCCTCCCCTCTTCAGAGCAGGGGGTGCCTGGTTGTCTCACATTGACTTCCATTATACTCGCGTGCATGGTCGAGCACACAAATATAGCAATGTGTTCGGGCCGAACACCCGAACACCCGAATACTTTGGTGCTCGATCACCACTACATAGAACCCATAAACCAATCTTTTAAATCTGCGTAGCAAAAAGGTTGACTTTTTTTTTCTGAACCCTCTACCCAAATAGCAGTTTTTGTCCACATTTATGGCATTTCTGTACCCAGTAGAACTCCCCTTAACAAACTAATTGGTGTGGTTTCTCTCAGATGGCACAAACAGTTTGGGCACTGAAATGCATATCTCTGGAAAAAATGTGTCATGGTCCTTGGAATACTGAACCATGTTTACTTGATTATAGGACCGTTTTTGTGGCTCGGGTGCGGACCCACTCACTTCAATGGTGCCGCAAAAGATGCGGACAGCACTCCATGTGCTGTCCACATCCGTTGCTCTGTTCCGAGGCCCCGCAAAAATAAATATAGCATGTCCTATTCTTGTCCGTTTTGCAGACAAGAATAGGCATGTCTACAATGGGCCGCCCGTTACTTTCCGCAAATTGCGTGTTTGTTCTGAGCTATTACCACTGGATTTGAACGGCACATAGCTGTATTTCGAATCCCGTATTATCGAATGACTGAACAATAAGACATTGCAGTCTGAAGTCTGGGGAGTGCCGGGAGAGCGAAACAGAGCGAGCAAAGGGGCTTGTTACAGTCATGCAATTTACATTTTGTGCTGTTCCATACTCATTTATTTCTGCAAAAATAATTGTGGTGTCAGAATTCCCACTTCACCTCTTAATAAATAAATTGAGGAATGTAGTTTCCAAAACGGGGTACATTTTTGGGGGTTTGCACTGATCATATGATCTTGCCCCCAATAAACAGTCCAAAAAATGATTTGCTCCAAAAGTTAAATGACACTCCTTCTGTTCTGAGCTCTGCTATATTCCTATACAGTAGCTTACATCCAGATTTATACCATTTATGTATCCAGTACAACCTGCCTAATAGTTTAAGAAGTGTGGTGTGAGTCTTAGATGGCACCAGCTGAGCACAGCATATTGGCCACTAAATCACCATATCTGTGGAGAAATTATAGTTTCATTTTGCAGGATCCACTGCGTATACATTTCTGCAAAATATCAGTGCTGTCAAAATGCCATAACATTAATTGCTAATGACATCTGTACAATATCAGCAGGGAGTGCTGATTGTTTCTGTGCAATCTGTATACCTGGCACTCTAACTATCTAGCTGCCAGGAGATACAAGAGATCAGTTGTGGCTCTACTGCATCTGCCGTTGCTTATTAGTCAGCACAAGTGTTGAGCGAATCGAAGACAATGAAGGAAATTGATACGAATTTCAGGAAGAATTTGATTTTGGCTGCTGAACATGTTACAAAGTGAAAGTAAGAAGTCCAGGAACAAAGGATAACCCATAATGCCGTGCAGCCAGCCAATCAGCCCCAGTGATGTCACATAGAGATGGCCTTGCAGTTCGCCTGGCGGTTGTTTCGCAGCGATATCCTCCGGCGCCATATTCTTTTAGATTGTGAAGAACTTTGACCCATGATACATCCATCAAGAGGTACAGGACAACCAATTGGGACATTTCACACATGAACATATCCCCTACCTTATGAATAAACCTGATCTGGCCGCCATTTTTACATTCAGTCTTTTGTCAGTGTAGGGAGAGGTTGCTGTGTGGAGCAGGGACAGGCTGTTAGGGACACCAAACGCTAGCTAATAAGGCCACAAAATTATTTTTAAGGACTGGTATAGGTGTGCTATCGATAGGTGTGACATACTAAGGGGTGTATTATACTTATAATATACTTTCTAACATAGAAAGTAAATTATAGTACATTTGTATAGTCAGGCAGTTGTGTGCGGTTCTGATGCGATATCGCAGCTACACAGAGTGTCAAACGCAATTGGAACAAATAATTTCCACTCGTGTGATATACCACTTGCCCCCCAAAAAACTGATGGAAGCAGGAATGTTATATACTAATTATATACTTTCTATATAGTGCATTTATGTAGTGCAGCATTTGTTTGCGGTTTTGCTGCGTTACCTCAGCTACAGATAGTGACAAAAGCCATTGGAACAAATAAATTCTACTGGTGTGATATACCAGTTGCCCCACAAAATAAGAGATTGAAGCAGTGGTGTTATATACCAATTATATACTTTCTATATAGGGCATTTGGTAGTGCAGCATTTGTTTGCGGTTTTGATGCTCTACCGCAGCTACACAGAGTGACAAACGCTATTGGAACAAATAATTTCTAATGGTGTGATATACCAGTTGCCACCGAAAAAACTGATTGAAGCAGGGGTGTGATATACCAATTATATACATTCTATATAGTGCATTTGGGTAGTGCAGCATTTGTTTGCGGTTTTGCTGCATTACCTCAGCTAAAGGTAGTGACAAACGAAATTTAAACAAATGATCTCTACTGGTGTGATATATCAGTTGCCCCGTGAAAAAACTGATAGAAGCAGGGGTGTTATTTACCAATTATATACTTTCTACGTAGTTCATTTAGGTAGTGCAGCATTTGTTTGCGGTTTTGCTGCGATGCTTTAGCTCACAGTGTGACAAACGCCATTGGAACAAATAATTTCTAATGGTATAATATATCAGCTGCCCCCCAAAAAACTGATAGAAGCAGGGGTGTTATTTACCAATAATATACTTTCTATATAGTGCATTTAGGTAATGCAGCATTTGTTAGCAGTTTTGCTGCATAAACACAGCTCACAGAGTGACAAACAGTATTGGAAGAAATAATTTCTACTAGTCTGATATAACAGTTGCCCCCTGAATTTTTTTTCAAAGCAGGGGTGTGATAAACCAATAATATACTTTCTATATAGTGCATTTGGGTAGTGCAGCATTTGTTTGCTGTTTTGCTGCGTTACCTCAGCTACAGATAGTGACAAACACCATTGGAACTAAAAAATTCTACTGGTGTGATATACCAGTTGCCCCCCGAAAAAAAAATGATTGAAGCAGGGGTGTTATATACCAATTATATACTTTCTATATAGTGCAGTTGGGTAGTGCAGCATTTGTTTGCATTTTTGCTGCATTACCGCAGCTACAGATAGTGACAAACGCTATTGGAACAAATAATTTCTACTGGTGTGATATACCAGTTGCCCCCACAAAAAAAACTGATTGAAGCAGAGGTGTTATATACGAATAATATACTTTCTATATAGTGCATTTGGGTAGGGAAGCATTTGTTTGCGGTTTTGCTGCATTACCTCAGCTACAAATAATGACAAACGCCATTGGAACAAATCATTTCTACCGGTGTGATATACCAGTTGCCCCGTGAAAAAACTGATTGAAGCAGGGGTGTTATTTACCAATAATATACTTTCTATATAGTGCATTTGTGTAGTGCAGCATTTGTTTGCGGCTTTGCTGCGTTACCTTAGCTACAGATAGTGACAAACGCTATTGGAAAAAATAATTTCTACTGGTATGATGTACCAGTTGCCTGTTGAAAAAACTGATTTAAGCAGGGGTGTTATTTACCAATTATATACTTTCTATATAGTGCATTTGGGTAGTGCAGCATTTGTGTGCGGTTCTGCTGTGTTACCTCAGCTACACAGAGTGACAAACGCTATTGGAACAAATAATTTCTACTGGTGTTATATACCAGTTCCCCTCCAAAAAAAACTGATTGAAGCAGGGGTGTGATATACCAATTATATACACTGCTCAAAAAAATAAAGGGAACACTTAAACAACACAATGTAACTCCAAGTCAATCACACTTCTGTGAAATCAAACTGTCCACTTAGGAAGCAACACTGAGTGACAATCAATTTCACATGCTGTTGTGCAAATGGAATAGACAACAGGTGGAAATTATAGGCAATTAGCAAGACACCCCCAATGAAGGAGTGGTTCTGCAGGTGGTAACCACAGACCACTTCTCAGTTCCTATGCTTCCTGGCTGATGTTTTGGTTACTTTTGAATGCTGGCGGTGCTTTCACTCTAGTGGTAGCATGATATGGAGTCTACAACCCACACAAGTGGCTCAGGTAGTGCAGCTTATCCAGGATGGCACATCAATGCGAGCTGTGGCAAGAAGGTTTGCTGTGTCTGTCAGCGTAGTGTCCAGAGCATGGAGGCGCTACCAGGAGACAGGCCAGTACATCAGGAGACATGGAGGAGGCCGTAGGAGGGCAACAACCCAGCAGCAGGACCGCTACCTCCGCCTTTGTGCAAGGAGGAACAGGAGGAGCACTGCCAGAGCCCTGCAAAATGACCTCCAGCAGGCCACAAATGTGCATGTGTCTGCTCAAACGGTCAGAAACAGACTCCATGAGGGTGATATGAGGGCCCGACGTCCACAGGTGGGGGTTGTGCTTACAGCCCAACACCGTGCAGGACGTTTGACATTTGCCAGAGAACACCAAGATTGGCAAATTCGCCACTGGCGCCCTGTGCTCTTCACAGATGAAAGCAGGTTCACACTGAGCACATGTGACAGATGTGACAGAGTCTGGAGACGCCGTGGAGAACATTCTGCTGCCTGCAACATCCTCCAGCATGACCGGTTTGGCATTGGGTCAGTAATGGTGTGGGGTGGCATTTCTTTGGAGGGCCGCACAGCTCTCCATGTGCTTGCCAGAGGTAGCCTGACTGCCATTAGGTACCGAGATAAGATCCTCAGACCCCTTGTGAGACCATATGTTGGTGCGGTTGGCCCTGGGTTCCTCCTAATGCAAGATAATGAAAGACCTCATATGGCTGGAGTGTGTCAGCAGTTCCTGCAAGACGAAGGAATTGATGCTATGGACTGGCCCGCCCGTTCCCCAGACCTGAATCCAATTGAGCACATCTGGGACATCATGTCTCGCTCTATCCACCAATGTCACGTTGCACCACAGACTGTCCAGGAGTTGGCAGATGCTTTAGTCCAGGTCTGGGAGGAGATCCCTCAGGAGACCTCCCGCCACCTCATCAGGAGCATGCACAGGTGTTGTAGGGAGGTCATACAGGCACGTGGAGGCCAAACACACTACTGAGCCTCATTTTGACTTGTTTTAAGGACATTACATCAAAGTTGGATCAGCCTGTAGTGTGTTTTTCCACTTTAATTTTGAGTGTGACTCCAAATCCAGACCTCCATGGGTTAAAAAATTTGATTTCCATTTTTTTATTTTTGTGTGATTTTGTTGTCAGCACATTTAACTATGTAAAGAACAAAGTATTTCAGAAGAATATTTAATTAATTCAGATCTAGGATGTGTTATTTTTGTGTTCCCTTTATTTTTTTTAGCAGTGTACTTTCTATATAGTGCATTTGGGTAGGGAAGCATTTGTTTGCAGTTTAGCTGCGTCACCTCAGCTACAGATAGTGACAAACGCCATTGGAACAAATCAATACTACTGGTGTGATATACCAGTTGTCCCCCAAGAAACTGATTGAAGCAGGGGTGTGATATACCAATAATATACTTTCTATATAGTGCATTTTGGTACTGCAGCATTTGTTTGCGGTTTTGCTGCGTTACCTCAGCCACAGAGTGACAAACGATATTGGAACAAATAATTTCTACTGGTGTGATATATCAGTTTCCATGTTGAAAAAACTGATTGAAGCAGGGGTGTTATTTACCAATATTATACTTTCTATATAGTGCATTTGGGTACTGCAGCATTTGTTTGCAGATTTGATGCGTTACCTCAGCTACAGATAGTGACAAACGCCATTGGAACAAATCATTTCTACTGGTATTATATACCAGTTGCCCCCAAAAAAGTGATTGAAGCAGGCGTGTTATATACCAATAATATACTTTCTATATAGTGCATTTGGGTAGTGCAGCATTTGTTTACTGTTTTGCTGCGTTACCTCAGCTACAGATAGTGACAAACAGTATTGGAACAAATAATTTCTACTGGTCTGATATAACAATTGCCTCCTGAAAAAAGGATCGAAGCAGGGTTGTTATATACCAATTATAAACTTTCTATATAGTGGGTAGTGCAGCATTTGTTTGCGGTTTTGCTGCGTTACCTCAGCTACAGGTAGTGACAAACGCCATTGGAACAAATAATTTCTATTGGTGTGATATACCAGTTGCCCCCCAAAAAACTGATTGAAGCAGGTGTGTTATATACTAATAATATTCTTTCTATATAGTGCATTTAGGTGATGCAGCTTTTGTTTGCAGTTTTGCTGCGTTACCGCATCTACACAGAGTGACAAACAGTATTAGTAACATAGTAACTTAGTACATAAGGCCGAAAAAAGACATTTGTCCATCCAGTTCGGCCTGTTATCCTGCAAGTTGATCCAGAGGAAGGCAAAAAAAAACCTGTGAGGTAGAAGCCAATTTTCCTCACTTTAGGGGAATAAAAAATTCCTTCCCGACTCCAATCAGGCAATCAGAATATCTCCCTGGATCAACGACCCCTCTCTAGTAGCTATACCCTGTAATATTATTACACTCCAGAAATACATCTAGGCCCCTCTTGAATTCCTTTATTGTACTCACCATCACCACCTCCTCAGGCAGAGAGTTCCATAGTCTCACTGCTCTTACCATAAAGAATCCTTTTCTATGTTTGTGTACAAACCTTCTTTCCTCCAGACGCAGAGGATGTCCCCTCGTCACAGTCACAGTCCTGGGGATAAATAGATGATGGGATAGATCTCTGTACTGACCCCTGATATATTTATACATAGTAATTAGATCTCCCCTCAGTCGTCGTTTTTTCTAACGTGAATAACCCTAATTTTGATAATCTTTCAGGGTACTGTAGTTGCCTCCTCTGGACCCTCTCCAGCTCTGCTATGTCTGCCTTGTTCACTGGAGCCCAGAACTGTGCACAGTACTCCATGTGTGGTCTAACTAATGATTTGTAAAGTAGTAGGAATATGTTCTCATCACGGGCATCTATGCCCCTTTTGATGCAACCCATTATCTTATTGGCCATGGCAGCAGCTGCCTGACACTGTTTTTTTCAGCTTAGTTTGCTGTTTATTAAAATTCCTAGATCCTTTTCCATGTCAGTGTTACCGAGTGTTTTACCATTTAGTATGTACGGGTGACTTGCATTATTCCTTCCCATGAGCATAACTTTACATTTGTCAGTGTTAAACTTCATCTGCCACTTATCTGCCCAAGCCTGCAATCTATCCAGATCCCTCTGTAGTAGTATACTGTCCTCTTCAGTGTTAATTACTTTACACAGTTTAGTGTCATCTGATAAAATTGATATTTTACTATGCAAGGCTTCTACAAGATCATTAATAAATATATTGAAGAGAATAGGGCCCAATACTGACCCCTGAGGTACTCCACTAGTGACAGTGACCCAATCTGAGTATGTACCATTAATAACCACCCTCTGTTTTCTATCATTGAGCCAGTGTAACGGTCGCGTACACATACACACAGGGGGAAGGGAAGTGACCACTGCGCTCCACCCTTACCCCTGGCCCTGCCCACTTGCCTCGCGAGTCCTAATGACAGGGGACAACTGGGCGGCAATCCCTAGCTTGGAATAAGTGCAGGGATGACAGACAAACAACAGAACGTGAACGGACCGAGTCAATATCAGGAAAGCTACAAAGTACAAATGGAGCAAGCAGAGAATTGTCAGGAGAAGCCGGGGTCATAAATACCAGGAGAGTCGTGAAAGGAGTCAGCAGAGGATCGTCAGGAGGAGGCCGGGTCAGAATACCAGGAGAGCAGCAAAGTACACAAGGAGCAGGCAGAGGATCGTCAGGAATTCAGCAGGAGGGAAGTACGCCAGGAAGACAAAGTCACAGGTGGAACCTAAATTAACAGACAACCTGTGGCCAGCAGGCTGCCTGTATTTATAGTGGGGAGTGAGGGTCATGTGACGTGGCCAGCGTCACATGACCGACAGACCAACCAGTCGAGCACTGAGTGATCAGCTCAGCGCTCAAGGCAGACTTAGGAGCAGGGGGCCTCCCAGCTAGCAAAGCCGCCCTGGGAACGAGGTCAAACACAGATCCTCGCTTCAGAAGCTAAGCAGCAGGTCTGCGGCTAATGGGAGACTGAGTGCACCTTCGGAACCCCGTTACAGCCAGTTACTTACCCACTTTAGACAGGACTTTACATAAAGGCAGACCCCTCCCTCTCTCTGGTTTTGACAATCCTTTCTAAACAGACTGTAACCTTGTACATTAACTGCCCAGTCATAGCTATCATCCAGCCATGTCTCAGTTATTCCCACTATGTCATAGTCCTCCTCACACATCACCAATTCCAGTTCACAAGTTTTATTAGTCAGGCTTCTGGCATTAGTATACATACATTTGAGTGGTTAATATATATTTTTTTACCCTACACCTTTCCTTCTGATCTGTTCTAGTCCCTCCTTCCATTCCTCCCCCAGTCCCACTACCTTGCCCACGGTCTCTATCTGCACTATCTTCCCATCCTGTAACGTAATTACCCTCCCCCCAGTCCCTAGTTTAAACACTCCTCCAACCTTCTAGCCATCTTCTTCCCCAACACAGCTGCCCCTTCCCCATTGAGGTGCAGCCCGTCCCTACGATAGAGCCTGTAGCCGATAGAGAAGTCGGCCCAGTTCTCCAGGAACCCCAACCCCTCCTTCCTACACCAGTTCTTGAGCCACTTGTTAATTTCCCTAATCTCCCGCTGCCTTTCTTGTGTGGCCCGTGGTACAGGTAGTATTTCGGAAAATACTACCTTCGAGGTCCTTGCCCTAAGCTTTTGACCTAAATCCCTGAAATCATTTTTAAGGACTCTCCACCTACCTCTAACTTTTTCATTGGTTCCGATATGGACCATGACCGCTGGATCTTCTCCAGCCCCTCCCAGTAATCTGTCAACCCGATCCGCGATGTGTCGAACTCTAGCGCCAGGAAGACAGCACACTGTTCGGCGATCACGGTCTTTGTGACAGATTTCCATATCTGTTCCCCTAATAATGGAGTCTCCCACTACCAGCACCTGTCTGGCCTGCCCTGCTCTCCTGGTCCCCTGCTTACCGGAGCTGACATTCCCCTGACTGGCAGAGGAAATGTCCGGCTGCTGCAGTGCCGTCCCTGGACTGATATCCCCCTCATCTGCCAAACGTGCAAACCTGTTGGGGTGTGTCAGATCAGGGCTAGCCTCCCTGGCACTCTTCCCTCTACCCCGCTTTCTAACTGTTACCCAGTTAACTACCTCACTTTCCTCAGCCTCCTCTCTGTCACCCTCCCCCTCATCTACCCCAAAAAGTGCTTGCTCGGTGAGAAGCAAACTCTTTTGCAAATTGTCAATGCCTCTCAGTGTTGCAACTTGCCCATTTAGAGACTCGATTTGCGATTCCAAACTGGTAATTTGCTCACATCTTGAACAAAGATATACACCCTTGAACGGCTGGAACAAATAATTTCTACTAGTCTGATATAAAAGTTGCAGTAGTGCAGCATTTGTTTGTGGTTTTGCTGCGTAACCTCAGCTACAGATAGTGACAAACGCCATTGGAACAAATAATTTCTACTTGAGTAATAGAGCATTTGCCCCCTGAAAAAAACTGATTGAATCAGGGGTGTTATAAACCAATAATATACTTTCTATATAGTGCATTTAGGTAGTGCAGCATTTGTTTGCTGTTTTGCTGCGTTACCTCAGCTACAGATAGTGACAATCGCCATTGGAACAAAAAATTTCTACTGGTGTGATATACCAGTTGCCTTCTGAAAAAAACTGATTGAAGCAGGGGTATGATATACCAGTTATATACTTTCTATATAGTGCATTTGGATATTGCAGCATTTGTTTGCGATTTTGCTGCATTACATCAGCTCACAGAGAGAAAAACACTATTGGAACATATAATTTCTATTGGTTTGATATTCCAGTTGCCCTCCAAAAAACCGATTGAAGCAGGGGTGTTATTTACCAATATTATACTTTCTATATAGTGCATTCAGGTATTGCAGCATTTGTTTGCGGGTTTGCTGCGTACCGCAATTAAATTTAGTGACAAACGCCATTGAAACAAATAATTTCTACTGTTGTGATAAACCAGTTTCCCAAACTAATTGAAGCAGGTGTGTTACAGTGGGGCAAAAAAGTATTTAGGTCCTGGAGTGGCCTAGCCAGTCTCCAGATCTCAACCCCATAGAAAACCTTTGGAGGGAGTTGAAAGTACGTGCTGCCCAGCGACAGCCCCAAAACATCACTGCTCTAGAGGAGATCTGCATGGAGAAATGGGCCAAAATACCAGCAACAGTGTGTGAAAAACTTGTGAAGACTTAAAGAAAACGTTTGACCTCTGTCATTGCCAACAAAGGGTACATAACAAAGTATCTAGATGAACTTTAGTTATTGACCAAATACTTATTTTCCACCATAATTTGCAAATAAATTCTTTAACAATCAGACAATTAGATTTTCTGGATTTTTTTTTCTCATTATGTCTCTCATAGTTGAGGTATACCTATGATGAAAATTACAGACCTCTCTCATCTTTTTAAGTGGGAGAACTTGCACAATTGGTGGCTGACTAAATACCTTTTTGCCCCACTGTATATACCAATTATATACTTTCTATACAGTGCATTTAGGAAGTGCAGCATTTGTTTCCGGTTTTGCTGCGTTACCGCAGCTACACAGAGTGACAAACAGTATTGGAACAAATAATTTCTACTGGTGTGATATACCAGTTGCCCTCCAAAAAAAACAGATTGAATCAGGGGTGTTATTTATCAATTCTATACTTTCTATACAGTGCATTTGGGTAGTGCAGCATTTGTTTGTGGTTTTGCAGCGTTACCTCAGTGCACAGAGTGACAAACTCTATTGGAACATATAATTTCTACTGGTGTGATATACCAGTTGCCCTCCAAAAAAACAATTGAAGCAGGGGTGTAATATACCAATTATATACTTTATAGAATAGATAAGGGTGAGCACTCAACAAATGGCACTTGGAAATTAAAAGTTTAATTAAACACTAAAATATTAAAATACAATAAAATAATATACTGTTAGATGAAGGATAAAACGGTATAGACAATTTCATATATAAACAATTTCATATAAACAGTTTCATATAAACAGTTGACATGTGTTCATAATTCGCATAAATATGCATAAATACACATTAGGCCTATTTAGTATGCGTGACTTTTGATATAGGTTGGTTCAGTCAATAGCTTGAATAGGTGGTCCCATTCAGCTGTTTCTTGGAACAGTTGAATAATCAGTTAATACAGCTCCAGTAATAATGTGTTGATATATATTATTATGTTCACTCCATGTCCTCGATAAGTGATCCTATTCAATTGTCTCTTACAGCAATTGGTGCTGGATAATGGATAAAGGCACCTCCAGTGACGTCATTCAGTATCATATAAATTAGTTAGATTTGGCGTTTGCTGGTCTCCAATATAGTGCCGGCCTAACCCGTATAAGGGCAGATTGCAGAGGTAGTAGATTCTTACCTACCTCGTATCTGATCTCCAATATAGTGCCGGCTTTATCGGTATAGGGGCAGATTGCAGGGGTAACAGGATCTTACCTTCCTCGTGTCTGTCCCAAACTTTCCTCTCATCCGGTGCGGGTGTCGCAGGATGCCGCTTGCCCGGCTCTGCACGCTGCTTCGTGAACTCACCCACTTCTCGCGGGAATTGAGGTTCTCTTCCGGGTTAGTCCGATCACGTGATCTATAGCAGCATAAACAAAGTAGCGGTCTTTTCCAGGTTATTAAATATCTCGCATGGCCATGCAAATTATTGCGGAGGTATTTTCTTCTTTATAACAGCGATCCAGCCCAGACGCGTTTCGGGAGCTCTGCTTCCCTTCATCAGTGGTATCGCTTCTGTAACAGTCTCCGCCTTTTATACCCACAATCTAGATCAAAGCTGTGGATACCTGGATTTCACTGGACCATAAATACTCTGTTGCGATTTGAGTGCGTTTTATGTGCATTTTTGCTAGCACTTATGCGTTTTTTTATAATATAAATGCATTTTCTCATACTCAAGCTCTTGTATAGAGGAGAAGATAGTCCAAGATTGCATCAATGAGATATTTACAATCTAAATTTCCAATTTTTGTTTATTTTGGCTTGTATTTTTGGCTTTTTTCTTTCCTGTTATTTTTCTAACAAATGGAGTTGTATATATTGGATATCCTTTAGTATATGACAAATTCATAAAAATATAAATAGTTTATAAATAATTAATTAAGATTGTCTCAAATTTATTAAAATTTGTAAAAATTTGATACGATCCAAAACATTCATATCATTATAATAACATATAGATAGAGACATATAAATAAATCCTATTTTATAATAAATACAGAACAATTGAATATGGGTGCCAAGATATGATACAGTGATTTTATACAGGCCACTTTCATACAAGTGACCTGCAGAGAGTGTGAACATATTTGTTATTTGAATATCCCCCAAAGGTCCTCATAAGGGGTAATATCTGAAAATTATTGGATTATTGGATTATTGCTCTACCAGCTTTGGATTGGTTCTACCCTAAAGGGATAGGGCCCAGATCCGAGTCCATGACACAGTGCCAATACCGGCCTGACTGTGGCATAAGAGTCGGATAACGGGCTACCTCCCTACAGGAATCCAAATAACTCCAGCTCGGCATTAAGGCCGACAGGTAACATGGAGCCAAATTCGTAAATACGGCGCGACTCAATTTTTGACATCTGCTTCATGTAGTTACCCCCTCGCCAGTGTTTATCCACCTTCTCCAATGCCATAAATGTTAAATTGGTAGGATCTTTATTATGTACTTCCATGTAGTGTTTTGATAGACAGTGTTTCTCATAGCCTTTCTTTATATTGGCTATGTGTTCGGACAGTCTGGTTTTGAGTGGACGTTTCGTTCTGCCTATATACTGTCTATTACATGGGCATTGGATAAGGTAGATAACTCCAACAGTATTACATGTTAGACACTCTTTGATATTCCACCTATAAGTGTTTTGGGTAGAGGAAACTGTTGTTGTTTTCCTTGGCGTAGGGTTGATTCTACATGCTGTACATTTTCCACACTTAAAAAATCCCTTGAGGTTCATCCACGTACCTAGGATAGTTTTTTGATTACCTATTATAGATTTTGGTGTTTTGGTGGATGGGGCTATTTTTATGCCCAAATTTGGTGCCTTAGTGAACGCAACTAGCGGATTAATAGGTAATAGGTGACCTATCTTTTTGTCACTTAGAATATGATGCCAATGGGTTTTCATAATTTTTTGGATTCTCTTATATTGGTCATTAAATGGAAGGACCATTCTGGTTTTTATGACCTCAGAATTTTGATTTATTTCTACTGCTGGTTTCTTTATTGTAAGGCAATCTTGTCTATCCAGTTGTCTAGTTTTTTCAAGAGCTGACTCTATAATTTTTTCAGGATATTTTTTCTTTAGGAATTGTGTCTTCATTTTTACTGCTTCTAGCTCAAAATCCCGATCTTGTGTGCAGTTCCTTTTGATTCTGCGAAACTGGCCGAATGGGATGTTCGTCAGCCAGTTTGGCAGATGACAGCTTGAAAATTGTATAAAACTATTTGTAGATACCGGTTTAGAGAAAGTGTTGCAAATATATTTAGTTCCTTCTTTTTTTATTTTTAAATCCAAAAATTCTGTTTCATCTGACATCTTTGAGGTGAATTTTAGATTCAGTTCATTCTGGTTAAGTTCTCTAAGGAATGTCTGTAATTCTACACTTCCTCCTTTCCAGATAAAGATAATGTCGTCAATGAAACGGCGCCATAGGACCAGATCCGCCCCAAGCCTTGGTATTATATGGTGTTGTTCCCATTCCGCCAAGAACAAATTGGCATAGCTTGGGGCGAATCTGGTCCCCATGGCGGTCCCACATTTCTGTAAGTAGTAGTCTTTTTCAAAATAAAAATAATTGTGGGTAAGGATGTACTCAATCCCCTCTATTATAAATTCTATATGGGGTTGTTCCAGAATACCCTCCCTAATTAATTGATTTTTTACCGCTGACATTCCTTGATTGTGACTGATCACCGTATATAACGATTGTACGTCTAGTGTACCCATGATCCATCCTGACTCTGCTTCTAAGTCCTCCAATATCTGAATGATATGTGTCGTGTCTTTTATGTAGGACCTAGTCTTTTTTACAGTTGGTTGGATTTGTGTATCAATGTATTTTGATAAATTTGAGGAAATGGATCCTATACCCGATACTATAGGTCGACCCGGCGGGTCCTCCAAGGATTTATGAATCTTGGGGAGACAGTAGAAGATGGGTAACCTCCTCTGTGTCCCCAAGATATAATCATGCTCCTGGAGGGAGATCACCCGAGAATCCATGCCTCTCCTACATAATGCTTTTAATTCCACATCAAACTCATCTAGTGGATCTTTTCTTAATTTTATATAGGTCTCAACCTCCATTAGTTGTCTCAAGCATTCTTTGTTATAGTCGGCCGTATTTAGGATAACAATTGCACCCCCTTTATCAGCGGGGCGTATGGTAATCCCTTCATTCTTCTGTAACTGTTTGATAGCATTACACTCTTGTCTGGTGAGATTGTTCTTTCCAGAGGAACCTATTTTCAGCTTGCGTATGTCTGTTTCTACATTTCTTTGGAACGCCGCCATTTCCATACTGATTTCATTTCTGGGGAACATTGTTGATTTATTTTTAAGCAAATTTTTGCCTGTTTGGTTTTTCTCTACAACCCTCCCTTTTGGATTTTTCAGAAAATGTTTTTTTAGGCACAGATTTCTTATATATTTCTGTACACCGATGTATACAGAGAATTTGTCCAGTTTCTCAGTTGGTGCAAACTTTAGACCCTTTTCTAATAATATCGTTTGGGAGTTGGTGAGATTAAACGTGCTTAAATTTATTATTGTTGTGCTATCTTCGTCTAGTGTCTCCTGTGTTGCCTCTCTCTTCCTTTTACTTCTTCTTGTCTTTTTTGTTTTATTTGTTGTTCTTCTATGTGCTCTTGGTGATAATGTCTCCTGGGATCCCTGTGGTTTCTCTGTGAATATGGGAGGTGCTCTCTTACTTGTGGACTGTGATAGTGGTAATCTTCCGTGACCTGTTTTTGGTGATAATTTTTGTGCCTCAAATTGTGTGTGATTCCAGATTGCGAATAGGTGAATTGTGTTCTTTGTATCTCGTCCGTGTTCTGTGATGTGCTGGGGTATGGTCTAAAAAATGTTGCTGCTCTGACAACTGTTCATATCTGTTGTTTACTGGTACTGTGTATCCCATTTGTGTATCCTCTTCTATTATATTTTTATTGTTAGGAGGATTATCTCTGGGTGTGTCCGTGTTGTCTTTGGTCTCTTCTACATAACGTTTATTTTGGGAACTTATATATTTCCGCCCTTTTCTATTTATTATTTCATTTTCAGTTTTGTCTAGACCTTTGCACAGTCTATCCTGCCAATTTAAATATTCTTCGTTTTTAGGGAGTTTGTCTATCTGTTCTTTTAATTTCATAATCTTCCCATTTAGATCGTCTAGTATCTCGGTCCTTCTCTTTATAACAAGTTTGGTCAGTGACACAGAATGAGAGAACAACAGTGTATTCCATTCTTCTTCAAACTTGTCACTGAGCAAATCTTGTGCTGGGATTTTGCTTATCCTTAATCCCCTTGGTACTTTGTCATTTTCCAAATATTGTTGGAGAGATCTTATCTCCCAATGTTGTTTTATTTGCCTCTGTAGCAATCCTTCTAATTCTCGGAAAACATCAGTCATATTTCTCTCACCTTGTTGTTCATCATTACTATCATTAAATCTATATGTCTCTGCTCTTATCCTTTTTGTTTCCAAATGATGCCAGATGTCCATGATGCCGTCGAGAGGAGCTCACGCAATTGGGTGATTTCAATAGTCAAACAAATAGTGAAAAATGGTGGCTCACTGAGGACGTGATCACAGAATTGGTGCTGCTAACCCGCAAGAGGGACACCCACCCTCTGGTCAAAAAGCAGTAGTTATAGAATAGATAAGGGTGAGCACTCAACAAATGGCACTTGGAAATTAAAAGTTTAATTAAACACTAAAATATTAAAATACAATAAAATAATATACTGTTATACAATTGCTGTAAGAGACAATTGAATAGGATCACTTATCGAGGACATGGAGTGAACATAATAATATATATCAACACATTATTACTGGAGCTGTATTAACTGATTATTCAACTGTTCCAAGAAACAGCTGAATGGGACCACCTATTCAAGCTATTGACTGAACCAACCTATATCAAAAGTCACGCATACTAAATAGGCCTAATGTGTATTTATGCATATTTATGCGAATTATGAACACATGTCAACTGTTTATATGAAACTGTTTATATGAAATTGTTTATATATGAAATTGTCTATACCGTTTTATCCTTCATCTAACAGTATATTATTTTATTGTATTTTAATATTTTTGTGTTTAATTAAACTTTTAATTTCCAAGTGCCATTTGTTGAGTGCTCACCCTTATCTATTCTATAACTACTGCTTTTTGACCAGAGGGTGGGTGTCCCTCTTGCGGGTTAGCAGCACCAATTCTGTGATCACGTCCTCAGTGAGCCACCATTTTTCACTATTTATATACTTTATATATAGTGCATTTGGGTAGTGCAGCATTTATTTGCAGTTTAGCTGCGTTACCTCAGCTCACAGAGTGACAAACGCAATTGGAATATATAATTTCTACTGGTGTGATATACCAGTTGCCCCCAAAAAAATCTGATTGAAGCAGGGGTGTGATATACCTTCATCCACAAATACTGTTCTTCTATAGGGACTTTTGTCACAGAGTAATAAAATAAAGTACAGGCAGAGGAAGATGCAGGTCATTCCGCCAGGATGGTAGGAGTCGGGCAGGTGCACCAGGACGGAGTCTAAGTGTTAAGTTGAAGAAGGTGCGTGCGATTACGTCAAAGGATGCACCGGACTTGGTTAAGTGGCTTATTTAGCCTTCTGCTTTGGCACCCTCCTCATCCTCTCTATCTGCACCCTCTTCACTCTCTGCTGCTTGCACCCCCAAAGTCAAATATTGGTCCCTGTCTTAGGTGAATACAGTGGCATAAAATGCCTTTTCTGTCCGTTGAATGCCTAATATTTTGGGCCTTGGACGAAATTAACACCCATTTTTAAACTGCACCTGCACTGCATATGAGCCAGGGGAAGTGAAAATAATACTGTCTGTGAGTTCAGGGACCCATGGGGTGACAAATCCCCATAAACCGCCAAATACTGCAGTTAAATTTTTTGCTGAAAAATTCTAATTTTTGTTGCTATAAAGTACATTTGCGGCCTACGCTGTGTTCCTGTCAGTCAAATAAAACCATTAAATACTGCTGTTACATTTTTGGGCTTCAAATTCCCATTTGGGGTGTAAAGTACGTATAAATCCATCTGTTTCATTTAAGGGTTTTAGTACCTTTTTGCCCTGTGCTGCATTTCTGTTAGTTAAATAAATACAGTTAAATCCATCTTTTTTATTGTGTGTGAGAAAAAAAAACTTTTTTCGGCAATAAAGTACCTTTGCTGCCTGCACTGCATAGCAGACCGGGCAATACGTTTAAAAAACTCATCTGTTCCATTGTTGAGTGACATTAACCCATTTTGGCTGTCAAAAAACCCCTGCTCTGCCTAGGTGACAGTGACCAAAATTTATAAAATTTGTCTGTTCCATTGTTGGGTGACATTAACCCATTTTGGCCGTCAAAAAAACCCTGCTCTGCATTCACAAGGAACTTAATTTAGTAAAAACTTCTGTTACTTCAGTGGGTGGCCGCAAAAAATGAGGAGAGCGTCAAGAAAGGGTAGTGGCCCTGGTCGTGGTGCTGCTGGTGTTGGTGGACCTCCTGTTGCATGGAGAGGACGTGGTCGATCTGTGCCAGCTACAAGCCGAAGTGAAACACCTTCCTCAGGTGCGAGTAGGCGACAGAACCTTCAGCATTATTTGGTAGGCCCAAATGCGGCTCTCCGAATAGTGAGGCCAGAACAAGTGCAGACGATAGTAGATTGGGTGGCTAACAGTGCCTCCAGTTCCTTCACATTTTCTCCCACCCAGTCCCCTGCTGAAAGCTCAGAGTTGGCACCTACAGCCCATGGCCATCTGTCTTTCAATTCACCCCCTTGCAAATCAGCCAAGCAGTCTGAGCCCCAAGTCATGCAGCAGTCTCTTATGCTTTTTGATGACTCTGCTGGCAGGCTTTCCGTGGGCCATCCACATAGCACTGCCCCATAAGTGGAAGAGATTGAGTGCACTGATGCCCAACCACTTATGTTTCAGGATGAGGACATGGGAAGACCACCGCAGCACGTCTCTGATGGCGAGACACAGGTGCCAACTTCTGCGTCTTTCTGCAGTGTGCAGACCAACAAGGAGGGCAGGGGTAAAGAGTGAATGGAAGATGATGCGGAGGATGATGAGGTACTAGACCTCACATGGAATCAAGGTCATGCGAGTGACATGTGCAGTTTGGAGGAAGAGGCGGTGGTCGCACAGAGGCACCAGCATGGCAAAAGAAGGAGCAGGGTGCAAAAGCGTCTGTTACATTCTTGGGTGACAATTTCTAAAAATCATATGCTACATTCTCGGGTGACATTTTAAAATTTTTGCCGTATACAAACCCTTGCTCTGCATAGGTGACAGAGACATAAATTTTGTCAAATTGTCTGTTCCATTGGTGGATGACATAAAGCCAGTTTTGCCATGAATAAACCCCTGCTCTGCATAGGTGACAGGGACCTAAATTTCTAAAATTTGTCTGTTACATTGATGGTTGACATTAACCCATTTTTATAGGTGAAAAACTCCTGCTCTGCATTGCTGACAGGGAACTAAATTTAGTAACAACGTCTGTTACTGATCGGAAGATGCTCAACTACAAGCGCACGCTGGTAGACGCGCTGCTAATGGCATTCCCACCTGACAGCGGGGGCTCAGTGGAAGCACAAGGCGAAGGCTGAGGAGGAGGAAAAGATCGTCAACGCAGCTGGGGCACCGCCAGCACCACAGAAGGCAGGGTTAGCTTGGCCAAAATGAGAAAAAGTCTTGTCAGCACGCCACAACAACCAGCACCACCAGCTGATATGGAAAGTCTTAGCAGGAGGCAGCATTCCAGAAACATGGTGGAGCAGTATGTGTGCACACGCCTTCACGTACTGACTGATGGGTCTGCCCCCTTCAATTTATGGGTCTCCAAATTGGGCACATGGCCTGAGCTTGCCCTTTACGCCTTGGAGGTGCTGGCCTGCCTTGCAGCCAGTGTATTGTCTGAACGATTGTTTAGCACAGGAAGGGATTATCACAGACAAGCGCAGCCGCCTGTCCACAGCAAATGTGGACAAGCTCACGTTAATTAAAATGAACCAGGCAGAACGTGTCCGTACCTTGTGCAGAATAGACATGTATACCGGCCTCACCCAGCCATTGTTGTACTCCAGCGCACTTTATCTTTGTTTTATTTTTTATATTTCCCAATGTTTTGGTGTCTACCCAAATAAAAAAATAAAAAAAATAAAAAAACAACTTCCTCCTCCTCCATCGCCGCTTCCACCCTTCACTGCCACATCCACCACCTCCTCAACCTCCTACTCCATATGGACCTCCTCCTCCTAGATCAAGATTATTATTTTTTATTTTTACGTATTTTATGTTATTTTAAGTCATTTCCCTATCCACATTTGTTTGCAGAGCACTTGCCATGCTATTAACCACATTTTGTTGCCTTTTTCAGCTCTCTAGCCCTTTCCATGACTTTTTTAGAGCCATTTTAGTGCTCCAAAGTTCGGGTACCCCTTGACCTCAATGGGGTTCGTGTTCAGGGTCATGTTCGGGTCAAGTTCGGGTACCGAACTCAAACTTTTTTGTGAAATTCGGCCGAACCCGTCGAACCCGAACTTCCAGGTGTCCGCTCAACTAAATTTTTGGTGCCTGTAGTACACTGGCCTACTGGAAAATTGATATTCAATGACCGTGTAAACTACCTTCAGCCACTTACTTACTTGCTCTTTTATGTATGCTGAATGCATAATTTTTGGGGCCTGTAGTACACTGGCCTGCTGGAAAATTGATATCTGTTGACCGTGTAATCTACCTTCAGCCACTTACTTACTTGTTCTTTTATGTACGCTGAATGCATAATTTTTGGGGCCTGTAGTTCACTGGCCTGCTGGAACATTGATATTCAATGACCGTATAATCTACCTCCAGCCACATACTTACTTGTTCTATTATGTACGCTGAATGCATAATTTTTGGGGCCTGTAGTACACTAGCCTGCTGGAAAATCGATGTCCAATTACCATGTAATCTACCTTCAGCCACTTACATACTTGTTCTTTTATGTACGCTGAATGCATAATTTTTCGGGCCTGTAGTACACTGACCTGCTTGAAAATTGATATCCAATGAACATGTAAACTACCTTCAGCCACTTACTTACTTGCTCTTTTATGTACGCTGAATGCATAATTTTTGGGGCCTGTAGTACCCTGGCCTGCTGGAAAATTGATATCCAATGACAGCGTAATCTACCTCAAGCCACATGCTTACTTGTTCTATTATGTACGCCAAATGCATAATTTTTGGGGCCTTTAGTACACTGGCCTTCTAGAAAATTGATATCCAATGACGTGCAATTTATCTTTAGCCACTTACTTGTTCTTTTATGTACGCTGAATGCATAATTTTTGGGGCCTGTAGTACACTAGCCTGCTGGAAAATGGATTTGTCCAATTACCGTGTAATCTATCTTCAGCCACTTACTCACTTGTTCAATTATGTACGCTGAATGCATAATTTTTGGGGCCTGTAGCTGTGCAATATAACCATTATTGTGGTGCCCACCTGATTTCATAGATAAGCAATTCAGTTAAGTCTTGATTCTCATATTGGGGTGAATAACCTGTATAATATGACCATTAGTGTTGTGTCTACTGGATTTCATAGATAAGCAATTCCATTAGGTCTTGATTCTCATTATGGAGTGAATAACCTGTGTAATACAACTGTTATAGTGGTGTCCACCTGATTTCATAGATAGGCAATTCCATTAAGCCTTTATTCTCAAATTTGGGTGAATAAGCTGTGTAATATATCCGTTATTGTGGTGCCCACCTTGTTTTATAGATAAGCAATTCTATTACACCTTTATAGTGTTGAGCGAACAGTTCGAGCATAGTTCGGGTCCGTACCGAATTTTGGGGTGTTCGTGACACGGACCCGAACCCGAACTTTTTCGTAAAAGTTCGGGTTCGGGTTCGGGTTCGTCGTTCGGCATGTATTTTGGCGCATTTTGAAAGGCTGCAAAGCAGCCAATCAACATGCATCATACTACTTGCCCTAAGATGCCATCGCAGCCATGCCTACTATTGGCAAGGCTGTGATTGGCCAAGTGCAGCATGTGACTCAGCCTCTTTATAAGCTTGTGCGCACGTCGGGACGTGCTCACTCCCGATGTGAATAGAACAGGGATAGACGCAGCTGATGCTAGGGCGAGAATAGGCAGGGATAATTGAATAACTGGAAGCAAATTTCTCTCCTCCACCTGTGATTCATCTGAACAACTGCAGCTGAGCTGCTTTTTTGATAGGGATTGGCTATTTTTAGAGTGGCCAGAGTGATTTTTCCATCCACATGTACCTGGGCTGACCGCCGGCCGCCATTTTGCGACTTGTAGTGCTGCAGCAGAAGCTGCCACAGTGTGCATTCCAAAGCTCCAAACAAGTCAGACATCTACACCTGGGATTCAGACCAATAGCGATTTAGCAGCACAGTCCAAGGCTATTTTTTTTAAAGGTTGTGCAGACCATTTTGTGGCACATGTTACTGGGCTGATAGGCGGCGGCCATCTTGGGACTAGTGCTGCAGCACAATCTCTCCCAACGTCCATTAATCACTTGTAATAGTGGTCTGTGCCATAGAAATCCTACATCAGGGACTTGGGTGTGCTTGTGTCACCCCTACTAATACCAGTCCACCTGTAATCCATACAGTGAAAAGCCATAAAGTATTCCAGTGAGGGAATTTTTTTTTTATTTAAAAAAGGCCAAGTTAGTTTATCTGGCGTTCATAGTAACATAGTAACATAGTACATAAGGCCGAAAAAAGACATTTGTCCATCCAGTTCGGCCTGTCATCCTACAAGTTGATCCAGAGGAAGGCAAAAAAACCCTGTGAGGTAGAAGCCAATTTTCCTCACTTTATTGGAATAAAAAATCCCTTCCCGACTCCAATCAGGCAATCAGAATAACTCCCTGGATCAACGACCCCTCTCTAGTAGCTATAGCCTGTAATATTATTACACTCCAGAAATACATCCAGGCCCCTCTTGAATTCCTTTATTGTACTCACCATCACCACCTCCTCAGGCAGAGAGTTCCATAGTCTCACTGCTCTTACCGTAAAGAACCCTTTTCTATGTTTGTGTACAAACCTTCTTTCCTCCAAACGCAGAGGATGTCCCCTCGTCACAGTCACAGTCCTGGGGATAAATAGATGATGGGATAGATCTCTGTACTGCCCCCTGATATATTTATACATAGTAATTAGATCTCCCCTCAGTCGTCTTTTTTCTAACGTGAATAACCCTAATTTTGATAATCTTTCAGGGTACTGTAGTTGCCCCATTCCAGTTATTACTTTAGTTGCCCTCCTCTGGACCCTCTCCAGCTCTGCTATGTCTGCCTTGTTTACAGGAGCCCAGAACTGTACACAGTACTCCATGTGTGGTCTGACCAGTGATTTGTAAAGTAGTAGGAATATGTTCTCATCACGGGCATCTATGCCCCTTTTGATGCAACCCATTATCTTATTGGCCTTGGCAGCCGCTGCCTGACACTGTTTTTTGCAGCTTAGTTTGCTGTTTATTAAAATTCCTAGATCCTTTTCCATGTCAGTGTTACCGAGTGTTTTACCATTTAGTATGTACGGGTGACTTGCATTATTCCTTCCCATGTGCATAACTTTACATTTCTCAGTGTTAAACCTCATCTGCCACTTATCTGCCCAAGCCTCCAATCTATCCAGATCCCTCTGTAGTAGTATACTGTCCTCTTCAGTGTTAATTACTTTACACAGTTTAGTGTCATCTGCGAAAATTGATATTTTACTATGCAAGCCTTCTACAAGATCATTAATAAATATATTGAAGAGAATAGGGCCCAATACTGACCCCTGAGGTACTCCACTAGTGACAGTGACCCAATCTGAGTATGTACCGTTAATAACCACCCTCTGTTTTCTATCATTGAGCCAGTTACTTACCCACTTACAGACGTTTTCTCCGAGTCCGAGCATTCTCATTTTATATACTAACCTTTTATGAGGTACAGTGTCAAATGCTTTGGAGAAGTCCAGATACACGACATCCATTGATTTGCCGCTGTCAAGTCTAGTACTTACCTCCTCATAGAAACTGATTAAATTAGTTTGACATGACCGATCCCTCACGAAGCCATGCTGATATGGCGTTATTTGCTTATTTCCCATAAGATGCTCTAACATAGCATCTCTCAGAAAACCTTCAAACAGTTTACCCACAACAGATGTTAAACTTACCGGCCTATAGTTTCCAGGCTCTGTTTTTGGACCCTTTTTGAATATTGGCACCACATTTGCCATGCGCCAATCCTGTGGGACATTCCCTGTCAGTACAGAGTCCGCAAATATCAGAAATAAGGGTCTGGCTATGACATTACTTAATTCCCTTAGGATACGGGGGTGTATGCCATCCGGTCCTGGCGATTTGTCTATTTTGATTTTTTTAAGTCGCTGTTGTACTTCTTCCTGGGTCAGACAGGACACTTTTAATGGCGAATTTATTTCAGCATTCAGCATTTCATCTGACAGTTTATTTTCCTCAGTGAATACATTGGAGAAAAAAATATTTAACAGCTTTGCTTTCTCCTCGTCGCTCTCTGCGACTCCCCCCTCATTACTCTTTAAAGGGCCGACACCTTCAGATTTATACTTTTTAACATTTATATAATTGAAGAACATTTTAGGGTTAGTTTTACTCTGTTTGGCAATTAATCTCTCGGTCTCTAGTTTGGCCGCTTTTATTTGTTTTTTACATGTTCTGTTTTTTTCCTTATAGTTTTTCAGTGCTTCCGTGCTACCCTCCTGTTTTAGGGTTTTATATGCTTTCTTTTTGTCATTTATTGCTTTCTTTACAGTTCTGTTTATCCACATTGGTTTCTTTTTGTTCCTTAACCTTTTATTCCCATACGGTATGTACCTCTCACAATGAGATTTTAGGATGTTTTTAAAGATATCCCATTTTTTGGCTGTATTTTTATTTTTGAGGACTTTGTCCCAGTTAGTTAGGCCTATGGCCTCTCTTAGTTGGCTAAATTTAGCTTTTTTGAAGTTTGGTATTTTTGTTTCTCCCTGTAGAAACGCTCTTTTGAATGATAATTGGAAGGTTATTACTTTATGGTCACTATTTCCCAGGTGTCCCCCAACCTGCACGTCTGTTGTTCTGTCAGGTCTATTGGTTAATATTAGGTCCAGTATGGCCGTCCCTCTAGTCGGGTCCTGAACCAGTTGGGAGAGATAATGGTCTTTGGTTATTGCCAAGAATCTGTTTCCTTTATGAGATATACAAGTTTCAGTTTCCCAGTCTATATCTGGGTAGTTGAAGTCCCCCATAATAACCACCTCATTATGATTTGCCGCCTTGTCTATCTCGTTTAGTAGTAGATTTTCTGTGGACTCTGGTATATTAGGTGGTTTATAGTAGACTCCTATTAGTAATTTATTGTTGTTTTTAGCTCCATGTATCTCTACCCACAGTGACTCCACATGTTCATGTCCCTCACTTATATCTTCACGGAGTGTGGGCTTTAGACAAGATTTTACATAAAGGCAGACCCCTCCACCTCTCCGGTTTTGACGATCCTTTCTGAACAGACTGTAACCTTGTACATTAACTGCCCAGTCATAGCTATCATCCAGCCATGTCTCAGTTATTCCCACTATGTCATAGTCCTCCTCACACATCACTAATTCCAGTTCACCAGTTTTATTAGTCAGACTTCTGGCATTAGTATACATACATATGAGAGGTTTATGTATATCTTTTACCCTACACCTTTCCTTCTGAACTGTTCTTGTCCCTCCTTCCATTTCTCCCCCAGTCCCACTACCTTGCCCCCGGTCTCTATCTGCACTATCTTCCCCTTCTATAGTGTAATTACCCTCCCCCCCAGTCCCTAGTTTAAACACTCCTCCAACCTTCTAGCCATCTTCTTCCCCAACACAGCTGCTCCTTCCCCATTGAGGTGCAGCCCGTCCCTACGATAGAGGCTGTAGCCGACAGCGAAGTCGGCCCAGTTCTCCAGGAACCCAAACCCCTCCATCCTACACCAGTTCTTGAGCCACTTGTTAATTTCCCTAATCTCCCGCTGCCTTTCTTGTGTGGCCCGTGGTACCGGTAGTATTTCGGAAAATACTACCTTTGAGGTCCTTGCCCTAAGCTTTTGCCCTAAATCCCTGAAATCATTTTTAAGGACTCTCCACCTACCCCTAACTTTGTCATTGGTTCCGATATGGACCATGACCGCTGGATCTTCTCCAGCCCCTCCCAGTAATCTGTCAACCCGATCCGCGATATGTCGAACTCTAGCGCCAGGAAGACAGCACACTGTTCGGCGATCACGGTCTTTGTGACAGATTTCCCTATCTGTTCCCCTAATAATTGAGTCTCCCACTACCAGCACCTGTCTGGCCTGCCCTGCTCTCCTGGTCCCCTGCTTACCGGAGCTGACATTCCCCTGACTGGCAGAGGAAGTGTCCGGCTGCGGCAGTGCCGTCCCTGGACTGACATCCCCCTCATCTACCAAACGTGCAAACTTGTTGGGGTGTGTCAGATCAGGGCTAGCCTCCCTGGCACTCTTCCCTCTACCCCGCTTTCTAAATGTTACCCAGCTAGCTACCTCACTTTCCTCAGCCTCCTCTCTGTCACCCTCTCCCTCATCTACCCCAAAGAGTGCATGCTCGGTGAGAAGCAAACTTTTTTGCAAATTGTCAATGCCTCTCAGTGTTGCAACTTGCCCATTTAGAGACTCGATTAGCGATTCCAAACGGGTAATTTGCTCACATCTTGAACAAAGAAATTCACCCTGGAACGGCTGTTCCAGGACTGCATACATCATGCAAGATGTGCACTGGACTGCGTTGTCAATTGTGCAACACATACTAAATGGGGATTACACCACAAAAGAAAAAAATACAATACAATGTAGTAATAATATACAGGCTAATTGCAGTCCCCCTCCGAAGTCCCTGAATCTAAAGTCACTTGATCTTAAGTCACACACTTACACAACCACACTTAATCAACCACGCGTCGCGGTCAAACTCGCGTTATATATCTGCTTATATTAATATAAATGCAGCTCACTGCACCAGCCTGGTTTGCTTCCCCTCTGGAATCAAAAAAGTTTATCTGGCGTTCAATATACTAGATACAGTTAGGCCTGCGTTTCATACATCTGGAATTAGCAAACTAATGTGCTGGGGTTGGGAAAACATATATGTACCCATACTAGAATCTGTCAAAGAAAGCGGTACTCACATATAACAGTCATTCCATCTGTAATCCATACAGTCAAAAGACTGAAAGTATTCCAGTGAGGGGATTTTTTTTATTTAAAAAAGGCCAAGTTAGTTTATCTGGCGTTCAATATACTAGATACAGTTAGGCCTGCGTTTCATACATCTGGAATTAGCAAACTAATGTGCTGGGGTTGGGAAAACATATATGTACCCATACTAGAATCTGTCAAAGAAAGCGGTACTCACATATAACAGTCATTCCATCTGTAATCCATACAGTCAAAAGACTGAAAGTATTCCAGTGAGGGGATTTTTTTTATTTAAAAAAGGCCAAGTTAGTTTATCTGGCGTTCAATATACTAGATACAGTTAGGCCTGCGTTTCATACATCTGGAATTAGCAAACTAATGTGCTGGGGTTGGGAAAACATATATGTACCCATACTAGAATCTGTCAAAGAAAGCGGTACTCACATATAACAGTCATTCCATCTGTAATCCATACAGTCAAAAGACTGAAAGTATTCCAGTGAGGGGATTTTTTTTATTTAAAAAAGGCCAAGTTAGTTTATCTGGCGTTCAATATACTAGATACAGTTAGGCCTGCGTTTCATACATCTGGAATTAGCAAACTAATGTGCTGGGGTTGGGAAAACATATATGTACACATACTAGAATCTGTCAAAGAAAGCGGTACTCACATATAACAGTCATTCCATCTGTAATCCATACAGTCAAAAGACTGAAAGTATTCCAGTGAGGGAATTTTTTTTTTATTTAAAAAAGGCCAAGTTAGTTTATCTGGCGTTCAATATACTAGATACAGTTAGGCCTGCGTTTCATACATCTGGAATTAGCAAACTAATGTGCTGGGGTTGGGAAAACATATATGTACCCATACTAGAATCTGTCAAAGAAAGCGGTACTCACATATAACAGTCATTCCATCTGTAATCCATACAGTCAAAAGACTGAAAGTATTCCAGTGAGGGAATTTTTTTTTTATTTAAAAAAGGCCAAGTTAGTTTATCTGGCGTTCAATATACTAGATACAGTTAGGCCTGCGTTTCATACATCTGGAATTAGCAAACTAATGTGCTGGGGTTGGGAAAACATATATGTACCCATACTAGAATCTGTCAAAGAAAGCGGTACTCACATATAACAGTCATTCCATCTGTAATCCATACAGTCAAAAGACTGAAAGTATTCAAGTGAGGGAATTTTTTTTATTTAAAAAAGGCCAAGTTAGTTTATCTGGCGTTCAATATACTAGATACAGTTAGGCCTGCGTTTCATACATCTGGAATTAGCAAACTAATGTGCTGGGGTTGGGAAAACATATATGTACCCATACTAGAATCTGTCAAAGAAAGCGGTACTCACATATAACAGTCATTCCATCTGTAATCCATACAGTCAAAAGACTGAAAGTATTCCAGTGAGGGAATTTTTTTTATTTAAAAAAGGCCAAGTTAGTTTATCTGGCGTTCAATATACTAGATACAGTTAGGCCTGCGTTTCATACATCTGGAATTAGCAAACTAATGTGCTGGGGTTGGGAAAACATATATGTACCCATACTAGAATCTGTCAAAGAAAGCGGTACTCACATATAACAGTCATTCCATCTGTAATCCATACAGTCAAAAGACTGAAAGTATTCCAGTGAGGGAATTTTTTTTATTTAAAAAAGGCCAAGTTAGTTTATCTGGCGTTCAATATACTAGATACAGTTAGGCCTGCGTTTCATACATCTGGAATTAGCAAACTAATGTGCTGGGGTTGGGAAAACATATATGTACCCATACTAGAATCTGTCAAAGAAAGCGGTACTCACATATAACAGTCATTCCATCTGTAATCCATACAGTCAAAAAACTGAAAGTATTCCAGTGAGGGGATTTTGCTTATAAAAAATAATATATTTCATTGTGGTGCGAGTTGAATCGCAACAATGAAGAAAAATACTATTAAGGGACGAGGACGCGGTCGTGGTGGTGTCCGTGGAGCCTCTGTTGCTGGTAGAGGACGTGGCCGTTCGGCCCCAGGCGCACACAGTAGGGAACGAACTCCCTCAACTAGCCGGCAGAATGTACCGCAATATCTCGTGGGGCCCAATGCCGCTCTTAGGATGGTAAGGCCTGAGCAGGTACAGGCATTAATCGATTGGGTGGCCGACAGTGCTTCCAGCACGTTCACCACATGGTCTTCCACCCAGTCTTCTGCGGAAAGCGCACAGGTGGCACCTGAAAACCAAGCCCATCAGTCTGTCACATCACCCCCAAGCATATCAGGGAAACGGTCTGAGCCACAAGTTATGCAGCAGTCTCTTCTTCTGTTTGAAGACTCTGCTTCCAGGGTTTCCCAGGGGCGTCCACCTAGCCCTTCCCCAGTGGAGGAAGACATACCATGCACTGACGCACAACCACTTATGTCTCCAGATGAAGAGGACATGGGAATACCACCACAGCAGAGTCACCGACTCTCTGATGATGACGAAACACAGGTGCCCACTGCCGCGTCTTTTTGCAGTGTGCAGACTGAACAGGAGGAGGTCAGGGAGGGAGACTGGGTGGAAGACGATGCAGAGGACGATGAGGTCTTAGACCCCACATGGACTGAAGGTCGTGGCGATGACTTTCACAGTTCAGAGGAAGAGGTAGTGGTGAGACCGAGACAACAGCGAAGCCAAAGAGGGAGCAGGGGGCCAAAGCAGACGAGCCGCCGCCCCCAGAGTTCGCCTGCTACTGGACATCGCCAACAGGGACCCAGCCCCACAAAGGCAGCTTCAAAGAGTTCCCTGGCATGGCACTTCTTTAAACAATGTCCTACCGACAAGACCCGAGTGACTTGCACGCTCTGCCATCAGAGCCTGAGGCGAGGCATTAACGTTCTGAACCTCAGCACAACCTGCATGACCAGGCATCTACATGCAAAGCATGAACTGCAGTGGGGTACACACCATAAAAACCAGGCACTCGCTGAGGCTCCCCCTGCTCCCTCTACCGCTGCTGCCTCGGCTTCCGCCTCGAGAGGAATGTTGCCACCTGCCGAGCAGCAAACAGAGGATGTGCCACCGACACCACCACCACCGCCACCGTCAACTAGCGTCTCCACTATATCACACAGCAGCGTTCAGCTCTCAATATCTCAAACCTTAGAGAGGAAGCGCAAATTCCCCCCGAGTCACCCTCGAGCCCTTGGCCTGAACGCCAGCATTTCTAAACTGCTGGCCTTTGAAATGCTGTCATTCCGGCTGGTGGACACAGACAGCTTCAAACAGCTGATGGCCATGGCTGTCCCGCAGTATGTGGTTCCCAGCCGCCACTACTTCTCCAAGACAGCCGTGCCTTCCCTGCACATGCAAGTGTCCGATAAAATCAAGTGTGCACTGCGCAACGCCATTTGTGGCAAGGTCCACCTAACCACAGATACGTGGACCAGTAAGCACGGCCAGGGACGCTATATCTCACTAACTGCACACTGGATGAATGTAGTGGCGGCTGGGCCCCCGGCGGACAGTTCCTTGGCGCACGTCCTTCCGCCCCCTAGGATCGCAGGGCATCATTCTCTGCCTCCTGTAGCCTCCTCCTCCTACTCGGCTTCCTCCTCCACTGCTTCCACCAGCTCATCCGGTCAGCCACACACCTTCACCACCAACTTCAGCACAGCCCGGGGTAAACGTCAGCAGGCCATTCTGAAACTCATATGTTTGGGGGACAGGCCCCACAGCGCAAAGGAGTTGTGGCGGGGTATTGAACAACAGACCGACGAGTGGTTTCTGCCGGTGGGCCTCAAGCCAGGCCTGGTGGTATGCGATAATGGGCGAAATCTCGTGGCAGCTCTGGGACTAGCCGGTTTGACGCACATCCCTTGCCTGGCGCATGTGCTGAACTTGGTGGTGCAGAGGTTCATTCACCACTACCCCAACATGTCAGAGCTGCTGCATAAAGTGCGGGCCGTCTGTGCGCGCTTCCGCCGTTCACATCCTGCCGCTGCTCGCCTGTCTGCGCTACAGCGGAACTTCGGCCTTCCCGCTCACCGCCTCATATGCGACGTGCCCACCTGGTGGAACTCCACCTTGCACATGCTGGAGAGACTGTGCGAGCAGCAGCAGGCCATAGTGGAGTTTCAGCTGCAGCACGCTCGCGTCAGTCGTACTGCCGAACAGCACCACTTCACCACCAATGATTGGGCCTCCATGCGAGACCTGTGTGCCCTGCTGCGCTGTTTCGAGTACTCCACCAACATGGCCAGTGGCGATGACACTGTTATCAGCGTTACAATACCACTTCTATGTCTCCTTGAGAAAACACTTAGGGCAATGATGTTAGAGGAGGTGGCCCAGGTGGAGGAGGAGGAGGAGGATGAGGGCTCGTTTCTAACACTTTCGGGCCAGTCTGTTCGAAGTGGCTCAGAGGGAGGTTTGTTTAAGCAGCAGAGGACAGGTTCACAAGTCGCCAGCCAAGGCACTGTACTGGAGGACGAGGAGGATGAGGAGGAGGAGGTGGAGGGGGACGAGGATGACGCAAGTTCACAGCGGGGTGGCAGCCCAGGCCCATCACTGGTGCGTGGCTGGGGGGATACGGTGGACGATGACGATACGCCTCCCACAGAGGACAGCTTGTCCTTACCCATGGGTAGCCTGGCCCACATGAGCGAATATATGCTCCAATGCCTGCGCAACGACAGCAGAGTTGCCCACGTTTTAACGTGTGCAGACTACTGGGTGGCCACCCTGCTGGATCCCCGGTATAAAGACAATGTGCCCACTTTAATTCCTGAACTGGAGCGCGACCGTAAGATGCGCGAGTACAAGCGCACGCTGATAGAGGCGCTCTTGAGAGCATTCCCACATGTCACAGGGGAACAGGTGGAAGGTGAAGGCAGAGGAGTGGCAAGAGGTCGCCAACGCAGCTGTGTCACGGCCAGCTCATCTGAGGGCAGGGTTAGCATGGCAGAAATGTGGAAAAGTTTTGTCTCCACGCCACAGCTATCTGCACCGACACCTGATACGGAACGTGTTAGCAGGAGGCAGCATTTCACTAACATGGTTGAACAGTATGTCTGCACACCCCTCCACATCCTGACGGATGGTTCGGCCCCATTCAACTACTGGGTTTCGAAATTGTTCACGTGGCCAGAGTTAGCATGTTATGCCTTGGAGGTGCTTTCCTGCCCGGCGGCCAGCGTTTTATCTGAACGCGTATTCAGCACGGCAGGGGGCGTCATTACTGACAAGCGCAGCCGCCTGTCCACAGCCAACGTGGACAAGCTGACCTTCATAAAGATGAACCAGGCATGGATCCCACAGGACCTGTCCCTCCCTTGTGCAGAGTAGTCCTTATTAACTGCCTAAAACATGTCTTGTTGTGCTACGGGCCACTTCTTTATTTGATACAAATTTTATGAAACCCACAGTTGAATGAAACTCTTCTCTGTCTGGGCGCCGGGGCCTAACCAGATGAAAGTGGCCGGTTAAACTAACGGGTGACATGAAGCCATAACCTCTGCCATGCTACCTCTGTCTTCTGTCTGGGTGCTGAGGCCTAAGTCAAATAAAGCGGTCTTCTGCTGTGCTGGGGGATATGAAGCTAATCTCTGACCTCTCTCCTCTGTCTGGGTCCAAAGGCCTAATTCACTGAAAGAGGCCTTCTCCTGTGGTGTGTGATATGATGCCAGAATATGTGCTGTGGGGCCTCTCTCCTCTTCCTGGGTGCAGGGGTCAAATAAACTAAATTGTGGCCTACTCCTGTGGTGGTTGATATGATGCCTGATTCTCTGATGTGGAACCTCTCTCCTCTGTTTGGGTGAAGGGGTCAAAGTAACTAAATGGTGGCTTCTCCTGTGGTGGCTGATATGATGCCAGAATATGTGCTGTGGTGCCTCTCTCCTCTTCCTGGGTGCAGGGGTCAAAGTAACTAAATGGTGGCTTCTCCTGTAGTGGCTGATATGATGCCAGAATATGTGCTGTGGGGCCTCTCTCCTCTTCCTGGGTGCAGGGGTCAAAGTAACTCAATGGTGGCTTCTCCTGTGGTGGCTGATATAATGCCAGAATATGTGCTGTGGTGCCTCTCTCCTCTGTCTGGGTCCAAAGGCCTAAATCACTGAAAGAGGCCTTCTCCTGTGGTGTGTGCTATGATGCCAGAATATGTGCTGTGGGGCCTCTCTCCTCTTCCTGGGTGCAGGGGTCAAATAAACTAAATTGTGGCCTACTCCTGTGGTGGTTGATATGATGCCTGATTCTCTGATGTGGAACCTCTCTCCTCTGTTTGGGTGAAGGGGTCAAAGTAACTAAATGGTGGCTTCTCCTGTGGTGGCTGATATGATGCCAGAATATGTGCTGTGGTGCCTCTCTCCTCTTCCTGGGTGCAGGGGTCAAAGTAACTAAATGGTGGCTTCTCCTGTGGTGGCTGATATGATGCCAGAATATGTGCTGTGGGGCCTCTCTCCTCTTCCTGGGTGCAGGGGTCAAAGTAACTCAATGGTGGCTTCTCCTGTGGTGGCTGATATGATGCCAGAATATGTGCTGTGGTGCCTCTCTCCTCTGTCTGGGTCCAAAGGCCTAAATCACTGAAAGAGGCCTTCTCCTGTGGTGTGTGATATGATGCCTGAATATGTGCTGTGGTGCCTCTCTCCTCTTCCTGGGTGCGGGGGTCAAAGTAACTCAATGGTGGCTTCTCCTGTGGTGGCTGATATGATGCCAGAATATGTGCTGTGGTGCCTCTCTCCTCTTCCTGGGTGCGGGGGTCAAAGTAACTCAATGGTGGCTTCTCCTGTGGTGGCTGATATGATGTCAGAATATGTGCTGTGGGGCCTCTCTCCTCTTCCTGGGTGCAGGGGTCAAAGTAACTCAATGGTGGCTTCTCCTGTGGTGGTTAGTATGATGCCAGAATATGTGCTGTGGGGCCTCTCTCCTCTTCCTGGGTGCAGGGGTCAAAGTAACTCAATGGTGGCTTCTCCTGTGGTGGCTGATATGATGCCAGAATATGTGCTGTGGTGCCTCTCTCCTCTTCCTGGGTGCGGGGGTCAAAGTAACTCAATGGTGGCTTCTCCTGTGGTGGCTGATATGATGCCAGAATATGTGCTGTGGGGCCTCTCTCCTCTTCCTGGGTGCAGGGGTCAAAGTAACTCAATGGTGGCTTCTCCTGTGCTGATTGATATAAAGCTGATGGTTGTGCCATCTGACATGGTTGCCAGGGTCTGATTCAATGGGGGCCTACTCCTGTGGTGGGTGATCTAAATGCCTGATTCTCTGCTGTGAAACCTCTCTCCTCCGTCTGGGTGTAGGGGTCAAAGTCTTTCAAAGTCGCCTTCTCCTGTGCTGATTGATATGAAGCTGATGGTTGTGCCATCTGACATGGTTGCCGGGGTCCCATTAAATTGTGGCCTACTCCTGTGGTGGTTGATATGATGCCTGATTCTCTGATGTGGAACCTCTCTCCTCTGTTTGGGTGAAGGGGTCAAAGTAACTAAATGGTGGCTTCTCCTGTGGTGGCTGATATGATGCCAGAATATGTGCTGTGGGGCCTCTCTCCTCTTCCTGGGTGCAGGGGTCAAAGTAACTCAATGGTGGCTTCTCCTGTGGTGGCTGATATGATGCCAGAATATGTGCTGTGGTGCCTCTCTCCTCTTCCTGGGTGCGGGGGTCAAAGTAACTCAATGGTGGTTTCTCCTGTGGTGGCTGATATGATGCCAGAATATGTGCTGTGGTGCCTCTCTCCTCTTCCTGGGTGCAGGGGTCAAAGTAACTAAATGGTGGCTTCTCCTGTGGTGGCTGATATGATGCCAGAATATGTGCTGTGGGGCCTCTCTCCTCTTCCTGGGTGCAGGGGTCAAAGTAACTCAATGGTGGCTTCTCCTGTGGTGGCTGATATGATGCCAGAATATGTGCTGTGGTGCCTCTCTCCTCTGTCTGGGTCCAAAGGCCTAAATCACTGAAAGAGGCCTTCTCCTGTGGTGTGTGATATGATGCCTGAATATGTGCTGTGGTGCCTCTCTCCTCTTCCTGGGTGCGGGGGTCAAAGTAACTCAATGGTGGCTTCTCCTGTGGTGGCTGATATGATGCCAGAATATGTGCTGTGGTGCCTCTCTCCTCTTCCTGGGTGCGGGGGTCAAAGTAACTCAATGGTGGCTTCTCC
The DNA here is from genome assembly GCF_905171765.1 of Bufo bufo. Lineage (NCBI taxonomy): Eukaryota > Metazoa > Chordata > Amphibia > Anura > Bufonidae > Bufo > Bufo bufo. The sequence continues at coordinate 367,663,796 of NC_053390.1, read as the reverse complement.
TGTGGTGGCTGATATGATGTCAGAATATGTGCTGTGGGGCCTCTCTCCTCTTCCTGGGTGCAGGGGTCAAAGTAACTCAATGGTGGCTTCTCCTGTGGTGGTTAGTATGATGCCAGAATATGTGCTGTGGGGCCTCTCTCCTCTTCCTGGGTGCAGGGGTCAAAGTAACTCAATGGTGGCTTCTCCTGTGGTGGCTGATATGATGCCAGAATATGTGCTGTGGTGCCTCTCTCCTCTTCCTGGGTGCGGGGGTCAAAGTAACTCAATGGTGGCTTCTCCTGTGGTGGCTGATATGATGCCAGAATATGTGCTGTGGGGCCTCTCTCCTCTTCCTGGGTGCAGGGGTCAAAGTAACTCAATGGTGGCTTCTCCTGTGCTGATTGATATAAAGCTGATGGTTGTGCCATCTGACATGGTTGCCAGGGTCTGATTCAATGGGGGCCTACTCCTGTGGTGGGTGATCTAAATGCCTGATTCTCTGCTGTGAAACCTCTCTCCTCCGTCTGGGTGTAGGGGTCAAAGTCTTTCAAAGTCGCCTTCTCCTGTGCTGATTGATATGAAGCTGATGGTTGTGCCATCTGACATGGTTGCCGGGGTCCCATTAAATTGTGGCCTACTCCTGTGGTGGTTGATATGATGCCTGATTCTCTGATGTGGAACCTCTCTCCTCTGTTTGGGTGAAGGGGTCAAAGTAACTAAATGGTGGCTTCTCCTGTGGTGGCTGATATGATGCCAGAATATGTGCTGTGGGGCCTCTCTCCTCTTCCTGGGTGCAGGGGTCAAAGTAACTCAATGGTGGCTTCTCCTGTGGTGGCTGATATGATGCCAGAATATGTGCTGTGGTGCCTCTCTCCTCTTCCTGGGTGCGGGGGTCAAAGTAACTCAATGGTGGCTTCTCCTGTGGTGGCTGATATGATGCCAGAATATGTACTGTGGTGCCTCTCTCCTCTTCCTGGGTGCGGGGGTCAAAGTAACTCAATGGTGGCTTCTCCTGTGGTGGCTGATATGATGCCAGAATATGTGCTGTGGTGCCTCTCTCCTCTTCCTGGGTGCAGGGGTCAAAGTAACTAAATGGTGGCTTCTCCTGTGGTGGTTGATATGATGCCTGATTCTCTGCTGTGAAACCTCTCTCCTCCATCTGGGTGTAGGGGTCAAAGTCTTTCAAAGTTGCCTTCTCCTGTGCTGATTGATATAAAGCTGATGGTTGTGCCATCTGACATGGTTGCCAGGGTCTGATTCAATGGGGGCCTACTCCTGTGGTGGGTGATCTAAATGCCTGATTCTCTGCTGTGAAACCTCTCTCCTCCGTCTGGGTGTAGGGGTCAAAGTCTTTCAAAGTCGCCTTCTCCTGTGCTGATTGATATGAAGCTGATGGTTGTGCCATCTGACATGGTTGCCGGGGTCCCATTAAATTGGGGCCTACTCCTGTGGTGGGTGATCTAAATGCCTGATTCTCTGCTTTGAAACCTCTCTCCTCCGTCCGGGTGTAGGGGTCAAAGTCTGTCAAAGTCGCCTTCTCCTGTGCTGATTGATATAAAGCTTATGCTTGTGCCATCTGACATGGTTGCCGGGGTCTGATTCAATGGTGGCCTACTCCTGTGGTGGGTGATCTAAATGCCTGATTCTCTGCTGTGTAACCTCTCTCCTCCGTCTGGGTGTAGGGGTCAAAGTAACTAAATGGTGGCCTACTCCTGTGGTGGGTGATATGATGCCTGGTTCTCTGCTGTGGGACCTCTCTCCTTTGTCTGGGTGCTGTGGTCAAAATAATAGTAAGTGACCTTCTCCATTGGTGGGTGACTTGAAGCCTGATTCTGTGCTATGGGACCTCACTCCAATTAATATTGTTTAATTTTTATTTATTTTATGTTAACTCATCATTTCCCTATCTACATTTGTTTGCAGGGGATTTAACTACATTTTGCTGCCTTTTGCAGCCCTCTAGCCCTTTCCGGGTGTGTTTTACAGCCTTTTTAGTGCCCAAAAGTTCGGGTCCCCATTGACTTCTATAGGGTTCGGGTTCGGGATGAAGTTCGGGTCGAGTTCGGATCCCGAACCCGAACATTTTTCGAAAGTTCGGCCGAACTCGTCGAACCCGAACATCCAGGTGTTCGCTCAACTCTACACCTTTATTCTCAAATTGGGGTGAATAAGCTGTGTAATATAACCATTATTGTGGTGCCCACCTTGTTTAATAGATAAGCAATTCTATTATGCATTTATTCTCAAATTGGGGTGAATAAGCTGTGTAATAGAACCGTTATAGCGGTGTCCACCTGATTTCACAGATAATCAATTCCATTAGGCTTTGATTCTCTTATTGGAGTGGATAACCATTGCAATATAACTGTTAGTGTGGTGACCACCTCATTTTATAGCTAAGCAATTCCATTAGGCCTTGATTCTCATACTGGGGTGAATAAACAGTGTAATATAACCATTAGAGTGTTGTCCACTTGATTTCATAGATAAGCAATTTCATTAGGTCTTGATACTCATTATGGGGTGGATAACTATTGTAATATAACTGTTAGTGTGGTGTCCACCTCATTTTATAGATAAGTAATTCTATTAGGACTTGATTCTCATACTGGGGTGAATAAACAGTGTAATATAACCATTAGAGTGTTGTCCACTTGATTTCATAGATAAGCAATTCGATTAGGTCTTGATTCTCATATTGGGGTGAATGAACAGTGTAATATAACTGTTAGTGGGGTGTCCACATTGATATTAAATACCTTATTTTACATATACAGTGACTGTTACTGTACAGTATCTCCAACAAAGAGGTCTTCAAAGTCAGGCGTATATAGATTCCGCTCGGAGTCGAGGGGAATGAAGACAAAAAGAGGGGTGGGGGGGCACACAATAGGATAGAACATCCAACACAAATATAAGATAATTAAAAGACAAAGGTGCTCACCTTTTAGGGTTGTGCTACTGATAGGCACAACACTATTGTAGGCTTGTATAATTTAGAACCTTTATCCAGGACTGCAGCCGCAGAAGAAATTTCTTTGGGATCCCCGAAAGGATACTTGTAGAGGAAAGAGTTCTGGTCAGGCACAAAATCACTGGTAGAGATGGTCTTAGAGATCAATTCTTCTTTATTTAAAGGTAGCGTATGTACATAAAACAATGCGTTTTGTGGATGTAGAGGTCCCCTTCATCAGGTTATTTCTTGTAAATATTCTATCTGAATTTGGCAACAGTTTGCCTTGTTCAGGACCATCTACAACCTTTACAACCACATCTGAAAAAGTTCTAACTCTAGATAATGCAACATATAACTGACCGTGGCAGAATACTGGTTCTGGCAAGTAAATGCCAACTTTTTCTAAGGTTTGCCCCTGAGCTTTATTAATTGTCATGGCAAAGGCTAATGCAACTGGAAATTGTCGTCTTCTTAAGGTAAATGGCAAATTAGTAGAGGATGGAGCTAAATCAATACGTAGAATAAAGACCATGTCCCCTTCCGCTGAACCTGTTATTACTTGAGCAATAATGAGGTTTCTTTTCAAGTCTTTAAAAAAGAGGCAGGTTCCATTGCACAATCCTCTTTTAGTGTTTATATTTCTGAGGAGCATAATTATTGCTCCCTTTTTAAGGTTCAGTTTATGCCTCGGCATTCCTGTTGGAGTTAACTCATTAAGAAACTCAATAGAATAGTTCTGCATATCTTCCTCAGTTGAGTCATCTATTGAGTTTGAGCTAAGGAATTTCACAGTATCTCCTTCCAAAATGTTTAGCACCTCTTCATTTATGCTATCAAAATCAGAGTTCTTTGGGCAAAGAATAAATTTTTTTGTTATCTTTGAGACATCAGCAACTAAAAATCTTTCTCCAAAAAAGTTGTTGACAATATTTCCTGTACATAAAATTTCTGAAGGGATTTCAATTATGTCTTCAGGCAAACCGTCAATGTGTGGTGTATCACCATTGCCAACTTGGATCAACCAATTGCTGAATTCAGTATCAACTGAACAGATATTGTTTGTAAGGTTAAGTATTTGGAAGTTTTGCCACAGTTTATTATACTTTATACATGCTTCAACAATTTTTGTCCTGTCACCATGAGGAACCACTGGAAGTGTTTGCCAAAAATCTCCACCAAGTAATAAAACTTTTCCTCCAAAGGGTTTCTGGTTATCCATTATTTCTTTTAGCAGTTTGTCAACCACTGTAAGAGCGATAGACGGGGCCATTGTACACTCATCCCAAATGAGCACTGTAGATGATCTCGAATTTTCAGCATCAGCAGAATTGAGACGCATATTTGATATTGAGTTCTCAACTATCGGAACAGGTAATTTGAACTGAGAGTGGTATGTTCTTCCACCCTCAAGAAGATTGGCTGCTATACCTGTTGAGGCTACAGGGAGTGCAATGTTACCTTCTCCACGAACTGTGCTGAGAAGGGTTTTGTAAAGATACGTTTTACCACTACCTCCTGGACCATCCAAGAAAAAACAACGGTTGCAAAGGTTGTCATTTTTGCTTGCAGACAATATTTTGTCTGAAGCTCTTTTTTGTTCTCTGTTTAATGTTTTCTCCATTTCTTCAGCTCTGTATTTTTGTAATTCCTTATCATACATATTCCAAAGTTGATCAGTATTTGGCATTGTGGAAGGCAATCCAAAATCTTCACAGTTTTTGCCATGTAGTACCAGAATGTTGGCTATTTCTTTAAGTGCGATCTTACGACAAATTGTACAATCATCATTGTGTTTATGTTTGTGAACTAAATCTTCAATGAGATATTGCTCATATTTTAGAAAAAGTGCATTCATATTTTGTAATGATGCAAAAACGCAGACATATGCAAATAATTCCCTAAGTTGTTTAGGCATTGTAAAGTGGACAGCATCTTCCAGAGTGTTCTCCCACACATCGTCATCATTAATAAGTCCTTTTGCTTTTGCAGCCTCTTGGAAAGTGGGATAGACATTGCCATGTACTGTCCTCAGATCTTCAAAGGATACTGCACCAGCCACATGCAGCAATAGTAGACGCAGTCAGTAACGCTCTGCATCTGATATTAAGTTGACAGAATACATTCGTCCAATAATTTTTTCTGCACCACGTTGACGCAATTTCCAACAATTTTGAGAGTCAAACACATAATGCAAAGGAATGTCCGAATATAATATATTCTTTGCTTCCTCTTTTTGTTGATTCAATTTGAACCAAGCTGTCAATTGAGTATCACGGTTTATAGCTCTCTGTACCGCTGTGGTGATGGTTTGAAAAAAACTGATTGTTCTTCATGCAGATGCACTGCTAATCTATGGATGGTATGGGATTGATAATGAATTTCAAACCCAGGCAAACGCCATGCTGCTTCTGGAGCACTAACATACCTAGAATTAATAAAGGTGTTTATTTCATCATGATTCAAAGTACCTTGTTCTTGAATGACAACATTTGTACAATCATGACCTTTGTACACATCTTTAAAAAGGTATTTGACACTTTTCACTGATGCACAAACTTCCACATTAATGTGGCAATTGTACTTCAACGCTAAGTAAGGATTATATGGTGCAACCCAAGAATTATCAATATTCTTTCCGTTAAGAATTATAGTTTAGCCTGTATTTCTTCTCTTGTAATTGGGTAGCCATTGCTATTAGCAATAGTTTTTTTGGGGAATTCCTTCGGAAAATCCTTACAGCATTTGTCATTTGTCATACATGGAGAATTAGGATTGAGTGCTCCGCATGGTCCATGAATCATATGCTTTGTTACAATTGCATGTAAACGAAGAGTGATTTCTATGTTAGGGATATCAGCAGAGACAATTTTATCTATCAGTTCTTCATTTTTTGGTTTACAGCTTTCTTTAAGAATGAGAAGTATGTGAGCATGTGGTAAACCTCTCTTTTGAAATTCTATCACGTAGACCATTGCTTTTGGGACTCCAAAAATATGTTTTTTACTGATGTCATCAATTAGAGCTTTGAGTTTTAGGTGAAATACTCTTGCAACTAAATGTGGTTGTCCATCAACAATTTGTCCATGTTGTAGGTTATGTACAATCTCTTCCCATTTGGGATTGCATGTTATTGTAATACAAAGATCTGGTTTTCCATATTTTCTGACAATTGCCATAGCATCTTGATAATTTTGTTGCATGTTTCTGGGGCTCCCTGCAAATGAAGAAGGCAAAATATACATTTTTCCAGAACTCAGGCCTGCTTCATTGGCTTCATTAAACAAATGATCCATTAATCCAGAGTATTTTTCAACACTCAATTTAGGCTGATTTTGAAATATATAATTGAGTCTGTTGGCTTCTGTTTTTACATATGCATCAACTATATATTGCTGTGTAAGGCGGCCTGCATTTAAAAAGGGATTAAAATCCTCTCTAATGGAAAGACGGTAACCGTAGTATTGCATTTGAGTGACTCTAACTCTAGGATTGTGTGACTGGTTTGGTAAATTTAATAAGGCTTGTGGTCTGTTTTGCAATGGAATGTCAATTCCCCAGCTTTGATCCCCATAGGGGAATAACAATGGATAAACCATAATCTTCACTTGGTTTGCAGTGTATAAGAAGATCTCTTTCAAGTGGTGGTTCTCCATCATCATTTTGAAAAATAAAAGCAACCTCATTATATTTTGGTGCGTTATAGCGCCTTTGGTCATTTTTGCGATCTTGCACTATTGTCATGGACACTTCCTTAATAACATTGTCATTTTTGGCGGCATTCTCTTCATATTCTTTTTCAACTTGGTACAACATTTTGCAGGCCTCGGCAAAAGGATTGAATTGTGCCATAAATGTACTTAATGTTTTCATAAGCTCTGTATTTATTCCTGAGTTGGCAGAAACTGTCTGTTTTCACCCTGTTGAGGATGCAGTGTTCCTGCTCTGTGACAAATCGAACCATGGATTCGAAAACAGTATGGCCCATAGCCAGAAGGCGGACTAATGTTAGCTCCCATAGATGCAAATGCTAGAGCACTATTTATTGACCTTATATTTTGCACGGATTTGTTCAAATTGGTTGAAGATTTACTTTTCCTTTTGAGCAACACTGTGTAAATTTTTGATCAGATGGTCTTTCTCCTTCAAAATGTTTTGCTTGACAAAAATTGCATATCTGATTTAAATCTCCACATGTGTGGGGTATAATGTTACCCTTATTAATATTAACTATATCATTTATCATTGCCATTCTTTCTATTGTTGTCCGGGATTCGTTATTTTCCACTCGTTTACTTCGGGCCAGTCTCTGTAATTGTGCTTGCCGCAAACATTGTAATTGTCGTTCTTCTGATGTAAGACTTGCTCTCCTAGCTTTTTCTCTTTCAGCATGTCTCTTACGTTTTTGTCTTTCTCTTATATCATTTATCCTCTCCTGTGTGGCTGTTGATAAATGTGTTGTGTCTGTTTGTAGATCTGTTATCCTGCCTCTTTTTATTGCTTGTTGCTGACGTAGTGTTGCTCTCCTAGCTCTGTGTGCTTTCACATTTTTCTGACGCTCGTTTTCCTTTTCTTCAATAGATCTATTTGCTCGCCTTTGTCTTTCTCTTAGAGATTGTTTTTTAAGCTGATTTTCCTGTTCTTCTATAGATCTATTTGCTCTTCTGAATCTTTCTCTTTTAGTGTTTTTGTGACACTCATTTTCTTTTTCTTGAATTGATCTATTTGCTCGTTTTTTTTTGTTTTCAGCCTTTCTTTTTTTGATTTTTACTTGCTGACTTGACTGTTCCTCCAGGAGAATTTGGTTATGTAGGGTTTCATTGTCTGTGTCTTTTGTCCTACTTGATGTGTCCTTTTTTTTGGGTGGCATATTGTTAGTGAAAAGTCCAAGTAATATAGGCTTGTACTTTTATAATTTTATAATATTTTCTCTTACTGTAATACTGACTTATATGAAGCTGTAATATGTGTCACTGGCACTGACTTTTGGCTGAGACTGCAGACACTGTGACTGGTGGCTGATATGAATGCCACTGACTGGTAGTGCTGAGACCACTTGCACTGTGACTGGTGACTGATACAGCTGTCACTGACTGGTGGTGCTGAGACCACTGGAACTGTGACTGGTGGCTGATACGGCTGGCACTGACTGGTGGTGCTTAGAGCACTGGCACTGTGACTGGTGGCTGATACTGCTGGCACTGACTGCTGGCACTGACTGGTGGTGCTGAGACTGTGGGCACTGTGACTGGTGCCTGAGATGGCTGGCACGGACTGGTGGTGCTGAGACTGCAGCTGATGGCTGAAACAGCTGGCACTTCATGGTGGCTGAGACGACTGGCAGTGCCACGTGGTGCTGAGACTGCTGTCACTGTGACTGGTGGCTGATACGGCTGGCACTGAGACCACTGGCACTGTGACTGGTGGCTGATAGAGCTGGCACTAACTGGTGGTGCTGAAACCACTGTCACTGTGAGTGGAGGCTAATACGCTTGGCACTGACTGGTGGTGCTGAGACTGCTGTCACTGTGACTAGTGGCTGATACGGCTGGCACTGACTGGTGATGCTGAGACCACTGGCACTGTGACTCTCGCTGATACAGCTGGCACTGACTGCTAGGACTGACTGGTGGTGCTGAGACTGTGGGCACTGTGACTGGTGCCTGAGATGGCTGGCACAAACTGCTGGCACTGACTGGTGGTGCTGAAACTGCAGCTGATGGCTGAAACAGCTGGTGCTGACTGGTGGCTGAGACGACTGGCAGTGCCACGTGGTGCTGAGACTGCTGGCACTGTGACTGGTGGCTGATACGGCTGGCACTGACTGGTGGTGCTGAGACCACTGGCACTGTGACTGGTGGCTGATACAGCTGGCACTGATTGGTGGTGCTAATACGGCGGGCACTGTGACTGGTGGCTGATAGAGCTGGCACTAACTGGTGGTGCAGAAACCACTGTCACTGTGACTGGTGGCTAATACGCTTGGCACTGACTGTTGATGCTGAGACTGCTGTCACTGTGACTGGTGGGTGATACGGCTGGCACTGACTGCTGGCACTAACTGGTGGTTCTGAGACCACTGGCACTGTGACTGGTGGCTGATACAGCTCGCACTGACTGCTGACACTGACTAGTGGTGCTGAGACGGCAGGCACTGTGACTGGTGGCTGATAGAGCTGGCACTAACTGGTGGTGCTGAGACCACTGGCACTGTGACTGGTGGCTGATAGGGCTGGCACTGACTGCTGTTACTGTGACTGGTGGCAATGATTGATGGCTGGCAATTATTGCTGGCACTGATTGGTGGTGCTGGCTAATACTGCTGGCAGCAGCTGCAGTGTGTATCTGAGAGCAATTTCTGTCACTGTGCATGTAATGGCGGCGCTTCTTATGCACTCTGCTCCAACTGACACCACACACCATAAGAGGCGGTTATTGGCCAGCGGCGCAGTTGTGGGGATGTTGTGATTGGACGGCTCCATGCTGTGGGCGGTCCGAACAGCGTGTGGCGCGCCGTGTGTTTTTACTTGATGGCTCAATTGTGGGCGGTCCGGGCGGCGACTTTGATTGGACGGCCGCGCTGCTGTGGGTTGTGCGCGCTGCATGTGATGCACCGTGTTTTTATTGGCCGGCGGCGCGGTGCTTTGGGCGGTCCCTGCTGTGTGTGTGTGGAGTGTGTGCTGATTGTTTGTGCGCCGCGCATGCACAATTTACTAAGGCTACTTTCACACTGGCGTTTCAGGGTCCGCCTGTGAGATCCGTTTCAAGGCTCCAGTTTAGCCCCAATGCATTCTGAATGGATGCGGATCCATTCAGAATGCATCAGTTTGGCTCCGTTCTGCCTCCATTCCGCTAGCAGCGTTTTGGTGTCCGCCTGGCGGTGCGGAGCCGAACGAATCCGTCCTGACTTACAATGTAAGTCAATGGGGACGGATCCGTTTACATTGACACAATATGGGTGCAATTGTAAACGGATCCGTCTCCCATTGACTTTCAATGTAAAGTCAGGAGTCCCTATTAATAAACCATCGGATCAGAGTTTTCTCCAATCCGATGGTATATTTTAACTTGAAGCGTCCCCATCACCATGGGAACGCCTCTATGTTAGAATATACCATCGGATTTGAGTTAGATCGTGAAATCTCAGATCCGACAGTATATTCTAACACAGAGGCGTTCCCATAGTGATGGGGACGCTTCAAGTTAGAATATACTAAGAACTGTGTACATAACTGCCCCCTGCTGCCTGGCAGCACCCGATCTCTTACAGGTGGCTGTGATCCGCACAAATAACCCCTCAGGTGCCGCACCTGAGGGGTTAATTGTGCGGATCTCAGCCCCCTGATCGGGTGCTGCCAGGCAGCAGGGGCCAGACCCCCCTCCTTCCCCAGTATTAAAATCATTGGTGACCAGTGCGGACCCCCCCTCTCTCCCTCCCCAGTATTAAAAGCATTGGTGGCCAGTGTGGCCCCCCCTCCCTCCCCAGTATTAAAAGCATTGGTGGCCAGTGCGGCGTCCCCCCTCCCTCCCCAGTATTAAAAGCATTGGTGGCAGTGGCCACAGGCTAACAACCCCCCCCCCCATCATTGGTGGCAGCGGAGCGGCATTTCCGATCGGAGTCCCAGTTTAATTGCTGGGGCTCCGATCGGTTACCATGGCAGCCAGGACGCTACTGCAGTCCTGACTGCCATGGTTACTTAGCTTATACTTACATGCTCTGTCTTTGGACGGCGCTCCTCCTACTGGTAAGTGACAGGTCTGTGCGATGTGCCGCACAGACCTGTCACTTACCAGTAGGAGGAGCGCCGGCCACAGACAGCGCATGTAAGTATAAGGGGTTAATTGTGCGGATCACAGCCCCCTGTAAGAGATCGGGTGCTGCCAGGCAGCAGGGGGCATTTATGTACACAGTTCTTAGTATATTCTAACTTGAAGCGTCCCCATCACTATGGGAACGCCTCTGTGTTAGAATATACTGTCGGATCTGAGTTTTCACGGGACCAGGTAAGCGAGGGTTTTCTAGGGCGCACTAATTCCAGGGTGAGGTTCCTGTAGGTGACTGGTGGCGGGTCACCGTTATCCAGTCACATAGGCCATTGTAGGGCTCTAGGGTATTACTAGGGCCAGCCAGCACTACATACTACCCTGTCGCTTACGATTGCCGCTAGCAACGGTGTGCTCATCTATCAACACCGGCTAGACAATTGTTGTCTTAGGAGCATCTCATCAGAGCGGTAGGACCACCTGGTTATTTTTTGGTGCCGCCGAGCACCTTTTTCTATTATATGACTTGGTTTTGTGCACTATAACCACCTGTGTGGCAAACCGCCGCGTTGCTTCTGGTTTATATGTTTATATATTTACTATCATGGGACCTATTTTCTAAAATTTTCTAATTAAATGTTAAGTTTTAATTTTGACCACTCATTACATATTTCTCTTGTCTGATTTAGGTGGTCATCCATTATTATCTAATTTGTCATTAGTGTTTTGACTTTTTGACCAAAAAGTTGCATGTCACTCCAAAAACTTGACTTTAGGCTGAAAATCCATAGGTATTCCATGGAATGCAACTTTTTGCAAACTTGTCAGAAAACAAAAGAAAAAAAAGAACCAATGGCAGACATTTAAAAAATGACATTCCAAAAATGTGCATGCTAATACATTACCCCCTATGCATTTTGGTTTGTGCAAAAAATATATATTTATATATTTTTTTTGCTATGAAACTATGAAAATTATGTACATCCATTTGATGTCATTTCTTCTTTAGATCAATATGAAAAAATGCCATGGTTAAACAAAAATATATAAAAACTTTATTAAAAACATAACACACATTGACCATTTTCCCAAACTAAAACTATAGATGCCAAAAAATGAGTTAAAAGCACCATCGCCAGAGCATACTATGATATTTAAAAATATTGCCTTTGTCCAAAAAATGTTATGTGAAAAAAAAACAACATCCCTAAAAAAAAAAATTTAGTTTTGTACTGTGTTTCATAGTTTCCATAGACTTAAAGGCCACATTATGTTGTTATTTCGGTCTAAAATGCAGCAAAATATGCCAAAAGTAAAAATACACAAAAATGCAAAATTCCATAAGAATCACTCTAAAAATCATATCCATAATCCTCATGACCCCCCTGTCCCATGTTTACCTGTGTGATGTCCAAAGTATCACCTGAACGTCTCCTGTCAATTAATAAAATAGGAGCTGTGCACTAGAGGCTTCGGACAGTTCAGCTTTCCTTGGCAAGTGTACTGCTCGACATTTCCACTGCGTCTCTGACGTCACTTCGAACTTGAGACAGGAGATTGGACAACCTTGTATATGGTAGTCATATAGCCATGCTTATTTGCCTAATGCACCTACTTAGATTGGGACACATTACTTCTATACTGATGGGAAACCATTTGGCAGGCCATAAGCATCATAGGAACTAACAATGCATTCCTCACCTCATTATTTCCATTACTTTTAATGGCAGAATCCGTAAAACAAAAACGGATATAATAATATGAAAAGGAATTTTGAAATATGCAAAATGTTTCAAAGACACTGTAAAATCTATTTAAAATATTTTATTTTACTGCAATTTATTCTGATACATGCATAATCAATTATATTTGAAATGTAGATTATGTGTTCCCACCTCAAGTGATATGAAGTAATATTACATGTGAAAAATTAAATTTTCTGTATGTTATATTGAAATTTCTTTGAAAATTCTAATAAAAAATTATTTTGTTCTAAAATCTATACAAGAAACTTTGAGGAAATACCTGGAACAATGACTTTCTGGAGTGTGTAACATTTAGCGGACTGATAAATGATACCTTTTGATTATGATATTCGTAACTCCACTATTTTATTACATCAAGTATAATAATAATTCAAACCTTAAAATTGCCATTATATAATTAATATAGGGAAAACCTTAAACATGCAGCGTGTAATGTGTTTATTAGAATATTTAAATAAATGGTCAGACTTAGCTGACAGATGCTGACATTTAGAAAAAGCTTGCAATATACACATAAATCCTACAAATGCTAACACAGAGTACATGGAGAGTTTATAAATCAGTCAATAACTAAGCATTATGTTTTAATTATGGAAGTGTTACTAGTACAATACCAGAGACAATGTGACTTTGTACTGCAACTTCAAAATGTAATATAGTATATGCAGTATACTGTATGCCACCTGGAAACTTAATCACTAACAGAATGAAATAACGCTATAAGACTGGATTCACACATTCAGTTTTCATACCATTGTCAACGTTTTGATGTAGTTACTTAAAGAGAATGTGTCATCAGAAAATTACTTGTTGTTTAACTCATGTTTTCACTATCACTTTGTTTTTCACTAACACTTCAATATCAGTGTCACTATCTCCATTAAAAAAAAGTATAAAATCCTGTAGTTTTCACACTGGCCACTTAGGCCTAAAATATTCTTAAGATTAAGACATCCTGTCTTTTAAATGCAGCTACATGGGCCATAGGCACAATGCACAGGAGGAGACCTCATTGACATATTGGGAGAATTTTCTAGGTATACTCTGTGACCTGTGCAGAGGTCAGGAGGGAGCTGATAAGCTGTGATATCACCTATTGTGAACTGTGGATTCTATTATCTATATAGGTATTACTTGTCATTTTAATTCTACCTTTGGTGACAAAGATAATAGCTATTGAAAGGTTACCTATAGTATACAGATCAGGAAATCATGACCTTGACCTAGTGGGCCAGTGTGAAAAATGCAGGACTATGTACAGTATATTTTTATTAAATATAAATAATGACATAGAAAAATGAAAAAACACACATAATTTTTTTTTTTTTTAAAGGGATTGGCCTCTTTCTGGCTACTGTTGACCAATATGTTTGTAAGGTGATTATGTAGAACTTACTAATATAGCCTTTTTAAAATTCCATATTTCATAAATTATGCCCCCTTGTTTGCCAAGTCTTTTGTGTCGTCCACATAGAGGTCCTGTCCATAAAATGGCTGCTGATGGAGGGTCATGTGACCATGCAGATTACCTCTATGTGATGTCTCCTCTGTCTAGATACACTGCATCTGCCATCTGCACTTGATCTGTTGGGTGTTTAGTGCAGGTGCAACGTGATTGTATGCAGGAGACATCACATGGAGGCCATGTGCCTGGTCACATCACTTCCATGTGATGTCTCCTGCATGCAATCAAAGGATATATTAGCAATTGCCATATAGTCATCTCACATACACATTAGTCACAAGTAGCCAGAAAGTGGCAAACCCCTTTAACATAAAAATGTAATTTAAACAATAGGTCATTTTATGATGACCCATTTCCTTTAATCCACTGCGGCAGGCAGTGATCGGAACTGGGTGCCTGCTAAAATCAATCAGCAGGTCAATGCCAAGGGGGGGTCCTATGACCCCCCGTATCGACGATCGCTGCAAAACTCAGGTCAATTCAGACCTGCTGTTTGCAGCGCTTTCGGAAGTTTATGATCATCGCGGTCTATGCACATTGCTGAAACTCTACCTAAAACGGCTGACATCTGTGCTGGCACAGATGTCAGCCGTTTAACCCCTTCCATGCCGCGGTCCATAGGGAACGCTGTATGGAAGAGGCTAACAGGAAGGGAGCTACCTCCCTCTCCCAATCACCTGCTGCTCTGTTGTGGTAGCGAGTGATGGTTACCATGGCAACCGGACGCCTTCATAGGCTCCCTGCTGTCCATGGTGCTGATTAGACTTCTGCTAAAGGCAGAAATCCCACAAAAAAGATGTATTTTAATCAGGGGCCATTTTTATCTTAAAGGGAAACTCTCAAAAATGTGCCGTTCTGGAGCCTAGAAAGATTCTATTTTAGGCCACAGGAGTTCAGGCCCCAAAAATTAGGCATTCACCTGACAGAAAAGAACTTGTGATTATGTGGCTAGAGGTACATTAGTCAGTCACTGGATAAAAATTTTACTGTAGACCAGTACAGGCCCCAAAAATTAGGCATTCACCTGGCAGAAAATAACTTGTGATTATGTGGCTGGAGGTATATTAAGCGGTCACTGTATAATAATTTTACTGTAGGCCACAGGAGTACAGGCCGCAAAAATTAGGCATTCACCTGACAGAAATGAACTTGTGATTATGTGGCTAGAGGTACATTAGGCGGTCACTGGATAAAAATTTTACAGTAGGCCAGTACAAGCCCCAAAAATAAGGCATTCAACTGACAGAAAAGAACATGTGATGATGTGGCTGGAGGTATATTAGGTGGTCACTGGATAAAAAATCTACTGTAGGTCACTGGAGTACAGGCACCAAAAATTAGGCATTCACCTGACAGAAATGGCCTTTTATACCGCTGTATATACATAAGACAAGGAACATTCTTTGTTCTGGCTGGTGGCAGATATGTGTGGGCTGGCATGAGGAAATTCATGGTCGTCACAGGTGTTGAATTCCTCTGAGATCGATGCCTTATTCATTTTTAGAAATGTGAAGTAGTCCACACTGTCGTGAGCTAGGCAAGTGTGCTTATCGGCAACGATCCCCCCTGCTGCGCTGAACGTCCTTTCGGACAGGACACTCAACGAGGGGCAAGCCAAGAGTTCTATGGCAAATTCTGCCAGCTCTGGCCACAGGTCAAGCCTGTATACCCAGTAGTCCAGGGGTTCCTCACTTCTCAGAGCATCCAGATCGGCCGTTAAGCCGATGTAGTCGAACACCTGTCGCTCTAGGCGCTCCCTGATTCTGTATCCGGAAGGTGGCTGTCAAAGGGTTGGCTGAAAGAATTATCTCATATCCGAAGTGACCAACACATCTTAAAACCGCCCTCTTCCTGCATGCATGCTGTTAGATTGGTACCCACAACTGTTTCTCTGTGAGTGAAAATTCCTCTGCCAGCGCCAGCAGAAACAGAATGGAGCATTTCTTGAAGCAAGGCCTCGAAGTGCTACATTCTGACAGCCCTCTGTGATGCTGGTAACATGTCCGCCATTTTGTTTTTGTACCGGGGGTCTAAGTACCTTGCAACAAGTACTGGTCCTTGCCCTTTATGCTTTTTATACGGGGGTTCCTCTTCAAACACTAGATCAGGAAGGCCCCCATTTGCTCTAAACTGGAAGCAGTGGAGCGCCCTGTATCCTGCTCATCACCCAGGAGAATGTCATCCTTGGTCTTCTCCCCCAGCCACGGACAACACCAGGGATCCCTGAAAAGTTTAAAGTCCACCTCAAAGCCTGTTCTTGCTCCTCCTCCTCCCTCCAGCGACCATCCTCCTCCTCCTCTTCAGACTCCTGCTGACTTGTCTCAGATGGAGTAACCCCCCTTGGAATTAATTTAGCATTGCGACTTTTTCATCTTCTAGCTCCTGCTCCTCGGCGGCTTGATTAATAACACAACGCAATGCACGCTCCAGAGAAATGGCATAAGGTACGATGTCACTGATAGCGCCCTGGCTGCGACTGACCAGTTTGGTGATCTCGCAGAAGTATGCATGCGTCACGCATGAGAAGTCACTGGCACGGTGAAAAGAAACCAAGCTCCCCAGAACCTGTCCTGCTGCAGAGTTCATACAGGTTTTCGTTAACGGCACATTGCTGCTAGAGCAACCTATCAAGCATATACAAGGCGGAGTTCCAGCGCTTCGGGCTGTCACAAATCAGACGTCTGATGGGCAAGTGGTGTCGCCGCTGAATAGCAGCAAGAGGCGGAAGCAGTGAAGAAGGAGGAGTCAGCCGAGGAAGAGACGGAGGATGGAGTAGGAGGAGGAGAAGAAGAGGCAGACCTGCATTCAATCCTTGGCGGTAACACCAAATCGACACGGGAGCAACGGGTTAAATGCTTGACGGCCATCAGAAGGTTCACCCAGTGGGCAGTAAAAGCTATGTACCTTCCCTGCCCATGTTTGCTAGACCACGTGTCTGTAATCAGATGTATCTTGGCACCGAAACTGTGTTCCAGAGATATATTCACTTGCATCTGAACGTGGCCATATAGCTCTGGGATGTCCTTCTCTGAGAAATATTTCCTTCCGAGGACCTTCCATTGCGGTGTGCCAATAGCCAAAGTCCTCTGAGTCCACCAGTTTATATGGAAGTAGTTGGCGCGCTAACAGTTCCAACATGCCAGCGGTCAGCTGCTGGGCAAGAGGGTTATCCGGCATCATAAACTTTGTACGCTCGAACATTTGGGCCACTAAAGCCTGCCTTCTGCCAGATGAACGCGACGACAGCACGGTGGAAGGTGGAGTGGAAGACAAATGGGAGGAGAGAGGAGAAGGAGAAGAGGCAGGACGTGGAGCGTCGGGAGTGTGGCTTGGTGGGTTCTGACGGTGTTGATCCCACTGGGCTCAGTGATGGGAGGTCAGGTGCCTTCATAAGGCGGTTGTCCCTAGGTGAGTGTTGGGCTTACCACGATTTATGAGATGACAGAACAGGCTGCAGATGGCAACACTATTGTCA
Source organism: Bufo bufo (assembly GCF_905171765.1). Classification (NCBI taxonomy): domain Eukaryota; kingdom Metazoa; phylum Chordata; class Amphibia; order Anura; family Bufonidae; genus Bufo; species Bufo bufo. The sequence goes on along the minus strand of NC_053390.1, from coordinate 367,646,394 downwards.
GCAGTGGACACATTAAATAAAGCCCACACTGCGGAGCCATGTGCCGGCCTCTTAGGAGCGCCAGATGTGACCGTGCATGGTGGATGACTCGATCCAGATACATTTGCAGTCTGCTTTTTGCCTCCTGCGAGCTCTGCCTGCTTCTTCTCCTTCTTCTCCCTCTCTGCTGCACCATCTCTCTCTCTGAACTCCCCTCCTCTTCCTCTCTTGTGGGCACCCACGTGACGTCCATCGATATGTCATCTTCGCCACCTTCACCACCACTGACATTTGAGAACTCGGAGTAGGCAGCAACAGCAGGGACCTCCCTCCTTGGGCTGATCTGGGTAATGTCATCATACCTCTGGGTGGTGGCTGTTGCTACCTCCTCTTTGTCATCCAATGTCAAGAATGGCTAAGGTCTTGGAATGAATGGGAAAATAATTTCTCTGACTCGAATGGAGGAGGCTATGGTGGTGGTGATGGTGGTGTATTTGTGGGTGCACATAGCAGAGAGTGAGGAGGGTGCAGATACAGAGGATGAGGAGGGTGCAGGAGTGGAAGGCTGAGAGAGCCACTCAACCAACTCTGGAGCGCCTTTTGAAGTAATCGCTCACGCCTTCTCCAACTTCCCACTTAGGATTCGGCTTGGTGCGCCTCCCCGACCCCTACCACCCCTGCGGATCGGCATACCTCTTCCTCTCCCTGTCATTTTCAAAATAACCCTGTGACTAAGTCCCTAGAGAACAGCAGTTTTTGTGGAAGCAGGTATATCGCAGGCCTCAATCAATATTTGGTGGAAACAGTAATATCGAACCTCTTAATCAGGATTTTGTGGAATCAGGTATATCTCAACCCTCAATCAGTATTTTATGGAAGCAGGTATATCAAAACCCTTAATCAGTATTTTTTGGAAGCAAGTATTTTGCAGGCCGCAATAAATATTTGGTGGAAACAGGTATATCGAACCCCTTAATCAGTACTTTGTGGAAGCAGGTATATTGCAACCCTCAATCAGTATTTTGTGAAAGCAGGTATATCAAACCCCTTAATCAGTATTTTGTGGAAGCAGGTATATCACAGGCTTCAATCAATATTTGGTGGAAGCAGGTATATCAAACCCCTTAATCATTATTTTGTGGAACAGGTATATCGCAGCCCTCAATCAGTATAATGTGGAAGCAGGTATATTGAACCCCTTAATCAGTATTTTTTGGAAGCAAGTATTTTGCAGGCCTTAATCAATATTTGGTGGAAACAGGTATATCAAACCCCTTGATCAATATTTGGTGGAAACAGGTATATTGAATCCCTTAATCGGCATTTTGTGGAAGCAGTTATATCGCAGGCCTCAATCAATCTTTGGTAGAAACAGGTATATCGAACCCCTTAGGCCCTTTTCACATGGGCGAGTATTCAACGTGGGTGCAATGCATGAGGTGAACGCATTGCACCCACACTGAATCCTGACCCATTCATTTGAATGGGGCTGTGTACATGAGCGATGTTTTTCACGCGTCACTTGTGCATTGTGTGAAAATTGCAGCATGTTCTGCATTTTTTAAGCAACGCAGGTCCCATACAAATAAATAGGGCTGCGTTTAAAATCGCATCCGCAAGCAAGTGTGAATGCGGTGCGATTTTCACACATGGTTGCTAATGAGACGAGGGATGTATGACCCCTGCCCCATTTACTTTAACATGGTTATAATGGAAAATAATAGCATTATTTAATACAGAATGCTAAGTATAATGTCAATTGAGGGTTAAAAAATAATAAAAACATAACTCACCTCATCAACTTGATCGTGCAGCCAGGATCCTCTTCTTTGTTCTTCTTGAAGGACCTGCAAAAGGACCTTTGGTAATTCCTTGTTTTAGTTTCCTTTCTTCATTTATGTATCTGGAGAATGCCTTCTCGCCTTTTTCCCCTGACTGAGCTAATTTCTCTTCTGCCTGTGCTTTAGAAGCTCTTATAACTTGTTTGGCCTGCCTAATCTTATAAATTTGTCTGTCATCCTCGTTTTTTTTATTTTTTTATAATTCCTAAATGCTATCTTTTTGTTTTTAATGATTTTGGCCACTTCTGCTGAGTACCACAGTGGTCTCTTCCTTTTTTTGCTTTTATTGACAAGCCTAATGCAATTTTCTGTTGCCTTCAATAGTGCCACTTTTAAGTAGTGCCATTTCTCCTGGACTCCAATGAAACTGTTCCAGTCTGATAGGGACTCGTATACCACTAATCTAATTTTAGAAAAGTCAGTTTTTCTAAAATCTAAAACTTTTGTTTTTGTGTGGTGTGACTCAGTCACTGTACTTATAGTAAACCACACTGACTGGTGATCACTAGATCCCAAGCTTTCCCCTACAGTAATATCAGATACCAAATTCCCATTTGTAAATCTAAAATGGCCTCCTTCCGGGTTGGCTCCTCCACTACTTGCTGTAGAGATAATCCCAGTAGGGAATTTAGAATATCTGTACTCCTGGCAGAACTAGCTATTTTGGTTTTCCAGTTTACATCTGGAAGATTGAAGTCTCCCAAAATGATAACTTCCCCCTTCAATGTCATTTTAGCTATTTCCTCAACTAGTAGATCATCTAATTCTTTGACTTGGCTAGGAGTTACCTTATGATTATCAAGCTGCACGGTAACCCAAACGGATATAAAAAATGTATGTGGCTGGGGGTAGATTACACGATCATTGGAAATCAATTTCATAGCAGACCGGTGTACTACAGGCCCCCAAAATTATGCATTCAGCGTAAATAAAAGATCAAGTAAGTATGCGGCTGGAGGCAGATTACACGGTCATTGGATATCAATTTTCCAGCAGATAAGTGTACTACATGCCCCAAAAATGATGCATTCAGCATACATAAATGAACAAGTAAGTATAAGGCTGGAGGTAGATTACACGGTCGGTGGATATCAATTTTCCAGCAGATAAGTGTACTACATACCCCAAAAATTATGCATTCAGCATACATAAAAGAACAAAAAAGTATGCGGATGGAGGTAGATTACACGATAATTTGATATCAATTTTCCAGCAGGCCAGGGGACTACATGCCCCAAAAATTATGCATTCAGCGTTCAAAAAAGAACAAGTAATTTTGTGGCTTAAGGTAGATTACACGGTCATTGGATATCAATTTTCCAGCAGGCCAGTGTACTACAGGCCCCAAAAAGTATGCATTCAGCTTACATAAAAAAATAAGTAATTATGTGGCTTAATGTAGATTACATGGTCATTGGATATTAATTTTCGAGCAGGCCAGTGTACTACAGGCCTAAAAAATTAGGCATTCATTCAGGGTACATAAAAGAACAAGTATGCGACTGGAGGTTGATTAACGGTAATTGGATATAAATTTTCCAGCAGGCCAGTGTATAACAGACCCCAAAAATTGTGCATTTACCGTATATAAAAGAACAATTAAGTATGTGGCTAGAGGTCTATTACACGGTCATTGGATATAAATTTTCCAGCAAGCCAGTGTACTACAGGTCCCAAAAATTATGCATTCAACTTACAAAAAAAGAACAAGTAATTGTGTGGCTTAAGGTAGGTTACACGGTCATTGGATATCAATTTTCCAGCATGCCAGTGTACTATAGGTTCCTTAAATTATGCATTCAGCGTACATAAAATAACTAGTAATTATGTGGCTGGTTGTAGATTACACTGAGATTGGATTTCTATTTTACAGCAGGCCAGTGGACTACAGGTTCCAATAATTATACATTCAGCATACATAAAAGAACAAGTAAGTATGTGGCTGGAGGTAGATTACATGGTCATTGGATATTAATTTTACAGCAGGCCAGTGGACTATAGGCCCCAAAAATTATGCATTCAGTGTACATAAAAGAACAAGTAATTATGTGGCTGGAGGTAGATTACACGGTCATTGGATATCAATTTTCCAGCAGGCCAGTGTACTACAGCTCCCAAAAATTATTCATTTAGAGTACATAAAAGAACAAGTAAGTCTGTGGTAGGAGGTAGATTACACGGTCATTGGATATAAATTTTCCAGCAGGCCACTGGACTACAGGTCCCAAAAATTATGCATTTAGCATATTTAAAAGAACAAGTAAGTATTTGGCTTAAGGTAGATTACACGGTCATTGGATATCAATTTTGCAGCAGGCCAGTGTACTACCATTATAAAGGCCATTATAAAGGCCATTATAAAGAAATGGTCAGACATGAAGCGAAGACAGACACGTTTCCTAAAAAGAATCCGGGGTGAAAAATGCCCAGGTACATGCGTAAATAACTTTTGTATTTTTTGCCAACACTCTGTAATGTATACAGTGCTAAGCAAAAGTATCCACCCCCCTTGATTTCGTTCTTTTTTTTGTTCACTCACCCCCTGGAATTTACATAGATTGTTTGAGGATTTCCATCATGTAATTTGTAGAATATGCCCACAACTCAGACCTTCTTTTAAATTGGTTAATTGTAAAGCATACAACTAATAGGACAAAATAACAGAAAAGGTCAATGTGCATAACTATTCACCCCCCTAAAGTCAATACTTAGTAGAGCCACCTTTTGCGGCAATCACAGCTCCAAGTCGCTTTGGATAAGTCTGAGCAGTTGCCACATTTTACCTCAGGCTTTTTTGCCCATTCCTCCTTGCAATACTGATTCTGCTCCTTCAAATTTGATGGTTTGCGCTTGTGAACAGCAATCTTTAAGTCTGACCACAGATTTTCTATTGGATTAAGATCTGGGCTTTGACTAGGCCATTCCAACACATTTACATGTTTCCCCTTAAACCACTCAAGTGTTGCTGTAGCAGTGTGTTTGGGGTCATTGTCTTGCTGGAAGGTGAACCTCCGTCCTAGCCTCAGATCAAGCACAGAGTGGTATAGGTTTTGCTCAAGAATATCCGTGTCCATTTTTCCCTCAGCTCTGACCAGTTTACCAGTCCTGGCTGCGGAAAAACATCCCCACAGCATGATGCTGCCACCACCTTGTTTTTCATGGGGATGGTGTTCTTTGGGTGATGTGATGTGTTGGCTTTGTGCCACACAAGTGACGGACTGAACCATCACTGTGTCTACAGTAGAATAGACCTTCCTACGGGCTATGGACCCAGGACTATGGGGACCCATACTCAGACCTATTTGGTTTAGAGTGAACTATAAACCATGAATTTTTGGTTGAGTTTATAGCCCACATCTTGCGTATTCCCCATTAAAGTAGCATGGTGTGAATTCATAAACGCAATAAGGCTTAACTCTGCTCTGAGACTCCCAATAAATGTGTTGGTTTATTTTTCCCTTTGTTCTATTGTGTTAGTGATGGGATTAAGACGAAGCCGACTCTGGTGTAGAGAAGTAGATCATCCTATGATACACTGAGGAGATAATCCCATTACATGGGTCTCCTCTCGCCCGATTGTTCAATCAAGACACTGTGGAGGGGATGTCTTTTTTCATACTGCTAATTTGCTTTATAAATCTGGCAGCCACTGCAATTATATATAGATCCCTCCATATTCTTATATATATCAAATGTTCTTAAGATTTTGAAGTTGTCTATCTAAAATCTGAACATTCTGTGATCACATCTTTGGGCGATTTGCGCTTTGCACATTGTCCCATGGGGAAGGAGAGGTTTGTTCTATAAAGGTAAAAAAAACTAAACAAAAAAAAAATTACCGGTAAGTAAAAAAGTTAAAAAAGTTAAAAAAAGTTAATATGTTCTGTTCTAAAGTTAATAAAGTTATTGCTTTGCGGCCTGGTTTTTTCTTTTTTGTTTTGTTTTTTTTACCTTCCAGGTGGACCAACCGATCGACCAGCTGCAGCACTGATGTGCATTCGGACAGAAGCATTGCGCTGCTGTCAGATTACACGCAAGTCGGTGTATGCGGCGCTGCAAGAGGAGATTTCTCCTCTGCAGTAAAAGATATGTTTGCATATGAGCTGAGGAGGTGGCGGTGTTCATATACTTTGGCAAACACTTTGTATATATATAAAAAAAAAATCCCGGCAATGATTTATTCATCCACATCGATTGATGTGAATGGAGAAATCTGGTTTGCCAGGGCATACGAGCTGAAGTGGGTATGGATGTTGGGCGGAGCTCCTATGTCCTGGCAGATGCCTTTCCCCTCCTTTTTCTTTTTTTGGCAGAGATTTTTTCATCCACATTGATCGATGCGAATGAAGAAATCTGTGCCGTTCATTTTTTTCTTTCAGCCCAGAGGCTGAACGGAAAAAAAAAATCTCATTACCCGTATGCTCAATATAAGGAGAATAGCAGAAACTCCTAATGCTGGGCAGTACAAACACCCCACAAATAACACCATTTTGGAAAAAAGACACCCCAAGGTATTCGCTGAGGGGCATATTGAGTCCATGAAAGATTGAAATTTTTGTCCCAAGTTAGCGGAAAGGGAGACTTTGTGAGAACAAAATCAAAAAAATCAATTTCCGCTAACTTGTGCCAAAATGATTTTTTTCAATGAACTCGCCATGCCCCTCATTGAATACCTTGGGGTGTCTTCTTTCCAAAATGGGGTCACATGTGGGGTATTTATACCCATGCTGGGTGAGAGAAATATCTTGGCAAAAGACAACTTTTCCCATTTTTTTATACAAAGTTGGCATTTGACCAAGATATTTATCTCACCCAGCATGGGTATATGTAAAAAGACACCCCAAAACACATTCCTCAACTTCTCCTGAATACAGAGATACCAGATGTGTGACACTTTTTTGCAGCCTAGGTGGGCAAAGGGGCCCATATTCCAAAGAGCACCTTTCGGATTTCACTCGTCATTTTTTACAGAATTTGATTTCAAACTCCTTACCACACATTTGGGCCCCTAGAATGCCAGGGCAGTATAACTACCCCACAAGTGACCCCATTTTGGAAAGAAGAGACCCCAAGGTATTTCGTGATGGGCATAGTGAGTTCATAGAACTTTTTATTTTTTGTCACAAGTTAGTGGAATATGAGACTTTGTAAGAAAAAAAAAGAAAAAAAAGAAAATCATCATTTTCCGCTAACTTGTGACAAAAAATAAAAAGTTCTATGAACTCACTATGCACATCAGCGAATACCTTAGGGTGTGTACTTTCCGAAATGGTGTCATTTGTGGGGTGTTTGTACTGTCTGGGCATTGTAGAACCTCAGGAAACATGACAGGTGCTCAGAAAGTCAGAGCTGCTTCAAAAAGCGGAAATTCACATTTTTGTACCATAGTTTGTAAACGCTATAACTTTTACCCAAACCATTTTTTTTTTTTTACCCAAACATTTTTTTTTTAGCAAAGACATCTAGAACAATAAATTTAGAGCAAAATTTATATATGGATCTCGTTTTTTCTGCAAAATTTGACAACTGAAAGTGAAAAATGCCATTTTTTTGCAAAAAAATCGTTAAATTTCGATTAATAACAAAAAAAGTAAAAATGTCAGCAGCAATGAAATACCACCAAATGAAAGCTCTATTAGTGAGAAGAAAAGGAGGTAAAATTCATTTGGGTGGTAAGTTGCGAGACCGAGCAATAAACGGTGAAAGTAGTGTAGGTCAGAAGTGTAAAAAGTGGCCTGGTCTTTCAGGGTGTTTAATCACTGGGGGCTGAGGTGGTTAAACAAAAATTTAAACGTTTCCAAAAAGTAAATTTTTTTGACAACTTTTATCACAAAAAGGTGTAATAGCAAGCGATCATAAAGTCAGATGCACCACAAAATAAAGGTTTAAAGGGCTTCTGTCACCCCACTAAACTTTTTTTTTTTAACTTTTAATCCCTATACTGCGATTTATGCATACATACTGTCATTAATCATTTTGGTTCAGCAGATTATGTTAAAAACATACTTTTAAAATATGCAAATTACCTTGCTACCAGCAAGTAGGGCGGCTACTTGCTGGTAGCAGCCGCATTCTCCTATCCTAAAGACGCCCCCTCCGCATGTTGATTGACAGGGCCAGCGGACGGGATCTCTCTCTGCTGGCCCTGTTTGCATTCAAAATCTGGCGCCTGCGCCGTACCTGTCTTCAGTCGGCGCAGGCGCACTGAGAGGCGGACGCTCGCTCGGCCGCTCCATCCTCAATGCGCCTGCACCGATGACGTCACATCTACACCCGGCGCAGGCGCATTGAGGAAGGAGCGCCGAGCGAGCGTCCCCCTTCTCAATGCGCCTGTGCCGGGTGTCAGGGCCAGCAGAGAAAGATCCCGTCAGCTGGCCCTGTCAATCAACATGCGGAGGGGGCGTCTTTAGAATAGGAGGATGCGGCTGCTACTAGCAAGTAGCCGCCCTACTTGCTGGTAGCAAGGTAATTTTCATATTTTAAAAGTACGTTTTTAACATAATCTGCTGAACCAAAATAATTAATTATAGTATGTATGCATAAATCGCAGTATAGGGATTAAAAGTAACCAAAAAAAAAACAAAACTGTTTAGTGGGGTGACAGAAGCCCTTTAAAGGTTTAATAAGAGTTTCAAATAATGTTCATATTTTTTTTTTTTCAAACAGGAATGAAGACATTGAAGGCCAAATTGGCCAAAATGTGAAAGGAAAAGCGCAATGATATGCGGGCCATTCAAGAGCGCTTGAAGGTCATGGAGGAGAGGCAACGCCAGGCCATGAAGGGATGATCATCCTTTTGGAAAAGTTGCTATAATATATATATTTTTTTTCTAATAAGCCAGAACTGACAGCAGTCGGTAAATACATGTCAAATACATATAGGGTCCATTCACACGTCTGTAAAATGTGTCAGCATCCGTTACACAATTGAGAGGAACGTTTACAGACCCATTGATTTTCAATTCCAGTCTGAAAAATTAGGCATTTACAGGATACAAAAGTAAGTGTCGGCCTTTACAGGCCCCAAAAATTAGCTGACAGGCATTCACCTGACAGCAAATACAGTTGTATTCTGTGGCTTGTGGAACATTAGACATTCACAGGATACAGAAGTAAGTGTCGGCCTTTACAGGCCCCAAAAAATAGCCAACAGGCATTCACCTGACAGCAAATACAGTTGTATTCTGTGGCTGGTGGAACATTAGGCATTCACAGGATACAGAAGTAAGTGTTAGCCTTTACACTGGAAGCGGTGGAATGGCCTGGCTCCTGCTCATAGTCCAGGAAAATGTCATCCTCTGACTCCTCCCCCCAGCTATGGACAACACCAGTGATCCCAGAAAAGTTTAAAGCATGCTCTTTTTGCTCCTCTTCCTCCGCTCCGACACAATCCTCCTCTGACTCCTCTTCAGACTCCTGTTGACTTGTCTCAGATGGAGTAGCCCCCCCTGGGAATTCATCCAGCATTGCGACTTCCTCATTTTCCTGATCCTGCTCCTCGACGGCTTGATTAATGACACGACAAAATGCACGGTCCTGAAAGAAGGTGTAAGGTATGATGTCACTGATGGTGCCCTGACTGCGACTGACCAGTTTGGTGATCTCATCAAATGGCTGCAGAAGTCTGCATGCGTCGCGCGTGAGCAGCCACTGGCGCAGTGAAAAATAAAAAAGCTCCCTAGACCATGTCCTGCCGCAGAGTTTGTACAGGTAGTTGTTAACTGCATTTTTATGCTGGAGCAGACTATCAAGCATATACAAGGTGGAGTTCCAGTGCTTCGGGCTGTCTCAAATCACACGTCTGACGGGCAGGTGGTGTCACCGCTGAACGTCAGCAAGATCTTCTAAAATGGCCAGAGATTTTCCTGGACCCTGGGGTATATGGCAATGAATTGCTGCACGACTAAGTTCAGGACGTGTGTCATTTTGCCCTGTTTCAGAGCGCTCAGCACATGGGCACCGTTGTCGCACACCACTTTAACAACTGTTCAATTGAGCGGGGTTAGCCACTGATCTGCCAGTAACTGCAAAGCTGAAAGCAGTGCAGTACTGGTGTGGCTCTTGGCTTCCAGGCACAACAGCCGCAGCACAGCATGGCAACGTCTCACCTGGCACGTCAAATAGGTTCTGGGGAGCTTGGGGGGTGCATTCACCTGACAGCAAATACAGTTGTATTCTGTGGCTTGTGGAACATTAGACATTCACAGGATACAGATGTAAGTGTCGGCCTTTACAGGCCCCAAAAAAATAGCCAACAGGCATTCACCTGACAGCAAATACAGTTGTATTCTGTGGCTGGTGGAACATTAGGCATTCACAGGATACAGAAGTAAGTGTTAGCCTTTACAGGCCCCAAACATTAGGCATTCAATGGACATAAAAGGCTTTTTATGCCGCCGTATTTGCCGAAGACAAGGACCATAAATTGTTATGGGTGGTGGCGTTTGGCGGATAGGGGCTGTCATGAGGAATTTGAATCATACATGGCCTACTGGTCACATGTGTTGAATTCCTCCGAGATCCATGCCTCATTAATTTTTAGAAATGTGAGGTAGTCAACACTGTCATGAGCTAGGCGAGTGCGCTTATCAGTCACGATCCCCCCTGCTGCGCTGAACGTCCTTTCGGACAGGACACTTGAAGAGGGGCAAGCCAACAGTTCCATTGCAAATTGTGCAAGCTCTGGACAGAGGTCAAGCCTGTCCACCCAGTAGTCTAGGGGTTCATCACTTCTCAGAGCGTCCAAATCAGCCGTTAACATGATGTAGTCGGACACCTGCCGGTCTAGACGTTCCCTGAGGCTGGATTCGGAGGACAGCTGTCGATGGGTCGGCTGAAAGAATGTTCTCATATCAGAAGTGACCAAAACATCTTCAGACTGCCCTCTTCTTGCAGGCACAGTTGGATTGGTAGCCGCAACTGTTTCTCTGTGTGTGGAAATTCCTCTGCCATTTCTCTAAGCAAGGCCTGGAAGTGCTGCATTCTGACAGCCCTCTGTGATGGTGGCAACATTTCCGCAATTTTTTGCTTGTACCGTGGGTCTATGTACGTTGCCGCCCAGTACTGGTCCTTGCCCTTGATGCTTTTTATACAGGGGTTCCTCTTAAAACACTGAGGCCCCCATTTGAACTAAACTGGAAGCAGTGTAGTTGCCTGGCTCCTGCTCATCATCCAGGATAATATCATTCTCGTTCTCCTCCCCCCATTCACGGACAACACCAGGGATCCCAGAAAGGTTTAAAGCATGCTCTTCTTGCTCCTCCTCCTCCTCCACGGCACCATCCTCCTCTGACTCCTCTTCAGACTCCTGTTGTTGACTTGTCGCAGATGGAGTAGTTCCCCTGGGAAATCATTCAGCATTGTGACTTCCTCATCTTCCTGCTTCTGCTCCTCGACGGCTTGATTAATGACACAACGCAATGCACGCTCCAGAAAGAAGGCAAAAGGTACGATGTCACTGATAGCGCCCTGGCTGCGACTGACCAGTTTGCATGAGCAGCCACTGGCACGGTGAAAAAAAAACAAGCTCACCAGAACCTGTCATGCCACAGAGTTCATACAGGTAGTCGTTAACTGCACGTTTCTGCTGGAGCAGTCTATCAAGCATATACAAGGTTGAGTTCCATTGCGTCGGGCAGTCACAAATAAGACTTCTGACAGGCAGGTTGTGTTACCGCTGAATGTCAGCAAGGCGAGCCCTGGCCGTGTAAGATCTTCTGAAATGGCCCGAGATTTTCCTGGCCTGCCACAAGATGTCCTGGACCCCGGGGTATTTGACAATGAATCGCTGCACGACCAAGTTCAGGACGTGTGCCATGCACGGCACGTGTGTCATTTTGCCCTGTTTCAGCACGCTCAGTAGATTGGCACCGTTGTCGCACACCACTTTACCAACTGTCAAATTGAGCGGTGTTAGCCACTAATCTGCCTGTGAAAGCAAAGCTGAAAGGAGTGCAGGACCGGTGTGGCTCTTGGCTTCCAGGCACAACAGACGCAGCACAGCATGGCAATGTCTCACCTGGCTTGTCAAATAGGTTCTGGGGATCTTGGCCGTCACAGCGGAAGAGACGGTAGCAGCGGAAAAGGAGGAGTCAGCCGAGGAGGAGAGGGAGGATGGAAGAGGAGGAGAAGAAGAGGCAGGCCTGCATGCAATCCGTGGCGGTAAAACCAAATCTATAAGGGTGCCATAGGTTACATGCTTGACAGCCGTCAGGAGGTTCACCCAGTGGGCAGTGAAAGTTATATACCTTCCCTGCCCTTGTTTGCTAGACCACGTGTCTGTGGTCATATGTATCTTGGCACTGACACTGTGTGCCAGAGATACATTCACTTGCTGCTGAACGTGGCCATATAGCTCTGGGATGCCCTTCTGGGAGTAATATTTCCTTCCTGGGACCTTCCATTGTGGTGTTCCAATGGCCACAAATTTTCGAAAGGCCTCCGAGTCCACAACTTTATATGGCAGTAGTTGGTGGGCTATCAGTTCCGACAAGCCAGCGGTCAACCATTGGGCAAGAGGGTTATCCGGCGTCATCATTTTTTTACGCTCAAACTTTTGGGCCAGGGAAACCTGCCTTTTTCCTGACAAACATGAGGACGGCATGATGGAAGGTGCAGTGGAGGACAATTGTGAGGAGAGAGGAGAAGGAGAAGGAGAAGAGGCTGGATGGTGAGATCCTGGAGTGTGGCTTTTATGGGTTCTGACGGCGTTGCTCCCACTGGGCTCGGTGATGTGAGGCCAGGTGCCTTCTTAAGGCGGTCATCCCTGGGTGGGTGTTGGGCCTACCGCGACTTATGTGTTGACTGCAAAGGCTGCAGATTGCAACACTATTGTCAGCAGCTGACACATTAAAAAAGCCCACACTGCGGAGCCATGTGCCTGCGTCCTGGAAGCGCAAGATGTAACCGTACATGGTTGATGGCTCGCTCCTGATACATTAGCAGTCTGGTTTTTCCCTCCTGTGCAATGTAAGTTAGGCCTGATCTCCTCCCTATCTGCTGGTCCATCTCTCCCTCTGAACTTCCCTCCTCTTCCTCTTTTGTGGGCACCCACGTTACGTCCATAGATACGTCATCATCGACGTCACCTTCCACACCACTAACGTTAGAGATCTCGGAGTAGGCAGCAACAGCGAGGACCAACCTCCTTGGGCTGATCTGGGTACTGTCGTCAGACTGCTGAGTGGCGGCCGTTGCTTCCTCTTCTTCCTGATCCGATGCCAAGAATGCCTGCGATGTGATGGATCGGAAAATAATTCCTGTGACTCAAGCGGAGGGTATATGGTGGTGGTGGTGTTGGTGGTAGTGTCTTTGGGGGTGCACATGGCAGAGAGTGAAGAGGGTGCAGATAGAGAGGATAAGGAGGGTACAAAAGCGGAAGGCTGAGTGAGCCACTCAACCAAGTCTGGTGCGTCCTTTGACATAATTGAACGCACCTTCTGAAACTTACCACTTTGGCTCCGGCCTGGTGCTCCTGCCCTACCCTTACCACCCCTGTGGAAGGGCCTGCCTCTTCCTCTTCCTGTCATTTTTTAAATGACCCGGTGACAAAAGTCTCTAGAGAAGCGCAATGTATGTGTAAGAAGGTACAGTCCTGATCAAAAGTTTAAGACCACTTGAAAAATGGCAAAAAATCATATTTACCATGGCTGGATCTTAACAAGGTTCCAAGTAGAGCTTCAACATGCAACAAGAAGAAATGGGAGTGAGACAAAACATTTTTTGAGCATTCAATTTAATGAAAACAACAAATAAACTGAAACAGGCTGTTTTTCAGCTGATCAAAAGTTTAGGACCACATCTCCAAAAAAGAAAATAAATTCCCCCAAAACAGAAATCCAACTTCCAAACATGAACTCAGTAATGAGTAGCTCCACCGTTATTGTTTATCACTTCAAAAATTCATTTCGGCATGCTTGATGCAAGCGTTTCCATGAGGTGAGTGGGAACATTTCTCCAAGTGGTGAAGACGGCCGTACGAAGGCCATCTACTGTCTGGAACTGTTGTCCATTTTTGTAAACTTCCCTTGCCATCCACCCCCAAAGGTTCTTAATTGGATTTAGATCAGGGGAACACGCAGGATGGGCCAAAAGAGTGAAGTTAATCTCCTGGAAGAAGTCCCTTGTCCTGCGAGCATTGTGTACTGTAGCGTTGTCCTGTTGAAAAACCCAGTCGTTACCACACAGACGAGGGCACTCAGTCATGAGGAATGCTCTCTGCAACATCTGGACATAGCCAGAGGCCGTTTGACGCCCCTGCACTTCCTGAAGCTCCATTGTTCCACTGAAGGAAAAAGCACCCCAGACAATTATGACGCCCCCTCCACTGTGGCGCTTAGAAAACATCTCAGGTGGGATCTGCTTGTCATGCCAGTAATGTTGGAAACCATCAGGACCATCAAGGTTAAATTATTTCTCATCAGAGAATAAAACTTTCTTCCACCTTTGAATGTCCCATGTTTGGTGCTCTCTTGCAAAGTCCAAACGAGCAGTTCTGTGGCGCTCAAGGAGACGAGGTCTTTGAAGACGTTTTTTTGTTTTTGAAGCCCTTCAGTCTCAGATGCCGTCTAATGGTTATGGGGCTGCAGTCAGCACCAGTAATGACCTTAATTTGGGTCGAGGATCATCCAGTGTCTTGATGGACAGCCAATTGGATCCTCCGGCTCAGTGCTGATGAATTTTTTTTGGGTCTTCCACTTGACTTTTTTGTTCCATAACCCTCAGGATCATTTAAGAAATTCCAAATGACTGTCTTACTGCGTCCCACCTCAGCAGCGATGGCGCGCTGTGAGAGACCCTGCTTATGTAGTTCAACAACCCGACCACGTACAAAAAGGGAGAGTTTTTTTGCCTTTGCCATCACAATGTGTGACTACCTGACAGAAAATGACAATGAATCCACGTCTTTGCACAGATTTGGCCTTTTAAAGGCATGTGGTCCTAAAATTTGGACCAGCGGAAAAACAGCCTGTTTCATTATTTTTAATTAATTGAATGCTCAAAAAATGTTTTGTCTCACTCTCATTTCTTCTTGTTGCATGTTGAAGCTCTACTTGGAACCTTGTTAAGATCCAACAATGTAAAATATGATTTTTTGCCATTTTTCAAGTGGTCTTAAACTTTTGATCAGGACTCTATATAATAGCCTGCTTCAATATGTCGTTTTGGTAGCAACTGGTCTATAATCACACCAGTTTAAAAAAAAATATTTGTTAAAATTTTATCACTGTGTGTAGCAGAGGTAACGCAGTGAAAGCGGCTAAATTTCTTCAATAGTGTATCCGGAAGGCGGCTGTAGATGGGTTGGCTGCAAGAATGATCTCATATCCGAAGTGAACAACACATCTTCAAACCCCACTCTTCTTGGTACCCCAAACTGTTTCTCTGTGAGTGGAAATTCCACTGTCAGCGACCACAAAAGCAGAATGCAACAATTCTCAAAGCAAGGCCTGGAAATGCTACATACTGACAGCCCTCTGTGATGCTAGTAACATATCTGCCATTTTGTTTTTGTAACAGGGGTCTAAGTACATTGCCAAACAGTACTGGTCCTTGCCCTTTATGCTTTTTATCCGGGGGTCCCTCTTCAAACACTGAAGCATTAAAACCCACACTTGATCTAACCTGGAAGCGGTGGAATGGCCTGGCTCCTGCTCATAGTCCAGGAAAATGTCATCCTCTGACTCCTCCCCCCAGCTATGGACAACACCAGTGATCCCAGAAAAGTTTAAAGCATGCTCTTTTTGCTCCTCTTCCTCCGCTGACTCCTCTTCAGACTCCTGTTGACTTGTCTCAGATGGAGTAGCCCCCCCTGGGAATTCATCCAGCATTGCGACTTCCTCATTTTCCTGATCCTGCTCCTCGAAGGCTTGATTAATGACACGACAAAATGCACGGTCCTGAAAGAAGGTGTAAGGTATGATGTCACTGATGGTGCCCTGACTGCGACTGACCAGTTTGGTGATCTCATCAAATGGCTGCAGAAGTCTGCATGCGTCGCGCGTGAGCAGCCACTGGCGCAGTGAAAAATAAAAAAGCTCCCTAGACCATGTCCTGCCGCAGAGTTTGTACAGGTAGTTGTTAACTGCATTTTTATGCTGGAGCAGACTATCAAGCATATACAAGGTGGAGTTCCAGTGCTTCGGGCTGTCTCAAATCACACGTCTGACGGGCAGGTGGTGTCACCGCTGAACGTCAGCAAGATCTTCTAAAATGGCCAGAGATTTTCCTGGACCCTGGGGTATATGGCAATGAATTGCTGCACGACTAAGTTCAGGACGTGTGTCATTTTGCCCTGTTTCAGAGCGCTCAGCACATGGGCACCGTTGTCGCACACCACTTTAACAACTGTTCAATTGAGCGGGGTTAGCCACTGATCTGCCAGTAACTGCAAAGCTGAAAGCAGTGCAGTACTGGTGTGGCTCTTGGCTTCCAGGCACAACAGCCGTAGCACAGCATGGCAACGTCTCACCTGGCACGTTAAATAGGTTCTGGGGAGCTTGGGGGGTGCAGCGGAAGAGGCAGTAGCAGTGGAAAAAGAGGAGTCAGCGAAGGAGGAGATGGAGGATGGAGGAGGAGAAGAGGCAGGCCTGTATGCAATCCGTGGCGGTAACACCAAATCCACAGGGTGCCACTGGTTGCATGCTTGATGGCCGTCAGAAGGTTCACCCAGTGGGCAGTAGTGATGAGCGGCAGGGGTCATATTCGAATTTGCGATATTTCGTGAAAATTTCATCGAATATTCGAAAATTCTAATTTTTGTTATATTCTACGATTTTTTTGCTCAAAAAATCTGCAAGGTAATGATCGTGTAATATGCGAATTTTCGTATTCGAATTTTTGAACTTTTATTGCAAATTTTTCAACTATTAGACAAAGAATATTATAGCACTATATTAGCTAAATTGCTCTATATTCGTTTCTTTCAAATATTAGCTATATTGCTATAACTTAGTTTTTTTGAATATTCGGAATATTCTGAAACAAGAATATATAGCAATATAGCGAATATTCGAAAAAAACGAATATAGATCAATTTAGCTAATATAGTGCTATAATTTTCTTTGTCTAATAGTTGTAATTTTTTTCTCATCTGAAGTTCAGATTCGAAAAAAATTACAACTATAAAAAAAAAGATTATAGCACTATATTAGCTAAATTGCTCTATATTCGTTTTTTTTTTTGAATATTCGCTATATTGCTAAAACAAGAATATATAGCAATATAGCGAATATTTGAAAAAAAATGAATATAGAGCAAAATTCGCAAACAACGCAGCCTTCTTATTGGCCCACAAGCTAGAAGCAGGGAGGGATCATGTGTACTGATTAAAAAAAAAAAAATCGAATATTCGAAATTACGAATATATATCACTATATTCGAAATATTCGCGAATTTTCGAAGTACCTATATTCGCGATAAAAATTCGAAATTCGAATATTCGTGATCAACACTAGTGGGCAGTAAAAGTTATGTACCTTCCCTGCCTGTGTTTGCTAGACCACGTGTCTGTGGTCAGATGTATCTTGGCACCGACACTGTGTGCCAGAGATACATTGACTTGCTGCTGAACGTGACCATATAGCTCCGGGATGACCTTCTGGGAGAAATATTTCCATCTGCGGACCTTCCATTGCGGTGTGCCAATGGCCACAAATTTTATAAAGCCCTTCCAGTCCACCAGTTTATATGGTAGTAGTTGGCGGGCTAGCAGTTCCAACAAGCCAGCGGTCAGCCGATTGGCAGGAGGGTAATACAACGTCATCATCTTTTTTCGCACAAACATTTAGGCCAGGGAAGCCAGCCTTTTGCCAGATGAACGTGACGATGGCACGGTGGAAGGTGGAGTGGAGGACAAATTGGAGGAGAGAGGAGAAGCATAAGGAGAAGAGGCAGGACGTGGAGAACCAGGAGTGTGTCTTTGTGGGTTCTGACGGTGTTGTCCCACTGGGCTCGGTGATGTGAAGCCAGGCACCTTCATAAGGCGGTCATCCCTAGGTGAGTGTTGAGCTTACTGTGACTTATGCGTTGACAGCACAGGCTGCAGATGGCAACACTATTGTCAGCAGCGGACACGTTAAAAAAAGGCCACACTGCGGAGCCATGTGCCGGCGTCCTGGGAGTGCCAGATGTGACCGTGCATGGTGGATGACTCGCTCCAGATACATTAGCAGTCTGCTTTTTGCTTCCTGTGCACTGTAAGTTCTGCCTGCTTCTCCTCCTTCTCCTCCCTATCTGCGGCTCCGTCTCTCCATCTGTACTCCCCTCCTCTTCCTCTCTTGTGGGCACCTACGTGACGTCCATAGACACATCATAATCATTTCCTTCACCACCACTGACATTAGAGATCTCAGAGTAGGCAGCAACAGCGGGGACCACTCTCTTTGGGCTGATCTGGGTACTATTGTCAGACTGCTGGGTGGCGACCGTTGATACCTCCTCTTCCTGATTCGATGCCAAGAATGGCTGCGCATCGGTAAGGTCTTGAAATGGATGGGAATATAATTCCACTGACCTAAACGTAGGGGATATGGTGGTGGTGGTGTCTTTAGGGGTGCACACAGCACAGTGAAAAGGGTGCATGCACATTTTGGAACTTCCCACTTAGGCTCCGTCCTGGTGCACCTGCCCGACCCCTACCACCCCTGTGGAATGGCCTGCCTCTTCCTCTGCCTGTCATTTTCAAAATGACCCTGAGACAAAAGTCCCTATATAAGAGCAGTATTTGTGGAAGAAGATATATGGTGACAATTCGGCTGTCACTACGCAAGTAAGTGAGCATGCATCGTGCCATTTGTGCAAGTGACTCGGAGGGACTCTCTGCCACTATCTCCACTGCATAATGCCAATGTGTGTCCAGGAACTCTGTCTCATCTTCCTCATCGCCCAACATTGGTACCTTACCCTCGCTTCACCTCTGTCTACATATTCTACATATGACCATGTTGACCTCCTCCGGCAGCTTCACAAAAAACTTCCACAACGCCGAGTACCTGATTTTTCCCCCAACACTACTCACTGGCTGACTGCCACCGCCGCTGCTTCCGTGAACTCATACACCACTCATTTCCAGGTAGGTAGGCTGCTGTAAAGCAGGTGGTCTACCCTGTGCCCATTTGGCTCCCAACCTCCCACTGCTGACACCCTGCTGACTCCCGGACTCGCTAGCGATTTGCTGGCTCAGCCGCTGCCTCACAGGCAAGCTGCCACCCTCTTCTCTTGATGATGATGAAGCCCCTTCTTCACCTGGCTTCCAAGTGCGATCGCTTTCATTATCATTGAGTAGTGTCTGCACATCACTGATATCCTCAACGGTCTCTGGGTCAGGAGCCTGACCGCTCGCAACACAAGCTCCCACGTCACTCTCCAGACTAGCAGAGGAAGCGGCGGATGTCTCCTTTAGATCTTGGCTGGGCAGTAGCTGCTGACTGTCTTCTAGTAGCTCTTCCTCCCTGAAAAGTGAAGCTGAGCCCACTGCATATAGTACTTATCGAGTGAGGGAACAGAAAAGGACAGAGGCAGGTTGAGGACAGGTGAGGGCACAGGGCCTTCTCCCGGGCCATGCCAACTAAGGGTTGTGTCTGACGAACCCATCGACTGTTTGCAGGGGGTGGCTGATGTAACTTGAGATGACGTGGATGACCGAGTTAAACAATCAAGAACCGCTGGGTGGCTGGTCAAGACACGACCGCTAGATGACACCGGGAGCTCAGGCCTCTCGCTGCGACTCCAGCTGCCACAACTTCTTCCTCTGCTGTGACCTCTGCTTGGGCCAGAAACATTCAGGCCTCTGCCACTTCTCTGTGCATAGCCTAGCACTTCTCTGCCTGACATACTTGTAGCTGAACTAAACAAATTGAATGGAAATTAAAACACCCCTAAAAGCGACAAATATATTTTTCTTTTTGCACTGAAATAGTCCACTAAACGCTTTCACCACAATTAACTTCAGAAATGCAGTGAGAATATATTTTTCTTGTTGTACTGAAATACGCCCCTATACACTTCCCCTAGAAATAAATGCAGCAGTGATCTGAGAATACATATTTCTTGTTGGAATGAAATAGGCCACTGTACGCTTTTACCAGAAAAGAATGAAAGAGTGAAGTGTGTATATATATTTCTTGTTATACTGAACTATGCCCCTATATGCTTTTACCAAAAATAACTGCAACAGTGCGTATATATTTTTCTTGTTATACTGAACTATGCCCCTATATGCTTTTACCAGAAATAACTGCAACAGCACAGTGCGTATATATATTTGTCTTTTTTTACTGAAATACGCCCCTATACGCTTTCAACAGAAATAACTGCAACAGTGCTGTAACGGACCGTTTCAGCAGACAAGGGGTTAAAATCCGTTTAGGCGATATGCCCCTTTCTGAGAGACAGGCACAGCTACTGCAGAACACCAACTCCCGAACTGGATACAAAGTAGCACTCCAAACTGGAACCTCACGAATAGCTGCTAGCAGACGAACAGGAAAAGCATACAATCCTGGCAATCGGTCCTCTAACAGCATACAGTGAATCCCCCCAATAACGAGACAAGGCTCCGTGTTGAGGGTCAAGCAGTGATCTGACTGTACTTCACGTACAGCATCTTTTATTCATAAACCACAAACATAGTACTGCCCACAGGGATTTGAAATACAACCAATCAGTAATTAACAACACATACAATGTAACTACTACCTCCTCTCTGTCCAGACAACCTGAAGAGCAATCCAATTATCTCTGAGGACAAAGGGAGATCGCCAATACACATGTGAGGACAACAGAACAGACATCACCATTTTAAACACACAATGGCACAATAGAAACACACCCGCATATTCCTCCCAAGCTGACAAGTTACACTTATTATAAATTGTTACAACTTTGTGAGTTTACATTGGCCATACATATAACTTACATTAATTCAAACAGTATAACGTGGGGACAAACCTATCCAAAATTCACTTGAATAGGTTCAGGGGTTTAAAAGTTAGTATATGGCCCATAATCCTGGGGCAAGAGGCCAGCAGCCAGTCCTCTCCAAAACCCAGTGGCGAGGTCGGTTTCGCCACACATCCCCCCCCCCACAGGGAAGACTAACCAGATACCTGACCTCACGCCGGTCGGTACCTGAGTTAGTCTGGCAGCCCACCCACAACCAACTACTGGACCTGTTGACTTTAGTAGCCTGTCTCTGTCCAGTGAGTCCACCAAGGTTATGTTGGAAGCTGGTACTCCCGGTCTCTGTGTTGCTCCCTGGCTTGGAGTGGAGGTTGCTTTGTGGGCAGGTATCAGCGGTACTCTGTCCTGGTGCCAGCGCTACCACGGAAGAAGCCTGTTTGGAGCCTGGTTGTTGGAGGGGGAGACCGACTGTCTCTACCCCCTGTGCTGTAAGTGAAGAGACCACGGTCCCATCTGCACTGTTGTGGGGCTTACTGTCTCCCCCTGGTGCGTTAAGCTGCCGCTGGGGAGAGGGGGTAACGAGCTCCTCTCCCATACATACTTCCAGCCGCTGGGGAGGGCGACCGACCGTCTCCGCTCCCAATACAGTGTCCTGTTGCTGGGGAAAGGAGACTGGGCTCTCTATTCCCTGCTGGACACTCTGCCGCTGGGGGACAGGACCGACTGTCTCTGCCCCCTGTAACTCCGCCTGCCGCTGGGGAAAGGAGACTGGGCTCCCAATCCCCAATAATTCATACGGCCACTGGGGAATGGAGACTGGGCTCCCAATTCCCAAAAAATCATGCTGCTGCTGGCGGGCAGGAACAACTACCTCTGCCCCTTGTAACTCAGCCTGCCGCTGAGGAGGGAGGACGCTGCTCTCCTCTCCCTGCATTTCACACTGCCTTCCCGGCATATCACTCTGCTGCTGCGGGGCAGGAACAACTACCTCTGCCCCCTGTAACTCAGCCTGCCGCTGGGGAGGGAGGACGCTGCTCTCCTCTCCCTGCACTTTACACTGCCGCTGGGGAATGGAGACTGGGCTCCCAATTCCCTGCAGGACCGGTCGAGAGACCTCGGTCCCATCTCTACTGGCCACCTGGGGTCCTTCCCAGTAACACTCTACAATATCTGCCCAGCTGAATGGGTCTGGATCTGGGTCTGTCACCTTACTGTCCTGCTGAGCCTTCTCAATGGAGTGGAAGAGATCTCGGTAGTCCTGCTCCAGTTCCCACTCCAGGGTTGCTAGGTGAGCCAGGTCTTGCTCTACCTCATGGGGGTCATCCCACTCATGCCTAGCCTCCCTCTCATAGAAAATGTCCTGAAGTCTAGACTGTGCAGGGCTCCCGAAGTCAGGCTCTGCAAAGGACTCCCATAACAAGCCAGGACCATCAAACTCCTCTCCCTCTGGCTTGTCATGTTCGGCTGTCCAGGGTATATACTGTGCCATATACCACCAAAGCGCCTGGTAGGCATCCTCCAGCCATAGCTCCTGCCATACCCGGTGCTCTAGTTCCTTCACCCATTCCTCCAGGGGCTGCTCTCCCAGGAAGGGCATCCGCAGGGCCACTTGCTTCTGCAACCGCTGCTCTTCACTGGGGAGACTCTCACCCCGCTGGTATTGTAGATTATCCAGGGCCTGGTACCAGATGCCTTTCCTTAATGCATCCCGGCCATCCAGGTACTCCTCCTCGTATAACACTGCTGGTTCCATCCTGCTGCTGTCAGGGTCGCTGTACTGGGACATGCGTTGTCCTTAAATTGTAGAATCCAAAGAAATGGTGTCCCCTGTAGCTGTCCTTTTGGCTGTAGGAACGATCCCGCTGCTTGCCACCAATGTAACGGACCATTTCAGCAGACAAGGGGTTAAAATCCGTTTAGGCGATATGCCCCTTTCTGAGAGACAGGCACAGCTACTGCAGAACACCAACTCCCGAACTGGATACAAAGTAGCACTCCAAACTGGAACCTCACGAATAGCTGCTAGCAGACAAACAGGAAAAGCATACAATCCTGGCAATCGGTCCTCTAACAGCATACAGTGAATCCCCCCAATAACGAGACAAGGCTCTGTGTTGAGGGTCAAGCAGTGATCTGACTGTACTTCACGTACAGCATCTTTTATTCATAAACCACAAACATAGTACTGCCCACAGGGATTTGAAATACAACCAATCAGTAATTAACAACACATACAATGTAACTACAGCAACCAATCGTTCACGCCCCCAGAGGACCAGAATGAAGACTGTGACATAGGACAACATATCCCCACAATGCATCATGGTTTCCTCCTCTCTGTCCAGACAACCTGAAGAGCAATCCAATTATCTCTGAGGACAAAGGGAGATCGCCAATACACATGTGAGGACAACAGAACAGACATCACCATTTTAAACACACAATGGGACAATGGCACAATAGAAACACACCCGCATATTCCTCCCAAGCTGACAAGTTACACTTATTATAAATTGTTACAACTTTGTGAGTTTACATTGGCCATACATATAACTTACATTAATTCAAACAGTATAACGTGGGGACAAACCTATCCAAAATTCACTTGAATAGGTTCAGGGGTTTAAAAGTTAGTATATGGCCCATAATCCTGGGGCAAGAGGCCAGCAGCCAGTCCTCTCCAAAACCCAGTGGCGAGGTCGGTTTCGCCACAAGTGCTGTCACGGGGTTCCGAAGGTGCACTCGGTCCCCCATTGCCCGCAGATCTGTTGCTTAGCTTTTGTAATGAGGTTCTGTGTTTGACCTCATTCCCAGGGCGGCTTTACTAGCTGGGTGGCTCCCTTCTCCTAGTCTGCCTTGAGCGCCGAGCTGATCACTCGGTGCTCGACTGGTTGGTCTGTCGGTCATGTGACGCTGGCCACGTCACATGACCCTCACTCCCCACTATAAATACAGGCAGCCTGCTGGCTACAGGTTGCCTGTTAATTTCTAGGTTCCTGGCTATTTGTTGGACTGCTGAATACTTACCTGATCCTGTTCCCTGACCATCCTTTTGCCTGCTCCTCCTGTACTGCGCATCCGTCCTGGTATTGTGACCTCGGCTCCCACCTGACTACTCTCTTAGGACTCCTCTTGTACTTCTCTGCTCTCCTGGTATTTGACCCCGGCTTCTCCTGACCATTCTTTGCTTAATCCTTTGTACTGCGTAGCTCTCTTGGTTCTGACTCGGTCCGTTCATGTTCCGTATTTTGTCTTGTCTGTCTTCCCTGCACATATCCTAAGTTAGGGACTGTCGTCCAGTTGTCCCCTGTCATCAGGACTCGTGAGGCAAGTAGGCAAGGCCAGGGGTGAGGGTGGAGCGCAGTGGTCACTATCCTTCCCCCTGTGTGTGTGTGGACGTGACCGTTACAAGTGCAGTGCGTATATATTTTCTTTTTTTTTTAATGAAATATGCCCTATATGCTTTCACAAGAAATAACTGCAGAAGTGACCTCAGAATATATATTTCTTGTTGGAATGAAATAGGCCACTATACGCTTTAACCAGAAAACAACTAAATAGTGAAGTGCGTATATATTTTTCTGGTAGTACTGAAATACTCCCCTATATGCCAGAAATAACCAGAAATAACTGCAACAGTGCAGTGCGTATTTATTTTTATTTGTTACTGAAATACATCCCTATACGCTTTCACCAGAAATAACTGCAGAAGTGAAATGCGTATATATTTTTCTTGCAGTACTGAATAAGATACTAAGACATAAGCCTCTAAACATAAGACTTGCAGCCCAATAACAAAAAGCTTGAATGACAGCTGTCTAATGACTATTTGGATCCCCAAATAATCGTTCCCTGCACTTGTAAATAACTTTCCTTTCAATGTCCCTAGCGCCTTCTGACGTCTCTCCCTGCACTAAGATGCTGTGAAATGATTCCTGCGTATCCTTTCCCTGCACTTATAAATCATTTTTTCTGTCTTTTTTTTTTCCACAATTCTTTTTCCAATAGCTTTCCCTAGCGCCTTCACACGTCTGTTCCTGCACTCTGAACGCTGGAAAATGTCTAACTGTAAGATAGCCAACGAATTTATAAGGCTGTGACATCACAGGGCTGGATGGCTGACATGTCTGCATGCAGCCAATCATCAATCTGGGTGATCCCGCCTTCCCAGAGTTCCTTGCCCCATGTCCTCAGTCCTCACACGTGTAGCAGCCATTTTAAGAAAAATGCGATTTGTTACCACGAAATATAAGGAAATTCGCATTTGTTGCGAATCAAATTTTTCCTGAAATTCAAAACAAATTCCACTTTGTCAGCTTCGATTCACTCATCTCTAGCTGTAATCAAGGAGGGATAAAACAACCATCTGTGTATGATATGGAAGAAGAAAGGCTCAGTCAGGAGGGCTGAGGGGCTACAAGGCTTTTTAAAGCCTGAAGTTTGGGGGGGCCCAGCGACGTCTACAGAAAGAGGATTGCACGGTCAGAGTCGGGAGGACTTCTGGACCATCTCCCCCCATGGGTGCTGGTGTGGTCACAGCCTGGATTCTGCTGGAACGTATAAGGCTGAGGAAGCCGGATCTAATTCCGTGTGTGAACGGCGCTCTATAGTTAAGGTAGAAACAACACGTGTATTAGGTAGAGTCCAGATGGGCAGGTGTTTATTTTCGATGTTTATGTGTGTAATGGTGTTAAAGTGCCAAAATAAAGCACCTTTTGGACTTGAACCCCGTTATCAGAGGAGAACTCTGTGATTGCGACCCCCTGAGAGAGATCAATTCCTTACAATATACAGTTAGGTTCAGGACAGAGACAACATTTTTCAAATTTTTGTCTTGTACATTACCACAATGGATTTTTAACAAAACAATCAGACTTTCAGCTTTAATTCAGTGGGTTGAACAAAATGATTGTATAAAAATGTGAGGAACTAAAGGATTTTTTAAACTCATGCCCTTCATTTCAGGGGCTCAAAAGTAATTGGACAAATTAAATAATTGTACAAACCGGATTCCAAAAAAATTGGGACACTAAACAAATTGTGAATAAAAACTGAATGCAATGATGTGGAGATGGCAAATGTCAATATTTTATTTGTAATAGAACGTAGATGACAGATCAAACGTTTAATCCAAGTAAATGTATCATTTTAAAGGAAAAATACGTTGATTCCAATTTTCACGGTGTCAACAAATCCCAAAAAAGTTGGGACAAGTAGCAATAAGAGGCTGGAAAAAGTAAATTTGAGCATAATGAAGAGCTGGAAGACCAATTAACACTAATTAGGTCAATTGGCAACATGATTGGGTATAAAAAGAGCTTCTCAGAGTGGCAGTGTCTCTCAGAAGCCAAGATGGGTAGAGGATCACAAATTTCCACAATGTTGCGCAGAAAGATAGTGGAGCAATATCAGAAAGGTGTTACCCAGCGAAAAATTGCAAAGACTTTGCATCTATCATCATCAACTGTGCATAACATCATCCGAAGATTCAGAGAATCTAGAACAATCTCTGTGCGTAAGGGTCAAAGCCGTAAAACCATACTGGATGCCCGTGATCTCCGGGCCCTTAAACGACACTGCACCACAAACAGGAATGCTACTGTAAAGGAAATCATAGAACGGGCTCAGGAATACTTCCAGAAACCATTGTCAGTGAACACAATCCACCGTGCCATCCACCGTTGCTAGCTGAAACTCTACAGTGCAAATAAGAAGCCATTTCTAAGCAAGATCCACAAGCTCAGGCGTTTTCACTGGGCCAGAGATCATTTAAAATGGAGTGTGGCAAAATGGAAGACTGTTCTGTGGTCAGACGAGTCACGATTCAAAGTTCTTTTTGGAAATCTGGGACGCCATGTCATCCGGACCAAAGAGGACAAGGACAACCCAAGTTGTTATCAACGCTCAGTTCAGAAGCCTGCATCTCTGATGGTATGGGTTTGCATGAGTGCGTGTGGCATGGGCAGCTTGCATGTCTGGAAAGGCACCATCAATGCAGAAAAATATATTCAGGTTCTACAACAACATATGCTCCCATCCAGACGTCATCTCTTTCAAGGAAGACCCTGCATTTTTCAACAAGATAATGCCAGACCACATTCTGCATCAATCACAACATCATGGCTGCGTAGGAGAAGGATCCGGGTACTGAAATGGCCAGTCTGCAGTCCAGATCTTTCACCTATAGAGAACATTTGGCACATCATAAAGAGGAAGGTGCAACAAAGAAGGCCCAAGACGATTGAACAGTTAGAGGCCTGTATTAGACAAGAATGGGAGAGCATTCCTATTTCTAAACTTGAGAAATTGGTCTCCTCGGTCCCCAGACGTCTGTTGAGTGTTGTAAGAAGAAGGGGAGATGCCACACAGTGGTGAAAATGGCCTTGCCCCAACTTTTTGGGGATTTGTTGACACCATGAAATTCTGATTCAACATATTTTTCCCTTAAAATTGTACATTTTCTTAGTTTAAACTTTTGTTCCGTGATTTATGTTCTATTCTGAATAAAATATTAGAAGTTGGCACCTCCACATCATTGCATTCAGTTTTTATTCACGATTTGTATAGTGTCCCAACTTTTTTGGAATCCGGTTTGTAAATAAAATGTTAATTTATAATACTTGGTTGAAAATCCTTTTGTTGGCAATGACTGCCTGAAGTCTTGAAGTCATGGACATCACCAGACGCTGTGTTTCCTCATTTTTAATGCTCTGCCAGGACTTTACTGCAGCGGTTTTCAGTTGCTGTTTGTTTTTTTTGCCTTTCTGTCTGAAGTTTAGTCTTTAACAAGTGAAATGCTCTATTGGGATTTGAGCACACAGTATGTCTCTGAAAACCCCGGAATCCAACCGGCTTCTTCTGTCCTGTGTCACATCATCAATAAACACTAGGGACCCAGTAACACTGGCAGCCATGCATGCCCAAGCCATCGCACTGCCTCCGCCGTGTTTTACAGATGACGTGGTATGCTTTGGATCATGAGCTGTACCATGCCTTCACCATACTTTTTTCTTTCCATCATTCTGGTAGAGGTTGATCTTGGTTTCATCCATCCAAAGAATGTTCTTCCACTTTTTGAAAGATGTTTTTTTTTTAGCAAAGTTCAATCTAGCCTTTTTATTCTTGAGACTTGCACTGTGCAGTGAACCCTCTGTATTTACTTTAATGCAGTCTTCTCTTTATGGTAGATATGGATATTGTTACGCCTATATCCTGGAGAGTGTTGTTCATGTGGTTGGCTCTTGTGAAGGGGTTTCTCTTCACCATGGTAATTATTCTGCGATCATCCACCACTGTTGTCTTCCGTGGGCGTTCAGGTCTTTTTGCATTGTTGAGGTCACCAGTGCTTTTTTTTTTTCTCAGGATGTACCAAACTAATGATTTTGCCACCCCTAATAGTGTAGCAATTTCTCGGATGTTTTTTTTCTGTTTTCGCAGATGAACGATGGCTTGTTTCACCTGCATGGAGAGCTCCTTTGACTGTATCTTTACTATTCAGCAAAATCTTCAAAATGCAAGCATCACACCTCAAATCAACTCCAGGCTTTTTATGTGCTTAATTGAGAATGAAATAATGAAGGAGTTGCCCACACCTGCCCATGAATTGTCCAATTACTTTTGGTCCCTTTAAAAATAGGGTATAAAAAATAAAATGGCTGCACACCATTATACATACAAACAATAGAGCTAAGAAATGGGGGTCATGCTAAATAAAAGTGGTACAATACCGACTATAAATGAGTAAATGGAAGCTCTTAGCGCACATATTTGATCAAATTTGTGTCGGGCCCATCTACCAGGCGTCAAAGTGGCTTCCGCAGGTGGGTCCCTAACACTAAATATACTGCCTCTCTTTGGACTTACCTAAGCCTACAATATTCATGGCAGTGTAGAGACCAGCTACATACATACTCTGCTCAGAAGTCCCAGGTAGATGGGCATGTTCAGTCTAAAAGAGGCGCTACCCTCAATATATACTACAAGAGAATTTAGACTAGAACCTTCAGAATCACAGGTGCATATCCATGAAGCAAGCATGATTATAAAAAATAAAATGGCTGCACACCATTATACATACAAACAGGTGCATATCCATGAAGCGAGCATCTACCTGGGACTTCTGAGTAGAGTATGTATGTAGCTGGTTCCTACACTGCTCTGAATATTGTAGGCTTAGGTAACTCATTTATAGTCGGTATTGTACCACTTTTATTTAGAATGACCCCCATTTCTTAGCTCTATTGTTTGTATGTATAATGGTGTGCAGCCATTTTATTTTTTATAATCATGTTTGCTTCATGGATATGCACCCATGATTCTGAAGGTTCTAGTCTAAATTCTCTTGTAGTTTAAAAATAGTGTGTCATATGTAAAGAAGCTGAAACTCCTAAATCCTTCATCCAATTTTAATGTGGATACCCTCACATGAAAAGCTATGTCTTTATATAACTATAACTTGAATATGTTTTAGTAAACAGGTAATAAACAAAATGTGTGTCAGTGTCCAAATATATATGGACCTAACTGTGTGTGTGTATGTATATATATATATATATATATATATCACAAATCATTGATGTTTTGATTACATTGATGCACAATAAATGAAATGCTGAATAAACCAACCTACCCATATATTATTACCAAAACAGTAGCACACTATTTATCCATATATTTTGTTATAACCTTTGTACAATCAAGGAAATGTATCTATCGACACCTCAGTATTGTTGTTGGCAGTCCAATTTACTTGAGACATTCCAATTACAGAGATGACAGACCAATCTGGGTTTATTTATGTTTCATAATATTCAATTTACAAAATAAATAATAAGTAAAAAGTGAATGAAATCATGTTCTGTATTCATGAGAGCAAAAGCAAACAACAATCTACTAACTGTCTGTATCTACACATACAAGTTTGTATTATTTTAGAAATCTTTTTTTTACTATAAAAGTTGTATCTGTCCACTAGCTTAAAGGGTTTCTGTTACCAGAAATACCTAAATTAAACTGGCTGACATTAGCGATGTGCTAATGTCAGCTGAACCTGTTATGGGATGCAGGCAGCGGGCTTCTGTTCCCCTGCGCCGCCAGCGTTCCCCGATCTCACTGCAGCACGGACGCTCACTGCGTCCGGCTGCGCTTCCTGGTTCCCGGCGTTTGTTGTCATGGTGACGGGGGACGCTGCGCACCCGGCCACACTCCTCCTGCATCAGCGGTCGACGTTCTCCGTCACCATAGGAACCAGGAGGAGCTGGGCACTCGGCGCTCGTCTACAGGCAGGGAGGATGTGTCATGTGACGCTTGCCACGTCACATGATCCCTTTTCTCTACTATATAAACAGGCAATCTGCTGGCCACAGGTTGCCTGTGATTGAGTCACTTAGGCTGTGTATATTCCGTGTTACTGCAATGTTTGACGTCTTGGATTTGACCTTTGTCCGTCTTCTGACCTGCCTACTGCCTGCTCCCTGTGTACTGTCGCTACCTCCCGGATTTTGACCTCGGCTCGTTCTCTGATCAGTCTCCTGCCTTTCCCCTTTGTACTTACGCGACCTCACGGACTGACCTCGGCTAATTGACCCGACATTGCCTCCTCCATCAGGGGGTACCTCCGCCTTTGTTTACTTCCCTGTCCCACCGTCCGGATACGGCACGTGTGCCGTTCTCTGCCTCAGCTGTCCGTTTTCCTCTCTGTCTCTGTCCTCTCCGCTCTGCACTTACATAGGTCAGGGACCGCCACCCAGTTGCGCCCCTAGGGCGGGTAGTGCAAATAGGCAGGGACAGAGTTGGGGGTGGCAGTCAGGGGGTGGCACTTCCTCTCTACTTAACCTTACGTGACACTAACTAGCCTATTCCTAGTTTTATCTATGCCCCTGTTAGTCCATAAATGTAACTTTTATATTATGCAAATTAGCCTCTAGGAGCAGGTCAGCGTTCTCTCACCCCTGTCCCCTCCCTTCAAGTCTTGATTGACAGGGCCAGGCAGCTTTCACATCCTCCTGCCGGCCCTGAGTGCATGGTAAATCTCAAGCCTTCGCCATGCTGTTCAGTATTTAGTGCAGGCACAGTAAGGAAGTCAGCAGCCAGTGAGCGTCCTTCCTTTAATATACCTGCGCCGAATACTAACCGGCACAGCACAGGCACAAGATTTACCATGCACTCAGGGCCGGCAGGAGGATGCGAACCCTGCCTGGCCCTGTCAATCAAGACTTAAAGGGAGGGGACAGAGGTGAGAGAACGGAGCCTCTAGGAGCAATAGCAACTCCCCCCCCCCCCCGCTCCTAGAGGCTAATTTGCATATTATAAAAGTTACATTTATGGAGTAATGGGGGCATTGATAAAACTACGAATAGACTAGGTTCAGCTGACATTAGCACATCTCTAATGTCAGCCAGTTTAATTTAGGTATTTCTGGTGACAGAAACCCTTTAAAGGTGTTCTCCAGGAATTAATAAAATGAAAATACTTAAATATTACTTTATTAGGCCTCATGCACACGACCGTTGTGCGCATCCGTGTCCGTTGTTACGTTTTCCGTGATTTTCTGCGGACCCATTGACTTTGGAAAACCTCGGAAAATGCACCGTTTTCATCCGCGGCCGTGATCCGTGTTTCCTGTCTGTCAAAAAAATATGGCCTGTATTTTTTGGACGGACAACGGTTCACGGACCCATTCAAGTCAATAGGTCTGTGAAAAAACACGGATGCACACAAGATTGACATCCGCGTCCGTGGTCCTTGGCCGTAGGCTACTTTCACACAGACGGATCCGCAGATCCGTCTGCATAAAAGCTTTTTCAGAGCTGAGTTTTCACTTCGTGAAAACTCAGATCCGACAGTATATTCTAACACAGAGGCGTTCCCATAGTGATAGGGACGCTTCAAGTTAGAATATACTACGAACTGTGTACATGACTGCCCCCTGCTGCCTGGCAGCACCCGATCTCTTACAGGGGGCTGTGATCCGCACAATTAACCCCTCAGGTGCCGCACCTGAGTATCATAGCCCCCTGTTAGAGATCAGGTGCTGCCAGGCAGGAGGGGGCACACCCCCCTCCGTCCCCTGTATTACATTCATTGGTGGCCAGTGCGGCCTCCCCTCTCCCCCACCTCCTAATTAAACCCCCCCCCCCTTGGTTAGTTTAATAGCGGTCTGCAACCAGCGCAGGATAAATGTCTGCATTTATCCTGCATATGAATGTATATATATTGTTTGATACCTCCATTTGCAATATAACACGAAAAAACCTAACATGAGCAAAAGCTGTTCCCTTAGACAAAATACAGTCAAAAACAAATATTGACTCAACATCATATCTTCTTAAATATCTCCATGTCTCATTATCTACACACCGCGGCACCAGGTGTAGATGCCCATCATTGGTGGCAGCGGAGAGTTCTGATCGGAGTCCCAGTTTAATCGCTGGGACTCCGATCGGTAACCATGGCAACCAGGGCGCTACTGCAGTCCTGGCTGCCATGGTTACTTAGCAATTTTAGAAGCATTATACTTAACTGCGATGTCTGTGACCGGCCGGCCGCTCCTCCTACTGGTAAGTGAAAGGTCTGTGCTATAAGCAATGCGCCGCTATTGAATTATCCTCTTTGAATTCCTGCTACCCACCACTCCGAAAATAGCAACATTTTACGGGCTCCCAAAAATTCATAAAGGAACCGTCCCCTTAAAAGGACGCCTGATAGTGTCAGGAATTGACAGCCTCACCCAACATGCAGGGACCTACATTGATCATGTATTACGCCCCTTTGTGTCATCCTTGCCGTCATATCTCCGCGACACGACGGATTTACTCAAACGAGTGGAGGGCATAACCATGGAACCCGACAGTTGGTTTGCCTCCATAGATGTAGAGGCGTTATATACGTCAATCCCTCACGAGAAAGGCCGCAGCTAAATACTTTTTAGATTCCAGATCTAAAGACATGTATCATCATAATCTATTTGTCTTACAACTCCTCAACTTCATTTTGACACATAATTATTTTTTGTTTGAGGACCGTTTCTACCACCAGCTCAGGGGCACCGCGATGGGTAGCCCTTGTGCACCGACATACGCTAATTTGCTCCTGGGCTGGTGGGAAGATACGGAGGTCTTCTCGGATTGCATGACAGAATGGACCAGACACATATCCCTCTGGTCCAGATTTATAGACGATATTCTGTTGCTCTGGTCAGGAACGGGAGTTCCAGCAGTTCATGAACAAACTGAACTCTAACAAAACAGGCCTATATTTTACTTCTGAAATTCATCGGAATTCGATTACCTTTCTAGATGTTGTTTTAGAAAGAGATGACAACAACTACATCAAAACAACACTATTCCGAAAAAAGACCCCAACTAATAGCCTCCTACGTTGGGAGAGCTTTCATCCTAGGCCCCTAAAGAAGGGCATTCCCAAGGGACAGTTCCTAAGGGTTTGACGAAACTGCTCTGAACCCGATACATTCAGACGTGAGGCATCTAAATTATTTTATCGCTTTAAGGATAGAGGATATCCCAGCCCGTGCCTCTATGAGGCATGGAACTGGGCCAAATCGAGAGACCGCTCCTCTCTACTGCGACCACAAGTAAAGCAAACCAACTCAAAGGGACCAATTAGGGTCATTGGGACCTTTTGACTCTGAGTCACAACAAGTCCGTGATATCTTGAGTCGTTACTGGTCACTAATCAAAACGGACCCAGACCTAACAAGCGTTCTACCTGAAAACCCGTCCATCACCTTTTGAAGTGGTCGCAGTATAGGGGATACATTAGTTCATAGTCATCTGGATCCTCCTGTAATTAATACGTGGTTATCCAATAGACAAGTGGGAACCTTCAAATGCGGCAAATGCAAGGCATGTAAATTTATCTCGCTAGGTAATACCTTCAGGAACAGTTCTGAAGACAGACTTTTCCACGCTAGGAGCTTTGCTAACTGCAATACTTCAGCAATGATCTATCTGGCCCAGTGCATATGCGGACTCAAATATGTAGGGAAAACTAAGAGGATGTTCAAGAAAAGAATTCTTGAACACATTGGGGACATCGGGAACAAACGGGATAAACCCATTTCCCGAAATGTATGGGCCAGCCATACTGGAACCACAAATGTCATCCAGTTCTCTATGATTGAGGTTTTAAAGTCAACAACTAGGGGAGGGGATTTAAATAAATTCCTCAGACAAAAGGAGTCCAGGTGGATTTTTAAGTTAAATATTGTTGCACCTGCTGGACTAAACGAACACATTGATTTTGCGTGCTTATGAGCCAATAAATTCCCTGCTCCATGATTATAGGTATCTACTCCTTTTTTCAAATACATTATTATCAGGTCAGGCCAAATACTCAATTTACAGCCAACAGGAGAAGGATTAAACATTGGTTACTGTTTTAATTCTGATATAAGTGCAAATGGATATTATATCAAACAGTGGGTGACTAACAACAGGACATGAAGTATGGCCAATAAGTCCTGAATGGGATCAATAATATAAGTAAATAAATAAATATGTATATATCTAAACGAGTCATGTAAGATTAATCCATCTCCAGGTACTGGAACACTCGGCGTACTAAGTCAAAGGCAAGGTCACGTGATCGGGACATAGACAGGTGACCTGCCGTGTCAGCCGTAGGAGCGATCACATGATCGGCAGGCTGAACAGCTGAAACATACGTTACACCCGGAAGGGGGTTTAAATAGCGGGAGCGCGTCTTACCCAGTGCCGCCTCTATCTGCTGCTATCGTGGAGACTCTTGGCCGCCCAACGCACTGCCGTTTTCTCCCCCACGGACATCAAACCAATGGCCACACAGATCTGATGGACACGCAAGTACTGCTGGCATTCATCAGCTGATAACCATATATCAGGGGATCGTCCATGTCTAAATATACTGTGGCACATACAATAATGTCTACTGATAACTATTTATACACACAATCATTTTGTGTTTAAAGTGATCCCTTTCTACCTGTGTATCTCAGTATAGATGGGGTTCACTACTGATGTTTATACTTGTTGATTGTCCTGTGCGGTGAAATTGTTTTGCCCTCGACTCTGTCACTAACATCATTGAGTGATACAGCGGGGGCTGATTTAAATATATAAATAATAATCCTGACCTGGCCTTGACGATTTATCGGGGGTTAAATACCTACATTTGAATTTCTATCTAATTTCTACAAATAATGTTGTATCATATTAATGAACACTAACCTAAGGGACGAGTAATATCTTGACTTTTCTCATTGAGGTTTTGAGCCTAGTTACCTAACAAGTTACTCCATATTTTGGTGGTAACAATTGTATTCATGTGAGGAGCCACATCTGGGTCTTGTTCCATTCTTATGTTCTACTTATGGTGGTGGACACCCTCTGGAATGTGTACATATGTTAAGTCCCCTGAGGAGCCTGTAACTAACTAGGCGAAACGCGTAGGGACAAAACAAGTGTCTGTTCTACACTTTACTATTGTTATATTTCTCTCTATTGTATGTCATTGGGTGGCTCTCTTGTCACTCCACGGGGAGGGGGGGGGGGGGCCACAAGTACACATTGTTTATTATTTTTTGATATTTAGTCTAGGTCTTATCTGAAAACTAGCAGCTCACAATCTTCCCGATGCCAGGGTCCTCCAGGGGTTACCAGGAGGCACGAGACACGGGATCGCCCTTATCAGGGCGGCTATTCCATTTGCAGGCAGGGAGATTAATACTAGGGCCAGAATTAGGGATATCGCCCTTATTAGCCTATACTTACCTGTCTACCATCCTGCAAACTTAGGCGAGTGGAATATTATTTCCACATTAGCTTCATTTTTTTATTTATTTCATTATTTATTTTCATTTTTGTACTATAAGGGGTCATTGGCTTTTATCAGTGATTTATTAAAAGTTATGTTTTAGTAATATGGTATTACTGTGATGCCTATTCAAAATTAACCATATTCTACTATAAGCCCGTGAACAGGGTTATGTTCAATCTGTGAGACCCCTAAAGTCAGTTTTAGCCAAGTCAGATTTATGATCGGCCCTTTAAGACTGTAATAAATGTAGTTTGACGGTAGCAGTTTATCCGTCAGTGAACAGCTTTACAAAAGTCGCACGTCTTTATTAAAAAGTTGCATGTTCTATTA
This sequence comes from Bufo bufo, assembly GCF_905171765.1. Taxonomy (NCBI): domain Eukaryota; kingdom Metazoa; phylum Chordata; class Amphibia; order Anura; family Bufonidae; genus Bufo; species Bufo bufo. The sequence continues at coordinate 367,610,530 of NC_053390.1, read as the reverse complement.
ACCTCTAGGACACATGACGTACCGGTACGTCATGTTGTCCTGGTACTTTAGGACACATGACGTACTGGTACGTCATGTGTTGTTCCGATCACTGCCGCCCGGCGGGCGGTGATCGGAACAAGGTGCCTGCTCAAATCATTGAGCAGGCACCTCGGCTAAATGCGCAGGGGGGTCCCGTGACCCCCCCGTGTCGGCGATCGCAGCAAACCGCAGGTCAATTCAGACCTACGGTTTGCTGCGCTTTCTGCAGTTTCTGATCCCCGCGGTCCCTGACCGCGTGGATCAGAAACTTTTACATGCCCAAAATATAGATTTTCACCCCCCTTGCACCCCTGAATGATTTTATGGCGGCGGGTGGTGCAGGGGGGGGTTGCGGGCGGTGCGGGCGGTGCAAGAGGCGGGATTGCGATCCCCCGCGCGCCTTCTCTTGAATATTCATTGGTGGCCAGTGTGTATACCAGAGTGTCAGCACATTGCTGCCACTCTGGTATAAACGGCTGACATCAGTGCTGTGATGTCAGCCGTTTAACCCTTTCCATACCGCGGTCTGTACGGACCGCGGTATGGAAGAGCAGAGGTTAACAGTCGGGAGCTCCCTCCCTCTCCCATCAGGGGCTGCTGTGCCTTTGCAGCCCCCAGACAGGATGGGGTCACAGAGGGAGAGAGCCCCTCTCCTTACCCTTCCCCGTCTGCTCAGTTGTGGCCACAACTGAGCAGACGGGGAAGGTTCCCATGGCAACAGGACGCCTTCTCAGGCATCCTGCTGTCCATGGTGCTGAACAGATCTGTGCTAAAGGCATAGATCTGTTCAGACAAAGTGTAAGTAAAATACAGTACAATACACTATATAGTGTACTGTACTGTATTATACAGACATCAGACCCACTGGATCTTCAAGAACCAAGTGGGTCTGGGTCAAATTATTTTTTTTTTTAAGTGAAAAAAGTAAAGTTAAAAAAAAACCACATTTATCACTGAATAAAAAAATAAAAATAAAAATACACTACACATTAGGTATCGCCGCGTCCATAACGACCTGATCTATAAAACGGTTCTGTTACTTTCCCCGCATGGTGAACGCCATAAAAATAAAAAAATAAAAACTATGAGAAAAATTGAAATTTTGCCCACCTTACTTCCCAAAAAAGGTAATAAAAGTGATCAAAAAAGTTGCATGCACACCAAAATAGTACCAATCAAACCGTCATCTCATCCCGCAAAAATCATACCCTACCCAAGATAATCGCCCAAAAACTGAAAAAACTATGGCTCTTAGACTATGGAAGCATTAAAACATGTTTTTTTTTTGTTTCAAAAATGAAATCATTGTGTAAAACTTACAAAAATAAAAAAAAGTATACATATTAGGTATCGCCGCATCCGTATGGACCGGCTCTATAAAAATATTACATGACCTAATCCCTCAGATTACCACCGTAAAAAAATTAAAATAAAAACGGTGTTTAAAAAGCCATTTTTTGTCATCTTACGTCACAAAAAGTGTAATAGCAAGCGATCAAAAAGTCATATGCACCCCAAAATAGTGCCAATCAAACCGTCATCTCATCCCACAAAAAAAGATATTTGCCCAAAAACTGAAAAAACTATGGCTCTCAAACTATGGAGACACTAAAACATGATTTTTTTTGTTTCAAAAATGAAATCATTGTGTAAAACTTACATAAATAAAAAAATTGTATACATATTAGGTATCGCCGCGGTACCCTAAACTAGTACCAACAAAACTGCCACCCTATCCCTTAGTTTCTAAAATGGGGTCACTTTTTTGGAGTTTCTACTCTAGGGGTGCATCAGAGAGGCTTCAAATGGGACATGGTGTCAAAAAAACCAGTCCAGCAAAATCTGCCTTCCAAAAACCGTATAGCATTCCTTTCCTTATGCGCCCTGCCGTGTGCCCGTACAGCTGTTTACGACCACATAGTGAGTGTATCTGTAAACTACAGAATCTGGGCCATAAATAATGAGTTTTGTTTGGCTATTAACCCTTGCTTTGTAACTGGAAAAAAAATATTAAAATGGAAAATCTGCCAAAAAAGTGAAATTTTGAAATTGTATCTCTATTTTCCATTAAATCTTGTGCAACACCTAAAGGGTTAAAAACGTTTGTAAAATCAGTTTTGAATACCTTGAGGGGTGTAGTTTCTTAGATGGGGTCACTTTTATGGAGTTTCTACTCTAGAGGTGCATCAGGGAGGCTTCAAATGGGACATGGTGTCAAAAAAACCAGTCCAGCAAAATCTGGCTTCCAAAAACCATACGGCGCACCTTTCCCTCTACGCCCTACTGTGTGCCCGTACAGTAGTTTACAGCCACATATGGGGTGTTTCTGCAAACTACACAATCGGGGCAATAAATATAGCATTGTGTTTGGCTGTTAACCCTTGCTTTGTTACTGAAAAAAATTGATTAAAATGGAAAATTTGCCAAAAAATCTAAATTCTGAAATTTTATCACCATTTGCCATTAACTCTTGTGGAACACCTAAAGGGTAAACGACATTTGTAAAATCAGTTTTGAATACCTTGAGGGGTGTAGTTTCTAGAATGGGGTCATTATTGGGTGGTTTCTATTATGTGAGCCTCACAAAGTGACTTCAGACCTGAACTGGTCCTTAAAAAGTGGGTTTTTGAAAATTTCTGAAAAATTTCAAGATTTGCTTCTAAACTTCTAAGCCTTGTAACATCCCCCAAAAATATAATTCCCAAATTGATCCAAACATGAAGTAGACATATGGGGAATGTAAAGTAATAACTATTTTTGGAGGTATTACTATGTATTATAGAAGTAGAGAAATTGAAACTTGGAAATTTGCCATTTTTTTTAAATTTTACCAGTGTCATGAAGTACAATATGTGATGAAAAAACTATCTCAGAATGGACTGGATAAGTCAAAGTGTTTTAAAGTTATCACCACTTAAAGTGACACTGATCAGATTTGCAAAAAATGGCCTGGTTCTTAAGGCAAAATAAGGCTGTGCCCTTAAGGGGTTAAAAAGTCTCATAAGATAAGCATGGTCCTCACTGGAGTGAAATTGCAAATTTTTTTGCGACTTTTTTGCGACTTTTTAAATAGTCGCAATAGTAAATCTGTCTAGAGATTCATTTACAAAATCAAAACACGCCCACTTTAAGAAAACTGGCGAGCATATTGCAGAGCAGAAAAAAGTCGCAAATTTTTGTGCAGTTTTAGCGATTGCGCAAAAATGTGTGACTTTTTCACTCCATTATTTTTACTTGAGCTAATGATAAATCTGGCCCATAGTGCTGTGATGTCACAACAATAGTTAGTGCACCAATCAGTAATATCTACTCTTACGGGGAAAAATAAATAAATTGTATCAATATAGTTCATATTCGCATACACGAATATTTTGCAACACTCGATCTACATATAAATGCAATATGTAATAAAACACAGTGCTGTAATACAATATTACTTACAGTGATCAGAAATTCTTCCTACCATTTTCGGTTTTCGACTTTCAGGCAGACTGCCAATTTCAAACTCCAGTAGCGAAACCGAAACCGAAACCGAAACCAGGGCACATGACACAATTATACATGACACAATTACTTTATACGCAATCATTCATTACATTCCCGATTTTCGGGTAAAAATCGTGAATTTGAATATAAAGATTAATTCCAGCCTGCTTCTTGCTTGTGCAGGGAGGAATCGTTATATTGCTGTATGTTCGTTTTTTAGAATATTTGTGATCGCGTGAATATTCTAATAAACGAATATATATCAATACAGCGATTATTCTAAAAAACGAATATATAGCACTATATTCAATATATTGCTATATATTCGTTTTTGTCGAATATTCATGAATATTCTACAAAATATTCACGAACTATCGCAAATTCGATTATGGACCCTGCCGCTCATCACTAGTCCAGAGCAGGGCTTGGCTGTCTTTCACGCTGCATATGACATGCACAGCCCTTAGTCTAGGAAGCAATTATTAGTAGAAATAAAATGGCGGCCATCCTATTAGCACACATAAAACCTGTCCTAATTGCACAGCAGCACAAGTTAGTTCACAACACTGAGCTAAAGTGCTACCTCTACTTGTCAGGGATTATGATCCTGAATACAGCTGATAAGATCCTCAGCTGATTCTCTGTAGGAATAGAGTTAATATGAAGCACAGAGAGGAGGGTGCTGAGAAGTACAGAGATGTGGCTAATGAGCAGCAGCACCTGTATGCAGTCTTCATTACCACAGCCCCTGATTACCACAGTCTGTTCTGTCTGACCTCTCTGTACTTCATGTCTCCCCATGAACTCCATTCCTACAGAGATTCAGCTAAAATTCATCATCTCATAAGTTCTGTTTGGAAAAAAATGCAATTTCAACAAGTTTTCATAGTAGTCTCTGAGTACAGGAAATTGTGATTTACTGGTAGTGATGAGTGGCATAGGCATTATTTGTTTTCGCAATATTTCGGGAATTTTTCGCATAATATTCGCAATAAATTTGCGAAATCTAAAATGCGTGATCTCCAGTCAGTATTTTCCTGATTGCGCATATCAGCACTAATGATGCGCATATTTTTTGCGCAATACATGCAACTTCACATTTTATCAGGTCTGAGTAGATATTACTTATTGGTGCAATAAGTATTGTGACATCACAGCACTATGTCTGTAGCATGTATGTATGGACAGTAATTCCTATCACACTACCTAACACCCTGCACTGGAACCTATCAGCTACATTATATCACTATCTAACCTACACTGACTATCTCCCACTATATGTATGTATTATATATATGAGCTAACTCTCTAATGTAATTGGATAAGGAATAGGATCCAGATGAAAGCACAGAGCACAGCAATGTCAATGCTCTCTCTCTCAGAACTGCAAAAAGCAGCAGAAAATGGCTGCTGAGGAGTTTCCTATATAGTAAAGGGGTAGGCAACTTTCCTATTGGTTGCTAGGGATGTTGCTAAGCTCTGAAAAAAATACTGCATCCTTCTCATTGGCCCACAAGCAAGAAGGGAGGTTACTGATGAAAAAAAAAATAATAATTGAATATTTGCGATTACGAATATATAGCACTATATTCTACATTTTCACAAATTCTCGAAATGCCAATATGCATGATAAAAATTTTCAATTAGAATATTCGCGATCAGCACTATTTACTGGCAGATGTTTCCTTTGTTTGATTTAAAAATCAGAGTAACCAACACTACATACCCCACATTAGGGAAAAGTCCAATTTATCTGGTACCAGCGATAATGGTCCAGACTTGGTGCTCACAGGTCGAAATCCAGGCTAAGGGTCCCTTGGAATAATAATACTTGGAAAAATCAGCAGCACTCCTCCGTTTTGATAGAAGATTCCAGTGACTTTATTTAATAAAGACGCATACAATTGCGACGTTTAGACTATAATAAGTCTTTGATAGAAGATTCCAGTGACTTTATTTAATAAAGCAGCATACAATTGCGACGTTTAGACTATAATAAGTCTTTATCAAGCCTGCAATAATGAATAAAAATTCACAACAATAATTGTTGAGTACAAAACTTACTGGGTTACAGCCTATATGTAGGAGGATAAAAGAAAGGCATATATACATTGGTTGGAACACCTATAGGAAGATGCCAAGTCTGAAGTCCCTATTGAGTCCCTTGGGCTCTAAGGTATCTAATTTGAAAATCCATTGTAGTTCAAGTTTTTTCATGGTTACCTCTCCTCCGAGGTTGTGGAATTCCATCTATAATCAAACATTTCAGTTGGGAAGCACTATGTTTATGTTTAGCAAAATGTTCAGAGACTTGTAATTCAAGAACAAAATTCTGTATTTTGGATTTATGTTCAGTGATTCTTTTTTTCGCTTCCTGTGTCGTTTCCGCTACGTATAACAAACCGCAAGGGCATTGAAGAACGTATATCACATATGAGGAGCTGCATGTGTAGTGTCCCCCCAATTTAAAAACGGAAAACATCCAGTCTTTTTACTTACTTTCCTCTGTAGGGTGTTTTGATCTGCATGAACTAGCCTATCTCTGAGATTTGTTGGTCGCCTATAGGACAGGAGAGGTGGATTTTTAAATATGCTGAGGTGTCCCAAGGCTGCGCGAGACCAACACCACGTATGGCTTTTGTTTGGGCCCGTAACAACATGATGCATTACTTACTGTGAGGACAACATTTCCATCTGAAGACCTCGGGACAGGTAACAAGTGGTGTTGGTCTCGCACAGCCGTGGGATGCCTCGGCGTTTGGGTTATCAGTACCGCACCACATTTACCAAACTTTTTTGGGATTTAACTAACGCTGTAGGTCCCTTTGACTGGAAGTTTTTTTCAGTATCTATCTGTGCACATTTATGGTGTTTCATATGCATCAGCCCGTTTGAAGTTGTATTAACTTAATTAATCGTTCCCAGGACGTTTATTCTCTTAGGAAATACGCTCCCAAGCACAAGCACTTTATATAGAGTACATCCCCAACTGGAGTTCCATTATCTAGGTTTTTATTTTTATTTTAGTTTTTAATTTTTATTCTATTGCATTCTGATGTTTAGTAAATGTATTTATTAAGGATTTTCGTTCCATATGCCCGTATGTGAGTGCTCGGACTATACTATACTTTATATATCATTTGTACATTATGTTCCTCACTCCCTATTCTTTGACCTGCAGTGGAATAAACCACAGTGAACTGTAGTTCACTGTGAATACCATTCAAATGGGCATTAAATTCCCACAGTGATTCCTCTGTGCCAGACCAAATAAGGAAGATATCATCTATATATCTCATCCAGCCCCTCACAAACTTGAAGAAGCTGGATGGATATACAAATGACTACTCAAAAAATGGCATATAAATGTTTGCGTACGCCGGGGCCACGTTGGACCCCATCGCTGTACCCCTACATTGGACATAGAAATCATCCCCAAACATAAAGTAATTGCATGTAAGGATGATCTCTAGGAGGGACAGAAAGAACTGAATCCTGCGTGAAGAGTGGTCAGAATTATATAGTGCATGTTGTACCACCTCTAGTCCCACTATACTAGTGTATAGACTTACCACATCAAATGACACCAGTAAATCATCCTCATTGAATTGAAGATTCTCCAACTTCTGTAAGAAGTGAGAAGTATCTCCAACAAATGAGGATGCAGAACTAGCCAAGTTCTGTTGAACCATGTCCAAGAAAATCACAATTGGGGAAAAAATGGAATTCACACCTGATACTATAGATCACCCTGGTGGATTATCCCTATTATTATGTATTTTTGGCAGAGTATACAAAACCGGGGTGACCGGATGTGTCTCAATTAGGTAATCATGTAGATGTTCATCAATAACATCATCAGCGTACGCGTCGTCCACCAAGAGTTCGATTTGTTTAACTGTCATATAGCTTCAGGGTTTTAAATTGCATATCATTTTGGCTGTTTGTATTTTTTCACTAATTAAAAGTGTTATATATTATACCATAGTATATATAGAAAAGTCATTAATACATGTGATAGCCACTTTATATCTAATGCTGATCCAGACGATAACAACCTAAGATGGTTATTAGGATTCTATGGCTAGTTTAAAACGTCTACAGATGCTTGATGTTATTTGCCTATTGGGCCAATAGAGATTTGCCCTTTAAATAATTATTTTTAATTGTCTCCTTTATTGGGCCAGAAGCTACATACTTCCAGGTCAATGGCAGCTTGTTGCTTTCCACAGCCAAGTGGAAAAATATTTCTAAAATGTTATGTATCATAATATCATTTTCTCCTAAAGCTTCTTGGATTCTAGCTTCTGTAACTGATTTAACATATAAATTCATGGAGAGCTGGCAATATTTAGGCATATTTAACACCCCACAGATGGTATAATACAATACAATATCCAGAGATTTGGGCAACTTGTATCTTTTCTAACCTCTTGCCAGCTGCTTTGGCTATAGACTGACAAAAGACCTTTTGGAGACAATGAAAATGTCTACTTTTGTGTATAGTATATACACAAATTTATGATATATAAAGAAGCTAGAAGTACCATATGTTATTGGTGAATTACAAGTTATATTTTCAAGCACAAAGGTTTATGTTGCTCTAATGTTTAAAACTAGAAATATGTTAAAATATTAAATATTGTAAAATGCTTGCATTTGTGTGGTTTTTCACTTAAAATTTCACACATTTAATTTCAATGTTATTCTTAATAATCCGTAATAAAAAATAAAAAATGCATATTTTAATGATGACCCTATCAATTACTATTTCATCGTTGGTGATCACCTACAGATATAAATACATACTGTTCTGTAGACATGAGGCAATAATAATAATGAAATGGATATCCAAGGATGGTTTTAAAAATTATATCTGCGACTACATGTTGGTTACCTGTAGGAGTGGTCTGCGTGGGGCACTGTATTTACACTTTTATGACTCATGTCAATAAGCTCCTAATGCCTGAATAGTCAGTCTACCTCTGTTTGTCCATCTGATTTCTTAATTCTGTTCTGTTCTATGTGTGCAAACTTATAAAGGTGGTTTCACATATAGTGATTTTAGGGAAAAAATGTTTAGTTTGTTTTTGTGGTTTTTTTCTGCATAATTAGCTTGAAGACAAAAACATTGCATTTATTGTGGCATTTTTATGTGCTTTTAGGGTACTTTTTTTTTAAACACAGTATTGCATTTTTCTTCAGGTGTTTTCCCAAATACTTTTTCTACAGGAACAAAAAATGCAGAAAAAACCCATATCAAAAATTTGTGACCAAAAGAGTAGCATTAACAAAAACCCATGAACTCAATGTATTTTTACAAGACAAGAAGATAACTGCCACAGATGTGTTTATGGTATTTTAGGGTTTATGGAATTATCTGAAACGTACACTTTTCTGTGGTATATCAGATGCATGCACTCTGATGAAGGATGAATGTACAAGTCATGTGAGAGCATCCGTACAGTCATATAAGCTGTCCTGCAAAGTTGTTCTTTGCCAAACTGATGATCCTCTGCAGTAAGGAGAAGGATCACGCCTGTATATAAAGAGATGAATAAACATTACTAAGAAAGAATCATGGCTACTTTATCTAGATTCAAATAACATAGAAAAATGGGGAGAAATATGCAAAAAAAAAACACATCTATGGACAGCAGGTACTATTGGGCCTACTAGCTCGAGTGTGCAGACAACACAAAAGCTTTATGTCTAGTGTTAAGCAAATCATTCAAAACGGAATCTGGTCTGAAGTTTTGGAAAACTTTGATTCACAACAAAGCCGAATTTCCACGCATCTGGGTAGCAAATCAGGTTTTCCTAAAATCCAGTAAGAATCCAGGGAACGTGAGATCGCCCAAAATACTGTGCTGCCGGCCAATCTGCAGAAAGCCATCCCCTGTGATTTTACAGCCCTATTAAACCATTTGGGCTTTCTTCTTCTGGATCCAACTGCCGGTCACCTGCTGCGCCATGAGTTACTCTTCATGTGTAGTTTCAGAATGGAAGGGTTAGTGGTAAGTGTAACTTTAATTATTAGGTAAAATATATATAGTGGTCAACTATTGGCCCCATGTGGCCCCTTTATGTAATTCTCATACAAATGGGGAATTTTCAGGCAACAACCCCTATTTGGCTAACAGATTATATGGCAGCTATTCGCTTTCAGGCTCCTGTCCCTTATGGCAATAATCCACTGGCCATGTTTGATCCATCCACCATGTTCAGCCCATCTGCTTTTAACCCTAATACATTTTTAAAGCAAAATACCATTTTACACTTGAAATATGGAGATCATTCATTTTTTAAAGGAATTCATGTCTACGGTGTTAAAAAATAATTTATATTCTTTCAGTAGTTTTACATTTGACAGAACAGAGCTATTTATAATTTTAATGTGTACATTTTTATATTTATTCTCAGTCCGTTTTTGAAAGTTCTTCATTGTTTTCAGAGCATATAGTATGGGGCCAATTTTTGGTTTTGCTTCTTCAATTTTTCCTCCCAACATTTCAATAGCCATAACTTTTTAAATTTTCCATTCATATAGTCATATGATGGCATATTTTTGGAGGAATAAGTTGTACTATTTAAGGGCACTATTCAATTTACCATGTCTGTTATTGGACAATGGGAATTTTTTTTAAATTGAAACAAAAAAAATTCTATTTCACCAAGGTTTTTTGGTTTTTGACATCACAGCGTTCACTGACATAACATCCTTATTCTGCGGGTCAATACAAATACCAAACTTGTATATTTTTTTCTTTTACTACTAAAAGCTTCAAAAAAAATCAAAATTTTCCTTCTACATTTTTTGACAGTCATAACTTTTTTATATTTTGGTCTTCAGAGCTATATTAGTGCTTTTTTATTTTTGCGGGACAAGATGTAGATTTTACTGGTACCATTTTTTGTGGTATGTACGACTTTTTGATCACTGTTATTCAATTTTTTGAGTGGAAAAGCAGATAAAAAAGGCAAATCTAGTGTTTTTAATTTTTTTCCATTACGGCGATCAGCGCACAGGAAATTTTAATATTTTAATAGTTGAGACATTTTTGGATGCATCCATATTTAGGCTAGAACCTAGGATCTTTTGAGCCCTTGTCCTATTCACTCTAATACAGATCCTTGCTGAGCCATGTCTCATGCACAGCTCAGCAGGTAGGTTACCATGGCAACCATGGAAAGCTTCATAAACATCCAGGCTGCCATGGTAACCTATTAAAGCCCTGCAATTTAATTGTGGGGGCTCTTATCAGAAAGCAGAGGGAGCTGCATCCCTCTGCCTTACCTCACAGATGACACAATCAGTGTTGATCACGGCATCTGAGAGGTTTAATGACGGGTTTTGGTAGGTGTCTGCTGTGTGATACAGCCGGCACCCACTTCATATGGATCGGGCTCACTGCAGCAGCCCAATCCATACATTCCCGCATCCACAGTGACATATGGGTATACCTGATTTATAGCGATTTGTGACAAATTCATTTGTAACAAATCAAATTTCTTTGCAAATTCAGCAAATCTGCCAAATCCAATTTTTCTAATCTTTTCTCATATCTATTTAAGTTTTACTCACTTCTATTAAGAGAGACAGACTTGACAAACTCTCCTCATATCCATGACCACCCAGCACAGATAATCTGAATTTTCCAGTGACAGTAAAATTAACAATTTTGTTTTATTCCAGACATAAAATACAGCAGCAACATGTTTTGGCGAGCACTCCTTCATGAGGCATATACATAAAACATGCACATACCTCCATTTTAAATCCTTTCACCCACTCTTACTCCTTTAGGTCTCTTCTATGTACCAAGTGACATATTGGATCTTTGCTGTAGGTATGATGAAAACTTATAATCTTACACTTTTCTTATTTAAATACTATATTCCAAACTAATCTAGATAAGTTACATATACAGTATATTAAACACTTCACAGCTAAAATTATAACTGATAAAGAAGACACACAACCTCATAATACTTGTTCACTTACCCCTCCATTACACTACGGCTTCTTATTCTTATCTCTTTAAAGAACCTTATATCTATTAGGCAATTCACCACTAAAGTTTAGATAATAGGCTAATATTATAACATAGTTTCATACTGCTAGTTCACTCACTATAGAATATCATTTAACCAATTTGGCACCAGGGTGTTTAACTTAAATATCCAATAGCTCTGTCTTCTGCACAATATCTTAAATCTAGGAAATGTATAATTTGTTTGTTTTAAAATTGTTATATTTGAATCGGTGGTTATTCATTCCTTCTCTCAAGGATTGTGTTGTTCACCCTACATATAGGTGGCATATTAGCACTCCAATACATACACTACATAGTCACTACCAAAGTAAAAAAAATTGCATAATATTGATGGTTTCCTTTATGTTCTTACACACTAAATCTTTCCTCTTATTGTTAAGAATTTAACAATATTTAAATCTATATTAGACTCAGTTTTATACCCCATATATATTCGATTGGCCAGTTTTTCCTAACAATCTGTCCCTTTATTTTTGTGTATGAAGGAGCTACTTTAACTGTTTGAGATCTTCTTAAAATCATCTGTGGTAACTGTGGTAATTTTATCTCTTATGAATGATTCATTTTAATAGTCAACACCTTAAAAGATGGAAGGTAAATATGCCATTTGGACAATTCATCAGTAAGGAGACAGTTCTCTCTAGATAAACATTTTGACCATCAGGCCGAACTTATATGTAGAAGACTAAGAGAGAAATAATATCCGGAAGCAAATATAAAAGGTGCAATGAAAAAAGCAAAGAAGATGGGTCAGAATAGTTGTTTAGTAAGGAAGCAAAAATAGAAGAAACAGAAAAGGAGAATCAACCTCGCGTTCGTGGCAAGATACATTAATGTCCATATGAGAATGAGAGAAATTTGGAGAAAAATTTGGATGTTAAAAAATGACCCTTTCTTGGTTGTACACATGAGCTATCAGTTAGACCTGATGGTAGCTGCATTCCATAGATGTGTTTTTTGGATATTTCTCTTTCTATATTGCCTACAGAGACTTTACAAAGGACTCTAGAAAGGATTGCAGCACGGAATAAGACTGGCTTATTGCTTGGTGTGCACTGGATTTTTTTTGTGAACTGTGTTACATACCACTCACAGATAATACATTTTTTATGTCAGCAATCAGAAATAGTAACCTGAGCCATATTGAGTGCCTGTGGTACTGTGTAACAGAATTATTTTCTTGTTTTTATTATGTTTTCATAGAAAAAATTGGACATGGGCAAGATTTACATTTGATACACAGGTAACGTAGGGGCTGGGGGATTTTTTTTCTACCTTTTGCACAGCCTCACTGTGCTCAAATCAATTAGTCAAATAAGATAATAAAAGATATTACTTTACGGCTTACTATATATTCTTTACTCACTCAATTAGATTCATTTTTTATTTTTTCATTTTTATTTTTCCATTGTGAACTCAGCCAATGTTTTGACATGATGTGCTTGCCATCAGGGGCATACATAAAAATCACTGGGCCCTATTGCAAGAATCTAAATTTGGCTCCCATGCCCCATTTATAGCCCCTTCTACTAAGTGTTCCTGCCCAATATATACAGCAGTGTACTGATATGTGAGGTATGAGGTATAAATTACAGTTCATACCTCACATATCAGTACACTGCTGTATATGCTATATATCTTAACACACTGCATCTTTTATACCTCGTACCTCACAAATCAGTACATTGCTGTATATACTTGTCATGATGAAGGACCGCTATGTCTAAGGTCTGAAACGTCCTGGCAGATGCTCCTATCTAACCTGGGAACAACACCATTCTTTGTGCAGTTCCTTTACTACATGTCTATGACCTGAGATTAGAGTTGAGCGGACACCTGGATGTTTGGGTTCGATGAATTTCGGCCTAACTTCACAAAAAATTTGAGTTTGGGACCCGAACTTGAACCCGAACACCATTAAAGTCAATGGGGACCCGAACTTTGGAGAACTAAAATGGCTCTAAAAAAGTCATGGAAAGGGCTAGAGGGCTGCAAATGGCATAGCCAACACAGTTTTTTTTTGTTTAAATTAGGGTACACCCCAAAACATTGGGAAATATAACCTGTGATAAGCCACCCCAGCCGTGCTAAAACAGCGTTCAGACAATACACTGGCTGCAGAGCAGGCTGGCACCTCCAAGGTGTGAAGGGCAAGCTCAGGCCATGTGCCCATTTTGGAGACACAGAAGTTAAAGGGGGCAGACCCATCAGTTAGTACGTGTAGGCATGTGCACACATACTGCTCCACCATGTCGCACGTCCCTGTGATGTCCACGATCTAATTGGATATCTGCTCTATCAACTTTCAATGTTCTTTTCTGCACCTAAAGGCCAGTAATTTTGAAATGCTTGCATTCAGGGCCAGGGATCGTGGGTGGGATCTTTCGCTCCAGTGTTTGGGAGATGGAGAGTTGAACGCTTCCATGGGACATTGTGGAGATGCTTGGTGACCCAAGTGGTGGCAATGCTGACAGATCCTCTGTTTGCAGCGTGGCAGGTGCCACTGTCACTCCAGAGGGGGATGAAGAGGCCGAGACTGCAGCAGAAGAGGAAGCAGGAGGAGCCAGAGACCTTTTTTTGTTTTTAAGGTGTCTACTCCACTGCAGCTCGTGCTTTGCACTTAGATGCCTGGTAATGCAGGTTGTGCTCAGGTTGAAAACGTTTATGCCTCGCTTCAGGCTGTGATTGCACAGTGTGCAAACCACTCGTGTCTTGTCGTCAGCACATTGTCTGAAGAACTGCCACGCCAGGGAACTCCTTGGAGCTGGCTTTGGTGTGCTCGGTCGCTTGGTGCGATGGCGTACTGTCTAGGGGATGGCCACTCCGCTTTTGCACCCTGCTCCCTCTTCTGCTGTGCTGGTGGCTCTGTGCGACCACCGCCTCTTCCTCCAATCTACACAGGTCACTTGCATGACCTTGATTCCATGTGGGGTCGAGGACCTCATCGTCCTCCACATCATCTTCCACCCAGTCTTCACCCCTGCCCTCCTTGTCGGTCTGCCTACTGCAGAAAGCCACGGCAGTTGGCACCTGTGTTTCGTCATCATCTGAGACGTGCTGCGGTGGTCCTCCAATGTACTCATCCTGAAACATAAGTGGTTGGGCATCGGTGCACTCAATTTCTTCCACTTCTGGGCCAGGGATATGTGGATGGCCCTGGGAAACCCTGCTAGCAGAGTCATCAAAAAGCAGAAGAGACTGCTCCATGACTTGGGGCTCAGACTGCTTGGCTTATTTGCAAGTGGGTGAGGTGAAGGACTGATGGACATGGGCTGCAGGTGCCAACTCTGATCTTTCAGCAGGAGACTGGGTGTGAGACAATGTGAAGGAACTGGAGGCACTGTCAGCCACCCAATCTACTATCGCCTGTATTTGTTCTGGCCTCACCATTCGTAAAGCCGCATTTGGCCCTACCAAATAACGCTGAAGGTTCTGTCGCCTACTCGCACCTGAGGAAGGTGTTTCACTTGTGCGTGTAGCTGGCAGATTGACCACGTCCTCTCCCTGTAACAGGAGCTCCACTAGCAGCACTACCACCGGGGCCACGTCCCTTATTTGACGCTCTCCTCAATTTTTGCGTTCACCCACCAAATTAACAGATGGTTTTTATCAGGCGACAATGTAACCTCCAATAGTTAACAATTAAGCTCACTGAGAGTAAGGCAGTGCCAGTGTCATAAAGAGGAAAAATTTCTGGAGGTCACACAACAGTATGACAGGCAAATTTTATACAATTACTTCACGGTCCCAACAAAGGCAGCAAATGTATTATCTTGCCCAAAATGCGTGTTTTTTTAAAACAAGAATATAACAGCAGTATCTAACACTTGTATTGGAATGTGACAAATGCAGCAAAGGCCGCAAATGTATTATCTTGCCCAAAATTTGAGTTTTTTTAATACCAGAATATAACAGCGGTATATAACGCTTGTATTGGACTGTGACAAATGCAGCAAAGGCCCCAGATGTAGGGTATTGCAAAAAATGGGTGTTTTTTAAACCCAGAATACAATTGCAGTATTTCAAGCTTGTATTTCACTGTGACAAATGTAGCAAAGTCCCCAGATGTAGGGCATTGCAAAAAATGGGTGTTTTTTCAAAAACCCAGAATATAATTGCAGTATTTCAAGCTTGTATTTCATTGTCACAAATGCAACAAAGGCCAAAAATGTATTATTTTGCCCAAAATGGTTGTTTTAAGAATACCAGAATATAACAACGGTATATCACGCTTGTATTGGACTGTCAGAAATGCAGCAAAGGACGCAAATGTATTATCTTGCCCAAAATGGGTGTTTTTTTAATACCAGAATATAACAGCACTATCTAATGCTTTTATTTCAATGTGACAAATGCAGCAAAGGCCCCAGATGTAGGGTATTGCAAAAAATCTGTGTTTTTTTTAAACCCAGAATATAATTGCAGTATTTCAAGCTTGTATTTGACTGTCAAAAATGCTACAAAGGCCACAAATGTATTATTTTGCCCAAAATGGGTGTTTTTTAATACCAGAAAATAACAGCGGTATATCATGCATGTATTGAACTGTCAGAAATGCAGCAAAGGCTGCAAATGTATTATCTTGCCTAAAATGGGTGTTTTTTAAAACAAGAATATAACAGCAGTATCTAACACTTGTATTGGACTGTCAGAAATGCAGTAAAAGCCGCAAATGTATTATCTTGCCCAAAATTGGTGTTTTTTTAATACCAGAATATAACAGCACTATCTAACGCTTGTATTTACATAGTAACATAGTAACATAGTACATAAGGCCGAAAAAAGACATTTGTCCATCCAGTTCGGCCTGTCATCCTGCAAGTTGATCCAGAGGAAGGCAAAAAAAACCTGTGAGGTAGAAGCCAATTTTCCTCACTTTAGGGGAATAAAAAATTGCTTCCCGACTCCAATCAGGCAATCAGAATATCTCCCTGGATCAATGACCCCTCTCTAGTAGCTATAGCCTGTAATATTATTACACTCCAGAAATACATCCAGGCCCCTCTTGAATTCCTTTATTGTACTCACCATCACCACCTCCTCAGGCAGAGAGTTCCATAGTCTCACTGCTCTTACCGTAAAAAATCCTTTTCTATGTTTGTGTACAAACCTTCTTTCCTCCAAACGCAGAGGATGTCCCCTCGTCACAGTCACAGTCCTGGGGATAAATAGATGATGGGATAGAACTCTGTACTGACCCCTGATATATTTATACATAGTAATTAGATCTCCCCTCAGTCGTCTTTTTTCTAACGTGAATAACCCTAATTTTGATAATCTTTCAGGGTACTGTAGTTGCCCCATTCCAGTTATTACTTTAGTTGCCCTCCTCTGGACCCTCTCCAGCTCTGCTATGTCTACCTTGTTCACTGGAGCCCAGAACTGTACACAGTAATCCATGTGTGGTCTGACTAATGATTTGTAAAGTAGTAGGAATATGTTCTAATCACGGGCATCTATGCCCCTTTTGATGCAACCCATTATCTTATTGGCCTTGGCAGCAGCTGCCTGACACTGTTTTTTGCAGCTTAGTTTGCTGTTTATTAAAATTCCTAGAACCTTTTCCATGTCAGTGTTACCGAGTGTTTTACCATTTAGTATGTACGGGTGACTTGGATTATTCCTTCCCATGTGCATAACTTTACATTTGTCAGTGTTAAACCTCATCTGCCACTTATCTGCCCAAGCCTGCAATCTATCCAGATCCCTCTGTAGTAGTATACTGTCCTCTTCAGTGTTAATTACTTTACACAGTTTAGTGTCATTTGCGAAAATTGATATTTTACTATGCAAGCCTTCTACAAGATCATTAATAAATATATTGAAGAGAATAGGGCCCAATACTGACCCCTGAGGTACTCCACTAGTGACAGTGACCCAATCTGAGTGTGTACCGTTAATAACCACCCTCTGTTTTCTATCATTGAGCCAGTTACTTACCCACATACAGATGTTTTCTCCCAGTCCGAGCATTCTCATTTTATATACTAACCTTTTATGTGGTACAGTGTCAAATGCTTTGGAGAAGTCCAGATACACGACATCTATTCATTCGCCGCTGTCAAGTCTAGAACTTACCTCCTCATAGAAACTGATTAAATTAGTTTGGCATGACCGATCCCTCACAAAGCCATGCTGATATGGCGTTATTTGCTTATTTCCGTTGAGATGCTCTAACATAGCATCTCTCAGAAAACCTTCAAACAGTTTACCCACAACAGATGTTAAACTTACCGGCCTATAGTTTCCAGGCTCTGTTTTTGGACCCTTTTTGAATATTGGCACCACATTTGCCATGCGCCAATCCTGTGGGACATTCCCTGTCAGTATAGAATCTGCAAATATCAGAAATAAGGGTCTGGCTATGACATTACTTAATTCCCTTAGGATACGGGGGTGTATGCCATCCGGTCCTGGCAATTTGTCTATTTTAATCTTTTTAAGTCGCTGTTGTACTTCTTCCTGGGTCAGACAGGACACTTTTAATGGCGAATTTATTTCAACAATCAGCATTTCATCTGACAGTTTATTTTCCTCAGTGAATACATTGTAGAAAAAAATATTTAACAGCTTCGCTTTCTCCTCATCGCTCTCTGCGACTCCCCCCTCATTACTCTTTAAAGGACCGACACCTTCAGATTTATACTTTTTAACATTTATATAATTGAAGAAAATTTTAGGGTTAGTTTTACTCTCTTTGGCAATTAATCTCTCGGTCTCTAGTTTGGCCGCTTTTATTTGTTTTTTACATGTTCTATTTTTTTCCTTATAGTTTTTCAGTGCTTCCGTGCTACCCTCCTGTTTTAGTGTTTTATATGCTTTCTTTTTGTCATTTATTGCTTTCTTTACAGTTCTGTTATCCACATTGGTTTCTTTTTGTTCCTTAACCTTTTATTCCCATACGGTATGTACCTCTCACAATGAGCTTTTAGGATGTTTTTGAAGATATCCCATTTTGTGGCTGTATTTTTATTTGTGAGGACTTTATCCCATTTAGTTAGGCCTATGGCCTCTTAGTTGGCTAAATTTAGCTTTTTTGAAGTTCGGTATTTTTGTTCCTCCCTGTAGAAACGCTCTTTTGAATGATAATTAGAAGGTTATTACTTTATGGTCACTATTTCCCAGGTGTCCCCCAACCTGCACGTCTGTTGTTCTGTCAGGTCTATTGGTTAATACCAAGTCCAGTATGGCCATCCTTCTAGTCGGGTCCTGAACCAGTTGGGAGAGGTAATTGTCTTTGGTTATTGCCAAGAACCTGTTTCCTTTATGAGATATACAAGTTTCAGTTTCCCAGTCTATATCTGGGTAGTTGAAGTCCCCCATAATAACCACCTCATTATGATTTGCCGCCTTGTCTATCTCATTTAGTAGTAGATTTTCTGTGGACTCTGGTATATTAGGTGGTTTATAGTAAACTCCTATTAGTAATTTATTGTTCTTTTTAGCTCCATATATCTCTACCCACAGTGACTCCACATATTCATGTCCCTCACTTATATCTTCACGGAGTGTGGGCTTTAGACAGGACTTTACATAAAGGCAGACCCCTCCCCCTCTCCAGTTTTGACGATCCTTTCTAAACAGACTGTAACCTTGTACATTAACTGCCCAGTCATAGCTATCGTCCAGCCATGTCTCAGTTATTCCCACTATGTCATAGTCCTCCTCACACATCACTAATTCCAGTTCACCAGTTTTATTAGTCAGGCTTCTGGCATTAGTATACATACATTTGAGAGGTTTATGTATATTTGTTACCCTACACCTTTCCTTCTGAACTGATCTAGTCCCTCCTTCCATTCCTCCCCCAGTCCCACTACCTTGCCCCCGGTCTCTATCTGCACTATCTTCCCATCCTGTAACATAATTACCCTCCCCCCCCAGTTCCTAGTTTAAACACTCCTCCAACCTTATAGCCATCTTCTTCCCCAACACAGCTGCCCCTTCCCCATTGAGGTGCAGCCCGTCCCTACGATAGAGCCTGTAGCCAATAGAGAAGTCGGCCCAGTTCTCCAGGAACCCAAACCCCTCCTTCCTACACCAGTTCTTGAGCCACTTGTTAATTTCCCTAATCTCTCGCTGCCTTTCTTGTGTGGCCCATGGTACAGGTAGTATTTCGGAAAATACTACCTTTGAGGTCCTTGCCCTAAGCTTTTGACCTAAATCCCTGAAATCATTTTTAAGGACTCTCCACCTACCCCTAACTTTGTCATTGGTTCCGATATGGACCATGACCGCTGGATCTTCTCCAGCCCCTCCCAGTAATCTGTCAACCCGATCCGCGATGTGTCGAACTCTAGCGCCAGGAAGACAGCACACTGTTCGGCGATCACGGTCTTTGTGACAGATTTCCCTATCTGTTCCCCTAATAATGGAGTCTCCCACTACCAGCACCTGTCTGGCCTGCCCTGCTCTCCTGGTCCCCTGCTTACTGGAGCTGACATTCCCCTGACTGGCAGAGGAAGTGTCCGGCTGCGGCAGTGCCGTCCCTGGACTGATATCCCCCTCATCTGCCAAACGTGCAAACTTGTTGGGGTGTGTCAGATCAGGGCTAGCCTCCCTGGCACTCTTTCCTCTACCCCGCTTTCTAACTTTTACCCAGCTAGCTACCTCACTTTCCTCAGCCTCCTCTCTGTCACCCTCCCTCTCATCTACCCCAAAGAGTGCTTGCTCGGTGAGAAGCAAACTCTTCTGCAAATTGTCAATGCCTCTCAGTGTTGCAACTTGCCCATTTAGAGACTCGATTTGCGATTCCAAACGGATAATTTGCTCACATCTTGAACAAAGATATTCACCCTTGAACGGCTGTTCAAGGACTGCATACATCATGCAAGATGTGCACTGGACTGCGTTGTCAATTGTGCAACACATACTAAATGGGGATTACACCACAAAAGCGAAAAATACAATATAATGTAGTACTAAGAACTGGCTAATTGCAGTCCCCCACTGAAGTCCCTGAATCTAAAGTCACTTAATCTTAAGTCACACACTTACGCAACCACACTTAATCAACCACGCGTCGCGGTCAAACTCGCATTATATATCTCCTTATATAAATATAAATGCAGCTCACTACACCAGCCTGGTTTGTTTTCCCTCTGGATTCAAAAAGGCTGTGCTGCTCTCACTGCTGAGTTTTTATAGTCTCCTAATTAGACAGCCACACCCTAATTAGACAGCCACACCCTAATTGCTCACCTGTGCAACTCCTGGAGAAGGAAAAAAAAAGTGTTATCACAGCACACAATACAGTCAAACACAGCCACTCATCAATGTCCACAAATAATTTAGCTCTCAGATACTCCCTCACTTAATCGTAAGTCACACACTTACGCAACCACACTTAATTAACCACGCGTCGCGGTCAAACTCGCGTTATATATCTCCTTATATAAATATAAATGCAGCTCACTACACTAGCCTGGTTTGTTTTCCCACTGGATTCAAAAAAGGTGCGTTTGAAGTGTCGATGATCAATGTGTCCTGCAATTCACACTAATTCTCGTAGCTAGCTGCGTTCTTCATTGACGCGCGAGCCGAGTGATCCACCGCTAAGAGTCGCTCATGACTTACCACAGGGGGTATTTCACTGTGACAAATGCAGCAAAGGCCCCAGATGTAGGGTATTGCAAAAAATGGGTGTTTTTTTAAAACCCAGAATATAATTGCAGTATTTCAAGCTTGTATTTCACTGTCACAAATGCAACAAAGGCCACAAATGTATTATCTTGCCCAAAATTGTTGTTTTGAGAATACCAGAATATAACAGCGGTATATAACGCTTGTATTTCACACTGACAAAAATGCAGCAAAGGCTGCAAATGTATTATCTGCAAATGGGTGTTTTTTAAAACAAGAATATAACAGCAGTATCTAACACTTGTATTGGACTGTCAGAAATGCAGCAAAGGCCGCAAATTTATTATCTTGCCCAAAATGGGTGTTTTTTTTAATACCAGAATATAACTGTCACGGCTGTATGTGAGCAACAAGAGCATACACAGTAAATAGAGCTACTGACCGGACCCAAACTAGGGAGGATAAAGGGTGACCCCTGTCAGACCTTTAAAGGTCTCCCTATGCTGCTAAAGCACATGCTCGGATCCAAATGGTGGAACGAGGCATGCCCGCGTACCTAAGACTGATGACCACTGTAACCCCTACAATAGTGGAAGGGGCACGGCCACCGGTGCCCTGCTCAGTATATGGAGGGAACCTTGGTCACCTCAGATCCAGTCAGAAAATAAACAGATACACTACAATGCCACTGCCTGCCATATCTCTGATGGAGACCACATACAGTCAGATCCATAAATATTGGGACATGGACACAATTCTAACATTTTTGGCTCTATACATCACCACAATGGATTTGAAATGAAACGAACAAGATGTGCTTTAACTGCAGACCGTCCAAATCCGGTGAACGGTGCAGGAATTACAACAGTTCACCTGATTTGGATGTAAATACTATCAAATTAAAGCTGACAGTCTGCAGTTAAAGCACATCTTGTTCGTTTCCTTTCAAATCCATTGTGGTGGTGTATAGAGCCAAAAATGTTAGAATTGTGTCCATGTCCCAATATTTATGGACCTGACTGTATACACACAAGACAGCAAGGTCTTGCATGGACAGTGTAGGGATTGTGAAAACCCTATATTTATTTAGGTAGATAGATGATTTTATCATCATTCACAGGAAAGAGGCAGTTATTGGACTGTTTCTTAGTAAACTTCTAAAAATACAAGAAAATTTCTGTGCATGTGCTGCCTTTTTTTGCCAAAAAAACTGTTCCAATCCTCTGCAGTTCATAATGTGCAACAGGCATATTTCCTAGCATTAGCAACATATATTTTGCTGCATATGCTACATAATTGCACAGTTTTCTTTCCAAAAACCTGTTGCAAAGCTTCTAACATTTATATCTGTGCACATATGCATATTTTAATGCATCAGTAGCAGTGTATATTTTAGTTGCAATCTTTGGTCATCCTATCTTGCCTTTTTCTGTTTCTTTCATTGCTGTTTTCCAAAAATCTGCTTCAATTTTTATATATATTATTAGTGAATATTGGAATTATCAATTTTTTTTCAGAAAGAGACATTGCTTCTTCCGATAGCACTGTGTATAAACACAGACAGGCATCTGCCCCAGGAAGGATGAATTATTGAAACAGTTTTGATTTTAAACAGCATAACAAATCTAATGGTGCAGTGTGTTTTTAAACAGGCTGTTTCTCAACAGTTGCATTTACCCATTACCCAATTTAGGGAAAAAAGTAGATGCAATAAAAAACACTCAACAAATGTTACTCTTGGACTATTTTTGTTATTAAAATTACAGAATTAAAACATATATGAAGAATAACATCAATGATATGCATAGATGTTAAGGTGACAGAAAGAAAACCCACAACTTCAGTGATAAAGCTTATGATTTGACATTTCAAAGGCTTATGGCTTAAAGGGGTATTCCAGTCGGTTGAAGCTATCCCCTATCCTTACCAATCATGAGAACGGGGGCCCTGTACCCTCTGAAGCCCCCCTGAAAAAAATGGACTTGCCGGTTGGGCAAGTGCGCTGCAGCTCCATTCATTTCTATGGGGATTCTGGAGATAGTTGAGCGCTGTACTCTGCAATCTCCATTCTTTTGAGGGGGGCTGCAGAGTATATGGAGCACCGGTTCTCATGATAGTGGGGGTCCCAGCGGTAGGACCCCACCAATGTAATAGTTATCCCCTTTCCTATGGATAAGGGATAACTTCAACCAACTAGAATACCCATTTAAGTTCTGCTATTCCAATGCTTACTGGGCCAGAACTACTCTCCAATGCTTGGTCCTGGCTTAACACACAAATTTAGAAAAGACTGCTCAGCCACTAACTGGCTTAGATGTGTCACCCATGATTGGTGAGAAAGTATGTCCTGTCATTTCCAGTGTGTCATGTCAGGACCAGGAATAGAAGACCAGTGGGGAATTGTTAAGCATTAGAATAAAAATGGCAAGGGATCTTTATTTTTCTTTTTTTACCCATTTTACCCCATATATAAAAATTATCCAACTGGAAAACCTCCTTAACATTAAAAGTAAAGTATCAATTCAGTATAATGATGGCTCTTGGGCACTACACTCAAGTCTGCATCCAAAAATAGCAAAACCCAGAAGGAAACCTGACAGATCCCATTATAGGTAGGTCAATGGGATCAAGTTTTGCATAGCTGTCTTACCATAGCTACTTTATGAAAAGAACCTAAAACACTATTGCTGATATAACAGCAGGATAGGCAACTGATCTGCAGCAAAATTTCAAACCAGATAACAATTTAGTAAATTTTGATATGTATTCAACACTTGTCATTTGCCAAAATATTTATTGAGGAAAAGAAGTACAAAAGTTTTAATTTCATAGAGTAACTATTTTGAGTGTAAGAAATGTCAACAGTTTTATGATGTCCTAACTAAGGCTACTTTCACAATAGCGGTAGCCTTTTCCGGCAGTCTGTTCTGTACTACCGCAAGTCCACCATGCCACCGGAAGTCTGCTCTGGCTCTATATAGTATAATGGGGGTGGGCCGGAGGTCCGGCCGCAGCACAGTAAACCAGCTGAGAGGCAGCCAGATAAAAAACGCAGCATGTTGTAGTTTTATTCTGGCTGCCCTTTGGCTTGTTTGCCAAGCTGCGGCTGGACCTCTAGCCCACCCTAATTGTAGTGAATGGAGCTGAAGCGGACTTCCGGCAGCACAGTGGACTCGCAGTAGTATGGATCGGGCAGGCTGTTCCGGCGTTGGAGCAGCATGCCAGAAAAAAGGCTACCGCTAGTGTGAAAGTAGCCTAAGAGCAACATAAACTAATGACAGATCCACTTAGCAAAATACTGTGTTACTTTCTTTAAGTGAATCAGCCATTGTACTGAACAGCTCCAGAGCATACCAAACAAATCCCCATGTTCATGAGCTCAAAGCTCTCCCCGTCCACCTGCGTCTGATTGTTTCCATATGAATTAGCAGCAGGTGGGCAGAGAGCAATAAGCACATGAATATGGGGACTCGTTTGTCATGCGCTGGAGCAGTTCAGTACAAGATTTTAGCAAAATGGCTTAATCAATTAAAGAAAGTGACTAGAGATGAGCAAAGTGTTCAAAAATCCGATTCAGATGCTAGGCAAAATTTTTCCAAAAATATTTGATTAGAGGTTATGCGGAACTTGGCATTGGCGCCTGCGCAATCAAAAAGGAGGAGCTGTGGGCGCAGTCTACTTCCTGTAGTCTCTTCGTTCCTGCCTGCGAGGGAGAAGGGTGGACGCCATTTATATATGAGTATAATTCTTTTTTTTTGTATGTTGATCATCCAGAAATAAATATAAGCAGCTCCTATGTATTTATACATAGGAGCTGTAGTACATAGGACATGCTAGGAGTAGAAGTCTTGTGGAATACTACTCCTAGCATCCACTATGTACTTGCACCACATTCAGTCCCTATGTACTTTTGCATAGGGACTGCAGGTGGTGCAAGTACATAGTGGCTGCTAGGGGTAGTAGTCTTGATGACTACCACTCCTAGCATCCACTATGTACTTGCACCACATGCAGTCCCTATGCAAAAGTACTGTAACGGTCACGTACACACACACACACAGGGGGGAGGGAAGTGACCACTGCGCTCCACCCTTACCCCTGGCCCTGCCTACTTGCCTCGCGAGTCCTAATGACAGGGGTCAACTGGACGGCAATCCCTAACTTGGAATAAGTGCAGGGATGACAGACAGACAAACAACAGGACGTGAACGGACCGAGTCAATACCAGGAAAGCTACAAAGTACAAATGGAGCAAGCAGAGAATTGTCAGGAGAAGCCGGGTCATAAATACCAGGAGAGCAGCAAAGTACACAAGGAGCAGGCAGAGGATCGTCAGGAATTCAGCAGGAGGTAAGTACGCCAGGAAAGACCAAATCACAGGTGGAACCTAAATTAACAGGCAACCTGTGGCCAGCAGGCTGCCTGTATTTATAGTGGGGAGTGAGGGTCATGTGACGTGGCCAGCGTCACATGACCGACAGACCAACCAGTCGAGCACCGAGTGATCAGCTCGGCGCTCAAGGCAGACTAGGAGCAGGGAGCCACCCAGCTAGTAAAGCAGCCCTGGGAATGAGGTCAAACACAGATCCTCATTCCCAAAGCTAAGCAACAGTTCTGCGGGCAATGGGGGACCGAATGCACCTTCGGAACCCCGTTACAGTACCCCTCCTTTTACGAGGGGCCACCGGACCCAAGACTTCAGGCGATGGCTTTTCAGGGTGTTCTAAATGAAATTTTAGAACAAGTCTAGGAGCATGAACCTCCCTGACAGGTACCCAAGATCTCTCTTCAGGTCCATACCCCTTCCAGTGAATCAGGTACTGCAAGGAATTACGCACCTTCCTGACATCCACTATTTTAGACACCACATACTCAACAGCATCATTAACAGGAACCGGCGGAGGTGAGGCTTTTGCTGGTACTACCGGTTGAAAATATTTTTTAAGTAGAGACTTATGGAACACATTATGAATGTGGAATGACTCGGGCAGCTCCAACCTAAAAGATACCGGGTTAATCACCTCCGTGATCTTATATGGTCCAATAAAACGAGGAGCAAACTTTTTAGAATCTACCTTAAGAGAGAGATTCTTGGAGGACAACCATACCTTATCCCCAACCTGAAAATTCACCCCCCTTGAACGTCTCCTATCGGCCTTGAGTTTCTGAGAACTTTGAGCCTTTTCTAAGTTCGATTGAACCCGGGCCCAAACTGTGCACAGTTCAGAGGAGAGCCTATCTGCCTCAGGGTTAGAGGAGGAGACGGATGACCCAGAATGAAAATGGGGATGGAAACCATGGTTACAAAAGAAAGGTGAAACCCCAGCAGAAGAATTGACACGGTTATTCAAAGCAAATTCAGCCAATGGAAGAAATTTCACCCATGATTGCTGGTCATCAGCAACATACGACCTCAAGAATTGTTCGACAGACTGATTAAGGCGTTCAGTCTGCCCATTACTCTCAGGGTGGTAGGCAGAGGAAAAAGACAATGAAATTTTACATTTTTGACAGAAGGCCCTCCAGAATTTGGACACAAACTGCACACCCCTGTCAGAAACAATATTTTCCGGGATACCATGCAATCGAACAATTTCTTTCACAAAAATAGACGCCAGGGTTTTGGCATTCGGGAGTTTAGACAGGGGAATGAAATGGACCATCTTGCTAAACCTATCAACCACTACCCAAACTACAGTCTTATCCTCCGCCGGCGGTAGGTCAGTTATAAAGTCCATTGAGATATGGGACCAGGGTCTACTGGGAATGGGTAGGGGTCGTAGGTTACCAGCAGGGCGAGTCCTAGGTGTCTTGGACCTGGCACAAACCTCACAGGCTGACACGTAGGACTTGACATCCCTAGTTAGATTGGGCCACCAATAAGATCTAGAAACCAGATCCTTAGTGCCCTCAACACCCGGATGTCCACAAAAGGCAGAATCGTGACACTCACCCAACAGCTGGAGACGAAATTGTACGGGAACAAACAACTTATCTGTTGGGGTGGATACCGGTTCCAGATGTTGTTCAGACCTAATGCGAGCCGAGATATCCTGGGTAAGAGCTGCTAAGAAGATTTTTGCTGGTAGGATGGATTCAGGTGGTACCTCAGTAGGTTGAAAAGCCTGGAAGCTCCGAGATAATGCGTCCGCCTTCACATTTTTACTTCCTGGCCTGAACGTGATGGAAAAATCAAAACGAGTAAAAAACAGAGCCCATCTGGCTTGACGGGGATTCAACCTCTTAGCAGACTCGAGAAACATAAGGTTTTTATGGTCAGTGACAACAGTTACACAATGCCTTGCCCCCTCCAGAAAATGTCTCCACTCCTCAAATGCCCATTTAATGGCCAGCAGCTCCCTATTCCCTATGTCGTAGTTTCTCTCCGTGGGAGAGAATTTCCTGGAGAAGAAGGCACATGGTCTCAGATTAGTGAGGCTAGCAGGACCTTGTGAAAGGACTGCTCCTGCGCCGTCCTCGGACTGGGAGCGCTACTGAATGCCTTTTTTAATTTTTCAAATGAAGAAATGGCCTCAGTAGACCAATTCTCCAAATCCGCCCCTTTCTTAGTAAGGTCGGTCAACGGTTTAGCAATTACGGAAAAATTCATAATAAATTTACGATAGTAATTGGCAAAATCTAAGAACCGTTGTAAGGCCTTTAAGGATGAAGGTCTTACCCATTCCTTAATTGCTAGTACCTTACCAGGATCCATCTTGAAGGCGTGAGGAGTCAGAACATGCCCTAGAAACAGAATCTCCTGTACACCAAAGACACATTTCTCTTGTTTAGCGGATAGCTGATTCTCCCTCAACACCTCTAATACTTGTTTAACATGAGACACATGGGATTCGAAGTCAGGAGAGAATATCAAAATGTCGTCAAGATAGACAATAACAAATTTACCTAAGAACTCTCTAAGAATGTCATTCATGAAGTTTTGGAACACAGCTGGGGCATTGCTGAGTCCAAAAGGCATCACCTGATATTCAAAGTGTCCTACCGGAGTATTGAACGCTGTCTTCCATTCGTCTCCCTCCTTGATTCGGATTAGATTGTATGCCCCTTTCAGGTCAATTTTGGAAAACCAGGTTGCCCTCAGAACCTGGTTAAATAAATCCGGAATCAATGGGAGGGAGTATCTATTCTGGACAGTGATTTTATTTAATCTCCGGTAATCGATACATGGCCTAAGACCACCATCTTTTTTCTTAACGAAGAAAAACCCCGCCCCCATAGGAGAGACAGAAGGTCTAATATGCCCTTTACCAAGACTCTCCTTAATATAATCTTCCATGGCCTTGCGTTCGGGCATAGAAAGATTATAAATTCGTCCTTTAGGAAACTTGGCCCCCTCTACTAGCTCTATGGTACAATCATAAGGTCTATGGGGGGGGTAGAATCTCCGGAGTTGGTGATGAGAATACATCAGAATATTCTCTAACAACAGAGGGTAAAGTATCAGACTTTACTGAGACCCCAGCCTGTACCACGGACAAGCACGAGTCACACTTAGGCCCCCATCTCACCAACTCCCCATTGGACCAATCTATAGTGGGGTTATGTAGTCGGAGCCAAGGCAACCCTAGTACCACCTCAGCAGGTAGGTTCTCCAGGACTAGAAGCGAACATCTCTCTGAGTGGCACACACCCACGGTTAGAGAAATCTCTGAGGTACATAAGCTCACCGTACCACCAATAAGAGGAGTAGCATCAATAACCATGACATGGATAGGAGTTGGTAAGGCAAACATAGGAATACCCAATCTTACAGCATACTCAGAGTCAATAAAGCTAGCCTCTGAGCCAGAATCAATAAAGGCCTTACCCGGCCATTTATCTACTCCCAGAGAAATCGTAATGGGTACCGAAAGCTTACATTTAGAAAATTCAGGGTGTAACTGGTCTTTAGGTTGCCTTGCCTTAGGAGACTTGACAGAGAGGACCTTCTTAGGACACTGGTTGATCCAATGGTCAGGATCTCCACAGTAAAAGCATTCTCCACGTCTGCGGCGAAGATTCCCTCGGGTCATGCCAACCTGCATGGGTTCCTCGGTGGAGACCTCAGCATTGTCTCTGGGATAGGCCTCTGGCTGGACCACCATCTGGGAAGAGAACTGTTGTTCCTGTCGTCTCTCTCTAACCCGTCGGTCAAGTCGGACAACAAGGGTCATCATCTCCTCTAAGGTCTCTGGAAGTTGATAACTGTCCAGAAGATCCTTTAATTTATCAGACAGACCTGACCTGAACTGACTCTTCAGGGCTGGTTCGTTTCATCCTGAGGGGACACACCACCTTCTGAATTGGGTGCAATAATCCTCCGCTGGTAAATTGCCCTGAACCAGTGCCTTTAGAGCCGTCTCGGCTACTAGAGCCCTGTCTGGTTCATCATAGAGGGTACCCAGGGCCTGAAAGAACCCCTCCCCAGAATATAAACAACTGGCGCCAGCAGGTAAAGAGAACGCCCAGTCCTGGGGATCACCCTGTAATCGGGAAATGATAATGCCCACGCATTGACTCTCGGGGCCAGAGGACACGGGGCGCAAACAGAAGTAAAGTTTGCAACTCTCCTTAAAAGAGAGAAACTTCTTCCGGTCTCCAGAAAAGGGTTCTGGGAGCTTAATCTGGGGCTCAAAATGCGGACTGGAGGCCTGAGGAGTGGAAGAACCTTGCCCTAACTTAAAAGAACTGAGTTTTCCCCCTAACTCCTGCACCCTCTGCGTCAGATTAGAGACATGGTCAGTCAGGGTCACCAGAGGATTCATCATACAGTGGTTATTGGGCCTGTTAATCTGTAACGGTCGCGTACACACACACACAGGGGGGAGGGAAGTGACCACTGCGCTCCACCCTTACCCCTGGCCCTGCCTACTTGCCTCGCGAGTCCTAATGACAGGGGACAACTGGACGGCAATCCCTAACTTGGAATAAGGGCAGGGATGACAGACAGACAAACAACAGGACATGAACGGACCGAGTCAATACCAGGAAAGCTACAAAGTACAAATGAAGCAAGCAGAGAAGTGTCAGGAGAAGCCGGGGTCATAAATACCAGGAGAGCAACAAAGTACACTAGGAGCAGGCAGAGGATCGTCAGGAATTCAGCAGGAGGTAAGTACGCCAGGAAAGACCAAATCACAGGTGGAACCTAAATTAACAGGCAACCTGTGGCCAGCAGGCTGCCTGTATTTATAGTGGGGAATGAGGGTCATGTGACGTGGCCAGCGTCACATGACCGACAGACCAACCAGTCGAGCGCCGAGTGATCAGCTCGGTGCTCAAGGCAGACTAGGAGCAGGGAGCCACCCAGCTAGTAAAGCAGCCCTGGGAATGAGGTTAAACACAGATCCTCATTCCCAAAGCTAAGCAACAGTTCTGCGGGCAATGGGGAACCGAGTGCACCTTCGGAACCCCGATACAAGTACATAGGGACTGCAGGTGGTGCAAGTACATAGTGGATGCTAGGGGTAGTAGTCCTGATGACTCAACAGGAATAACTCTTCTATATTTTTTTTCTCATGTAGGCCAGAAAATATCAAAAGAAAATTATAAAAAAATACAAAACACACAATTGCCCTTCCCGCAAGCCCGCTAGAGCGCCTGACGATCCAACAAGTATTGACAGAAAAACAGACCCACAAGACAGTAAATTTTTATCAGAACTTCGAAAATAATGTCCAGTAAGTAATATTTGTGTGGGTTTGTTGTATTATTAATAGTTTAAATCTAATTAGTTTTTTCTATAGGCACATCATCTTCAACTGAGCCCGGGAGCTCTCCTCCAAGACGACATCGTCAACATGATACGGTATGCACATTTTTGAAGCATTCGCCATTATAATATCATGACAGGATTGTAAAAATTGCATTCTTTTATTTCACAGTAATCATCTGTGGAGGAGAGGCTTCCCGGCCAAGAGACCGCAGGAGAGGAGGAAGTCGGTGGTGGAGGACAGCAAGCGGTAATTTAATTTTTTACATTTATTGTTTTAAATCACAATTATGATTTGTATGTTTCTAAATTTTTCTTATTTTTACTATTACAGTCAGCTCGACCCGTTGACTCCAATAAAGGTCGTCGAGCCACAGCCAGAGGAAGTCAGGGAGCACACGGCAGTCGTGGTCGTGTGAGTATTTTCAGAAAGAGTGTTTTTAATTCGAAATCTGTCAAACATTACGTTAACATTTTTTATTTATTTTTTCTATTTTTAGGCTTCCCGAGGCTCCACCAGAACAGATGAGGAGGACGTCTGCGTTTTTTTTAATCGACAACAAACTCCTCATCCAGATGGTGGAGGACCGACCACCATTGTGGGACCACACCGACCGCCACCACGCGCCATCATGCGACCCGGCTCCTCTGGCTGGAGATCTGTGAGGCGATAGTGCCAAATTGGGACGACCTCAATGAAAGTCAACGGGATGAGTGCCTTAAGTATACAGTATTTATTTGTATACTGCTTGCGTCTGCTTTTCAGTCAAAATTGGTTTTGTGTCTGGTTGAAGTTGGTCACTGCTACCTATAGTGAACATCAATATTTTTTTTATTGTTGTTGTGGCAGGTTCAATCAAATAGTAAACCATTTTTTAATGTCCGAAACAATCAATTAATATTAATAATTAATTTATTTTTTGTTTTCTTTTTCTTGTTGACAGGGACGACAATCATGGTGCGGTGGCGGTCAATGAGGGACCGTTACAAGAAGGACTTTAACGAGGAGATCAAGCGCCCCCCATTGTGGGTCCAGAGGAACCCGAAAGCGGCCGTACCGTTATGCGGCCGCATTAGGGTTCCTTAGAAGAACCCTACAGCTGCGAAGGTAAGATCTAATGTTTATACTAATTTAGAATTTTGATCTCCAATCTATGTGTGTGGCCAAGGCAGACTGTTATTTGACACTCTGTCCGGGACATCCACATATAGTTCTCTATTTTTTCATTAATTACTTTTTTGTTTCCTTTACAGCACATCAAGCAGTATTCGGGCGCCCAAACCTCCTCGTGAAGTCCTTCCATTGGCTGGCGCACCGGAGGCGGTCCCGGAAGAGCCGCCCACCGCAGGTCCCTCTCGTCCCACTCCAACAGCTGGTCGGGACCTCAATGTTCCCCTACCCGTGCCCTCTGGCGACTCAACAATGGCACCACTGTTTGAGGCCTTGATGCGTCGCCAGAGGACCGGTAGGAGCCGTCAGGCGGACTACGAGGATCTCACAAGGCTCGTTTACGAGTCCTTGATGGGATTCACCAATAGATTTGCCGCTTTGGAGGACACAGTGCGACGTCTGCAGGAGGGGGCGGTGCTGACGTCGCAGTTAGGTCCGGTGCCTCACTATTGGTTATCGTTGCTCCCCCTGTTTGAGGCCCAAAGACAGGTGGACAGTGTCTTGTGGCAAGTACAGCACCGCCCCACATCCTATCCCGCGTCCATGCCCTATCCTCCATCCATGCCCTATCCTCCATCCATGCCCTATCCTCCATCCATGCCCTATCCCCCATTCCAACCTTAACAACCCCCTTCCCAAACTACCTACCCCCCATCCCAAACTCCTCATCCCCCTTCCCAACCTCCTCAGCCCCCATCCCAGCCCCCCCATTCCCAATCCACCGAGCACTTTAATCAACACTTTTCTCATTCTCCTCCTAATTACTTTCCTGCAACCAGTTTCAACACTCCCTCTACTCTTGCTCGGTCAACTCCTTCGCCTGCCCCCCTCCAGATTGCATACTCCCTCTGTCGTACTTGCCACAACACACACTTCTATGTCCACAAAGGCACAAGAACAGGACCAAGGGGTACCAAATCGTGTTCTGCCCTCCACCACCCAATCTTCTACTCCAACTGGGCCTACATACAGGCATTTGTAGACTTTTTTTATATAAAGTTTTTATTTATATTATTTAGAAATATATATATTTTAAAATAAAATATATTTGTTTTGGAAAATTTAATTTGTTTTGTATTTTTTTAAACAGTGGTTACAAAAACTTAACATCTCAAATCGCTTTTGAAGCGAACAATACTTGGGTCGCTCCACCAGCGATGGGAGATAACTTATAGTGTATGTAGAACAGGCCTGACAAAATCTCCCAGTGCCAGTGGAGCGACACAAGTATGTGTCGCTCCTCTAAAGTGGGGAGATTGAACAAGAGTCTCTATAACAGGCCTGACAAAATCTCCCAGCGCCAGTGGAGCGACACAAGTATGTGTCGCTCCTCTGGTGTGGGGAGATTGAACAAGAGTCTCTATAACAGGCCTGACAAAATCTACCAACGCCAGTGGAGCGACACAAGTATGTGTTGCTCCTCAAGCGTTGGTAGATTGAACATTAGTGTCTATAACAAGCCGGACATAATATCCCTGCTCCATTGGAGTGACGCAAGTATGTGTCGCTCCTCAAGTGTGGAGACATAAATATACAAAAAAAAATTACAAGTACGTTGATAAACAATATTTATTGAACAAAAAATCCAATATACAACAATACACCACACTGTAACCACCAACAAACAAACAAGGCAAACAAACAGAACTTAATGGTTCTTTGCAAATTAATTACAAAATGTTTATACAAATCAGTCCTGCCAGTCCACCCTTCCTGCATCAGAGCAGAAATAATCTGCAAAACAGTCTCTCATCCGTGCAACCGCTAAACTTGACCGCGGTCCAAAACTTTGAATGCTTGCCATTTCGCTGTCCTCCGGTATCTGTTCCAAATTTATTGGTTCTTTTTTAAGGAGGAAGTTGTGTAACACAACAGCAGACTTTACAACCTCGTCGACAGATTATACCTTCATATGAATGGGTTTAGTAAAAATCCTCCATTTTGCAACCATAATCCCGAATGTGCATTCAACCATCCTTCGAGCCCTGGTCAAGCGGTAGTTGAATGTGCGTTCTTTTTAAATCTAATCCATGGCTGGAATACAGTTTCAGAAGATTTCCACAAATTTTGAAGGCCTCATCACCAATGAATACAAACGGCATGGGTGGGCCATCTGTACCTGCCAGTGGTTGAGGCAGAGGAAAATAAAATTGCCTGTTATATAGACTACGGCCCATATAAGAATTAAAAAAAAACATTGAATCGTTGGTGCGTCCATAGGCCCCTACGTCGACAGCAACAAAACGATATTGGGCATCTGCGATGGCCATTAGGATGATCAAAAAATATTTCTTGTAGTTGAAAAAGCCTTATCCGGTTCCTTGGGGCTTGATAATCCTAATATGTTTCCCGTCTACCGCACCGATGCAGTTTGGAAACTGACAAATGTCCAAAAAAAATTCAGCTATTTCTGTACAATGCTGTCGAGTTGGATGTGGGATAAATTCATCATGCAGTTGTTCCCACTAAACACTGCATGTCTCCTTCACAATTATGGAGACAGTTGATATCCCAAGGCGAAATTTAATATTTTCTCCACTTGCCAGAAACCTAAAAAAAAAAATATATATAGGGTAAATCCTAGTAAAATACTTTTCAAAAAAATAACATACAAGGTACATCAATCGTACGCAATTCTATGGGACCTTATGGCCATTCATTTGTTCGGTCAAAATTTTTTGCGGCCTAAAAATTTTTTTTAGAAAATGCAATGATAAAACTGGCTCTCCATGGCGAACAATATCACAGTGCTTTCAACATCGTTAATGCCCAATATATGGATGAAAAGTTTACCATTAAAGATGTTGAAGTCAAAATAATAATGCTGAGCCTCATTTGTAGCCCCAATTATGCACTTTGTACAGTGATGCCAGAATAACTTAGGACATTTTGGTTCACAAAGATTTATGGTGTCACTTTAAAACCAAAAATATCAACCGTAAAAAATGTATACTAAAAATAAATTTAGCAATATATAATATTTATTACAATGTTCTTTACCTTATGGTTAGCAATAGGCGTTCTGCTGTGGAAACACAGCGGCGGAAAGTGGTTTCTTGTCTTTAGATGTGAGGTGACACACGTTGTAAGAGATCATCAAAACTTTCTACGGTCATCCATAAGTAATTAAATAACTTTTCTGGATAATTGCTCAATTCAGGAAACAGAGTTTCAAAAGCCCCCTTTCTTATTCTTGCAGAGGTTATTGGATGCACCCAATAGCCACGCTTACGACACCATCTGGTTCGAAGAAGTCTTCTCCAGCGTGAAACTAGAATTAGAGCCTGAAATCCAAAATGAATATGGTCCAGCATCATCTTTGCAATCTTCAGAGGGAGCATCTGAGTGGTAAGTGACCTTCGGTTGTCTTTTATAGTCACTGTAGTATTTGCATAACTGATTGCATCTCTTTCATCTCTCATCCCACAATTATTTTGCAAATTACTGTTTCCCAGGGAGCTTTGCACTTTGGATTGCTGTGTCGAGACTCTTAAATGAGGCTCCACAGTGTTTTCTGTAGCTGGTCTCCCTAAGATACCATTGTTTTGTTTGAGTAGTCTCCAAGGCATTGCTCCCGGTTAGCCAGAATCCTACTCCACACTGATGAGGGGCAACACCCCGAAACAGCTGGCTGTGGATGGATAACTGGCTAAGGTCTTCCCCGTCACATCCTTAAAGCTTGTAAAAGAGCGGGATCTTGACATAGGGGCCACTTGATATGGTGGATTTGGTGATCTCTGTAATGGGGACACCCCTTTGCCCGGTTTTCCTTCCTTTGAGGGATATCTGGCTTTCACTGTGTTGAAGACCCATAACTGGGGCTCCACAATTATTTTGCATATCTCTCAAAATTTTATTACTACATCCATATTGTTGTCTTTTGCATATTTTGATGAGAGTGAAATGTTCAATGATATTGTGGCAATTTCTTAAGAGCCCCCTTATGTTTTTTTTTTTATGGTTGCATAATTTACTGACCCATATCCCTCTATACGGTCCCATAATTGGTCACGCTGACCCACTTTCCACCAGTTATAAGTCTAACTTAGCACCCCGTTCCTACATTTTGGCAAACATGTCACTAATGCCAATAACTTCCTTAAAGGATATTTTTGCACTAATATTACAATCTACAAACACCATTAGCCTCTTGTTGTGATTAATGTTGAGCATGAATATTCTAATCGCAAATTTTTATCGCGAACATCGGCACTTGAATTCGCGAAGATCTATAATATATTGCCATATCTTTGTAATAGCGAATATTATTTATTTTTTATATCACTGGATAAACCTATAATCTTTTCTCACTTATTGTATATAGCTACTCTTAATCCTTATTATGGTATCTATCATCCATACCTATTTTTTTATAGTTATTATTTTACCTATCGCTAATTAACTTTTATCATAAGTATTTTCCTACCTATTATTAATAATTTATTTTTATAAATGATATATTATTTTATTTTTTAAATAAATCATTACCTATTACTCACAATAAACATATAACAGACAATCAAAAAAGGCTGTATGCCAAAAGCCGGGTATGTGCAAGCCAACAATCTATCCATGAGACAGGTACAGTCAGCATACTTTACAATGGCAGCCTTGTGCACTATGAGACATACAAGACCAGCTTTACATTTTTATTATAAAACTAAAAAAAAACTTACAAACAATTTCATCAAAAGTTTCTCAAGAAGCTCATTCCACATGTTAATATTCCACAATGTAGCAGCTCTGACACCTAAACATTTTCTGTCACATAAATAAAAAAACATAAGTCTCACTTAAAGCAAGTTTGATGCATTATTTTGCATTCAGTCTCTCCTGAACAACAAAATATTACAAACTTTCCATAATGCATTTTTCAAGCAGTTCACCATAGTCCATAATTCCTGCTTCTTACCTGTCTGAGGCACAGTACAAAGTCCATACATTACTAGTTCGTGATTCAAGAAGCCCAGATCACAAGTATGCTTCAGCAACACACCCACCCTCCTCCATAAGTTCTGTGCATACTTACAATTCCACATTACTTGGACAGAGGTTTCATCCATAACACTTTGCTGTTGACACCAGTCCTCTCCTGTGCTGAAAGGCTTTCTTTGGTAGACAATCCTGCATTACCATCCAGGCTGTCTTTTAAACAGTTTGAGAGGTAAGCGCAATTACACAGCTTCCAACAACATTCCAAAGACTTGGCATCTGTATAATTTGAGACTGGACAGACTTATTTCTTATTATTCAGATGTTGTTGTTTTTTTTTTAGCATTATCCAAACAGTCTCTTTCACAATTCTCTAGGGAGTACGAATTGCCTTGGTGGGACAAGCAACACTGGTACTGTTAAAATAATTTGTATCCATTGGCGTTTCCGGAACAAATGTCCTGCTGCATACTTTAGGAAAAAAGTTTAGGTATTCTCAGTTCTTTTAATCATCCTGAAGCATATGCAAAAGAATACAGAATTTTCTTAATATTTGGTATCCCTTTGCCTCTGAACTTTTATTGTTTATACATTGTCTCCCTGTTTACTTTCTCCAATTTCAAGCTCCAAATAAACTCAATTACTCTCTGAAGATATTTCAGACACTGATCACTTGGAGGGAAGACTACATTCAAGTACAGTAGAATTTGGATTAATAGGGATTTAATGATCAAAGTTTTCTCTTCCATTGTTAAGTTGCGTAGCTTACAAAACTCCACTTTCTTTTTGACTTTTGCTTTGACTTCCTCCCAACTCTTTTGACCGTTGTTATTGTCATCAAAAATTACTCCAAGTATTTTTATCTGCTCTTTTGGTATTTTTAGATCCAGGATATTTGCTTCTCTCCATCCTCCTATAGCAAAGCAATCACACTTTGCTCTATTAAGACGTAAGGCAGAAGCTTGGCAAAAGAATTCCGTAATTTGTACAACTCTCCTCAATGCAGGTATTGTTGTACACAAGATTGTGACATCATCCATGTAGGTTTTAACCCCTTAATGACCCTGCCATTTTTCACCTTAAGGACCTGGCCATTTTTTGCAAATCTGACATGTGTCACTTTATATGGTAATAACTTTGGAACGCTTTTACTTATCCAAGCCATTCTGAGATTGTTTTCTCGTCACACATTGTACTTCATGACAGTGGTAAATTTGAGTCAAAATATTTCATTTTTATTTATAAAAAAATACAAAATTTACAACACAATTCATAATTTTCTAAATTATTATTTCTCTGCTTTTAAAACAGATAGTAATACCTCCTAAAATAGTTTACTTTACATTTCCCATATGTTTACATATGTTTACTTCATGTTTGGATCATTTTGTAAATTACATTCACTGGTCACACAGCTCCCCAAACATAGCACTAAGGAAGGGCTATGGATGTGTGAGGAGTACTGAAGGGGTTAACTCTGCAGCTGAGGAGGAAGGGCAGGCTAATCCACAGCTTTGATCTCCTCAGCACTAGAGAAGGAGAATTACAAGTAGCTCAGTTCTTATCAACTGTGTGTTTACTCACAGTGACAGTTTTACTGCAGGATGAAATTGTTAGTCCTAGTGCGTTAAGTACCTGAAAGTTAGGACGAGCATTCTCGTCCAAGGTCCTGAACGTGTTAACAGTAAGTCCATTACCACCAGGTATAGAGACACCCTTGATTACATTGTCTTTTCATAGTGATGAGAGTAGTGGCTCCTAAACACAAATAAACAGAATGGGTAACAAGAGGCAGCCTTGCTTGAATTTTCCAAACAGAAAACCATTAATAAGAATTTGGCTGAAGGATTCTTTGTAGAACAATGATATCTGTTTTATTACAACATCTTGAAAGTTCATTTGCTTCAGCACCAACCACAGAATGCGACACTCTGTCATATGCTTTGAGAAAGTCCAAGGATAGTATGGCTAGATCTTGTTTTCTCTCATTCTGATACCAGATACAGTCTCTTATTATGTTGAGATTTTCCTATACTCTTCTACCTGGGACTGCACATACTTGGTCTTTATGTATTACTTTGCCAATTACTTTTTTAATCCGGTTCACAAGCAACTTGGCCATAACTTTGCAATCCGTATTTAAGAGTGTGATTGGTCTCCAATTTTCTAATTGGGATTTGTCGCCTTTTTTGTATAGTAATGTCACGATACCTTTCCTCCAAGATTCTGGAAAAACTTCTGTATTTAAAGCTTCCTTGAAGATAGCCATCAGGTCTCCTTTCAATACATTCCAGAATCTTCAACAAAGGCTGTATCTGTTTTTTATTAAGCAGCTCTTGATAGAATTGTTTGACTTCTTAAGAATTTCTTCTTTCCTTGTTTCACCACCGATATTTGATATTATTGTCATTTGCCAAGTATTTTTTTTTATTTTTAGAAGAATCTTGTACATTTTTCATAAGCTTCAAGCTGCTTCACTTTGGTAATAAATATTATTTCTTTGCCTTTTTGGTAAATTGCCTTAATAATTTCTCCTTTTGTTTTCTCTATCAGGTCTGAGACATCGATGCCTCCATTTCTCAGCTTCAGGTAAGTCTGTAGTTTGGTATTAAGATTTTTGAACCACTTTTTTTTCTTTTGCTTTTTTAATTCCAATTTTGAGAAGAAATTCTTTAGTTTTGTCTTTTACATATTCTCACCATAGCAATATTGACGTGAACTTTTCTATACAACAAGTCAATTTCTTGTAGTTTTGAACGAATACTTTCTTTACATCTTCATCATTCAATAAATCCACATTTAGCCTCCATATACCTTTGCCTTTTCCAACTTCAGTTACTTGAATTTGCGCTAGAAACAACTTATGATCAGAGAAGATATTACCCTCCAGGGACATCGTCACAGGCTTCAGGACTTTTGAAAATAAATAAATAATCCAGTCTTGATTGAACTAAAGAGTTACTCCATGTGTATCCTGGTTTATTGTCCTTTACATTACTCTAAATGTCAATTCAATTAAAGTCCAAAATCATATTTTTAAGTTGCTGCACTGTTTTGTCCCTTCTTCTTGCTTGCTCACTAGTGATGAGCGGCATAGGCAATCTTCGAATTCACGATTTTTCTAAATTTTGGGCCAAATATTTGCCAAAAATTCGCAAAGTCGAAAATCGGCAATGTAATATATTTGTAATAAATTTGCAATAAATTTGCGAATAATCGAGAATAATCAACTCTATATGCGAATACGAATATATAGCACTATATTCTAAATATTAGCAAATTCTCAAAGTTGCAATATTTGTGATTGAAATTTGCAATTCGAATATTCACGCTCAACACTATTGCTCACCAGTTCTGTCTTCCTCTTTTAGGGCACAATTAAAGTCTCAGGCCATGATCACTGGTGATTGACCAGCTAAGAAAGGTTGTGCGTCCTCTAGCATCTCAGCTCTTTCATGAAGCATATACATTTAGTAATTTAATTTCTCTGCCATTAAAGTTTATATTTACTAATAAAGCTCTTCCTGTAATCAATTGCATGTATGAAATGATTTGGCAACTATTTCCTTTGAATAGTATTCCAACTCCAGTAGCTTTGTTATTGTTGTCTCCAGACCAAAATAAAGGGCCCTGTGTTCTACTTTCCCTTAGGTCTGCGTATTTTGGGGAGTATTCTATTCCACATTCTTGTAAAAAGATGATTTTGCAGTTGACTGTCTCCAGATAAGACAAAACAGCAGCTCTCTTAGGTGCTCCCTTAATACTCCTTACATTAAGGGAGGAGATTTTTAGCGTATCAGACATTGTCCATTAAGAAAAAACTTCAAATAACAGAAAGAATACTTTGGAATTTATTGTGATCGAGCTTGTGGAAAAGAAGGCTGGAACTGGGAGACATCTAAATTTATAGTGTCCAAAACTTCCCTAAAACAGGTGTGTAATGTAACTTTTCTTAATGAGAACCTTTGTTTGGAGGCATATAAATGGTTCAGAAACAATTCAGAAGATCCTGAATTAATGGGAGTGAAGATAACTCCGTTGTTTGGTCTTCATGAAATTTCACTTGTAGTACATGTTTATAATCCTTTTACTGAAGTTAAATTGATTATGGACTTTTTCTGAAATATTGTGAATATGCGGGGAAACCTGTGCCTCAGAAGAATCATCTTGGTATATTTAATTGTAAATACCGTTTCAAAGCTAAATTGAGAAAGGACCCACAGCGAGTGGGAGTTTTTAGCCATCTGCCGGCAAATTTTTGGGGAATAGAGGTTACTTAATGTACCCTGGGCAGCCGTCATATTGCAGAAAATAAATAAATAACAGTGGGGCACTCTCTAAAGCAATGGGAACAGTGGATATTGGTACATAAGAATTTTTATTGATATGTCTAAAAATGTGTAGTTCACCATTAATATTCGATTAATTCTCAGTGTTAGTTACATATATAGCAGCATAGATGATAAAATGTGCATACTAAAACAACATTGTGAATAAATAAATGGTAAAACAAATGGCAATAAAAGTCAGTCAATAAAATCGATAGAAACTGCGTCTCCAAAGATATCGACAATTTCTTTAAAAGCTCTGGATATCCACAAATGTTAATAACATTCCGGTCTCGATTA
This sequence comes from Bufo bufo, assembly GCF_905171765.1. Classification (NCBI taxonomy): domain Eukaryota; kingdom Metazoa; phylum Chordata; class Amphibia; order Anura; family Bufonidae; genus Bufo; species Bufo bufo. The sequence continues at coordinate 367,568,941 of NC_053390.1, read as the reverse complement.
TTAAAACTGCAATCTCAGGTCTCGATTAAATAGCACTTTGATCGTAGGTCTCAATTAGTAGTAGCTATACACAGAGCGGTGTCCCGCTCCTTAGCCTGAGACAGCGGCATCCCGCTGTAGTTTTCAAAAAGCGAACGCTTAATTTTCATAGACAGTTCGATCTTATCCGGAGGATTTTCGACAAAAGTCTCCTACCCTCGTCTCGATGCACCTGCTGGATGTATCGGTGCTTCGGTCCCGAGGGCTGTTTGTTCTTCGAAGGAATCCCACACCACCGCCGGAAGTCCACGTAGTCTCGCTGAAGGTAAGTTTCCCTTGTCCAGCAAAGACCTCCTGCAGCGGGCGTTCTCAGGATCGTTTACAGCAATAAGTTGTTCACCTCCAAAGTCGATCGAAAGTCTCAATCTGTATTCCAAACTTGGGGGTCCAGTTACCAAATGCGTTTCGGGGTTAGAGCGATTTACCCCTTCATCAGTGGCTAGTGTCCCCCTATTATGGCTCCTCCTTTATAGGGCTACTGATTATTGGAAAAACCTGGTCATGGATCGTCCGAATTTTGGATCATCCAACTTTTAAATATTCTGAGACTCTGTGGAAAATCTAACCAGAACAAATGGTTGTTTTGTTAGGTTGCATATGTCCGATCATACATTAGGGAACATCGAAAAATATTCTATGAACATAAAATTGTCAATATAGACTCAAAATTACCCAAATCCAATGTTTAGCAGTCTCTGAAATCAAAATCCTTCCATACATTTGTTGTTATATCAATCCCAAATCCCATGGTCTAAAAAACGCACCATCGACATTGCGGTTCCAATGCGGTTTTGGTGGGTTTTTCATAAAATTCTCTAAAAATCTATTAAAAACGTTAAGAATGATAAAAGTGAACATTAAAATTGGAGATTATAATGTGATACTCAATATTATTATAAATACATGATTCAGCATTCAACATATGATATGGTCTTCCCCAGAAATTCTTCTATATCTGAGATATTGTTGATATCTCAGATATAGAAGAATTTCTGGGGAAGGCCATATCATATGTTGACTGCTGAATCATGTATTTATAATAATTTTAGACAATGCATGTCATTTAATTGAGTATCACATTATAATCTCCAATTTTAACGTTCACTTTTATCATTCTTAACGTTTTTAATTGATTTTTGGATCTTTGGATCATGTACTGTACACCTGCACTATCCCCTGAAGACGCTGGTTAGCCAGCGAAACATGTTGGGATGCAGGGTGTATGAGTGTTAAATCTTAGGCAGTGGTAATGAGGGAACTCCCCAAAGAGGAGCAATTGTACAGCTATACAGCGATATAGGTGATAATAGAATACAGCGATAATGCAAATAGAGGGGAGAAGTAATAGTGGTAACCAATAGCAGCTGCACCAAAACAGTGACAATACGGATTAATATTAAAGAGCAGACTGCACCACTGATCCTTCATATACTGGCAGTGAGGGAATCTCACCAGAGGAGTGAGTAAATAGCTGTATAAGTGATAATAGGTAAGTGCTACAAGCAAATATATAGCCATAAATGAATGTGGCAAGCAAAAATAGGTGAGAACTACAAGTGTTAGATAATAGAAGTAGAGCTGCCCGCACTGCTGATAGTTTTAATCAGTCTATGTAGTGTCTATGTATAGATAGAGTTAAATTATGAAAACTGTGTTTTAAAAATAAATGAATAAAAGCAACGTTTTAATTTTGGAAAAAACAGTACATGATCCAAAGACGTATTTGGGTCCAACTGGACCATCAATTAGTTCGCTAAAATAGTAAACGTTGACATGTACTGTGAGGTCATTTGAGATATAGTGGATATTGCAAGCTGTCACGGAAGGCAGCCACGATGCCTAAGGAAGGCATTGGGCTGCCTTCCCTGCCATTGGGTCCCTGTCACAGCAGTGCGGGGACCCGGTGGAAGCTCCCTTCCTCTCTACAAATCACACATGCCGTGGTCAGTGCTGATCGCGGCACATCTGTGGTTAATGCGCCGGCATCAGTGTTTTCACCGATGCCGGCGCATACAGCAGGGGTCAGGCTATCAGTGACTGCCGGACCCCTGCTGCTGATCCGGCTGGTGCAGCTCCTGCACCCGCCCGATCAGAGCGCCATAGCTTTATGGCGCTGGGATTTCAGACCCGGATATCAGTGCCATACATGTACGGTACTGGTATCCTACAGGAAAGAAGGCTGTTTGTTACCACAGGTTACCATCCATTTAGCAAAAGCAATGTTTTGTCACTTTGTCCTTATTAATGCTGTCTTGGTATAAGGAACGTGAAAAGGGTTGGATACAATCCTGGATGACACAGAGACTCAGAGCTATTAATGAAATTGAATATACAGTAAGACAGGTAAGATTTAGCAGTGAGTTTGCAACAAGGCTATTTGCATGACAATTATGGAAACAGCTAATGGAAGCTAACAACCTGGGCTTAGAATTCTCCTAAATATTTACACATTACATAAAAACAATAAACAATTCTAGATATGTAAAATACATAAACATGCATGTATCTAATAAATGGAAGAGCAACATACTGGGGGAAATTTCATAATTTGACAATGCCTATGCATTGTCATAAAATATCACCAAATTTCAGGCATAATGTTGCTATCCATGAAGCAAATGCACCAAAAAATACCGATTTGTTATGTAATACATTAATTCATGCACTGCTACTCACAGTAATGGCGCATGTGCGAGACTAATCAAGTCTCGTTTTACAGAGGCAATACATTTTAATGAACGTACAGAGATAGGGATCCCAATGGAATTGAGTAAGGGCTCATGCGCACGACTGTTGTTGTTTTGCGGTCCATTTTTCACAGATTTGTTGTTCCGCATCTGAGAGGTTTTTTTCTTCTCTGATTTAAGTCCTCTTCTGTTCCGTTATTGCACAAAACATATCCGTATGGTTTCTATATTTGATCCGTTTTTTGCAGATCGGAAACAGAAACAGTAACTTATTAATCACCAAACAAATCAGCAATATGGGCTGGGAATAGCATTTCTACAGTATGGATCCGCAAAATACAGGTGAAATACGGATGACATACGGATGTGTTCCGTGTGCGTCCTGTATTTTTTGTGGACCCATTGACTTGAATGGGGCCTCGGACCGTGATTTGCGGACAATAATAGGACATGCACTACTTTTTTGCGGAACGGAAATATGGAAACGGAATGCAAACAGAGTCACTTCTGTTGTTTTTGCGGACACATTGAAGTGAATGGTTCCGCATACGGTCTGCAAAAAAACCGGAACAGAATCGGAAAGAAAATACGTTTGTGTACATGAGCCCTTATGTAGATGAACAAATCGGTTCATTCAAAGCAGGATTAACCGCTTAATTCATCATTAAATCCATTGTATCTAGCTGTTTCAATTTTTAAAGCTGGACAAAATAGCATGGCTTGCAGGAAAGTGCCATGCCTTAAAATGCAACAATATGTGGTAAATTACAGCAAAATATGGTTGCAAATTTTTGGCAAAATGTAAACCAGCTAATAGTTGGTATAAGGATGGGCAAAAGTGTCTAACAATGCACCAAATTTCTCTTCCAGCCTTGGACCCTGGGATAAATATGATGCAGTTAGACAGTCTGCCTAAATTTACAGTTACTACATTTAACAGAATTAATACATCTGCTTCAGTGTTTGTATTAGATATAATTAAATATTACTAATGAATAAGTACACGATGACACAAAGAAAAAAAAAAACACAGGAGGGGAATTTAGAAAACCTTGTATGGAAGCTTACACCACGTTTGCTACTTTTGAATAGTTAGGCCTCCTGCACACGAACATGTGGTTTACGTATTGCGGACCGCATTTGTGGATCCGCAATACACGGGTGCCGTTCTGTGGCCATTCCGCATCATGGATGCAGACCCATTCACTTCAATGGGTCCACAAATCTGGAGATGCGGAATGGTGCAGAACAGAACCCTACGGGAGCACTACGGAGTGCTTCCATGGGGTTTCGTCCCGTACTACCATTCCGCAAATAGATAGAACATGTCCTATCTTTTTGCGCAACGGCTGGAACGCAGACCCATTAAAGTGAATGGGTCCGCGATCCACTGTGGCTGCCCCACGGACGGTGTTCGTGCATTGCGGCCCGCATTTTGTGGGCCGAAGCGCGACCGCGGGGTGCACATGTTCGTGTGCAGAAGGACTTAGGTGTAGGTGTACACCTGAGATGCATCTTTTTCAAATTCTCAGGTTCTCTCCATTAGTAAAGTGGCTTAAAAACTGAACTAACATTTTTTGACATACAGTTGCAAGAAAAAGTATGTGAACCCTTTGGAATTATATGGATTTCTGCACAAATTGGTCATAAAATGTGATCTGATCTTCATCTAAGTCACAACAATAGACAATCACAGTCTGCTTAAACTAATAACACACAAATAATTAAATGTTACCATGTTTTTATTGAACACACCATGTAAACATTCACAGTGCAGGTGGAAAAAGTATGTGAACCCCTAGACTAATGACATCTCCAAGAGCTAATTGGAGTGAGGTGTCAGCCAACTGGAGTCCAATGAATGAGATGAGATCGGAGGTGTTGGTTACAGCTGCCCTGCCCAATAAAAAACACACACCAGTTCTGGGTTTGCTTTTCACAAGAAGCTTTGCCTGATGTGAATGATGCCTCGCACAAAAGAGCTCTCAGAAGACCTATGATTAAGAATTGTTGACTTGCATGAAGCTGGAAAGGGTATAAAAGTATCTCCAAAAGCCTTTCTGTTCATCAGTCCACGGTAAGACAAATTGTCTATAAATGGAGAAAGTTCAGTACTGCTGCTACTCTCCCTAGGAGTGGCCGTCCTGTAAAGATGACTGCAAGAGCACAGCGCAGACAGCTCAATGAAGCGAAGAAGAATCCTAGAGTGTCAGCTAAAGACTTACAAAAGTCTCTGGCATATGCTAACATCCCTGTTAGCGAATCTACGATACGTAAAACACTAAACAAGTATGGATTTCATGGGAGGATACCACAGAGGAAGCCACTGCTGTCCAAAAAAAAAAAACATTGCTGCACGTTTACAGTTTTCACAAGAGCACCTGGATGTTCCACAGCAGTACTGGCAAAATATTCTGTGGACAGATGAAACCAAAGTTGAGTTGTTTGGAAGAAACACACAACACTATGTGTGGAGAAAAGAGGCACAGCACACCAACATCAAAACCTCATCCCAACTGTGAAGTATGGTGGTGGGGGCATCATGGTTTGGGGCTGCTTTGCTGTGTCAGGGCCTGGACGGATATCATCGAAGGAAAAATGAATTCCCAAGTTTATCAAGACATTTTTCAGGAGAACTTAAAGCCATCTGTCCACCAGCTGAAGCTCAACAGAAGATGGGTGTTGCAACAGGACAACGACACAAAGCATAGAAGTAAATCAACAACAGAATGGCTTAAACAGAAGAAAATTCGTCTTCTGGAGTGGCCCAGTCAGAGTCTTGACCTCAACCCGATTGAGATGCTGTGGCATGACCTCAAGAAAGCCATTCACACCATACATCCCAAGAATATTGCTGAACTGAAACAGTTCTGTGAAGAGGAATGTTCAAGAATTACTCCTGACCGTTGTGCACGTCTGATCTGCAGGAAACGTTTGGTTGAAGTTATTGCTGCCAAAGGAGGTTCAACCAGTTATTAAATCCAAGGGTTCACATACTTTTTCCACCTGCACTGTGAATGTTTACATGGTGTGTTTAATAAAAACATGGTAACATTTAATTATTTGTGTGTTATTAGTTTAAGCAGACTGTGATTGTCTATTGCTGTGACTTAGATGAAGATCAGATCACATTTTATGACCAATTTGTGTACAAATCCAATTTTTCTTGCTGTATTTAAAGGCTGTGCACTTCTTTGACAGATATTTTTAAATTATTGCATTGTACTAATTTTGAGATAAAATATTTTTTCTAATTTGTTTTTATTAAAATGTTTCTCTGTATATGATTGAATTTCTGTATATTTACACAGTGGCGAGTTATTAGTTTACACTGTGTCCCAACAGGGAACTGATCGACTATGTGCTTTTATGGCCTCCTGCACATGAACGTTTTTTTTTTTTCCGTTCACGGTCTGTTTTTTGCGTTCCGTATATTAAACCATTCATTTCAATGGGTCCGCAAAAAAACGGAATGTACTCTGTATGCATTCCGTTTCCATAATTTTCCGTTCCATTCAAAGATAGAGCATGTCCTATTATTGCCCGCAAATCACGTTCCGTGGCTCCATTCAAGTCAATGGGGCTGTAAAAAAACTGGAACGGATGTCTTCCGTATCCATTCCATTTTTGTGGAACCATCTATTGAAAATTTTATACCCAGCCCAATTTTTCTATATAATTACTGTATACTGTATATGCTGGGCTTCCGTTTCCAGTACTGGAAATGGAAATGGAAACACTACTAAAACAAAAAACAGAAAAACAGAAAAACAGAAAAACCTATCCATTTAAAATGGACCACAAAACACTGAAAAAGCCATACGGTCGTGTGCAGGAGGCCTATCTCTGAATTCCTGACAGCTTGTGATCGCTCATTATAACTTCATTCTTATCAAACTGATAAAAGTGTGGCTTACATACATTTTTATGAGCTGTTAGGAGTTCAACTTCAGATATAAGAACTGTACAAAGCTTTAAGATGATGGCTCAGACTAAGACCTCTTTCACACGAACGTGTGTCCCCCGTGGCCATGCTGAGGACCGAAAAATTGTAGTCGCTTGAATGGGGTCCGCGATCCCTCCGTTCTGCAAAAAGATAGAACAAGTGCTTCCATTCCGTGGTTCCATTCCTTTACGCACCTCATCTCTGGATTTGCAGACCCATTCAAGTGAATGGGTCCGCATCCGTGATGTGGAATGTACACGGCCGGTACCCCGTGTATTGCGGACCTGCCATATGCAGGGCCGCAATACAGCATCGGGGGACACACGGTCGTATGAAAGAGGCCTAAAAGTGAAATTAAGATGCTCTGCAGCTAGCCTAAAACTCTTACATGCAAACTCATGTTTTTTTTTTTTGTTTTTTTTTTATAAAGACTAATTAAAATAAATATTTTAGTCCAAAATGACTAAAATGCAATAATAAAAAATTCTTCTAAAGGTGTTCATAATCTTACAAAATGCACCAAATTTTTCAAACAAAATAATATTTTTTATAATTTTTGAGTGAATTTTCTACGCCTAAAACAGGCATAGAAAATGAAGAATGAGATAGGCCTGCTGGCCCATCCCCTTCCCCACCCTTGCCATGCCCACAATTTAAGACCTGGCGTGAGCAAGGTGAAGTCACAGATAGCGACACAACTAACTGTTGCGCCACCATCTGCGCCTGAAATACGCCTAATTTAGGCATATTTCAGAATAGTAAATTTAGGCATATTTCAGAATAATAAATGACCTCCCTAGTGTCCCCTTATTAATTGAAAACTGCCAGGCATGTTGCATTCCACCGTAAATCTGGAAAAATCACTTTTCTGATGCAGATACACCCCCACAAGCTCAAGCAAAACTGACTTCAAAACCTCCCTTCATAATAAGTATTTCCTATAATAGTACTTTTGCCTCTCTATGCTGAACTGGATTAATGAACTAAAATGCATGACATTATACTATATTTTACTAACATCAGCATATCTAAAGTAGGAATTGCAGCTTAGTGAAAGCATACATTACATCCACATCAAAACAACCCTTGACAATTTTGCAGTGTACCTGGTAGAAGGTCATTTCAGTCAGGAAAAATGAGACGCTAGAAAAGATGTAGTTCAATATTCCCACATTATCAGCTGAAAGATAGACCTTTTACACATGGCCTCAACATTATTCAATATATGTTGGCATTCATGGCATCTTGTTCAAGATATATTGGCAATAGGAGAGGTATAATCAATCATTTGCAATTCCAAATTAAGGAACAGTTAGCATGCTGTTTTCATAATGCCATTATCAGTTAGGGTTGATGGTAATTTCAGTAAACATGATGAAATATCTTTAAACATATGTTATTCACGATCACTTTTCAGGAGACTTTTATAAGAAATTTCAAGCTAAAGAAATATTATGAAAAAATAATAATATTATAGCATTGAAAGTATTCATATGTAAAATATAAATATACATAATGTGATGTGGTCAATAATATGTATACGTGAAGTATATATACTAATGTTATATATATATATATATATATATATATATATATATATACTGTGATATATATCACTGAACATTATCCGTACAAAATAAATATAGATAGCATGTGTAGCTGTCCATAAAAGAATAATCATATAAATAGTAATCACATAGATTCAATTATCAATATTCATCCCCCAAGTTTTAGCCGCAACCAAATACTCAGTAGTGGTCCACAGTACCAGGAAACCTGTTGTGTAATTGTTGCAAAGACAGGACTCATATTCAAAAACTCTTGAGTGCCATGTGGCCAAGTAAAAATGCCACTGCAATGTAGAAAACCAACCTAGAAAATAGTATGAACTAAAATGATAAACGTTAAAAACAAGATCAGTCTGCTCACAATTTTTTTCGGATCGGATGTGGACCCATTCTTGTCAATCGGGGCGCAAAAGATGCGAACAGCACACTCATGTGTTATCTGCATCCACATGTCCGTTCTATGGCCCCGCAAGAATAGAACATGTCCAATTCTTATCCATTTTGCGGACAAGGATAGGAAATGTTTTGCAGATCTGTGATATGTAGACCGCAAGACACTTACTGTATGGCTATGTGCATGAGTCCTAAAGATGTACCAAGGCATGTACAACTTACGTTTAGCTATGAGCAGTGCAATTATGTCTCCTTAGTTTACAGCATTATTTTCTAGTGCTGGGTTAAAGGGGTTATCCCATGACTAATGTAAGAAACGAAGAGCAAACATCATCTAGTAAATCACAACCTTTTTCTAACAAAGCTAGAACCATCTCCCCATTCATTGTTCTGCTAGATTTACATCAAACTGATAGCTCAAGGGGAGTGTATTTTCTGTTGAAGCTAAGGAGTCGTGTCTCTATCATAGTTTAGGAGACAGTAAGAAGGATGAAGCTGAGCATGCGCAGCCATCTCGGTGAGCAGGTCAAAGAAATAATTTAAAAAAAAGCAAATTACAGGTGGCATTATACAGATACATGTCATTGAATAACTCGGTTATACAAAATTTTTAATTACATGCAATTACAAAATAATTCTAATCCAGGTGCTGGTTTGAAAAAAAACATTGTGGGACAATAGCTGTACACAGTTTCTGGGGTTGCAACTTTTGTTGTAATTGTTCATTTGAAACTTTTTAGCTTTCTACAACACCCTTGTCACTTTTACACAAAAAAGTGGGGTGTGTGGGGGAGAGGGTTGTCACTGGAGCGTACTCTGCAGGCTGAGTAATTTAAAAGGGTTGTCCATCCATTAACTTTAATGACCTATCGTCAGGATAAGTAATCAATATCTGATCAGCGGAGGTCCGACATGCAGCAGCCACTGCCGATCAGCTGTTTGACGAGGAGGCAGCACTCCTACGCATTGTCTCCTGTGGAGCGGTGGCGTAATGTGCAGTGCAATGAATGTGCAGTGTAACAAAGAGGAAGCAGCACTCACATGGTCAACCACCTCCTCATCAAACAGCTTATCAGCAGTGGTGCCAGAAGTCGGACCCCCACCAATCAGATTTTGATGATCTATCCTGATGATAGGTCATCAATATTAAAGGCTGTGCAACCCCTCTAACAACATGTGCATCAGAAAACAGGCACACATCACATCAGAACTTTACTCCATCTCCTGGCTGGAGTAGATTTAATAAATTGGATGCATCTTCCTCCAATTTTTATTTATCTATTTATTTTTTACTAAGAATGGTGATTTTGAAAAAAAAAATCTTTATTAGTAGGTAGCATTTTACATTTTTAAGAGTTTTTAAAAAAAAAATATTTTTTTTTACTGACAACTAGAGTTGAGCGAACACCTGGATGTTCGGGTTCGAGAAGTTCGGCCGAACTTCCCGTAAATGTTCGGGTTCGGGATCCGAACCCGATCCGAACTTCGTCCCGAACCCGAACCCCATTGAAGTCAATGGGGACCCAAACTTTTGGGCACTAAAAAGGCTGTAAAACAGCCCAGGAAAGAGCTAGAGGGCTGCAAAAGGCAGCAACATGTAGGTAAATCCCCTGCAAACAAATGTGGATAGGGAAATGAATTAAAATTTAAATAAAAAAAATAAAAATGAACCAATATCAATTGGACAGAGGTCCCATAGCAGAGAATCTGGCTTCACGTCAGCAGAGAATCAGTCTCTTCATGCCATAGCAAAGAATCTGGCTTCATGTCAGCAGAGAATCAGTCTCTTCATGCCATAGCAGAGAATCTGGCTTCATGTCAGCGCAGAATCAGTCTTCATGTCATAGCAGAGAATCAGGCTTCACGTCACCCACCACTGGAACAGGCCACTGTCACACATTTAGGCCCAGGCACCCAGGCAGAGGAGAGAGGTCCCGTAACAGAGAATCTGGCCTTATGTCAGCGCAGAATCTGTCTTCATGTCATAGCAGAGAATCAGGCTTCACGTCACCCACCACTGGAACAGGCCACTGTCACACATTTAGGCCCCAGCACCCAGACAGAGGAGAGCGGTCCCGTAACAGAGAATCTGGCCTTATGTCAGCGCAGAATCAGTCTTCATGTCATAGCAGAGAATCAGGCTTCACGTCACCCACCACTGGAACAGGCCATTGTCACACATTTAGGCCCAGGCACCCAGGCAGAGGAGAGGTCCCGTAACAGAGAATCTGGCCTTATGTCAGCGCAGAATCTGTCTTCATGTCATAGCAGAGAATCAGGCTTCACGTCACCCACCACTGGAACAGGCCACTGTCACACATTTAGGCCCCGGCACCCAGACAGAGGAGAGAGGTCCCGTAACAGAGAATCTGGCCTTATGTCAGCGCAGAATCTGTCTTCATGTCATAGCAGAGAATCAGGCTTCACGTCACCCACCACTGGAACAGGCCACTGTCACACATTTAGGCCCCAGCACCCAGACAGAGGAGAGCGGTCCCGTAACAGAGAATCTGGCCTTATGTCAGCGCAGAATCTGTCTTCATGTCATAGCAGAGAATCAGGCTTCACGTCACCCACCACTGGAACAGGCCACTGTCACACATTTAGGCCCCGGCACCCAGACAGAGGAGAGCGGTCCCGTAACAGAGAATCTGGCCTTATGTCAGCGCAGAATCAGTCTTCATGTCATAGCAGAGAATCAGGCTTCACGTCACCCACCACTGGAACAGGCCACTGTCACACATTTAGGCCCAGGCACCCAGGCAGAGGAGAGGTCCCGTAACAGAGAATCTGGCCTTATGTCAGCGCAGAATCTGTCTTCATGTCATAGCAGAGAATCAGGCTTCACGTCACCCACCACTGGAACAGGCCACTGTCACACATTTAGGCCCCGGCACCCAGGCAGAGGAGAGCAGTCCCGTAACAGAGAATCTGGCCTTATGTCAGCGCAGAATCTGTCTTCATGTCATAGCAGAGAATCAGGCTTCACGTCACCCACCACTGGAACAGGCCACTGTCACACATTTAGGCCCAGGCACCCAGGCAGAGGAGAGAGGTCCCGTAACAGAGAATCTGGCCTTATGTCAGCGCAGAATCTGTATTCATGTCATAGCAGAGAATCAGGCTTCACGTCACCCACCACTGGAACAGGCCACTGTCACACATTTAGGCCCAGGCACACAGGCAGAGGAGAGAGGTCCCGTAACAGAGAATCTGGCCTTATGTAAGCGCAGAATCTGTATTCATGTCATAGCAGAGAATCAGGCTTCACGTCACCCACCACTGGAACAGGCCACTGTCACACATTTAGGCCCCGGCACCCAGACAGAGGAGAGGTTCATTCAACTTTGGGTTGCCCCGCAATATAATGGTAAAATGAAATTAAAAATAGTATTGAATGAGGAAGTGCCCTGGAGTAGAATAATATATTGTTAAGGGGAGGTAGTTAATATCTAATCTGCACAAGGGATGGACAGGTCCTGTGGGATCCATGCCTGGTTCATTTTTATGAACGTCAGCTTGTCCACATTGGCTGTAGACAGGCGGCTGCGTTTGTCTGTAATGACGCCCCCTGCCGTGCTGAATACACGTTCAGAAAAAACGCTGGCTGCCGGGCAGGCCAGCACCTCCAAGGCATAAAAGGCTAGCTCTGGCCACGTGGACAATTTGGAGACCCAGAAGTTGAATGGGGCCGAACCATCAGTCAGTACGTGGAGGGGTGTGCACAGGTACTGTTCCACCATGTTAGTGAAATGTTGCCTCCTGCAAACACGTTCCGTATCAGGTGGTGGTGCACTTAGCTGTGGCGTGTTGACAAAACTTTTCCACATCTCTGCCATGCTAACCTTGCCCTCAGAGGAGCTGGGCGTGACACAGCTGCATTGGCGACCTCTTGCTCCTCCTCTGCCTTCGCCTTGGGCTTCCACTGGTTCCCCTGTGACATTTGGGAATGCTCTCAGTAGCGCGTCTACCAACGTGCGCTTGTACTCGCGCATCTTCCTATCACGCTCCAGTGTAGGAAGTAAGGTGGGCACATTGTCTTTGTACCGTGGATCCAGCAGGGTGGCAACCCAGTAGTCCGCACCCGTTAAAATGTGGGCAACTCTGCTGTCGTTGCGCAGGCACTGCAGCATGTAGTCGCTCATGTGTGCCAGGCTGCCCAGAGGTAAGGACAAGCTGTCCTCTGTGGGAGGCGTATCGTCATCGTCCTGTGTTTCCCCCCAGCCACGCACCAGTGATGGGCCCGAGCTGCTTTGGGTGCCACCCAGCTGTGAACATGCTTCATCCTCATCCTCCTCCACCTCCTCCTCATCCTTGTCCTCCTAGTCCTCCAGTAGTGGGCCCTGTCTGGCCACATTTGTACCTGGCCTCTGGTGTTGCAAAAAACCTCCCTCTGAGTCACTTCGAAGAGACTGGCCTGAAAGTGCTAAAAATGACCCCTCTTCCTCCTCTTCCTCCTGGGCCACATCCTCTTCCATCATCGCCCTAAGTGTTTTCTCAAGGAGACATAGAAGTGGTATTGTAACGCTGATAACGGCGTCATCGCCACTGGCCATGTTGGTGGAGTACTCGAAACAGCGCAACAGGGCACACAGGTCTCGCATGGAGGCCCAGTCATTGGTGGTGAAGTGGTGCTGTTCCTCAGTGCGACTGACCCGTGCGTGCTGCAGCCGAAAGTCCACTATGGCCTGCTGCTGCTCGCACAGTCTGTCCAGCATGTGCAAGGTGGAGTTCCACCTGGTGGGCACATCGCATATGAGGCGGTGAGCGGGAAGGCCGAAGTTACGCTGTAGCGCAGACAGGCGTGCAGCAGCAGGGTGTGAACGCCGGAAGCGCGAACAGACGGCCCGCACTTTATGTAGCAGCTCTGACATGTCGGGGTAGTTGCGAATGAACTTCTGCACCACCAAATTCAGCACATGCGCCAGGCAAGGGATGTGCGTCAAACCGGCTAGTCCCAGAGCTGCAACGAGATTTCGCCCATTATCGCACACCACCAGGCCGGGCTTGAGGCTCACCGGCAGCACTCACTTGTCGGTCTGTTGTTCTATACCCCGCCACAACTCCTGTGCGGTGTGGGGCCTGTCCCCCAAACATATGAGTTTCAGAATGGCCTGCTGACGTTTACCCCGGGCTGTGCTGAAGTTGGTGGTGAAGGTGTGTGGCTGACTGGATGAGCAGGTGGAAGAAGAGGAGGAGGAAGCTGAGTAGGAGGAGGAGGAGACAGGAGGCAAAGAATGTTGATCCTTGGCGGCGGAAGGACGTGCGCCAAACAGCTCTCCGCCTGGGGCCCAGCCGCCACTACATTTACCCAGTGTGCAGTTAGGGAGATATAGCGTCCCTGGCCGTACTTACTGGTCCACGTATCTGTGGTTAGGTATACCTTGCCACAGATGGCGTTGCGCAGTGCACACTTGATTTTATCGGACACTTGGTTGTGCAGGGAAGGCACGGCTCTCTTGGAGAAGTAGTGGCAGCTGGGAACTACATACTGTGGGACAGCAAGCGACATGAGCTGTTTGAAGCTGTCTGTGTCCACCAGCCTAAATGACAGCATTTCATAGGCCAGTAGTTTTGAAATGCTGGCATTCAGGGCCAGGGATCGAGGGTGGCTAGGTGGGAATTTACGCTTTCTCTCAAATGTTTGTGAGATGGAGAGCTGAACGCTGCCGTGTGACATGGTTGAGATGCTTGGTGACGCAGGTGGTGGTGTTGGTGATACATCCCATGTTTGCTGGGCGGCAGGTGCCAACGTTCCTCCAGAGGCGGAGGAAGAGGCCGAGGCGGCGGCAGCAGCAGAAGAGGCCGAGGCGGCAGCAGCAGAAGAGGTAGCAGGGGGAGCCTGAGTGACTTCTTTGTTTTTAAGGTGTTTACTCCACTGCAGTTCATGCTTTGCATGCAGGTGCCTGGTCATGCAGGTTGTGCTAAGGTTCAGAACGTTAATGCCTCGCTTCAGGCTCTGATGGCACAGCGTGCAAACCACTCGGGTCTTGTCGTCAGCACATTGTTTAAAGAAGTGCCATGCCAGGGAACTCCTTGAAGATGCCTTTGGGGTGCTCGGTCCCAGATGGTGGCGGTCAGTAGCAGGCGGAGTCTCTTGGCGGCGGGTGTTCTGATTTTGACCACTGCTCCCTCTTTGTCTTTTGCTACGCTGTTGGCTCGGTCTCACCACTGCCTCTTCCTCCGAATTCTGAACGTCAGTGGCACGACCTTCATTCCATGTGGGGTCTAGGACCTCATCGTCCCCTGCATCGTCTTCCACCCAGTCTTCCTCCCTGACCTCCTGTTCAGTCTGCACACTGCAGAAAGACGCAGCAGTTGGCACCTGTGTTTCGTCATCATCAGAGACGTGCTGAGGTGGTATTCCCATGTCCTCATCATCAGGAAACATAAGTGGTTGTGCGTTAGTGCATTCTATCTCTTCCACCCCTGGGGAAGGGCTAGGTGGATGCCCTTGGGAAACCCTGGCAGCAGAGTCTTCAAACAGCATAAGAGACTGCTGCATAACTTGAGGCTCAGACAGTTTCCCTGATATGCATGGGGGTGATGTGACAGACTGATGGGCTTGGTTTTCATGCGCCATCTGTGTGCTTTCTGCAGAAGACTGGGTGGGAGATAATGTGAACGTGCTGGATGCACTGTAGGCCACCCAATTGACTAATGCCTGAACCTGCTCAGGCCTTACCATCCTTAGAACGGCATTGGGCCCCACCAAATATCCCTGTAAATTCTGGCGGCTACTGGGACCTGAGGTAGTTGGTACACTAGGACGTGTGGCTGTGGCAGAACGGCCACGTCCTCTCCCAGCACCAGAGGGTCTACTAACACCACCACGACCATGTCCACGTCCGCGTCCCTTACTAGTTGTTTTCCTCATTGTTACCGTTCACCACAATAAGAAAAATATTTTTCGGGCCAATGTATTGAATTAAAATTCAGGCCTTTTTTTACAGACACCTAGCACCTTTAATCTAAAATATCCTTTTTGGGATAGATTTAAAGTAGGCCTGATATAGCAGAAACTACTAATTTTGAGAATGGCAAATTTGGGAATAGTTTTTCAACCCAGAACAAAAACTGTGCTTTTACGGTCACTACAAATAATTTGACCAGCTAAAACAGCACAGATTTGGTTGAATATAAATGTGAGGCCTATTTTTTACGCGCTGTGTGACAGATATACCTTTAATCACAGAATTAGACTTGTATCTGCATGGTAGCGTGTGTGTTAAGTTTTTCAGAATGACACTATCAGCACCTTCAATCTAAGATATCCTTTCTGGGATAGATTTAAAGTAGGCCTGATATAGCAGAAACTACTAATTTTGAGAATGGCAAATTTGGGAATAGTTTTTCAACCCAGAAAAAAAACTGTGCTTTTACGGTCACTAAATATAATTTGACCAGCTAAAACTGTACTGATATGGAGGAATAGAAATGTCAGGCCAATTTTTTACGCGCTGTGTGACAGATATACCTTTAATCACAGAATTAGACTTGTATCTGCACGGTAGCGTGTGTGTTAAGTTTTTCAGAATGACACTATCAGTACCTTCAATCTAAGATATCCTTTTTGGGATAGATTTAAAGCAGGCCTGATATAGCAGAAACTACTAATTTTGAGAATGGCAAATTTGGGAATAGTTTTTCAACCCAGAACAAAAACTGTGCTTTTACGGTCACTACAAATAATTTGACCAGCTAAAACAGTGCAGATTTGGTTGAGTATAAATGTGAGGCCTATTTTTTACGCGCTGTGAGACAGATATACCTTTAATCACAGAATTAGACTTGTATCTGCACGGTAGCGTGTGTGTTAAGATTTTCAGAATGACACTATCAGCACCTTCGAACTAAGATATCCTTTTTGGGATAGATTTAAAGTAGGCCTGATATAGCAGAAACTACTAATTTTGAGAATGGCAAATTTGGGATTAAGTTTTTCAACCCAGAACAAAAACTGTGCTTTTACGGTCACTACAAATAATTTGACCATCTAAAACAGTACAGATTTGGTTGAATAGAAATGTGAGGCCTATTTTTTACGCGCTGTGTGACAGATATACCTTTAATCACAGAATTAGACTTGTATCTGCACGGTAGCGTGTGTGTTAAGTTTTTCAGAATGACACTATCAGCACCTTCAATCTAAGATATCCTTTTTGGGATAGATTTAAAGTAGGCCTGATATAGCAGAAACTACTAATTTTGAGAATGGCAAATTTGGGAATAGTTTTTCAACCCAGAAAAAAAACTGTGCTTTTACGGTCACTAAATATAATTTGACCAGCTAAAACTGTACTGATATGGAGGAATAGAAATGTCAGGCCTATTTTTTACGCGCTGTGTGACAGATATACCTTTAATCACAGAATTAGACTTGTATCTGCACGGTAGCGTGTGTGTTAAGTTTTTCAGAATGACACTATCAGCACCTTGAATCTAAGATATCCTTTTTGGGATAGATTTAAATTAGGCCTGATATAGCAGAAGCTACTAATTTTGAGAATGGCAAATTTGGGAATAGTTTTTCAACCCAGAACAAAAACTTTGCTTTTACGGTCACTACAAATAATTTGACCAGCTAAAACAGTACAGATTTGGTTGAATATAAATGTGAGGCCTATTTTTTACGCGCTGTGTGACAGATATACCTTTAATCACAGAATTAGACTTGTATCTGCACGGTAGCGTGTGTGTTAAGTTTTTCAGAATGACACTATCAGCACCTTCAATCTAAGATATCCTTTTTGGGATAGATTTAAAGTAGGCCTGATATAGCAGAAACTACTAATTTTGAGAATGGCAAATTTGGGATTAGTTTTTCAACCCAGAACAAAAACTGTGCTTTTACGGTCACTACAAATAATTTGACCATCTAAAACAGTACAGATTTGGTTGAATATAAATGTGAGGCCTATTTTCTACACGCTGTGTGACAGATATACCTTTAATCACAGAATTAGACTTGTATCTGCACGGTAGCGTGTGTGTTAAGATTTTCAGAATGACACTATCAGCACCTTCAATCTAAGATATCCTTTTTGGGATAGATTTAAAGTAGGCCTGATATAGCAGAAACTACTAATTTTGAGAATGGCAAATTTGGGAATTGTTTTTCAACCCTGAACAAAAACTGTGCTTTTACGGTCACTACAAATAATTTGACCAGCTAAAACAGTGCAGATTTGGTTGAGTATAAATGTGAGGCCTATTTTTTACGCGCTGTGAGACAGATATACCTTTAATCACAGAATTAGACTTGTATCTGCACGGTAGCGTGTGTGTTAAGATTTTCAGAATGACACTATCAGCACCTTCAATCTAAGATATCCTTTTTGGGATAGATTTAAAGTAGGCCTGATATAGCAGAAACTACTAATTTTGAGAATGGCAAATTTGGGATTAGTTTTTCAACCCAGAACAAAAACTGTGCTTTTACGGTCACTACAAATAATTTGACCAGCTAAAACAGTACAGATTTGGTAAATATAAATGTGAGGCCTATTTTTTACGCGCTGTGTGACAGATATACCTTTAATCACAGAATTAGACTTGTATCTGCACGGTAGCGTGTGTGTTAAGTTTTTCAGAATGACACTATCAGCACCTTGAATCTAAGATATCCTTTTTGGGATAGATTTAAAGTAGGCCTGATATAGCAGAAACTACTAATTTTGAGAATGGCAAATTTGGGAATTGTTTTTCAACCCTGAACAAAAACTGTGCTTTTACGGTCACTACAAATAATTTGACCAGCTAAAACAGTGCAGATTTGGTTGAGTATAAATGTGAGGCCTATTTTTTACGCGCTGTGAGACAGATATACCTTTAATCACAGAATTAGACTTGTATCTGCACGGTAGCGTGTGTGTTAAGATTTTCAGAATGACACTATCAGCACCTTCAATCTAAGATATCCTTTTTGGGATAGATTTAAAGTAGGCCTGATATAGCAGAAACTACTAATTTTGAGAATGGCAAATTTGGGATTAGTTTTTCAACCCAGAACAAAAACTGTGCTTTTACGGTCACTACAAATAATTTGACCAGCTAAAACAGTACAGATTTGGTTGAATATAAATGTGAGGCCTATTTTTTACGCGCTGTGTGACAGATATACCTTTAATCACAGAATTAGACTTGTATCTGCACTGTAGCGTGTCTGTTACGTTTTTCAGAATGACACTATCAGCACCTTTAATCTAAGATATCCTTTTTGGGAAAGATTTAAAGTAGGCCTGATATAGCAGAAACTACTAATTTTGAGAATGGCAAATTTGGGAATAGTTTTTCAACCCAGAACAAAAACTGTGCTTTTACGGTCACTAAATATAACTTGACCAGCTAAAACTGTACTGATTTGGAGGAATAGAAATGTCAGGCCTATTTTTTACGCGCTGTGAGACAGATATACCTTTAATCACAGAATTAGACTTGTATCTGCACGGTAGCGTGTGTGTTAAGTTTTTCAGAATGACACTATCAGCACCTTCAATCTAAGATATCCTTTTTTGGATAGATTTAAATTAGGCCTGATATAGCAGAAACTACTAATTTTGAGAATGGCAAATTTGGGAATAGTTTTTCAACCCAGAACAAAAACTGTGCTTTTACGGTCACTACAAATAACTTGACCAGCTAAAACAGTACTGATTTGGAGGAATATAAATGTCAAGTCTATTTTTTAGGCGCTGGGTGACAGGCTCAACTTTCCCCTGATGTAGTATATGGCCAAAAAATAACCGCACTATTGATGGTTAAATGCACTTGGGTGACACAGGCTCAGCCTGCACCTGATGTAGTATATGGCCAAAAAATAACCACACTGTTGATGGTTAAATGCACTTGGGTGACACAGGCTCAGCCTGCACCTGATGTAGGATATAGCAAAAAATAACCACACTATTGATGGTTAAATGCACTTGGTGGTAGCTTGTGCTGGCGCACCACAAGCCAAAATGGCCGCCGATCACCCCAGAAAAAAAGTGATATAAAATCGCTCTGAGCAGCCTAAAAAAAGTGAGCAATTCAATATCAGCACTTCAATGATCCACAGCTGGAGATCAATCACTGAATTAAGTCTTTTGCAGGAGTTAATCTGCCTAATCTCGCCCTAACGTCGCAGCAGCAACCTCTCCCTATGCTTGAATCAGCAGAGTGATGTGCAGCGCTACGTGACCCAAGCTTATATAGAGGCTGGGTCACATGCTGCACTGGCCAATCACAGCCATGCCAATAGTAGGCAAGGCTGTGATGGCCTCTTGGGGCAAGTAGTATGACGCTTGTTGATTGGCTGCTTTGCAGCCTTTCAAAAAGCGCCAAGAAAGCGCCGAACACCCAGACTTTTACGAAAAATGTTCGGGTTCGGGTCCGTGTCACGGACACCCCAAAATTCGGTACGAACCCGTACTATACAGTTTGGGTTCGCTCATCCCTAGCGGGTACCAATCCTACCGCGTCTACAAGAAGAGGGTGTTTTGAAGATGTGTTGGTCACTTTGGATATGAGATCATTCTTGCAGCCAACCGATCGACAGCCACCCTCTGGATCCAGCCTCAGGGAACGCCTAGACTGACAGGTGTCCGACTACATCAGGTTAACAACCGATGTGGACACTCTGAAAAGCGAGGAACCTCTGGACTACTGGGTGTGCAGGATTGACCTGTGGCCAGAGCTGGCACAATTTGTTGTGTAACTCTTGGCTTGCCCCTTGTCGAGTGTCCTGTCCGAAAGGACATTCAGCATAGCAGGGGGGATCGTGACCGATAAACGCACTCGCCTAGCTCACAACAGTGTGAACTACCTCACATTTCTAAAAATAAATGAGGCATGGATCTCGGATGAATTCAACACCTATGACAACTACATTTTTACTAGGCTCCAGCAGGGCACATTTTTGAGAGTTTCCCTATAGGACGCATAAAAATGGCCGCTAATTAAAATACATATTTTTTGTGGGAATTTGTGCATTGTGCCCTCTGGTATGTCACTGTTCATGTTGTGGGACTATTTGTGCACTTCAAGTAAGTATTTGGTGGTTGCAAATATGACCTGAAGGTTTTTTAGGTTCACCTGCTATTAAAGTGAATAAGGCACGCAGCGAAAGCGCGGTTCGCGAAACATCCCGGCCGAGGTTCATCCATCACTAATCCTGAGTATAGGTCATCAATATGAAAAAAAGGATAACCCCTTTATTTCTTTTTTATCCATTTTTAACACATTTTTACTGTATTTTTATTTTTTTCCAACTGAATGCAACTCTCAGCTTGAACATAGCAGTCCTCTACATTCTGTAAAATATATTTAAAATGGGGCTTCAACTTATAATATTGTTCTCTCAAGTGACAGAGTATATTCTGTGTACATTTATTAACAAATAAAACCTCAAGTCAATCAAAGTATTAAACAATATATGTTTTCCCCATCTAGCTTTTAACTTACAATATATCCCATGTGCAAAACCTCATATTACATAGCAATGTGAAAAGGAATTATCCTTTCATCTCTCTGAAATATTAAAGACTTACTTCGATTTTTCATCCCACATATTTTCTTTTTGTTACACAGCTGAACATTTGGAATGATTGACAGTTTTGACACACGTGAAATTAAAAAAGGAAAGGATTTAGTGAGAGCTGTTGTGAGGATCTTAACACCGGTATTTCTAGCACTCAAAATCCCCTATTACATTCAAAGCTCAAAAAAGTCTCTGCGAGTCTGTTTTATTTCAATTTACAAGAATGAGTTAATAAAACGGATACTTTAGGCGTTAAACTTTTATTACAGATCATATGAACTACAAAATATAATAATGTAGCTTGTATAGCTTTCAACAATATTTTTATTGCTTATGGCTCCATTAATTGTTTTCATAAATAATTAGAAGTATTCACAAACAATATTGTGTTTGATGGGAAAGGTTGTTCAGATGAATCCAGCTAACCTACAGTCTATAGGTCATTGTCACAATGAAATCTAAATCGTGACATTCTGTTTCTGGGCTTGTGATTTACCTGTTGGTGAATTTAACCCCTTAATGACCAGCCTGTTTTGGGTCTTACTGACCAAGCATTTTTCTTTATTTTTTCATTGTCACCTTCAATGTTTTTATTTTTCTATCTATGAAGCAGTAGGAGGGCTTGTTTTTTGCCTGAAAAGTTGTAGTTTTTAATGGTACACATAACTTTCTGATTAACTCTTTTTGAGAGGGAATAGGACAAAACAACAATACTGCCACTGAGTATAAAAAACATGATATCTTTATTTTCTGAGTCACTACGATTAAAGCAATATCAAATATATGCAGATTTTGTTTACGTTTTACTACTTTTGCGCAATAAAATGTCTTTTAAAAAAGAAGAAAATCTTTTTGTATCACTGCATCCCAAGAACCATAACTTTTTTATTTTTATTTCTATGGGGTTGTGTGAGGGCTTGATTTTTGAGGGATGACTTGTCGTTTTCATTGGTATCATTTGGGGGTAAATAACACTTTTTGATCGCTTGTTATTAAATTTTTTCTGTGGCGACTAAGAATAAATTAGCAATTCTGGCATTTGTTTGTTGTTTTTTCTCGCCATTCACTGTAGCGGATAATTTACATGATATTTGTGTAATGGGAGTTGTTATGGACGTAGCAATACCAAGCTTGTGGAGATTTTATTTTTAAAATTTTTTTCATTGAAAAGCATATTTTCAATGGAAAAAATGCATTTTTTATTGGAATTTTTCAATTTAATAATTTTTTTTTAAACCACTTAATAGTCCCACAAGGGAACTATAACAGGCAATATTTTAATTGCTTCTAAAATACAATGCAATAGTCTTATAGTGCATTGTATTTAAATTTCAATGCAATACTGACATTAGTGACTGATATATATAGTGGAGAACACTCAAGACAGGCTTGGGGCCTACACTATGTCCCTACACTACCTGCCTATACACACATCGGCACCCCACAATCGCATAGGATGTCACTTTTTCCATGCAGCAAGTGCATTGCCCACGGCATATAAGCGGTTAAACAGCCCAGATTGCACTCCTGATGGTCTGGGCTGCTAGAGCAGGAGTGGCGCCCCTTAGTGACTGGCGTATGGATGATCACTAAGGGGTTAATTGTTTTTCTATCAAAATACTGTGTTTTTCACCATTTAAGACAATGTGATCGCAAAGCAGTGTGAGCATGAACAACCCTAATAAATGAGGCATGCAGCCTGGTAGGATTGATCATGCTGATAATAGCAATATCCTTATTATGATTATCCATTTCCCAATCAGCTTTAGTCCCACCATTTTTTCATTTATTGACAGGGCTAGACATCTCATCTAGCCAAGTCTTCTTGCAAGTGCACCATCTAACCCAGTCTCCCATTAGGTAAACATGATAGCAGCAATAAGCAACAACAACCTTACATGGCTTACATAAAGGGAGAACATTTCTTGTAGACTGTAAGCCCTCATGGTTTGTGACCAGTTTGTGACTCGTATTGTTCATACTTATTGCAATTTTCTTGTATTATGTACTGTATACCCTATATATATATATATATATATATATATATAACGCCATGGATTTAATGGCTCTTTAATAATAAATGATAATAATAATAATAATAATAATAATAATACAATTTTTACCATTCAATTTGGATGAATCATGCAAAACATCGCCCACCATTTTAGCAATCAAATTCAATGTGATCAATATGATCCATGGATCCTGAGGTCTCCTCCATTCATTGATCCAATTGCTCTGCTAGATCTTCTTCAGGCTGGCAGCTCAGGGGTGTCCTTTCTGCTAGAACTCTGTACCTGTATCTGTCATAGCTTCTAACAGTAGATATGGCTGATGGTAGCTGAAGAATGGAAATGAACATGTGCAATCACCTCAGTAGATGGATGTATAGAGAATTAAACACCAATGGACATCATTGTAATGTTATAAAGAGAAAAACTCAAGACTGGAAGGTAAGACTTGTTGCAGACATAACTTTGTCCTAGAAAATTGCTGAAAATTGTCTTCTTGTTTTCAAAAATATGCTGAAAATTGCATTCTCAAAAAAATGCTTAAAATTGTTTTTCTTTTTGTTCACAAAATGATGAAAGTTATCTTCTTTCCTTCAAGAAATTGTTGACAATCATCTTCTTAATTATTATAGATAGGCACTCTTCATTAGGAACCACCCAGAAGCATAAACGTCTGTTACTATATTTAATATTATACGTTCCTAAACAAAATATGCTTCTAAATTAAAATCAAAAAGATAAAATACAATAGAAATATCATATGAAAGCCCGATGAAGTCAATAGGTTTCTTGCTATATCAACATCCTGTATGGCTGTATATATATCTGCTAATAATATGTAATTGTCACTTATGGTGTGACTGTTGGACATATATGACTGTCACTTACATGGTATAGTACAGTATATATGGAAGTATATATAACAGCCCAAAAAAAAATTATCGTTTTGTGCTCAAACATATTAATGTTTCAATTCATATAGTCCACATTCATAAATGTGCTGGTGCACATACATATATATTACATATATACTAATGCACTAGTATGTTTGTCACTGCTTGAGAAAGATCCCAGGAGGTGGATCGAAACATCGCGGTCTGGTGAATAAAGCCTAATATTATTTTACGCCTTGGATGTGCCGTGGAATTTTTCCTATTATATATTTGTTCGATGATAATTAATATTTGTTCATTATTCAGAGATGATTGATATTTATCACACTTATGTCCACAGTTCCTCATATTATTTTCATATATCCTTGAGTTACTATTGTTTCCTCTTTAGCAGTCTATCCTCAGTGGTGATGGTGTTCATGTACTCACTGTTGGTGGATAGTTGTATACCGACCATGGCGTCCCACATGGTAATGGGGCAGCTTACCCTTTACCTCCGTCTCCCTCGGCTGTGTATGGGCACTGTCTGTACTGTAGTAGTACTTGCTGAATCGTGATGACTCACGGGATTGCCGCTCTAGCTCGGCGTCCCATGTGCTGCAGCAGATTGCGCTTAGATTAGGTATTCACAAGGTTCATAAGGTTGTACCAGCATGGTCCGTGCAGTGCTCCACATATATCCTTATTTTTTCAGCATAAGCAATCAATCTTTTTAAGTGGGACCTGAATTTTAAAAGATATCCTGATTAAAACCAAGCATGTTTTGGTGTTAATCCAACTCCTTCTTCAGTGTCCATATTTGCCCAGGAGATCCAAACGACTTATATACCCATAGTTCAGGTCTCATTTAAAACCCAAAAAGGACTTTCCATTTCAACCATTACTCCATATAGTTATCTTTTCATCTTTGTGGTCAAATATATATATATATATATATATACACTCACCTAAAGAATTATTAGGAACACCTGTTCTATTTCTCATTAATGCGATTATCTAGTCAACCAATCACATGGCAGTTGCTTCATTGCATGTAGGGTTGTGGTCCTGGTCAAGACAATCTCCTGAACTCCAAACTGAATGTCAGAATGGGAAAGAAAGGTGGGCTACAACAGCAGAAGACCCCACTGGGTACCACTCATCTCCACTACAAATAGGAAAAAGAGGCTACAATTTGCACGAGCTCACCAAAATTGGACTGTTGAAGACTGGAAAAATGTTGCCTGGTCTGATGAGTCTTGATTTCTGTTGAGACATTCAAATGGTAGAGTCCGAATTTGGCGTAAACAGAATGAGTATCCATCATGCCTTGTTACCACTGTGCAGGCTGGTGGTGGTGGTGTAATGGTGTGGGGGATGTTTTCTGGGCACACTTTAGGCCCCTTAGTGCCAATTGGCAATCGTTTAAATGCCACAGGCTACCTGAGCATTGTTTCTGACCATGTCCATCCCTTCATGACCACCATGTACCCATCCTCTGATGGCTACTTCCAGCGGGATAATGCACCATGTCACAAAGCTCGAATCATTTCAAATTGGTTTCTTGAACATGACAATGAGTTCACTGTACTAAAATGGCCCCCACAGTCACCAGATCTCAACCCAATAGAGCATCTTTGGGATGTGGTGGAACGGGAGCTTCGTGCCCTGGATGTGCATCCCTCAAATCTCCATCAACTGCAAGATGCTATCCTATCAATATGGGCCAACATTTCTAAAGAATGCTATCAGCACCTTGTTGAATCAATGCCACGTAGAATTAAGGCAGTTCTGAAGGCAAAAGGCGGTCCAACACCGTATTAATATGGTGTTCCTAATAATTTTTTAGGTGAGTGTATATATATATATATATATATATATATATATCCTGTTCATCATATAGCTTAAAATCCTTGTATATTCAGCATTTCTTCTCATCTATTGTTCACATATTTCCTTATATCTTCCAAAAATTGCGTTTCCAATGCATTTTTTCATCTATTAGTGAGTTTTTCTGGGCATAATTGTTTCCCATCTCAATTGATGGGGGTATATAGTTATTTTCCTGATACAAAGTGTGTAACATATAATAATCATATAAAACTGATTAAAAATAGATAAAAATACAAATATAAGTAAAAATAAAAATAAAATAAAAATAAGAATAAAGTGGAGACACAAATATCAAACTGTTTAGATATTAATGTTTTATCACCATCTATTAACTTCTATACACATCCCATAATTTATCCTGAGTCATTTTCTTGTGCAGAATTTTCTTAATTTCCCTCTCTCTATATTTCCATAATCCTTTTACAGCTTTACATATCTAGATGTGTGGGGTGGGGGCCTCCCACCAAGGGGAGATCGGAGTGCTGGTATAACAGCCTGACTCCGATTTCCTGTCAGCGAAGGGCACCCATCCCAATTCTACAGAAAACCAAAGAGTTATAATTCTGCATTGAGTCCCCCAGGTAAGAGTGTGTCAAAATCAAATATTCTTCTTGATTCCTGCCGTGACATCCTAGCAATGTGATTTCCCCCTCTCCAATGTTTTTTGACCTTCTTGAAGGCTGCAAATTTTAGGTATGTTAGATTTTGATTATGAAACTGTTTAAAATGTTTTGATAGGGAGTATCTTTCATAACCATTTTTTATATTTGTTATATGTTCAGATATTCTTTTTTTAAAAGGACTTTTTGTCCTCCCTATATACTGCTTCTTACAGGGGCAATCAATAATGTATATGACATCAGTTGTACTGCATGTTAAAAATTAATTTATTTCATAAGAAAAATAATTTTGTGTCTTCTTTGGGAATGTAGTATTTTTATAATTGCTACATTTTTCGCATTTATAGAAGCCTTTTAGATTGAGCCAATTTTGTATATAAAATAAAAAAGGGGAAGACTCTACAAAATTTGCTCAATCTAAAATGCGAAAAATTTAGCTATTGTAAAAATACTACATTCCCAAAGAAGACAAGCAAGGTCAGTTCTACTCCAAAGGACCCACTTAAAAAGATTGATTGCTTATGCTGTTAAAATAAGGCTATATGTGGAGCAATCCACGGACAATACTGGTACAACCTTACGAACCTTGTGAATACTCCAGTAATCTAAACGCAATCTGCTGCAGCGCATGGGATGCCAAGCTAGAGCTGCGATCCCGTGAGTCATCACGATTCAGCGAGTACTACTACAGTACAGACAGTGCCCATACAGCTAAGTGGCACCATTACCATGTGGGACGCAATGGTCGGTATACAACCATCCACCAACAGTCAGTACATGAACCCTATCACCACTGAGGATAGATTATTAAAGAGAAAACAATAATAACTCAAGGATATATGAAAATAATATAAGTGAAGCTGTGGACATAAGTGTTATAAATATCAATCATCTCTAAATAATGAACAAATATGAATTATTATCAAACAAATATACTGTATATGTATGTGCACTAGCACATTTATGAATGTGGACTATATGAATTGAAACAACATCAATACGTTTAAGCACAAAACTATACTTTTTTTTTGGGCTGTGATATATACTTCCATATATACTGCACTATACCATATAAGTGACAGTTATATATTAACAACAGTCACATCATAAGTGACAATTACATATTATGAGCAGATATATATACAGCCAACATTCTCTTGTCTTGGGAACGCTTATGAAAAAGGAAACTAAACTCCAGCTGAGTGAGCTTTGTAGCTATAAACTAATGTTGGATGGAGTGCCCAAAACAGTAAAAAAAAATAAACACATGTATAACTTCCTTCAAAACCTTTTTTTTCTTCTCCTTAGCACATACATATCATCACTAAAGCTGGACTCAGTTGGGGCAGATTTTCAGTTTAAACTTTGACCTCATATTCCTATTATGTCAAAACTCTTCGACATTGCACTTTTTTATAAAGAGCTTCTATGGTACAGTCAGGTGGAAAAGCAGCGACATATGTGTAAAGTAATGTATGTTTTGATATATGTGAATATAAAATAAAATAAAATCAAGAACACACTTGTCATCAGCTTACCTGGCTTCTGCTGACTTTTCCTCCCAACATAAAGTCAATAATTGTAGGCATAGGATCACTGAATGAGAACCTCAGTGCTTACATAGGTAGTCTATTGCAGCCACTAATCAGACACATACCAGGTTATGTCAAAGACACGAAGCATATTTTATCACTTTTGGAAAATAGCATGGACACCCAGTGACATGCGATGTCACTTCATTGTATACCTTAATTTTGAATTACAGGGCCATTAAGACTCTGAGTTGGTTTGTGGACACTAGAGATGAGCGAATCAAATCGAAGTGGAATTTGATCCGAATTTCAGGAAAAATTTGATTTGCAACGAATGTGAATTTCGAATGTGAATCACAATTTTTCCTAAAATGACGGCTACACATTTATTTGTGGTAAAAGACTTTAGTGGCCTATTTCAGTACAAAACAAAAAATATATATGCATTTTACTTCTGCAGTTATATGTGGTGAAAGTGCTCAGTGTCCTATTTCAGTACCAAAAGGAAAAAAATATACGCACTTCCCTGTTGCATTTATTTGTGGTCAAAGACTTTAGTGGCCTATTTCAGTACAAATCAAAAAATATATTCTCTGTTCTCTTCTGCAGTTATATGTGTTGAAAGCGTTTATTGGCCTATTTCAGTACAGAAAGTAAAATATATATGCACTTCACTGGTGCATTTATTTCTGCTAAAAGCGTTTACTGGCCCATTTCAGTACAGAAAGAAAAAAATATACACACTTTACTGGTGCATTTATTTATGCTAAAAGCGTTTAATGGCCTATTTCAGTACAAAAATAAATATTTATACACACTTCACTGTTGCATTTATTTCTTCTAAAAGTGTTTACTGGCCTATTTCAGTACAAAAAGAAAAATATATTCTCAGTTCACTTCTGCACTTATATGTGTTAAAAGCGTTTAGTGGCCTATTTCAGTACAGAAAGAAAAATATATACGCACTTCACTGTTGCATTTATTTCTTCTAAAAGTGTTTACTGGCCTATTTCAGTACAAAAAGAAAAAATATATTCTCAGTTCACTTCTGCAGTTATATGTGTTGAAAGCGTTTATTGGACTATTTCAGTACAACAACAAAAAATATACGCACTTCACTGGTGCAGTTATTTGTGGCAAAAGTGTTTACTGGCTTATTTCAGTACAGAAAGAAAAAATATACACAATTCACTGGTGCCCTTATTTGTGGCAAAAGTGCTTAGTGGCCTATTTCAGTACAAAAAGAAAAATATATTCTCAGTTCACTTCTGCAGTTATATGTGCTGAAAGAGTTTAGTGGCGAATTTAAGTACAGAAAGAAAAATATATATGCACTTAATTGTTGAATTTATTTCTTCTAAAAGTGTTTACTGGCCTATTTCAGTACAAAAAGAAAAATATATTCTCAGTTCACTTCTGCAGTTATATGTGTTGAAAGCATTTATTGGCTTATTTCAGTACAAAAAAAAAATATACGCACTTCATTGGTGCAGTTATTTGTGGCAAAAGTGTTTACTGGCTTATTTCAGTACAGAAAGAAAAAATATACACACTTCACTGGTGCACTTATTTGTGGCAGAAGTGTTTAGTGGCCTATTTCAGTACAAAGAGAAAAATATATTCTCAGTTCACTTCTGCAGTTATATGTGTTGAAAGAGATTAGTTGCCAATTTAAGTACAGACAGAAAAATATATATGCACTTCACTGGTGCAGTTATTTCTGACAAAAGTGTTAACTGGCCTATTTCAATACAGAAAGAAAAATATATACGCACTTCACTGGTGCATTTACTTCTTGAAAAAGATTTTAGTGGCCTATTTCAGTACAAAAAGGAAAAATATATATGCATTTCACTTCTGCAGTTATATGTGGTGAAAGCGTTCAGTGTCCTATTTCAGTACAAAAAGGAAAAAAATATACGCTCTTCACTGTTGCATTTATTTGTGGTGAAAGTTTAGTGGCCTATTTCAGTACAAAACTAAAAATATATACGCATTTCACTTCTGCAGTTATTATTTAAGTACAAAAACAAAATATATTCAGCGTTTACTTTTGTAGTTATATGTGGTAAAACCTTTAGTGACGTATTTCGGTAGAAAAACAAAATATATTGGGCCAGATTTATCATTAGCTCAGGTCAGAATAATGGAGTGAAAAAGTCCCAAAAAAAGTCCCAAACGCTAAAACTGCGCACAAATTTGCGACTTTTTTCTGCTCTGCACTATGCTCGGCAGTTTTCTGAAAGTGGGCGTGTTTTCTTATGTAAATGAATCTCTAGACAGATTTACTATTGGGACTATTTAAGTCGCAATTTCACTCCAGTGAGGACCATGCTTATCTTATGAGACTTTTTAATAGAACGTGCGACTTTTTCATAAAAACGTGCAACTTTTTCGTAAAGATGTGCGACTTTTGTAAAGCTGCTTACTGACGGATAAACTGCTACCGTCAAACCACATTTATTACAGTCTTAAAGGGCCGATCATAAATCTGACTTGGCTAAAACTGACTTTAGCCATATGTTAAAGTGAATTGAGCTGTCAGAGTAATGATAAATCTGGCCCATTGAGTTTTCACTGTTGCATTTATATGTGGAAAAATCTTTAGTGATGTATTTTGGTCGAAAAACAAAATATATTCGGCGTTCAGCACTGCAGTAATATTTGTGGTAAAACCTTTTTTGACGTATTATGGTAGAAAACAATATATTTATTCTGTGTTCAGCGCCACACTTATACGTAGTAAAGCCTTTAGTTGCGTATTTCAGTAGAAAGCGAAAAATGTATTCTTATAAAAAAATTTCCTTATTAAGGAGGGGTCCACAGGTTCACGGTAGCCGCGGCGGTAGCAGCAGTCACCTACTCTGCGGTGTGACAGTTTTTTGTACAGCCTCCGGAGGAGGTGAACATGGCCATAGGTAGAATATATGGGCTGAAGGTGAAGCGTGGCCAGTGTGCCAATGTTGGCACCACAACCCTGCATCAAAATATGCAGCATCACCATAAAGTGGCCTGGGAGAACCGTGGCTCCGATGTGGTGGTCCAGCCTTTAGCAGCAATCACTGCATCACCCAGTAGCATGCCGCACCCGATTTCAGGCAGTCAAGGTTCCACCATCTCAGGCGAAGGGAGCTGTCTGTCGTTCCCATCGTCTGCTGGTCCTGATGCTCCTGCTCCTCCTACTCCTCGTCAGTCATTCTGTCAGCAATCGATCACCAAAGCAATTGCCAAGAGACAACAGTATTTGTGCATGCATCCAATAGCACAGAGGCTAAACAAGCTGCTGTCCAAGTTGCTGGTGCTGCAATCCCTCCCTTTCCAAGTGGTGGACTCTGCACCTTTCAGAGAACTGATTGCTTGTAGCGAGCCGAGGTGGAGATTCCCAAGCCTTTAGTGACATATTTTCATAGCAAAAAAAAAATGTATTCAGCATTCTGCATTTATATGTGGTAAACTCTTTATTGACTTATTTAGTTATAAAACTAATTTTTTTCAGCGTTCAGCGCTGCAGTTATATGTGGTAAAACCATTTTGTTCAAAAAACTAAATTTATTCAGTGTTCAGAGTTGCAGTTTTATGTGGTAAAATCTTTATTGATATATTTCGGTCGAAGAACAAAATTTTTTCAGCGGTCAACGCTTCGGTTATATGCAGTAAAATCTTTATTGAAGTATTTCGATCGGAAAAATTTTTTATTCAGCAGTCAGCGCTGCGGTTATATGCGGTGAAATCTTTAGTGACGTATCTTTATGAACTTTGCGACTCTTCCGGGCTCAAAGCTATCTTTACGCTTTGTCTTCTCATTGTCTGTAGCTACTAGAGGCCTGTTCATGCCAGGCAGGTTCCCCCAGAAGTATCTGGGTCGATGAGCAGCCTATACCGCACCTACATCAATCTTGACAGGATTCGTCTTCAGGTGGAGAGAAATTGTTTTTTGGAATGCTTTCTCCATCGTGTGGCCCCCTCATGCTGCTGCCACCTCTGCAATCTCTCATCGTCATGCCACTCTGTGGCCTCCTCATGCTGTAACCTCCTGATGCAGCCGCCACCTCTACACTTGGTCATTGTGCCACCCTGTGGTCTCCTCCTGATGCTGCTGCCACCACCATCTTCGGCCTCTGTCATTGTGCCACTCGGTGGCTTCCTCAAACTGCTGCAACTTCCATACTGTATCATTGTGCCACTCTGTGGTCTCCTCATGCTCCCACTACCTCCAGACTCTGTCATTGTGCCACTATGTGGTCTCCTGATGCTGCCACAACCTCCAAACCCTGTCATTGAGCTACTCTGTGGTCTCCACATGCTGTTTCCACCCTCCCCACTTCATGACTGGACCACTATTTTGCCTTTTGGCCTGGCTGACAACATAATTTTTTGGGGATCTAAACATTTATAGTGATCTTATCTTAGGTAAAATAATTACGTCTGCATACCGTAAACTTATCTCAGGAAACACTTTGTTATATGCCAGCCCATGTCATCCAATACACGTTGCTTTACAAGAAGTATTACAACCCGTGTTTGGATGTTTAATTACATGTCAGCTAGAGAAATGCAGTGTAAGAAAGATCATTTAAAAACACTTTGGCTTACTAATTACCTGTGCAGCTGTGAAACTTGTAAGATTTGTGGAAAGTGCATTTTTTGTGCCAACTGCCAGTTCATATATACTGAACTTTCCTGATATCTTTGCTTTTGAATTTGTCAGTAAAGAACTGTTCTGCTTCACAGGTTCCACATCATTGCTTCCTGCACCACTACACTGAACTGACATCCATGGCTGCACCAAGAGACCCTGCCTTGCAACTCAAAACCTTCAACATCAAGGCTACCTCAACTGTCATCAGGCTGGATAACCCCTGAAACAAAGTGTGCCTGAAGGGAAGAAAGGTGTGCCTTTCCCATTACTGCACAGCCCAGAGAGAGATAGAGTGAGTGAATACTACTACAACCATTCTTGCTACTATCACTCTTATCCTCCTCCTCTGCTCTCCTCCCTGTGGCACGCTGCAAAAAGACCCAACAGTTTCTACAGCTAAGTGACATTTTTATAAAATGCCTTGTGTATACTTTCAGTAAATACATAGGTATGTGGTTTTATTAATTTTTTTTTTTATTATTTTGATGTTTATGATCTACAAACCGGATTCCAAAAAAGTTGGGACACTAAACTAATCGTGAATAAAAACTGAATGCAATGATGTGGAGGTGCCAACTTCTAATATTTTATTCAGAATACAGGGTGGGCCATTTATATGGATACACCTTAATAAAATGGGAATGGTTGGTGATATTAACTTCCTGTTTGTGGCACATTAGTATATGTGAGGGGGAAAACTTTTCAAGATGGGTGGTGACCATGGCGGCCATTTTGAAGTCGGCCATTTTGAATCCAACTTTTGTTTTTTCAATAGGAAGAGGGTCATGTGACACATCAAACTTATTGGGAATTTCACAAGAAAAACAATGGTGTGCTTGGTTTTAACGTAACTTTATTCTTTCATGAGTTATTTACAAGTTTCTGACCACTTATAAAATGTGTTCAATGCAACCATTTTCTCCCACTCTTCACACACTGATAGCAACACCGCAGGAGAAATGCTAGCACAGGCTTCCAGTATCCGTAGTTTCAGGTGCTGCACATCTCGTATCTTCACAGCATAGACGATTGCCTTCAGATGATACGAGATGTGAAGCACCTGAAACTACGGATACTGGAAGCCTGTGCTAGCATTTCTCCTGCGGTGTTGCTATCAGTGTGTGAAGAGTGGGAGAAGAGGGATGCATTGACAATCCAACACAATGGGCAGCACATTGAACACATTTTATAAGTGGTCAGAAACTTGTAAATAACTCATGAAAGAATAAAGTTACGTTAAAACCAAGCACACCATTGTTTTTCTTGTGAAATTCCCAATAAGTTTGATGTGTCACATGACCCTCTTCCTATTGAAAAAACAAAAGTTGGATTCAAAATGGCCGACTTCAAAATGGCCGCCATGGTCACCACCCATCTTGAAAAGTTTTCCCCCTCACATATACTAATGTGCCACAAACAGGAAGTTAATATCACCAATCATTCCCATTTTATTAAGGTGTATCCATATAAATGGCCCACCCTATAGAACATAAATCACGGAACAAAAGTTTAAACTGAGAAAATGTACCATTTTAAGGGAAAAATATGTTGAATCAGAATTTCATGGTGTCAACAAATCCCCAAAAAGTTGGGACAAGGCCATTTTCACCACTGTGTGGCATCTCCCCTTCTTCTTACAACACTCAACAGATGTCTGGGGACCGAGGAGACCAGTTTCTCAAGTTTAGAAATAGGAATGCTCTCCCATTCTTGTCTAATACAGGCCTCTAACTGTTCAATCGTCTTGGGCCTTCTTTGTTGCACCTTCCTCTTTATGATGCGCCAAATATTCTCTATAGGTGAAAGATCTGGACTGCAGACTGGCCATTTCAGTACCCGGATCCTTCTCCTACGCAGCCATGATGTTGTGATTGATGCAGAATGTGGTCTGGCATTATCTTGTTGAAAAATGCAGGGTCTTCCCTGAAAGAGATGACGTCTGGATGGGAGCATATGTTGTTCTGGATGAATATATTTTTCTGCATTGATGGTGCCTTTCCAGACATGCAAGCTGCCCATGCCACACGCACTCATGCAACCCCATACCATCAGAGATGCAGGCTTCTGAACTGAGCGTTGATAACAACTTGGGTTGTCCTTGTCCTCTTTGGTCCGGATGACATGGCGTCCCAGATTTGTGACTCGTCTGACCACAGAACAGTCTTCCATTTTGCCACACTCCATTTTAAATGATCCCTGGCCCAGTGAAAACGACTGAGCCTGTGGATCTTGCTTACAAATGGCTTCTTCTTTGCACTGTAGAGTTTCAGCTGGCAACGGCGGATGGCACGGTGGATTGTGTTCACTGACAATGGTTTCTGGAAGTATTCCTGAGCCCATTCTGTGATTTCCTTTACAGTAGCATTCCTGTTTGTGGTGCAGTGTCGTTTAAGGGCCCGGAGATCACGGGCATCCAGTATGGTTTTACGGCCTTGACCCTTACGCACAGAGATTTTTCCAGATTCTCTGAATCTTCGGATGATGTTATGCACAGTTGATGATGATAGATGCAAAGTCTTTGCAATTTTTCGCTGGGTAACACCTTTCTGATATTGCTCCACTATCTTTCTGCGCAACATTGTGGGAATTGGTGATCCTCTACCCATCTTGGCTTCTGAGAGACACTGCCACTCTGAGAAGCTCTTTTTATACCCAATCATGTTGCCAATTGACCTAATTAGTGTTAATTGGTCTTCCAGCTCTTCGTTATGCTCAAATTTACTTTTTCCAGCCTCTTATTGCTACTTGTCCCAACTTTTTTGGGATTTGTTGACACCGTGAAAATTGGAATCAACGTATTTTTCCTTTAAAATGATACATTTACTCAGATTAAACGTTTGATCTGTCATCTACGTTCTATTACAAAGAAAATATTGACATTTGCTATCTCCACATCATTGCATTCAGTTTTTATTCACAATTTGTTTAGTGTCCCAACTTTTTTGGAATCCGGTTTGTATTTGTAAAAAATAAAAAAAAATTACAAAAATTGCCCTGGCTACCAGAGTTGCAAAATGTCAAGAAAAAACCATGGCAGCAAAAGGGTTAATTTTATATCAAAGTCATCTTATATGAATGGTCTATTTTTGTAAGCAGTTGAAATACTATTGTTCCCCAAAAATAAGTTATTAAAGAAACATAAATCATATGCCTCTTTATTAATTTAATAGGAATAAACAGAATGTTGGCACTTGGCAGCTTTAAAACTAAGATTGTACCACCAGGGGTAAAACTGGTTACCATTATTTAGACTCATAACAGAACTGTCAAGCAAAATTCTGTTTCAGTAGCTTGAAATGCCCAGCCAATGTCAGGCAATCTGGCAGTTAGTAGATTAATCTCAGCAGAAAGAAATCCTGTTGTGCTTTGTGCAAAAGTTAATTTTGGTGCGCATGTTTAAATATCAAAACACTTTAGACAGAAGAGTCAAACAGTTCTGATATTAAAATATTACATTTTGTAAAACATTGTGTTTTCAAGTTGTTTATTTAAATCAATATGCTGTACAGTATGGTTTAGTTCAGAGAATATTCTTAGCTAAACCGAATTTTAGACTCTGACTATAAATATAATCTAGTCCTTCAACAGATAAAGTTGATTAAATTACCTTTTAACGTAACTTAATAAAATACAAATGCTTGTACAATAGCCACCAGTCTTTGGTGGATAATAAGTAGGTTTTGCTGAGTCTATCTTGTTCACTGGGATGAAAGTATTGTTAACAAAACAAATGTATGGGGTAGAAAGCACTCTTGATCTCTGTGAACACGGAGCTGTGGAAGATTGTCAATCAAAGAGAGTGGCATCATTTTAAAGAATAAGCATAACTCATGGGGAATAAATACTATTCAGATTTATTGGTGCAACACAATTGCAATTCCTATTGCAAAACTATAATTAATTTCATTATGCTCAGTCAACAAAATAAGAACAGTGTTATCATGTTATCATATGTTAATTACATACAACAAAACTAAAATTAAAAAATATAATACATTTATGCATAAATTTAGTAAATAAATTGCAGCACGTAGAACAAAAGAAAAAATAACATTAATTTTGTATTTAAAGGGAACCTGTCATGTTAAAGGGCTTCTGTCACCCCACTAAACCTTTTTTTTTTTTTTTGCTTACTTATAATCCCCACACTGCGATTTATGCCTACATAATCAAATTAATCATTTTGGTCCTGTAGATTTTGTTTAAAACATGCTTTTAAAATATGCAAATTACCTTGCTACCAGCAAGTAGGGCGGCTACTTGCTGGTAGCAGCCGCATCCTCCGATCCGCATTGTGATTGACAGGGCCAGGGAACGGAATCGTTCTCTGCTGGTCCTGCCTGTTAGCATTCAAAATCTGGCGCCTGCGCCGCGGCCGTACCTATCTTCAATCTGCGCAGGCGCACTGAGAGGCGGCCGCTCCATCCTCAATGCGCCTGCGCCGGGTGTAGATGTGACGTCATCGGCGCAGGCGCATTGAGCATGGAGCGGCCGAGCGAGCGGCCGCCTCTCAGTGCGCCTGCGCCGAATGAAGACAGGTACGGCCGCGGCGCAGGCGCCAGATTTTGAGTGCTAACAGGCAGGGCCAGCAGAGAACGATTCCGTTCCCTGGCCCTGTCAATCACAATGCAGAGGGGACGTCTTTAGGATCGGAGGATGCGGTTGCTACCAGCAAGGTAATTTGCATATTTTAAAAGCATGTTTTAAACAAAATCTACAGGACCAAAATGATTAATTTGATTATGTAGGCATAAATCGCAGTGTGGGGATTATAAGTAAGCAAAAAAAAAAAAAAAAGGTTTAGTGGGGTGACAGAAGCCCTTTAAACATGGTTTCTGAGCTGCAGACAGCATGGTATAGAACAGGAGGAGCTGAGCAGATATATAGATTTATGGGAAAAGAATCAATTAAACTTGTATTTTACTCATTTAAATTCTTGCTCATTCTGAGCGTTGCAGTCTCGCGCGAGCATTGGACATCACTGGGCTCGGCGCATGCCCAGTGACGACGATGAAGCTCCTGCCCTCAGTCTCCAGCAAATAGCACTGGCGCAGCCCTCAGTGGGTACTGCGTCTGCGCGAGACTTCGCTCGGCCGTCAGGGAGGGGGAGGAGAGGGATGAGACGCTGTGGGCGGTTAGGGATTCTGGAGGAAGGCGTTTTGGGCACTGTAAGAGGGGCGTTACTGGGCACACAAAGGGGAACATAACGCCCCTCTGGGCACCTTCAGGGTTTTATAAAAGTCTTTTTTCTGCAAAACTGCTGGACGGATTACAATAAAAAACAGAACAGCCGATTCAAGGTAAGCTGTGGAGCATGACTGGTTTAAAATCTGAATTTGTGTTATACGAGGTGACAGAATCCCTTTAACTCTATGTGCATACAGAGATAGCTGTCAATCAGTGATAGGGCCACCTCCTTGTGTTTCAAGGGATTTCATGATGTTTATTTATACCTCACTGATTTTTCAGTAGAATTTTAAAATATATATTTTTCATTATTGATTTCCCCAGAAACAGGAACTGTGAAATCAGTGGTGCAACCGAAAGGTAATAACTGCATAAACTCTGTTCCTACCCTCTACTATCATGTGTGGCTCCAAATTTTATCTATAGCAGGACAACATCTCTAAACACACAGCAAATGTTATTAAAAAACTATCTTCAGTGTAAAGAAGAACAAGGAGTCCTGGGAGTGATTATATGAACCACCACATGGCCCTTATCTCCACTTCATTAAGTCTCTCTGAGATTACATGAAGAGACAGATATATTTCAGCAAGCCTACATCCACTGAAGATTTGTGGTTAGTTCTCCTGGATGTTTGGAGCAACCTCACTGCTGAATTTCCTCATAAACTGTGCAAGTGTACATTTTGTTGATTAATAAAAACAAACCAATAACACTTCTACTTTTGAAAGCATTTTAACTTAGCAACTTTTTTCACCCTGCCTAAAACTTTTGGAAAGCAGTAAAGTGTATATATACAAAAAAAATTTAAATGTATAAAAAAAAACCCTCACGATTCCCTCATCTATATTTGACATGCCACATTTGCCATGGCTACTACTGCTCCTACTACTATCATCATGCCTAAAATTGCCACTACTACCACCACCAACACAGCTATGAATTGGGTCTCCAGCCTCTGCCTGAACCACCTCCTCATGGCAAGCCGTAAACTGAAGTTGAAACTTCTGTCACAAGTCATCAACAGGTAAACAATCAATTATCTTTCATAGCACATGGGGTGTTTTTGCTTTTAGGAAAAAAGAAGGTGCCCCACTAGAAGGGGACAGTGAATACAGAAATGATGCAAGAGAAAGGCTTCTCTGAGACCATAAGGAGGAGGTCAGGAGAAATGCGCTGAGACCCACCTCAAAGGGAAGGAATCAGACTCAGAGGTGGCATTGACATCTTCCCACTGTGACTGAGAGGATAAGTGATCCATCCAGTCCGCAGTACCCTTCTCTTTGGACTTAATCACCCATCAGAAGCAAGGGAGAACTGTGGAATGCTGCTGATACTTTTACTACCTTCCGTTTTGTGAGCCTTTCGTTTTCCACTCTATTTTTTTACCAGACATTTTATTATAAGGCCTTTTCAAACTGAGACAAGTAATAGGTTTGGTACACTAATTATTAAACAATAGCAAAATTGCAACAGTTTTTTTTAGAACAGAGAAAAAAAATTGAACTTCCTCTTTCCCCTTCTATGAACACACTGCACACAATGTGTTGAATTAAACTGGTAGGTTGATGCAGTAAAATGTGTTGAATAAAACTGGTATATTGATACAGGAAAAAGTGATAAATTAAACAGTAATATTGACACAGTAAAATGGACTGAATTAAACTGGCATATTGACTCGGAAAAATGTGTTGAACTGCACATATTGACACAGAAAAGGTGTTGAACTGTGAAAATATAAACAATTGCAAAAATGATTTTTTTTCAGGTAAATAACAGACAGAGATGCAATTAAATGTCCCCTTCTAACATACTACACACTGGTATTGACAATTTACAAGAGTATATTTATGCAGTAAAATGTGTTGAATAAAATATATTGATGCAGTGAAATGCATTGAATTAAACTGGTATATTGATACAGACAAATGTGTTGAATTAAACTGGTATTTTGATGCAGGAAAATGTGTTCAGTTAAATTGGTATACTGATCTGATAAGATGCATTGAATTACAATGGTATATTGATGCAGCACGATGAATTCAACTGGTATAGATACACAGAAAAATGTTAGAACTGCACAGTTATAAACAGTAGCAAAATTACTGCAGTTTTTTCCCCCCATTATTAACAAAGGCACTATTAAACATCCCCTTGTGGGAAGACACAGCAAAATTGTATTGACAATTTACAATGGTATAAAATAGATGCAATACATTGCATTGAATTAAACTGGTAAATTGACAAAGTAAAATGCATAGAATGAAACTAGTATATCGATTCAGTAAAATGTGTTAAACTAAACTGGCATATTGATGCAGGAAAATTCACTAAAGCAGGTATGTTTATGCAGTTAAATTTCATTATACGTTCTGTGCAATTATAAAATGTAACAAAATTGTGTTTTTTCTTTTTAAAAAGAAAGACTCAATTTGGCAGAATATCTTCATAAATATATGCTTGGACTATGCCTATGCACCATTTATTGTTAAGGACAATGGTTGTGGAACCACTGTGCCAACTAACCAGTTTGATGTTGGGCTAGTCTTGAGGAGTTTGTCCTGGTGGTCCCCTGGACATACAAATTCATGGAACAGATACTGGGGAATGGCAAACAGAACTTAGGTCAGAGTTCAGACACAGAACAAGCAGACATAGTATGAAAAGATACAAAGAGAACTTCTTGCACAACTAGGGGCATGACACAGCTCATAATATGTAGCAGAGCAAATGAACACATAAAACCAACAGGCAGAAAAAGTTAACCCTAGCAGTGCAGAACTGAGGCGAGATAGAAAGCACAATGGCACCAATTCACACCAACAAGAAAACGACACCAGGACATACAGAACAAGGGCAAACAAGAACTGCCATTGAACATAATGGCACAAATTCAAACCCACAAATGAAAGGTCATTGTAACACTTATGAACTGTAAAAGCTTGATGTTTTTGAGAAAAATAGGTTTTCTGCTCATGCACAGAAAAATTAAATATTTGTGATTGAATGAACAGCTCCCCTAAAATACGCACAGTGATGCATCACCAATGAGGCAAGGTGAGGCGATTGCCTCAGGCACAACCAAGTAGGGGCAAGAGGGGGGCAGTAGAAGTTTTTTTTCTGTTTATGCAGTATAGTATTGGGAAGCACAGTTGGCATGGTATGTGGCACTGTATTATCCTGAACATTTTGTAGCTCTATATGTAATACTGTTTTCCAAGTATGTCTTTAACAGTAGGCTTGAAGGGAAGTGGTTAGGTTAAGAAATTGGCATGGGGGGTTGGGGCGCCCTTTCAGTTTTCGCCTCAGGCAGCCAAAAGGCTAGGTGCACCCCTGAATACACACACAGAAAAATGCCTCTATGCTCTCCCTCTCTAGTTATAAAACACTGACTTTTCTAACCATTAATTCAATCTACAGTACTTAACTAAATATATCCCTAAAGACCTGCAACAACCAAAGATCACATCACTGGCTCACAATGGTCTCTCTGCGTTTCTGAGCTACTGTAACACATAGCCTGAAGGACCAGCCAATATACTGCCCTCTAATTGTCTGAGAGGTTGTCTAATAAGTATTGTGGGCAAGCTCAACATCCAGGACCCCTCCTAGGGTCATGTTATTCTAAATCGTCATC
Source organism: Bufo bufo (assembly GCF_905171765.1). NCBI lineage: Eukaryota > Metazoa > Chordata > Amphibia > Anura > Bufonidae > Bufo > Bufo bufo. Next base: position 367,527,396 of record NC_053390.1, on the reverse strand, counting down.
CACCCTGCTCTGTTACCCTTGCATTTTAACAGTAACATTGCAATGGCAGTCACAGTTTTGCATTTGTTCCAAGCAAATGTCCAAAAATTCTGATTTGTTTGTCAGAATAATGTTTACGAAATTTGTGACAAATCCAATTAGTCCAAAACCAATTCACTCATCATCTACTAACAATATTATTTTCAACTGGATTAAAGCAAAAACACTAGGCTATGGAGTGAGATCAGGGTGAGGTGTGACTGCAATCTCTGCACCTCACTGCAGAATATGTTAGAACAGCACAAATACGGTACTTTGAAAATAGGTATAATAGGTAGGTTTAACAATACATGTGATTATGATACATAATTAGATAGATAGTATAAATGTATATGAAATACAAATGAAAGAGATACAGATAATTTTACATTATGCAAAAATAGTGTAGTATATTTTAATTATTCTACATGTTAAGTATAGTACTAATAATATATTTATGCCCTGTAAATATACACCACTTGAAAAATAATAATTTTTTTGCATTAACTTAGCTTAACGTAAAATCTCGATTTGCATAGACTATCAGGTGACATGCCTTGTAGGCCTGCACCAGATGGTCAGAGAAAGGTTGCTGTGAACCATATGCTCAGAAAATGGTCCAGGCAGAATTTGACTCTCCAGAAACATAGAATTTAGTACAACAAGCCTAACTAAATAATCTATTCTGTTCTAAATGTGAAGCCAATAATAATCATTTGCCTGAGAAGTGTATCTTGGGAATGTGCAATCTAAGGAAACACCAGAAGCACTAATTATATTCACAACTGAAAAACACTTAAGAAATATTAAGACATTAGCATATCTGCCAATGCAGATGGGTTTATATCTGTTAACAATATGTCTATTTGTTGTCTTGTTTTCCATGAAAAGTCACAAATCTAAAGTTCATTTCATAACAAAAAAAATAACTGTTTCTAATCTTAACTGAAGACATTAAAAAGAATTTTAGAAACAAAGCATAGTTTATAATACAAATATGCTTTCTATAATATGGTGCAGTGGTTATAGTAGCACATATATAGTATCATATATAGCAAATAGTAGCCAACACACACGTGATGAACATTATTACTAGTGATAAGCGAAGTGAGCTTCGGATGCTACATCCGAAGTCGCTTTGTTCAAAACTTAAGATTAATACTGTACAGAGATCTGTCTCCATAAAGTATTAAAATGTATGGGCTCCGACTGGTACCTTAGAACCGGAGCCAAGTTCGGTACCAAGTTTTAATGTGGTTTTCCACTGTAAAAATAAACTATCAAAGTTATCAGAGCCCATACATTTTAATACTGTACCTAGATTAATACAGTATTAATCTGAAGTTTTGAACGAAACAACTTCTGATGTAGCATCTGAAGCAAAAAATTTACTACCTATATATGCTACGTCAATATTTTGAAATATTTAATCCCTTCTCGACCTATGACGTACTATTACGTCATGGGAACCACTGCGTTCCCGCAATTTGATGTAATAGTACATCATAGTGATCGCGCGGGCACCGGAGCGGTGCGCACATGATGACTGCAGGGGCCCGGCAGTCCGTGGCAGCCGGGCCCCTGCTGTATCCACCGGCATCACTGTGAAAGCCGATGCCGGTGGATTAAACCCTTTTATGCCACGGTCCGCGCTGACCGCGACATAAAAGGGGTTTGTGTCGGGTGAGTGATCGCATCGAGTCCCCGCGCTGCTGTGGTGGGAACTCGATGCGTCACAAGGTAGCCCGATATCATGCAGAAGCTGCCCAATGCATCGGGAACTGCCTTCTACAGGTGTCTAGGAGATGTCTCCTAGGCAACCTGTTTGTGTACTATTCACTGTAGTACACGATCAGGCAATGCATTACAATACAGATGTATCAGACAACCAGAAGTGAACATCATAAATAAAGTAAAGAAAAAAAAAAGTAAAAAAAAAAGTGTTTTTAATAAAATTAATAAAGTAATAAAATTAATAAAGTTAAAAAGAAAAAAAAAAAACACCCCTTTCTCCTTATTTAATAATAAAAAAAATAAAATAAAAAAAAACCACACATATTAGGTATTGCCGCATCCGTAATGACCGGCTCTATAAATATATCACATGATCCACCCTGTCCGATAAACACCATAAATAAATAAAATAAAAACGATGTAAAAAAAAAGCCATTTTTGTCACCTTACATCACAAAAAAACGCAACACCAAGCGATCAAAAAGGCGTATGTCCCACAAAATGGTATCAATAAAACCATCACCTCATCCCACAAAAAATTAGCCCCTACCTAAGACAATCGCCCAAAAAATAAAAATAAAACTATAGCTCTCAGAACATGGAGACACTAAAACATATTTTTTTTTGTTTCAAAACTGCTATTATTGTGCTAAAGTGAAATACATAAAAAAAATACATATTAGGTATCGTTACCTCCGTAACAACCAGCTCTATAAAAATATCACAGAATCTAACCCCTCAGGTGAACACCGTAAAAAAAAAAAAAGCTATTTTTGTGACATTACATTACAAAAATTGCAACAGCAAGTGATCAAAAAGGCGTATGCCCCCCCAAATAGTACCAATCAGATCGTCACCTCATCCCACAAAAAATTAGACCCTACCTAAGAGAATCGGTCAAAAAATAAAAAAGCTATCGCTCTCAAACTATGGATACACTAAAATATCATTATTTCGCTTTAAAAAATGCTATTATTGTGTAAAAAAGAAATAAGAAAAAGTAGACATATTAGGTATTGCCACATCCGTAATGATCTGCTCTATAAAAAAAGTCACATGACCTAATCCCTCAGGTAAACGCTGTAAAAATAAAAAATAAAAACAGTTTGCAATCACATCTGGGGTGTTTCTGTAAACCGCAGAATCAGGGTAATAAATATTGAGTTTTATTTGGCCGTTAACCCTTGCTTTGCTACTGGTAAAAATGGATTAAAATGTAAAATCTGCCAAAAAAGTTAAATTCTGAAATTTTATCCCCATATTTCATTAATTCTTGTGGAACACCTAAAGGGTTAACAAAGTTTGTAAAATCAGTTTTGTATACCTTGAGGGGTGTAGTTTCTAAAATGGGGTCATTTTTGGATGGTTTCTACTATGTAAGCCTCACAAAGTTACTTCAGACCTGAACTGGTCCTTAAAAAGTGGGTTTTGGAAATTTGACGAAAAATTTCAAGCTTTGCTTCCAAACTTCTAAGCCTTCTAACGTCCCCAAAAAGTAAAATATAATATTCAAAATGATCCAAACATGAAGTAGACATATGGGGAATGTAAAGTAATTACTATTTTTGGAGGTATTACCATCTATTATAAAAGATGTGCTGAATGGCTGCATCCATTTGAAGCTCCTGCTTTCAACCTGCTGTGGGGACGGCATTTTTAAGCCAACAGATCGCAAAATGGTCAAATACGGTGGACCTAAGCATGGGGATCCCACCCCACAAGCTAAAGTATCTCCCGCTGTGTCAGATATGACCAAATTCTTAACAAAACAAGCAGCTGGACCGACCAAGATGGCCGCGGCTATCAGCAGCACTGCGTGTTCCCGCACATCAGGCTAATCCGACTGTGAAGATGATTCAGGAGAAGCCGGTGAGTCACAGAACCTCCCGATCTCCCGTCGCTTTATTAAACAAGCCCTGGAAGAGGCTTTACACCCCATCTACTCCAAGCTGCAGGAGGTGGCTCATGAAGTCCAACAGATAGGCCACAGGGTGGACTCACTAGAAACCATGCAAGTTGCGACCCTAGATCACAGCGCTGCGGTCACGCAATCCCTCTCAATATCTAAAACACATATAAACCAGCTCTATACATCCCTGGAAGACCAGGAGAACCGTAGCAGGTGAAACAACCTCCGTTTCAGGGGGATCCCTGAATCAGTCACAGCCACTGACATCCCAGCTGCTATCATGAAGATAGTCACATCCCTACTAGGGGACTTTGATCCTTCCATGCTAATTATTGAAAGGGCACACCGAGCACTACGCCCGCGTCCTAAAGAAAATGATCCTCCAAGGGACGTTATTAGCCGTTTCCTGAATTTTCAGGATAAAGAAGCGATTCTAGAAGAGGACAGAGCTGCGTCATCCATCCTCCTGGACGAGGTCCCTATCCAGATCTACCAGGACCTATCTCCATCCACCTTGCAAAAAAGATTTCTTAAGGCCTAAAGAGAAACAGATTCCCTACAGATGGTCCTTCCCATTTGGACTTTCATTTATTGTCTCCGGTAAAAGGATTACCATCTCCTCCTTTTCGGATCTCTCAGAGGCTTTCAACGCGCTGGATACTTCTCCCCTCACTAATCCATAGAGATCAAGTGGGTTTTGTTAAACAAAGAGAGGGGAAGGGTAACACGGCCCGAATACTTAATATAATTCACTACGTCAAAAGAAAAGGCCTCCCCTTAGTCCTTCTCAGCACAGATGCTGAGAAGGCATTCAATAAAGTTAACTGGTCCTTTATGTACTCAGCGTTGCGTTCTCGCAACTTCCCTTCTCCCTTTATACAAGCAATAGAAGCTATGTATTTCCATGCCTCAGCTTCAATAAGGGTAAACGATACCCTATCTGACCCCTTTAAGATATGTAATGGAACCCGACAAGGTTGCCCCTTATCCCCCCTTCTTTTCGTCCTTGCCCTGGAACCTCTTCTTCAGACCATCCGAATGGATGGGGACATCCAGGGAATAACTTTGGGTGATCAACAGCACAAAATTGCCGCCTTTGCAGATGACCTGCTTTTAATGGTGAGCAACCCTGAAACAGCTCTTCCTAAGATCTATGGCCATCTGGAAATGTATGGATTACTTTCCAATTTCAAGGCGAATCACAACAAATTACTAATAATTTCCACTGGCCTTAAAAAGTCCTTGAGGAATCAACTAGAATCGTGTTCACCTTTTAATTGGTCTTCCCCCTTTCTAACCTATCTAGGTGTGAAAATGAGCACAGATCCAAGCCAACTCTTCAACTTGAACTACATTCCTCTTCAGAATAAATTGGCTGAGGAATTATCTTCCCTGGATGTCCCTACGCTCTCATGGTTTGGGAGGAAAAATATCCTGCTCTCTCTCATTATTCCTAAACTTACTTATCTCCAACAGACCTTGCCAATTCCTGTTCCCTCCGCGTATTACTCTAAACTTAGGTCCATGTTCCGTTCTTTCATTTAGAATAAGAAAAAGGCGAGAATGTCCTATAAATCTCTGTCTTACCCGAGAGAGAGAGGGGGTATAGCTTTACCGGACCCCGAAATATATGGTAAAGCGGTTTTACTCACCAGGGTAGTGGATTGGTTATCTGCCCCCAAACAGAAATCTTGGGTACCGATGGAAGAATCCCTACTGGGACTTCCTTTCAGAGCGGCTTTATTAGGACGCATGTCTCCATTGCCTCTCCATCCAAATATCACCCCAGTTATGAAAGCTACCATACATGCATGGAACGCTTTGCAAAATTCATCCCTTAACTCCCCACTCCCATCTCCTATTCTTAAAATAGAAGACATATTCCAATTAGCACCTCAGGCCCTAAAAAACAGCCTATCTAGCGAAATAAGCCATTCTAAGACAAGTTTGGTAGATCTTTATAACAATGGTCAGCTAATCTCTGTTAATGAAATGTGTGATCTTTTGAAAGTTCCTCAATCCAGCTTTAATGGACTTCACTTTTTAAGGGCATACATGTATCAAAATGCCCCACTGCACACACTATTACGCCCCATAACTTGGCTTGAATCTATTATTTCTCAAAGTTCTACCCCACATAAATTGATATCACAGTGGTATAACAGGCTGAGGACTCCTCCTATCGCTTTAACGCCAGCTTTCATTAGATTATGGGAAAAAGACCTAGATAAATGTCTCTCACCAGGGGATACTCTAAAAATGTTTAACTCTTTACATAAGGCTTCGAGATGTGTGAAGGTTCAGGAGAATAACTATAAAATTATCTCACAGTGGTATAAAACACCTGATAAGACTTGTTTTTATTCAGCCTCGGCATCCGACATATGCTGGAGATGCTCAAAGCAGAGGGGTACTTACTTCCACATATGGTGGTCATGCCCGATTTTACAACAATGGTGGGAGAATATCTTTCAAATATGTAATAAGATATGTGGATCTAGTATCATCCCAACACCAGAAATTGCTCTCCTGAACCTTTTCCCTTGTGATCTTCCTCCTCCTAATCTAGCACTGTTAAAACATCTGGTGAACGCTGCCAAATTATTGATCTCATTATCATGGCTATCCTCGGATGTTCCTTCCATGGAACAATGGTTCCAGAAAATTGACCAGGTATACCGTCTGGAAGGGCTGTCCTCATGGGAATTCAGATCCCATAATAAGTTTTAAAAAATCTGGAATCAATGGATCTCCTTTAGAAATTACCAGACAAACTGACAAGATGTTAAATGAGTCCCATTGTCCCCTAGTAGGCGCGGTCAATTCAATTGACTTCTTTCTCAGTACCTAATACCACCTCCTCTTTTACACATACAACAGAATGTAATATCATATCCACTCTGGCCCGTTTCGAATGAGATATACAGCGGTACTATGATATCATTTGTGAAGACTTCTAACCATCTTCTCCAATTGTCTTTCTAGAGTTGGCTTGTCTCAGAGATTGCACCACAATATATGTTAAGTGCTTGTCAGACCTGTAATATGTTTATGTTTATGACTTATGTAGGAATAGTGGAGATTTGTCATTTTTCCACTGTCCTATTATTGTACTGTATTGATTCGCTCAATAAAATAATATTAAAATATAAAAAATATAAAAAATCACAGCCACACATCACAAATGTACGTGGGGAGGAGGGGACAATGGAGTCTAGCACAATCCAATATGATGAACATCTATCTATCTAAAAATATATTGAACAATGAGGCAACAGAAGCGATACCAGCAGACCTGGTTGGCACATAGAGGCAGAGATCGTAAACCGGATGTGTGAGAACACATGACCGGAAGTAAAGTGCCGCAGTGGAACGCATGGTGGAACGCATAGTGCGCTCCACAGGGGATAGTGGAACGCACAATGCGCTCACCACTCGGGTGGAAGAGTCAGGGGCAGCCCAGTGTGCTGAAGGGGATGGAGAAGGGCATGCTAAGCAATAGGGCAATGTTATAAACATAATATAGTTATTATGCCTGCACAGGGGCAGTGTGTTATACATATAGATACAGAGGCACTGATGATAAAGCACATACATATCTGCATGGACATAGATATGTATGAATAAACACCAGGGGTCAAGCATTGAACAATGAATGTATAATTCACAACATATGTAAAATAATCATAAATAAATAAAGTATATATACTCGTGTCCTTACTATAATATCAATATAGATAGGGGTCGGCCACTTCCCAGTTGTTACGTTTAGAGTCCAAATGGATTTTTACTCTGGACACAGAGGCCCCACATGGACTAAATGAAGAACTTACGTTCACTGGCTTCTATAATACCTGAATTTGGGGTTGCAGATATGAACCTTGTGTGTGGGGGGCCATTCATTCCTTCCTTTGGGGCTTCACGGCATGTTACCACCCCAGGAGTGGTAGGGTCCGCACCACATTGGGCAAATTACTCTGTGGTGGCAGGGCACCAGCACTGGGAGCTAACTAGGAGGATTTTGATTTATGCACATACATGTTTGTATTGTGCGGTCTGAGGATAGTATTGATGTGTGCATTTCTTTGCATGTGCCATACATTAGCACCCACCTGGTACTGGTTATTTCATGCTCATACAGGGGCTCAAGCAAAGGGCTGCAGATTAGAGAATATTATGCACGGCCATCTGGCTTGCTATTATATTTTTATCATCAATTCATCAACTTTTCCATGTTCCTATTAATCAATTTATTCCTTACAGGTCTTCTTCACCTAATTCACCTTCACTTTCCTTTCTCTCATACACGTTTTGGGCACACTTGTGTCCACCATTCTTTTCACTTCCACATTCGTGGTCTTTCCCACGTTATATGCTATTTATCACTTCACCACTTTTCCTTTAAGGTCCGATATATTTTTTGGATCATAGAATAGGATCCTCCCACCTTCGTCTAACATCATTGTTTATGATTGCTTATTATCAATAACTTGTCCTGTAGGAATTCATATTGATATTATAGTAAGGACACGAGTATATATACTTTGGGCCAGATTTATCATTCCTCTGACAGCTCACTCCACTTTAACATATGGCTAAAGTCAGTTTTAGCCAAGTCAGATTTATGATCGGCCCTTTAAGACTGTAATAAATGTGGTTTGACGGTAGCAGTTTATCCGTCAGTAAGCAGCTTTACAAAAGTCGCACATCTTTACGAAAAAGTTGCACGTTTTTATGAAAAAGTCGCATGTTCTATAAAAAAGTCTCATAAGATAAGCATGGTCCTCACTGGAGTGAAATTGGGACTTTTTTGCGACTTTTTTAAATAGTCCCAATAGTAAATCTGTCTAGAGATTCATTTACATAAGAAAACACGCCCACTTTCAGAAAACTGGCGAGCATAGTGCAGAGCAGAAAAAAGTCGCAAATTTGTGCGCAGTTTTAGCGTTTGGGACTTTTTTGGGACTTTTTCACTCCATTATTCTGACCTGAGCTAATGATAAATCTGGCCCTTTATTTATTTATGATTATTTTACATATGTTGTGAATTATACATTCATTGTTCAATGCTTGACCCCTGGTGTTTATTCATACATATCTATGTCCATGCAGATATGTATGTGCTTTATCATCAGTGTCTCTGTATCTATATGTATAACACACTGCCCCTGTTGCAGGCATAATAACTATATTATGTTTATAACATTGCCCTATTGCTTAGCATGCCCTTCTCCATCCCCTTCAGCACACTGGGCTGCCCCTGCCTCTTCCACCCGAGTGGTGAGCGCATTGTGAGATCCACTATCCCCTGTGGAGCGCACTATGCGTTCCACCATGCATTCCACTGCGGCACTTTACTTCCGGTCATGTGTTCTCACACATCCGGTTTAGGATCTCTGCCTCTATGTGCCAACCAGGTCTGCTGGTATCGCTTCTGTTGCCTCATTGTTCAATATATTTTTAGATAGATAGATGTTCATCATATTGGATTGTGCTAGACTCCATTGTCCCCTCCTCCCCATGTACATTTGTGATGTGTGGCTGTGATTTGACAGGTGGAACGCACATGCGTTCCACCTGCCGATCATGTGACATCCACACTTCCGGTTTCCGGACATGTACTGTCCGACATGCCTCCATACCGCCCACATCACTTTAGCTGCACAGGTGAATGCAATAGTACCTTATTTATCACCCTATATTATGTGATACCCCAACATACAGCTCTTTACCCCTGAGGAAGCCGGATTGCTCCGGCGATACACGTTAGGTGCTTCTCATGCTTCCAGGTCCACTGCACCAGCGGTTGATGTAGGTTTGGCTCTTGATATCTGACCTTATCATGGTTCGTTCCCATCTTTAGTGGTCTTACTTTACTTTACATTTGCTTCATGTTTTGTATTGGATTTTTATATGCTGGTTTATAGTGCATGTGCCTATCTTGTGGCAATTCAGTGGACCTGTGTGTGTCGGTTACATATATTATATTGCATACCGCACTTTGTTCTAATTGTATACAATTTTTAATGTGTGTCTGTTGGTGTGTCTAATAAACTTTATATACATTTTTAATATTGACTTATTGTCGGATGTGCATTCATGGGGTGGTTCAGGTGATCTGTTATATGCTTTTTTCACCACCCTTTGCACTCCGTGTATTATTTGGTGTGCCCCCTGTTTCTTTAATTACCATGGATACAATATAAGTTATCATGTATCAAAAATGTACTTTGCATGCCATGCTTTGCTACCGGCACCATAAATTTGGATTTTTGGATGTTATAACGCTGCCCATATATTTGTTGCCACCTAAATTATAGTAGAAATTAGTAAGCACACAGGCAATTATAGGCTAACATAACACACATATGTAAATCTTACATGGTAGGATTATAGTTTTGAAGGACCTGGGTCTTTTTTTCTACCTTACCAACTACTGTATGTAATTATACAGATATGATGGTGTATAACTACCACATTCTCCTTTAACCCTTAGAGGGCAAGTGCCAAATATGTCTGGCGTAGCCTGAATGGCATTAAAGGGGTTTTTGTCACTTCCTCAAGAGGCATTTATCATATAGAGAAAGTTAATACAAGCCAATTACTATTGTATTGTTATTATCCATATTGCATCCTTTGCTGGATGGATTCATTTTTCCATCACATTATACACTGCTCATTTCCATGGTTATAACCACCCTGCAATACATAAGTGGTGGCCGTGCTTGAACACTATAGGAAATAGTGCCGACCTCTCTGATAACAGAGACCATGGGAGCACACATAGGCTGGTGCTTTTTTCTATAGTTTGCAAGCATGGCCACCGCTGATGGCTTGCAGGGTGGTTGTAACCATGGAAACGAGCAGTGTATAATGTAACATAGTAACATAGTGCATAAGGCCAAAAAAAGACATTTGTCCATCCAGTTCGGCCTGTCATCCTGCAAGTTGATCCAGAGGAAGGCAAAAAAAAAACTGTGAGGTAGAAGCCAATTTTCCCCACTTTAGGGGAATAAAAAATTCCTTCCCGACTCCAATCAGGCAATCAGAATAACTCCCTGGATCAACTACCCCTCTCTAGTAGCTATAGCCTGTAATATTATTACGCTCCAGAAATACATCCAGGCCCCTCTTGAATTCCTTTATTGTACTCACCATCACCACCTCCTCAGGTAGAGAGTTCCATAGTCTCACTGCTCTTACTGTAAATAATCCTCTTCTATGTTTGTGTACAAACCTTCTTTCCTCCAGACGCAGAGGATGTCCCCTCGTCACAGTCACAGTCCTGGGGATAAATAGATGATGGGAGAGATCTCTGTACTGACCCCTGATATATTTATACATAGTAATTAGATCTCCCCTCAGTCGTCTTTTTTCTAAAGTGAATAACCCTAATTTTCATAATCTTTCAGGGTACTGTAGTTCCCCCATTCCAGTTATTACTTTAGTTGCCCTCCTCTGGACCTTCTCCAGCTCTGCTATTTCTGCCTTGTTCACATGAGCCCAGAACTGTACACAGTACTCCATGTGTGGTCTGACTAGTGATTTGTAAAGTGGTAGGACTATGTTCTTATCACGGGCATCTATGCACCTTCTGATGCAACCCATTATCTTATTGGCCTTGGCAGCAGCTGCCTGACACTGGTTTTTGCAGCTTAGTTTGCTGTTTATTAAAATTCCTAGATCCTTTTCCATGTCAGTGTTACCGAGTGTTTTATCATTTAGTATGTACGGGTGACTTGCATTATTCCTTCCCATGTGCATAACTTTTGTCAGTGTTAAACCTCATCTGCCACTTATCTGCCCAAGCCTCCAATCTATCCAGATCCCTCTGTAGTAGTATACTGTCCTCTTCAGTGTAAATTACTTTACACAGTTTAGTGTCATCTGCGAAAATTGATACTTTACTATGCAAGCCTTCTACAAGATCATTAATAAATATATTGAAGAGAATAGGGCCCAATACTGACCCTTGAGGTACCCCACTAGTGACAGTGACCCAATCTGAGTGTGTACCGTTAATAACCACCCTCTGTTTTCTATCATTGAGCCAGTTACTTACCCACATACAGATGTTTTCTCCCAGTCCGAACATTCTCAATTTATATACTTTCCTTTTATGTGGTACAGTGTCAAATGCTTTGTCCAGATATACGACATCCATTGATTCGCCGCTGTCAAGTCTAGAACTTACCTCCTCATAGAAACTGATTAAATTAATTTGGCATGACCAATCCCTCACAAAGCCATGCTGATATGGCGTTATTTTCTTATTTCCGTTGAGATGCTCTAAGATAGCATCTCTCAGAAAACCTTCAAACAGTTTACCCACAACAGATGTTAAACTTACCGGCCTATAGTTTCCAGGCTCTGTTTTTGGACCCTTTTTGAATATTGGCACCCCATTTGCCATGCGCCAATCCTGTGGGACATTCCCTGTCAGTATAGAGTCCGCAAATATCAGAAATAAGGGTCTGGCTATGACATTACTTAATTCCCTTAGGATACGGGGGTGTATGCCATCCGGTCCTGGCGATTTGTTTATTTTAATCTTTTTAAGTCGCTGATGTACTTCTTCCTGGTTCAGACAGGACACTTTTAATGGGGAATTTATTTTTACATTCTGCATGTCATCTGACAGTTTATTTTCCTCAGTGAATACATTGGAGAAAAAAATATTTAACAGCTTTGCTTTCTCCTCGTCGCTCTCTGCGACACCCCCCTCATTACTCTTTAAAGGGCCGACTCCTTCAGATTTATACTTTTTAACATTTATATAATTGAAGAACATTTTAGGATTAGTTTTACTCTCTTTGGCAATTAATCTCTCCGTCTCTAGTTTGTCCGCTTTTATTTGTTTTTTACATGTTCTATTTTTTCCCTTATAGTTTTTCAGTGCTTCCGTGCTACCCTCCTGTTTTAGTGATTATATGCTTTCTTTTTGTCATTTATTGCTTTCTTTACAGTTCTATTTATCCACATTGGTTTCTTTTTGTTCCTTAACCTTTTATTCCCATACGGTATGTACCTCTCACAATGAGATTTTAGGATGTTTTTAAAGATATCCCATTTTGTGGCTGTATTTTTATTTTTGAGGACTTTGTCCCAGTTAGTTAGGCCTATGCCCTCTCTTAGTTGGCTAAATTTAGCTTTTTTGAAGTTTGGTGTTTTTGTTCCTCCCTGTAGAAACGCTCTTTTGAATGATAATTGGAAGGTTATTACTTTATGGTCACTATTTCCCAGGTGTCCACCAACCTGCATGTCTGTTGTTCTGTCAGGCCTTTTGGTTAATACTCCAGTATGGCCGTCTCTCTAGTCGGGTCCTGAACCAGTTGGCAGAGGTAATTGTCTTTGGTTATTGCCAAGAACCTGTTTCCCTTATGAGATATACAAGTTTCAGTTTCCCAGTCTATATCTGGGTAGTTGAGGTCCCCCATAATAACCACCTCAATATGATTTGCCGCCTCGTCTATCTCGTTTAGTAGTAGTGATGGAAAAATGAATCCAGCCAGCAAAGGAAGCAATATGGATAATAGCAATACATTAGTAAGTGGTATATATTAATTTTCTGTACATAATAAAAGCTACTTGCTGTAGTGACACAACCCCTTTAATGACCTGCACCATACATGTATGGCGCACTGATTGAGAAGGCCCAGAAGCTGTTACTAACAGCTAGGCCGATGTCGTACCCTCTGGCATCAGTGAAAAAGCAAATGCCAATGGATAAACCCCTTGGATGCTGCAGTCAATACTGACCACTGCATCTAAGGGGTTTAGAGAGATTGAGCTCCCTTTCTCACTCCATTAGCTCCCTGTGATATGATCATGGGGTGCCTAGGACTGCTATAGCAGCCCAAGGCCTTACAAAAGCCTCTGGTTCTGCAGGCTGAGGAGCCTTTGTAGCCCTGGCTGGGTCTAATAGGCAAACTATCGCTGTAAAAATGACAGTTCCAATGCAGTTCAAATATATATATATATATTAGCAGGATACCTTCGCACGGGTATATTTCATCTATTTCACTTCATGTTTCCGTGTGTCGTAAAAAGATATCAACAGTATTCCCCATGACAGTGACCTCTACAGTACCAGCCCCTTTAACAGTGACCTCCACAGTGCCTGCTCCATTAACATTGACTTCCACAGTGGCCGCCCCATTAACATTGACCTCAACAGTGGCCTCCCCTTTAACAGTGACCTTCACAGTGCCCGCCCCTTTAACAGTGACCTCCACAGTGCCCACCCCTTTAACAGTGACCACCCCTTTAACAGTGACCTTTATAGTGGCTGCCCCTTTAACCGTGACCTTTACAGTGTTCGTCCCTTTAACAGTGACCTTCACAGTGTTCGTCCCTTTAACAGTGACCTCCACAATGCCCGCCCCTTTAAAAGTGACCGCCCATTTAACAATGACCTCCACAGTGCAGGCTCTTTAATAGTGACCTCTACATTGTCTGTCCCTTTAATAGTGCCCACCATTTTAACAGTGACCTCCACAGTGCCCGGCCCTTTAATAGTGACCTCCACAGTGTTTGCCCCTTTAACAGTGACCTACACAATGCCCGACCCTTTAACAGTGACCGCCCCTTTAACAGTGATTTCCACAGTGCCCGCCCCTTTAACAGTGACCTCCACAGTGCCTGCCCCTTTAACAGTGACCTCCACAGCGCCCGTCCGTTTAATAGTGGCCCCTGCCCCCCATGCATGTAGCAGTGTAGTTGTGCCGTCATACGTCATATGACTGAATATTTAAGGAACTGCTAAAACCTGTGATCAGTTGTTATGGTAACCTGGAGTAGGACTGCAAGCTTCTATTGGCTGATAAGGGACATGTGACCATGTAAATGGCAGTTCGGATTTAAGTGAAAGGCTTGCTGGCTTGTATTGGCTAATGCGGGTAATTTTTTGGGAATATCTCAGGAACGGTACGTCCTAGAGAGCTGAGACCCGGTCTAACCTTCCCGGACGCCTGATGTACCTGTGTGCCAAATTTGGTGAAGATCGGTCCAGTCGTTTGGTCGCGCATAAAGATCGTCTAGACAGACAGACAGAAACTCATTTTTATAATATAAGATATATATATATATATATATATATATATATATTGTGGGGATTTGCTCTGGTAGGCAGGTTAGCGGACGCAGTATAGAGGCAACAACAAAGTCTTTGAATTAAACAGTTAAGTGTTTATTCACACATTAAGTAAATGACAAAACAAAAAGTCTGTTTTAAGGAAAACCGTCACCTTCTGATTTTGGTGTTTGTTCACACCATGCAGTAAAAAAGAAGTCCTTGGACAAAGCCGAATCCACCTGCTTTCACACCAACAAGGTAGCAGGACTTAATCCAGGCCCAAACTCCCAGGTCCCAACACAGAGACTGACAGAGCTCCGTTGCTGGCTGGGTTTTTATAGGCCAGTCAAGAACCAGCCTGGAACGTGGGGAGTATTCACCCACCCATCACTTTGGCTACTCCCAGTAACAGCCATCCCGCATCAGCTATACAGCCATACTAAAATAGCCAAGTGTCAATCAGCATTTGTTGCCGCTGACACCTGAAAATACCATCTCTTACTTCACCGGGGCCAGGAAACTCGGTGACATATACCTTCCGTCAACGACGGACCCTTGCGCCTTCCTACATCCCTCCCACCTTTGTTCAACCCTGAGGGGAGGAATACTTGCCAGACAGTGCACCCGGGACAGGGCATCAGCGTTTCCCTGTAAGCAGCCTGCCCTGTGTTCTTGAAGTTCTGCAATGTCAAGAATCATCTGGTGACCCGAGCATTCCTCTCTTTGGCCTGACTCATCCACTTGAGAGGGGAGTGGTCGGTCACCAGACGGAACTTTCTCCCCAACAGATAATAGCGGAGAGACTCGAGTGCCCATTTGATGGCCAGGCACTCTCTCTCCACTATACTGTACCTAGTCTCGGCTGGGGTGAGTTTGCGGCTCAGGAAAACAATGGGATGTTCCTCCCCATTGATTTCCTGAGAGAGTACAGCTCTGAGGCCTACTTCAGAGGCATTGGTCTGTAACACAAACTCCCTCTTGAAGTCGGGCCGCGCCAAAACCGGTGACCCGCACAGGACCGACATAAACGCGGAAAAAGCCTCTTCCGCCTGGTCTTTCCAGCGGACCATCACGGACTTCCGTCTTTTCAAGAGCCCTGTCAACAAAGCCACTAAAGTATCAAAATGGGGAATGAACCTCATAAAATAGCCCACCATTCCCAGGAACGACTTTACTTGCCTAGTGGTGACAGGTCGGGGCCAATTCCGAAGGGCCAGTAATTTAGCTGGAAAAGTAGCCCCGACGGTCAAAGTGAGGAAAGATAGCCGTGAAAAAGACAATTGGTTAGCAGTGAATGGGTTCTTTAAATGTGGCAGATGTGCCAACTGTAGGATTACCAGTTTCCCCAAAAAAAACACGACAGTAGAGTCCACAGTCAACTCCTTTAGTTTGGAGATACAAGAATGCTTAACCTGTGATTCCACAGATGTCATATATTTGCTGGAATGCAGTTGCAGGAAGCAATATATAGGCAGAACAAAAAGAACCCTTAAAAAGAGAGTAGCGGAACATGTGGCGAACATCAAGAAAGGTCTAGAGACGCATTCATTATCCAAACATTTCAAAATCAAATATAACTGTGACCCGACCGGCCTTAGATTCACGGCCATTGAGCGGGTCAAAAAGGTATGGAGAGGGGGGAACCATATCGCACACATGTCAAGACAGGAATCCCGTAGGATCTTTGAATATGACACAATTATCCCCAGGGGCCTGAATGCCGAAATGGAGGTTTTTGGGTTCCCGTGAGGGGGTGTTTTCCGGTAGGGATGGGACATCGCAGTCTGGCCGACTATCGACACTGCGATCTCCCCTCCTTGCCGGACGGCTCCTCTAGGCTACATATCTCACCATCTCTGCTATTTGATCCTGATGAATATTGCAGCACCCCTGGATAAATAACAGATAAAGGGATGTTGGGCAATCAGTCTTCTTCTAGATAAGATTGATTAGAGACAGATAAGCCACAATCGCACATAAAACACAATTCACACTTATCCGTTTTTGATGCGTTTTTGATGTGGTTTTTCTTCAGATAATCGCTGGACCTTGCAGTCTTCTCCATAACCTGTTTTTATTGTATTAAGTCATATTCAGGAATGAATAAGGGGATTATTTATTATTTTAATTCTTCGTAAATAGGCATGCATGAGCATTGAAAGTATGTAATATTGGAAAAGGAATGGAGGCCCAATCCACTCCACAAATTAGTAAATGCACAATGAAATGTAGGATTGTGGGTAGGGATGTCCTATTTATAAGGAGTGAGGATCCGCTTACTCAGTTGGCCACTGAGGAAGGGGCGTAAGACCCTGAAACGCGTCTGGCATTACAGAGTGAGCGTGGAACCATCTAAAAGAAAAAGGAAGCAAGTGACAGCTTGGAACTAAAGGATAAAGCAAAAAAGATCCGCTTGAATCCATAGACTGAAGGAGCAGTCGCCTAATAGTGAAGTCAGCAGAGCGTCCATCCAGTCCCCTAGACAACCAGGTCACGTGGGATGCCATGCACAGGCCTAGCACACCACGTGGGACGCCGCTGGTGTGCGGCCACCTGGGAACAGCACTGCGGTGAGGCAGTGAAGAGGGGTAAGACCGTGCTCGTACATGAGCATTGCAACTCGCATGAAGATACTGTGAGTAACGACACTTTTAATACTGATTCTAACTGATATCTGTCAGTGAGTGTGCAGGACTTTGTTGCCGAATACCGGAACTTTGTGCAGGACTTTGTTGCCGGATACCGGAACTTTGTTGCAACACAATTACTTCTCAGCCTTGCATCGGCTATAGTGCTAATGATATAAAAACAGGATCTACGCCTAACAGAAGCAGTACTCTGATTGGGACATATCAATATTGCCGTCACGTCGCCATATGTTCTAATAGAATTCACAGTGGCTGTTTCAGGCTATATTTGTCGCTGGATATAGCGGTTTATTGAGTGTTTGTGAACACAGGAACCTCCACTACATTGTGTGCATAAGTGGGGATCCCAATACGCTATTCACTACTTATGTGTTATGTGTATGTTTTACATATTTTTTAGGGGTATGTTTTTAGAATATTAAAGTATATTATTACTACTACCATTTTTGATTCCCTTCTGAGTGTGCCCCTTCATATTTGCTTACACCTCACTTGTTCTTTGTGGTCCTGAGGGTGGGATCTGAGGGTGAGCACCTTATCCATACGGTGAGGGGGTGAGCCGCTGTATTTCTTTCTTTATTTTACATATTGTATATAGCTGGTTTATATTGTATGTCCCCATTTAGTGGACGCTCAGTGGACTCTGTATGTGTCGGTTACATATATTTATTTGTATACCGACACGCTGTTTATTTTGTATACAATTTTAAATGTGTGTTTGTTGGTGTGTCTAATAAACTTTATACATTTTATCATTTGGTTATTGTTGGATGTGCATTGATAGGGTGGTTCTTGTGACTTTCTCTTGGGTCAGGCGTATCTCGTACCATTTTTACCACCCTTTTGCACTCTAAGGATTATTGGTGTGCCCACTGTTCCTTTTAGTTATTTCACCATACTAGCTGTTATATAATGTGCTTGACGGCTCACAATCAGGTCTAGTGACCAAAACCCCCTCATGCTTGTTGTAGGTTTGACCCTACGCACACATGTTTTTTATTATTTGGTTTTGTTTTTTGTTCTCATGTTTTCCCCTTTTCCCTTGTTTGGTTTGAGGTACAGGAGGCTTCTACTCCTTAACCATGAAAGGTGGCAGAGTGATCTCCGGACCCTGGCTTCTCCTCCGGATCTGATGATTACCATCCAATCTGTAAGTGTTCTCTTCTGGGGGAACAGCACACTGCAGCGTTATATCTTCAACCTGACCCAGATCCATGGCTGATCTTCATGTTGCCACTTACAATGTAAAGGGTTTCAACTCCCCATCCAAGAGAAGTCATATTTTCGCAATGCTGCGAAAACAGGGCTCGGATGTGCTGCTCCTCCATGAGACACACTTCAGGTTTAATCATTACCCCAAATTGGAATTCTCACAATACCCTCTATGGTTCCACTGTGGGGGAGGGGGGCTCATCGGCATCTGGGGGAGTAAGCATAGGTTTTAAGAGAAAGATACCTTTTAAATACACGAGCCATATCCAAGATCCAGAAGGAAGATTCCTTAAAGGTCAAAGGAATATAGGCCCCCAAATTTACACCTTTATAAATCTATATGTTCCAAATGCTAAACAAGCCTCCTGGCTTGCTGATATCTCCCTAGCTATTGAATCATTTAAAGAGGGCATAGTGATTGTGGGAGGAGATTTGAATGTCGCTCTCAATCCTCAAGTTGACTCATCTTCCCACAAGTCGATCCATTCATTACGTGCCCTAAGAATGATAAGAGACACATTTTGGAGCCTTCACTTGGTAGACTCTTGGCGTACTCTACATCCAGACGCCATAGACTATACCTTCTTTTCCCCATGTACATAATACGTACCACCGCATAGACTACATTTTTATTTCCAAAGAGCACCTCCAGCTATGTCCTGAAGCCAAGATTGGCTCCATTCATATTTCTGACCATGCCCCTGTATTCCTCTCGATTCTAGCCCCTTCACGCAACCCCATATGTTTTAACTGGCGTCTCAATGAATCTATTCTAGGAGACCCTAACACCATTGACAAAGTTGCCTCTTTACTGGACGAATACTTTAAGTTAAATAACCACCCCTCCCTTTCACCCCAGACACTATGGGATGCACACAAACCCCTCATAAGGGGCCAATTTATTAGTATAGGTTCCCACCTGAAAAAACTTAGAGAGAAAAATGTTGAAACCCTTCTCTCAAAAATAAAAAATCTTGAGACAACACACAAACGTTCCTTGGCTGATTCACAACTTTAGGATCTCTCTAATCTAAGAGCGGAACTAAAAGATTTGCTACAAGTTAAATCCACCAAATATTACCTCAAACACAAATTTTTGCACATGGGGATAAAACAACTAAGTTCCTAATGAGTAGAATCAAAGCCAGAAGAGCGAACAACTACATACACCAGATATCTTCATCTAGTGGAGATCCCCTCTTTTCCACTACCCAAATAGCCAATCAATTCAAGGACTTCTACGAAAAATTATATAACCTTCTCCGACCTCCCTCCCCTGATTCTCACCTCACCCTTCTTTCCTTGAATTGATCACCCTCCCCTCACTTACTAATCCCCAAAAAAGCTCGCTGTCAGTCCCTTTCACTATTGAGGAAATCTCTTCTGCCCTCTCTCCGATGCCTGGCCCCGATGGCCTTCCAGCTTCTTACTATAGAACATTTAAAAAACAACTCTTACCTCATCTCCTCAATGTCTGTAATCTATCCTTACAGGGCAGTACACTCTCCAGAGACATGACAATGGCACACATAGTGCTGATACCCAAAGAGGGAAAATACTTTAAACTATGTTCAAATTACAGGCCTATCTGCCTCCTAAATATAGACCTTAAACTACTAGCCAAAATGTTGGCTAACCGCTTAGCAAATTTTCTCCCTCTCTTGGTACATGGAGATAAGGTAGGATTTGTTCGTAGTGTTGATCACGAATATTTGAATTTCAAATTTTTATCGCGAATATAGGTACTTCGAAAATTCGCGAATATTTCGAATATAGTTATATATATTCGTAATTTTGAAGATTCTAATTTTTATTTATTTATTTATTATTATTATTTTTTTATCAGTACACTGCTTCAAGCTTGTGGGCCAATAAGAAGGCTGCAATATACTTGACTTTAGGAGTAGTAGTGTTTGCGAATTTTGCTCTACATTTGTTTTCTTCGAATATTCGCTATATTGCTATCTATTCTTGTTTTAGAATATTAAGAATATTCGAAAAAACTAAGTTATAGCAATATACCGAATATTCGAAAAAAAAAAGAATATAGAGCAATTTAGCTAATAAAGTGCTATAATCTTCTTTGTCTAATAGTTGTAAGTTGAAAAATTCGCAATAAAAATTTGAATCCGAAAATTCGCATATTACACAATCATTACCTTTCCGATTTTTCGAGTAAAAAAAAAATTGTGAATTTTCGAATTTGCGAATATTCGACGAATATTTTACTAAATATTCGCGAAATATCGCGAATTCGAATATGATCCCTGCCGCTCATCACTATTTGTTCACAACAGAGAGGGCAGGGACAACACTACCAGAGTAATCAATGTGTTGTGCCATGCAAAACATACCTCCTCTCCACTTCTCCTCCTTAGTACCAATGCTGAGAAAGCATTTGATAGAATTAATTGGATCTATCTGAAACAAGTGCTAGTAAACTTTGGCCTACCTGATCCCTTTGTTCAAGCTGTCTTCGCTATGTATGCCCAAGCCACAGGCTTAGTCATGGTCAATGGAGGTCTGTCAGTACCATTCCACATACACAATGGCACTAGCCAAGGATGCCCCCTATCCCCTCTCCTCTTTATTTTAGCAATGGAACCTCTACTAGCTACTCTACGTGCAGACCAAGGTATTAGGGGCATGATCCTGGGAGGCAAAAAACACAAGATAGCAGCATTTGCTGATGACGTAATGATAATGACTACAAATCCAAAGGAATCTCTCACTAATATACAAAAACACCTACACCAATATAGCACCCTTTCCAATTTCAAGATTAATGCTAGTAAATCCTTAATACTTACTGGGATACCTCTCCATGTAAAACACTTACTGATGAAAGACTCCCCTTTCAACTGGTCCTCCCCAACCATCACATACTTAGGAGTTAGAATTAGCCGCTACATCCCAGACCTCTTTTCTCTTAACTATACCCCTCTTAAGGAGTCAATATTCAAAGCAATCGATAAACTACAAATCTCTGCCCCAACGCTCTCATGGATCGGCCGTAAAAATCTGATTACCTCCCTAATTCTCCCCCGTCTTAGATACCTTCAACAGGTGCTGCCAATCCCTATACCCAAGCCCTACTCCACCTCCCTTAAACAAAAATTTAGAGATTTCATTTGGATTGGGGAAAAAGCAAGACTCTCTTACATGTTCCTATCCCATTTGCGCCAGTCAGGGGTATAGGACTTCCTGACCCGGAACTATATGGAAAAGCCATATTGCTAGCCAGAACTTTAGACTGGCTACGAAATTCAAGCCATAAACCCTGGGTGGCTCTGGAACAAAGCATATTAGGTCTACCTACAAGAACCCTCCTACTGGGTCATCAAGCTCTACCCCATATTCCGCTATCCCCTTACCCAATCATAAAAGCGACATTAGATGCCTGGAGGCGGATGGGTTCCTCTCACTGTTAGGTACCCTTTCCTTCCCCATTACTAACGGTCAGAGATATCTTAGGCACATCTTCTCCAACCATGCTCGAGTCTTCTTCCAAAGAGGTTAGATCATCCTCTCTCCCCATCAACCACCTACTCGATACACCTGGTACCCTGGTTAACTCAGACATTTTGCGGGACTTGCTAAACCCTCACCCATGCGACTTCACCTTAATACCACACATTAAATCCTTTGTGGTCATGTATAACACACAGGGGGGACTCTTTCGACCCCTAGTCTGGTTTGAAGCCCTGATCACAAATCCAAATCCACCCCAAAAATTTATCTCACAACTATACAATAAATTACGCTCTCCCCCTCTCACCATCAAACCAGCTTTCATAAGTAACTGGGAAAAAGACACAGGGATTGAACTACCAATCTCAATACTCCTTGAAATCTTCAACCTACCACACAAAGCGTCACGTTGTGTCCTCATTCAGGAAAATGGATACAAAATCCTAACCCAGTGGTATATCACCCCCGTTAGATCCTCGCTCTTTGCCAATGCTTCTTCGGACATATGCTGGAGGTGCCTTAGGGAAAGGGGAACTTTCCTCCATATCTGGTGGTCCTGCCCATTAATAAACAAATGGTGGTCCGATATCTTTCGAATCAGTAACCAGATTTGTTTGTCTTCAGTGAAGATGTCCCCATACGGAGCCCTTCTTTCTTATTTTAATGAGGGAAGTTCTCCCTCTCTTCCCTACCTATTCAAACAATTACTAATTGCAGCTCGTCTCTTGGTCCCCAAGTGTTGGCTCCAGGCCTCTCTACCCTCCATGGAACAGTGGAAGCTCAAGGTAGACCAGCTTTATAGATTTGAAGAACTTTCCTCTTGGGAATCCCGCTCACATCCAGTCTTTCTTAAGCGCTGGATCCTTTAGTCAAGATATAGATTTTCTAGTCCTCTACAGCCCTAGACTAACACGTAGTCATGCTTTTGCTATTTGGGCTCCCACTGTTCCATTAATAGAAGTTTTCTATATTACCACCTGCTACACCATACTAATATACCTATACATCTAGATATATGCTTGCTCTTTATAAATATGTCTGAAGTGATTACCTGACTACAATAGTTTTTGACCTGTTTTCATATTGCTTCTAATTAGATTCAATAGACTCTCGTCACTACTTGTCACCATCCTTTTCTCATATGTTGATTATCATTGTCCACCAATATCTTGTACCTTGTAACATGTTACATTTTGGTCTACGACCTTTTGTTATGTTTCATTGAAAATGAAGATAAATTTTTTAAAACTTAAAAAAAAAAAAATGAATGCTATTTCTACCTGTTATACTAGTCAGAATCTCTCTTGCCCAGATAATCTGGAGGCTCACTCTACCAGAGCGATGTCTTTCTCCCAAGCGGAGAGAGCGGGTGTTTCCCTAAAAGGAAATTTGTAAAGCCGCTACTTGGTCTAGTATCCATACCTTCATTAAACACTATAGACTAGACCTTTTCAAAGAATCAGACATGTCTTTTGGACAAAAAGTCCTTCAGGCTGTTACCCCCCCCACCTTGAACATATTTTGTATATCTCCTTGTATTGCCGTCATGGTGATCCTATGGAAAACCGGAATTAGTACTCACCAGTAATTCTTTTTCCATGAGATCACCATGGCAGCATATAAATTCCCACCCATTACGTTCCTTTCCTTGCTTTTTTGGGATTGCTATGGAGTAATACTTTCCCTTCTATTTGGTTTTAATTCGGATATTATAAAATTAATGGGTTTCCACCACCTTTCTACTCTTGTATTTTGGAATCACTGGTGTCGGTGGTGGGAGGGGGGTATTTAAACCTTTCTCTGCTTCCTGACCCTACAGAGGTCAGGGGTCAATCTCCTTGTATTGCCGTTGTGGTGATCTCATGGAAAAATAATTACCGGTGAGTACTAATTCTGTTTTTCCCCCCCAGGGCAGTTGCATCCTCCCCATTAAGGTGCAGCCATCCCTACTGTAGAGCCTGTAACTGACAGAGAAGTCAGCCTAGTTCTCCATGAACCTAAACCCTTCCTTCCTGCACCAGCTCCTGAGCCACTGTTTATTTTTCCCTTCTTCTAAACCATCACAAGAACAACCCCAAAAAAAACTGATGCTGTCTTTTGAGCATCTGCCTTCAAACGGTCAGCATTTGGTCAGTAATCCATCAGTATAGCTAAGGCCAAAAAATAAAACAGGAGAAGAACCAAAACAGAGATGATAGGTGATTGGAATATTTGCATGTCTTCTGTGTTTTGTACCCACTCCTGCGTTTGACTTCGAAATCATGAGCATATCCTGATGCATAATGGGGACCGTGTGATAGAGGCCTTCTATACTGGCTGATCCACACTTTATTGAGCTTTACAAAGGTTAGTCTCACAACATTTTGCTCGTAAAGTTGAGTTTTCTTTGGGGTACCCGCTCTGATAAAGAAAAGTGCTCATTAAAGACTCGAGACTTAAGTTGGTGCAGATGGAGCTGGTGCTACTCCTGCCCCCCCACACACACCAACCTCCAGTGGTCATGGTGGTGGAGCATGAGCGCAGAGGCCCCCCCGGTCAGACCTTTGTGAGGATGGGCGATGGAGCACATAGGCAGCGGCCAACTGACTTCATAGGATGTCTCAATAGTAGGTGAGTTTATCCTTACTCTCAGCAGGTGGGAAGAAGTCCCCAGTAAAGAGTGATAGTGAGGGTCTAGCATGATGGAGAACCAGTAGTCATCCCTCTGTCGAATGGTGACAATTCGGCTGTCACTACGCAAGCAAGTGAGCATGCATCGGGCCATTTGTGCAAGTGACTCGGAGGGACTCCCTGCCTCCATCTCCACTGCATACTGCCACGGTGTGTATGGGTCATGTTTCTCATCTTCATCATCGCCCTGTAGCTCCTCCGGCTGCTCCTGTTCCTCCTGCTCCTCCTCTCCTGTCACCTGTGTAGAAAAAAACCTGCCATTTATCTATGCATTGCTTGTGCTTGAATCTCCTCCTCCTCTAGTGGTGATAATATGTCTGTTACTATGCAAGCAACTCAGTATGCATCTGGCCATTTGTGCAAGGGACTCCTGTCCACCTGCATCATCAAGAAAAGTTCACAGCCTTCATCTGCTCATATAGTCTGTCCAACATGTGGACAGACTATATGGAGTACCAACTGGTGGAAACATTGCATATTAAGTGATGTCATGGAAGGCGTGCTTTTGAGTGTAAAAGTGTCTGAATTGCATGCACAGTTTCCTGGCCATTTTCAGAATGTCTTGCAGTTGGGTGGAAGACTTCAGGAACCGCTTTACAATCAGATTAAAGAGGTTCATCTTGCAGGGAGCATGGATCATCCCTTATTAATGCAGCACCGACACAATGTTCTTCCTGTTATCGGTAATTATGGTTCCGATCTTCAGTTGGTTAGAAGAGAGCCAGGATTGGAGGCTGAGGACAAGGTTGAGTGTAGTTACAGTTCTACCCGTCTGTGCTGCCATGAACTTTAGCAGACAACGACAGGCTCAAGGACTGGCCCATCTTCTGCTCAACATATGTTTGCAGGGCTGGTAGAGCCATTTTGGAGAAGTACTGACGGCTTGAGACTCTCCAACTTGGCTTGGCACAACCCATTAGTTCTCTGAAAGTTGCAGAATCAACCACATGGAAAGGGAAGGACTGTAGTACTAGCAACTTGGCCAGGACCACATTCAGCTTCTGCGGCGTTGAATGAGTGCACGCATACTGTTGTCTTTTTGCAATCACCTAGGTAATCAATTGCTGGTGAAATGAGTGATGAGGAGGAGGAGGAGCATCAAGACCACTAGATGATGGGAAGGAGGTGGTAGAGCCTTGACTGCCAGAGTAGGAGTGTGGGCCACTGGAAGAAGTAATGGTTCCTGTGTCAGGCTGTATCACAGTTTTCCCAGGCCACTTTATGGTGACACTGCATGTGTTGACACAGGGCCTTGGCCAGGCTTCACCTTCTTGCCACAGATTCTACAAAATTCCACGCTTATGTCCTCTGACAACTTGGTGAAAAATTCCCACACCAGCAAATATGGCATTCTCCCTGACCACTGCGTGCAGACTGCCTGCCGATGTTTCTATAAACCCATGCAGTACTAGTTGTTACCTGACAGGTAGGCTTCTGAGTAGTAGATGGTCTACCTCAGGCATGTTTGACTCCAGATCTAACAATTTTTCCACACTGCTGACTCAAGGTCACACTTGTACCCTGTTGGCTCAGGTGTACTCTGCCACCCTGCCACTGTCTAACATTCAAGATGCCACCCTCACCACTTGATAATAACCTGACTCCCACGTGTGATCAGCTACATCATCATCCACTACTGTCTGCATGTCATTGATTTCACCCCCAACAGACTAACCGCTCGCAACACCTGTTCCCACGTGACTATCATTGTTGTTACTTGCCCGCAAAGCAGAGGAATAATTTAATCTCTCCACCACATCTTGGCTGGGTAGTAGCTGCTGGATGTCCTCAAAAAGCTTATCCTTGCTGAAAAGTGAAGCAGAGCCGACGGCACACACTGCTTCCCGAGCATAAGTAACAAAAAATGAAAGAGGCAGGTTCAGGACAGGTGGGTTGAACAGAGCTAGTTCCTCGGTCATTCCAACTAAGAGCGATCTCAAAGGAACCCACCAACTCCTGACTGGGGATGTCTAATGTCAGTTGAGATAATGGTGAAGACCGAGTTAACTATTCAAGGACAGCTGGGTTGCTGGTCAAAACATGACTGCTTGATGACACTGACAGCTCTGGTCTGTCGCTGCGACTGTTGCAACCCCCCCCCCCCTTCTGCTGCTGCTACTTCTGCCATCTCAAGAAACATTTTTGCCACTTTCTGTTCCCTTAGAAGGGCCTGGCACCTGTCAGAAATACTGTACTGTGATACTAACTGTAAGTGTAAAATAGCAGTAGTGTCAGGGCGCAATTTCACCCTAGAAACAAGGATGAATAGATGTACCGTACTTATATATAAAAGAACGAGAGCACCTTAAAATCTGTAGTATCAGTCTGCAATTTCACCCAATTAAACAATTAATCCCATCTCATTCTCACCTTCAGCCAAGTTCTGGAGTTCACTTCTTAGTTTGCTGCTTCTAAGGCTGGGCGGGCTTAGGCAGTTTGAGTAAAGGCCGGCCACGCCTCTTTATGACATCACACTGAGAACTAAGTCTTTGCGTGCTAGTTCATGTGGATAGTATGAGTCATCAGTCTGGCAGCCTGCAGTGTCTGTGATGCCCCTCCCCCCTGCTAGGGAATCGTCACTCAAAGAGCTGTGATAAGTGAGCTCAGTAGACCGTAACATGTGGCTGTCCTGCATTCTAATACAGTTTTACACACAGAACCTGTCCTATCTTTTACAAACCCAATCTGTGTAGCAAAACAATAATT
This sequence comes from Bufo bufo, assembly GCF_905171765.1. NCBI lineage: Eukaryota > Metazoa > Chordata > Amphibia > Anura > Bufonidae > Bufo > Bufo bufo. The sequence continues at coordinate 367,499,954 of NC_053390.1, read as the reverse complement.
CACTAATATACTTTAGCTCAAAAGCATCTGTCTTCCCCAGGCCCCTACCAGCACTGTGGCTGAACCGCTTCTGATACAGCACTGCTACATCTGTCTTCCCTGAACTGCTTTATATACAGCTTAGCTACATCTGTCTTCCCTCCCCCAATAGCACTATGGCTGAACGGCTTCATATATAGCTCTGCTACTTCTGTCTTCCCTAAACCGCTTCTTACAGAGCCCTGCTACATGTCTTCCCTGAACCGCTTCTTATACAGCTCGTCTACATCTGTCTTTCCTGAACCACTTCTTATACAGCTCTGCTACATCTGTCTTCACCAGTCCCCTACTAGCACTGTGGCTAAACCGCTTCTGATACAGCCCTACTAAATCTGCCTTCCCTGAACCACTTCATATACAGCTCTGCTACATCTGTCTTCCTCTCCAATACCAGCACTGAGTTTCAATCACTTCAAATACAGCTCTGCTGCATCTATCTTCCCTGAACCCCTGAACCGCTTCTTATACAGCTCTGCTACATCTGTCTTCCTCTCTACTACCAGCACTGAGTTTGAATCACTTCAAATAGAGCTATGCTACAACTGTCTTCCCTGAACCGCTTCTGGGGTGCTAAAATGTGTGGGATTGTATGCAGGGGGGGCTTCTGTGTGGGATTGTATGAAGCGGGGGGGGGGGGGGGGGTGTCTTGTGTAATTATGCTAAGGGAGGGGAGTTGTGTATGGGATTGTATGTTGAGACTTATTTGCATATTAATAAAATGCTGGATTTCTGTGCATCCGATCTGTGTAGTAGAGATGGGAAGTTCGAATCTTTTAAATTAATCGGTTCATTTGAATCAGTTCATTTAAAAGAACCGATTCGTGAATCAAATCTTCGATTCACTTGCTGAGTCCGCTGACAAGCAAGTGAACCGAAGGTCAGGAGCGTCTGATCTGCACTGCACAGTCACTCGCCCCCAGCAAACACGGCTCTGCACCCCTGCAGCCAACATGAGTCACCTCAGCTGCAGTGTATGCCGCATCCAATGGGTGCACTGGGGGCCACAGCTTAGAGGGTCCCCCCCAACATTCACATCCCACCTGTTGCTTCTACAACTACAAGCCCCCCCCCCCTTTCCTGTATAGAACAGTTCTCCAGCCCCAACCGGACTGATACCTGGTCCGGACACCCACCGGGCACTGACTTGTTAGCAGCGGGAGACACGTAGCTGCAGACAGCTCCTGGTAGAGAGGTGATACACGATTCTTTTAACTCAAAGAATCCAATGAGTCTAACTAAGTAGTTATTCGATTCTTAGATTCCCTGTACTGTGTGTGACTCAGTGCTTGTGCCTCAGCTCTGATTGGTTGCAAGGTGGGGAGGGAAGGGGCTGGCTTCTCCTCCCTGCTGCCAGCGTCTCTCTGCTCTGCTATCTGACTGAGCGGCTTCACACGGATCGGCTCAGTCAGAGGAATCGACTCCTCCGGTTCAGTGAACTGAATCCATTCAAAAGAAAGATTTGTTCATGAACCGGACATCACTACTGTGTAGTTAGTTTACTATGGGTAAGGGTACATTCACAGAGTAGCCCCCCCCAGCATACAATCCAACACAGCAGCCCCCCCCAGTATATAATCTCACACAGCAGCCCCCCCGGATATAATTTTACACAGCAGCCTCCCCAGTATATAATCTCACACAGCACCCCCCAGTATATAATCTCACACAGCAGCCTCCCCCAGTATATAATCTCACACAGCAGCCCCCCCCCCCCGTATATAATCTCACACAGCAGCTTCCCAGCATACAATCCCACATATCCATCCCCCTCAGTATATAATATCACAAAGCAGCCTCCCCAGTATATAATATCACAAAGCAGCCCCCCAGTATATAATCTCACACAGCAGCCCCCCAGCATACAATCCCACATATCCATCCCCCTCAGTATATAATATCACAAAGCAGCCTCCCCAGTATAAAATCTCACACAGCAGCCCCCCCAGTATAAAATCTCACACAGCAGCCCCCCCAGTAGATAATCTCACACAGCAGCCCCCCCAGTATATAATATCACAAAGCAGCCCCCCCAGTATATATTCTCACACAGCAGTCCCCCCAGTATATAATCTCACACAGCAGCCCCCCAGCATACAATCCCACACATCCATCCCCCTCAGTATATAATATCACAAAGCAGCCACCCAGTATATAATCTTACACAGCAGCCTCCCCAGTATATAATCTCACACAGCACCCCCCAGTATATAATCTCACACAGCAGCCTCCCCCAGTATATAATCTCACACAGCAGCCCCCCAGCATACAATCCCACACAGCAGCCCCCCAGTATATAATGTCACACAGCAGCCCCCCCAGTATATAATCTCACACAGCAGCCCCCCCAGTATATAATCTCACACAGCAGCCCCCCAGCATACAATCCCACACACCCATCCCCCTCAGTATATAATATCACAAAGCAGCCCCCCAGTATATAATCTTACACAGCAGCCTCCCCAGTATATAATCTCACACAGCAGCCCCCAGCATACAATCCCACACATCCACCCCCTCAGTATATAATCTCACACAGTAGCCCCACCAGCATACAATCCCACACAGCAGCCCCCCCCCCAAGGGTACAATACTATCTGCACATTGTAAAAAAAAAAAGTAAGCCCCACATTATTTTCTGTCTGCCGTCACAAAACAATCTGGAAATGCCCCTAAATTATACAGGGGGTAATATAACTAGGGGTTTTGGGGTATATTATTATACAGGGGTTATATAACTTTTATTTTTGTTTATATTGGTAATTATATGAGTGCGGGTATGTATGTATGTATGTATGTATGCAGAGTGTATTTGTGTGTATGTGTATATAATATATTTATACATACATACATACATACATACGCGCGCAGCATGTGTGTTTGTACTTTAGGGTGCACACCATAATGCAATAGGCTGCGCACACCTATGGCCGTAACTATGGGAGACCAAAGGACAACAATGAGGTAGGAGGGAAAGAATTTGATCAAGAAGGGTAGGAATTTGCTTATACAATATTTTTACAAAAATGATCACTGGCATCCTATTAACAGATTAAACTGTGATCATTGTGATGGGAATACCCCTTTAAGGATTAAAGGATTGAATTATATGAAAACGAATGTGAATATCCTAAAATCTGTAGCATAAGGCAGCACTTTTACCCCAATTACACAATTAAGAGATGTTTCCTCTGTGAATGGGTACCTGGGGAAGTAGTGGGTTTTGCAACATTTGAAGGCATGACCGGAGTGGGAGGGTGGCCATACACATTCAATAGCTATTGGCCAAATGATTAGTTATCGCTCCTGACTTCCTCCTAGCTCGCCCATAAGTATACACATCGTCCGAGCACGTATGTGTATTTAATGGGGAGAGGGGAGAACGTAGCTTCCAGAGACTTCTTGCGGTAGCTTTTATTTCCTGTGGAATCGCGACTTCCCCATACACATACACATTAAACTGTTGGTTGAACCCACAAGAACAGTGGGTTTGTCCAACAATACACTAATGTGTATAGAGGCTTTTTTTTTTTTTTTTTTTTTTTTCGTTTTAAATGTCTTTATTGAAATCAGTGAGTCAGTACAAAAGGAGGATGCATCCTCACAATTGAAGTAAATGGAAATAGTAACAATAACGTCACAAAGTATACATTAACATGTATGAGTATTAGCATTATTACAGATTTGCATATCTTGTCAAATATGGCCATATGGACAGAACAAAATGTTATAGTATAAAGGAATGATTTGGTATGGGTGCAGTAGGCAAATGGCTTGCAAGGATTAGGGGTATAGAGCCCAAGCGGAATAAGGAGACCTTTGAAAGAAGAAATTAGGACCTCAAATCTAAGGATTAAAGACCTTAAATCTAAAGATGGTTTTGAGGTAAGTTGTTAAGATTCCTGAACGTCTTCCAGTCTTTCCATGTTCTCATGAAATTTTGAAAGTTTCTCAATTCCCAGGAGGAAATTTCTTTGAATCTGTGGATTTGGTCCACTTTTAAAAGCCATTGTTCAGTAGAAGGGGTTTCTGTAGAAAGCCATAGTCTCGGAATGAGAAATCTGGCTGCTGCTATCAAATGTTTAAAAAGATCCAGGTTAGAGATCTTATGTCTAGATGGGAAAACGTTCAGAAGTGCAATCTCTGGAGAAGGAACTAAATCCGCCCCACATATATGATTAGCTGTATAAAATATTTTTTCCCACCACCCTAAGAGGTTGGGACATTCCCACCATATATGTATGAAGGAGCCCTTGTCTGATAGACATCTCCAGCACCTGTCGCATCCAGACAACGAGTATCTAGAGACAATATCCGGCGTCTTATACCATCTAGTCATAATCTTATATCCGTTCTCTTGGATACGAACGCATCTGGATGATTTATGTGGAGATTGTAGAATAGTGACAATTTCTTTAGCTGTAAAGGTATGCTTTAGATCCTTCTCCCATAGGCCAATGAAAGAAGGTAGAACATTAGACGTATGGGAACTGAATCTACTGTATAGCTGCGATATCACCTTTTTGGGACCTTGTGGGCTATCCATCAAACTTTCAAACCAGGTTAGTGGTCTCATTAAGTCACCCAGAGAGATGTGCAGGGATAAGTATGTTTTGATGAAGTATATTGGATTATTAAGCGTACGAGAAGAAGGAATTGCGAGGCTCTCCCTTTATTTATTTAATGAAAGCGGAGTATTGTCAATAAGTAAATCCCTCAAACTAATATCGGAGTCTCTAAGGTTTCATACTTGTATCTTTGCAATTCTGTAGATGATTTTTGGAAACAAAGAGGTAGTCCAGACGCTGATATGAGCCATGGACTGATGAGTAAAAAGAGTAGTCTTTAATGTCTGGATGGAAAGTGCGCCAAACATCAATAAGTTGGGCCTTCCAAAGCTTAGAAATCAGGGAGCGAACAGCTGACTGAGAATGTGCAGATTTACCAGAGGAAGAATCCAATAGGGGATTCAGTACCAGATTAAAGTCTCCTCCTATCACTAAGGTACCTTCCCTAAAGTTGCTTACTTTATCCAAAATGTTTTTTAACCAGGGAATTTGTTTCCTATTAGGAATATATACATTGACAAAGGTGTAGATATGTTGGAAGATTTTCCCTTTCAGCATTAGGAACCTTCCTTCCGGGTCTAAACATTGGTCTAGAAGCTGGAATTGTACTCCTTTCTGTAACCCTATGCTAACACCTTTAGAGTTTGAAGAATTGGAGCCACTATGGAACCATTGGGAGAAGTATGAGTGTGTAAGGTTATGGAAATGGCCCAGCTTCAGGTGCGTTTCCTGAAGAAACACCATTGTTACCCCTTCTCTCTTCAGCATCCCAAATATTTGACCTCTTTTAGATGGCGAATTAAAGCCTCTGACATTGTAAGATGCTATCTTAAGGTCATCCATTTGGGACGCGATGGGAGGTAAATTTCATGCAGGTTATGGAAAGATGGTAAATTTTAAGCTTTTGGTAAGAGAGATTGATAACCATTGTTGAGGAGAGGTCTAACCTTTGATGTGCAGCCCATACCAAAACCATCCTTCTGGAATCTTCTGGTGACATGGAAACATTAAGAACATAATAACTAAAATAACAAGAGAAAAACAAAAAACATAAGCAGTAAATCTGCAAGGTCATTACTCAGTAAGGGGGGAATATGGGTAAACCCTTAAAACAGCAGAGCTTTACCAAAGATGCAATAAACAAATATCAGAGGTAGGGATCGAACCAGGGGATCACTTCCCGCTCTGATTCTACCGACCAAACAGTAGGAGACTTCAAGAGACTAGGGGCAGGGGGCTAGGGGAGAGAGGACTCCTCAGCCTCATTAATATACAAGCTAAGGATAGCTCTCTTCCAGTGCCCATTGTAACATGTTTCTATGTAGTAGGGAAAAAAGGGGGGGGGGGGGGGGGGGGGGAGAGGGGGGGAGAAAGGGGTGAGGGGGGGGGGAGAGAAGAAATTAGGATGGAGGGGGACCAATGGGACATATATCTGGAGATATCACATGTGGACAATACAAGAATACTTATGAGAGGAAGATTGAGATTATTTCTTCAACTTCTTCCAGGAAGAATAAATTTGGTTTAGCAATTAGCAGATATAATAGACCCAGAGTGAATCAAAAGGAGTCTGTAGAGAGACGTCTAGGTGTAATTGAGTTGGTCTTCTTCCTCTGACGATGGGCTTTAGGGGTCCTCCTGGGTTCAAAGGGCTGCGGCTTAGGAACATCAGGCAAGGAGGCGACGTCCTGGATGAAGTCCCAATTTTCAATCTCTATGCTAGGGATCTCTAAGTGTTTAAACATTTGATCCAGGTCAGCGTGGGTTCTGATCGTGATCCTATTCCCATTGTAAAGGAACGAGATGCCAAAGGGGAAAGTCCATCTGTAGGTAATTTTCCTTTGGATGAGCCATTCTGTCAGGGGCTTAAGTACCTTGCGTTTTTTCAGGGTAATCGGTGCCAAGTCCTGGTAAACATGGATGCGATAGTCCCTGAACAGAACTTCCGATTTTTTCCTGGCGCACTCCAGTATAGCTTCCTTGTCCTGGAAGTTTAAAAACCGGCAGATTATATCTCTAGGTGGCTCGGCTGGCTTAGGTTTAGGGCGAAGAGCCCTGTAAGCCCTTTCAATGATCGGGCTAGGATAGTCGGGGCCTAGTAGTAGTTCACATAGGGCCTTCATAGCCTCCGGGACTTCTGAATTAATGATAGATTCGGGCAGGCCTCGGAACCTCAGGTTGTTCCTTCTGCCCTGATTCTCTTGGTCCTCTAGGGCCGCATACATATAATTCAGGTGGTTTTGGACCGTTTGTAGGCTATTTGAAGCAGCCGCCTGGAAATCCAGTGTGGCGTTGTGAGCAGTTTCCAAATCTTCCACCCTACCACCGATATGTTTAATATCCTGTCTCATGGAGGAAACTTCACTTACTAGCAGTTCCAATGCTTTGGTGAGGACCGATTTCAGGTATTTCCTGGAGATAGGAAGATTTTGACGACCTCCGGCTTCTTCTGAATCGCTGTCTCTTCCCTCTGAGTTCAGGAACTCATCTTCAGGAACAGCCGCAAGCGCCATTTTGGGTTATTTTGCGACATGTATTGCTGCCGCTTTTTTAATGAATTTATCCATGTCCCCTGAAGTAACGGGTGGCTTCTGGTGCTGCAGGGTATCCCCTTGCCTCGGGTTGCCTATTTTCACCATGATCTGGTCGGTATAGCAAACGTAGGCTGCAGTAAAGCAATGCTAGTCAGACGGAGCTCAGACACACACCACCATCTTCATCCGGCGCTAGCTCCGCCCCCCCCCCCCCCTCCTGTATAGAGGCTTTTAACCACTTCCAGACCGGGCCATTTACCCCGTTCTTGACCATGCCTTATTTAGCAAATCTGTCACTTTATGTGGTAATAACTTTGGTACTCTTTTACTTATCCAAGCCATTCAGAGATTGTTTACTCGTGACACATTGTACTTCATGTTAATGGTGAATTTGAGTCAATATGTTTTACCTTTATTTATAAAAAAAATCCAAAGCTTTAAGAAAATGTGAAAAAATTCACTGTTTTCTAAATTTGAATCTCTCTACTTTTAAAACCTTTTGCACACAAACGTTTTTTTCTTCCATTTCCGTTACTTTTTTTGCGTTACGTATACGGATCGTATACGGGACCATTAATTTCAATAGATCTGCCCAAAAAAAGAAGGTGCTCCGTATGCCTTCCGTTTTTGTATTTTCCGTTTTTCCGTTCCGTTCAAACATAGAACATGTCCTATTATTGTCTGCATAACGGACAAGGATAGTACTGTTCTATAAGGGGCCAGCTGTTCTGTTCCGCAAAAAACGGAATGCACACAGACGTCATCCGTATTTTTTGCAAATCCGTTTTTTGCGGACTGCAAAATACTGAAAAAGCCATACGGTCGTGTGCAAGAGGCCTAAGACAGACAGTGATGCCTCATAAAATATTAATAAATTAACATTCCCCATATTATCTACTTTATATTAGAATAAAAAAAAAATTGTACATTTTTAAGAAAATTTCCAAAGTCAAATTTTTTAAGGACCAGTTCAGTTCTGAAGTCACTTTATGGGGCTTACATAGTGTAACCTCCCATAAATGACCCCATTGTAGAAACTACACCCCTCAAGTTATTTAAAACTTATTTTACAAACTTTGTTAACCCTTTAGGTGTTCCGCAAGAATTAAAGGAAAATGAAGATGAAATTTCTAAATTTCACTTTTTTCAGATTTTTCATTTTAATCCATTTTTTTCTTTAACACATCGAGGGTTAACAGCCAAACAAAATGTAATATTTATTACTCTGATTCTGTGGTTTACATAAATACCCCACATGTGGTTGTAAACTGATGTAATGTGAACTAATTGGAAGGCAGATTTTGCTGAACTGGTCTTTAGATGCCATATCCCATTTGAAGCCTCCCTGATGCACCCTTACAGTAGAAACTCCCAAAAAGTGACCCCATTTTGGAAACTAGGGTATAAGGCTCCAGTTTTATTGGTACTATTTTGGGGTACATATGATTTTTAATTGCTCTATATTAAGTTTTTTGTAAGGCAAGGTAACAAAAAAAATGACTGTTTTGGCACAGTTTTTTTGACAGGGTAGATCATGCTATGTTTATAGAGCAAGTTGTTATGGACGCAATGATATTAAATATGTCTACTTTCTTTGTTTATTTCAGTGTTACATAATAATAATACACATAGTATTTAACCACTTAAGGACCACAGGTTTATACCCCCTAGTGACCAATCCCTTTTTTACAAATCGGCACTTCACAACTTTAGCGGTTTATTGCTCGGTCATGCAACTTACCACCCAAATGAATTTTACCTCCTTTTCTTCTCACTAATAGAGCTTTCATTTGGTGGTATTTCATTGCTGCTGACATTTTTACTTTTTTTGTTATTAATCGAAATTTACTGATTTTTTTGCAAAAAAATGACATTTTTCACTTTCAGTTGCAAAATTTTGCAAAAAAAACGACATCCATATTTAAATTTTTCTCTAAATTTATTGTTCTACATGTCTTTGATAAAAAAAAAATGTTTGGGTAAAAAAAAAATGGTTTGGGTAAAAGTTATAGCGTTTACAAACTATGGTACAAAAATGTGTGCTTTTTGAAGCAGCTCTGACTTTCTGAGCACCTGTCATGTTTCCTGAGGTTCTACAATGGCCAGACAGTACAAACACCCCACAAATGACCCCATTTCTGAAAGTACACACCCTAAGGTATTCGCTGATGGGCATAGTAAGTTCATAGAACTTTTTATTTTTTGTCACAAGTTAGTGGAAAATGATGATTTTTTATTTATTTTTTTCTTACAAAGTCTCATATTCCACTAACTTGTGACAAAAAATAAAAACTTCTATGAACTCACTATGCCCATCAGCGAATACCTTGGGGTGTCTTCTTTCCAAAATGGGGTCACTTGTGGGGTAGTTATACTGCCCTGGCATTCTACGGGCCCAAATGTGTGGTAAGTAGTTTGAAATCAAAATGTGTAAAAAATGACCGGTGAAATCCGAAAGGTGCTCTTTGGAATGTGGGCCCCTTTGCCCACCTAGGCTGCAAAAAAGTGTCACACATGTGGTATCGCCGTACTCAGGAGAAGTTGGAGAATGTGTTTTGGGGTGTCATTTTACATATACCCATGCTGGGTGAGATAAATATCTTGGTCAAATGCCAACTTTGTATAAAAAAAATGGGAAAAGTTGTCTTTTGCCAAGATATTTCTCTCACCCAGCATGGGTATGTCATGGTCTTACCTTCTTGCTGTTCTCCTTCGTTTGACATGTGCTGGCGGCCATCTTGGTTTCTGGGTTTCTTGTAGCCTTCCACCCTGCGGCTCCTCCTTCCCACTGGCAGGAGCTGGATGCCTAGCTCATATATATAGGAGGTCTGTGGCTTCAGTTCCTTGCTTGGTCCTCTTGTGTTCACATGCTTCTAAGACTGCTGCTGCTTCTGGTTCCTGATCCTGGCTTCGTCTGACTACCCTGCTGGTTCCTGATCCTGGCTTCGTCTGACTACCCTGCTGGTTCCTGATCCTGGCTTCGTCTGACTACCCTTCTGGTTCCTGACCTCTGGCTTCGCAAAGACTCTGCTCGGTTTCACCATCCGTTTGGACTTTTGCTTTACAGCTTTATTTTCAATAAAGCCTTCTTATTTTCACTTATCTCTTGTTGTACGTCTGGTTCATGGTTCCGTGACATTAGGACCAAGCCATGAATTCTGACGGTACAGGGCCATCCTCGCTACCCACGCTGGTTGCCAGACTTGATCAGCAGGATCACCTGTTGGGTCGGTTCGCTGTGGCATTGCAAACCCTGCTTGAACGCACGGCTCATTTCGCTCCCGTTGCCGATGGGTCGGTTGTCGCTCCTGGGCTCGCTCCTACTGCCGCTCCGGTTGTTGCGCCAGAGTCTACCCCGACACCTGTTGTTGCGCCTGCGGTGTTTCGGGGTATGACCGGTTCTGCCCCTCTTCCACAGCGCTTTGGGGGAGAGCCAACTCAGTGCCGAGGTTTCCTTAACCAGGTGGGCATTTATTTCGAGTTGCTGCCACATGCATTTCCCACTGAGAGATCAAAGGTGGGCTTCTTGATCTCGCTGCTCTCGGACAAGGCCTTGGCCTGGGCCAGCCCTTTATGGGAGAACAACAATCCGGTGGTTGCCGAGTTTTCCGGTTTTGTTGCTTCTCTTCGGAAGGTATTCGATGTGCCGGCTCGTGCTGCCTCTGCTGCGAAGCTCCTTATGTCCATCAGACAGGGTTCACGATCCGTAGCTGAATACGCCATTGAGTTTCGTACCCTGGCAGCAGAGGTGGGCTGGAATAATGAGGCTCTGGTCGCTGCTTTCTCTCATGGTCTCTCGGATGCCTTGAAGGATGAGGTTGCAGCTAAGGACCTACCAGTTGAGCTCGAGTCTCTTATTTCTTTCCTGATTTTGATTGACACCAGACTCAGGGAGAGACCTTCCTTTAAGGAGAACCTGCGGAGGTCTTCTAACAGATTGGTGCCTACGTTTGCTGTCCCACCCGTGCCTCCCTCTCCTCCCACGCCTCCTGGGGATGACTTGTCTGGGGGTGAACCCATGCAGCTGGGGTTTGCTCGCCTGTCCGAGGGGGAGAGGGCACTCCGGAGACGCGAGGGCCGATGCATGTACTGTGGTCTCGGTGGGCATTTTCGGTTGGCATGTCCGAACCGTCCGGGAAAACGCTCGTACCTGAGATCCTGTCGGGGGCAGATCTTGGGTGGAGTCTCCTCGTCCCCGGTTTCCCGTGTTGACAAACCACTGATCACTGTTGTCCTCTCCTGGGTCGGGGGCTCGGTGACGACCCAGGCGTTGGTGGACTCTGGTGCTGGTGGTTTGTTCATTGATAGTGTGTTCGCTGCCGCCAATTCCATTCCTCTGCAGGCTCGAGGTTCCCCACTGGCTCTTGAGGCGATAGACGGCAGACCCCTTCTGCCGCCACACGTGACTCATGAGACCCTTCCAGTGGGGATAGCCATTGGTGCCGTTCACAGAGAGTCGGTCTGCCTCCAGGTTATTTCGTCTCCACACTACTCGGTGGTCTTGGGGTACCCCTGGCTCCAGAAGCATAATCCGACTTTCGATTGGAGATCGGTCGAGATCCTCTCGTGGTCACCGCAGTGTGGGGCTAGTTGCATCCATGGGTCTGTCAAGTTGCTGTGTACTTCCTCGGACTCTCTGTTGCCTCCTGAATACGAGGAGTACCGGGATGCATTCGATAAGGTGCGCGCGGTTGCCCTACCTCCGCACCGCCCATACGATTGTGCCATAGAGTTACAATCTGGTGCCGTTCCTCCTCGTGGCAAAGTCTATCCACTGTCGGTAGCGGAGAATGAGGCCATGGAGGAGTATGTGAGGGAGGCGCTTTCACGCGGACACATTCGCAAATCTTCGTCCCCGGCAGGGGCTGGATTTTTCTTTGTGAAAAAGAAGGGCGGTGAGTTGAGGCCTTGCATCGATTACAGGGGTCTCAATCGCATCACGATCAAGAACGCTTACCCGATACCCTTGATTTCCGAGCTGTTCGATCGCCTTAAAGGGGCCACGGTCTTTACCAAACTCGACCTGAGGGCAGCATATAACCTGGTAAGGATCAAGGCGGGCGATGAGTGGAAGACCGCGTTTAACACCAGGACCGGTCATTACGAATCCTTGGTTATGCCCTTTGGGTTGTGCAATGCGCCCGCAGTCTTTCAGGAATTCATCAACGATGTTTTCCGTGACCTGTTGCAGCAGTGTGTGGTGGTCTATTGGGATGACATCTTGGTATATTCTGAAACCATGGAGGCCCACATTCTGGATGTCAGACGAGTGTTGCAACGGTTACGAGAGAACAAGCTGTTCGGTAAGCTTGAGAAATGCGAATTTCACCGATCCCAGGTAACCTTCTTAGGTTACATCATTTCCGCTGAGGGGTTCTCCATGGATCCTGAGAAGGTTTCGGCTGTCTTACAGTGGCCCCAGCCCAGTGGTCTTCGTTCCCTGCAGCGCTTTTTGGGCTTCGCCAATTATTATCGGAAGTTCATCAGGGACTTTTCCATGCTGGCCAAGCCTCTCACGGATCTGACCAGGAAGGGCAGTAATTCCCAGGTCTGGCCGCTCGAGGCCATCCGAGCTTTTGAGGCCCTAAAGTCCGCCTTTGTGTCGGCTCCGATTCTGTCGCATCCCAACCCTGGGTTGCCCTTTGTCCTCGAGGTGGACGCGTCTGAGACGGGAGTAGGCGCCCTTCTGTCTCAGCGTAGAACACCAGAGGGTCCTCTGCTTCCCTGTGGGTTTTACTCCCGGAAACTGTCTTCCGCGGAGTGCAACTATCAGATTGGTGACAGGGAGTTATTGGCCATCGTGCAGGCCCTTAAAGAATGGAGGCACTTGCTCGAGGGTTCGGTGGTTCCGGTTCTCATCCTGACGGACCACAAGAATCTGACCTACCTTTCTGAGGCCAAGAGATTGACACCACGTCAGGCCAGATGGGCTCTGTTCTTGTCACGTTTTAACCACCTCCGGACCGCTGTACGCACAGACGCGTCCTGGAGGTGGTTGATTCATTCCTCCTGGACGCGCCGGCGCGTCCTCTCGCGAGACGCGAGATTTCCTGTGAACGCGCGCACACAGGCGCGCGCGCTCACAGGAACGGAAGGTAAGAGAGTTGATCTCCAGCCTGCCAGCGGCGATCGTTCGCTGGCAGGCTGGAGATGTGTTTTTTTTAACCCCTAACAGGTATATTAGACGCTGTTTTGATAACAGCGTCTAATATACCTGCTACCTGGTCCTCTGGTGGTCCCATTTGTTTGGATCGACCACCAGAGGACACAGGTAGCTCAGTAAAGTCCCACCAAGCACCACTACACTACACTACACCCCCCCCCGTCACTTATTAACCCCTTATTAGCCCCTGATCACCCCTAATCACCCCTGATCACCCCATATAGACTCCCTGATCACCCCCCTGTCATTGATTACCCCCCTGTCATTGATCAACCCCCTGTAAAGCTCCATTCAGATGTCCGCATGATTTTTACGGATCCACTGATAGATGGATCGGATCCGCAAAACGCATCCGGACGTCTGAATGAAGCCTTACAGGGGCATGATCAATGACTGTGGTTATCACCCCATATAGACTCCCTGATCACCCCCCTGTCATTGATCACCCCCCTGTCATTGATTACCCCCCTGTAAAGCTCCATTCAGACGTCCGCATGATTTTTACGGATCCACTGATAGATGGATCGGATCCGCAAAACGCATCCGGACGTCTGAATGAAACCTTACAGGGGCATGATCAATGACTGTGGTTATCACCCCATATAGACTCCCTGATCACCCCCCTGTCATTGATTACCCCCCTGTAAAGCTCCATTCAGACGTCCGCATGATTTTTACGGATCCACTGATAGATGGATCGGATCCGCAAAACGCATCCGGACGTCTGAATGAAGCCTTACAGGGGCATGATCAATGACTGTGGTGATCACCCCATATAGACTCCCTGATCACCCCCCTGTCATTGATCACCCCCCTGTAAAGCTCCATTCAGACGTCCGCATGATTTTTACGGATCCACTGATAGATGGATCGGATCCGCAAAACGCATCCGGACGTCTGAATGAAGCCTTACAGGGGCATGATCAATGACTGTGGTTATCACCCCATATAGACTCCCTGATCACCCCCCTGTCATTGATTACCCCCCTGTAAAGCTCCATTCAGACGTCCGCATGATTTTTACGGATCCACTGATAGATGGATCGGATCCGCAAAACGCATCCGGACGTCTGAATGAAGCCTTACAGGGGCATGATCAATGACTGTGGTGATCACCCCATATAGACTCCCTGATCACCCCCCTGTCATTGATTACCCCCCTGTCATTGATCACCCCCCTGTAAAGCTCCATTCAGACGTCCGCATGATTTTTACGGATCCACTGATAGATGGATCGGATCCGCAAAACGCATCCGGACGTCTGAATGAAGCCTTACACGGGCGTGATAAATGACTGTGGTTATCACCCCATATAGACTCCCTGATCACCCCCCTGTCATTGATCACCCCCCCTGTCATTGATCACCCCCCCTGTCATTGATCACCCCCCCTGTCATTGATCACCCCCCTGTCATTGATCACCCCCCTGTCATTGATCACCCCCCTGTCATTGATCAACCCCCCTGTCATTGATCACCCCCCTGTCATTGATCACCCCCCTGTAAGGCTCCATTCAGACATTTTTTTGGCCCAAGTTAGCGGAATTATTATTTTTTTTTCTTACAAAGTCTCATATTCCACTAACTTGTGACAAAAAATTAAATCTCACATGAACTCACCATACCCCTCACGGAATCCAAATGCGTAAAATTTTTTAGACATTTATATTCCAGACTTCTTCTCACGCTTTAGGGCCCCTAGAATGCCAGGGCAGTATAAATACCCCACATGTGACCCCATTTCGGAAAGAAGACACCCCCAGGTATTCCGTGAGGGGCATATTGAGTCCATGAAAGATTGAAATTTTTGTCCCAAGTTAGCGGAACGGGAGACTTTGTGAGAAAAAAATAAAAAATATCAATTTCCGCTAACTTGTGCCAAAAAAAAAAAATTTCTATGAACTCGCCATGCCCCTCATTGAATACCTTGGGGTGTCTTCTTTCCAAAATGGGGTCACATGTGGGGTATTTATACTGCCCTGGCATTCTAGGGGCCCCAAAGCGTGAGAAGAAGTCTGGTATCCAAATGTCTAAAAATGCCCTCCTAAAAGGAATTTGGGCCCCTTTGCGCATCTAGGCTGCAAAAAAGTGTCACACATCTGGTATCGCCGTACTCAGGAGAAGTTGGGGAATGTGTTTTGGGGTGTCATTTTACATATACCCATGCTGGGTGAGATAAATATCTTGGTCAAATGCCAACTTTGTATAAAAAAATGGGAAAAGTTGTCTTTTGCCAAGATATTTCTCTCACCCAGCATGGGTATATGTAAAAAGACACCCCAAAACACATTCCCCAACTTCTCCCGAGTACGGAGATACCAGATGTGTGACACTTTTTTGCAGCCTAGGTGGGCAAAGGGGCCCATATTCCAAAGAGCACCTTTCGGATTTCACTGGTCATTTACCTACTTACCACACATTAGGGCCCCTGGAAAATGCCAGGGCAGTATAACTACCCCACAAGTGACCCCATTTTGGAAAGAAGACACCCCAAGGTATTCCGTGAGGGGCATGGCGAGTTCCTAGAATTTTTTATTTTTTGTCACAAGTTAGTGGAAAATGATGATTTTTTTTTTTTTTTTTTTCATACAAAGTCTCATATTCCACTAACTTGTGACAAAAAATAAAAACTTCCATGAACTCACTATGCCCATCAGCGAATACCTTGGGGTCTATTCTTTCCAAAATGGGGTCACTTGTGGGGTAGGTATAATGCCCTGGTATTTTAGGGGCCCAAATGTGTGGTAAGGAGTTTGAAATCAAATTCTGTAAAAAATGACGAGTGAAATCCGAAAGGTGCTCTTTGGAATATGGGCCCCTTTGCCCACCTAGGCTGCAAAAAAGTGTCACACATCTGGTATCTCCGTACTCAGGAGAAGGTGGGGAATGTGTTTTGGGGTGTCATTTTACATATACCCATGCTGGGTGAGATAAATATCTTGGTCAAATGCCAACTTTGTATAAAAAAATGGGAAAAGTTGTCTTTTGCCAAGATATTTCTCTCACCCAGCATGGGTATATGTAAAAAGACACCCCAAAACACATTCCCCAACTTCTCCTGAGTACGGAGATACCACATGTGTGGCACTTTTTTGCAGCCTAGGTGGGCAAAGGGGCCCATATTCCAAAGAGCACCTTTTGGATTTCACTGGTCATTTACCTACTTACCACACATTAGGGCCCCTGGAAAATGCCAGGGCAGTATAACTACCCCACAAGTGACCCCATTTTGGAAAGAAGACACCCCAAGGTATTCCGTGAGGGGCATGGCGAGTTCCTAGAATTTTTTATTTTTTGTCACAAGTTAGTGGAAAATGATGATTTTTTTTATATATTTTTTTTTTTCATACAAAGTCTCATATTCCACTAACTTGTGACAAAAAATAAAAACTTCCATGAACTCACTATGCCCATCAGCGAATACCTTGGGGTCTCTTCTTTCCAAAATGGGGTCACTTGTGGGGTAGTTATACTGCCCTGGCATTCTAGGGGCCCAAATGTGTGGTAAGGAGTTTGAAATCAAATTCTGTAAAAAATGACGAGTGAAATCCGAAAGGTGCTCTTTGGAATATGGGCCCCTTTGCCCACCTAGGCTGCAAAAAAGTGTCACACATCTGGTATCTCCGTATTCAGGAGAAGTTGGGGAATGTGTTTTGGGGTGTCTTTTTACATATACCCATGCTGGGTGAGAGAAATATCTTGGCAAAAGACAACTTTTCCCATTTTTTTATACAAAGTTGGCATTTGACCAAGATATTTATCTCACCCAGCATGGGTATATGTAAAATGACACCCCAAAACACATTCCCCAACTTCTACTGAATACGGAGATACCAGATGTGTGACACTTTTTTGCAGCCTAGGTGGGCAAAGGGGCCCACATTCCAAAGAGCACCTTTCGGATTTCACTGGTCAGTTTTTACAGAATTTGATTTCAAACTCCTTACCACACATTTGGGCCCCTAGAATGCCAGGGCAGTATAACTACCCCACAAGTGACCCCATTTTGGAAAGAAGAGACCCCAAGGTATTTCGTGATGGGCATAGTGAGTTCATGGAAGTTTTTATTTTTTGTCACAAGTTAGTGGAATATGAGACTTTGTAAGAAAAAAAAAAAAAAAAAAAAAATCATCATTTTCCGCTAACTTGTGACAAAAAATAAAAAGTTCTATGAACTCACTATGCCCATCAGCGAATACCTTAGGGTGTGTACTTTCCGAAATGGGGTCATTTGTGGGGTGTTTGTACTGTCTGGGCATTGTAGAACCTCAGGAAACATGACAGGTGCTCAGAAAGTCAGAGCTGCTTCAAAAAGCGGAAATTCACATTTTTGTACCATAGTTTGTAAACGCTATAACTTTTACCCAAACCATTTTTTTTTTACCCAAACATTTTTTTTTTATCAAAGACATGTAGAACAATAAATTTAGAGCAAAATTTATATATGGATGTCATTTTTTTTGCAAAATTTTACAACTGAAAGTGAAAAATGTCATTTTTTTGCAAAAAAATCGTTACATTTCGATTAATAACAAAAAAAGTAAAAATGTCAGCAGCAATGAAATACCACCAAATGAAAGCTCTATTAGTGAGAAGAAAAGGAGGTAAAATTCATTTGGGTGGTAAGTTGCATGACCGAGCAATAAACGGTGAAAGTAGTGTAGGTCAGAAGTGTAAAAAGTGGCCTGGTCTTTCAGGGTGTTTAAGCACTGGGGGCTGAGGTGGTTAATTACGTGGTCTCCTACCTACCCGGTTCCAAGAACATCAGGGCGGATGCCTTATCACGGCAGTACTCCGAGCTGTCCAGGGAGGAGTCGATTCCGACTTCGGTCATACCTCCGAATCAGATCCTGGCCGCCATTCGCACCAGCCTGACCTCTCCCCTGGGTGAGCAGATTTTGGCGGCTCAATCTGGTGCTCCCTCTGGGAGACCCAACGGCAGATGTTTTGTGCCTGAGGAGTTGCGCACTCGGTTGTTGCAAACCTACCATAACTCCAAGACCGCGGGGCATCCTGGAAAGAATCAGCTGTCCTGGGCTGTTTCACGTCTGTTCTGGTGGCCTTCCCTACGTTCCGACATCGCCGCATATGTAGCGGCATGCTCCGTTTGTGCCCAGAGTAAGTCCCCTCGGCACCTTCCGTTGGGCCTTCTGCAACCCATAGCCACCGGGGAGCGCCCATGGTCACACCTGGGGATGGATTTCATTGTGGACCTCCCTGCATCCCGAGGCCATACGGTCATTCTCATGATTGTGGATCGGTTTTCCAAAATGTGCCACTGTGTTCCTCTCAAGAAGTTACCCTCTGCACAAGAGTTGGCCACGATTTTTGCCAGGGAGGTCTTCCGGTTGCACGGTTTGCCCAAGGAGATTGTGTCGGATCGGGGGAGTCAGTTTGTGTCCAGGTTCTGGCGCGCCTTTTGCTCCCAGTTGGGGATTCATCTCTCCTTCTCCTCGGCCTACCACCCTCAGTCCAATGGGGCCGCAGAACGATCCAATCAGGCCTTGGAGCAATTCCTTCGTTGCTATGTCTCCGATCACCAAGACAATTGGGTTGACCTCCTCCCTTGGGCTGAGTTTGCCAGGAACACGGCGGTGAACTCTTCCTCTGGGACGTCTCCCTTCATGGCCAATTATGGGTTCCAACCTGCCGTGTTACCGGAGGTATTCTCTCCCCAGGATATTCCGGCTGTGGAGGATCACCTTTCCGTCCTACGTGCTTCTTGGGTACAGATCCAGAAGTCCCTTGAGGTCTCTGCGCAGCGCCAGAGACTCCAGGCTGATCGCAGACGAGCGCCTGCTCCTTCCTACCAGGTCGGAGACCGTGTATGGTTGTCCACCCGCAACCTCAACCTTCGAGTGCCCACTCCCAAGCTGGCGCCTCGCTTTATTGGTCCCTTCCGAGTGCTTCGCAGGGTAAACCCGGTAGCCTATGCCCTTGCGCTTCCTCCTGGCATGCGGATCTCCAACGTGTTTCATGTCTCCCTGTTGAAGCCACTGGTGTGTAATCGTTTCACTTCCTCGGTTCCTCGGCCTCGTCCGGTCCAAGTGGGCAATCGTGAGGAATATGAGGTGAGCAATATCCTGGACTCACGCCTGGTCCGCGGTCGGTTGCAGTTTTTGGTCCATTGGCGTGGTTATGGTCCAGAGGAGCGTTCCTGGGTTCCCTCCGCAGAAGTCCAGGTTCCTGCCTTGCTCCGAGCCTTCCACGCACGCTTCCCTCAGAAACCGTTTTGTGCTCCGCGGAGGAGGGGCCCTTGAGGGGGAGGTACTGTCATGGTCTTACCTTCTTGCTGTTCTCCTTCGTTTGACATGTGCTGGCGGCCATCTTGGTTTCTGGGTTTCTTGTAGCCTTCCACCCTGCGGCTCCTCCTTCCCACTGGGAGGAGCTGGATGCCTAGCTCATATATATAGGAGGTCTGTGGCTTCAGTTCCTTGCTTGGTCCTCTTGTGTTCACATGCTTCTAAGACTGCTGCTGCTTCTGGTTCCTGATCCTGGCTTCGTCTGACTACCCTGCTGGTTCCTGATCCTGGCTTCGTCTGACTACCCTGCTGGTTCCTGATCCTGGCTTCGTCTGACTACCCTTCTGGTTCCTGACCTCTGGCTTCGCAAAGACTCTGCTCGGTTTCACCATCCGTTTGGACTTTTGCTTTACAGCTTTATTTTCAATAAAGCCTTCTTATTTTCACTTATCTCTTGTTGTACGTCTGGTTCATGGTTCCGTGACAGGGTATATGTAAAATGACACCCCAAAACACATTCCCCAACTTCTCCTGAGTACGGAGATACCAGATGTGTGACACTTTTTTGCAGCCTAGGTGGGCAAAGGGGCCCATATTCCAAAGAGCACCTTTCGGATTTCACCGGTCATTTTTTACACATTTTGATTTCAAACTTCTTACCACATATTTGGGCCCTTAGAATGCCAGGGCAGTATAACTACCCCACAAGTGACCCCATTTTGGAAAGAAGACACCCCAAGGTATTTCGTGATGGGCATAGTGAGTTCATGGAAGTTTTTATTTTTTGTCACAAGTTAGTGGAATATGAGACTTTGTAAGAAAAAAATAAAATAAAAAAATCATCATTTTCCGCTAACTTGTGACAAAAAAAAAAAATTTCTAGGAACTCGCCATGCCCCTCACGGAATACCTTGGGGTGTCTTCTTTCCAAAATGGGGTCACTTGTGGGGTAGTTATACTGCCCTGGCATTCTAGGGGCCCTAATGTGTGGTAAGTAGGTAAATGACCTGTGAAATCCTAAAGGTGCTCTTTGGAATGTGGGCCCCTTTGCCCAACTAGGCTGCAAAAAAGTGTCACACATGTGGTATCGCCGTATTTAAGAGAAGTTGGGCAATGTGTTTTGGGGTGTCTTTTTACATATACTCATGCTGGGTGAGAGAAATATCTCGGCAAAATACAACTTTTCCCATTTTTTATACAAAGTTGGCATTTGACCAAGATATTTATCTCACCCAGCATGAGTATATGTAAAATGACACCGCAAAACACATTGCCCAACTTCTCCTGAGTACAGCGATACCTGATGTGTGACACTTTTTTGCAGCCTAGATGCGCAAAGGGGCCCAAATTCCTTTTATGAGGGCATTTTTAGACATTTGGATCCCAGACTTCTTCTCACGCTTTAGGGCCCCTAAAATGCCAGGGCAGTATAAATACCCCACATGTGACCCCATTTTGGAAAGAAGACACCCCAAGGTATTCAATGAGGGGCATGGCGAGTTCATAGAATTTTTTTTTTTTTTTAACAAGTTAGCGGAAATTGATTTTTTCTTTTTTTTCTCACAAAGTCTCCCTTTCCGCTAACTTGGGACAAAAATTTCAATCTTTCATGGACTCAATATGCCCCTCACGGAATACCTTGGGGTGTCTACTTTCCGAAATGGGGTCACATGTGGGGTATTTACACTGCCCTGGCATTCTAGGGGCCCTAAAGTGTGAGAAGAAGTCTGGAATATAAATGTCTAAAAATTTTTACGCATTTGGATTCCGTGAGGGGTATGGTGAGTTCATGTGAGATTTTATTTTTTGACACATGTTAGTGGAATTTGAGACTTTGTAATAATAAAAAAAAATATTTCCGCTAACTTGGGCCAAAAAAATGTCTGAATGGAGCCTTACAGGGGGGTGATCAATGACAGTGGGGTGATCAATGACAGGGGGGTGATCAATAACAGGGGGTGATCAGGGAGTCTATATGGGGTGATCACCCCCCTGTCATTGATCACCCCCCTATAAGGCTCCATTCAGATGTCCGTATGTGTTTTGCGGATCCGATCCATGTTTCCGTGGATCCGTAAAAAACATACAGACATCTGAATGGAGCCTTACAGGGGGGTGATCAATGCCAGGGGGGTGATCAGGGAGTCTATATGGGGTGATCACCCCCTGTCATTGATCACCCCCCTATAAGGCTCCATTCAGATGTCCGTATGTGTTTTGCGGATCCGATCCATGTATCTGTGGATCCGTAAAAAACATACGGACATCTGAATGCAGCCTTACAGGGGGGTGATCAATGACAGGGGGGTGATCAATGACAGGGGGGTGATCAGAGAGTCTATATGGGGTGATCACCCCGCTGTCATTGATCACCCCCCTATAAGGCTCCATTCAGATGTCCGTATGTGTTTTGCGGATCCGATCCATGTATCCGTGGATCCGTAAAAAACATACGGACATCTGAATGGAGCCTTACAGGGGAATGATCAATGCCAGGGGGGTGATCAGGGAGTCTATATGGGGTGATCACCCCCTGTCATTGATCACCCCCCTATAAGGCTCCATTCAGATGTCCGTATGTGTTTTGCGGATCCGATCCATGTATCTGTGGATCCGTAAAAAACATACGGACATCTGAATGCAGCCTTACAGGGGGGTGATCAATGACAGGGGGGTGATCAGGGAGTCTATATGGGGTGATCACCCCCCTGTCATTGATCACCCCCCTGTAAGGCTGCATTCAGATGTCTGTATGTGTTTTGCGGATCCGATCCATGTATCCGTGGATCCGTAAAACACTTTTGTGATGTAAGGTGACAAAAAATGGCTTTTTTTTGCACTATTTTTATTTTTTTACGGTGTTCATCTGAGGGGTTAGGTCATGTAATATTTTTATAGAGCTGGTTGTTATAGACGCGGCAATACCTAATATGTGTACTTTTTTAAAATTTATTTCACTTTAACACAATAATAGCATTTTTGAAACAAAAAAATGATGTTTTAATGTCTCCATATTTAATGTCTCCATGTAGGGGTTAATTTTTTGCGGGATGAGGTTACTTTTTTATTGGTACCATTTTGTGGGACATATGCCTTTTTGATTACTTGGTGCACTTTTTGTGATGTAAGGTGACAAAAATGGCTTTTTTGACACAGTTTAAATTTTTTTGATGGTGTTTATCAGACTGGGTGGATCATGTGATATATTTTTAGACCCAGCCGTCACGGATGCGGCAATACCAAATATGTCTATTTTTTTTTACATTTTTTTTTTATTACTTAGTTGGGGATTTTTTTTTTTTTTTTTCATGTGAAACCTTTTTTATTTTTTTAATAAAGCACTTTTTTTTTTTTTACACTTTGCTTCCCCCATAAGGGGACATTTAACTTCACATTTTTTTTCTTTTCACTATTGATTTCTCCTGTAACTGGGGCTGACATAGTAGCCCCAGTTACAGGGAAATACACCCTCAGAGAGGTTGTACAGCAGTATGCTGCGCTGTACAGCCTCAGTGCAGGACTGATCGAGTTCTGTGGAAGACCCGTCAGCTCCTGCACTCTCCTGGCCCGATGATTACATGACCACTGGGCCGGGACAGAAAGAACATAGCGCTTCCTGATCCGTATACACATCACTCGTTGAGCACTGTGTATACAGCGATCTAGAAGGCAGGGACACCATGGAACGGTCCCTGCCTTCTCTCTGGGTTGCCCTGCTGTCACTGACAGTGGGCCACACGCTCGGCAGCTGCGCGATTAGCGTGCAGCTGCCATCTCTGAATGGACATTTCAGAATGTGCATTCAGAGATAAACGACCGCCTATAGGACGTTTATAGTCAATGGGCAGCCGTGAAGTGGTTAAAGAAAAAATTAATGTATACCCGAGCAATATATACGCTAATAAGTAGTAAGACTTTAGACCAAAAACTAGGTATTTTATGCAACAAAGTTCACAAATGGTGTGCAACGTTTTGTAAATTTGTCAGAAAAATTATGTAAATTCATCCCATGACAGAAAAAAATGAGAGTAAAACATCACATTTTTATTGCATAATAAATGTAATCTGATGAATTTGATGCAAACCACTCTAAAATAACTTAAATACATAAAAAAATCGGTGACCATGCCTACTCAACCAAACATTTTTCTGACACAGTGCACTTGATACATTCATTGTTCCCTTAGTTTATACCAGGCATGCTCAACCTGCGACCCTCCAGCTGTTGCAAAACTACAACTGCCATCATTCCCGGACAGCCTACAGCTATCAGCCTACAGAAGGGCATGGCGGGAGTTGTAGTTTTACAACAGCTGGAGGGCCGCAGGTTAAGCATCCCTGGTTTATACTATCTACAGGCTCAGTAAAAAATTTCCAATGTACAGTGGGGCAAAAAAGTATTTAGTCAGCCACCAATTGTGCAAGTTTTCCCACTTAAATAGATGAGAGGCCTGTAATTTTCATCATAGGTATACCTCAACTATGAGAGACATAATGAGAAAAAAAAAATCCAGAAAATTACATTGTCTGATTTTTAAAGAATTTATTTGCAAATTATGGTGGAAAATAAGCATTTGGTCAATAACAAAAGTTAATCTCAATACCTTGTTATATACTCTTTGTTGGCAATGACAGAGGTCAAACGTTTTCTGTAAGTCTTCACAACGTTTTCACACACTGTTGCTGGTATTTTGGCCCATTCCTCCATGCAGATTTCCTCTAGAGCAGTGATATTTTGGGGCTGTCGCTGGGCAACACGGACTTTCAACTCCCTCCAAAGGTTTTCTATGGGGTTGAGATCTGGAAACTGGCTAGGCCACTCCAGGACCGTGAAATGCTTCTTACGAAGCCACTCCTTCGCTGCCCGGGAGGTGTGTTTGGGATCATTGTCATGCTGAAAGACCCAGCCATGTTTCATCTTCAATGCCCTTGCTGATGGAAGGAGCTTTTCACTCAAAATCTCATGATACATGGCCCCATTCATTATTTTCTTTACACGGATCAGTCGTCCTGGTCTCTTTGCAAAAAAACAGCCCCAAAGCATGATGTTTCCACCCCCATGCTTCACAGTAGGTATGGTGTTCTTTGGATACAACTCAGCATTCTTTCTCCTCCAAACACGACGAGTTGAGTTTTTACCAAAAAGTTCTACTTTGGTTTCATCTGACCATATGACATTCTCCCAATCCTCTTCTGGATCATCCAAATGCTCTCTAGCAAACTTCAGACTGGCCCAGATTTGTACTGGCTTAAGCAGGGGGACACGTCTGGCACTGCAGGATTTAAGTCCCTGGCGGCATAGTGTGTTACTGATGGTAGCCTTTATTACTTTGGTCCCAGCTCTCTGCAGGTCATTCACTAGGTCCCCCCGTGTGGTTCTGGGATTTTTGCTCACAGTTCTTGTGATCATTTTGACCCCACAGGGTGAGATCTTGCTTGGAGCCCCAGATCGAGGGAGATTATCAGTGGTCTTTTATGTCTTCCATTTTCTAATAATTTCTCCCACAGTTGATTTCTTCGAACCCAGCTGCTTACCTATTGCAGATTCAGTCTTCCCAGCCTGGTGCAGGTCTACAATTTTGTTTCTGGTGTCCTTCGACAGCTCTTTGGTCTTGGCCATAGTAGAGTTTGGAGTGTGACTGTTTGAGGTTGTGGACAGGTGTCTTTTATACTGATAACAAGTTCAAACAGGTGCCATTAATACAGGTAATAACAAGTGGAGGACAGAGGAGCCTCTTAAAGAAGTAGTTACAGGTCTGTAAGAGCCAGAAATCTCGCTTGTTTGTAGGTGACTAAATACTTTTTTTTTTTACCGAGGAATTTACCAATTAATTCATTAGAAATCCTACAATGTGATTTCCTGTATTCTTTCCCCCCATTCTGTCTCTCATAGTTGAAGTGTACCTATGATGAAAATTACAGTCCTCTCTCATCTTTTTAAGTGGGAGAACTTGCACAATTGGTGGCTGACTAAGTACTTTTTTGCCCCACTGTATTATATACTCTTTAGCCCTGATTTATCATGTTTTCACTCCAGAATTGTGGATTCAACAAGTTGTAAAATGAGGCTTATGCAAATTTATGGGCTCATGTGCACAAATATTTTGCGACTTTTTGTGGTTTTACACCAGTCACTCTAGTTTTGAAATATGGGTCGGAAAGTGGGTATGATTAGCTATGTTATTTAGTTTCAGTCACTGAAACTCATTAACATACTGAGACTATTTTAAAATAGTAGGAAAACTGGAGTAGCTTTTCTAGACAAAATTGTTAGGTTGAAGAATAAGCCAAATTTAAC
This sequence comes from Bufo bufo, assembly GCF_905171765.1. Lineage (NCBI taxonomy): Eukaryota > Metazoa > Chordata > Amphibia > Anura > Bufonidae > Bufo > Bufo bufo. The sequence continues at coordinate 367,474,114 of NC_053390.1, read as the reverse complement.
AAACATGCGACCTGATAAATGAGGAATAAAGTACTCCAACACAGACTTAAGCAATACTGACATCAGATATTCCCCTCATGATAAATTTTGCCCTTTGTATTCATTTAATTAATGAATTCATTAATTGTAATTTACTGCTTTTGTATCACATATGAGTATATACTGTATACGAGCTCATCTATCTATACAGTACAATTCATTTTACCCATTTTATCTTTGAACTGGGTATACAGTATGTGCACGACTATCATCATCTAATCAAGGATTTTCTATAAGAAATCCATTAACATAAACTGACACTTTAACCTGAGTTGCAATGATACAGTTCACTCAATTTTAAATGGTGCCTAGCATATTAAAACTTAATGAATATTGCGAGGGGAAACTAATTAATCACACTATTACAATATTATTTGGCATACCTAAATTCACAGAACAGTGCTTTTCCCCCCTTTTTGTGCTGAGAGTAGCTTCTTTTATAACTACTGGGACTTTTCAATCTCTGAGCTGTCAAAGCACTGAGACTAGTTGAGATAAATCACTTAACAATGCATTCAGCTATTTCCATTTTAACAGATAGGTACAAATCATGTGTAATCCTATATTCTAGTTTTAAACTGGTTTACAATGATTTCTGATTATTTGAAGGGAAGAAGGTGAAAATCGCAATGGTAACTTGGGTGCAGTATTAACAACAGAACTGTTAAAATGTTTTCTAAGATAATTAAATAGAGTGATGGCAGTTGAGGTTGTAGGTGTATGAAACTGAGATCTGTCAAGCCAATTTCTTCTGTAATAGATAAGGACTTTCTTCAGTTTCCAAGAGTATGTTCTTCTAATTACTGTACTTTCTCAACTCTGCTCTGTTTACTGTTATCTGACCTGGACAGAAGTTTAGTGAATAATTACAGCTAAACAAATCCTTGACACACTGTAAAATAAATGCACACAAAGTATTAAATATTTGGTAATTTGGTAAGTTGTATATTGGAAAATATTACATTTATATATATGTTGTGTTTGCAGCAAATATCATGCACCTGCAGTAGTCTGCAAATGAGAAGATAGTCATATGACACAATAATTCATATAGGTCATACCACAGGCATAAAAAAGCCATTGGCTACAGGACCTTTTATGCATCATTATGCTGAAATCATGGGGAGTATTCATTTTATTATTTTTAAAGAAACAGTGGCCCTTTTGTCCATGCGCCATGTCTGGCATTGCTGCTCATGTCCCCTCAGTTAAGTAGAGCACAGCTGTATTATTGGATATAATGTAGCCTTTGGAGTAGAGATGAGTGAACCAGTCGAGATTCCTTTTTGGGTCCGCTTCGCAGAATTTTTGAAAAAGTTTGGCTGGACCTGAACCAAAGTTGTTCTAACTGCCCTGAAAGTTTTGAATATAACTCCATCTAGCCTCCTAGGACTTATAATTTTTAGGAAAACTTGTTATCTCTGTTCATTTATTTTCTATGGGTTTATTTTCTCTCCCCCCTCCCCAAGCTCTGGAATGCAATGAGAGCAATAGTAAATGATGTTTGAGTGACACTGACATACATAGCTATGGGTAAACGCACATTTGATGGTGTTATCATACAGTGTGTTTAAAAAGACACCACTTCCAAAAATTGTCCCTGCTCCGAGGCAGATGATGTTTAAACACAAACAGTATTATGAGATTAATAAACAGTGGCTTGAGGGAACATAATGGTTGGCAAGTGGCATGGTGTAGGCATACAGAATGTGATGGTAGATAGGTAGACAGACAGCCAAAAGTGGCAGGATGGAGATCAGCAGCAAGGAGTGGTCTATTCTCTTTTGTATATAGTTTATGTCACGTAATATCTTATTTTGGAATGTGAGAGGGTTGGGAGACAGAGTTAAGAGAACGGTGTTTTTTTTACCTTGTGGCCCGTCATTTGCCAGCAATTGTGGTATTATTAGAAACCCATGCATCAATAGATAGGCTGTATATACTGAAAATAAAATGGGCTGCTCTCGAATATCACGCTTACTTTTCCTCTTATGGAAGAGGGGTCAGCGTATATATTCACCGTAGGATGGAGTTTCAACTGGTTGATAATATGATTGATAAAGAAGGGAGATTTGTTTTTTTGCATGGCTTTTGGAACGGGCAGGAAATTATATTTGCGTTTATTTATATTCCTCTTTTCTTTACTATCTAAATATATAGCTACAAAGAATCAATGCTTACTATTAGTAGCCGGTGACTTTACCTCTGTCCTTGATCCTGAGTTGGACCGCTTTTCCACCTCCTCTGAGCGACTGAGGACTGGCTCTCCTTTGAGCGCTATTTGCCAGGAGCTGGCGCTGGTTGATATCTGGCGCCACCTCTATGGAAATAAGAGAATATTTTCTTGCTTTAACCAGTCCTATGGTTCAATGTCACTTATTGAACTGGCCTTTGTAAGTTGAGATTTGAGTCATCAAATTGTGAAAATGAAGTATGAACCTCATGGAATTTCAGATCATTTCCCAGTCCTGCTATCGTTCAGGGAGGTGGATCTTCCAGCTCCAGTTAGAATTTTTAAACTGAACTCGCACTGGTTCAATGTGATAGCGGAGCAACATCTAATTGATCTGGATATACAGGAATTTTGGCGCATCAATATAGGCTCAACACATATACACTATGTGTGGGATGCATTGAAGGCGCATATAAGGGGCCTATATTTTACTAAAATTAATAGGTATAGATTCAAACTTCGCCGAAAGGAGCAACAGCTTACAGAGACAATTAGGAACTTGCAGGGTGCACTAGCTGTTTACCACAATGAAGAACATATAACCCAATTAAAGGAGGCCAATTTACAGCTTAAGACACTTATGTATAGTACAGCTCAACATAAGCTTATTTTCCAAGGTCAAAACCGTTTCTGTGAATCGGGCAAAACGGTTACGTTTTTGGCACGGTTAGTTGCCAACCAGAGAGAGGCTACTAGTATAAGGGAGATTAGGAATTCAAAAGGGAATGGATGAGGTCCCCAGAGTTGATTAGGGAGGAGTTTGTGAACTACTATTCCGCTCTCTATCAGTCCGACCCTACTCCTAGACGGGATGATATAGATAAATACCTACAACAATTGGGGTTCCCCCAGTTAGACCCACAGGATAGGGAAATGCTGGATCGCCCCATTCTTCTGGATGAGTTGCAATCGACACTCCCATTGTTGAAATATAATTCATCCCCAGGTCTGGACGGTTTACCGTTTGAACTCTATAGGTATCACGCCAAATCGCTTCTCCCCATTTATTTGCAGGTCTTGAATGATTTTTGTTTATCTGGTTCGTTACCTCTGTCATTTAGAGAGGTAGTGATCACCTTGGTTCTGAAAAAGGATAAAGATATGTGCGATATGGGGTCATATAGACCTATATCGCTTCTAAATACAGATTACAAAATCTTCGCAAAAAATTCTTGCTAATCGTCTGAAGAGGGTCATTGCCTCTCTGGTCCATCCAAACCAGACAGGGTTCGTTTCCGGGGCGGCAAATACAGATGAGTCTTTACAGGGTGTACTTGAATCTCTCTGTTGGGGATAGTCTGAACCACTCCATCCTGTCGTTAGATGCTGCAAAGGCATTCAACAGGATGAAGTGGTCTTTTCTGTGGTCTACTATGTCTCACTTCAGTTTGGGGAGTGTATTTATAGAAATGACCCAAATGCTATATGAACAGCCGACAGCTCGCATTAATATTAATGGTATTAATTCTTCTCCTGTGATAATGCGGCAAGGGATGAGACAGGGGTGTCCCCTTTCCACCCTCCTTTTTGCCTTATTTATTGAACCGTTAACTGTAAGATTCGCTCAGATAACCGCATAGACGACTTTGGGGTGGTGGGAGTGAGCGATAAAATAAGCCTCTATGCCAATGACGTTATTTTGTTTCTGGATCAGGGATGGAAAATCCTCCCTTATGTGATGGAAATAATAGAGGAATTCGGCAGATTTTCGGGTTATCTGATTAACTGGACGAAGTCATCGCTCCTCCCGCTGAACCGCAAGGCCGTAGATGAGGGCAGTGGAGTTCGAGTTCTCTCTCCCAATGAAACCTTGGACTATTTGGGGGTTAGGATTGGCATCCCTATAGATAGGTTTTATGAGCTTAATTTGGCCCTGGTTTTGAACAAAGTTAAGTCTAAAATTAGTGCCTGGCAGAAACTGATATTAGCACAGACGGATCGAATAGCATTGGTTAAAATGATCATTTTGCCTATTGTGATGTTCCCGATGTGTGCTTCCCCTGTTTGGATCGATGATATCTTTTTCCATAGATTGGAGACTGTTATTAACGATCTAATATGGGGAAGGAAGAGGGTGCGTATAAAACAAAGATATCTATGGTTGTCGGAGTCGGAAGGGTGGATTATCATTTCCTATTTTTTAAGGATATTATTTATGTGCACAAATTCAGCGATGCTGTAATTCTAAAGACAGTTTACTAGCACAATATTTGACACAGGTTATGGATAAACCATTAGAGAAAATCTTTACTTGCTTGGAATCTGGTTATCTGGGTTTGAGGAAGTCCCTACTGATACCATGGACCCTACAGAGGGTTTGGAACAAGCTTAAGATTATACTTAAAGTTCCCCATACTTTTGCTTTCACCCCTCTGTGGGAGAATAGGAATCTGGTGGAATTCTTCAAAATCACAGATTGTACTTATTGGCTCCATAAGGGAGTTTTTAATGTGAGTGACCTTTTTACTCCAAAACATTTTAAGTCCTTTCTGGAATTTAACTTCACTGATAGTACATTACTAGATTTGTTTATGTATTCACTACCAACATTCCACAGGCCGCAATCAACAACTTGATCAACTCTATGTGACGGAACTGTGTTGCACTAGTGAGGCAAATGGTGGCCACACCAAAAACTGACTAGTTTTCTGCCCCGCCCCCCAGGAAGGCAAAACTGTGCACATTTCAGAGTGGCCTTTTATTGTGGGAAATCTAAGGCACACCTGTGCAATATTCATGCTGTCTAATCAGCACCTTGATATGCCACACCTATGAGGTAGGATGGATTCTCTGGGCAAAGGAGAAGTGCTCACTAACACAGATTTAGACAGATTTGTGAACAATATTTGAGAGTAATGGGTCTTTTGTGTATGTAGAAAATGTTTCAGATCTTTGAGTTCAGCTCATGCAAAATGGGAGCAAAACCAAAATTTTTGTTCTGTGTTTTTCTGTGCAACCTACTGATGACACTCTGTGACACTCTAAGCTCAGTGGCCACTTCCATCTGAGAACATCCTGCTTGATCAATTGTTAGGTGTCGTCTTGGTCTCATGATGTCAAAATGTAAACAGCATGATTAGGAGGACTGCTTAAATACCTATTCTAATTGAACCAGGAAATGTATTGGGCAGTTCATGGATCAAACACCTGTTGTGAATTTTGCTGTTAAGCTTCTTGTTAGAGAAAAGCAAGTTGTGCAAAAAGTACTGAAACAATAAACAGTTGGACATGTGCATTTAAAAGTTTGGAGAAGGATACATTAAGTTCACCTGAAAAGGTTAGAGTGCATTTTAGGTTCATCCTGAAATTTCACCCACAAGCCAAATATCCGTAACTTTTTGTGAGTAGTATATAAGTCTTATAAAAGACTGCAACTTATCCCTCTATATAGGCATACAGTAGAATATATTGCCTATATTATGCCATCACCCTTCATTGTACCCCCAGATGGACAATTATTTTAACAATCAGCATAGCTGTATTGCAGGTCCAGAAAAATGTATTCCATAATAAAGTGCTAGTTATATCACTGCTCACCTCCAGTATTATCTCAGGCATCCAGCGTCATATTCTGGTGGCCAGCTAACACTTATCTGGTCTTGCAAGTGGTGCTAACTTTAACCTAAAAGGAGAGAATGCCCTGCCATTATTTTCTTGCTAATAACTAGTGTTGATCAAGCATGCTCGGCCGAACACCAGTTCGGGACGAGCATCTCGATGCTCAGCACATGGCGGTATTCAGCCGAATACTGCATGTGCTCGAGCGCAATGCTCGAGTCTCCTACCTGCACGTTTGTTGGGTGCTAAGCAGCCAATAAACGTGCAGTTAAGTACTGTCCTTCACTGTAATGCCGTAGCCATGTTGGTTACTGGCATTACAGTGATTGGCTGGCCGGAACGTCGGGTGCTATATAGCACCCGATGACACTTGTTCGGCTCAGTGTTAGTCATGGAGAGCTGTGCTGAAGAAGGGAAAGATAACGGGGGGAGTGATTTATATATATTTTTTAAAGTAGAAATACTTGTCAGAGACCCCCAAAGTCCTTTAAAGGACTATTGTTGTGTGTGGAAGCCCTTTCACTTAGTGCATAGGCTTTATGAGTCCCACTACCTGAACAATTGTACCACAATGTGAATGAGGCCGTCCTTCATGCAATATACAGGTTGTATCAGAGTGCCTCTTCCTTGTAATTTTTAGCAGCACTTGCACTTTATATACAACTAAATATACAGGAAATAATGTTTCCTAACAATTTTTCCTCTAAAATCGATTTTATCTTCGGTTTGGTATATATTATTGTCAGTCTGTAAAAGTGGTATACTACTCGGACAATATCATTCACAGCAGCGACCTGGGAGTTCAAGATGCATCCAGACATCCTCCCCATGCTGTTCCCGAACATTTCGGTGGTGTTTCCATAAATTTATGACATTTTACTATGAACCAGACACCCTCCCCTCTTCAGAGCAGGTGGTGCCTGGTTTAATGCTCGGGTTCTCCCATTGACTTCCATTGTATTTGGGTGCTCGGTAGAGCACCCGAGCATCCCGAGGTGTTCGACCTGAGCACCCGAACACCCGAACACCGGAGCACTTTGGTGCTCGATCAGCACTAGTAACAATGTTTTTAACTTTTGTCTTTTAGGCTTCATATCTTACTATCCACTACAGCTTCGAATGTGAGACTACCATAATTTTTTAGACAATCATCATGGATATCTCATACATAAATTGGACTTTCAACTAATTAGCTGTCATGGCGGACAGGAACTCAGATACACAGACAACCAAATACACAAGTGTCTAGGCTAGATGCTGGGGACAGGTCACCTCCTAGCACATCCCTGACTTCTCTCCTTATGCTGCTAAGCCCACATTCAGACCTTAATGGTAGGAATGAAGTGTCCTCGTGCCTGGACTGCAAACACCCTAGAATCCCTGAGATGGTGAAAGGGGAGAAGGGGCAGAAGACACACAAATAGCCTAGACCGCAAACAACAAAAACAGAAATCAAACTTATCTGAGCTGGAACAGACAATCCTTCCTTCCTTGAATGCAAGGCCAGACTGAAAGCTATAACCCTCACGGCTCTCTGGGATTGAAGGCAATTTAAGCCAATGACCCCACCCAGAGCACCTGAAGGAAGGCGGATCCAGCATGATTCCAAAACAAACAAAAGGTTAGACACGTGCTGCCAATCTGACAGACCTCCGCACACCGTCTGAGCCGGGCATGACATTAGCATATGAGTATTTATGCAGATTGTTGTCATGTAACTGCATTGTTACTGTTTTGTTCCTAAAATTCTAAATGTTATTTTTTGTTAATTTGTAAATCCACCTTTGGCTTTCAACAGTGCCTGAATCCTTCTGGGCATGCTTTCGATCAGATTCAAGCATGTCTCGGCCGAAAACTGTTCCCAGGTCTCTTCTACACGTTCCCAATTTTGGTGGATACTGGTCGACTCACTTGGGTATGAATACAGCTTTTTCTTCAACTGCGTGACATAAAGCCATTTGTTGGGGTGAGATACACCTCCTTTGCATCTGTGACACGAAAATACAATAGTTAATCTGTCTGTTAATTCTGTGGGTGACATAAACCCATTTTTTAGGTTGAGTTACACCTCCTTTGCATCCGTGACAGGCGTTTGATTGGGTTGAGGTCTAAAAATTATTGAGTTTGCCTGGGATTACATGAGACAGAAGGATGTCAGAAAACATCTGCCACCAAAAATAAAATAAATAACCCAGTGTTTTTAAACAGGCAGTTTGATACAACTGGCTACCATACATTGTATAGACACTGTTCAAAAAATAAAGGGAACACTAAAATACCATATCCTAGATCTCAATGAATGAATTATTCTAGTTGCAAATCTTTATTCATTACATAGTGGAATGCGTTGAGAACAATAAAACATAAAAATCATCAATGTAAATCAAAATGAATATCCCATAAAGGTCTGGATTTAGAATGATACTCAAAATCAAGGTGGAAAATTTCAGGCTGATCCAACTTCAGTGGAAATGCTTCAAGACATGGAAATGAGGCTCAATAGTGTGTGTGGCCTCCACGTGCCTGTATGACTGGACATGTCTGGACATGCTCCTGATGAGGCGGTAGATGTTCTTCTGAGGCATCTCCTCCCAGACCTGGATTAAAGCATCAGTCAACTCCTGGACAGTCTGTGGTGCAATGTGGCATTGGTGGATGGAACAAGACATGATGTCTCAGATGTGGTCGATTGGATTCAGGTCTGGGAAACCGGCAGGCCAGTCCATAGCATCAATGCATTCATCATGCAGGAACTGCTGACACACTTCAGCCATATAAGGCCTGGCATTTCATGTAGCAGAAGGAACCCAGGGCCCACTGCACCTGCATACTGTTGGAAATTGACCGTATCAACACAAGACTTCTTGAGACGACTTCTTCTTGAGAATTTTTTTTCCCGTTTATTCAGATACAAAAGCAGCAAGACAGCATTGAAATAAATATAAAAGTCAGGCAGAAAATGGCATAAATGAAATTGGCAAAAAATATAAAATATAGGTATAATATAAATCAGAGTGCCGTATAACATGACAGCGGATGCATAGCATAAGTCTCTATGTGCGTCATACTTCTACAAACATATATATTATAAGAAAGTAGTGGATTCACAGATCCAAATTTTTAAGTAATAAAGAAAGAAAAAAGAAAAGCAATCAGGTAAAATAAAATAATAGTATCAATGCATATTTTCAAATGCTGAAGTTCAAGGCTGAAAGAGCCTCTCGTGGTAAGGACACAGTCAGGTGCCGCCATCTCTCAATCAAAGAAGGGAGGGCTGTGTTGTGGGGTTAAGGAAATTATCAGGTAAGCAGTGGTTGTTTAACATTTTCTATTATCGTCACTGTTAACACATTCCTAACAGACCAGCTATTAAGTACATGATAAAGAATGGTGGGGGTCTAATGCCCCAGGAGCAACTTACCTAGTGCCGCTGGTGGAGGGAGTCACACAGGTGTGGACGCAGTCGGGAGTAAACATGCGGTAATACCGCTGACAGGTATAGGCGCCATGTCTGTGGTAGGGGGTACGGGGTTTAAATAACCCCGCGCTGCCCAGCCGTGTAAGCGCGCCTCCGGAAACCGGAAGTGCGTCACGTGGAACGCATACTATTGCCGCGATGCGTTCCACCAACAGGAAGTACGTTGGTGGAGCGCACAGCGGTACCAGCAGTCACTGAGAAGAAAGGAGAGTAGACAGGACAAGTGTGGTGTTGTCAAGGAGTGTTCGTGATGATGGTACATGTTGTGTAATGATCTAGTTTTGGGCTGCATAGTAGAATGGAACGCATCTGTGGGAAGTGCTGCGTTCCAGCGACCGGAAGTCGGTCATGGGGGTGTGTCGGTATACTAGGTTCTATGGTTACAAGGGTTGTGTGCGGATATGGCAAATGGGGCATAATGGTCTGACAAGTATAGCGGATAAGGGGATCTTATTAAGGATCTTATTAAGAGTACGGAGGATCAACTAAATGCGATACTCTCACAAGAAGATTACGATAAACTACAATAAAAACTAAAAACCCATCTGGCAACTCAATGGAAAGAAATTGAGGATACCAAGAGAAACAAGTTCCGCAGGGATACTGAGGACTACCGCCTAAGCAGAGTTTACCGATGGCCCGACACTACTCCCACCAATAGCAGATGGAGATCCTCCTCAACCGACTCTTCTAATTCAGGGTCCAATCGGGACCCACACTACCGCCCAAGACAACCAGAATTTCGACCACCAAGAGGCCAAAGAAGATCCCACAGAGGAACACACCTCCAGGGAACACAGTCAACATCAGTGACGACTAGATCACAGGTAAGGACACAGTCATTGGTAGTCAATATCTCATCTCAATCACTTAGTCCAGCAGACATGACACTGCTAGAAAAAGGCTTATCTTTCTGCCCATCCCATACACTCAACACCTTTCAATTAGAACTGGACCTACACAGGTTCTACAGACGTATAAGACTGACAGCACACTTCAGTACCATTAAAGAAAAAAACATTCCTCAAAGTCCCAATGCCCTCATCTCAAGCAAAGAACTGTCCCTAAGAAATTAGAGCACATATATGCCACCCAAAACCCAACCACCAGTAGAGACATTCATATCACTGGTACAGAAGGATATGCACTCTTTCAGGAAGAGCGTGGAAAAATATGAACTTAAATTCACAAATAACCTCACCCAGCTTGACAGACAGGCACTCAAAAACCTTACTAAACAAAAAAACATCATCTTCAAACCAGCTAACAAAGGCGGGGCCCTGGTCATAATGGACAAAGATCACTATACAGCTGAGATTTTAAGGCAGCTAAATGACCAAGACGTATATGAAAAACTCAGTCACAACCCAACCACAAGCATAGCTGGGAAAATTCAAGAGACATTAACTCAACACATAGCAAAAGGTACCATAGACCAAGAGACAGCCAGCTTTCTGACTAACAGACACCCAATCATCCCAGTTTTCTACACCCTACCCAAAATTCACAAAAATTTGCTCAACCCACCCGGACGTCCCATTGTAGCTTCCACTGACTCCATTCTCTCACCCCTATCCATCTTTTTAGAAAAAATACTGACCCCCGAGATTAAAAAAACTTCATCTTTCCTACTTGATACATCTGCTTTCCTGGACATTCTAAAAAACCTCGGACCCATACAAAAAGACACCATTCTAGTTACTTGGGATGTGTGTAGCCTATACACTTCCATCCAACATCAAAAAGGTATAGCAGCGGTGGATAAAATACTTCAGAAGACAGACAAACACCCAAATGTGATCACCCTATGTAAGGACCTACTTTCCATAGTTTTATACCATAACTTTTTTCTGTTTCAAGATCAGTTTTATCTACAAAAACAAGGGACGGCAATGGGGTCCAACGTGGCACCCCCATACGCCAACAGCTATATGGCAGACTTTGAAGAGTCTTACGTATATCCAGACAACAACTTCACAACACACGTACAACTGTGGAAAAGATACATTGATGATATCTTTTGCATATGGAACGGAACAACTGAAACATTACTCACATTCCATAAATTCTTGAATAATATCACACCGGAACTCCAATTCACCATTCACTTTGATCCTACAACAATTAATTTCCTAGACACACTAATAACCAAAAATTCAGACGGAAACCTCACAACCGACCTATACAGAAAACCTACCGACAGGAACAACCTACTACATTTTTCAAGCTTTCACTCAACTAACACCAAAAAATCGCTCCCGATGTCACAATTTCAGAGGATACACAGAATTGTGCAAACAGAACCAACACAGACCAAGACAATTGAAGAAATGCAGAAACGCTTCAAAGAGAGAGGCTATCCGACACATCTCATAAAACATCCCATGCATCCCCGCAATACCAACCGCCAAAGCGGTAAACGCATCCCATTTGTCCATACCTACCATCCATGTACTAGAAAAATGGAGAATAGCCTCAGATCCCACTGGCACCTGCTGACTAGAGCCTATCCAGACATTGAGGAGTTTAAAAATCCAATCCTAATGTGTAACAAACGGCCTAAGAACCTACGAGACTTACTAGTCCGAGCAGACATTGGCTCAGCCACCAGAATATCCCGCCAGACATTTCTAAGGACACCCAAAAAAGGCACATTTCCCTGTCACCACTGCATCCAATGTTCTCACGTACAAAAAGGCAATAGCATCTCCCACCCATACACAGGCAAACAGTTCCTGATAAATGACTTCTTTACATGCGATTCTGACTTTGTTGTTTACACACTAAAATGCCCATGTGGACTCATTTATGTCGGCGAAACCACACAAACCATCCGCAATAGAATATGTCAACATAAATCATCAATACGCAAACAAAATCTCCTGCTCCCCGTTCCACACCATTTCAACCAGGCCTCGCATTCCATCTCCCAATTAAAATACCAGGTTATAGAGCACATCCCGACACCAAGAAGGGGTGGCGACAGAGTTAAACTACTTAAACAAAGAGAGGCCTTCTGGATACACAAGTTTGAAAGCATGGAACCAAGGGGTCTAAACAGGGAATACGAGATACAAACCCTATTATAACGACTATAATGTTCACTGATTAACTACCTATGTTTTCTCTCTTTACAGGCCCATTGATTCTCCAGGACCACTCTAGTGCCGCAATGTATCCTTTATGTATCACAATGTAGTCCTACGTCCTATGTTCTATGTTGTATCATACTGTGGACCCACGTCGTATGTTATATCCCTATCTCACAACCATGTCCGTCGAAGTAACTCACATGTCGTCATCACACTACACTCTACCATTATAGTCTGCTTCAATCACTATAGTACATCATACAATGACCTCCAGGATACAACCAATTCTATACACACATCACCTCTACACATTGATTATACCTCATTACACTTGATTATATTTACCGATTTCCTACTCCTCATATAGACTTGGCTCCCATAACAGCAGCGGTGTCCCTATTCCTGCCCCTACTGTGACATGCCCACTATATGACCCTTTCAATTTAATATGGCCCCTTATACTCTTTAGGACATCATTCATCTTCATTTTTGTATCATTCCCTTCATTTGCCCTCATTGCTCATATTCCTGCAGATATGGAGTCACTAGATCCCCTTATCCGCTATACTTGTCAAACCATTATGCCCCATTCGCCATATCCGCACACAACCCTTGTAACCATAGAACCTAGTATACCGACACACCCCCATGACCGACTTCCGGTCGCTGGAACGCAGCACTTCCCACAGATGCGTTCCATTCTACTATGCAGCCCAAAACTAGATCATTACACAACATGTACCATCATCACGAACACTCCATGACAACACCACACTTGTCCTGTCTACTCTCCTTTCTTCTCAGTGACTGCTGGTACCGCTGTGCGCTCCACCAACATACTTCCTGTTGGTGGAACGCATCGCGGCGATAGTATGCGTTCCACGTGACGCACTTCCGGTTTCCGGAGGCACGCTTACACGGGTGGGCAGCGCGGGGTTATTTAAACCCCGTACCCCCTACCACAGACATGGCGCCTATACCTGTCAGCGGTATTACCGCATGTTTACTCCCGACTGCGTCCACACCTGTGTGACTCCCTCCACCAGCGGCACTAGGTAAGTTGCTCCTGGGGCATTAGACCCCCACCATTCTTTATCATGTACTTAATAGCTGGTCTGTTAGGAATGTGTTAACAGTGACGATAATAGAAAATGTTAAACAACCACTGCTTACCTGATAATTTCCTTAACCCCACAACACAGCCCTCCCTTCTTTAAATGAGAGATGGCGGCACCTGACTGTGTCCTTACCACGAGAGGCTCTTTCAGCCTTGAACTTCAGCATTTGAAAATATGCATTGATACTATTATTTTATTTTACATGATTGCTTTTCTTTTTTCTTTCTTTATTCCTTAAAAATTTGGATCTGTGAATCCACTACTTTCTTATAATATATATGTTTGTAGAAGTATGACGCACATAGAGACTTATGCTATGCATCCGCTGTCATGTTATACGGCACTCTGATTTATATTATACCTATATTTTTTATTTTTTGCTGTAGTCTGATGAAGGCACGGAGGTGCCGAAACGTCACTCCGCCGCAGCAACCACCATTGATACGCAAATAAAACAAATTGCACTAAATACGACTTGGCTGGAGTCTTTGTATCTACTATAGAAGGGGTGGGAACCCTACTCCAGCTCAAAACATCCACTGAGTGCTACAAGGGCTCTGCTTGTACATATAAATGAAATTGTGGAGCAGCAGTAGAAAAATGGCAGTGCTGACTGTGTTTATGTCCCCAAATACACTTTTTTTATACCCCAGAGAACAAAGGAATAATTAGTATTATAATACAGGTTTGCCGTAGTGTACCTCAATCCATAGGAGTGAATGGTGACACACCTAAATTACATTATTACATCATTATTATACAAAACATGTGACCTCACAGATTCTTTACTATTCATGACCATTGACGTACATAAGTTGCACCGCCAACATCAATATGCATAAGGAAGACCTCCACCTCTTAATACCTTACGATAGTTTACTGGCAAAAAAAATTCGAACACGTATGATAATGAATATCTAAAGTATTTTTAACCTTTGATCCATCGGCCTCTGATTCCATTATCCAGAAAGTGAAAGTGTTTGTTTGCCTTAAACTTAAGAAGCTGACAAGTGTCTAATAATCAAGTATCTAAAAGAAGGTATGGAGGACATAAATATGTCACTAGGACTCCATGATCTCATAACTATCTCTTTCTAAGCATGTTTATTAATTAATCACCTAAGGACCTCTATTTTCTAAGCAAAAGTACATCAGTATTCAAGGTGACTATTTAGCTAAGTTTTAAGGTAGAAATATAAGATGTGTATATAATAGTAGGGCACACCTAAATTCGGCTAAATATGGAGACAGGCCATAATAATAATATAAATTTATTAGAACTGTAATATGACACAATCTATAAAAAACTGTCTCTAAAAAACTAAAAATTTCCCTTAAAATATATTAACCACTTCCCATCTGGGCCCTTTGCCCCCTTCCTGACCAGGCCAAATTTTGCAAAACGGACATATCTCACTTTATGTGGTAATAACTTTGGAACGCCTTTATTTATCCAAGTCATTCAGAGATTGTTTTCTCGTGACACATTGTACTTCATGATAGTCATAAATTTGAGTCAAAATATTTCACCTTTATTTATGAAAAAATCCCAAATTTACCGCAATTTTCTAAATTTCTATTTCTCTGCTTTTAAAACAGAAAGTGATACCTCATAAAATATTTATTATTTAACATTCCCCATATGTCTACTTTATGTTGGCATCATTTTGGAAATGTCATTTTATTTTTTTAGGACGTTAGAAGGCTTAGAAGTTTAGAAGCAATTCTTCAAATTTTTAAGAAAATTGCCAAAACCCACTTTATAAGGACCAGTTCAGGTCTGAAGTCACTTTGTGGGGCCTACATAGTGGATACCCCCATAAATGACCCCATTGTAGAAACTACACCCCTCAAGGTATTCAAAACCGATTTTACAAACTTTGTTAACCCTTTAGGCGTTCCACAAGAATTAAAGGAAAATGGAGATCAAATTTTTAAATTTCACTTTTTTGGCAGATTTTCCATTTTAATCAATTTTTTTCTCTAACACATCGATGGTTAACAGCCAAACAAAACTCAATATTTATTACCCAGATTCTGCGGTTTACAGAAACACCCCACATGTGGTCGTAAACTGCTGTATGGGCACACGGCAGGGCGCAGAAGGAAAGGAACTCCACATGGTTTTTAGATGCCATGTCCCATTTGAAGCCCCCTGATGCACCCTTACAGTAGAAACTCCCAAGAAGTGACCCCATTTTGGAAACTAGGGGATAAGGTGCCAGTTTTATTAGTACTATTTTTGGGTACATATGATTTTTTGATCATTCAATATAACACTTTATGGGGCAAGGTGACCAAAAAATTGGTTGTTTTAGCACAGTTTATATTTATTTATTTTTACAGCGTTCACCTTAGGGGTTCAGTCAAGTGACATTTTTATAGAGCAGATTGTTACGGACGTGGCGATACCTAATATGTATACTTTTTCTCATTTATTAAAGTTTTACACAATAATAGCATTTTTGAAACCAAAAAATTATGTTTTAATGTGTCCATGTTCTGAGAGCTATAGTTTTTTTATTTTTTGAGAGATTTTCTTATGTAGGGGCTCATTTTTTGCGGGATGAGGTGACGGTTTTATTGGTACCATTTTGTGGGACATACGCGTTTTTGATCACTTGGTGTTGCACCTTTTGTGATGCAAGGTGACAAAAATTGCTTGTTTTGACACAGTTTTTTTTTTTTTTTTTTTACGGTGTTCACCCGAGGGGTTAGGTCATGTGATATTTTTATAGAGCTGGTTTTTACGGACGCGGCAATACCTAATATGTATACTTTTTTTTATTTGTTTCACTTTAACACAATAATAGCATTTTTGAAACCAAAAAAATTATGTTTTAGTGTCTCCATGTTCTAAGAGCTATAGTTTTTTTATTTTTTGAGAGATTTTCTTATGTAGGGGCTCATTTTTTGCGGGATGAGGTGACGGTTTTATTGGTACCATTTTGTGGGACATACGCGTTTTTGATCACTTGGTGTTGCACCTTTTGTGATGCAAGGTGACAAAAATTGCTTGTTTTGACACAGTTTTTTTTATTTATTTTTTACGGTGTTCATCCGAGGGGTTAGGTCATGTGATATTTTTATAGAGCTGGTTTTTACGGACGCGGCAATACAAAATATGTCTATTTTACTTTATTTTTTCTATTTTAATTTTTTTTTTTTTATTCCTAACTTGGGAACTTTTTTTTTTTTTACATGTGAAACTTTATTTTATTTTATTTTTTCAACCCTTTATTTTTTTTATTTTTTTTTACACTTTTCGTCCCCCATAAGGTCATACAAGACCTCTGGGGGACATTTGCTTCACTTTTTCTTTTTTTTTTCACAGTTGATTTCTCCTGTAACTGGGGCTGAGATAGTAGCCCCAGTTACAGGACAAATGCACCCCTATAGAGGCTGTACAGCAGCAATCCTGCGCTGTACAGCCTCACAGCAGGGCTGATCGAGGTCTCTGAGAGACCTCACACAGCCCCTGCACACTCCGGTCACGGCGGTCACATGACCGCCGGGCCGGAACAGGAAGCGCACAGCGCTTCCTTCTCTGCAGACACAGCGCTCGGTGAGCGCTGTGTCTGCAGCGATCGTGAAGGCAGGGACACCTGGGAACTGTCCCTGCCTTGTCTTAGGGTTGCCCTGCTGTCACTGACAGCGGGCAACCCGATCAGCAGCTGCACGATTAGCGTGCAGCTGCTATTTCTGACAGGACGTTTTAAAACGTGCTGTCAGAAATAGACGTCCACCCATAGGACGTTTATAGTCTATGGGCGGACGTGAGGCGGTTAATTACCAAGAATAGCGTCGTGTATAAAATGCTTACAAATGACAATCTCAATTAAAATATATGGACCATTGTGCCGGCATAGATGATATTATAGTAGTGGAGCCACCATCCGCATAAATGTACAGGGATGTAGTGATTAGAGATGTCGCGAACATAAAATTTTCCGTTCGAGTTTCCACAAATGTTCGCGAACGGGCGAACCGGGCGAACCGCCATAGACTTCAATAGGCAGGCAAATTTTAAAACCCACAGGGACTCTTTCTTGCCACAATAGTGATGGAAAAATTGTTTCAAGGGGCTAACACCTGGACTGTGGCATGCCGGAGGGGGATCCATGGCAAAACTCCCATGGAAAATTACTTAGTTGACACAGAGTCAGGTTTTAATCCATAAAGGGCATAAATCACCTAACATTCCTAAATTGTTTGGCATAACGTGCTTTAAAACATCAGGTATGATGTTGTATTGATCAGGTAGTGTAAGAATTACGCCCGCTTCACAGTGACAGACCAAACTCTGACAGACCAAACTCCCCGTTTAACGCACCGCAAACAACCGCAAACAGTCCATTTGCACAACTGCAAACTCCCCATTTGCACAAGGTTGGATACCAAGCTAGCCATGTCCCGTTCCTTGTCCTCACTGACGTCATTGAAGGTCTCTTCCTCCACCCAGCCACGTACAACACCAAGGGTCCCCAAAAGGTGACAACAAGCCCCCTGGGACGCCTGCTGTGGTTGGTCTTCCACCTCCTCAAAGCCACCTTCCTCCTCTGACTCCTCTTCTTCAGACTCCTCTCTCTGCGTTGCCGCAGGTCCAGCAATCGACGACGACAAGGCTGCTTCTGGTGGTGATGGTGACCACAACTCTTCCTCTTCATGCTCATCTACGGCCTGATCCAGCACTCTTCGCAGGGCACACTCCAGAAAAAACGCATATGGGATGAGGTCGATGATGTTGCCTTGGGTTTGACTGACCAGGTTTGTCACCTCCGCAAAAGGACGCATGAGCCTACAGCCATTGTGCATGAGCGTTCAGTAACACGGCCAAAAAATACCCAGCTCCGCAGAGGCTGTCCTCTTTTTTTTTTATTAAAAAAAATCTGTTCTTACCAGTTTAATCTCTGTTTTGTCCCCTATCAGGGGCCGGTGTATGGAATAGATTTTATGAACCGGGAGATGGAAAAAGATGTTTGGTCGGTTCTCTTACTTCCAATTTGGGGCACTGCGCGTGCGCCGTGCAATGTACTGTGCCACCCTATATGAGTGTTATGTTAAGTAGTACTATTCCTATATGTTTAATCCCTGTTACGTCCCCTATCAGGGGCCAGTCTATGGAATAGATTTTAGGAACCGGGAGATGGAAAAAGATGCTTGGTTGGTCCTCTTACTTCCAATTTGGGGCACTGCGCGTGCACCGTGCAATGTACTGTGCCACCCTATATGAGTGGTGTGTTAAGTAGTACTATTCTTATCAGTTGAATCCCTGTTACGTCCCCTATTAGGGGACGTGTATCGAATAGAGTTTAGACAACCGCAAAGAGTTGTCAACAGTTGACACACTGATGACATAAATTTTATTCCTCTATGCGTCAATCTTGGTGTAGTGATGACTGTGCTCGTGCACACGTTTGGGAGATTGCAGGCGATGGCGGTTTTTCAAAGCCTATGGTCGTGCTGAGGTAGTTCAGTGACAGTTAAGTGACCCAGAAAACAATGATTCTGCAGTGTGGGCCCATTGTTGGCCTAGTAGGATTTAATGATCACCTAAGATGATCACAAAGAAAATTAATGTTTTTTTCTATGCAACATTTTCCACCAGATCGCTTTTGGTCTGTTCACAATGAAGCAACGACCTTATCATCTGGAGTGTGCCAACATTGCCATTGCCAACACACTCATAGAGGTGATCGCTTCATTGTGATACGCAAGTCCCTTCACCACAACAAGGTAACGATCACGAAGAGGAATTGACACATGTATGTGCCTTTTTTTTTGTTTTGTTTTTGCAGCACCAGAGGCCAGAAAAATTAGGCATGTGAAAAATTTATGTTTTCCAGGCAGAAAGTGCACTAAAACATTGCGGCTTGAACCCTAGTTGATGGCGGAGAAGTCACGCAAGTCATCCGGCATGCAGAGATTAAATACAGCAGCATGTGGATCATTTTTAGCCCAAGGCATCTCATCAGGCCTTTTTTAGTCAAATGCATCCCCCACTGTCAGTCCCTTCGGGATCCATGCCTCATTCATCTTAATAAAGGTGAGGTAATCAAGACTTTTTTGACCTAGGCGACTTCTCTTCTCAGTGACAATACCTCCTGCTGCGCTGAAGGTCCTTTCTGACAGGACACTTGAAGCGGGGCAGGCCAGAAGTTCTATCGCAAATTGGGATAGCTCAGGCCACAGGTCAAGCCTGCACACCCAGTAGTCAAAGGGTTCATCGCTCCTCAGAGTGTCGATATCTGAAGTTAAGGCGAGGTAGTCTGCTACCTGTCGGTCGAGTCGTTCTCTGAGGGTGGACCCCGAAGGGCTGTGGCGATGCGTAGGACTTAAAAAGCTCTGCATGTCCTCCATCAACAACACGTCTGTAAAGTATCCTGTCCTTGCCGGCGTGGTCGTGGTAGGAGGAGGATTACTTTCACCTCTTCCCCTGTTAGATTCCCCTTGTGCTGTGACATCACCCTTATACGCTGTGTAATGCATACTTTTTAACTTGTTTTGGAACTGCTGCATCCTTTCCGACTTTGTCAAGCGATGTTCGCCGGGAACTGTTCGCCGGTAAATAGTTCAGGACATCTCTAGTAGTGATAAGGTGATAACAATAAATGTACAGTTTCCTTATGTACGATAGTCACTTGGTGCCAATCACCTCTTCTATACTGCCTGTGGAATAAAATTACAGACTAATGAATATACTGTTGGTTAAAAATGTTATATGATGGAGCCACTACTGGATTTGAATATCCGTATTGTAGCTCATATATTACACTTGTTTCGACTACTGATCCTGATCAGTACCATTTGTTTATTTGTTTGTAGTCTCTCTATATTGTCATTGTTAGTTTCCCCTCCTGATTTAATGAACAAGTTTATTCACTATTATTGCGTGATCGCATTGATGTCAAATATCTTTAAATAACTCTTGAGAATGGGGGGCAGAGCTAGCGCCGGACTGAGATGGACGCTTAGTTCACTGCTCTGCTAAAATGAACGTACCTAGCACCAGCTATAATTAGCCCCAGCGAGTGAGGATGGTGAAAATTGGGAACCCCAAGCTTGGAGAACATACCGCGATCCCCAAAGGTCAGATCCCAAGTGGCGATATGGAAAAATTTCTTAAAAAAGCAGCCGCTACGATCGCACCACGCGAGACAAAGATGGCGCCGGCCCAGCAACCCAAGGCCCTGAAGCGTACCCCTTCACACTCAGAGGGGGACAGCGACTCAGAGGATCCAACCCAGCTCGGATCTGCCGCTCACCAGACGTTACATGGATCGGGCGCTCAGCAGAGTTATGGAGCCCATTCTCTCTGAACTCGCGGCGTTTAGACAAGAGGTGAGACACATTGGGGAACGGGTGGAAACACTTAAAACCCACCAGGCCGCATTCCTGAATCACCAGTCAGTGGTCTCAGCCTCACTCTGTCGCTGCACAGCGCACCTCAACGAGCTGCACAATGCCCTGGAAGACCAGGAGAACAGAGGGCGCCGCAACAATTTGAGATTCAGAGGGATCCCCGAATCAGTAGTGCCGGGAGAGATTACCACCACCATCATCTCCATATGCGGCTCCCTGTTAGGTCCCGATTACCCCCATGAAATCACCATTGAATGCGCACATAGGACGCTACGCCCTAAACTAAGCTGACGGAGCCGCCCTGCAAGTTTTTGAACCTCCCAGTCAAAACAGCCATCTTCGATGCTGCACGCAATCATTCGGATCTCTCCTATGAAGACTCCAGGTTGGAGATATACCAGGATCTTGCTCCCTCCACTCTCAAGAAGCGGAGAGCCCTAACACCCTTGACCGACTGGCTTCGGTCTAACAAAGTCCTATACCGCTGGGCCTATCCATTTGGACTTTCCATCTCTATCGCAGGCAAGCGGATTAACATCTCATCCCATGCTGACATCGCATCTACCCTCAAAGATCTGGACATTCCCCCTTTGCAGATAGAGAACTGGGAGTTATACCACGACCTGGGAGACCTCCCGGATCTCCCCAAAGTGTCGCCATTTGAGATCCAGCGCACCCCAAAATCATCAAGATCTAAGAAAAGGGGCCACCAGCTTACGCCCAGGAGCCTCTCCCAGGAACCTTGAAAGGACTTGAGCTCCAACTTACCAGCTTCGGTCGCCATTTCCTGGAAGTGACACACCACAGTCATCTGCCGTTACCTCCGACTTGGAAATATTATGAGTATTAACCTGTTTTTTCTCCCTTCCTTATAGTATCTAATTGTTAGGCCTGTCCTTGCTCACCACTCTATGACCCTAATTTGGGTGCTAGACGGTCTAATACCTGGTCATCTGACCAACTATTCCCCACATGCCTAAAGCGTACTCTTGTATGCTTACTTATTCCAGTTTTGTTGTTTTAATCTGTTTTGTATTTGTTTTCCCCCATGCTCTTTCCCCAAGGTACTTGTCATCCTCTTCTATACATTGTGAGATTCCCACCACTCTGATCTGCATCCGGAATATGATAGCGATATCTTTTTCCATCACTGTACTCGCCTGGAGGACACACCATTGGCTACAAGGTACTATAACATACACAGCTCGCAATGGCTGACCTTCACATAGCCTCCTACAACATTATCGGCTTCCATTCTCCCTCAAAGCGAAGTCAATTTTTTTCTATTCTTAGGAAAAGCGGAGCCAATGTTGTGTTCCTCCAGGAGACCCACTTTTGATTTAACCGTTACCCCAATATGCAATTTTCCCACTACTCTAATTGGTACCATTGTGGGGGAGGTACCTCAGCATCAGATGGAGTCAGCATAGGTTTTCAAAGAAAAATTCCCTTTACGTATGTTAACCACACACAGGACCCTGATGGGAAATTTATCCTAGTAAAGGGCACCATAGGTCCACAAACATATACCTTTATAAACTTATATGCCCCCAATTCTAACCAGTCCCGCTGGTTCTCAAGCATATATCAACTCATTGATTCTTTCAAGGAAGGGATAGTAGTACTTGGAGGAGACTTGAATATTTCCCTTCATCCACAATTAGACACCTCCTCTCAAAAATCATCTCAATCCGGCAGATCCCTCAAAAATATCCGCGATAACCTATGGAATCTCCAGCTGATAGATGTGTGGTGATCCCTCCATCCCAATACATCAGATTATACGTTCTACTCCCCAATGCATGGTACCTATCATCGCCTAGACTACCTATTGATTTCCAAAGAACACCTATACCTCTGTAAGGAGGCCTCAATAGGTTCCTTGCACCTCTCAGACCACTCTCCAATCTTCCTCACTGTTACGGCCCCAAATAGTATCCCCACGTGTTTTAACTGGAGACTAAATGAATCTTTACTGGGACACCAATCCACGATTGATTTGGTCTCCAAACACTTTAAAGAATACTTCTCCTTAAATAAATCCCCTGACCTCTCTTCCAACACCCTATAGGATGCACACAAACCCTTCATCAGGGGCAAATTTATCAACATTGGATCCTATCAGAAAAAACTAAGGGAGAAAGCAATCGATGAAGCCCTCAAGAATATTCAAAAGCTCGAATCATACCATAAAAAGAGTCCCACTGATCTCCACCTTCAGAAGTTATCGAAACATAGAGCAGAACTTAAAATCCTCCTACAAGCTAAAGCGGCCAAATATTATATGAATTCCCAACATAAATATTTTTCCTATGGCAACAAAACCACCAAATTCCTAATGAGTAGGATAAAGGGAAGGAGAGCCGCAAACTATATTCATCAACTTACCTCCTCCGACGGCAAATCGTTTTTTTCTGCTCCTCAGATTGCTGCCCAGTTCCGCTCCTTTTATGAAAATCTTTATAACCTCCCCTCCAATATAACCCCAGACAATCTGGCATCCATCATATCAACGTTTCTTGACTCATCTAATATCCCTCCCATCTCTTCAGACCAAAAGCTAAAACTAGAATCTCCCTTCACTTTAGCCAAACTCAATAAAGCCTTGTCCCAAATGCCGAAAGGGAAGAGCCCAGGCCCGGACGGCCTTCCAGTCTCATACTACAAAACCTTCCATGAAATCCTTCTCCCCATCTTCTTGAAGTCTGCAACCTAGCACTTAAAGGTGTCCCGCTATCTAGAGACATGACAGCTGCCCATATTACACTCATCCCCAAAGAAGGGAAAGACCCCAAACTGTGTACCAATTATAGGCCCATTTCCCTCCTGAATATAGACCTCAAACCTCTAGCCAAAATGCTAGCCAACAGACTAGCTAATCTCCTCCCCCACCTTGTACACAGGGACCAGGTTAGTTTTATCTGCAACAGGGAAGGCAAAGACAACACATCTAGGGTGATTAATGCACTCTGTCATGCCAATCACACCTCTTCCCCTTTGCTTCTCCTCAGCACGGATGCTGAGAAAGCATTCGACAGAGTCAACTGGAAGTACCTGAAAAATGTCTTGCTCAGATTCGGTCTCCCTGGTCCCTTTGTGCAAGCTACCTTTGCCATGTACGACCAGGCAACAGGTCTGGTTATGGTTAATGGGATTTTATCCTCTCCATTTGCTATAAATAATGGAACGCGCCAGGGATGCCCCCTGTCCCCACTTTTATTCATCCTAGCAATGGAACCGCTCTTATCCATTATAAGATCGGACAGGAGAATTGAGGGTCTATATTTGGGAGGTAGTCAGCAGAAGATTGCAGCATTTGCAGATGATGTCCTAATAATGACAATAAATCCGTTAACTTCCCTACCCTGCATCCAATCCCATCTCAACTCATATAGTACAGTCTCAGACTTCAAGATAAATGCTAATAAATCCCTAGTCTTATGCTTGGGTATCTCCCTCACCACCAAATGACGTTTAATGGAGAACTCTCCCTTTAATTGGTCCTCTCCCACCATCACCTACCTGGGCGTTAAAATTGGCCCCAAAATAAAAGACCTATTTTCCCTCAATTATACTCCACTCAAGTCTTCCATCTTTAAGACTATAGACAACCTTACCCTGTCCAACCCCACATTGTCTTGGTTTGGCCGCAAAAACCTGCTCTCTTCCCTAATCCTCCCCCGTCTTACTTATCTACAACAGGTCCTGCCGATTCCCATACCTAAGCACTATTATGCTGAAATTCAAAAAAAAATTGAGGTCCTTTATATGGAATGGGAAGAAAGCTAGACTGGCATTCTCCCTCCTTACGAAACCTAGACAAGCTGGGGGTATAGGCCTCCCAAATCCGGAACTCTATGGTAAGGCCATACTTCTCTCCCGAGCAGTAGCTTGGCTATGCCCCTCTTCGCATTCCACCGCAGTAGAAATGGAACTCGACATACTAAACAAACCAGTTAGAGCACTCCTTCTAGGGCGCCAAAATGTTCTAACAGAACCACTATCTCATTACCCAATTGTCAAAGCAACTTTAGAGGCATGGAAGTGGCTATCTTTATCTCACTGTTCCATCCCTTTTCCCTCCCCACTTCTAATGATAAAAGACGTAATCGACACAGCCCCCTTGGCTCTGAGAACGGCTACCTCACAAGGTCTAAATTCCTCATCATTAGGGCTGTTATCACTGATGAACCATACTGGAAATACACTAGACATGGAAGCCATGAAAACTTTACTTGATCCTCGCCCATGTGATCTCTTTTCAGTCTTATACCTCAGAGCTTATATAAACCAGCACATCCAATGGGGTGACCTCCAGCGTCCTCTGGTGTTGCTCTAATCAGTGATTTCCCTACCCATAACTCCTAGGAGACTCATCTCACAAATCTACACTCACCACCCATACTAGCTAGACCAGCTTTTATAAAGCAATGGGAACTAGATCTGAACATTACCATCCCTTTTGCATCTCTCCATAGGCTCCTTGAACTTCCCCACAGGGCCTCCCGCTGTGTCCGAATCCAGGAGAACGGGTATAAAATTCTTACTAGATGGTACAATACGCCAGATAAGTATGCACTTTTCTCTCATACTGCTTCGGACACTAGTGATGAGCGTCAGGGGTCATATTCAAATTCGCGATATTTCGCAAATATTTTGTAGAATATTCGCCGAAAATTTTTTACAAAAAAAATCGGAAAGGTAATGATTGTGTAATATGCAAATTTTCGGAATTCGAATTTTTGGATTCAAATTTTTTATTGCGAATTTTTCAACTTACAACTATTAGACAAAGAAGATTATATCACTATATTAGCTAAATTGCTCTATTCGATTTTTTTCGAATATTCTCTATATTGCTATAACTTCGTTTTTTGGAATATTCATAATATTCTAAAACAAGAATATATAGCAATATAGCGAATATTCCAAAAAAAATAATATAGAGCAAAATTCGCAAACACTACTACTCCTAAAGTCAAGTATATTGCAGCCTTCTTATTGGCCCACAAGCTAGAAGCAGTGAGGGATCATGTGTACTGATTAAAAAAATAAAAACAAATCGAAAAAAATAAATAAATGAAAAAATTCGAATATTCGAAAATTCGAATATATATAATTTCGAAGTACCTATATTCGCGATAAAAATTTGAAATTAGAATATTCGTGATCAACACTATCGGACACATGCTGGAGGTGCCTGCAGGAGAAAGGGTCTTTCCTAAACATATGGTGGACTTGCCCCCTTATAAGAAAATGGTGGTCCGAGATTTTTTCTCTGGCAAACAAAATCTGTCACACCTCTTTTCAGCCATCTCCCCAGCTGGCTCTATTATCCCTCAATCAAGGAAAGAGCCACTCACATATACTCTTCATTTTCCTACAAATGCTGATAGCCGCTCGCCTATTACTTCCCAGATACTGGAGGCAAACTCAAACCCCTTCTATATAGCAATGGTTACAAAAGGCTAACCAAATCCATAGGTTCGAGGAACTTTCCTCATGGGAGACTCGCACACACGTCACATTCATTAAAAAATGGCTCCCCTGGTCAACTTATAGAACCCCTCAAAACAAAAATATCCTTAGCCCCCATGTTTCATGAGTCAGATAGTGGACGACAACAGATCAGTCCTAATCCTCCGTTAAGGTTTTACACACAGGTCCCCCACGGGCCATTATCTTTGTATAGAACAAAGGTCCGTTCCTTATTAACCCTTTTAATAGTATCTTTTATCTAACTACTCAGCTAGACAAGCAGTGAAATGATTATTTATCTTTACCACACCTCACTCCTTCAACACCAGTATTTCTGGATACTTCTCTCACTTATCTACTCACCCGTCTACTCATCCTCACTATGTTCGCCTAATACTGTCTACATTTGATTGTTATTTGCAATGTACCTAATTGTATACGACACGGCCTGCGCGCCAATACCTTGGTACCCTGTTACCCTCTGTTCTTTATTGAAAAATCAATAAAAATATTAATAAAAAAATAAATAAAAATAACTCTTTAGAATGTGCAGTATACGATCATTGATGTAGCCATTTTGCAGTCACTATCATCTGTATATGTGACATAAAACATCGAAGTTCATATCACTAAGCGTTTTGAGTTACTCACTGTTATGCAGGATTCACCGAACCTGCCGCGTACACCGTGGCGTCCCACATGTTGCGGAGTTAAAGTTGGCAATCCAGGCTCCGGTGGCCTCTTCAGTGAGTGTATCTTGCGACGGTTCTGGGGATCTTCGGTGGGTGAATAAAATGTATGCCGATTCAGTAAGTGGCAACAGTGGTCATGTCGATTCAGTAGGTTGTAAATGTACCGGTCCGCACTGCCTCACTTGGATTCGTATCTCACAGCGTTTCACGTGTCTATTAGGTCACCAATCTATCTCCCCGTAAATTCTCTGGGTTTTACTGAAGCGCTCCAGATTATTGCATTTGTTTAGTGGAGTTACTTGTCAACCTCCATGAGAAATCTTTACCATGCGCGTTTCGGAGTTAACTACGACACCTTCCTCTGTGGTCACCATTCTCATGGATATGATCAGTTTAAATTCTTTTCCGGAGTGTATTCCAATTTGGACATTCTGTGTTATATCGAATGTTTCACTTGTTAGGCTACTTTCACACTTGCGTTCGGAGCGGATCCGTCTGGTGTCTGTACAGACGGATCTGCTCCTATAATGCAAACGCTTGCATCCGTTCAGAACAGTATATTCCAACACAGAGGCGTTCCCATGGTGATGGGGAGGCTTCAAGTTAGAATATACTAAAAGAACTGTGTACATGACTGCCTCCTGCTGCCTGGCAGGTGCTGCCAGGCAGCAGGGGGCAGGCCCCTCCCTCCCTTCCCTGTATTTAACTCATTGGTGGCCAGTGCGCCCCCCCCCCTCCCCTGTTTTAAACTCATTGGTGGCCAGTGCGACCGCCCCCCCTCCCCCCCGTTTTTAACTCATTGGTGGCCAGTGCGGCCGGCCCCCCCTCCCTGCCCCCCTGTTTTTAACTCATTGGTGGCCAGTGTGGCCGGTCCCCCCTTCCTAATTAAAATGACCATAAGTGACAGGTCTGTGCTATAGGCAATGCGCCGCACAGACCTTTCACTTACCAGTAGGAGGAGCGCCCGGCCGGTCACAGACATCGCAGGTAGGTATAATGCTTCTAAAATTGCTAAGTAACCATGGCAGCCAGGACTGCAGTAGCGTCTTGGCTGCCATGGTAACCGATCGGAGCCCCAGCGATTAAACTGGGACTCCGATTGGAACTCTCCGCTGCCACCAATGATGGGGGTCGCTTATTTTAATTAGGGGGGGAGCCCCCCTCCCCCCCTAATTAAAATAAGCGACCCCCATCATTGGTGGCAGCGGAGAGTTCCAATCGGAGTCCCAGCCGCACTGGCCACTAATGAGTTAAAAACAGGGGGGGGGAGGGAGGGGGGGCGGCCGCACTGGCCACCAATGAGTTAAAAACAGGGGGAGGGCGGCCGCACTGGCCACCAATGAGTTAAATATAGGGGAGGAGGGGCCGGCCGCACTGGCCACCAATGAGTTAAATACAGAAGAGGGAGGGAGGGGGGGCCGCACTGGCCACCAATGAGTTAAATACAGGGGAGGGGGGGAGGGTCTGCCCCCTGCTGCCTGGCAGCACCAGCCAGGCAGCAGGGGGCAGTCATGTACACAGTTCTTTTAGTATATTCTAACTTGAAGCGTCCCCATCACCATGGGAACGCCTCTGTGTTAGAATATACTGTCGGATCTGAGTTTTCACGATCTAACTCAAATCCGATGGTATATTCTAACATAGAGGCGTTCCCATGGTGATGGGGACGCTTCAAGTTAAAATATACCATCGGATTGGAGAAAACTCTGATCTGATGGTATATTAATAGGAACTCCTGACTGAAAGTCAATGGGGGACGGATCCGTTTGCAATTGCACCATATTGTGTCAACGTCAAACGGATCCGTCCCCATTGACTTGCATTGTAAGTCTGGACGGATCCGTTAGGCTCCTCAGGGCCAGGTGGACACGAAAACGCTGCAAGCTGCGTTCGGGTGTCCACCTGCTGAGTGAAACTGAGACCAAACGGTGCCAAACTGATGCATTCTGAGCGGATCCGCATCCACTCAGAATGCATTGGGGCTGTACGGATCAGTTCGGGGCCGCTTCTGAGAGCCTTCAAACGGAACTCACAAGCGGAACCCCGAACGCAAGTGTGAAAGTAGCCTTAGTCCTTGTTGACATAGTGGTGGTTTATACTTAGGCTCAATATAAGGGGAATACAAAGCATGACATAAAAGTAAATGTAAAATAAAAATAAAGATAAGAATAAAAAAGGCAATCCATCTATCACTTCTTCCAAAAATATATAACTTGATTTTGTGTTAATACAGCTTATTTATAGTCCATTGCAGTGTAACTGTGGTATTGGTGTGTTTTTCTCACTAATTTATTGTTGTTTAATATAGTGTTTTCCAAATGTACAGACTTAGGGCCCCTATTTTATACATCATAAAAGTGCATTGTGTGTCACATTTATCGAGAAAAAATTTATTTTGTATTAACACTGCTTTTTCTTTTATTATGGCGGTATGCATGCAGTATTGTTGAATTTTTCCCGCTAATTAAGTTTCTATGATTAGTAGTGATGAGCAAGCACCAAAGTTTTAGGGTGTTCGGTCAGAACACATCGCGATATTCGTGCGCTCGGCCGAGCACCTCAGTATAATGGAGGTCAATGGGAGGCGACCAGGCACCCCCTGCTCGGATGAAGGGAGGGTGCCTGGTTCATAGGAAAAGGTCTGAAAGTGATGGAAACACCTCTGAAATCTATCAGGAACAGCAGGGGGACCATGTCTGGAAGCATCTTGGACACCAATATCGCTGCTCGGAACCATTTTGTCCGAGTTGTGCGCCACTTTTACAGACTGACAAAAAAACGCCCAAAACCCCCACAAAAAAAATCCTTTTTAGAGGAAAAATTGTTAGAAAACATTCTTTCCTGTAGATTCAATTGTATATACAGTGTAAGTGCTGCCAAAAATTACAAGGAAAAAGAGATAAAGCATCTATATCACATAAAGGAGGGCCTCATTCACATGATGCTACAATTGTTCAGGTAGTGGGACTCCTACACTCATACAGCCTATGTACTAAGTAAAAGACCTGCCAAAAATTACAAGGAACAGGCACTCCACTGCACCTTTTATTACACATCAAGGAGGGCATCATACACACCCTTTAAAAATTAATAATAATAGCCTGCTGCTGACCCTTAAAAACATTAGGAGGAAGGGCCTGCTGGTTACCCTCTAAAACTTTACGGGTGAGGGCCTGCTGCTCAGCTGACTCTCTTAAACATTATAGTTGATGGCCTGCTTTTGAGCTGACCCTGGAAAACATTGGAGGTGAGGGCCTGAAGGTGAGCGAACCCCATAAAACGTAGAGAGGGCCTACAGATTAGCAGACCGTCTGAAACATTGGAGGTGAGGGCCTACAGCTGAGCAGCCCATATGAAAAATTGGAGGTGAGGGCCTACAGGTGAGCAAACCCCATAAAACATTGTAGTGAGGGCCTGAAGGTGAGCAAACCCCATAAACCATTGTAGTGAGGGCCTACAGCTGAGCAGGCTGTAAGAAACATTGTAGTGAGGGCCTACAGCTGAGCAGACCGTATGAAGTATTGTAGTGAGGGCCTACAACTGAGCAGACCGTATGAAACATTTTAGTGTGGGCCTACAGCTGAGCAGACCGTATAAAACATTGGAGGTGAGGGCCTGAAGGTAAGCAAACCCCATAAAACATTGTAGTGAGGGCCTACAGCTGAGCAGACCGTATAAAACATTAGAGGTGAGGGCCCACAGCTGAGCAGACCATATGAAACATTGGAGGTGAGGGCCTATAGGTGAGCGAACCCCATAAAACATTGTAGTGAGGGCCTGAAGGTGAGCAAACCCCATAAAACATTGTAGTGAGGGCCTACAGCTGAGCACACTGTATAAAAACATTGGAGGTGAGGGCCTACAGATGAGTAGACCATATGAAACATTGTAGTGAGGGCCTACAGCTGAGCAGACCGCATGAAACATTGGAGGTGAGGGCCTGAAGGTGAGCAAACTACATAAAACATTGTAGTGAGGGCCTACAGCTGAGCAGACCGTATGAAACATTGGAGGTGAGGGCCTGGAGGTGAGCAAACCACATAAAACATTGTAGTGAGGGACTACAGCTGAGCAGACCGTATGAAATATTGGAGGTGAGGGCCTACAGCTGAGCAGAACGTATGAAACATTGGAGGTGAGTGCATACAGGTGAGCGAACCCCATAAAACATTGTAGTAAAGGGCCTACAGCTGAGCAGACCATATGAAACATTGGAGGTGAGGGCCTACTGCTGAGCAGACCGTATGAAACATTGTAGTGAGGGCCTAAAGCTGTGCAGACCATATGAAACATTGGAGGTGAGGGCATTATGGTGAGCAAACCCCATAAAATATTGTAGTAAGGGCATTCAGCTGAGCAGACCGTATGAAACTTTGCAGGTGAGGGTCTGAAGGTGAGCAAACCCCATAAAACATTGTAGTAAGGGCCTACAGATGAGTAGACCATATGAAACATTGGAGGTGAGGGCCTACAGGTGAGCAAACCCCATAAAACATTGTAGTGAGGGCCTGAAGGTGAGAAAACTCCATAAAACATTGTAGTGAGGGCCTACAGCTGAGCAGACTGTAAGAAACATTGCAGTGAGGGCCTAAAGCTGTGCAGACCATATGAAACATTGGAGGTGAGGGCCTTATGGTGAGCAAACCCCATAAAACAATATATTAAGGGCCTAGAGCTGAGCAGAGTGTATGAAACATTGCAGGTGAGGGCCTGAAGGTGAGCGAATCCCATAAAACATTGTAGTGAGGGCCTTCAGCTGAGCAGCCCATATATAACATTGGAGGGGAGGGCCTACAGATTAGCGAACCCCATAAAACATTGTAGTAAGGGCCTACAGCTGAGCAGACTTTAAGAAACATTGTAGTGAGGGCCTACAGCTGAGCAGACCGTATGAAGCATTGTAGTGAGGGCCTACAGCTGAGCAGACTGTAAGAAACTCTGTAGTGAGGGCCTACAAATGAGAAGACCATATGAAACATTTACTGAGGGCATAGAGCTGAGCAGACCATATAAAACATTGGAGGTGAGGGCCTGAAGGTAAGCAAACCCCATAAAACATTGTAGTGAGGGCCTACAGCTGAGCAGACCGTATGAAACATTGGAGGTGAGGGCCTGAAGGTGAGCAAACCCCCATAAAACATTGTAGTGAGGGCCTACAGCTGAGCAGAACGTATGAAACATAGGAGGTGAGGGCCTACAGCTGAGCAGACAGTATGAAACATTGGAGGTGAGGGCCTGCAGGTGAGTGAACACCATAAAACATTGTAGTGAGGGCCTGAAGGTGAGCAAACCCCATAAAACATTGTAGTGAGGACCTACAGCTGAGCAGACCATATGAAACAATGTAGTGAGGGCCTACAGCTGAGCAGACCAAATGAAAAATTGGAGGTGAGGGCCTGAAGGTAAGCAAACCCAATAAAAAATTGTACTGAGGGCTTACAGCTGAGCAGAACGTATGAAACATTGGAGGTGAGGCCTACAGCTGAGCAGACCGTATAAAACATTGTAGTGAGGGCCTAAAGCTGTGCAGTCCATATGAAACATTGGAGGTGAGGGCATTATGGTGAGCAAACCCCATAAAATATTGTAGTAAGGGCATTCAGCTGAGCAGACCGTATGAAACTTTGCAGGTGAGGGTCTGAAGGTGAGCAAACCCCATAAAACATTGTAGTAAGGGCCTACAGATGAGTAGACCATATGAAACATTGGAGGTGAGGGCCTACAGGTGAGCAAACCCCATAAAACATTGTAGTGAGGGCCTGAAGGTGAGAAAACTCCATAAAACATTGTAGTGAGGGCCTACAGCTGAGCAGACTGTAAGAAACATTGCAGTGAGGGCCTACAGCTGAGCAGACCGTATGAAGCATTGTAGTGAGGGCCTACAGCTGAGCAGACTGTAAGAAACATTGTAGTGAGGACCTACTACTGAGCAGACCGTATGAAACATTGTAGTGAGGGCCTACAGCTGAGCAGACCGTATAAAACATTGGAGGTGAGGGTCTGAAGGTAAGCAAACTCATAAAACATTGTAGTGAGAGCCTACAGCTGAGCAGACCATATAAAACATTGTAGTGAGGACCTACAGCTGAGCAGACTGTATAAACACATTGGAGGTGAGGGGCTACAGCTGAGCAGACCATATGAAACAATGTAGTGAGGGCCTACAGCTGAGCAGACCAAATGAAAAATTGGAGGTGAGGGCCTGAAGGTAAGCAAACCCAATAAAAAATTGTACTGAGGGCTTACAGCTGAGCAGAACGTATAAAAACATTGGAGGTGAGGCCTACTGCTGAGCAGACCGTATGAAACATTGTAGTGAGGGCCTAAAGCTGTGCAGACCATATGAAACATTGGAGGTGAGGGCATTATGGTGAGCAAACCCCATAAAATATTGTAGTAAGGGCATTCAGCTGAGCAGACCGTATGAAACTTTGCAGGTGAGGGTCTGAAGGTGAGCAAACCCCATAAAACATTGTAGTAAGGGCCTACAGATGAGTAGACCATATGAAACATTGGAGGTGAGGGCCTACAGGTGAGCAAACCCCATAAAACATTGTAGTGAGGGCCTGAAGGTGAGAAAACTCCATAAAACATTGTAGTGAGGGCCTACAGCTGAGCAGACTGTAAGAAACATTGCAGTGAGGGCCTACAGCTGAGCAGACCGTATGAAGCATTGTAGTGAGGGCCTACAGCTGAGCAGACTGTAAGAAACATTGTAGTGAGGACCTACTACTGAGCAGACCGTATGAAACATTGTAGTGAGGGCCTACAGCTGAGCAGACCGTATAAAACATTGGAGGTGAGGGTCTGAAGGTAAGCAAACTCATAAAACATTGTAGTGAGAGCCTACAGCTGAGCAGACCATATAAAACATTGTAGTGAGGACCTACAGCTGAGCAGACTGTATAAACACATTGGAGGTGAGGGCCTACAGCTGAGCAGACCATATGAAACAATGTAGTGAGGGCCTACAGCTGAGCAGACCAAATGAAAAATTGGAGGTGAGGGCCTGAAGGTAAGCAAACCCAATAAAAAATTGTACTGAGGGCTTACAGCTGAGCAGAACGTATGAAACATTGGAGGTGAGGCCTACTGCTGAGCAGACCGTATGAAACATTGTAGTGAGGGCCTAAAGCTGTGCAGACCATATGAAACATTGGAGGTGAGGGCATTATGGTGAGCAAACCCCATAAAATATTGTAGTAAGGGCATTCAGCTGAGCAGACCGTATGAAACTTTGCAGGTGAGGGTCTGAAGGTGAGCAAACCCCATAAAACATTGTAGTAAGGGCCTACAGATGAGTAGACCATATGAAACATTGGAGGTGAGGGCCTACAGGTGAGCAAACCCCATAAAACATTGTAGTGAGGGCCTGAAGGTGAGAAAACTCCATAAAACATTGTAGTGAGGGCCTACAGCTGAGCAGACTGTAAGAAACATTGCAGTGAGGGCCTACAGCTGAGCAGACCGTATGAAGCATTGTAGTGAGGGCCTACAGCTGAGCAGACTGTAAGAAACATTGTAGTGAGGACCTACTACTGAGCAGACCGTATGAAACATTGTAGTGAGGGCCTACAGCTGAGCAGACCGTATAAAACATTGGAGGTGAGGGTCTGAAGGTAAGCAAACTCATAAAACATTGTAGTGAGAGCCTACAGCTGAGCAGACCATATAAAACATTGTAGTGAGGACCTACAGCTGAGCAGACTGTATAAACACATTGGAGGTGAGGGCCTACAGCTGAGCAGACCATATGAAACAATGTAGTGAGGGCCTACAGCTGAGCAGACCAAATGAAAAATTGGAGGTGAGGGCCTGAAGGTAAGCAAACCCAATAAAAAATTGTACTGAGGGCTTACAGCTGAGCAGAACGTATGAAACATTGGAGGTGAGGCCTACTGCTGAGCAGACCGTATGAAACATTGTAGTGAGGGCCTAAAGCTGTGCAGACCATATGAAACATTGGAGGTGAGGGCATTATGGTGAGCAAACCCCATAAAATATTGTAGTAAGGGCATTCAGCTGAGCAGACCGTATGAAACTTTGCAGGTGAGGGTCTGAAGGTGAGCAAACCCCATAAAACATTGTAGTAAGGGCCTACAGATGAGTAGACCATATGAAACATTGGAGGTGAGGGCCTACAGGTGAGCAAACCCCATAAAACATTGTAGTGAGGGCCTGAAGGTGAGAAAACTCCATAAAACAATGTAGTGAGGGCCTACAGCTGAGCAGACTGTAAGAAACATTGCAGTGAGGGCCTACAGCTGAGCAGACCGTATGAAGCATTGTAGTGAGGGCCTACAGCTGAGCAGACTGTAAGAAACATTGTAGTGAGGACCTACTACTGAGCAGACCGTATGAAACATTGTAGTGAGGGCCTACAGCTGAGCAGACCGTATAAAACATTGGAGGTGAGGGTCTGAAGGTAAGCAAACTCATAAAACATTGTAGTGAAAGCCTACAGCTGAGCAGACCATATAAAACATTGGAGGTGAGGGCCTACAGCTGAGCAGACCGTATGAAACATTAGAGGTGAGGGCCTACAAGTGAGCTAACTCCATAAAACATTGTAGTGAGGGCCTAAAGCTGTGCAGACCATATGAAACATTGGAGATGAGGGCCTTATGGTGAGCAAACCCCATAAAACATTGTAGTGAGGGCCTACAGCTGAGCAGACCGTATGAAACATTGCAGGTGAGGGCCTGAAGGTGAGCAAACCCCATAAAACATTGTTGTGCGGGCCTACAGCTGAGCAGACCATATGAAACATTGGAGGTGAGGCCCTGAAGGTGAGCAAACTCATAAAACTTTGTAGTGAGAGCTTACAGCTGAGCAGACCTTATGAAACATTGGAGGTGAGGGCCTACAGCTGAGCAGACCATATGAAACATTAGAGGTGAGGGCCTACAAGTGAGCGAACTCCATAAAACATTGTAGTGAGGGCCTACAGCTGAGCAGACCGTATGAAACTTTGGAGCTGAGGACCTAAAGGTGAGCAAACCCCATAAAACATTGTAGTGAGGGCCTACAGCTAAGCAGACCGTATAAAACATTGGAGGTGAGGGCCTACAGCTGAGCAGACCGTATGAAACATTGGAGGTGAGGGCCTACAGGTGAGCGAACCCCATAAAACATTGTAGTAAGGGTCTGAAGGTGAGCAAACCCCATAAACGATTGTAGTGAGGGCCTACAGCTGAGCAGACTGTAAGAAACATTGTAGTGAGGTCCTACAGCTGAGCAGACCGTATGAAGCATTGTAGTGAGAGCCTACAGCTGAGCAGACTGTAAGAAACATTGTAGTGAGGGCCTACAACTGAGCAGACCATATGAAACATTTTAGTGAGGGCCTACAGCTAAGCAGACCATATGAAACATTGGAGGTAAGGGCCTACAGCTGAACAGACCGTATGAAACATTAGAGGTGAGGGCCTACAAGTGAGCGAACTTCATAAAACATTGTAGTGAGGGCCTACAGCTGAGCAGACCGTATGAAACTTTGGAGCTGAGGGCCTGAAGGTAAGCAAACCCCATAGAACATTGTACTGAGGGCCTATCGCAGAGCAGACCGTATGAAACTTTGGAGCTGCGGGCCTAAAGGTGAGCGAACCCCATAAAACATTGTAGTGAGGGCCTACAGCTGAGCAGACTGTATGAAACATTGGAGGTAAGGGCCTACAACTGAGCAGACCGTATAAAACATTGGAGGTGAGGGTCTGAAGGTAAGCAAACTCATAAAACATTGTAGTGAGAGCCTACAGCTGAGCAGACCATATAAAACATTGGAGGTGAGGGCCTACAGCTGAGCAGACCGTATGAAACATTAGAGGTGAGGGCCTACAAGTGAGCTAACTCCATAAAACATTGTAGTGAGGGCCTAAAGCTGTGCAGACCATATGAAACATTGGAGATGAGGGCCTTATGGTGAGCAAACCCCATAAAACATTGTAGTGAGGGCCTACAGCTGAGCAGACCGTATGAAACATTGCAGGTGAGGGCCTGAAGGTGAGCAAACCCCATAAAACATTGTTGTGCGGGCCTACAGCTGAGCAGACCATATGAAACATTGGAGGTGAGGCCCTGAAGGTGAGCAAACTCATAAAACTTTGTAGTGAGAGCTTACAGCTGAGCAGACCTTATGAAACATTGGAGGTGAGGGCCTACAGCTGAGCAGACCGTATGAAACATTAGAGGTGAGGGCCTACAAGTGAGCGAACTCCATAAAACATTGTAGTGAGGGCCTACAGCTGAGCAGACCGTATGAAACTTTGGAGCTGAGGACCTAAAGGTGAGCAAACCCCATAAAACATTGTAGTGAGGGCCTACAGCTAAGCAGACCGTATAAAACATTGGAGGTGAGGGCCTACAGCTGAGCAGACCGTATGAAACATTGGAGGTGAGGGCCTACAGGTGAGCGAACCCCATAAAACATTGTAGTAAGGGTCTGAAGGTGAGCAAACCCCATAAACGATTGTAGTGAGGGCCTACAGCTGAGCAGACTGTAAGAAACATTGTAGTGAGGTCCTACAACTGAGCAGACCGTATGAAGCATTGTAGTGAGAGCCTACAGCTGAGCAGACTGTAAGAAACATTGTAGTGAGGGCCTACAACTGAGCAGACCATATGAAACATTTTAGTGAGGGCCTACAGCTAAGCAGACCATATGAAACATTGGAGGTAAGGGCCTACAGCTGAACAGACCGTATGAAACATTAGAGGTGAGGGCCTACAAGTGAGCGAACTTCATAAAACATTGTAGTGAGGGCCTACAGCTGAGCAGACCGTATGAAACTTTGGAGCTGAGGGCCTGAAGGTAAGCAAACCCCATAGAACATTGTACTGAGGGCCTATCGCAGAGCAGACCGTATGAAACTTTGGAGCTGCGGGCCTAAAGGTGAGCAAACCCCATAAAACATTGTAGTGAGGGCCTACAGCTGAGCAGACCATATGAAACATTGGAGGTGAGGGCATACAGGTGAGCGAACCCCATAAAACATTGTAGTGAGGGCCTACAGCTGAGCAGACTGTATGAAACATTGGAGGTAAGGGCCTACAACTGAGCAGACCATATGAAACATTTTAGCAGGGCCGGTACAAGGCAGGGGCCGAAGGAGCGGGTGCCCTGGGCGCTACCATTTGCGGACAGGAGGGGGGCGCAGGTGAAGTGCCAGCAGTGGCGTCGCCAGGGGGGGGCCAGAGGGGGCCACGGCCCCCCCTACATCATGCTGTGCCCCCCCATGTGCCCCCCCAACTAAAATGACCCCCCCCCCAAGTGAGCAGCCGCCGCCGGGCACAGGGAGATGAGCGCTTCCATTGCGCTCATCTCCATTGTAAACTGTCTGTGCCAGCGGAGGTGCAGGGGAGGGAGAGGCGTGTCCCTTCCCTTTCCTCTGATAGGCTGCAGGCAGGCACCAAAGTGGAGGAGAGGCCCCGCCCCCTAATTACTCCTGTTTACCTTTCTAAAGCTAAAGGACCTTTTATGATGTCATCACAGGTCCTGTAAGGGAACTGCACAGTGTAAAGTGTAGTTCCTAGGTTAGAACAGTGCATCTGCCAGGACCTGTGATGACATCATCTTCAACATCACAGGTCCTGCAGAATCTAGCAAAGGAACTGCACTAAAAATGGTGTAGTTCCTAGGTTTCAAAGGTACATCTGCCAGGACCTGTGATGACATCATCACAGGTCCTTCAACCCCTAACAGCAAGTATTAAAAGTTCACAAGCAGCTCTGTATTGATCCATACAGACTGGAATGGAGAGGTAAGAGGAGGTCCTCCACTTTTCATCATTTACCCCCCCCCCCCCTCCATGCCCTGTTTTTACTCATTGCTCACTCATGTATACCACTTCAGAGAGTTACCACTACCTCATGTACCTCACAGTGACTATAATGCATAACTGACCACATATTTCTATAAACACTGCATCTACAGTATTATACCTTCTATGTGTCACATCAATACACTGCTCTGTATATATATATATATATATATACAGTGGGGGAAATAATTATTTGACCCCTCACTGATTTTGTAAGTTTGTCCAATGACAAAGAAATGAAAAGTCTCAGAACAGTATCATTTCAATGGTAGGTTTATTGTAACAGTGGCAGATAGCACATCAAAAGGAAAATCGAAAAAATAACTTTAAATAAAAGATAGCAACTGATTTGCATTTCATTGAGTGAAATAAGTATTTGAACCCTCTAACAAAAAAAGACTTAATACTTGGTGGAAAAACCCTTGTTTGCAAGCACAGAGGTCAAACGTTTCTTGTAATTGATGACCAAGTTT
Organism: Bufo bufo; assembly: GCF_905171765.1. Lineage (NCBI taxonomy): Eukaryota > Metazoa > Chordata > Amphibia > Anura > Bufonidae > Bufo > Bufo bufo. Next base: position 367,434,772 of record NC_053390.1, on the reverse strand, counting down.
GCGCACATTTTAGGAGGAATGTTGGTCCACTCCTCTTTGCAGATCATCTCTAAATCCCTAAGGTTTCGAGGCTGTCTCTGTGCAACTCTGAGCTTGAGCTCCCTCCATAGGTTTTCGATTGGATTAAGGTCCGGAGACTGACTAGGCCACTCCATGACCTTAATGTGCTTCTTCTTGAGCCACTCCTTTGTTGCCTTTGCTGTATGTTTTGGGTCATTGTCGTGCTGGAACACCCATCCACGACCCATTTTCAGTTTCCTGGCAGAGGGAAGGAGGTTGTCGCTCAGGATTTCACGATACATGGCTCCGTCCATTTTCCCGTTTATGCGAATAAGTTGTCCTGTGCCCTTAGCAGAAAAACACCCCCAAAGCAAAATGTTTCCACCCCCATGCTTGACGGTGGGGACGGTGTTTTGGGGGTCATAGGCAGCATTTTTCTTCCTCCAAACACAGCGAGTTGAGTTAATGCCAAAGAGCTCTATTTTGGTCTCATCAGACCACAGCACCTTCTCCCAGTCACTCTCTGAATCATTCAGGTGTTCATTGGCAAACTTCAGACGGGCCTGCACATGTGCCTTCCTGAGCAGGGGGACCTTGCGAGCCCTGCAGGATTTTAATCCATTGCGGTGTAATGTGTTTCCAATGGTTTTCTTGGTGACTGTGGTCCCTGCTAATTTGAGGTCATTAACTAACTCCTCCCGTGTAGTTCTAGGATGCTTTTTCACCTTTCTCAGAACCATTGACACCCCACGAGGTGAGATCTTGCGTGGAGCCCCAGAGCGAGGTCGATTGATGGTCATTTTGTGCTCCTTCCATTTTCGAACAATCGCACCAACAGTTGTCACCTTCTCTCCCAGCTTCTTGCTAATGGTTTTGTAGCCCATTCCAGCCTTGTGCAGGTCTACAATTTTGTCTCTGACATCCTTGGACAGCTCTTTGGTCTTTCCCATGTTGGAGAGTTTGGAGTCTGCTTGATTGATTGATTCTGTGGACAGGTGTCTTTTATACAGGTGACTAGTTAAGACAGGTGTCCTTAATGAGGGTGACTAATTGAGTAGAAGTGTCTAACCACTCTGTGGGAGCCAGAACTCTTAATGGTTGGTAGGGGTTCAAATACTTATTTCACTCAATGAAATGCAAATCAGTTGCTATCTTTTATTTAAAGTTATTTTTTCGATTTTCCTTTTGATGTGCTATCTGCCACTGTTACAATAAACCTACCATTGAAATGATACTGTTCTGAGACTTTTCATTTCTTTGTCATTGGACAAACTTACAAAATCAGTGAGGGGTCAAATAATTATTTCCCCCACTGTATATATATACACACACATACATGCACACACACTGCATATATTACACAGTGTTATACATGCAATATGTACAGATATATAGTATATACCGCAGTGCACTGATATGTGAGGTATGAGGTATAATAGATGCTGTGTGTACAGATATCAGTACACTTCTGTATATACTATATATGTGAGGTACGAGGTATAATAGATGCAGTGTGTACAGATATATAGTATATACAGCAGTGTACTGATATGTGAGGTACGAGGTGTCAATACACTGCTGTATTTACTATATACCTGTACACACTGCATCTATTATACCTCGTACCTCACATATTACACTACTGTATATACTGTATACACTGCATATATTATACCCCGTACCTCACATATCAGTACACTGCTGTATATACTATATACCTGTACACACTGCATCTATTATACCCTGTACCTCACATATCAGAACACTAGGGAATATACTATATACCTGTACACACTGCATCTATTATACCGCGTACCTCACATAACTGTAAACTGCTGTATATAATATACATCTGCATCTATTATACCTCTTTTGTGTGCCAGGGCTGTTTTGTAATCCCATTCCGGCCCTGATGGCATAAATTATAAAACGCAGCAGCAAGAATAGTTCATGGAACAAAGGGAGGGGCTATAAAAGGGGAATGGGGGCCCAATTTAGATTCCTGCTATGGGGCCCAGTGATTTTTATGTACGCCCCTGGCTGCAGGCACTAGGCCGGCAGCCTATCAGAGGCCGGCGCAATGACGTCATCGTGCCGCCTGAGCCTTACATTACAGCGTGGGACACAGGAAGAGGCTGCATCGCATCGCTGACACTTAGGTAAGTATAAGTGTTTTTTTTTAGTTTTTTTTTACAATAGTGTTACTGGCACATTGGGGGGGCTTATTACAAAACTGGCACATGATGATGGGGGGGACTTTATACTGGCACATGATGATGGGGGGGAACTTTATAGTGTCTGTGACTTTCAAAGTCCCACAGTCCTTTGTTCTATTGCTTTAAGTATATTCTTGCTTTGAAACAACATTGATTCTTTCTTAAAAACGGGGGGGGGGGGGGCGCAGTTTGCCATCTTCGCCCTGGGCACCAAATGGCCTTGTCCCAGCCCTGCATTTTAGTGAGGGCCTACAGCTGAGCAGACCGTATAAAACATTAGAGGTGAGGGTCTGAAGGTAAGCAAAGCCCATAAAACATTGTAGTGAGGGCCTACAGCTGAGCAGACTGTATGAAACATTGGAGGTGAGAGCCTGAAGGTGAGCAAACCCCCATAAAACATTGTAGTGAGGGCCTACAGCTGAGCAGACCATATAAAACATTAGAGGTGAGGGCCTGAAGGTGAGCAAACTCATAAAACATTGTAGTGAGAGCCTACAGCTGAGCAGACCATATGAAACATTGGAGGTGAGGGCCTACAGCTGAGCAGACCGTATGAAACATTAGAGGTGAGGGCCTACAAGTGAGCTAACTCCATAAAATATTGTAGTGAGGGCCTACAGCTGAGCAGACCGTATAAAACTTTGGAGCTGAGGTCCTGAAGGTGAGCAAACCCCATAAAACATTGTAGTGAGGGCCTATAGCTGAGCAGACCGTATGAAACATTGGAGGTGAGGGACTACAGCTGAGTAGACCGTATGAAACATTGGAGGTGAAGGCCTACAGCTGAGCAGACCGCATGAAACATTGTAGTGAGGGCCTACAGCTGAGCAGACTGTATGAAACATTGGAGGTGAGGGCCTACAGGTGAGCAAACCCCATAAAACATTGTAGTGAGGGACTTATGGTGAGCAAACCCCATAAAACATTGCTTTGAGGGCCTACAGTTGAGCAGACCATATGAAACATTGGAGGTGAGGGTCTTAAGGTGAGAAAACCCCATAAAACATTTTAGTGAGGGCCTACAGCTGAGCAGACCTTATGAAACATTGCAGGTGAGGGCCTGAAGGTAAGCAAACCCCATAGAACATTGTACTGAGGGCCTACCGCTGAGCAGACCGTATGAAACATTGGAGGTGAGGGCCTGAAGGTGAGCAAACCCCATAAAACATTGTAGTGAGTGCCTAAGCTTTGCAGACCATTTGAAACATTGGAGGTGAGGGCCTACTGCTGAGCAGACCGTATGAAACATTGTAGTGAGGGCCTACAGCTGAGCAGACTGTATGAAACATTGCTGGTGAGGTCCTGAAGGTCAGCAAACCCCATAAAACATTGTTGTGCGGGCCTACAGCTGAGCAGACCATATGAAACATTGGAGGTGAGGCCCTGAAAGTGAGCAAACTTATAAAACATTGCAGTGAGAGCTTACAGCTGAGCAGACCTTATTAAACATTGGAGGTGAGGGCCTACAGCTGAGCAGACCATATGAAACATTGGAGGTGAGGGTCTTAAGGTGAGAAAACCCCATAAAACATTTTAGTGAGGGCCTACAGCTGAGCAGACCTTATGAAACATTGGAGGTGAGGGCCTGAAGGTGAGCAAACTCATAAAACATTGTAGTGAGGGCGTACAGCTGAGCAGACCGTATGAAACATTGCAGGTGAGGGCCTGAAGGTGAGCAAACCCCATAGAACATTGTACTGAGGGCCTACCGCTGAGCAGACCGTATGAAACATTGGAGGTGAGGGCCTGAAGGTGAGCAAACCCCATAAAACATTGTAGTGAGGGCCTACACTGAGCAAACCGTATGAAACATTGGAGGTGAGGGCCTACTGCTGAGCAGACCGTATGAAACATTGTAGTGAGTGCCTAAAGCTTTGCAGACCATTTGAAACATTGGAGGTGAGGGCCTTATTTTGAGCAAACCCCATAAAACATTGTAGTGAGGGCCTACAGCTGAGCAGACTGTATGAAACATTGCTGGTGAGGTCCTGAAGGTCAGCAAACCCCATAAAACATTGTTGTGCGGGCCTACAGCTGAGCAGACCATATGAAACATTGGAGGTGAGGCCCTGAAAGTGAGCAAACTTATAAAACATTGCAGTGAGAGCTTACAGCTGAGCAGACCTTATTAAACATTGGAGGTGAGGGCCTACAGCTGAGCAGACCGTATGAAACATTAGAGGTGAGGGCCTACAAGTGAGCGAACTCCATAAAACATTGTAGTGAGGGCCTACAGCTGAGCAGACCGTATGAAACTTTGGAGCTGAGGGCCTGAAGGCGAGCAAACCCCATAAAACATTGTAGTGAGGGCCTACAGCTAAGCAGACCGTATGAAACATTGGAGGTGAGGGCCTACAGCTGAGCAGACCGTATGAAACATTGGAGGTGAGGGCCTACAGGTGAGCGAACCCCATAAAACATTGTAGTGAGGGCCTACAGCTAAGCAGACCGTATGAAACATTGGAGGTGAGGGCCTACAGCTGAGCAGACCGTATGAAACATTGGAGGTGAGGGCCTACAGGTGAGCAAACCCCATAAACTGTTGTAGTGTGGGCCTACAGCTGAGCAGACTGTAAGAAACATTGTAGTGAGGGCCTACAACTGAGCAGACCGTATAAAACATTGGAGGTGAGGGCCGGAAGGTAAGCAAACCCCATAAAACATTGTAGTGAGGGCCTACAGCTGAGCAGACCGTATGAAACATTGGAGGTGAGGGCCTGAAGGTGAGCAAACCCCCATAAAACATTGTATTGAGGGCCTACAGCTGAGCAGACCGTATGAAACATTGGAGGTAAGGGCCTACAGCTGAGCAGAACGTATGAAACATTGGAGGTAAGTCCCTACAGGTGAGCGAAACTCATGAAACATTGTAGTGAGGGACTGAAGGTGAGCAAATCCCATAAAACATTGTAGTGAGGGCCTACAGCTGAGCAGACTGTATAATAACATTAGAGGTTGGGGCCTACAGCTGAGCAGACCGCAATGAAACATTGTATTGAGGGCCTACAGCTGAGCAGACCGTATGAAACATTGCAGGTGAGGGCCTGAAGGTAAGCAAACCCCATAGAACATTGTACTGAGGGCCTAACGCAGAGCAGACCGTATGAAACATTTGAGGTGAGGGCCTGAAGGTGAGCAAACCCCATAAAACATTGTAGTGAGGGCCTACAGCTGAGCAGACCATATGAAACATTGGAGGTGAGGGCATACAGGTGAGCGAACCCCATAAAACATTGTAGTGAGGGCCTGAAGGTGAGCAAACCCCATAAAACATTGTAGTGAGGGCCTACAGCTGAGCAGACCGTATGAAACATTGGAGGTGAGGGCCTACTGCTGAGCAGACCGTATGCAACATTGTAGTGAGGGCCTACAGCTGTGCAGACCATTTGAAACATTGGAGATGAGGGCCTGAAGGTGAGCAAACCCCATAAAACATTGTTGTGCGGGCCTACAGCTGAGCAGACCATATGAAACATTGAAGGTGAGGCCCTGAAGGTGAGCAAACTCATAAAACATTGTAATGAGAGCTTACAGCTGAGCAGACCTTATGAAACATTGGAGGTGAGGGCCTACAGCTGAGCAGACCGTATGAAACATTAGAGGTGAGGGCCTACAAGTAAGCGAACTCCATTAAACATTGTAATGAGGGCCTACAGCTGAGCAGACCGTATGAAACTTTGGAGCTGAGGGCCTGAAGGTGAGCAAACCCCATATAACATTGTAGTGAGGGCCTACAGTTAAGCAGACAATATGAAACATTGTAGTAAGGGCCTACAGCTGAGCAGACCGTATGAAACATTGGAGGTGAGGGCCTACAGGTGAGCGAACCCCATAAAACATTGTAGTGAGGGGCTGAAGGTGAGCAAACTCCATAAAACATTGTAGTGAGGGCCTACAGCTGAGCAGACTGTAAGAAACATTGTAGTGAGGGCCTACAGCTGAGCAAACTGTATAAAGCATTGTAGTGAGGGCCTACAGCTGAGCAGACTGAAAGAAACATTGTAGTGAGGGCCTACAACTGAGCAGACCGTATGAAACATTGTAGTGAGGGCCTACAGCTGAGCAGACTGTATGAAACATTGCTGGTGAGGTCCTGAAGGTGAGCAAACCCCATAAAACATTGTTGTGCGGGCCTACAGCTGAGCAGACCATATGAAACATTGGAGGTGAGGCCCTGAAAGTGAGCAAACTTATAAAACATTGCAGTGAGAGCTTACAGCTGAGCAGACCTTATTAAACATTGGAGGTGAGGGCCTACAGCTGAGCAGACCGTATGAAACATTAGAGGTGAGGGCCGACAAGTGAGCGAACTCCATAAAACATTGTAGTGAGGGCCTACAGCTGAGCAGACCGTATGAAACTTTGGAGCTGAGGGCCTGAAGGCGAGCAAACCCCATAAAACATTGTAGTGAGGGCCTACAGCTAAGCAGACCGTATGAAACATTAGAGGTGAGGGCCTACAGCTGAGCAGACCGTATGAAACATTGGAGGTGAGGGCCTACAGGTGAGCGAACCCCATAAAACATTGTAGTGAGGGCCTACAGCTAAGCAGACCGTATGAAACATTGGAGGTGAGGGCCTACAGCTGAGCAGACCGTATGAAACATTGGAGGTGAGGGCCTACAGGTGAGCAAACCCCATAAACCGTTGTAGTGTGGGCCTACAGCTGAGCAGACTGTAAGAAACATTGTAGTGAGGGCCTACAACTGAGCAGACCGTATAAAACATTGGAGGTGAGGGCCGGAAGGTAAGCAAACCCTATAAAACATTGTAGTGAGGGCCTACAGCTGAGCAGACCGTATGAAACATTGGAGGTGAGGGCCTGAAGGTGAGCAAACCCCCATAAAACATTGTATTGAGGGCCTACAGCTGAGCAGACCGTATGAAACATTGGAGGTAAGGGCCTACAGCTGAGCAGAACGTATGAAACATTGGAGGTAAGTCCCTACAGGTGAGCGAAACTCATGAAACATTGTAGTGAGGGACTGAAGGTGAGCAAACCCCATAAAACATTGTAGTGAGGGCCTACAGCTGAGCAGACTGTATAATAACATTAGAGGTTGGGGCCTACAGCTGAGCAGACCGCAATGAAACATTGTAGTGAGGGCCTACAGCTGAGCAGACCGTATGAAACATTGCAGGTGAGGGCCTGAAGGTAAGCAAACCCCATAGAACATTGTACTGAGGGCCTAACGCAGAGCAGACCGTATGAAACATTGGAGGTGAGGGCCTGAAGGTGAGCAAACCCCATAAAACATTGCAGTGAGGGCCTACAGCTGAGCAGACCATATGAAACATTGGAGGTGAGGGCATACAGGTGAGCGAACCCCATAAAACATTGTAGTGAGGGCCTGAAGGTGAGCAAACCCCATAAAACATTGTAGTGAGGGCCTACAGCTGAGCAGACCGTATGAAACATTGGAGGTGAGGGCCTACTGCTGAGCAGACCGTATGCAACATTGTAGTGAGGGCCTACAGCTGTGCAGACCATTTGAAACATTGGAGATGAGGGCCTGAAGGTGAGCAAACCCCATAAAACATTGTTGTGCGGGCCTACAGCTGAGCAGACCATATGAAACAATGAAGGTGAGACCCTGAAGGTGAGCAAACTCATAAAACATTGTAATGAGAGCTTACAGCTGAGCAGACCTTATGAAACATTGGAGGTGAGGGCCTACAGCTGAGCAGACCGTATGAAACATTAGAGGTGAGGGCCTACAAGTAAGCGAACTCCATTAAACATTGTAATGAGGGCCTACAGCTGAGCAGACCGTATGAAACTTTGGAGCTGAGGGCCTGAAGGTGAGCAAACCCCATATAACATTGTAGTGAGGGCCTACAGTTAAGCAGACAATATGAAACATTGTAGTAAGGGCCTACAGCTGAGCAGACCGTATGAAACATTGGAGGTGAGGGCCTACAGGTGAGCGAACCCCATAAAACATTGTAGTGAGGGGCTGAAGGTGAGCAAACTCCATAAAACATTGTAGTGAGGGCCTACAGCTGAGCAGACTGTAAGAAACATTGTAGTGAGGGCCTACAGCTGAGCAAACCGTATAAAGCATTGTAGTGAGGGCCTACAGCTGAGCAGACTGAAAGAAACATTGTAGTGAGGGCCTACAACTGAGCAGACCGTATGAAACATTGTAGTGAGGGCCTACAGCTGAGCAGACCGTATAAAAAATTGGAGGTGAGGGCCTGAAGGTAAGCAAACCCCATAAAACATTGTAGTGAGGGCCTACAGCTGAGCAGACTGTATGAAACATTGGAGGTGAGGGCCTAAAGGTGAGCAAACCCCCATAAAACATTGTAGTGAGGGCCTACAGCTGAGCAGACCGTATGAAACATTGGAGGTAAGGGCCTACAGCTGAGCAGAACGTATGAAACATTGGAGGTGAGAGCATACAGGTGAGCGAACCCCATAAAACATTGTAGTGAGGGCCTGAAGGTGAGCAGAACGTATGAAACATTGGAGGTGAGAGCATACAGGTGAGCGAACCCCATAAAACATTGTAGTGAGGGCCTGAAGGTGAGCAAACCCCATTAAACATTGTAGTGAGGGCCTACAGCTGAGAAGACCGTATGAAACATTGGAGGTGAGGGCCTACTGCAGAGCAGACCGTATGCAACATTGTAGTGTGGGCCTACAGCTGTGCAGACCATTTGAAACATTGGAGATGAGGGCCTTATAGTGAGCAAACCCCAGAAAACATTGTAGTGAGGGCCTAGAGCTGAGCAGACCGTATAAAACATTGGAGGTGAGGCCCTGAAGGTGAGCAAACTCATAAAACATTGTAGTGAGAGCTTACAGCTGAGCAGACCTTATGAAACTTTGAAGGTGAGGGCCTACAGCTGATCAGACCGTATAAAACATTGGAGGTGAGGGCCTGAAGTTAAGCAAACCCCATAAAACATTGTAGTGAGGGCCTACAGCTGAGCAGACTGTATGAAACATTGGAGGTGAGGGCCTAAAGGTGAGCAAACCCCCATAAAACATTGTAGTGAGGGCGTACAGCTGAGCAGACCGTATGAAACATTGGAGGTAAGGGCCTACAGCTGAGCAGACCGTATGAAACATTGGAGGTGAGGGCATACAGGTGAGCGAACCCCATAAAACATTGCAGTGAGGGCCTGAAGGTGAGCAAACCCCATTAAACATTGTAGTGAGGGCCTACAGCTGAGCAGACCGTATGAAACATTGGAGGTGAGGGCCTACTACTGAGCAGACCATACAAAACATTGTAGTGAGGGCCTAAAGCTGTGCAGACCATTTGAAAAATTGGAGATGAGGGCCTTATGGTGAGCAAACCCCATAAAACATTGTAGTGAGTGCTTACAGCTGAGCAGACCTTATGAAACATTGGAGGTGAGGGCCTACAGCTGAGCAGACCGTATGAAACATTAGAGGTGAGGGCCTACAAGTGAGCGAACTCCATAAAACATTGTAGTGAGGGCCTACAGCTGAGCAGACCGTATGAAACTTTGGAGCTGAGGGCCTGAATGTGAGCAAACCCCATAAAACATTGTAGTGAGGGCCTACAGCTGAGCAGACCAGATGAAACATTGCAGGTGAGGGCCTGAAGGTGAGCAAACCCCATAAAACATTGTTGTGCGGGCCTACAGCTGAGCAGACCATATGAAACATTGAAGGTGAGGCCCTGAAGGTGAGCAAACTCATAAAACATTGTAATGAGAGCTTACAGCTGAGCAGACCTTATGAAACATTGGAGGTGAGGGCCTACAGCTTTGCAGACCGTATGAAACATTAGAGGTGAGGGCCTACAAGTAAGCGAACTCCATTAAACATTGTAGTGAGTGCCTACAGCTTAGCAGACCGTATGAAACTTTGAAGCTGAGGGCCTGAAGGTAAGCAAACCCCATAAAACATTGTAGTGAGGGCCTACAGCTAAGCAGACCGTATGAAACATTGGAGGTGAGGGCCTACAGCTGAGCAGACCGTATGAAACATTGGAGGTGAGGGCCTACAGGTGAGCGAACCCCATAAAACATTGTAGTGAGGGCCTGAAGGTGGGCAAACCCCATAAACCATTGTAGTGAGGGCCTACAGCTGAGCAGACTGTAAGAAACTGTCACGGAACCATGAACCAGACGTACAACAAGAGATAAGTGAAAATAAGAAGGCTTTATTGAAAATAAAGCTGTAAAGCAAAAGTCCAAACAAATGGTGAAACCGAAGCAGAGTCTTTGAGAGGCCAGAGATCAGGAACCAGAAGGGTAGTCAGACGAAGCCAGGATCAGGAACCAGCAGGGTAGTCAGATGAAGCCAGGATCAGGAACCAGCAGGGTAGTCAGACGAAGCCAGGATCAGGAACCAGAAGCAGCAGCAGTCTTAGAAGCATGTGAACACAGGAGGACCAAGCAAGGAACTGAAGCCACAGACCTCCTATATATATGAGCTAGGCATCCAGCTCCTCCCAGTGGGAAGGAGGAGCCGCAGGGTGGAAGGCTACAGAAACCCAGAAACCAAGATGGCCGCCAGCACATGTCAAACGAAGGAGAACAGCAAGAAGGTAAGACCATGACAGTACCTCCCCCTCAAGGGCCCCTCCTCCGCGGAGCAAAAAACGGTTTCTGAGGGAAGCGTGCGTGGAAGGCTCGGAGCAAGGCAGGAGCATGGACATCTGCGGAGGGAACCCAGGAACGCTCCTCTGGACCATAACCACGCCAATGGACCAAAAACTGCAACCGACCGCAGACCAGGCGTGAGTCCAGGATATTGCTCACCTCATATTCCTCACGATTGCCCACTTGGACCGGACGAGGCCGAGGAACCGAGGAAGTGAAACGATTACACACCAGTGGCTTCAACAGGGAGACATGAAACATGTTAGAGATCCGCATGCCAGGAGGAAGCGCAAGGGCATAGGCTACCGGGTTTACCCTGCGAAGCACTCGGAAGGGACCAACAAAGCGAGGCGCCAGCTTGGGAGTGGGCACTCGAAGGTTGAGGTTGCGGGTGGACAACCATACATGGTCTCCGACCTGGTAGAAAGGAGCAGGCGCTCGTCTGCGATCAGCCTGGAGTCTCTGGCGCTGCGCAGAGGCCTCAAGGGACTTCTGGATCTGTACCCAAGAAGCACGTAGGACGGAAAGGTGATCCTCCACAGCCGGAATATCCTGGGGAGAGAATACCTCCGGTAACACGGCAGGTTGGAACCCATAATTGGCCATGAAGGGAGACGTCCCAGAGGAAGAGTTCACCGCCGTGTTCCTGGCAAACTCAGCCCAAGGCAGAAGGTCAACCCAATTGTCTTGGTGATCGGAGACATAGCAACGAAGGAATTGCTCCAAGGCCTGATTGGATCGTTCTGCGGCCCCATAGGACTGAGGGTGGTAGGCCGAGGAGAAGGAGAGATGAATCCCCAACTGGGAGCAAAAGGCGCGCCAGAACCTGGACACAAACTGACTCCCCCGATCCGACACAATCTCCTTGGGCAAACCGTGCAACCGGAAGACCTCCCTGGCAAAAATCGTGGCCAACTCTTGTGCAGAGGGTAACTTCTTGAGAGGAACACAGTGGCACATTTTGGAAAACCGATCCACAATCATGAGAATGACCGTATGGCCTCGGGATGCAGGGAGGTCCACAATGAAATCCATCCCCAGGTGTGACCATGGGCGCTCCCCGGTGGCTATGGGTTGCAGAAGGCCCAACGGAAGGTGCCGAGGGGACTTACTCTGGGCACAAACGGAGCATGCCGCTACATATGCGGCGATGTCGGAACGTAGGGAAGGCCACCAGAACAGACGTGAAACAGCCCAGGACAGCTGATTCTTTCCAGGATGCCCCGCGGTCTTGGAGTTATGGTAGGTTCGCAACAACCGAGTGCGCAACTCCTCAGGCACAAAACATCTGCCGTTGGGTCTCCCAGGGGGAGCACCAGATTGAGCCGCCAAAATCTGCTCACCCAGGGGAGAGGTCAGGCTGGTACGAATGGCGGCCAGGATCTGATTCGGAGGTATGACCGAAGTCGGAATCGACTCCTCCCTGGACAGCTCGGAGTACTGCCGTGATAGGGCATCCGCCCTGATGTTCTTGGAACCGGGTAGGTAGGAGACCACGTAATTAAAACGTGACAAGAACAGAGCCCATCTGGCCTGACGTGGTGTCAATCTCTTGGCCTCAGAAAGGTAGGTCAGATTCTTATGGTCCGTCAGGATGAGAACCGGAACCACCGAACCCTCGAGCAAGTGCCTCCATTCTTTAAGGGCCTGCACGATGGCCAATAACTCCCTGTCACCAATCTGATAGTTGCACTCCGCGGAAGACAGTTTCTGGGAGTAAAACCCACAAGGAAGCAGAGGACCCTCTGGTGTTCTACGCTGAGACAGAAGGGCGCCTACTCCCGTCTCAGACGCGTCCACCTCGAGGACAAAGGGCAGCCCAGGGTTGGGATGCGACAGAATCGGAGCCGACACAAAAGCGGACTTTAGGGCCTCAAAAGCTCGGATGGCCTCGAGCGGCCAGACCTGGGAATTACTGCCCTTCCTGGTCAGATCCGTGAGAGGCTTGGCCAGCATGGAAAAGTCCCTGATGAACTTCCGATAATAATTGGCGAAGCCCAAAAAGCGCTGCAGGGAACGAAGACCACTGGGCTGGGGCCACTGTAAGACAGCCGAAACCTTCTCAGGATCCATGGAGAACCCCTCAGCGGAAATGATGTAACCTAAGAAGGTTACCTGGGATCGGTGAAATTCGCATTTCTCAAGCTTGCCGAACAGCTTGTTCTCTCGTAACCGTTGCAACACTCGTCTGACATCCAGAATGTGGGCCTCCATGGATTCAGAATATACCAAGATGTCATCCAAATAGACCACCACACACTGCTGCAACAGGTCACGGAAAACATCGTTGATGAATTCCTGAAAGACTGCGGGCGCATTGCACAACCCAAAGGGCATAACCAAGGATTCATAATGACCGGTCCTGGTGTTAAACGCGGTCTTCCACTCATCGCCCGCCTTGATCCTTACCAGGTTATATGCCGCCCTCAGGTCGAGTTTGGTAAAGACCGTGGCCCCTTTAAGGCGATCGAACAGCTCGGAAATCAAGGGTATCGGGTAAGCGTTCTTGATCGTGATGCGATTGAGACCCCTGTAATCGATGCAAGGCCTCAACTCACCGCCCTTCTTTTTCACAAAGAAAAATCCAGCCCCTGCCGGGGACGAGGATTTGCGAATGTGTCCGCGTGAAAGCGCCTCCCTCACGTACTCCTCCATGGCCTCATTCTCCGCTACCGACAGTGGATAGACTTTGCCACGAGGAGGAACGGCACCAGGTTGTAACTCTATGGCACAATCGTATGGGCGGTGCGGAGCTAGGGCAACCGCGCGCACCTTATCGAATACATCCCGGTACTCCTCGTATTCAGGAGGCAACAGAGAGTCCGAGGAAGTACACAGCAACTTGACAGACCCATGGATGCAACTAGCCCCACACTGTGGTGACCACGAGAGGATCTCGGCCGATCTCCAATCGAAAGTCGGATTATGCTTCTGGAGCCAGGGGTACCCCAAGACCACCGAGTAGTGTGGAGACGAAATAACCTGGAGACAAACCGACTCTCTGTGAACGGCACCAATGGCTATCCCCACTGGAAGGGTCTCATGAGTCACGTGTGACGACAGAAGGGGTCTGCCGTCTATCGCCTCAAGAGCCAGTGGGGAACCTCGAGCCTGCAGAGGAATGGAATTGGCGGCAGCGAACACACTATCAATGAACAAACCACCAGCACCAGAGTCCACCAACGCCTGGGTCGTCACCGAGCCCCCGACCCAGGAGAGGACAACAGTGATCAGTGGTTTGTCAACACGGGAAACCGGGGACGAGGAGACTCCACCCAAGATCTGCCCCCGACAGGATCTCAGGTACGAGCGTTTCCCGGACGGTTCGGACATGCCAACCGAAAATGCTCACCGAGACCACAGTACATGCATCGACCCTCGCGTCTCCGGAGTACCCTCTCCCCCTCGGACAGGCGAGCAAACCCCAGCTGCATGGGTTCACCCCCAGACAAGTCATCCCCAGGAGGCGTGGGAGGAGAGGGAGGCACGGGTGGGACAGCAAACGTAGGCGCCAATCTGTTAGAAGACCTCCGCAGGCTCTCCTTAAAGGAAGGTCTCTCCCTGAGTCTGGTGTCAATCAAAATCAGGAAAGAAATAAGAAAATCGAGCTCCACTGGTAGGTCCTTAGCTGCAACCTCATCCTTCAAGGCATCCGAGAGACCATGAGAGAAAGCAGCGACCAGAGCCTCATTATTCCAGGCCACCTCTGCTGCCAGGGTACGAAACTCAATGGCGTATTCAGCTACGGATCGTGAACCCTGTCTGATGGACATAAGGAGCTTCGCAGCAGAGGCAGCACGAGCCGGCACATCGAATACCTTCCGAAGAGAAGCAACAAAACCGGAAAACTCGGCAACCACCGGATTGTTGTTCTCCCATAAAGGGCTGGCCCAGGCCAAGGCCTTGTCCGAGAGCAGCGAGATCAAGAAGCCCACCTTTGATCTCTCAGTAGGAAAGGCATGTGGCAGCAACTCGAAATAAATGCCCACCTGGTTAAGGAAACCTCGGCACTGAGTTGGCTCTCCCCCAAAGCGCTGTGGAAGAGGGGCAGAACCGGTCATACCCCGAAACACCGCAGGCGCAACAACAGGTGTCGGGGTAGACTCTGGCGCAACAACCGGAGCGGCAGTAGGAGCGACAACCGACCCATCGGCAACGGGAGCGAAATGAGCCGTGCGTTCAAGCAGGGTTTGCAACGCCACAGCGAACCGACCCAACAGGTGATCCTGCTGATCAAGTCTGGCAACCAGCATGGGTAGCGAGGATGGCCCTGTACCGTCAGAACTCATGGCTTGGTCCTAATGTCACGGAACCATGAACCAGACGTACAACAAGAGATAAGTGAAAATAAGAAGGCTTTATTGAAAATAAAGCTGTAAAGCAAAAGTCCAAACGAATGGTGAAACCGAAGCAGAGTCTTTGAGAGGCCAGAGATCAGGAACCAGAAGGGTAGTCAGACGAAGCCAGGATCAGGAACCAGCAGGGTAGTCAGACGAAGCCAGGATCAGGAACCAGCAGGGTAGTCAGACGAAGCCAGGATCAGGAACCAGAAGCAGCAGCAGTCTTAGAAGCATGTGAACACAGGAGGACCAAGCAAGGAACTGAAGCCACAGACCTCCTATATATATGAGCTAGGCATCCAGCTCCTCCCAGTGGGAAGGAGGAGCCGCAGGGTGGAAGGCTACAGAAACACAGAAACCAAGATGGCCGCCAGTACATGTCAAACGAAGGAGAACAGCAAGAAGGTAAGACCATGACAGAAACATTGTAGTGAGGTCCTACAGCTGAGCAGACCGTATGAAGCATTGTAGTGAGGGCCTTCAGCTGAGCAGACTGTAAGAAACATTGTAGTGAGGGCCTACAACTGAGCAGACCATATGAAACATTTTAGTGATGGCCGACAGCTGAGCAGACCGTATAAAACATTGGAGGTGAGGGCCTGAAGGTAAGCAAAGCCCATAAAACATTGTAGTGAGGGCCTACAGCTGAGCAGACTGTATGAAACATTAAAGGTGACGGCCTGAAGGTAAGCAAACCCCCATAAAACATTGTAGTGAGGGCCTACAGCTGATCAGACCGTAAGAAACATTGGAGGTGAGGGCCTACAGCTGAGCAGACCCTATGAAACTTTGGAGGTGAGGGCCTACAGGTGAGCGAACCTCATAAAACATTGTAGTGAGGGCCTGAAGGTGAGCAAACCCAATAAAACATTGTAGTGAGGGCCTACAGCTGAGCAGTGAGGGCCTACAGCTGAGCAGACTGTAAGAAACATTGCAGTGAGGGCCTACAACTGAGCAGACCATATGAAACATTTTAGTGAGGGCCTACAGCTGAGCAGACCGTATAAAACATTGGAGGTGAGGGCCTGAAAGTAAGCAAAGCCCATAAAACATTGTAGTGAGGGCCTACAGCTGAGCAGACTGTATGAAACTTTGGAGGTGAGGGCCTGAAGGTGTAGTGAGGTAAGTGCCTACAGCTGAGCAGACTGTATGAAACATTGTAGGTAAGGGCCTAAAGGTGAGCGAAACCCATGAAACATTGTAGTGAGGGACTGAAGGTGAGCAAACCCCATAAAACATTGTAGTGAGGGCCTACAGCTGAGCAGACTGTATAAAAACATTGGAGGTGAGGGCCTACAGCTGAGCAGACCGCAATGAAACATTGCAGTGAGGGCCTACAGCTGAGAAGACCAAATGAAACATTGCAGGTGAGGGCCTGAAGGTAAGCAAACCCCATAGAACATTGTACTGAGGGCCTAACGCAGAGCAGACCGTATGAAACATTGGAGGTGAGGGACTGAAGGTGAGCAAACCCCATAAAACATTGTAGTGAGGGCCTACAGCTGAGCAGACCATATGAAACATTGGAGGTGAGGGCATACAGGTGAGCGAACCTCATAAAACATTGTAGTGAGGGCCTGAAGGTGAGCAAGCCCCATTAAACATTGTAGTGAGGGCCTACAGATGAGAAGACCGTATGAAACATTGGAGGTGAGGGCCTACTGCTGAGCAGACCGTATGAAACATTGTAATGAGGGCCTAAAGCTGTGCAGACCATTTGAAACATTGGAGATGAGGGCCTTATGGTGAGCAAACCCCATAAAACATTGTAGTGAGGGCCTACAGCTGAGCAGACCGTATTAAACATTGGAGGTGAGGCCCTGAAGGTGAGCAAACTCATAAAATATTGTAGTGAGGGCCTACAGCTGAGAAGACCGTATGAAACATTGGAGGTGAGGGCCTACTGCTGAGCAGACCGTATGAAACATTGTAGTGAGGGCCTAAAGCTGTGCAGACCATTTGAAACATTGGAGATGAGGGCCTTATGGTGAGCAAACCCCATAAAGCATTGTAGTGAGGGCCTAAAGCTGAGCAGACCTTATGAAACATTGGAGGTGAGGGCCTACAGCTGAGCAGACCGTATGAAACATTAGAGTTGAGGGCCTACAAGTGAGCGAACTCCATAAAACATTGGAGGTGAGGGACTGAAGGTGAGCAAACCCCATAAAACATTGTAGTGAGGGCCTACAGCTGAGCAGACCATATGAAACATTGGAGGTGAGGGCATACAGGTGAGCGAACCTCATAAAACATTGTAGTGAGGGCCTGAAGGTGAGCAAGCCCCATTAAACATTGTAGTGAGGGCCTACAGATGAGAAGACCGTATGAAACATTGGAGGTGAGGGCCTACTGCTGAGCAGACCGTATGAAACATTGTAATGAGGGCCTAAAGCTGTGCAGACCATTTGAAACATTGGAGATGAGGGCCTTATGGTGAGCAAACCCCATAAAACATTGTAGTGAGGGCCTACAGCTGAGCAGACCGTATGAAACATTGGAGGTGAGGCCCTGAAGGTGAGCAAACTCATAAAATATTGTAGTGAGGGCCTACAGCTGAGAAGACCGTATGAAACATTGGAGGTGAGGGCCTACTGCTGAGCAGACCGTATGAAACATTGTAGTGAGGGCCTAAAGCTGTGCAGACCATTTGAAACATTGGAGATGAGGGCCTTATGGTGAGCAAACCCCATAAAGCATTGTAGTGAGGGCCTAAAGCTAAGCAGACCTTCTGAAACATTGGAGGTGAGGGCCTACAGCTGAGCAGACCGTATGAAACATTAGAGTTGAGGGCCTACAAGTGAGCGAACTCCATAAAACATTGTAGTGAGGGCCTACAGCTGAGCAGACCGTATGAAACATTGAAGATGAGGGCCTACAGCTGAGCAGACCGTATGAAACATTGTAGTGAGGGCCTACAGCTGAGCAGACCGTATGAAACATTGGAGGTGAGGGCCTACAGGTGAGCGAACCCCATAAAACATTGTAGTGAGGGACTTATGGTGAGCAAACCCCATAAAACATTGTTTTGAAGGCCTACAGCTGAGCAGACCATATGAAACATTGGAGGTGAGGGCATACAGGTGAGCGAACCTCATAAAACATTGTAGTGAGGGCCTGAAGGTGAGCATCCCCATTAAACATTGTAGTGAGGGCCTACAGCTGAGAAGACCGTATGAAACATTGGAGGTGAGGGCCTACAGCTGAGCAGACCATATTAAACTTTGGAGTAGATGGCATACAGGTGAGCGAACCTCATAAAACATTGTAGTGAGGGCCTACAGCTGAGCAGACCATATGAAACATTGGAGGTGAGGGCCTACAGCTGAGCAGACCGTATGAAACATTAGAGGTGAGGGCCTACAAGTGAGCGAACTCCATAAAACATTGTAGTGAGGGCCTACAGCTGAGCAGACCGTATGAAATTTTATAGCTGAGGGCCTGAAGGTGAGCAAACCCCATAAAACATTGTAGTGAGGGCCTACAGCTGAGCAGACCATATGAAAAATTGGAGGTTAGGGCCTACAGCTGAGCAGACTGTCTGAAACATTGGAGGTGATTGCCTACAGCTGAGCAGACAGTATGAAACATTGTAGTGAGGGCCTACAGCTGAGCAGACCATATGAAACTTTGGAGGTGATGGCATACAGGTGAGCGAACCTCATAAAACATTGTAGTGAGGGCCTGAAGGTGAGAAAACCCCATAAAACATTGTAGTGCGGGCCTACAGCTGAGCAGATCTTATGAAACATTGGAGGTGAGGGCCTGAAGGTGAGCAAACTCATAAAACATTGTAGTGAGGGCCTACAGCTGAGCAGACCATATGAAACATTGGAAGTGAGGGCCTACAGCTGAGCAGACCGTATGAAACATTAGAGGTGAGGGCCTACAAGTGAGCGAACTCCATAAAACATTGTAGTGAGGGCCTACAGCTGAGCAGACCGTATGAAATTTTATAGCTGAGGGCCTGAAGGTGAGCAAACCCCATAAAACATTGTAGTGTGGGCCTACAGCTGAGCAGACCGTATGAAACATTGGAGGTTAGGGCCTACAGCTGAGCAGACTGTATGAAACATTGGAGGTGAGGGCCTACAGCTGAGCAGACAGTATGAAACATTGGAGTTGAGGGCCTACAGCTGAGCAGACCGTATGAAACATTGGAGGTGAGGGCCTACAGGTGAGCAAACCCCATAAAACATTGTAGTGAGGGCCTTATGGTTAGCAAACCCCATTAAACATTGTATTGAAGGCCTACAGCTGAGCAGAGCCACTGCCAGAGTGTCCCCCACTTCCATCTGGCACTGGTGGCTATTGTCTATTGTCTCGGAGGTTCCTGTGGCACACAACTTCCTAGCATATAATGAGTGTCAGTAGCCATAGTTGGTGTCCATGGGTTCATCCCGATGTGGAAAGTCGGCCCTTATGTGTCCAGGCTCCTGACATCGGCAGCAGACCACCGGGGCTAGGTCT
This sequence comes from Bufo bufo, assembly GCF_905171765.1. Lineage (NCBI taxonomy): Eukaryota > Metazoa > Chordata > Amphibia > Anura > Bufonidae > Bufo > Bufo bufo. The sequence continues at coordinate 367,415,163 of NC_053390.1, read as the reverse complement.
ACAGGGGGTATGTCCCGTGCGGGTTTGGCTGGCACCGGCCACCGGGTCTGGGGTGGAGATTTCTGGGGTTTGACTGGCCCCCTCCCAAAAGACCCCCCTGTAGATTTCTGGTGCCCTCGTAGCACTCCACCAGGTCAACCATCTCCAAGGCATTACCCGGAGACACCTGGCCGATCTAGTGCTGGAGGGGGTATGGCAAAGCCCTCCAGAACACATCCACCAAGAGAAGGTCCAGCATAGCAGTGGGGGTCAGTAAGTCAGGCTGCAGCCATTTTTGCAAACGGTGTAACAGGTCATAATATTGCTGTCTGGCGGGTTCAGCCAGGTTAAATTCCTACTGATGAACTCGCTGGGCCCGGACCAACACATTCACCCTCAGTCTCTTTTACGGTCAGGTAGTCGGCCACTTGATCATCGGGGAGATTGAAAAAAATTTGCTAGGGTCCAGACGCCAGGAACGGAGCGGCGACCTCAGCCCACTGGTCTCGGGGTAACTTTTCACTCACGGCCACCTTTTCGAACACAGCCAGATAGGTCTCGACTAGAGTTGAGCAGACACCTGGATGTTCGGGTTCGGCCGAACTTCGGAAAAAAGTTTGAGTTCTGGACTCAAACTTGAACCGAACTTGACCCCTGAACCCCATTGAAGTCAATGGGGACTCGAACTTTTGAGCACTAAAATGGCTGTAAAAATGTCGTGGAAAGGGCTAGAGGGCTGAAAATGGTGTTTAAGAGCATGACCAGTGCTCTGCAAACAAATGGGGATAGGGAAATGACTTTAAATAACATAAAATACGTAAAAATATAAAATAATAATCGTGATCTAGGAGGACCAGGTCCATATGGAGAAGGAGGTTGAGGAAGGGGTGGATGTGGCAGTGTAGGTGGAAGTGGCAGTGGAGGAGGAGGAGGTATCCTACACTGCTTTTTGGTTTTAAATTTATTTTTATTTTTTTAAATTAGGGTACACCCCAAAACATTGGGAAATATAACCCTCCAGTCGTGCTAAACACACGTTCAGACAATACACCGGCTGCAGGGCAGGCCAGCACCTCCAAGGCGTAAAGGGCAAGCTCAGGCCATGCGCCCAATTTGGAGACCCAGAAGTTGCAGGGGCTGACCCCTGTCAGTTAGTTCGTGTAGGAGTGTGCATACTTACTGCCCCACCAACCATGTCGCACGTCCCCGTGATATCTGCTCTATCAACTTTCAATATTCTTTTATGCGCCTACCATGGTGATTACGGGTGGCTGGGAATCAGGGTTCCAGGCCGGAGAGGGAGCGTGAGAAAAGAGACCAAATTTAAGGGAGATTACTTTTATTTAAAAAATTTGGGATCAAGAAGAAATGTGGGAAAAGTTATTGAGGCGCAAATGTGGGACAAATTACAGAAGCCCAAATGTGGGCCAAAAGAGTCAAGCGGAATAGTGAGAAAAGCTATTGAGGCGCAAATGTTGGCCAAAAGAGTATAGCGGAAATGTGGAACATAGTATTGAAGCTTAAATGTGATGAATTTCCCCAGAAAATGTAACTGACAAATTATATATATATATTTTTTTTAACCAGCCTACTAGGTAGAGCAGTGGTACATCACACCCAAAAATTTGTGAATTTCACCATAAAATGTTAGAGTGTGAAATATCCAAAATACAAACAAGCAATTGCGCTGCAGTATAACAATGGCTGCTTAGTGCCGGTATACATGTCTATTCTGCACAAGGTACGGACAAGTCCTGAGGGATCCATGTCTGGTTCATTTTAATGAACGAGAGCTTGTCCACATTGGCTGTGGACAGGCGGCTGCGCTTGTCTGTGATAACGCCCCCTGCCATGCTAAACACACGTTCAGATAATACACTGGCTGCAGGGCAGGCCAGCACCTCCAAGGCGTAAAGGGCAAGCTCAGGCCATGTGCCCAATTTGGAGACCAAGAAGTTGAAGGGGGCAGACCCGTCATTCAGTACGTGTAGGAGTGTGCACACATACTGCTCCACCATGTTGGTGAAATGCTGCCTCCTGCTAAGACGTTCCATATCAGCTGGTGGTGCTGGTTGTTGTGGCGTGCTGACAAAGCTTTTCCACATGTCGGCCATGCTAACCCTGCCTTCTGAGGTGCTGGCGGTGCCCCAGCTGCATTGGCGACCTCTTTCTTGTCCTCTGCCTTCGCCTTGTGCTTCCACTGTGCCCCTGCTGTCAGGTGGGAATGCCACCAGCATCACGTCTACCAGCGTGCGCTTGTACTCACGCATCTTATGATCACGCTCCAGTGAGGGAATTAAGGACGGTACGTTGTCCTTGTAACGGAAATCCAGCAGCGTGGCCACCCAGTAATCAGCACAAGTTAGAATGTGGGCAACTCGGCGGTCGTTGCGGAGTCACTGCAGCATGTAATCGCTCATGTGTGCCAGGCTGCCCAGAGGCAACGAAAAGCTGTCCTCTGTGGGAGGTGTATCGTCTGTGTCCTCTGTATCCCCCCATCCACGCACACCAGTGATGGCCATGAGCTTGTCTGGGTGCCACCCTGCTGTGTGAACATGGTTCCTCCTCCTCCTCATCCTCCACCTTCTCATCCTCCAGAACTGTGCCCTTGCTGGACAATTGTGTACCTTGGGTTTGTGGGTGCAGGAACCCAGCCTCGGAGCCACATGGTAATGACTGGCCGGAAACCCTACGAAATGATCTCTCTTCCTCCTCCTGTGCCACATCCTCTTACATCATCGCCAGGGGCGTTTTTTCAAGGAGGCATAGAAGTGGGATAGTAACGCTGAGAACGGTGTTATCGGCACTGGCCAATGGTGGAGTACTCGAAACAGCGCAACAAGGAACATAGGTCTCGCATGGAGGCCCAGTCATTGGTGGTGAAGTGGTGCTGTTCCGCCGAGCGACTCACCCGTGCGTACTGCAGCTGAAACTCCACTATCGCCTGCTGCTGCTCGCACAGTCTGGCCAGCATGTGCAAGGTGGAGTGCCACCTTGTGGGCACGTCGCATATGAGGCGGTGAGCGGGAAGGCCGAAGTTACGCTGCAGCGCTGACAGGCGAGCAGCAGCAGGGTGAGAACGCCTAAAGCGCGCACAGACGGCCCGCACTTTATGCAGCAGATCTGACATGTCGGGGAAATTTTTAAGGAATCTCTGCACCACCAAATTCAGCTCATGCGCCAGGCAAGGGATGTGCGTCAAACCGGCTAGTCCCAGAGCTGCTACGAGATTTTGCCCATTATCGCACACCACCAGGCCGGGCTTGAGGCTGACTGGCTCAAACCACTCATCGGTCTGTTGTTCAAGGCCCGTCCACAGCTCCTGCGCGGTGTGTAGTTTGTCCCTCAAACAGATAAGTTTTAAAACTGCCTTCTGTCGTTTACCCCTGGCTGTGCTGAAGTTGGTGGTGAAGGTGTTACGCTGAGCGGATGAGAAGCTGGTAGAGGATGAGGAAGCAGAGTAGGAGGCGGAAGCAACAGGAGGCAAACTGAAGCGCCCTGCAATACTCGGTGGTGGAAGGACATGCACCAAACTGCTATCCGCCTCAGGCCCAGCCGCCACTGCATTTCGCCAGTGTGCTGTTATGCAGATATAACGGCCCTGACCGTACTTACTGGTCCACGTATCCGTAGTCAGGTGCACCTTGCCACAGATGGCGTTGCGCAGTGCACACCTGATTTTGGCCCCTACTTGGTTGTGCAGGGAAGGGATGGCTTGCCTTTAAAAGTAGTGGTGGCTAGGCACGACGTACTGTGGGACAGCCACCGCCATAAGGCCTTTAAAACTATCCGTCCCCACCAGACGGAATGACAGCATTTCAAATGCCAGTAATTTAGAAATGCTGGCATTCAGGGCTAGGGATCGCGGGTGGGTAGGGGGGTACTTCATCTTCCTCTCCAGCGTTTGGGGTATGGAGAGCTGAACGCTTGTGTCGGACATTGTGGAGATGCTTGGTGATCCAGGTGTTGGTGTTGCTGGCACATCCTCTGTCTGCGGGGTGCCAGGTGGCACTGTCACTCCAGAGGTGGATGAAGAGGCCGCAACTGCAGCAGAAAAGGAAGCAGGAGGAACCAGAGACCTTTCTTGGTTTTTGAGGGGTCTACTCCACTGCAGCTTGCGCTTTGCACTTAAATGCCTGGTCATGCAGGTTGTGCTCAGGTTGAGAACGTTTATGCCTTGCTTCAGGCTCTGATTGCACAGCATGCAAACCCCTTGTGTCTTGTCGTCAGTACATTGTCGGAAGAACTGCCACACCAGGGAACTCCTTGGAGCTGGCTTTGGTGTGCTCGGTCCTTTGCTGCGGTGGGAAGTAGCAGGCGTACTGTCTAGAGGACCCTGCTCCCACTTCTGCTGTGCTGGTGGCTCTGTGCGACTACCGCCTCTTCCTCCGAACTACATAGGTCACTCGCATGACCTTGATTTCATGTGGGGTCGAGGACCTCATCGTCCTCTACATCATCTTCCACCCAGTCTTCACCCCTGCCTTCCTTGTCGGTCTGCACACTTTCGAAAGCCCCAGCAGTTGGCACCTGTGTTTCGTCATCATCCGAGATGTGCTGCGATGGTCCTCCCATGTACTCATCTTGAAAAATAAGTGGTTGGGCATCGGTGCACTCAATCTCTTCCACTTCTGGAGCAGGGCTAGGTGGATTGCCCTGGGAAACCCTGCTAACAGAGTCATCAAAAAGCAGAAGAGACTGCTGCATGACTTGGGGCTCAGACTGCTTGGCTGATTTGCAAGGGGGTGAGGTGACAGACTGATGGACATCTGCTGCAGGTGCCAACTGTGGTCTTTCAGCAGGAGACTGGGTGGGAGACAATGTGAAGGAACTGGATCCACTGTCAGCAACCCAATCTACTATCGCCTGTACTTGTTCAGGCCTCACCATTCGTAGAGCAGCATTAGGCCCGACCAAATACTGCTGTAGGTTTTGTTGCCTACTCGCACCTGAGGAAGGGGTTTCACTTTTGCATGTAGCTGGCACAGATCGACCTCGTCCTCTCCCTGCAACAGGAGCTCCACCAGCAGCACCACGACCTGGGCCACGTCCCTTATTTGATGCTCTCCTCATATTTTTCGAATTTAGGATCTTGCCCTAAATGGGTGTTTAATAGTAGAATAGAACGACAGTATGTAAAGGGTGTATCTCACACGGCCTGAACCAGACTAGGCCTCAATAAAAGATTTTTTTGCCCAAAATGGCTGTATTTTAAATGCCTAATTCAAACCCCTGTATGTAGAGGTAGTATCTCAGAGGGCCTGAACCTCTGTAGGCCTGAAGTAAATATATCTTTGCACAAAATGGCTGTATTTCAAATGCCTAATTTAAACCCCTTTATGTAGAGGTAGTATCTCACAGGGCCTGAACCAGTATAGGCCTGAATTCAATATTGATGCACCAAATGGCGGTATTTAAAATCTCTGAATGTAACCCAAATGTATTAAGGGTGTATCTCACAATGACATCTGCATCAAAGGCTGCCAACTTAATATTTTGTGCCCAAATGAGTGTTTGTTTAAAAACTGAATTTGACAGCAGTATATAAGCCTGTAATTTCACACGTGCTGATGCTGCAAGGCCTGAAAATTTGTGTTTTTTTGTCAAGAGTGTGTTTTCCAAAACCCAGAAAATTATGGGTTTATTTCTACTTTAAATTGCACACTGATTAATCCAGATGTTGTAGTTTGCCCAAAAAAAAAAAAAGGTGATTTTTAATGTTCCAAAAGCTCAGATGCAGTGCTGGTGCACTGAGCATGCATAAAATGGCCGCCACCACCCACCTAAATAACAGAATTCTAAAAGTTAGTATTTTTTGGTCAATGAGCTCAGGGCAGGGTAAAACGATAGTGCCCTGCATCCACACAACTATTTGTCTGTAGATCGCTGAGTTAGATTCTCTCCTATTCTCTCCCTGAAATCACAATTCCAGCAGCATCCTCTCCCTACACTTGTAACAGCAGAGTGATGTGCAGCGCTATGTGACTCAAGCTTTAATAGAGCCTGGGTCACATGCTGCTCTGGCCAATCATAGCCATGCCATTAGTAGGCATGGCTGTGATGGCCTCTTGGGGCAAGTAGTATGACGCTTGTTGATTGGCTGCTGTGCAGCCTTTCAAAAAGCGCCAAGAAAGCATCGAACCCGAACTTGTACGGAAATGTTCGGGTCCGGGGTCCAAAAATCCTACAGTTCGGGTTCGCTCAACCCTAGTCTCGACGTCATCCGAAGGGGTCATCTGAGGGATCACTGCACGGACAGCTTTCCTGGCATCGTGGATGTTTAGAGATGCGCCTGCCGCGTGCAATGCCATCACATGTTGCAATAGCAGCTGGTTAGTTTCCTGCTGCTGCTTGTTAGCCTCCAGGAGGGCCTTCATGACCACCTCCATTTTGTCAGGGGACACGGGTCATAACGTTGCCGTAACCAGTTGTGGGGATTTGCTCTGGTAGACAGGCTTGTGGACGCAGTATAGAGGCAACGACAACGTCTTTAACTTAAACAGTTTATTCACACATAAGGATAAGCAAAACAAAAAGTCAGTTTCAAGGAAAACAGTCACCTTGAGTCTGGTGTTTGTTCACACCATGCAGCAATGCTGAAGTCCTTCAACATAGCAGAAACCACCTGCTCTCACGTCAACAAGGTAGCAGGCCTTTACCCAGGCTCAAACTCACAGGTCCCAATACAGAGACTGACAGAGCTTCAGAGAGGAGTAAATTCCTACCACCTTACAGTGCTGCCTGTGTTTTATAGCTCAAACCAAGACCTGGCCTGGAACGTGGGGAGAAGCCACCCACCCTGCACTTTGGCTGCTCCCATTAAGATTTTTTTTTATTTATTTTTTTTGTGTGTGCTGGAAAGTGTGTATATCCCACCTAGATACCTCAGCTGGGTGAAAAATAAAATCCAGAAAGCTGCAGGGGTTTCAACAAAGCATAGTTTGCTGAGACAGTTTTGTTTACATTTTGTTCTTGGCTGGATTTCATTTGGACTGGTGGATAGGTTTGGTAGTGGGATCTGCCAGTCCACACCCTTCCTGTACGGGTGTTGTCTTTTACATGAGGTGATCGCAGGTGAGGCCTGCTGTAAACAATGAGGGGTAAAACCAACCATTTGTGTGTCAGTCTGAGGAGAGAAAACTTGGAAACATAGGCCTACAGAAGCTCTGGGTGGCCTCAGCAAGGAGGGGCTGAGGGACCACGAGGCTCTGTGTAGCCCGATCTTTTCCCTGTCTGAGGCCCTGTGTACAATCTGTGCTTAGAGGTGAGTCAGGGAAAACTACTGTGTATTAGGAAGTGCCTAGACGGGCAGGTGTTTATTTGATGCTTATGTGTCACCACGGGGAGTGGGGGAAACCCCCCACCATGCGGTGTCAAAGGGTAAAGGGGATCAGCCTGGCCAAAAGGAGTAATAAGGGAGCAGGTCACCTCCTACCGCGTCCCTAATCCTCTCCCTAACTCCTCACTGTATGAGCGGACCCCGATGGTAGGAGGACTCATACTCAGGATTCCTTGAAACCCTAAGTCGCCCTGGTAATCCCTCACCAAGGAGCAGGGAAGAGACGACCTGTTCATCCCAGTCATGGAGGAACAGGAGTCTCTATCTGAGGCCAGGCTGCAAGGAGAGGGGAACACATACAGCTATAGAGATGGCAGGTAAGCGAGACCTATAACACACTTACCTGCCACAGACACACTGACTGGAACCCGTGCACAAGTGCTGGTGTCCACACCAACATAAGGACACAGCACACACCACAACCACACAGGAACCCAGGACATCCATAGCTGCAAAAAAAGTGAGACACCATAAGAACATCTATGACCACAATGGTGGCCCTCACTGGACAGATGGAATATGAAGACCAGGAGGATAGCTCCAGCATACACCATGGCTGGAGTACCCCTCAGCTTCAGGCATCCAGCAGCAGAGACTAAATAGCCCAAGCAGCCACACCTACATAAACCCAGTGTTCACAAAACACTAGGAAGGGAGTTAACCCTTCCAACACCAGACAGAGGAAGGAAGCCACTTAAAGGGGAAGTGCACACACAAGCATAGAAAGCAAACTCTTTGTGTGTGAATAAGGAGCAGCGCGGTCCCACCATATTAACATTTTGTATTTGTGAAGAACCCACTTCATCTCGGGTGACCAGCAGCGCAAGTACCATTGAAACCAAGTGACTCCATTTCATTTTATTGTGGAAAGCTACACGTTGCCACAGGCAACAACATGCGTGGCAACCATGTCACGGCAATCACCCAGAAGGCCGAGACACTGCCACCGCATGCTCACACAGCAGCACGTTGCCGCAGGCAACCGCAAGTGTAGCAACAGTGTCACAGCGCACACCATAGGCCGTGACATTATGTTTGTGTGGGTGCTGAAGTGCCAAAATAAAGCACCAGTTTGGAAATTAAATCCTGTTGTCTGTGATTGCGACCCCCAAAGAGAGTGATACCTATATAGCAATTGTTAAATGGAACACGTATCTTTATGCAAATGGTATATATTAAAAAGTTTCCAACTATTTAAGCATTTAAAAAGAAAAAGTTGAAGCACAATTTTTCTCCCAGTGAGTCATTCAACTTACTAAACCGGTATATGTCAGTCTTAGTTATGTGTTTCTAAGAATTATTTATTATTGTGAAAGTTTTATACCCATGTAAGGGCACTGTAATCTCTGCAATGTTGTAGCAGATGTAGGGTGAGACCCATCTGAAAAGCAGCAGGTTGGATATGAACAAGAGCATTAGCGGTGGGGGTTTGTTACTACTTTAGCTACATACATCGTCTTTTTACTTCATATTCTTGCCAACAAGAACAGATGGAATGTTCATATTATTAAAGCATGGAAAAGGTAGAAAAATCATCTTTAGAAAGCATTCACATATTTAATAATTTAAAGGTCAAATTAGTATCTTTTCATGGTTGACTGATTTTCAATCTCTTCTCTGGTCTTTGTTGAGCAACTATAGTATTAGTGTGGTGAATATCCTGAAAAGAATGAAAAGCAAGTTTCCAAAATAATTTAGGATTAAGACAATCATTTAATTGCATTACGTTTTGAAGAAAAATACAATTCACTAAGAAAAAGCACATTAACTTTGTAATGCAATCTATTTATGAGAAAAATCTGTTAATCTGCAACCCATTGCCAAGAAATTTTAATTATTTAGCATACAGAAATATAGTCCCATGTCAGATTATCATTTAAGGCTAGTTTCACCCTTGCAGCAGGGATCTCAAGCAGGCTGTTCCAATAGAGTTCTCCAGATCTGGATTTTTCGACTATTTTTCCCGCTGGACCCCATTGACTATAATGAGGTATGGCAGAGGTATGGCAGAGATCTACCCGCAACCCAGCAAATAGCTTTGTCCAGCCAATTCTCAGCATATCTCATAATCTGCATTTCTAGAGGCAATGACAGGTCTGGTGCTCTGCTAGGAGTGAGCTTGTAGACTGGTTGATCAGCTAGCTCAGAGATAGTCATTACTAGTTGTTCAAGGGAGTGTACAAGTAGTTATGTAACAATATGTGCTGAAGACCCTCTGGTGTATACAATAGGCACACAAACCTTATACCTGAACGCTGTGAGACTAACTGCTCCCTCGAGCATGGACAATCAGAATGCACTTAACAAATGTGGACTAACTCTGATCAAAATGTGTATTAATAACCCCACATTTACAGGGGTTGTCTCATCTCATAAAATGGGGCATTGTTAGGATATCCCCCCATTGTCTTATAGGTGCAGGTCCCACTGCAACAGATCCCTGCAAAGTGGTGGCTGGAGGATTCCGGTGCGGCCACCACCAAATACTCTCCCCATAGAAGTTAATGGTAGTGCATCATGCATGACCGGCCACCACTCCCATTCACTACTATGGGCCCAAAGGAAATAGGCTCGGCTATTTTTGGTGGCCTGATAGAAATGAATGGAGGGTGGCAACCACCACCACTTCCGGGGCTCCGTTTTTGACATAGGTGTGGGTCTGAGATGAGACAACCACTTTAAAGGGATACATCCATCAAAAAAGTATATTACATTAAAAGCCTATATGTGAATATTCAAGTTAATATTTGGTGGGGGGGAAAAAACAGGGAAGGAGAAGAAGGGTTCTCACATGACCCTAAGAGAAAGTGTGTCTGTGTGTGTGTGTGTGGGGGGGGGGGGGGGGGGGGGGCTTGTCCTGATTGGCTCCCAGGAAGAATGTCATTCTGTGCTGGACTGTGAATGAGGGTCTTCCAATCTTAGGGAGTCATGGAGAATGAAAAAAAAATCATGGACAGTTAGAAATCAATCAAGCTTGTATTCCCCTGCCAGGGAAAGTAAAGGGAAAGGCTAGAATTACAAAGAAGAAGGATTGTGTGTGTAGAATATGAACAAATAATAGTAAAAGTCCAGCTCGCCTGCATCAGCATTTTCAAGAGTGCACGGATGGGATGAGACCCAAGCATATGAACTTAAACGGGAAAAGAAATCCAGCACCTTGTTTTTCTTGCTTGACGGTGTTTATTCCACAAACCAAGTGTACAGCAGTAATAGAACCCTCAAAATGTAAGCCCCAATGCGGTCTACATGTTTCGAACCAGATGGTTGGTTTGTGGAATAAACACAGTCAAGCAAGAAAAACAAAGTGCTGGATTTCTTTTCCCGTTTAAGTAGAATAGCAACACTAGGAAAATAATTTGCTGGTGAGTAGTGTTGAGCGAGCCTGCTCGGCCGAATACCAGTTCGGCTCGAGCATCGCTATGCTCGGCACATGGCGGTACTCGGCCGAGTACCGCATGTGCTCTAGATCAATGCTCGAGTCTCCTCCCTGCATGTTTCGCAGCTGCTTAGCAGCCAATAAAAGTGCAGATAAGTACTGCCCTCACTGTAAATCCAGTAGCCATGTTGGCTACTGGCATTACAGTGATTGGCTGGCCGGAACACGGCCGGAACACGTCTATACAGCACCCGATGACGCGTGTTAAGTTCATTCTAAGTCAGGGAGAGCTGAGGATAGGAAGGGACAGAGAGTGTAGGGAGTATAATCGAATAATAAATTAATAAATTAATAACCTGCACTAAATTGCTCAGTGTTAGGGGGAGCTGTGCATAGGAAGGGACAGACAGTGTAGGGAGTGGAATAGAAAGATTTTTATACAAAAAACTTTTCAGAGACCCAAAAGTCCTTTTAAGGACTGTTGTGTGTGACAGCAGCAATATATATTTTTGGCGGATCCTGCTCTAAATAACGTAATAGGCCGCTGCGGACTGTTAAATTATCCGCGCCACATCTCCTGTTTATAATGTGCGCATCCCTAAAATATCAGTGACATCCAGTGCAGTTGTTCCATAGACGGTTTCCGCTGCAGACAGTTAAATTATCCCCACCACATCTCCTGTTTATAGTGTGCGCATCCCTAAAATATGTGATATCCAGTGATATCCAGTGCAGTTTTTCTGTAGACACTGCGAACTGTGGTACCTGTCCTGTATAACGTTTCCTCATCACAAATACTGTTGTACATTTTTTTGCACATACACGTCCAAATCCTACACTACTGTACGTGTAACATACTTTCAAGAATATATCACATTTAATATGAAGAAGGCGAGCAGTAAGGGACAGGGAAGTGGCCATGATGCTGATGGTGCACACAAAGGCCATGGCCCTGGATGCGGAGAAACTGTGCCTGCTACCAGAGCACAAGAAAAACAATCATCCAAGATACCTAGCTTCATGTCCCAGTTTGCAGGGCGGCGCAGGACACTACACTTGAAGTCAGCCCAGTGCGAGCAGGTGGTTGGTTGGATTGCAGCAGATAATGCTTCCAGTCGATTAAGCACCACCCTGTCTTCAACCAAGTCCAGTCTCAGTAGCCAGGAGCCTAGTCTACACAATCCTCATCCTGATACTCCTTCCTCCCACCATTTATAGTGTGGCCAAACATGTGATCCCACACTCGGATATTCCGAGGAGCTTTTTTCAACGCCATTACTTGATTTGGCCCTCTCGCCAAGCATGCTTGAAGAGGGACATGAGATTTTGTGGCCTGATTCTCAACCTCTTGAGCATCCACAGTCACAAGAACATGAATGTGTTGAACAGCAATTAGAGTTTAATGAGGTGGATGATGATGAGACACAGTTGCCAATGAGTTAACCGCAATTACTGTCTCAAGAGGTTGATGAAGAGGATGAGACACAGTTGGCAATCATTGAGGTTGTGGTTAGGTCAACAAATCAGGAGGATGACCAGAGTGAGGAAGTGGAAGAGGATGTGGTGGACGATGAGGTCACTGACCCAACCTTAGAAGGTGGCAAGCCGAACAAGGATAGCAGTGCAGAGGGGGAAGGATCTGCAGCACCACAACAGGCTGGAAGAGGCAGTGGGGTGGCAAAAGAGAGAAGACGGGCCACACCAAACAGGCCCGCAACTGTTCCACGTAGCACCCCCTTGCGGAAATCTCCCTTGCCAAGGGTAGATGTTCCACAGTATGGCGCTTTTTTGAAGAAAGTGCAGACAACAAATAAATAGTAGTTTGCAACCTGTGACATACAAAAATTAGCTGGGCTGTGAACACTAGCAACCTCACCACCACTAGCATGATCCGGCACATGGCATTCAAGAACCGTAATAAGTTGGACGAACGACTGGGTCCGCAATCTGTGTCTGCGGGTCACACCACTGCCTCCTCTTCCCCTATGTTACGTGCTGGCCAATCCCCTGTCGAAGGCGCAGGCCCGGATGCCTAAAGCTCTGCACCTGGACCTTCGCAAGCACCATCAGTGACTACATCCACTTCCGTGTCCCAGCGCAGCGTCCAAATGTCCTTACCCCAGGCCTTTGAACGCAAGCGAAAATACCAGCCACCCACCCACAGGCCATAGCAAATTACTGGCCCTGGAAATGTTTCCATTTAGACTAGTGGACATTGAGGCCTTCTGCAGCCTGATCTCAGCAGCGGGACGCGTTACTCAGTCCCCAGCCACCACTATTTTTCAAAGTGTGCAGTGCCCGCCTTATACCAATATGTGTCTTGTAATATCATACGAGTATGTGCCCTGACCAACGCAGTTACTGGGAAGGTCTACTTAACCACGGACACATGGACAAGTGCATTCGGCCAGGGACGCTACATTTCCCTGACAGCACACTGGGAGGATGTTGTGGAGGCTGGGAGCGAGTCGTACCCTGGGATTGTTAGCCCTACATCGATCAGGGTTTCCACCAGCACCTACGTTAGTGGCTCCAACCCCCACTTCACCTCCTCCGCCTCCTCCTCCACTTCCACCTCCGAATTATCTATGTGCAGCACCAGTCAGTCATCAGTCGGCAGCTGGAAGGAGTTTAGCACTGCAGTGGGGAAGCGAAAACAGGCCATGCTGAAGCTGATATGCTTAGGGTACAAACAGCACACCGCCACAGAGCTGTGGCAGGGGATAAGAGACCAGACTGAACTGTGGCTCTCGCCACTCAACATTGAACCAGGCAAGGTTGTGTTTGATAATGGCCGTAACTTAGTGACGGCTTTGGAGCTCGGCAAGTTTAGACACATCCCATGCCTTACACATGTCTTCAACCTTGTGGTTCTGCTGTTTCTCAAAACCTACCCCAATTTGCCTGAACTACTGGTGAAGGTGCGCCGCGTGTGTGCACATTTGGCAAAATCATGGTCTAGGGTTACATCCAGTATGGGGGTGTGCGAGGGATCTGCAGGGTGGAAGGCAACATCAATAGTCTAAAATACCAAGAAATCTTAGCTGCCTCTTATATTCCCAACCATAAAAAAGGCCAAATTCTGCAGCAGGATGGTGCTCCATCGCATACTTCCATCTCCACATCAAAGTTCCTTAAGGCGAAGAAGATCAAGATGCTCCAGGATTGGCCAGCCCAGTCACCAGACATGAACATCATTGAGCATATGTGGTGTAGGATGAAAGAGGAAGCATGGAAGACGAAACCAAAGAATATTGATGAACTCTGGGAGGCATGCAAGACTGTTTTCTTTGCTATTCCTGATGACTTCATCAATAAATTGTATGAATCCTTGCCAAACCGCATGGATGCTGTCCTTCAAGCTCATGGAAGTCATACAAGATATTAAATTTGGATCTCACAGCACCACTACTTAATTTGCTGACATATTTTTGGATTTGCAGTAAAGTTGTTCAATTTCTGTATAGGCGACAAAACTTTTGTCTTGCCAAAATTTGACCTTTCTGTCTTGAGTAAATGATCAATCTTTTTTCAGTGAAACGAATTTATTTCAGTGCATTAAACATCATTTGGGAGGGCTTTAGCTTTTCATATGAGCTATTTCTAACACCAATTGATTAATTAAAAGTCAGGTTAATAGCAGGTTTTTCTACAAAATAGAGAAGCGACAAGACTTTTGTCAGGGACTGTACTTCTTGACTCCACCAGACGAAAGTGGCTGAACATAAAGGCACTTTAAATGTGTTGTTTATTATGTACTGAATACACTGTATTCACATGGACCCCTTCCACCACAAACAAGAGTATATGGTTGAATCTTTTTTTTCTCATCCTCCTCCTCCTCTTCCATCATATCAACATGCTTATTCATCACATATAATTCCCTCGCATATATGCACTTCAAATATATTGTTTTACAGGGTCAGCTCAGCTGCAGGCCCTCGCATATAATTTTTTAGAGGGTCAGCTCAGTGGCAGGCCCTCGTATAAAATTTTTTAGAGGTTCAGCTCACCAGCAGACCTTCATCTACAATCTTTTACTGGGTCAGCTCACCAGCAGGCCTGCACCTCAAATCTTTTACAGGGTCAGCTCGCCAGCAGGCCCGCGATTCAAACCTTTTACAGGGTCAATTCACCAGCAGGCCCGCGACTCAAACCTTTTACAGGGTCAACTCACCAGCAGGCCCACACCTCAAATCTTTTACAGGGTCAGCTCACCTGAATGCCCTTGAATAAAAAAAATTATAGGGTCAGCTCACCAGCAAGCCTTCACCTACAATCTTTTACTGGGTCAGCTCACCAGCAGGCCCGCACATAAAAGCTTTTACAGGGTCAGCTCACCAGCAGGCCCACACCTGAAATCTTTTACAGGGTCAGCTCACCAGCAGGCTTGCAACTCAAACCTTTTACAGGGTCAACTCACCAGCAGGCCCACACCTCAAATCTTTTACAGGGTCAGCTCACCTGAATGCCCTTGAATAAAAAAAATTATAGGGTCAGCTCACCAGCAAGCCTTCACCTACAATCTTTTACTGGGTCAGCTCACCAGCAGGACCGCACATAAAAGCTTTTACAGGGTCAGCTCACCAGCAGGCCCACACCTGAAATCTTTTACAGGGTCAGCTCACCAGCAGGCTTGCAACTCAAATCTTTTGCAGGGTCAACTCACCCGCGATTCAAACCTTTTACAGGGTCAATTCACCAGCAGGCCCGCGACTCAAACCTTTTACAGGGTCAACTCACCAGCAGGCCCACACCTCAAATCTTTTACAGGGTCAGCTCACCTGAATGCCCTTGAATAAAAAAAATTATAGGGTCAGCTCACCAGCAAGCCTTCACCTACAATCTTTTACTGGGTCAGCTCACCAGCAGGCCCGCACATAAAAGCTTTTACAGGGTCAGCTCACCAGCAGGCCCACACCTGAAATCTTTTACAGGGTCAGCTCACCAGCAGGCTTGCAACTCAAACCTTTTACAGGGTCAACTCACCAGCAGGCCCACACCTCAAATCTTTTACAGGGTCAGCTCACCTGAATGCCCTTGAATAAAAAAAATTATAGGGTCAGCTCACCAGCAAGCCTTCACCTACAATCTTTTACTGGGTCAGCTCACCAGCAGGACCGCACATAAAAGCTTTTACAGGGTCAGCTCACCAGCAGGCCCACACCTGAAATCTTTTACAGGGTCAGCTCACCAGCAGGCTTGCAACTCAAATCTTTTGCAGGGTCAACTCACCTGAAGGCCCTCGCATAAAATTTTTAGAGGGTCAGCTCACCTGCAGGCCCGCACCTCAATTCTTTTACAGGGTCAGCTCACCTGAATGTTCTCGCATCTAATTTTTTTGAGGGTCAGCTCACCTGCAGGCCCTTGCATATAATGTTTTACAGGGTCAGCTCACCAGCAGCTCACCAGCAGGCCTGCACCTAAAATCTTTTACTGGGTCAGCTCACCTGCAGGCCCTCACCAAATTATACCTAATAGGTAATTTGCACGCATGCTGCCTTGCTTGGATGTGGTAGCCGTTTCTCAGGCTCCCTCTCCGGAATCAAACACTGATTCCCCGTTACCCGTATTTACAATGATTTGCGATGACAATAACATTGAAAGTTGATAGGCCAGACATCCGAATTGATCGTCGCCATCACGTGCGATCGGCCCCAGGTTAACTAGAGTCACCAAAGCGGCAGCAGGCCCTCACCTTTAATGTTTTAGATGGTCAGATCAGCAGGCCCTTGATCAAAATGTTTTTGAGGGTCACTAGCAGAGCATCAATCATAATTTTTCAAGGGTGTGTATGATGCCCTCCTTTATGTGTAATGAAGGGTGTATTGGATTGCCGGTTCCTTGTCATTTTTTGCCGCCCTTTCACTTAGTGCATAGGCTTTATGAATGTAGGAGTCCCACTACATGAACATATGTACCACAATGTGATTGAGGCCCTCCTTTATGTGATATACAGGTTGTATCGGATTGCGTCTTCCTTGTAATTTTTGGCAACATTTGCACTTTTATATACAAGTAAATATACAGTAAAGAATGTTTCCTATCAATTTTTCCTTTAAAATCGATTTTCTATTTGGTTTTGTACGTATTATTGTCAGTCTGTAAAAGTGGCGTACTATTTGGACAACATCGTTCCTGGCAGTGACCTGCAAGTCCAAGATGCATCTAGACATCCTCCCCATGCTGTTACAAAACCATTTTGGTGGTGTTTCCATAAATTTCTGACATTTTCCTTTGAACCAGGCACCCTCCCCTCTTCAGAGCAGGGGGTACCTGGTTTAATGCTCGGGTTCTCCCATTGACTTCCATTATACTCTGGTGCTCGGTCGAGCGCCCGAACATCCAGATGTGTTCGGCCCGAGCTGGTGAGTGTTAATTCAAATTCAGGAGATAGGAGGGAACCGTCAGGTAATTACTTACCATGGCTTGTAGCCATGAGGAGTGCTCAGGTGTCCCCCTGGGCATTGTCCCACTAGGAAGTTTCCCTGTAGAGTCTATGGCCAGACCATTCCTGGTTATCAGAGGAAAGTAGCATGTTTCCCACCTTTCAATTCATGTAGTTCTCCGTTCTCTGACTGTAGGCTCTCTGTAAATGTCCACAAGCTTTTTTTTAAAAAAAAACTCTCTCTCCAGTAATACAGTAAATAGAAAACAGGGATGAAGACTGAAGATGGGAAAGCTCCTATGATGCCATGTAAATAAGGATGTCTTGCATGTCTGATTGCTGTGTTGTCACTTTTCAGGGGGAAAAAATAAACTGTGAAAATAGTGCAATAACACAACTGTGTCTCTTTCAGTCTCTGAATCAGATGGAGTCCCAGAGATTGGACCCCCATTTTTTTAAATAAAGTAATGACATATTCTAATGATAAAAGAATGGAATTCGCCTTGAAGCTGTAACTAATTGTGCGTCGAGCCCATGTGGAGCTGTAGTGGAGGATGGGATTGGTAGCGGCTCTGACTATAGGATGTGTTACAGTGGTTTCCCTCGGGCCGTTGCTCCCTGGGGCCAGTGCAGTGAGGAGAGGGTGAACTCTTTATCTCCTATGTGCACTTCCTGTTGTTGGGACTCCTGTCTGATGGTAGTTTTGGAGTGCCTTTGATGTTGGTGGTTGTAAAGGTTCCTGGAAGAAGCTGTAGTAGTGCAATGGCCAGAGAATGGTATGGTAGGAATAAAAAATAAAAAATAAAACAGGCCAGAGGTAGAAGTATAAATTTCACTCTTTACTTGAGTGCAAAATAGTAGTTGTAGTATATCCAACAATAATCTGTACACGGTGCAAATCATTTTCTCAGATGGTGAGGCATAGAGACTGACAAAGTAGAAAATGAGAACACTCTTGGTATGCTATCTTGCTAAAGTCACTCTCACTAAAATCTTTGGCTGGCCACTGTAATCTGACAATTATGGCTGTAGTGTACACTGTGCGATTCAGGCTTTAAAAGTTGTGTGATGGGTGTTAACCGTAGTCTCTCACAAGCATCTGCATATCTGTAGTCACAGGTTACCTTGCTGACTCCCACACTTTAGACATGCAGATTCCAAGTTCTTCTTTCTTTCTCTTTATTGCTGTATCACAGAGTTCGGTTAGTCTCTGTATCCTAAAGCCTAAGAAGTAGGAGCACATGGACTTGCTTCCTCTCTCCTCACTCACTAGACTAAAACTCCCTCTCTAGGAAGTTGGACTAGCCCAGTAAAGGGCAAACTGCGGCTCTCCAGCTGTCGTAAAACTACAAATTCCATCATATCCTGCTGTAGGCTGATAGCTGTAGGCAGACTCAGCATACTGGGAGTTGTAGATTTACAACAGCTGGAGAGCCACAGTTTGCCAATCCTTGGACTAGCCCACTCCTGGCAAGAGGGGAGGAACCGGATGGCAAAACCTGTCCTTCACAACCATATTAGGTCATGCAGGGTGTACATACATTACATTACATTGCATAACAATACAAACTATCTGCAGATACCCTCTGTATGGGGTATAGAAAATGGTGTAAAATTAGTATTTACTAGTTAAAAACAGTTTAGTTAGTGTTAGTGAAATAAATGACATTTTAGCTCCGGTAATTTTAATTTTAGATTTTAAAATACATAGTTTAAAAGCTGATTCTAAATTTGGTTATTTAGTTTTCTTGCACAGTGCCACTACGCTACCGATTAAATTTAGAAGTCTTTTTGTGTTTTTTTTTATTATCAGTCCAAAAAATACTTTCACCTTTGTGCCAGCTTATTCTCTGTGCTCTTTTATCCAGAATTAAACCCAGAATAAAATTCCATTTAGGATTTACTTTTTTGCTACAAATCTTCAGCAATATCTTATCTCAGCTTTTTCATTTCTGAAACAATCACATACATTTTCAAATGCTTAATCCCTTGTGTTCACAAAGCATACAGTATGAAAGGATTTATCAAGAAAGCACACACAACAAAGATTCTATTGCACAGGCAATACAACAGTTGGATAAACTGTGCCACAAAACGCTAATGAAGTGTCCCAGACAAGATAGACCAGATACACGGTTATCATTCAAGCTTTAAATGCTGTCTTTTTGTAGGGATTATCCACCTTCTAGGTAGAAAATGGTTAATTATAATGATAACTAGTGTTGATCGCAAATATTCTAATAGCAAATTTTTATCCCGAATATCGGCATTTCGAAAATTCGCGAAGATTTAGAATATAGTGCTATATCTTCGTAATTGTGAATATTCTAGATTTTTTTCATCAGTACCCTCCTGCTTCTTGCTTGTAGGGCCAATGAGAAGGCTGCAATGTCTTTGTCTGAGCTTAGCAACATCCCTAGCAACCAATAGGAAAGTTGCCTACCCCTTACTATATAAGAAACTCCCCAGCAGCCATTTTCTGCAGTTTTTTGCAGTTCTGAGAGAGACAGCAGTGTCATTGCTGTGCTCTGTGCTTTGCTGTGTCATTTACATTGCTCAGTCAATTACATTAGATAGTTAGTTTGCTCATATATATAATACAGATAGTTAGTGGAAGATAGTCAGTCTAGGTTAGATAGTGATATAGTGTAGCTGATAGGTTCCAGTGCAGGGTGTAAGGTAGTGTGATAGGAATTACTGTACTGTGCATTTGTTCCAGTCTCAGGAAAATTCTAGCAGCTTGAAAAATGTAGCAATACGCAAGTATTAGATTGCTGATTTTCGCAATCAAGAAAATAATGACTGGAGATAACAAATTCTAGAATTTGCAAATGTATTGACAATATTAGGGCAAAAATTCACGAAATATTGCGAAGACGAATATTGCCTAGGCTGCCTATCACTAATGATAACCAAAGACAATCACACAATGCAGCAAATAAAAATTGTTTAAAATTGTACTAGATGAATAAACTTTTTAAAATGTAAATGTCTTTAACCCCTTCCCGCCCAGCACCGTAATAGTACGGCGCAGCGGGACGTGACTAGCATAGTACTATTGCGTTGTGCTGATTAGGCGGGTGCAGGAGCTGCGCCCGCCCGATCAGTGTCGGGGTCTGGCAGTCACTGATAGCCGGACCCCTGATGTTATCACCAATGCCGGTGCTTCAACCCTTGATGTGGCGCAGTTAGCGCTGACCGCGGCACCTGCGATTGGGATCGGAGCAGCCATCGGGTCCAAGAAGCTGCTGTGACGGGGACCCGATGTCAGGGAAGGCAGCCCGATGCCTTCCTTAGGCATCGTGGCTGCCTTCCATGTAAGGGTCCATTCACACGTCTGTATGTGTTTTGCGGATCCGCAAATTGTGGATCCGCAAAACTCGGAAACCGGCAATGTGCGTTCCGCATTTTGCAGACCGCACATCACTGGCACTCTCATAGAAAATGCCTTTTCTTGTCCGCTATTGTGGACAAGAATAGGACATGTTCTATTTTTTTTGTGGAACGGAACTGCGGATCCGGAAGTACGGATCCACAAATGCCGATGCGGACAGCACATTCCGGCCCCATTTAAATGAATGGGTCCGCACCTGTTCCGAAAATTGCAGAACAGATGCGGACCCATTTTGTGGACGTGTGAATGGACCCTAACCCTGTGAGATCTAGCCCCCTGGATCTCACAGTAAGCAGGCTGTAAGTGTATTAGTCTGGTAATACACTTAGGCCTGGTTCACACCTGAGCGTTTTACAGCGCGTTCGAACGAGCTGTAAAACTCCCTACGCCCAAAAAAGTACAGGAGCTTCTTTGGGGCATATTGTCGCGCTTTCGCGCCCATAGACTTCATTGGCCGCCTCTGTGGTCAATCGCAAGAACGCACGTACGATACGCATTTCCTATTTCCAAAAACGCGCTGTAATGCGCCCCGAAAACGTCCGACAAAAACGTGCGTGAAACGCGCGTATCAAATACGCTCAAGTGTGAACCAGGCCTTATAGCCAATGCATCACAATACAAAAGTATTGTAATGCATTGTAAAGGGGATCAGACCACCTAAAGTTGAAGTCCCAGAATGGCACAAAAAAAGTGGAAAAAAAAGTTTAATAAATAACGTTTTACAAAAAATTTTAAAGTTTCAAGTGAAAAAAAAAAGGTGCCCTTTTCTTAAAATAAAGGAAATAAAAAAAGGAAAAAAATAGGGAAAAAAAGAAAAGTAGACATATTAGGTATCACTGCGTCTGTATCGACTGGCTCTATGAAAATAGCGCCCAAAAAAAAAAAAAAAAAACTATGTCTCTCAGACTATGGAGACACTAAAACATGATTTTTTGGTTTTCAAAAATGCTGTTATTGTGTAAAACTTAAATAGTTAAAAAACAATTATACATATTAGGTATTACCGCATCTGTGAGAACCTGCTGTATAAAAATATCACATAACTAACCCCTCAGGTGATCATCGTAAAAAAATAAAAACAGAGTAAAAAAAGCCATTGATTTTGTCACCTTACATCACAAAAATTGTAATACCAAGCGATCAAAAAGTGATACGCACCCCAAAATCATACCAATCAAACTGATCTCATTTCACAAAAAATTTGACCCTACCTAAGACATTGTCGAAAAACTAAGAAAACTATGGCTCTCAGAATATGGAAACACGAAAACATGATTCTTTTTTGTTTAAAAAATGCTGTTATTGTGTAAAACTTAAATAAAAAAGTATACATATTAGGTAACCCCTCAGATGGACACCGTCAATTTTTTTTTTAAAACTGCTATTGTGCTAAAGTGAAATAAATAAAAAAGCAGACATATTAGGTATTGCTCCGTCCATAACAACCTTCTCTATAAAAAAAACATATGACCTCAGGTGAACACCGTAAAAAAAAAAATTCAATGGTGTTAAAAAACAAACAAACATTTTTTGTCATCTTACATCACAAGAAGTGTAATAGCAAGCGATCAAAATGACATACAGATGTAGCAGTGTTAACACACATGCTTTATGAGACATGTTATCTAAACTAAATGCAACTAAATAGGTTAAGCAATTGCTTTTTAATGGCTTTTGTTTCAAGATAACTCGATGAGTTAAGACATTTGAGCTAAGAGTGTGTGTGTTACCCCTGCTACATCTGTATGCACCATAAAATAGTACCAATCAAACCATCATCTCATACCGAAAATAAATGAGCCCTTATATAAGACAGTCGCCAAAAAAAATGTATTAAAACTATGGCTTTCAGAATATGGAGACACTAAAAAAATATTTTCTTTTTCAAAAATGCTTTATTATGTAATACTGAAACAATCAATCAAACAGTCACCTCATCCCGCAAAAAATTAGACCCTACCTAAGACAATCTGTCAAAAAATAAAAAAGCTTTCACTCTCAGACAATGGAGACACTAAAATATGTTGTTGTTTTTTTTGCTTCAAAACAGCTATTATTGTGCTAAAGTGAAATTAATTAAAAAAAATGAACACTGTAAATAACAAAAGATAAAAACAGTGCCAAAACAGCTATTTTTTGTTACCTTGCCTCACAAAGAGTGTAATATACACTCACCTAAAGAATTATTAGGAACACTTGTTCTATTTCTCATTAATGCAATTATCTAGTCAACCAATCACATGGCAGTTGCTTCAATGCATTTAGGGGTGTGGTCCTGGTCAAGACAATCTCCTGAACTCCAAACTGAATGTCAGAATGGGAAAGAAAGGTGATTTAAGCAATTTTGAGCGTGGCATGGTTGTTGGTGCCAGACGGGCCGGTCTGAGTATTTCACAATCTGCTCAGTTACTGGGATTTTCACGCACAACCATTTCTAGGGTTTACAAAGAATGGTGTGAAAAGGGAAAAACATCCAGTATGCGGCAGTCCTGTATGCCTTATGGATGCTAGAGGTCAGAGGAGAATGGGCCGGCTGATTCAAGCTGATAGAAGAGCAACGTTGACTGAAATAACCACTCGTTACAACCGAGGTATGCAGCAAAGCATTTGTGAAGCCATAACACGCACAACCTTGAGGCGGATGGGCTACAACAGCAGAAGACCCCACCGGGTACCACTCATCTCCACTACAAATAGGAAAAAGAGGCTACAATTTGCACGAGCTCACCAAAATTGGACTGTTGAAGACTGGAAAAATGTTGCCTGGTCTGATGAGTCTCGATTTCTGTTGAGACATTCAAATGGTAGAGTCCGAATTTGGCGTAAACAGAATGAGAACATGTATCCATCATGCCTTGTTACCACTGTGCAGGCTGGTGGTGGTGGTGTAATGGTGTAATGGTGTGGGGGATGTTTTCTGGGCACACATTAGGCCCCTTAGTGCCAATTGTGCATCGTTTAAATGCCACGGGCTACCTGAGCATTGTTTCTGACCATGTCCATCCCTTCATGACCACCATGTACCCATCCTCTGATGGCTACTTCCAGCAGGATAATGCACCATGTCACAAAGCTAGAATCATTTCAAATTGGTTTCTTGAACATGATAATGAGTTCACTGTACTAAAATGGCCCCCACAGCCACCGGATCTCAACCCAATAGAGCATCTTTGGGATGTGGTGGAACGGGAGCTTCGTGCCCTGGATGTGCATCCCTCAAATCTCCATCAACTGCAAGATGCTATCCTATCAATATGGGCCAACATTTCTAAAGAATGCTATCAGCACCTTGTTGAATCAATGCCATGTAGAATTAAGGCAGTTCTGAAGGCAAAAGGGGGTCCAACACCGTATTAGTATGGTGTTCCTAATAATTCTTTAGGTGAGTGTAGAACAGCCAAAAATCATATGTACCCTAAAATAGTACCAGCAAAACTGCCATCTTATCCCGCAGTTTACAAAAAAACATATGGCGTTCCTTTCCTTCTGCGCCCTGCCGTGTGCCCGTAGCCCTGTACAGCAGTTTACGACCACATATGGGGTGTTTCTGTAAATTACAGAATCAGGGCAATAAATATTGAGTTTTGTTTGGCTGTTAACTCTTGCTTTGTTAGCTGAAAAAAAAATTGATTAAAATGGAAAACAGGCCGATGAAGGCCCCCGGTGGCTGTTTTCGGAAGTGCCTGCTCCCAGTGATCGCATTTGTTTTAGACCGGCTCGCGGCACAAGCACAGGTAATGGCTTACCTGTGCATTGCCGGACTTGTGAGTTAAGATGGCAGCCCGCATGTGTTTGCTGGCAAACACTGCGAACTGGCCATCACTGGTTAACAACACGTATCTACCCTGAGTATCTCTATGAGAATCTATCTATATCCACTAACCCAGACCTGGGGGGAATCTGTAAATGCTTTATTATGTATTGGTATGTTACGGTATGTTTAGGCTGCGTTCAAGCAGAAGAGGTGTGGTTGGCAATGGTTGGCAGGAACAGGGATAACCACCCTGTTCCACCACTCTTGGTAGGAGGGAGCTTGTCAGGAGGGGGTGTTCCTAAGTGAATGGGTCCGCATCCGTGATGCAGGGAGAACACGGCCGGTAGAGATGGCCTTGCGGTTCGCCCAGCAGTCGATTCACGGCGAACTTTCCATGTTCACGATTGGCCGAACATGCGAACATATGGCGATGTCTGCCGGCGCCATATTCTTTTGCATTGCGTCAAACTTTGACCCATGGCACACACATCAGGTGGGACAGGACAGCTAATTGAGATGTTTCAGCACATGGACACACCCCTACCCTATAACAGAACCTGATCTGGCAGCCATTTTACAATCTGTGTTTCGCCAGTGTAGGAAGAGGTTGCTTTGTGCAGCAGGGACAAACTGTTAGGGACACCAAACGCTAGCTAATAGAGCCACAAAAGTCCTTTTAAGGACTGGTATAGGTGTGCTATAGATAGTTGTGATATACTGAGGGTGTGAAATACTTAGAATATACTTTCCAACATAGAAAGTATATAGTGCATTTGTACTGTGCAGCAGTTCTGTGTGGTTTTGCTGTGTTACCGCAGGTATAAAGAGGGACAAGCGCTATTGGAACAACTATTTGCAACGGGTATGATATACAGATGTAGCAGGGGTAACACTCACACATATAACTCAAATTTCTTAACTCATTGCGTTATCTTGAAACAAAAAAACAGATTGAGGGGTGCGATATACCTGCTTTCACCAAATATTGATTGAGGCCCTCGATATACCTGCTTCCACAGAATACTGATTGAGGGGTGCAATATACCTGCTTCCACCAAATATTGATTAAGGGGTTCTATATACCTGCTTCCACAAAATATTGATGGAGGGGTGCGATACACCTGCTTCCACAAATTACTGATTAAGGGGTTTGATATGCCTGCTTCCACAAAATACTGATAGAGGGGTGCGATATACCTGCTTCCACCAAATATTTATTAAGGCATTCCATATACCTGCTTTCACAAAATACTGATTGAGCGGTTTGATATACCAGCTTCCACCAAATACTGATTGAGGACTGCGATACAACTGCTTCCACAAAATACTGATTGAGGGGTGCGATATACCTGCTTCCACCAAATATTGATTAAGGGGTTCTATATACCTGTTTCCACAAAATACTGATTGAGGAGTGAGATATACCTGCTTCCACCAAATATTGAATAAAGGATTTTATATACCTGTTTCCACAAAATACTGATTGAGGGGTTCTATATACCTGTTTCCACAAAATACTAATTAAGGTGATTGATATACCTGCTTCCACCAAATATTGATTGAGGCCTGCAATACACCTGCTTCCGCAAAATACTGATTAAGGGGATTGATATACCTGCTTCCACCAAATATTGATTGAGGCCTGCGATAAACCTGCTTCCACAAAATACTGATTAAGGGGTTTGATATACCTTCTTCCACAAAATATAGATTGAGGGGTGTGATATACCTGCTTCCACCAAATATTGATTAAGGGGTTCTATATACCTGCTTCCACAAAATACTGATTGAGGGGTGAAATATACCTGCTTCCAACAAATATTGATTAAAGGGGTTGTGATATACCTGCTTCCACCAAATATTGATTAAGGGGTTCTATATACCTGCTTCCACAAAATACTGATTGAGGGGTGAAATATACCTGCTTCCAACAAATATTGATTAAAGGGGTTGTCCGGGTTCAGAGCTGAACCCGGACATACCTCCATTTTCAGCCCGGCAGCCCCCCTGACATGAGCATCGGAGCAGTTCATGCTCCGATGCTCTCCTTTGCCCTGCGCTAAATTGCACAGGGCAAAGGCATTTTTAGGAGTTCCGGTGACGTACCGGGCTCTCCATGGGGCTGACAGGAACCCCGGTGACGTCACCGGCACTGATGGGCGGGATTTAGCTCTGCCCTAGCCTAGCTAAAGCCCGCCCCTCAGAGCCGGTGACGTCACCGAACAGACTGCCGGGCGGAAGTTACCGCCCGGCAGTGTGTTATTGAAAACAAAAAAGACTGTGCCCTGCGCGATTTAGCGCAGGGCACGGGAGCGCATCGGAGCATGAGATGCTCCGATGCTAGCCTCAGGGGGGCTGCCTGGGTGAAAAAAAGGGTATATCCGGGTTCAGCTCTGAACCCGGACAACCCCTTTAAGGGTTTCTATATACCTGCTTCCACAAAATACTGATTAAGGGGATTGGTATACCTGCTTTCACCAAATATTGATTAAGGGGTTTGATATACCAGCTTCCACAAAATACTGATTAAGTGGTGCGATATACCTGCTTCAATAAAATACTGATTAGGGGGCTCTATATACCTATTTCCACAAAATACTGATTGAGGGGTTCTATATAACTGCAACCACAAAATACTGATTAATGGGATTGATATACAATCTTCCACAAAATATTGATTGAGGCCTGCGATACACCTGATTTAAAAAAAATAATGATTAAGGTGATTGATATACTGTCATGGTCTTACCTTCTTGCTGTTCTCCTTCGTTTGACATGTGCTGGCGGCCATCTTGGTTTCTGGGTTTCTTGTGGCCTTCCACCCTGCGGCTCCTCCTTCCCACTGGGAGGAGCTGGATGCCTAGCTCATATATATAGGAGGTCTGTGGCTTCAGTTCCTTGCTTGGTCCTCTTGTGTTCACATGCTTCTAAGACTGCTGCTGCTTCTGGTTCCTGATCCTGGCTTCGTCTGACTACCCTGCTGGTTCCTGATCCTGGCTTCGTCTGACTACCCTGCTGGTTCCTGATCCTGGCTTCGTCTGACTACCCTTCTGGTTCCTGACCTCTGGCTTCGCAAAGACTCTGCTCGGTTTCACCATCCGTTTGGACTTTTGCTTTACAGCTTTATTTTCAATAAAGCCTTCTTATTTTCACTTATCTCTTGTTGTACGTCTGGTTCATGGTTCCGTGACATTAGGACCAAGCCATGAATTCTGACGGTACAGGGCCATCCTCGCTACCCACGCTGGTTGCCAGACTTGATCAGCAGGATCACCTGTTGGGTCGGTTCGCTGTGGTGTTGCAAACCCTGCTTGAACGCACGGCTCATTTCGCTCCCGTTGCCGATGGGTCGGTTGTCGCTCCTGGGCTCGCTCCTACTGCCGCTCCGGTTGTTGCGCCAGAGTCTACCCCGACACCTGTTGTTGCGCCTGCGGTGTTTCGGGGTATGACCGGTTCTGCCCCTCTTCCACAGCGCTTTGGGGGAGAGCCAACTCAGTGCCGAGGTTTCCTTAACCAGGTGGGCATTTATTTCGAGTTGCTGCCACATGCCTTTCCCACTGAGAGATCAAAGGTGGGCTTCTTGATCTCGCTGCTCTCGGACAAGGCCTTGGCCTGGGCCAGCCCTTTATGGGAGAACAACAATCCGGTGGTTGCCGAGTTTTCCGGTTTTGTTGCTTCTCTTCGGAAGGTATTCGATGTGCCGGCTCGTGCTGCCTCTGCTGCGAAGCTCCTTATGTCCATCAGACAGGGTTCACGATCCGTAGCTGAATACGCCATTGAGTTTCGTACCCTGGCAGCAGAGGTGGGCTGGAATAATGAGGCTCTGGTCGCTGCTTTCTCTCATGGTCTCTCGGATGCCTTGAAGGATGAGGTTGCAGCTAAGGACCTACCAGTTGAGCTCGAGTCTCTTATTTCTTTCCTGATTTTGATTGACACCAGACTCAGGGAGAGACCTTCCTTTAAGGAGAACCTGCGGAGGTCTTCTAACAGATTGGTGCCTACGTTTGCTGTCCCACCCGTGCCTCCCTCTCCTCCGTGCCTCCCTCCCACGCCTCCTGGGGATGACTTGTCTGGGGGTGAACCCATGCAGCTGGGGTTTGCTCGCCTGTCCGAGGGGGAGAGGGCACTCCGGAAACGCGAGGGCCGATGCATGTACTGTGGTCTCGGTGGGCATTTTCGGTTGGCATGTCCGAACCGTCCGGGAAAACGCTCGTACCTGAGATCCTGTCGGGGGCAGATCTTGGGTGGAGTCTCCTCGTCCCCGGTTTCCCGTGTTGACAAACCACTGATCACTGTTGTCCTCTCCTGGGTCGGGGGCTCGGTGACGACCCAGGCGTTGGTGGACTCTGGTGCTGGTGGTTTGTTCATTGATAGTGTGTTCGCTGCCGCCAATTCCATTCCTCTGCAGGCTCGAGGTTCCCCACTGGCTCTTGAGGCGATAGACGGCAGACCCCTTCTGCCGCCACACGTGACTCATGAGACCCTTCCAGTGGGGATAGCCATTGGTGCCGTTCACAGAGAGTCGGTCTGCCTCCAGGTTATTTCGTCTCCACACTACTCGGTGGTCTTGGGGTACCCCTGGCTCCAGAAGCATAATCCGACTTTCGATTGGAGATCGGTCGAGATCCTCTCGTGGTCACCGCAGTGTGGGGCTAGTTGCATCCATGGGTCTGTCAAGTTGCTGTGTACTTCCTCGGACTCTCTGTTGCCTCCTGAATACGAGGAGTACCGGGATGTATTCGATAAGGTGTGCGCGGTTGCCCTACCTCCGCACCGCCCATACGATTGTGCCATAGAGTTACAATCTGGTGCCGTTCCTCCTCGTGGCAAAGTCTATCCACTGTCGGTAGCGGAGAATGAGGCCATGGAGGAGTACGTGAGGGAGGCGCTTTCACGCGGACACATTCGCAAATCTTCGTCCCCGGCAGGGGCTGGATTTTTCTTTGTGAAAAAGAAGGGCGGTGAGTTGAGGCCTTGCATCGATTACAGGGGTCTCAATCGCATCACGATCAAGAACGCTTACCCGATACCCTTGATTTCCGAGCTGTTCGATCGCCTTAAAGGGGCCACGGTCTTTACCAAACTCGACCTGAGGGCGGCATATAACCTGGTAAGGATCAAGGCGGGCGATGAGTGGAAGACCGCGTTTAACACCAGGACCGGTCATTACGAATCCTTGGTTATGCCCTTTGGGTTGTGCAATGCGCCCGCAGTCTTTCAGGAATTCATCAACGATGTTTTCCGTGACCTGTTGCAGCAGTGTGTGGTGGTCTATTTGGATGACATCTTGGTATATTCTGAATCCATGGAGGCCCACATTCTGGATGTCAGACGAGTGTTGCAACGGTTACGAGAGAACAAGCTGTTCGGTAAGCTTGAGAAATGCGAATTTCACCGATCCCAGGTAACCTTCTTAG
Source organism: Bufo bufo (assembly GCF_905171765.1). Lineage (NCBI taxonomy): Eukaryota > Metazoa > Chordata > Amphibia > Anura > Bufonidae > Bufo > Bufo bufo. The sequence continues at coordinate 367,385,516 of NC_053390.1, read as the reverse complement.
GTTACATCATTTCCGCTGAGGGGTTCTCCATGGATCCTGAGAAGGTTTCGGCTGTCTTACAGTGGCCCCAGCCCAGTGGTCTTCGTCCCCTGCAGCGCTTTTTGGGCTTCGCCAATTATTATCGGAAGTTCATCAGGGACTTTTCCATGCTGGCCAAGCCTCTCACGGATCTGGCCAGGAAGGGCAGTAATTCCCAGGTCTGGCCGCTCGAGGCCATCCGAGCTTTTGAGGCCCTAAAGTCCGCCTTTGTGTCGGCTCCAATTCTGTCGCATCCCAACCCTGGGTTGCCCTTTGTCCTCGAGGTGGACGCGTCTGAGATGGGAGTAGGCGCCCTTCTGTCTCAGCGTAGAACACCAGAGGGTCCTCTGCTTCCTTGTGGGTTTTACTCCCGGAAACTGTCTTCCGCGGAGTGCAACTATCAGATTGGTGACAGGGAGTTATTGGCCATCGTGCAGGCCCTTAAAGAATGGAGGCACTTGCTCGAGGGTTCGGTGGTTCCGGTTCTCATCCTGACGGACCACAAGAATCTGACCTACCTTTCTGAGGCCAAGAGATTGACACCACGTCAGGCCAGATGGGCTCTGTTCTTGTCACGTTTTAATTACGTGGTCTCCTACCTACCCGGTTCCAAGAACATCAGGGCGGATGCCTTATCACGGCAGTACTCTGAGCTGTCCAGGGAGGAGTCGATTCCGACTTCGGTCATACCTCCGAATCAGATCCTGGCCGCCATTCGCACCAGCCTGACCTCTCCCCTGGGTGAGCAGATTTTGGCGGCTCAATCTGGTGCTCCCTCTGGGAGACCCAACGGCAGATGTTTTGTGCCTGAGGAGTTGCGCACTCGGTTGTTGCGAACCTACCATAACTCCAAGACCGCGGGGCATCCTGGAAAGAATCAGCTGTCCTGGGCTGTTTCACGTCTGTTCTGGTGGCCTTCCCTACGTTCCGACATCGCCGCATATGTAGCGGCATGCTCCGTTTGTGCCCAGAGTAAGTCCCCTCGGCACCTTCCGTTGGGCCTTCTGCAACCCATAGCCACCGGGGAGCGCCCATGGTCACACCTGGGGATGGATTTCATTGTGGACCTCCCTGCATCCCGAGGCCATACGGTCATTCTCATGATTGTGGATCGGTTTTCCAAAATGTGCCACTGTGTTCCTCTCAAGAAGTTACCCTCTGCACAAGAGTTGGCCACGATTTTTGCCAGGGAGGTCTTCCGGTTGCACGGTTTGCCCAAGGAGATTGTGTCGGATCGGGGGAGTCAGTTTGTGTCCAGGTTCTGGCGCGCCTTTTGCTCCCAGTTGGGGATTCATCTCTCCTTCTCCTCGGCCTACCACCCTCAGTCCAATGGGACCGCAGAACGATCCAATCAGGCCTTGGAGCAATTCCTTCGTTGCTATGTCTCCGATCACCAAGACAATTGGGTTGACCTCCTGCCTTGGGCTGAGTTTGCCATGAACACGGCGGTGAACTCTTCCTCTGGGACGTCTCCCTTCATGGCCAATTATGGGTTCCAACCTGCCGTGTTACCGGAGGTATTCTCTCCCCAGGATATTCCGGCTGTGGAGGATCACCTTTCCGTCCTACGTGCTTCTTGGGTACAGATCCAGAAGTCCCTTGAGGTCTCTGCGCAGCGCCAGAGACTCCAGGCTGATCGCAGACGAGCGCCTGCTCCTTCCTACCAGGTCGGAGACCGTGTATGGTTGTCCACCCGCAACCTCAACCTTCGAGTGCCCACTCCCAAGCTGGCGCCTCGCTTTGTTGGTCCCTTCCGAGTGCTTCGCAGGGTAAACCCGGTAGCCTATGCCCTTGCGCTTCCTCCTGGCATGCGGATCTCCAACGTGTTTCATGTCTCCCTGTTGAAGCCACTGGTGTGTAATCGTTTCACTTCCTCGGTTCCTCGGCCTCGTCCGGTCCAAGTGGGCAATCGTGAGGAATATGAGGTGAGCAATATCCTGGACTCACGCCTGGTCTGCGGTCGGTTGCAGTTTTTGGTCCATTGGCGTGGTTATGGTCCAGAGGAGCGTTCCTGGGTTCCCTCCGCAGATGTCCATGCTCCTGCCTTGCTCCGAGCCTTCCACGCACGCTTCCCTCAGAAACCGTTTTGTGCTCCGCGGAGGAGGGGCCCTTGAGGGGGAGGTACTGTCATGGTCTTACCTTCTTGCTGTTCTCCTTCGTTTGACATGTGCTGGCGGCCATCTTGGTTTCTGGGTTTCTTGTAGCCTTCCACCCTGCGGCTCCTCCTTCCCACTGGGAGGAGCTGGATGCCTAGCTCATATATATAGGAGGTCTGTGGCTTCAGTTCCTTGCTTGGTCCTCTTGTGTTCACATGCTTCTAAGACTGCTGCTGCTTCTGGTTCCTGATCCTGGCTTCGTCTGACTACCCTGCTGGTTCCTGATCCTGGCTTCGTCTGACTACCCTGCTGGTTCCTGATCCTGGCTTCGTCTGACTACCCTTCTGGTTCCTGACCTCTGGCTTCGCAAAGACTCTGCTCGGTTTCACCATCCGTTTGGACTTTTGCTTTACAGCTTTATTTTCAATAAAGCCTTCTTATTTTCACTTATCTCTTGTTGTACGTCTGGTTCATGGTTCCGTGACATATACCTGCTTCCACCAAATATTGATTGAGTCCTGCAATACACCTGCTTCCACAAAATACTGATTAAGGAGTTTGATATACCTGCTTCCACAAAATATTGATTGAGGGGTGCGATACACCTGCTTCCACAAAATACTGATTAAGGGGTTTGATATTCCTCCTTCCACAAAATTCAGATTGAGGGGTGCGATATACCGGCTTCCGTCAAATATTGATTAAGGGGTTCTATATACCTGCTTCCACAAAATACTGATTAAGGTGATTGATATACCTGCTTCCACCAAATATTGATTGAGGCCTGTGATACACCTGCTTTCACAAAATACTGATTAAGGGGATTGATATACCTGTTTCTACCAAATACTGATTGAGACCTGCAATATACCTGCTTCCACAAATACTGCTCTTCTCTAGGGACTTTGGCATAGGGTCATTTTGAAAATGACAAGCAGAGGAAGAGACAGGTCGTTCCGCAGTGGTTGTAGGTGTCGGGCAGGAGTCTAAGTGGGAACTTGGAGAAGGTGCGTGCGATTACGTCAAAGGACGCACCAGAGTTGGTTGAGTGGCTCACTCAGCCTTCCGCTTCTTCTCACTCAGCCTTCCGCTTCTGCACACTCCTCATCCTCTGCTGTGTGCACCCCCAAAGACACCACCACCATAGCTCCTCCACTCGAGTCAGAGGAATAATTTTCCCATCCATTCCCAGACTTTAACGATGCACAGACATTCTTGGCATCGGATGAGGAAGAGGAGGTAGCAACGTCAGCTGCTGACAATAGTCTGACGACAGTAACCAGATCAGCCCAATAAGGGTGGTCCCCGCTGTTGCTGCCTACTCAGAGATCTCTAATGTCATTGGTTGTGAAGGTGATGATAAGGACGTGTAGATGGACGTCACGTGGGTGCCCACAACAGAGGAAGAGGAGGGTAGTTTAGAGGGAGAGACTGAGCAGCAGATAAGGAGGAGAAGCAGGCAGAATTCTCAGTGCACAGGAGGCAAAAATCACACTGCAAATGTTTCTGGAGCGAGCCATCCACCATGCACGGTCACATCTTGCGCTCCCAGGACGCTGGCACATGGCTCCACAGTGTGGGATTTTTTTTTAACGTGTCAGCTGCTGACAATAGTGTTGCCATCTGCAGCCTGTGCTGTCAACGCATAAGTCGTGGTAAGCCCAACGCTTACCTAGGAACGACCGCCTTAAGAAGGCACCTCGCCTCCAATCACCAAGCCCAGTGGGAGCAACGCCATCAGAACCCACAAAGCCACACTCCCGGCGCTCCGCGTCCTGCCTCTTCTCCTTCTCCTCTCTCCTCCCATTTGTCTTCCACTCCACCTTCCATCACTCCGTCAACGCGTTCATCTGGCAAAAGGCAGGCTTCCGTGGCCCAAATGTTCAAACGTAAAAAGTTGATGACGCCAGATAACCCTCTTGCCCAACGGCTGACCGATGGTTTGTCAGAACCGCTCGCCCACCAACTACTGCCATATAAACTGGTATACTCGGAAGGCTTTAGAAAATTTGTTGCCATTGGAACACTGCAATGGAAGGTTATTTCTCCCAGATGGGCATCCCAGTGCTATATGGCCATGTTCAGCAGCAAGTGAATGTATCTCTGGCACAGTGTCGGTGCCAAGATACATCTGACTACAGACACGTGGTCTAGCAAACAGGCAGGGAAGGTACATAACTTTTACTGCCCACTGGGTGAACCTGGCTGTCAAGCATGCAACCTGTGGCACCCGTGTGGATTTCGTGTTACCGCCACGGATTGCATGCAGGCCTGCCTCTTCTTCTCCTCCTCCTACTCCATCCTCCGTCTCCTCCTTCGCTGACTCCTCCTTTTCCACTGCTACCAACTCTTCCGCTGCACCCCCCAAGCTCCCCAGAACCTATTTGATGTGCCAGGTGAGACGTTGCCATGCTGTGCTATGGCTGTTGTGCCTGGAAGCCAAGACCCACACAGGTACTGCACTGCTTTCAGCTCTGTGGTCACATGCAGATTAGTGGGTAAACCCGCTCAATTTGACAGTTGGTAAAGTGGTGTGCGACAACGGTGCCAATCTGCTCAGCGAGCTGAAACAGGGGAAAATGACACAAGTGCTGTGCATGGCACACGTACTGAACTTCATTGCCAAATACCCTGGGTCCCTGACGTCTTGCGGCAGGCCAGGAAAATCTCTGGCCATTTTAGATCTTACATGGCCATGGCTCGCCTTGCTGACGTTCAGTGGCAACACCACCTGCCCGTCAGACATCTGATTTGTGACAGCCCGACGCACTGGAACTCCACCTTGTATATGCTTGAAAGGCTGCTCCAGCAGCAATGTGCCATTAACAACTACCTGTACGAACTCTTGGGCAGGACAGGTTTTGGGGAGCTTGGTTTCTTTTCACCGTGCTAGTGGCTGCGCATGCGCGACGTATACAGTCTTCTGCGGCAATTTGATGAGATCACTAAACTGGTCAGTCGCAGCCAGGGCGCTATCAGTAACATCGTATCCTACACCTTCTTTCTGGAGCGTGCATTGCGTTGTGTCAATGATCAAACCTTCGAGGAGCAGGAGCTGGAAGATGAGGAAGTCGCAATGCTGAATGAATTCCCAGGGGGGCTACTCCATCTGAGACAAGTCGGCAGGAATCTGAAGAGGAGTCAGAGGAGGATGGTGGCTGGGGGGAGGAGGAGGATCAAGAAGAGTAGGCTTTAAACTTTTTGGGAATCCCTGGTGTTGTCCGTGGATGGGGGAGGAGACCGAGTACAATATTCTCCTGGGCGATGAACAGGAACCCGGGCGCTCCACCGCTTCCAATTTAGTGCAAATGTGGGTCTTCATGCTCCAGTATTTGAAGAAGGACTTCTGTATAAAAATCATGAAGGGGAAGGACCAGTGGCAACGTACTTAGACCCCCGGTACAAACCCAAAATGGCGGACATGTTACCAGCATCACAGAGGGCTGTCAGAGTGCAGCATTTCCAGGCCTTGCTGTGAGAGATGCTGCATTCTGTTGTTGCAGGTGCTGGCAGAGAAATTTCCACCCACAGAGAAACAGTTGCGGGTACCAATCCTACCGCACATGCAATAAGAGGGCGGGTTAAAGATGTGTTGGTCATTTCGGATATAAGATCATTCTTGCAACCAACCCATCGACAGCCCCCGTCCGGATCCAGCCTCAGGGAACGCCTAGACCGACAGGTGTCCGACCACATCAGGTTAATGGCCGTTGTGGACGCTCTGAGAAGTGAGGAACCCCTGGATTACTGGGTGTGCAGACTTGACCTGTGGCCAGAGCTGGCACAATTTGCCATGGAACTCTTGGCTTGCCCCTCGTCGAGTGTCCTGTCCGAACTGACGTTCAGCACACTTGTCTAGCTTAAGACAGTGTGGACTACCTCACATTTCTGAAAATGAATGAGGCATGGATCTCGGAGGAATTAAACACCTGTGACGACAATGTGTAATTTAATTTCCTCATGCCAGCCCACACATATCCGCCACAACCCAGAACAAAGAATGGTCCTTGTCTTATGTATATACAGTGGCATAAAATACATTTTCTGTCAGGTGAATACTTAATTTTTGGGGCCTCTACTCCAGTGGCCTACAGTAAAATTATTGTCCAGTGACCACCTAATGTACCTCAAGCCACATAATCACAAGTTATTTTCTGTCACGTGAATGCCTAATGTTTAGGGCCTGTACTCCAGTGGCCTACAGTAAAATTGTTATTCTGTAACCTCCTAATGTACCTCCAGCCACATAGTCACTTGTTCTTTTCTGTCAGGTGAATGCCTAATGTTTGGGGCCTGTAGTGGCCTACAGTCAAGTTTTTATCCCGTGACCGCCTAATGTACCGCGAGCCACATAATCACAAGTTCTTTTCTGTCAGATGAATGCCTAATTTTTGGGGCCCGTACTCCTGTGGCCAAAAATATAATTTTTCTAGGCTCCAGCAGGGCACATTTTTGAGAGTTTCCCTTTAAGACGCATAAAAATGGCCCCTGATTAAAATACATATTTTTTGTGGGAATTTTTGCCATTTATCACTGTATGTCACTGTCCATGTTGTGGGACTATTTGTGTACTTCTAGTAAGTATTTGGTGGCTGAAAATATGACCTGAAGGTTTTTCAGGTTCACCTGCCATTAAAGTGAATAATGCGCGGTTTGCAAACATTTGATCGCAAACGCGCGTTTGCGGAACATCCCTGCCAATGTTCGTCCATCACTAACGGGCGGTGCCCACATATTGTTGACCCGCTGTTTGTGGGCTGCAATACGGCCACGGCTGGGCAACAGCTGTGTGCCTGAGGCCTATAGCAGATACATTGTTTTTCTTTTGAAGGGAGATAAATCTTTTAACACTGCTAGCAGTTAAAGCAATTCCAAAAGGGGCACAGCTGAAAGATGACCTCCTGCCACAAATTCCAGGGGAGTAACAATATTCTTTTCTGTCACATTTTGTTATTTGATTATAGCTGTATTAAATGAATTGCTAATAGCTCTTGCATGTCTATGGTTTTCTTAGGTGAAGATTTTTAGTTGACCTAGCTGCCTTCAGCAGTATAACGTATAAGGTGAATTCTGAAAAAGTCTGACAATAGCATTAAACTTTGTCAAGCCATAATTAGAGTTGAGCGAACACCTGGATGTTCGGGTTCGACGAGTTCGGCCGAACTTTCGAAAAATGTTCGGGTTCGGGATCCGAACTCGACCCGAACTTCATCCCGAACCCGAACCCCATAGAAGTCAATGGGGACCCGAACTTTTGGGCACTAAAAAGGCTGTAAAACACACCCGGAAAGGGCTAGAGGGCTGCAAAAGGCAGCAAAATGTAGTTAAATCCCCTGCAAACAAATGTAGATAGGGAAATGATGAGTTAACATAAAATAAATAAAAATTAAACAATATTAATTGGAGTGAGGTCCCATAGCACAGAATCAGGCTTCAAGTCACCCACCAATGGAGAAGGTCACTTACTATTATTTTGACCACAGCACCCAGACAAAGGAGAGAGGTCCCACAGCAGAGAACCAGGCATCATATCACCCACCACAGGAGTAGGCCACCATTTAGTTACTTTGACCCCTACACCCAGACGGAGGAGAGAGGTTACACAGCAGAGAATCAGGCATTTAGATCACCCACCACAGGAGTAGGCCACCATTGAATCAGACCCCGGCAACCGTGTCAGATGGCACAAGCATAAGCTTTATATCAATCAGCACAGGAGAAGGCGACTTTGACAGACTTTGACCCCTACACCCGGACGGAGGAGAGAGGTTTCAAAGCAGAGAATCAGGCATTTATATCACCCACCACAGGAGTAGGCCCCAATTTAATGGGACCCCGGCAACCATGTCAGATGGCACAACCATCAGCTTCATATCAATCAGCACAGGAGAAGGCGACTTTGAAAGACTTTGACCCCTACACCCAGACGGAGGAGAGAGGTTTCACAGCAGAGAATCAGGCATTTAGATCACCCACCACAGGAGTAGGCCCCCATTGAATCAGACCCTGGCAACCATGTCAGATGGCACAACCATCAGCTTTATATCAATCAGCACAGGAGAAGGCGACTTTGAAAGACTTTGACCCCTACACCCAGATGGAGGAGAGAGGTTTCACAGCAGAGAATCAGGCATCATATCAACCACCACAGGAGAAGCCACCATTTAGTTACTTTGACCCCTGCACCCAGGAAGAGGAGAGAGGCACCACAGCACATATTCTGGCATCATATCAGCCACCACAGGAGAAGCCACCATTGAGTTACTTTGACCCCCGCACCCAGGAAGAGGAGAGAGGCACCACAGCACATATTCTGGCATCATATCAGCCACCACAGGAGAAGCCACCATTGAGTTACTTTGACCCCCGCACCCAGGAAGAGGAGAGAGGCACCACAGCACATATTCTGGCATCATATCAGCCACCACAGGAGAAGCCACCATTGAGTTACTTTGACCCCTGCACCCAGGAAGAGGAGAGAGGCCCCACAGCACATATTCTGGCATCATATCAGCCACCACAGGAGAAGCCACCATTTAGTTACTTTGACCCCTTCACCCAAACAGAGGAGAGAGGTTCCACATCAGAGAATCAGGCATCATATCAACCACCACAGGAGTAGGCCACAATTTAATGGGACCCCGGCAACCATGTCAGATGGCACAACCATCAGCTTCATATCAATCAGCACAGGAGAAGGCGACTTTGAAAGACTTTGACCCCTACACCCAGACGGAGGAGAGAGGTTTCACAGCAGAGAATCAGGCATTTAGATCACCCACCACAGGAGTAGGCCCCCATTGAATCAGACCCTGGCAACCATGTCAGATGGCACAACCATCAGCTTTATATCAATCAGCACAGGAGAAGCCACCATTGAGTTACTTTGACCCCTGCACCCAGGAAGAGGAGAGAGGCCCCACAGCACATATTCTGGCATCATATCAGCCACCACAGGAGAAGCCACCATTTAGTTACTTTGACCCCTTCACCCAAACAGAGGAGAGAGGTTCCACATCAGAGAATCAGGCATCATATCAACCACCACAGGAGTAGACCACAATTTAATGGGACCCCGGCAACCATGTCAGATGGCACAACCATCAGCTTCATAGCAATCAGCACAGGAGAAGGCGACTTTGAAAGACTTTGACCCCTACACCCAGACGGAGGAGAGAGGTTTCACAGCAGAGAATCAGGCATTTAGATCACCCACCACAGGAGTAGGCCCCCATTGAATCAGACCCTGGCAACCATGTCAGATGGCACAACCATCAGCTTTATATCAATCAGCACAGGAGAAGCCACCATTGAGTTACTTTGACCCCCGCACCCAGGAAGAGGAGAGAGGCACCACAGCACATATTCTGGCATCATATCAGCCACCACAGGAGAAGCCACCATTGAGTTACTTTGACCCCCGCACCCAGGAAGAGGAGAGAGGCACCACAGCACATATTCAGGCATCATATCACACACCACAGGAGAAGGCCTCTTTCAGTGATTTAGGCCTTTGGACCCAGACAGAGGAGAGAGGCACCACAGCACATATTCTGGCATCATATCAGCCACCACAGGAGAAGCCACCATTGAGTTACTTTGACCCCTGCACCCAGGAAGAGGAGAGAGGCCCCACAGCACATATTCTGGCATCATATCAGCCACCACAGGAGAAGCCACCATTTAGTTACTTTGACCCCTGCACCCAGGAAGAGGAGAGAGGCACCACAGCACATATTCTGGCATCATATCAGCCACCACAGGAGAAGCCACCATTTAGTTACTTTGACCCCTTCACCCAAACAGAGGAGAGAGGTTCCACATCAGAGAATCAGGCATCATATCAACCACCACAGGAGTAGGCCACAATTTAGTTTATTTGACCCCTGCACCCAGGAAGAGGAGAGAGGCCCCACAGCACATATTCTGGCATCATATCACACACCACAGGAGAAGGCCTCTTTCAGTGATTTAGGCCTTTGGACCCAGACAGAGGAGAGAGGTCAGAGATTAGCTTCATATCCCCCAGCACAGCAGAAGACCGCTTTATTTGACTTAGGCCTCAGCACCCAGACAGAAGACAGAGGTAGCATGGCAGAGGTTATGGCTTCATGTCACCCGTTAGTTTAACCGCCCACTTTCATCTGGTTAGGCCCCGGCGCCCAGACAGAGAAGAGTTTCATTCAACTGTGGGTTTCATAAAATTTGTATCAAATAAAGAAGTGGCCCGTAGCACAACAAGACATGTTTTAGGCAGTTAATAAGGACTACTCTGCACAAGGGAGGGACAGGTCCTGTGGGATCCATGCCTGGTTCATCTTTATGAAGGTCAGCTTGTCCACGTTGGCTGTGGACAGGCGGCTGCGCTTGTCAGTAATGACGCCCCCTGCCGTGCTGAATACGCGTTCAGATAAAACGCTGGCCGCCGGGCAGGAAAGCACCTCCAAGGCATAACATGCTAACTCTGGCCACGTGGACAATTTCGAAACCCAGTAGTTGAATGGGGCCGAACCATCCGTCAGGATGTGGAGGGGTGTGCAGACATACTGTTCAACCATGTTAGTGAAATGCTGCCTCCTGCTAACACGTTCCGTATCAGGTGTCGGTGCAGATAGCTGTGGCGTGGAGACAAAACTTTTCCACATTTCTGCCATGCTAACCCTGCCCTCAGATGAGCTGGCCGTGACACAGCTGCGTTGGCGACCTCTTGCCACTCCTCTGCCTTCACCTTCCACCTGTTCCTCTGTGACATGTGGGAATGCTCTCAAGAGCGCCTCTATCAGCGTGCGCTTGTACTCGCGCATCTTACGGTCGCGCTCCAGTTCAGGAATTAAAGTGGGCACATTGTCTTTATACCGGGGATCCAGCAGGGTGGCCACCCAGTAGTCTGCACACGTTAAAACGTGGGCAACTCTGCTGTCGTTGCGCAGGCATTGGAGCATATATTCGCTCATGTGGGCCAGGCTACCCATGGGTAAGGACAAGCTGTCCTCTGTGGGAGGCGTATCGTCATCGTCCACCGTATCCCCCCAGCCACGCACCAGTGATGGGCCTGGGCTACCACCCCGCTGTGAACTTCATCCTCGTCCCCCTCCACCTCCTCCTCCTCATCCTCCTCGTCCTCCAGTACAGTGCCTTGGCTGGCGACTTGTGAACCTGTCCTCTGCTGCTTAAACAAACCTCCCTCTGAGCCACTTCGAACAGACTGGCCCGAAAGTGTTAGAAACGAGCCCTCATCCTCCTCCTCCTCCTCCACCTGGGCCACCTCCTCTAACATCATTGCCCTAAGTGTTTTCTCAAGGAGACATAGAAGTGGTATTGTAACGCTGATAACAGTGTCATCGCCACTGGCCATGTTGGTGGAGTACTCGAAACAGCGCAGCAGGGCACACAGGTCTCGCATGGAGGCCCAATCATTGGTGGTGAAGTGGTGCTGTTCGGCAGTACGACTGACGCGAGCGTGCTGCAGCTGAAACTCCACTATGGCCTGCTGCTGCTCGCACAGTCTCTCCAGCATGTGCAAGGTGGAGTTCCACCGGGTGGGCACGTCGCATATGAGGCGGTGAGCGGGAAGGCCGAAGTTCCGCTGTAGCGCAGACAGGCGAGCAGCGGCAGGATGTGAACGGCGGAAGCGCGCACAGACGGCCCGCACTTTATGCAGCAGCTCTGACATGTTGGGGTAGTGGTGAATGAACCTCTGCACCACCAAGTTCAGCACATGCGCCAGGCAAAGGGATGTGCGTCAAACCGGCTAGTCCCAGAGCTGCCACGAGATTTCGCCCATTATCGCATACCACCAGGCCTGGCTTGAGGCCCACCGGCAGAAACCACTCGTCGGTCTGTTGTTCAATACCCCGCCACAACTCCTTTGCGCTGTGGGGCCTGTCCCCCAAACATATGAGTTTCAGAATGGCCTGCTGACGTTTACCCCGGGCTGTGCTGAAGTTGGTGGTGAAGGTGTGTGGCTGACCGGATGAGCTGGTGGAAGCAGTGGAGGAGGAAGCCGAGTAGGAGGAGGAGGCTACAGGAGGCAGAGAATGATGCCCTGCGATCCTAGGGGGCGGAAGGACGTGCGCCAAGGAACTGTCCGCCGGGGGCCCAGCCGCCACTACATTCATCCAGTGTGCAGTTAGTGAGATATAGCGTCCCTGGCCGTGCTTACTGGTCCACGTATCTGTGGTTAGGTGGACCTTGCCACAAATGGCGTTGCGCAGTGCACACTTGATTTTATCGGACACTTGCATGTGCAGGGAAGGCACGGCTGTCTTGGAGAAGTAGTGGCGGCTGGGAACCACATACTGCGGGACAGCCATGGCCATCAGCTGTTTGAAGCTGTCTGTGTCCACCAGCCGGAATGACAGCATTTCAAAGGCCAGCAGTTTAGAAATGCTGGCGTTCAGGCCAAGGGCTCGAGGGTGACTCGGGGGGAATTTGCGCTTCCTCTCTAAGGTTTGAGATATTGAGAGCTGAACGCTGCTGTGTGATATAGTGGAGACGCTAGTTGACGGTGGCGGTGGTGGTGGTGTCGGTGGCACATCCTCTGTTTGCTGCTCGGCAGGTGGCAACATTCCTCTCGAGGCGGAAGCCGAGGCAGCAGCAGTAGAGGGAGCAGGGGGAGCCTCAGCGAGTGCCTGGTTTTTAAGGTGTGTACCCCACTGCAGTTCATGCTTTGCATGTAGATGCCTGGTCATGCAGGTTGTGCTGAGGTTCAGAACGTTAATGCTTCGCCTCAGGCTCTGATGGCAGAGCGTGCAAGTCACTCGGGTCTTGTCGGTAGGACATTGTTTAAAGAAGTGCCATGCCAGGGAACTCTTTGAAGCTGCCTTTGTGGGGCTGGGTCCCTGTTGGCGATGTCCAGTAGCAGGCGAACTCTGGGGGCGGCGGCTCGTCTGCTTTGGCCCCCTGCTCCCTCTTTGGCTTCGCTGTTGTCTCGGTCTCACCACTACCTCTTCCTCTGAACTGTGAAAGTCATCGCCACGACCTTCAGTCCATGTGGGGTCTAAGACCTCATCGTCCTCTGCATCGTCTTCCACCCAGTCTCCCTCCCTGACCTCCTCCTGTTCAGTCTGCACACTGCAAAAAGACGCGGCAGTGGGCACCTGTGTTTCGTCATCATCAGAGAGTCGGTGACTCTGCTGTGGTGGTATTCCCATGTCCTCTTCATCTGGAGACATAAGTGGTTGTGCGTCAGTGCATGGTATGTCTTCCTCCACTGGGGAAGGGCTAGGTGGACGCCCCTGGGAAACCCTGGAAGCAGAGTCTTCAAACAGAAGAAGAGACTGCTGCATAACTTGTGGCTCAGACCGTTTCCCTGATATGCTTGGGGGTGATGTGACAGACTGATGGGCTTGGTTTTCAGGTGCCACCTGTGCGCTTTCCGCAGAAGACTGGGTGGAAGACCATGTGGTGAATGTGCTGGAAGCACTGTCGGCCACCCAATCGATTAATGCCTGTACCTGCTCAGGCCTTACCATCCTAAGAGCGGCATTGGGCCCCACGAGATATTGCGGTACATTCTGCCGGCTAGTTGAGGGAGTTCGTTCCCTACTGTGTGCGCCTGGGGCCGAACGGCCACGTCCTCTACCAGCAACAGAGGCTCCACGGACACCACCACGACCGCGTCCTCGTCCCTTAATAGTATTTTTCTTCATTGTTGCGATTCAACTCGCACCACAATGAAATATATTATTTTTTATAAGCAAAATCCCCTCACTGGAATACTTTCAGTCTTTTGACTGTATGGATTACAGATGGAATGACTGTTATATGTGAGTACCGCTTTCTTTGACAGATTCTAGTATGGGTACATATATGTTTTCCCAACCCCAGCACATTAGTTTGCTAATTCCAGATGTATGAAACGCAGGCCTAACTGTATCTAGTATATTGAACGCCAGATAAACTAACTTGGCCTTTTTTAAATAAAAAAAATTCCCTCACTGGAATACTTTCAGTCTTTTGACTGTATGGATTACAGATGGAATGACTGTTATATGTGAGTACCGCTTTCTTTGACAGATTCTAGTATGGGTACATATATGTTTTCCCAACCCCAGCACATTAGTTTGCTAATTCCAGATGTATGAAACGCAGGCCTAACTGTATCTAGTATATTGAACGCCAGATAAACTAACTTGGCCTTTTTTAAATAAAAAAAAAATTCCCTCACTGGAATACTTTCAGTCTTTTGACTGTATGGATTACAGATGGAATGACTGTTATATGTGAGTACCGCTTTCTTTGACAGATTCTAGTATGGGTACATATATGTTTTCCCAACCCCAGCACATTAGTTTGCTAATTCCAGATGTATGAAACGCAGGCCTAACTGTATCTAGTATATTGAACGCCAGATAAACTAACTTGGCCTTTTTTAAATAAAAAAAATTCCCTCACTGGAATACTTTCAGTCTTTTGACTGTATGGATTACAGATGGAATGACTGTTATATGTGAGTACCGCTTTCTTTGACAGATTCTAGTATGGGTACATATATGTTTTCCCAACCCCAGCACATTAGTTTGCTAATTCCAGATGTATGAAACGCAGGCCTAACTGTATCTAGAATATTGAACGCCAGATAAACTAACTTGGCCTTTTTTAAATAAAAAAAAAATTCCCTCACTGGAATACTTTCAGTCTTTTGACTGTATGGATTACAGATGGAATGACTGTTATATGTGAGTACCGCTTTCTTTGACAGATTCTAGTATGGGTACATATATGTTTTCCCAACCCCAGCACATTAGTTTGCTAATTCCAGATGTATGAAACGCAGGCCTAACTGTATCTAGTATATTGAACGCCAGATAAACTAACTTGGCCTTTTTTAAATAAAAAAAATTCCCTCACTGGAATACTTTCAGTCTTTTGACTGTATGGATTACAGATGGAATGACTGTTATATGTGAGTACCGCTTTCTTTGACAGATTCTAGTATGGGTACATATATGTTTTCCCAACCCCAGCACATTAGTTTGCTAATTCCAGATGTATGAAACGCAGGCCTAACTGTATCTAGTATATTGAACGCCAGATAAACTAACTTGGCCTTTTTTAAATAAAAAAAATTCCCTCACTGGAATACTTTCAGTCTTTTGACTGTATGGATTACAGATGGAATGACTGTTATATGTGAGTACCGCTTTCTTTGACAGATTCTAGTATGGGTACATATATGTTTTCCCAACCCCAGCACATTAGTTTGCTAATTCCAGATGTATGAAACGCAGGCCTAACTGTATCTAGTATATTGAACGCCAGATAAACTAACTTGGCCTTTTTTAAATAAAAAAAAAATTCCCTCACTGTAATACTTTATGGCTTTTCACTGTATGGATTACAGGTGGACTGGTATTAGTAGGGGTGACACAAGCACACCCAAGTCCCTGATGTAGGATTTCTATGGCACAGACCACTATTACAAGTGATTAATGGACGTTGGGAGAGATTGTGCTGCAGCACTAGTCCCAAGATGGCCGCCGCCTATCAGCCCAGTAACATGTGCCACAAAATGGTCTGCACAACCTTTAAAAAAAATAGCCTTGGACTGTGCTGCTAAATCGCTATTGGTCTGAATCCCAGGTGTAGATGTCTGACTTGTTTGGAGCTTTGGAATGCACACTGTGGCAGCTTCTGCTGCAGCACTACAAGTCGCAAAATGGCGGCCGGCGGTCAGCCCAGGTACATGTGGATGGAAAAATCACTCTGGCCACTCTAAAAATAGCCAATCCCTATCAAAAAAGCAGCTCAGCTGCAGTTGTTCAGATGAATCACAGGTGGAGGAGAGAAATTTGCTTCCAGTTATTCAATTATCCCTGCCTATTCTCGCCCTAGCATCAGCTGCGTCTATCCCTGTTCTATTCACATCGGGAGTGAGCACGTCCCGACGTGCGCACAAGCTTATAAGAGGCTGAGTCACATGCTGCACTTGGCCAATCACAGCCTTGCCAATAGTAGGCATGGCTGCGATGGCATCTTAGGGCAAGTAGTATGATGCATGTTGATTGGCTGCTTTGCAGCCTTTCAAAATGCGCCAAAATACATGCCGAACGACGAACCCGAACCCGAACTTTTACGAAAAAGTTCGGGTTCGGGTCCGTGTCACGAACACCCCAAAATTCGGTACGGACCCGAACTATGCTCGAACTGTTCGCTCAACACTAGCCATAATACATAGTGCAAAGTCAAGTGCTTATATAGCATACATGATTAACAGAGTGATTACATCAATATCCATAAAAACTGTGTTAAAAACAGTATACCAAAGGTGTACATGATTTTATCTCAGTGGAAACAAACAATAAATCATAAAGTGCCAATGTCGTCATGTGATCAGCAGACTGCATCCACCTTACTACGGGCTGGAGCATGCTCAGTTGACACTTAGTGCTAGGTCGCCATCTTGGTTATGGGCGCCTATGTCTTCTATGTGATGGGATATTCTCGCGGGATGAGAAGTACTCTACGCCTGCGCAATACGAAATCTCGGACGCCGACCAGGTCCTGCCGTCTCAAGCTACATGTGAGAACTTTTTTCATTAAATGAGCTATTTGTTTTTAATTAACACAATCATGTACACCTGAGATGCGATATTGCTTAATGAAAGTTTTTTTTATGATATGTATTGTAAACATATGAATTTATGTACACAACATTGGCACATAGCACTTTATGATTTATTGTTTGTTTCCAGTGAGATAAAATCATTTACACCTTTGGTATACTGTTTTTAACACAGTTTTTATGGATATTTCACGTGTTCAACTTAGTGGTTCAGTGGTTTCTCAAAACCTACTCCAATTTGCCTGAGCTACTGGTGAAGGTGCGTCGCGTGTGTGCCTATTTCCGAAAGTCATCTACAGCTGCTGCAGGTCTGGCAACGCTGCAGCAGTGCTTGCAATTGCCAGCTCACCGACTGTTGTGCGACGTGAGCACACGCTGGAACTCCACGTTCCACATGTTGGCCAGGTTTTGTGAGCAGCAGAGAGCAGTAGTGGAATACTAGCTGCAACATGGTCGTCGCCTTTCTAGTCAGCTTCCGCTCTTCACAAGTGACAAGTGGGCATGGATATCTGACCACTTTGAGGTTTTACGCAACTTTGAGGAGTCAACACAGATGGTGAGCGGCGATACCGCTATTATCAGCGTAACCATCCCACTTCTGTGTCTACTGAAACGCTCGCTGCTCACAATGAAGGCGGATGCTTTCAATGTGGAAGAGGTGGAAATGGGGGAAGACAGTACACAGGGTTATAGCTAGACCACCCTCAGTTCATCTTCTCAGCGCAAATTGGATGATGATGAGGAGGAGCAGGAGACGGTTGCCTCCGCTACAGAGGGTAGTACCCATAGCAGGTTTATTCCATCTGTTCAGCGTGGATGGGCTATAAAGGAGGAAGAGGATGAGGAGATTGAGAGTCATCCTCCTGATGAGGAAAGCGAAGTCTTGTCTGTTGGGACTCTGGCACACATGGCTGACTTTATGTTATGCTGCCTTTCCCGTGACCCTCGCGTTATATGCATTTTGGCCAACACTGATTACTGGTTGTTCACCCTTCTCGACCCCCGCTACAAAGAGAACTTCTCATCTCTTATTCCTGTGGCGGAGAGGACTCGCAAAATGGTGCAATACCAGAAGGTCCTTGTGGAAAAATTAATCTACAAATTTCCAGCTGACAACACTGGCGCCAGAGTACATAGTTCCTTGGGCAACTGAGGAGGTGAGGGGAACACACAGCAGTTCCAACAGAGGCAGGGCAACACTCTCCAAGGCCTGGGACAGTTTTATGACCCCCCGTCAGCACCCTCACCCTGATGCGCGGTCTAGCGTCACAAGGAGGGAAAAGTTTTGGAAGATGGTGAAGGAGTACGTAGCAGACCGTGTCAGCATCCTCAGTGATCCCTCTGTGCCTTACAACTACTGGGTGCCCAAGCTGGACACGTGGCACAAACTGACGCTCTATGCCTTGCAGGTGCTGGCCTGCCCGGCCGCCAGAGTTTTATCTGAGTGGGTATTTAGTGCTGCTGTTGGCATAATAACTGATAAGCGCATCCGCCTCTCAACTGAAAATGCTGACAGGTTGATTCTTATCAAAATGAACAACGCCCGGATTGCCCCTGATTTCTTTACTCCACCAGAGGAAAGCGGCTGAACATAAAGGCACTTTAAATGTGGCTTTTATGGTATATTGAATACACTGTATTCCCATGCACCCCCACCACCACAAAAAAGGTTATATGGTTAAATCTTCCTTCTCTTGTCCTCCTCCTCCATCATATCAACATGATTATTAGGCTGCCCTTGCTCCTAATGTTGTAGAGGATCAGCTCAGCAGCAGACCCTCGCCTCTAATTTCTTAGAGGGTCACCAGCAGATCCTCGTCCATAATGTGTGAGATGTTCAGATCAACAGCAGGACCTCGCCCCTAATGTCTTAGATGGTCAGATCAGCAGCAGGCACTCGTCCCTAATGTTTTAGTGGGTCAACTCAGTAGCATACCCTCACTACTAAAGTTTTAGATGGTCAGATCAGTAGCAGGCACTCACCCCTAATGTTTTAGAGGGTCAGCTCAGCAGCAGACTCTCACCCCTAATGTTTTAGATGGTCAGATCAGTAGCAGGCACTCACCCCTAATGTTTTAGAGGGTCAGCTCAACAGCAGACCCTCACCCCTAATGTTTTAGAGGGTCAGCTCAGCAGCAGACCCTCACCCCTAATGTTTTAGATGTTCAGATCAGCAGCAGGCCCTCTCCCCTAATGTTTTAGAGGGTCACCAGAAGGCCCTTTCTCCTAATGTTTTTGAGGGTCACCAGCAGGCCATCAATCATAATTTTTCAAGGGTGTGTATTATGACCTTCTTTATGTGTAATAAGGGGTGTATTGGAGTGCCGGTTCCATTGTATTTTTTTGGCAGCCCTTTCATTTAGTGCATAGGCTTTATGAGTGTAGGAGTCCCAGTACCTGAACAATTGTACCACAATGTGTTTTGTTTTGTTTTAAAACTTTTTATTATTTTTTCAGCCAATGAGACAAATATAATGACCGTTTGATACAAGGGATACAAATCCATTCAAATAGGAGATAGAAATGAGATGACATAGTGAGCATCAGGATCAAATATATGACGTTGTAATCATTCTTGTAGTCAAACATTCCGGATAAAGCAGATCTATACGGAAACATTCAGTCACGTAGCACTAATCTCCACATGTTAAACCTTAAACCAAACTCAAAACATGAAAATAGGGAGGGGGGAAATCTGAGGGTAAATAAGAAAGGGGGAAGGCAAATAAATGATACATGTTTCCCAATCTAGAATCGTATACCATCAACGTTTCTAGGGACAGTTAGGTGCTATGGAATTGCTGTCTGCAAGTCTCATCCATATATACACAGACCCGCTCATTACTATAGACTCATGCTTAAAATGTATTGCGGAGTATAATACAACTAAGTCAGTATGAATTGTCGATAGGATCTCCATGGGTTCCATATAGCTTCAAATTGAAGTGGGGACCCAGAGTATCCAGACATATCTGATCACATTTGATAATCCATTTCTGGATCGCATGGGTTATTTGTTGCTTCCAATGGGTCACAATGATGAGTCTAGCTGAGGCCAGCAGAGCAGCACACAAGATTTTTATGTTTTTGGAACCGTGTATATCACTGTGTAGTCCAAAAAGGCAAAGTTTCGGAGTAACAGGAATGTGTATTCCACTCACTTTCGACAAAACCCCACATACTGCGTGCCAAAAGGGAGTTACTTTATCACAGTACCACCAAATATGTGCATGAGTGCCCAATTCCATGTTGCATCTCCAGCACAAGGGGCTAGTAGTAGTAGGGAACATACGGTGGAGCCTTTGAGGAGTAAAATACCACCTGGCCAGAACTTTATAACTGTTCTCCTGTAACTAGACGCATCTGGACACCTTAATTGGAGAAAGCAAAGCACATCTCCTTTCCATTGGGGAAAATTTAATATGTAGAACTAATTTCCATTGCTGTAAAAAGGTTGGGTTGGTTATATTAGATAGAGACATTAAAATCCCATACAATTTGGAAATTTTCCCTTTTGGATCTTTAATTTGTATGGCTAGTTTTTCAAATGGGGAATGAATTAACGTGGTGGGTACAATTGTACCACAATGTGAATGAGGCCCTCCTTTATGTGATATACAGGTTGTATTGGAGTTCCTCTTCCTTGTAATTTTTGGCAGCACTTGCACTTTATATACAGGAAAGAATGTTTCCTATCGATCTTTAGCTTCGGTTTTGTTCGTATTATTGTCAGTCTGTAAAAGTGGCGTACTACGCGGGCAACATCATTCCCAGCAGCGACCTGGGAGTCCAAGATGCATCCAGACATCCTCCCCATGCTGTTCCCGAACCATTTCAGTAGTGTTTCCATCAATTTCTGACCTTTTCCTGTGAACCAGACACCCTCCCCTCTTAATGCTCTGGTTCTCCCATTGACTTCCATTGTGCTCTGGTGCTCTGTAGAACACCCGAGCAACACGACTCCCTTCCTGAACTCCTAGCACTGCTGGGGTCACATGGCATTATATTGATTTATGATGCTATGTAACAGTTAGAAATCTGGAATGTATTGGATAATGCTGACAGCACTATGTCACTGTTATCCAATACATTACAGACCTCTAAAGGTTACATAGCATCATAAATCAATATAATGCCATGCGACCCCAGCAGTGCTAGGAGTTCAGAATGGGAGCTGTCTTATACTCACACCAATTCTGGAGTGTACAACTCGCTCGTGTGAAAAGGGCCTAAAGCCTTATTCACACATCAGTGTTCGGCCAATGATTTTCATCAGTGATTTTGAGCAAAACCAGGTGCTGCTCTAAACACAGAGCAGGAGCAGATCTTTCCCTTATACTTTATGTCTGTGGAGGCTACAGTCCTGCTCTTGGCTCACAGTCACTAATAGAAATCACTGACCAAAACACTGACGTGTGAATGAAGCTTAACTCAGAATTTTGTGTTACAGATTTTTCAGTGCTCACAACACAGCATATTCTGTGGGTGAATATGATTGTGGTGATACCAAAGTTCTTTAAAATTGTATGTTTTCAACCGTACTTTTGCAAAATGAATAAACGTAATAAAATATGCATAAAAAAAAAATTGTTTCTGTATTGTCATTTTCTCAGAGCTATAACTTTTTATTTTAAATTTTTCATTTGGAGCTATGAGTTGACTTTTTTTTGTGAGGCAAGCTGTACATTTAATTAGCTAAATATTGGGCACATAAGACTTTTTGAACCCTTTTTACTCCACTTTCTGGGAGGCTTAATAAACACAAAAAATTCTCTTTTGCCCCCCTAGAGTTATGATTACGGTACTATTCTGTTACAAAAAAATATTTTTTACCCCTTCCCGGCATATGTCATATACCATAATAATATGGCACACTGATTGGGTAGGAACAGGAGCTATGATTACTTAAGTAGCGGCAGGGGCCCAGGTGTTACTGGCAGCCAGGTCCCTTTTGTAACTTGCTAACATTGGTGAAAATGTAGATGCCGGCTGATTAACCCCTTACATGCCCTGGTCAATACTGACCACCATGCCTAAGCTGTTTACAGAGGGAGGAAGCTCCCTCTCTCACCCCAACAGCTCCCTGAAATGAAATTGTGAGGTATAGATGGCTGGTAAGGCAGCAGAAGGCCTTACAAAGACCTCAAGGCCTGCCAGCCATGGAGACCTATAAGGCCCAGCCACAGGCAAATTTCAGTGTAACATAGTAACATAGTAACATAGTACATAAGGCCGAAAAAAGACATTTGTCCATCCAGTTCGGCCTGTCATCCTGCAAGTTGATCCAGAGGAAGGCAAAAAAAACCTGTGAGGTAGAAGCCAATTTTCCTCACTTTAGGGGAATAAAAAATTCCTTCCCGACTCCAATCAGGCAATCAGAATAACTCCCTGGATCAACGACCCCTCTCTAGTAGCCATAGCCTGTAATATTATTACACTCCAGAAATACATCCAGGCCCCTCTTGAATTCCTTTATTGTACTCACCATCACCACCTCCTCAGGCAGAGAGTTCCATAGTCTCACTGCTCTTACCGTAAAGAATCCTTTTCTGTTTGTGTACAAACTTTCTTTCCTCCAGACGCAGAGGATGTCCCCTCGTCACAGTCCTGGGGATAAATAGATGATGGGATAGATCTCTATACTGACCCCTGATATATTTATACATAGTAATTAGATCTCCCCTCAGTCGTCTTTTTTCTAACGTGAATAACCCTAATTTTGATAATCTTTCAGGGTACTGTAGTTGCCCCATACCAGTTATTACTTTAGTTGCCCTCCTCTGAACCCTCTCCAGCTCTGCTATGTCTGCCTTGTTCACTGGAGCCCAGAACTGTACACAGTACTCCATGTGTGGTCTGACTAATGATTTGTAAAGTAGTAGGAATATGTTCTCATCACGGGCATCTATGCCCCTTTTGATGCAACCCATTATCTTATTGGCCTTGGCAGCAGCTGCCTGACACTGTTTTTTGCAGCTTAGTTTGCTGTTTATTAAAATTCCTAGATCCTTTTCCATGTCAGTGTTACCGAGTGTTTTACCATTTAGTATGTACGGGTGACTTGCATTATTCCTTCCCATGTGCATAACTTTACATTTGTCAGTGTTAAACCTCATCTGCCACTTATCTGCCCAAGCCTCCAATCTATCCAGATCCCTCTGTAGTAGTATACTGTCCTCTTCAGTGTAAATTACTTTACACAGTTTAGTGTCATCTGCGAAAATTGATATTTTACTATGCAAGCCTTCTACAAGATCATTAATAAATATATTGAAGAGAATAGGGCCCAATAATGACCCCTGAGGTACCCCACTAGTGACAGTGACCCAATCTGAATGTGTACCGTTAATAACCACCCTCTGTTTTCTATCATTGAGCCAGTTACTTACCCACATACAGATGTTTTCTCCTAGTCCGAGCATTCTCATTTTATATACTAACCTTTTATGTGGTACAGTGTCAAATGCTTTGGAGAAGTCCAGATACACGACATCCATTCATTCGCCGCTGTCAAGTCTAGAACTTACCTCCTCATAGAAGCTGATTAAATTAGTTTGACATGACCGATCCCTCACGAAGCCATGCTGATATGGCGTTATTTGCTTATTTCCGTTAAGATGCTCTAACATAGCATCTCTCAGAAAACCTTCAAACAGTTTACCCACAACAGATGTTAAACTTACCAGCCTATGGTTTCCAGGCTCTGTTTTTGGACCCTTTTTGAATATTGGCACCACATTTGCCATGCGCCAATCCTGTGGGACATTCCCTGTCAGTATAGAGTCCGCAAATATCAGAAATAAGGGTCTGGCTATGACATTACTTAATTCCCTTAGAATACGGGGGTGTATGCCATCCGGTCCTGGCGATTTGTCTATTTTAATCTTTTTAAGTCACTGTTGCACTTCTTCCTGGGTCAGACAGGACACTTTTAATGGGGAATTTATTGAAGTGTAATAAAAAAAATAAAAAACCTAGGTATCACCATTTCCATAATGGACCAGCTCTATAAAAATATCAAATGATTTGCCTTGTCAGATGAATACCTTAAAAAAATTAAAACTGTGCCAGAACAGACTTTTTTGTCACATTAGAGTACTTTCACACTTGCGTTTTTCTTTTCCGCGATAGAGTTCCGTTCTAGGGGCTCTATACTGGAAAAGAACTGATCAGTTTTATCCCCATGCATTCTGAATGGATAGCAATCCATTCAGGATGCATCAGGATGTCTTCAGTTCAGTCATTTTGACTGATCAGGCAAAAGATAAAATCGCAGCATGCTACAGTTTTATCTCCGGCCAAAAAAACTGAAGACTTGCCTGAATGACGGATCCGGCATTTTTTTCCATAGGAATGTATTAGTGCCGGATATAGCATTCAAAATACCGGAATGCCGGATCTGTCCTTCCGGATGCGCAGGCCGGTAAAAATGTGAAATAAAAAATCGAAACGGATCCGTTTGTCCGTATGACAAACTGACAGACGGATCCGTTCTTGCAATGTATTTTTAAGACTGATCAGGATCCTGATCAGTCTTGAAATGCAATCAGTTTGCATGCATTTTGCCGGATCCGGCAGGCAGTTCCAGCGACGGAACTGCTTGTCGGATCACTCTCACGCAAGTGTGAAAGTAGCCTTACCTCACAAAAACTGTAATATCAAGCAATCAACAGGTACTATGTATCCTAACATGGTACCAATAAAAATTTCACCTCAATGAGCCCTCAAACAAGACCCGAAAAAATAAATAAATATGGCTTTCTAAAAATGTTTACATCATTCATTTTTTTTCATCAAAAATGATTTTATGGTGTAAAACTGAAAAATTCCAAAATTAGACATACTGTATTAGGTATCACTTCATCCATAATGACCAGTGCTATAAAAATAATACATGATCTACCCCGTCAGTTGAACATCATAAATAAATAAAAATTATGCCAGAAGAGCTATTTTTAATCACATCACAAAAATCATAATAAGCTATAAAAAAAAGCTACAGTACAGACCAAAAGTTTGGACACACCTTCTCATTCAAAGAGTTTTCTTTATTTTCATGACTATGGAAATTGTAGATTCACACTGAAGGCATCAAAACTATGAATTAACACATGTGGAATTATATACATAACAAAAAAGTGTGAAACCACTGAAAATATGTCATATTCTAGGTTCTTCAAAGTAGCCACCTTTTGCTTTGATTACTGCTTTGCACACTCTTGGCATTCTCTTGTTGAGCTTCAAGAGGTAGTCACCTGAAATGGTTTTCACTTCACAGGTGTGCCGTGTCAGGTTTAATAAGTGGGATTTCTTGCCTTATAAATGGGGTTGGGACCATCAGTTGCGTTGTGGAGAAGTCAGGTGGATACACAGCTGATAGTCCTACTGAATAGACTGTTAGAATTTGTATTATGGCATGAAAAAAGCAGCTAAGTAAAGAAAAACGAGTGGCCATCATTACTTTAAGAAATGAAGGTCAGTCAGTCCGAAAAATTGGGAAAACTTTGAAAGTGTCCCCAAGTGCAGTCACAAAAACCATCAAGCGCTACAAAGAAACTGGCTCACATGCGGACCGCCCCAGGAAAGCAAGACCAAGAGTCACCTCTGCTGCGGAGGATAAGTTCATCCGAGTCACCAGCCTCAGAAATCGCAGGTTAACAGCAGCTCAGATTAGAGACCAAGTCAATGCCTCACAGAGTTCTAGCAGCAGACACATCTCTAGAACAACTGTTAAGAGGAGACTGTGTGAACCAGGCCTTCATGGTAGAATATCTGCTAGGAAACCACTGGACAGGCAACAAGCAGAAGAGACTTGTTTGGGCTATAAAACCAATCACAGCGCTGCAGCCCCGATGGTGGAGAGAGGGAGCTCCCTCCCTCTGTTAACCCCATGGATGCCGCAACCGCGGCATCTATAGGGGTTACAGGAGAGTGTCAGCATAGAGCTGACACTCTCTGCTGATGGCGGCGGCTCAGTAATGGAGCCGCCGCCATCGCACACAGCAGGGGGATCGGGGGGGGGAGGGCTGGAAAGGGGGGGTTCGGGAGGCTGCCCACAATATCGAGGAAGGCTGGGGCAGGAGGGGCGGCTAGAAAATTAATGCAGGGGGAGGACCGCATGCCATCAGCGCAGGAGAGGGGCACAGATCGTCGGGGCACAGATCGTCGGGGCACAGAGGGGCACTAAGGGCTTGAAGGGGCACAGATCGGGGGGGGCATGAGGAACACTATCGGCTTTCAGGCTCTGATTTGCAGAGCGCAGATCAGAGCCTGAAACCGGCATTTTAACACTGCCGCGATCCGATTGGTTAGTCTGCACAGACTAACCAATCAGATCGATTGCCGGCAAGGGGCCACTCTGATTGGCCCCTTGCTGGCATTACTGGCCTGTATGCTGTCTGTGACAGCACCAGGGCAGGGGCAGAAGCTTTAATCCAAGCGCTTTGCAGCGCTTGGATTAAAGAGCTGGCTTGACGTCTATACACGTGGTAGCTGCACGGGGCATGTGCAGCTATCACGTATATATACAGATTGCAGTCGTGAAAGGGTTAAATGTGAACTGATCTTCATCTAAGTCACAACAATAGACAATCACAGTCTGCTTAAACTAATAACACACAAAGAATTAAATGTTACCATGTTTTTATTGAACACACCATGTAAACATTCACAGTGCAGGTGGAAAAAGTATGTGAACCCCTAGACTAGTGACATCTCCAAGAGCTAATTGGAGTGAGGTGTCAGCCAACTGGAGTCCAATCAATTAGATGAGATTGGAGGTGTTGGTTACAGCTGCCCTGTCTATAAAAAACACACACGAGTTCAGGGTTTGCTTTTCACAAGAAGCATTGCCTAATGTGAATGATGCCTCGCACAAAAGAGCTCTCAGAAGACCTACGATTAAGAATTGTTGACTTGCATAAAGCTGGAAAGGGTTATAAAAGTATCTCCAAAAGCCTTGCTGTTCATCAGTCCACGGTAAGACAAATTGTCTATAAATGGAGAAAGTTCAGCACTGCTGCTACTCTCCCTAGGAGTGGCCGTCCTGTAAAGATAACTGCAAGAGCACAGCGCAGACTGCTCAATGAGGTGCAGAAGAATCCTAGAGTGTCAGCTAAAGACTTACAAAAGTCTCTGGCATATGCTAACATCCCTATTAGCGAATCTACTATACGTAAAACACTAAACAAGAATTTATTTCATGGGAGGATATCACAGAGGAAGCCACTGCTGTCCAAAAAAAACATTGCTGCACGTTTACAGTTTGCACAAGAGCACCTGGATGTTCCACAGCAGTACTGGCAAAATATTCTGTAGACAGATGAAACCAAAGTTGAGTTGTTTGGAAGAAACACACAACACTATGTGTGGAGAAAAAGAGGCACAGCATACCAACATCAAAACCTCATCCCAACTGTGAAGTATGGTGGTGGGGGCATCATGGTTTGGGGCTGCTTTGCTGCGTCAGGGCCTGGACGGATTGCTATCATCGAAGAAAAAATGAATTCCCAAGTTTATCAAGACATTTTGCAGGAGAACTTAAGGCCATCTGTCCACCAGCTGAAGCTCAACAGAAGATGGGTGTTGCAACAAGACAACGACCCAAAGCATAGAAGTAAATCAACAACAGAATGGTTTAAACAGAAGAAAATACGCCTTCTGGAGTGGCCCAGTCAGAGTCCTGACCTCAACCCGATTGAAACCTCAAGAAAGCGATTCACACCAGACATCCCAAGAATATTGCTGAACTGAAACTGTTCTGTAAAGAGGAATGGTCAAGAATTACTCCTGACCGTTGTGCACGTCTGATCTGCAACTGCAGGAAACGTTTGGTTGAAGTTATTGCTGCCAAAGGAGGTTCAACCAGTTATTAAATCCAAGGGTTCACATACTTTTTCCACCTGCACTGTGAATGTTTACATGGTGTGTTCAATAAAAACATGGTAACATTTAATTCTTTGTGTGTTATTAGTTTAAGCAGACTGTGATTGTCTATTTTTGTGACTTAGATGAAGATCAGTTCACATTTTATGACCAATTTGTGCAGAAATCCATATCATTCCAAAGGGTTCACATACTTTTTCTTGCAACTGTATAGTACAATGTGTTTTGGACTAGTGATACAATAGATTAATTAAACTTCAACCAAACATAAAAAACTTTACCGCCGCTGCCTTATTGTGTATTGTTAAAGACCACACAAGATAATTGCAAAAATATATATATACGGTATATATATATATATATATATATATATATATAGCAAAGATTTTTTTTTTGCATTCCACCTTTCCTGGATATCCTGCAGAGCAACACATACAGTACTATGGAAAAATAGTGACAGTAGAGAAATATAATTCAAATTGATATTTGCTGTAAACGCCCTTTGCCTTGAAAACAGCATCAATTCTTCTAGGTACACTTGCACATAGTTTTTAAAGGAACTTGGCAGGGAGATTGTTCCTAACATCTTGGAGAAGTAACCTAATATCTTCTGTGGATTGTAGGCTTGCATAAATCCTTCTGTCTCCCCATGTAATCCCAAACAGACTTGATGATGTGGGAGCTTTATAATCACTTCCAGGACTCTTTGTTTTTCTTTTCACTGAAGATAGTTCATTGGCTAAGGTTGTTGTCTTGCTGCAGAATAATTTTGATGCCAATCAAATTCCTCCCTGATTTTATTGAACAATTAATAATTATCTAACTATAGTTTTCAGCATTGAGGACGCCAATAATCCTGATCAAATCCCTAACGCTATTTGCTGAAAAACTTAGCACATCAGATAATAGGCACAGTAGCAGAACGTCTCAGCCCTATATACCTGAGTTAAATAAATAATAAATTAATATACATGTCACTTATTTTAGAAATTGTTATGTATTATATGACCTACAGAATCCTTAAAGATCCTGATTTTAAGATAAAATGAAAAAAAAATGTAGAATTTAAAATTAATTGTCGTCTATAGACTGTGAGTATATAATAACTTCAAGGTGGAAATTATATCATTATTATGGTGCAATTACATCAATTTCACTATACAAATACAGGTGAAACTCGAAAAAATTAGAATATCGTGCAAAAGTCCATTAATTTCAGTAATGCAAATTAAAAGGAATTGCATTAATGCAGCTTAAAATTAGAATTTTGTGAAAAGGTTCAGTATTCTAGGCTCAAAGTGTCACACTCTAGTCAGCTAATTAATCCATATCCCCTGAGCAAAGGGGACCTCAAAATTGTGACTTTGGGGTTTCATAAACTATAAGCCATAATCATCCAAATTATAACAAATAAAGGCTTGAAATATCTCGCTTTGCATGTAATGAGTCTATCTCATATGTTAGTTTCACCTTTTAAGTTGCATTACTGAAATAAATTAACTTTGCACGATATTATAATTTTTCGAGTTTCACCTGTACATTACTTGCTCTCATTTGCCCAAAATGAATCACAAGAAATACAAAAGCATTTTATACATTATTGATGACTATCATGCATTAAATGTTATGGGTAACTGGACAACTGTATTAGGGTCTATTCACACATCCTTGTGTGTTTTGCGGATCCACGGATCCGCGGATCCGCAAAACACGGACACCGGCAATGTGAGTTCCATATTTTGCGGACCGCACATCACCGGCACTAATAGAATATGCCTATTCTTGTCCACAATTGCGGACAAGAATAGGGCATGTTCTATTTTTATCGGGAACGGAAATGCAGACCTGGAAGTGCGGGTGCGCATTTCCGGATCGGGGCTTCACGATAGAAATTGCACATGTGTGAATTGCAGATGTGTGAATGGAGCCTAAGTAATGAATTTTCATTACATGTTGTACCGCAGAATTCATAGTGGAGAAGAGATGTGCCTGAGGCATTTAATACTAGGGATGGCATTAGGTGATTGGCACTATTTCTTGTTACATTGACATAATGTAGAATATGATTGTCTATATTTTATAATTTGCAGTGGCTAAATCATGTAAAATATGATATGCATATGTTGGGCTAAACCATAAGGGCATTATTCTGGTATTCCCATGGTATTCACCCTTTAACCCCTGAACAGGGATTTTGACTTTGTTGCAGAGAAGCAATCAGACTTCTACCTCTTGGGATAGTCCCAGTAATAGTTGGCTGCTGACTCACTGGGGTTGGGGACTCTGTTGCAAGCACCAGAAGCTCTAGGAACAGAAAATGCACAACAAATGTTCCAAAACTACAGGTAACAGTCACTTATACTGATTATATGGTTTTTAACAGAACTTGACTTTAGGAAATTTGGCTGGATGGCTGATACACAATCAAACCATACCACAATCTAAGAAGCAGTCTGGACAGTCTCTAATACTGAAACTGCAGATAAAGGCAACAGTGAACTGAAGACACTAGGAAAGCTTGCGGGTGTGGTAGTAATGGATGCAAGAACAGGCAGGCAGGAACCAAGACTGTAGCACAAACAGGCACACAAACTAAGAGAACTTAAACATGAACTTGAACTGAAGCTGAAATGTGAGGTCAGGACTGTATACAGGCAGGATGGGTACATGGCAGAAACACAAGCAGGAATACAGATTGAACAGCATAACTAGAAATCAGACGATTCACCAAAGTACTTCAAGAAATTTGATTTGTTCAGAATTAATTTATCTTGAATCATGAAAAATCTGGTATACCCAGGCCACTCTGCCTAATCATACGCATCCCACCTTGTGGCCCAATCTCAGTGTCAAGGCTTGGAACTTAAACTGCAGGGACAGTGCAGGGAGAGTGCAGGGAGAGGGTATTGCCATGTGCATTATGTTCTAGTGCCCCTACATTCATGGTTAATCTGTTCTGTAGGTATTGTGCCATCAGTATTAGTGACAGTTTTAATTTGTCACCGTCTACATCACTGTGCAGGGAATCAAGATTCATAGCTAATCCCTTCTGTTAGCTATGGCATTACTGTGTGTCAGTATTACAGGTCAATAAAAACACTAGGTCTAATTTATCGCCATCAACTTAACAATGCAGTGCCCCAAGATTCAAGTAGTGGATCCATGACGGAGTGGGGAAGGTGGCGGCAGCAGCAGCAGTGACAGTAGCAGTGAAAATAGTTGCCCCATGACAGAGTGGGGACAGTGGTGGCAGCAGTATCAGTGGCTGTAACCATGACAAAAGTGGCCCCATGACAGAGTGGGGAGGAGGGGCAGTGGCAGTAAGGTTGTCTTAACCTTACGTTTCCGTTCTTCTGATCAGTTAGAAGAACATAAAATAAAATTAAATAACAATCCTGTATTTTGAGCATCCACAAAGCCTATTTCAGATGGTCAGTATTTTGTCAATGTTTTGCTTCTGTATTTGATCAGTAATTGTAAGCAAAAAACAGGAGTTGGTCCAAAACAAAGATAAAATGTAGTGGAATTATTTGTATCTCATTTGCTTTTGGCTTAAACATTCTGATCAAATACTGATACAAAACACTGACCAAACACTGACTAAAAGAACATATTATAGACCTAAATCACAGCAACTGTTTTGTCTTGATCAGTGTATTTCCTTTTTATTTCAGAAAATTAGGTAAAGCGGCAGTGCGTAAACATTTTCGGCTCGCAGGCCTTCATCAGACACTATAGTGCAAAAAACAAAAACAAGAATCATAAAAATAAAATTGAAGGAGAGAGAACAAAAATTATATACAATGACTGATGCAATATAGAAATTCCACATGTGTAAGTGAAATCAACCATATGGTGGTATCCACAGTTCGGCATACAGTTCCACGCTTTCACTTGAGGTGTCCATGTGACCTTTCATGATTAGCGGAAAATAATCATAATTTAAGTAGGAGGGCAATGAATCTTATATCTACTGGCGTATTATGTTAGACACAGGAAAATAGTCCTTACATAAAAGAGATGTCATATGGATAACATAATATACCTGGGTACTGTGTAAAACCTAATGTATTCACCCCAAGACTAGAATGGCACCATAGAAATAAAGTTACACAAGTACAGGAGAGACTCACACAAGTCTAAGAGAGTCATCTCGCTCCTATAATGCCACATAAACTGGAGTACCATCTGACAGGAGGCCCTATTGCACCATCATGGACTTACCTGTGTCGCAGTTAGGTAGAAGAATCAAAGAATTGTTGTACACTGGAGGTATGGGTGCAGGTACACACCAGAAAGGTAGTGGTGTACATAGGTAAGGTGCGGGTATCCTTAAATAGGAGGAGGGAGCATCGCAAATTGATCGCATGTGCCCAGTAGGCACGGTCGTTGTGCGCTCCAAACACCTGAAGTCGATCCGAGACTGGAGCGCACTGTGACCGGAAGTTGTGTTCCACCGAAATTGTCCGTAGGTGGAACGCAAGTGAATTGCGATAGGAGGAACCCAATAGAAGATTTTATACAAGTATAGAATAGTAGATTAAGGACCAAAGGGCGTTAAATGAACATAAAAACACTAAATAAGAAAGGGAATGGACGGAAAACTTTGTATAAATGAGAATTGAGTAAAAAAATACGAAAAGAATGGGAAAATGTGAATTATAGGTTGAAAGTAAGGGAAATATGAGATGAATTACAGTTGAGGAATATTAAATAAGAATAGAAGAAAAAGGAGGGAAAAAAGAGGAAAATGGGAAAGAAAAAAAAGGAAAGAAAAAAGGGTGGGGTAAAGGAGAAAGGGAAGATAATTGTAAAAAGAAAAAGGATACCCTTATGTGGCACTGGGTCCAAGAAGTGTTCATAGGGTCTATGATAAAAGGAGACAAGAGAAGATTACTCACTTTGCCAAATTACATGCAAAGTAGTAATACATAATAAAATACGTAAATTGGGATAATTATATTACAGGGAACTCTGTATTTCATACTCCCTATTGATTTTCTTGGGAGCAAGACTCTGTAACTCGTGGATCAAATATGCCTCTCTGAGTTTTAGTGTTTTTGACCTATTGCCTATTCTTGGGGGGGACTATACTCAAGAACTTGGAATCTAAGTTGTGCAATAGTGTGTCTTGCTTCGTGAAAATGGAATGGGATTGGCAGAAGTAGGTTCTGTCGTCTGATGGTAGACTTGTGCTGACATATCCTTTCTTTAATTTTTGGGGATGTCTCACCTACATATGCTATCCCACACGGGCATTTGATGAGATAAACTACGTAGTCAGAATCACAGGGAAAAAAAGCAAAACACGAATCGGTATTGATTTGCCCGTACCATTATCTTCCCTTTCTCCTTTAACCCCCCCTTTTTCTTTTCCATTTTTCCTATTTTTTCCTCCTTTTTCTTCTATTCTTATTTAATATTCCTCAACTGTAATTCCTCTCATATTTCCCTTACTTTCTACCCATAATTCACAATTTCACATTATTTTTACTCAATTCTCCTTTATACAAAGTTTTCCGTCTATTCCCTTTCTTATTTAGTGTTTTTTATGTTCATTTCACACCCTTTGGTCCTTAATCTACTATTCTATACTTGTATAACACTTGTATAACATCATCTGTCTATCAGGTTCTTCCTATCGCAATTCACTTGCGTTCCACTTCCGGACAACTTCTAACCGGTGGAACGCAACTTCCGATAGCGGTGCGCTCCAGGCTGGATTCGACTTCATGTGTTTGGAGCGCGCGCCAATTGTGCCTCCTGGGCACATGCAATCAATTTGCAACTTTCCCTCCTCCTATTTAAGGATACCCGCACCTTACCTATGTACACCACTATCTTTCTGGTGCGTACCTGCACCCATACCTCCGGCACACAACAATTCTTTGACTCTTCTACCTAACTGCGGCACAGGTAATCCATGATGGTGCAATAGGGCCTCCTGTCGGATGGTACTACAGTTAATGTGGCATTATAGGAGCGAGATGACTCTCTTAGACTCGTGTGAGTCTCTCCTGTACTTGTGTAACTTTATCTCTATGGCGCCGTTGTAGTCTTGGGGTGAATACATTACAGTTCCTGACAAAAGTCTTGTCGCTTCTCTATTTTGTAGAAACTCCTGCTATTAACCTGACTTTTAATTAATCAATTGGTGTTAGAAATAGCTCATATGAAAAGCTAAAGCCCTCCCAAATGATGTTTAATGCACTGAAATAAATTAGTTTCACTGAAAAAAGATTGATCATTTACTCAAGACAGAAAGGTACAATTTTGGCAAGACAAAAGTTTTGTCACCTATACAGAAATTGAACAACTTTACTGCAAATCCAAAAATATGTCAGCAAATTAAGTAGTGGTGCTGTGAGATCCAAATTGAATATCTTGTATGACTTCCATGAGCTTGAAGGACAGCATCCATGTGGTTTGGCAAGGATTCATACAATTTATTGATAAAGTCATCAGGAAAAGCAAATAAAACATTTGCCTCCCAGAGTTCATCAATATTCATCCTACACCACATATGCTGAATGATGTTCATGTCTGGTGACTGGGCTGGCCAATCCTGGAGCATCTTGATCTTCTTTGCCTTAAGGAACTTTGATGTGGAGATGGAAGTATGCGATGGAGCACCATCCTGCTGCAGAATTTGGCCTTTTTTATGGTTGGGAATATAAGAGGTAGCTAAGATTTCTTGGTATCTTAGACTATTGATGTTGCCTTCCACCCTGCAGATCCTTCGCACACCCCCATACTGGATGTAACCCCAGACCATGATTTTGCCTCCACCAAACTTCACTGTTTTTGGGGTAAATCTCGGCTCCATGTGGGTTCCAGTAGGTCTCCTGCAATATTTGTGGCGACTGTGGTGTAATTCAACTGAAGATTTATCTGAAAAAAACACCTTCTGCCACTTTTCCAGCGTCCATCCTTTTAGCAGGCTGTGGCCCTTGGCAAATGCCACACGGTTTTTCAATTGTCTTTTGTTTAGTGCTGGCTTATGGGCACTGATTCGACCATGGAGGCCATTTCGAGACAGAATACGACAAATTGTTCTGGTTGACACAGGGACTTCAGGTGACCAGGTCTCGTGGAGCTCTGCTGCAGTGGAAAATGGTCTGGCCTTGGATTTTCGAACCAACAAATGGTCCTCTCGAGCAGTTGTCTTGCGGGGTCGGCCTGACCTGGCCTTGTCCAAAACGTCTCCAGTCTCTTCAAATCTTTTTTTTATCCTCTGAACTGAACAGCTTTACCAAGCTGTGAATATTAGAATACTTTTTGTCAGTTTCGTTTTGCACTGAAACATTATTACAAAAGCTGTTGGGATTAAAATGACCCATTTCTTGTAACAAAATCTTGATTATAAATATATTTTATCGGCACTTCAGGTCAATTTGTACACAAGCGACAAGACTTTTGTCAGGGACTGTAGGCTTTACACAGTACCCAGGCATATTATGTTATCCATTTGACATCTCTTTTGCATAAGGACTATTTTCCTGTGTTTAACTTAATACACCAGTAGATATAAGATTAATTGCCCTCCTACTTAAATTATGATTATTTTCCGCTAATCATGAAAGGTCACATGCGCACATCAAGGGAAAGCGTGGAGCTGTATGCAAAACTGTGGATACCACCATATGGTTGATTTAACTTACACATGTGAAATTTCTGTATTACATCAGTCATTGTATATAATTTTTGTTCTCTCTCCTTCATTTTTATTTTTATGATTCTTGTTTTTGTATTTTGCACTATAGTGTCTGATGAAGGCCTGCGAGCCGAAAACATTTACGCACTGCCGCTTTACCTAATTTTCTGAAATAAAAAGGAAATATACTGATCAATACAAAGCAGTTGCTGTGATTTATGTCTATAGACACCGGGGGTGGGAACCCGATGCACAGCACATAATCTACAGAGTGTGACAAAGGCTTTTAACTAAAAGAACATATTAGCTATGGTCAATTTGGGTTGAGTTGGTGGAGAGATTTGTGTGGTTCATTCCTATAACCCACGAGACTACTCCCTTATGGCAATAATTAATGTTGAGCAAATTGAAGTTGATAGTGCAATTCGATCCAAATTTCAGGAAAAATTTGATGTGTCACGAAGCCAAATTTCCGGGCGATTCGTGGTAACAAATCAGATTATTTTTAAAATGGCTGCTCCACATGTTACAAAGTGAAAGTAAGAAGCCCGGGAATAAGGGATCACCCATAAAGCCGTGCAGCCAGACAATATAGCAGATAGCCCCCCCTGTGACGTCACAGCTCTATAAAAAGCCTCATCCTGCCCGGTCTCTGCCATTTTCCAGTGAACTGAGCATAGGCACAGATGTGACAAGTAGAGATGGCCTTGCAGTTTGCCCGGCGTTCGTTTCACGGAAAACTTTGCTCGTTCGCGATTCGCAGAACATGCGAAAATATGGCGATGTCCGCCAGTGCCATGTTATTTTGCATTGCGCCAAACTTTGACCCATGACACATCCATCAGGTGGGACATGACAGCCAATTGAGATGTTTCAGCACATGGACACACCCCCAACCCTATAACAGAACCCGATTTGGCAGCCATTTTACATTATGTGTTTTGCCAATGTAGGCAGAGGTTGCATTTTGGAGCAGGGACAGGCTGTTAGGAACTTAGGGACACCAAACGCTAGCTAACAGGGCCACAAAAGTCCTTTTATGGACTGGTAACATTGTGCTATCGATAGGTTTGATACACAGAGGGGTGTGATATACTTATAATATATTTTCTAACATAGAAAGTATATTATAGTGCATTTGTATGCTTCCAGAAAATACTGATTGAGGGCTGCGATCTATCAGCTTCCACAAAATAGTGATAGATGTTTTCCATATACCTGCGTCCACAAAATTACTGCTTGAGGGTGATATACCAGCTTCAACTAACAAATGATTGAGGCCTGCCATATATCATCTTCCACAAATACTGCTCTTCTCTAGGGACTTTGGCACAGGGTCATTTTGAAAATGACAGGCAGTGGAAGAGGACGCACCAGAGTTTGTTGAGTGGCTCACTCAGCCTTCCGCTTCTGCACCCTCCTCATCCTCTGTATCTGCACCCTCCTCACTCTCTGCTGTGTGCACCCCCAAAAGACACCACCACCACCACCTTAGCCCCTCCACTCGAGTCAGAGGAATTATAGTTGTGACATCACAGAGGATGGCTATCTGCGGATTGGCTGGCTGCACGGCATTATAAGTCATATCGTGTTCCCAGACTTCTTACTTTCACTTTGTAACACGTGTTGTCACCATTTTAGGAAAAAAAAGTTCATTACCACGAAGCTCGAGGAAATTCAGTTTTGTTGCAAGTCAAATTTTTCCTAAACTTCAGATTGAATTCCACTTTGGATGCTTTGATTCTCTCATCTCTAAACTTAACAAAGTATCACTTAAGCACAAGTCTTCCAAAACTTATGGTAGTTTCAGGGAACCTTAAAGCTCAGGAATCCTCTATGCACCTGTTTTCTGTTCACTAGTTGGTGCATATAGCATTCTATTTCTTCTGTCCCACCATCATGATTATTACCTTTGTGTTATCGTTGTTTTCCTTTGATAACACTTATCAAATTTGGATCTACATGACACAGAAGTTGGTTTCTTCAACCACCTTCCTTTTCCTACCCACAAATCCCCCTACCCTTTACCTATCCCCGGAGATATATATACAATGCATGATCAATGACTGAGTTTAATACTTTGAATTTCAACTTTCGCATTCACTTACAAAACGGATATGTGTTGTATGTAATTATGTTCTACTGTATCCACTTTTCAAACTGTATCCAGATGTTTCTTGGGGATAGTTACCTACCCCTCACTTGCCTATGTTTGTGAAAAACCTAATAAAACAAGTTTTAAAAACAATGTGCGGGATCTTCAACATGATGGCAGTGGCGTTTTTTTCGTGTTCAATCGGATGAGGTGTTTGATTTTTTTGATTTTTACCACCATTTCAGGAGAAATTGATTCATTACAACGAAGTACGAGGAAATTCAGCTTTGCAGTGAATTCTATTTTCCCTGAAATTCGGATCTAAGTCCACTTTGAATAATTTGATTAGCTCAACACTAATAATCACCATCCAGCTCTGATTGGGGTAATTTTGGGGTGAGGTAAAACAGTAACCAATATTTCTCCTCCTATATATATATCAATAGTCATAGGATCAAAATATGCAGCAAGCCAGAATGATTTACATCTTGGAAATATTTCATGTCTGATCAACACAGATAATATTCAGAAATAATATATATTTTAGCATATGATGCCATGAACAAATTACATTTACAGTAGATGTTTTCAGAGTATTTATTTATCATGAACATTAATGCCGTATTTCATGTTTTCTGCTATAAACTTCCAAAATAACAGTTTCTCTGGTGCTTTTGGTGAACATTCAGTATACTATTAAGAATTAAAGTTTAAATCATCTTTTCAAATGTTTATTTTTTTGCTTGTCTAAAAAACACCTTTGCTCTAAGCTAATCTATTTTTACTTTAATCCATCTGTTATGTTTTTAACAGATGCAGTCTTATTGAAGTAATTTTGCCTGCCAAAACAAATGTGTGATATTGTGTAGAGTGTCACAAATATATACTGTATTTTGAATCATACATTTTTCTCCTGAATAAGGCTACTTTCACACTAGCGCTTTTTCTGAATCCAGCAGGGTTCAGCAAAAATGCTTCCATTAGGCTACTTTCACACTTACGGCAGTGTGATCCGGCAGGCAGTTCCGTCATC
Organism: Bufo bufo; assembly: GCF_905171765.1. Classification (NCBI taxonomy): domain Eukaryota; kingdom Metazoa; phylum Chordata; class Amphibia; order Anura; family Bufonidae; genus Bufo; species Bufo bufo. The sequence goes on along the minus strand of NC_053390.1, from coordinate 367,347,170 downwards.
GGAACTGCCCGCCGGATCCACCGATTTGGATGTGACTGAAAGCATTTGTGAGACGGATCCAGATGCGGATCTGTCTCACAAATGCATTGCAAGAACGCATGCGCAGGCCGGAAGGACGGATCTGGCATTCCGGTATTTTGAATGCCGTATCCGGTACTAATACAGTCCTATGGGGAAAAATGCTGGATCCGGCATTCAGGCAAGTCTTCCGTTTTTTTCCCCAGAGATAAAACCGTAACATGCTACGGTTTTATCTTTTGCCTGATCAGTCAAAACGACTGAACTGAAGACATCCTGATGCATCCTGAATGGATTACTCTACATTCAGAATGCATGGGGATATGCCTGATCAGTTCTTTTCCGGTATAGAGCCCCTGTGAAGGAACTCTATGCCGGAAAAGAAAAACGCTAGTGTGAAAGTACCCTTACTGATAATGCAACTATCTGCATCCGTTATGAACGGATCTGGTTGTATTATCTTTAACATACCCAAGACTGACTTGTCATGAACTCCATTGAAAGTCAATGGGGGACCGATCCATTTTCTATTGTATCAGAGAAAACGGATCTGTCCCCAATGGCTTGCATTGTGAGTCATGGCGGATCCGTTTTGCTCCACATCCCAGGACGGAAAGCAAACTGCAGCATGCTGCGGTTTGCTCTCCGATATGAGAACAGAATGGAATGCATTTTGGAGCATTCCATTCTGTTCAGTTACGTTTTGTCCCCACTGACAATTAATGGGGACAAAACGGAAGTGTTACCCTATGACCGATCTCAACACTGGAAAATATTAACGCTAGTGTGAACGTAGCCTAATACCAACCCTATGTTCAATTGTTATATTTTCCTGCTATTTATTTTGTTCAACATTTTTATTGTAGCAATTCTCAAAAATATGTGTTACACCTGAATACCTCAGCATTAGGGTTGAGCGAACCCTAACTGTAAAGTTCAGGTTCGTACCAAACTTTACGGTGTTCGGCACCCGAACCCGAACATTTCAGTAAAAGTTCGGGTTCGGTGTTCGGGTAATATTAATATACCATCGGATCTGAGTTTTCTCCAATCCAATGGTATATTTTAACTTGAAGCATCCCCATCACCATGGGAACGCCTCTATGTTAGAATATACCATCGGATTTGAGTTAGATCGTGAAAACTCAGAGCCGACAGTATATTCTAACACAGAGGCATTCCCATAGTGATGGGGACGCTTCAAGTTAGAATATACTGAGAACTGTGGACATAACGGCCCCCTGCTGCCTGGCAGCACCTGATCTCTTACAGGGGGCTGTGATCCGCACAATTAACCCCTCAGGTGCGGGGTTAATTGTGCGGATCACAGCCCCCTGTAAGAGATCAGGTGCTGCCAGGCAGCAGGGGGCCAGACCCCCCTCCCTCCTCAGTATTAAAATCATTGGTGGCCAGTGCGGAACCCCCTCCCTCCCTCCCCAGTATTAAAATCATTTGTGGCTAGTGCAGCCCCCCCAAATCCACCCACCCCCTATTAAAATCATTGGTGGCTAATGCTGCCCCCCCACCCCTACCCACCCCCTATTAAAATCATTGGTGTCCAGTGCGGCCTCCCCTCTCCCCCCATCCTAATTAAAATCATTGGTTAACAACCCCCCCATCATTAGTGGCAGTGGAGTGGCAGTTCCGGAGTCCCAGTTTAATCGCTGGGGCTCCGATCGGTTACCATGGCAGCCAGGAGGCTACTGCAGTCCTGGCTGCCATGGTTACTTAGCACTTTTAGCAGCATTATACTTACATGCGCTGTCTGTGGCCGGCTGGTGCTCCTCCTACTGGTAAGTGAAAGGTCTGTGCGGCGCATTGCTTATAGCACAGACCTGTCACTTACCAGTAGGAGGAACGCCTGCCGGCCACAGACAGCGCACGTAAGTATAATGCTGCTAAAAGTGCTAAGTAACCATGGCAGCCAGGACTGCAGTAGCGTCCTGGCTGCCATGGTAACCAATCAGAGCCCCAGCAATTAAACTGGGACTCCGGAACTGCCGCTCCGCTGCACCAATGATGGGGGGGAGGGGGGTTCTTAACCTGTGGCCACTGCCACCAATGATTTTAATTAGGGGTGGGGGGGGAGATGGGAGGCCGCACTGGACACCAATGATTTTAATAGGGGGGGGCGCACTAACCACCAATGATTTTAATAGGAGGGGGTGGGAGTGGGGGGACCGCACTGGCCACCAATGATTTTAATACTGGGGAGAGAGGGAGGGGGGGCCGCACTGGCCACCAATGATTTTAATACTGGGGAGGGGGGTCTGGCTCCTGCTGCCTGGCAGCACCCAATCTCTTACAGGGGGCTGAGATACGCACAATTAACCCCTCAGGTGCGGCACCTGAGGGGTTAATTGTGCGGATCACAGCCACCTGTAAGAGATCGGGTGCTGCCAGGCAGCAGGGTCAGTTATGTACACAGTTCTTAGTATATTCTAACTTGAAGCATCCCCATCACCATGGGAACGCCTCTGTGTTAGAATATACTGTCGGGTCTGAGTTTTCACTATCGTGAAAACTCAGATCTGAAAAAGCTACTATTATATTCCGTTATAACCATGCTATCACGGAAAATAATAAAGTGAAGTTCGAGTCCCCATTGACTTCAGTCCCCATTGAACTCCCCGAACCCGAACATCTAGGTGTTCGCTCAACTCTACTCAGCATCTGTGGGTGTGTTTGAATTATTTCACCTATTGTTTTAACAGGTTCCTCCCCCTTGTTTGAACAATGTCTTGCATGAAGGATAGGAAATGTGTAGAGATGAGTGAATTTCCTGAAATTCAAATCAGTTCCGATTCAATCAATTTGGCTGTCAGATTCGATTTGGTCCAAGCTAATTTGTGAATGACACTCTGGGGTCTTCTAGTACTATATCCAATGCCTCTCAAAATCTTTAATGCCCAGACAGCATTAGTAATGCCACAGTGACAACAATATACTGTATATGATAAATGGATGGTAGTGGATGTGTGAGATTGTGAAACAGCTCTTATTGCATGAACACTGTTATTTTGCTGTTTGGCCACAAGAGGCCGCTGTTTCCCCACACAGCAAAACAGACTGCTCAGATTTAAATATTCATAGGAGATGGATCTGTGTGTCTAGAGGAAGGAATCTGGTGTCTATCTTAGTTGCAGACTGGAAAAGTGTGTGAGAGAAGGAATCAGTTAACATCCAAGCGTGGAATCACACGTTTGCATCCAGGACTGCAGCCAAGTGAAGATGATTGTGTCAAGGATCCGGACCCCGTCTGGTACAAGGAGTACAGCTGCCAGGATCGCTGATGAGAGCTGAAGAGCAAAGCAATGGACCCTGCGGTACCACACGTGTGTTGGATCAGCCTTTGTTCAGTTCGCAGTCACCAGCTGAGGCAGAGCAGACCCAGGTCGGTAAGACAGAGCGTGCACGCACCTCAATATAATATTGGCGCCTAAATATTAGAGACTGAGATTAAACCTGCTGGTAGTTAGTTAGTTTGTGTTGCTGAGTGGCAGACTACCAAGAATTGTTGCATGTTTATCACAAGGACTTATCAGTTAAAGTTTTGCTTCGTTCTGGAGAACAGCGAGGACTTCACTATAATCTCTAGTTACCCCAGCGTGTTTATCGGGAGTGATATATATTTGGCACGTGCCATATTACAGTTTGGGCAAAGGGAGGGGGATAGTACTGTAGAGTCTGGTAAGATTGTAAACTGCTGTGTCGCACCGCGGGCTAGCCTGTATCTCACACACACACAATTGTTCCTGTTCTTCAGGGTAATAACAGGTATGGCTAGACAGAGTTATCTCTGCTTGCAGTAGGTAAATTGCGCAAGTGTTTTCTGGCTACCATCGGAGGGCGTCGTGCTGTGTGACACAGGGGCTTAGCTTCCGGGCTGTATGTAATCTGATTTTATGTTCACTGCATTTGGGAGTGTTTGATATCCCATAACAGTAAAACAAAGTCTGTTCTACAAGAGATGGTTGTAGGAGAAGATAGTTCTGGTCAGGTGCAAAATCACTGGTGGAGAGGTCTTTTGAGATTAAATCTTCTTTATTTCATAAATAGCGTATATACATAAAACAACGCGTTTCGGGGCTCATGATGATTACCTAGTAACCTGATGAAGGGGACTTTTTTGAGCCCCGAAACACGTTGTTTTATGTATATATGCTATTTATGAAATAAAGAAGATTTGATCTCAAAAGACCTCTCCACCAGTGATTTTGTGCCTGACCAGAACTATCTTCTCCTACAAGCATCGTTTGGGGGATTGGGCATCCGATCCCAAAGTAATTTCCTTCTGCGGCTGCAGTCCTGGAAAAAGGGTCTATAATCCCATAAATCTACAATAGTGTTGTACCTATCAGTAGCACAACCCTAAAAGGTGAGTACCTTTGTCTTCTAACCAATTTACACTTGTGTTGGACGTACTACCCTATTGTGCGCCCCCTACCCCTCCTTTTGTCTTTTTTCCCTCGCTATTGAGTGGAATCTAGATACGGCCGTGTCTTGAAGACTACAAGAGATGGTGTTACAGTTGTTTTCCTTGTTCGTAACTTTGCTGTATCCTGGGGAGCCAACCCCGGTACACGGCTTACAGATGGTAAACAATAGCAAGTTTAAAAACACCTTGAACTGTCAGATGTCTTATGCTTTTTAAAATTTAATACTCTCCACTAATGATCCCTTTTGGGGGCAAATAAACAGTGTTTATACACATACATTGAAATGTTTCCCTTTTTGAGGGCAGACATTTGCTGATGTTTATACACACAGTGGTTTGGAAGATAACAGATGCTGAAAATACAGGATCCATTATTATATATTTTTTCTTTTGTTTTCTGCTCTTTGTGAACCTAGCCTTAGTTGCCCACAGCATCCAATCAGATTCCACCTTTTATTTTTCAGAGCTACTTTGGAAAATTATATGTAGAATCTGATTGAATGCTCTGGGCAACTAAGCCGGTTTTCCTTTTGACCAATTTGATAAATATCCCCTTTAGTTTTAATTTCATTGAGTTTCCAAAAGGCCAGAGACTCATCAGTAGAGATCAGAAAATTTCTAAAAAAAATTCAATTAGGCCGAAGTTTCAGAAAAAATTTGGTTCAATCCAAATTTATTTGTGGAGAATCGCATAAAAATTGCTATTTTCTGGCTGCAGAGAGCCTTTATAGTGGTGTAGAACACTGTGTCTTGCAGTAACATGCATAGGGAGTCTGCTGTGGTAGTGACACAACACTGTGAGTCAGTATGACATGTAGATGACAGGCGTCGCTCTGAGAATCACTGCACACTTACTTGGGCAGTTATGAAGCCAAAACTGACAAAATAACTCAAGTGTGAACTCAGCCTTACAGGTCAATGTTAGAACTGTGCAGAGGCCCAAGATCCTACTATAGCGCATTCCTTTTACACCAATTCACTGATTCCACATAGATTTCTACAGAACCTGTTCTATTAAACGCTTATGCAAGTAGAGCCCCCCTGACAGAGTGGAGTGGGTGTCAGCAGTAAGTTTGTGTTGACGTCAATGATTATTTTGCCCTTCCTCTGATCCATCAGAACAATAACCCTCAAATGAATCCTGTCTGTGGAGCATCCACCTTCAAGTGGTCGGCATTTGGTCATTAATAGAGTTGAGCGGACTCCTGGATGTTCGGGTTCGATGGGTTCGGACAAACTTCGGAAAAAAGTCCGAGTTCGGGACCCGAACTCGAACCGAACTTGACCCCGAACCCCATTGAAGTCAATGAGGACCCGAAAACTTTTCAGCACTAAAATGGCTGTAAAAATGTCATGGAAAGGGCTAGAAAGCTGCAAATGCCAGCAAAATGTGGGTAAGAGCATGGCAAGTGCTCTGCAAACACATGTGGATAGGGAAATGACTTAAAATAACATAAAATATGTAAAAAATAAAAAATAAAAATCTTGATCTAGGAGGACCAGGTCCATATGGAGAAGGAGGTTGAGGAGGCGGTGGATGTGGCGGTGTAGGTGGAAGTGGCGGTTGAGGAGGAGGAGGTAGCCTACACTGCTTTTTGGTTTTAAATTTATTTTATTTTTTTAAATTAGTGTACACCCAAACATTGGGAAATATAACCCTCCAGTCGTGCTAAACACACGTTCAGACAATACACCGGCTGCAGGGCAGGCCAGCATCTCTAAGGCGTAAAGGGCAAGCTCAGGCCATGTGCCCAATTTGGAGACCCAGAAGTTGTAGGGGCTGACCCCTATCAGTTTGTGAAGGCATGTGCATACTTACTGCCCCACCCACTATGTTGCACGTCCCCGTGATGTTCACGATCCAATTTGATATCTGCTCTATCAACTTTCGATGTTCTTTTATGCGCCTACCATGGTGATTACGGGTGGCGGGGAATCAGGGTTCCAGGCCGGAGTGGGAGCGTGAGAAAAAGAGACCAAATTTAAGGGAGATAAATTTATTTAAAAAATTTGGGATCAAGAAGAAATGTGGGAAAAGTTATTGAGGCGCAAATGTGGGACAAATTACAGAAGCCCAAATGTGGGCCAAAAGAGTCAAGCAGAATTGTGGGAAAAGCTATTGAGGCGCAAATGTTGGCCAAAAGAGTATAGCGGAAATGTGGGACAAAGTATTGAAGCATTAAATGTGTTACAACTTGCTTAAGTTTAAGCATTGAATCAAAGGAGGTGGCGCGCATCAATTAAAGAAGCATTTCAGAAATTTTATTCCCTGTCACCTATGCAGAGCAGGGGTTTATTCACATCTAAAATTGTATAATGTCAACCCAAGAATGTAACAGAAAAATTACAGAAATTAATTAACCTGTCTACTTGGTAGAGCAGGGGTCTATGACAGAAAACAATTGTTTATTGTTACCCGAAAATGTAATAGAATAATTATTGAAATTTATTAAGCTGTCAAATAGGTAGAGGAGGGGTATATTACACCCAAAAATTGGTGAATTTGACCATAAAATGTAACTGACAAATGTTTGTTTGTTTTTTTACCGGTCTAATAGGTATAGCAGTGGTACATCACACCAAAAAATTGCTGAATTTCACTATAAAATGTAACTGACAATTTTATTTTTTTAACGGTCTAATAGGTATAGCAGTGGTACATCACACCAAAAAATTGCTGAATTTCACTATAAAATGTAACTGACAATTTTTTTTTTTGTTTTGCTAACCGGCCTACTAGGTATAGCAGTGGAAATATACACCCAAAAATTGGTGAATTTCACCTGAAAATGTTAATGGCAATTTATTTTTATTTTTTAACCTGCCTACTAGGTATAGCAGTGGTAATATACACCCAAAAATTGGTGAATTTCAGCCGAAAATGTTAATGATAATTTTTTTATTTTTTTTTAACCGGCCTACTAGGTAGAGTAGTGGTACATCACACCCAAAAATAAGTGAATTTCACCATAAAATGTAAGAGACCAATTTTTTTTATTGTTTAACCTGTCTACTAGGAATAGCAGTGGTATTTCACACCCAAGAATTGTTGAATTTCAACTGCAAATGTAACTGACAAATATATTTTTTCTGTTAACCGGCCCACTAGGTATAACAGTGGTACTATACACCCAAAAATTGGTGAATTTCACCAGAAAATGTTAATGACAATTTTATTTTTTTATTTTTTTAACCGGCCTACTAGGTATAGCAGTGGTACTATACACCCAAAAATTGGTGAATTTCACCAGAAAATGTAAATGACAAAGTAGTGAAATGATATAAAATAATACACGTACAAAAAAAAAATGGATTTGTGAGGTGGAGTTCCATATGGAGTAGGAGTTTGAGGAGGCGGTGGACGTAGCGGAGTAAGTGGAAGCGGCGGTGGAGGAGGACGAGATAGCCAACACAGGTTTTTGGTTTTAAAGGGTTTCTATCACTTCGTATGACATAATTAGCTGTCAGACACTAGCGATCTGCTAGTGTCTGCTCTGGCCAACCATCCTACTATAATCACTTGTGGGGCAGCGGTTTTGCTAAAAAACTAACTTTTATAAATATGCTAATGAGCCTCTAGGTGCTATGTGGGCGTCATTAGCACCTAGAGGCTCCGTCTACCTTCATACACAGCCGCCGCCCAGCGCGTCCCTCCAGCCCGCCCATGTCCTCCTCCGTGTGACGCTGCGGACGAGTTCTCGCGCATGCGCCGTGCGCGGCTGTATTCGGCGCATTTGAGATCTCAGCTCGGAGCGGTCAGACATTCAATGCGCATGCGCGGCTGTATTCGGTGCATGCACATTGAATGTCTGACCGTATAACAATGGCTGCTTAGTGCCGGTATACATGTCTATTTTGCACAAGGTACGGACAAGTCCTGAGGGATTTATGCCTGGTTCATTTTAATGAACGTGAGCTTGTCCACATTAGCTGTGGACAGGCGGCTGCGCTTGTCTGTGATGACGCCCCCTGCCGTGCTAAACACACGTTCAGATAATACACTGGCTGGAGGGCAGGCCAGCACCTCCAAGGTGAAAAAGGGCAAGCTCAGGCCATGTGCCCAATTTGGAGACCCAGAAGTTGAAGGGGGCAGACCCGTCATTCAGTACGTGTAGGCGTGTGCACACATACTGCTCCACCATGTTGGTGAAATGCTGCCTCCTGCTAAGACATTCTATATCAGCTGGTGGTGCTGGTTGTTGTGGCGTGCTGACAAAGCTTTTCCACGTGTCGGCCATGCTAAATCTGCCTTCTGAGGTGCTGGCGGTTTCCCAGCTGCGTTGGCAACCTCTTCCTCGTCCTCTGCCTCCGCCTTGTGCTTCCACTATGCCCCTGCTGTCAGGTGGGAATGACACCAGCAGCGCGTTTACCAGCGTGCGCTTGTACTCGCGCATCTTACGATCACACTCCAGTGAGGGAATTAAGGACTTGTAATGGGGATCCAGCAGCGCGGCCATCCAGTAATCAGCACAAGTTAAATTGTGGGCAACTTGGCGGTCGTTGCGGAGACACTGCAGCATGTAATCGCTCATGTGTGCTAGGCTGACCAGAGGCAACGAAAAGCTGTCCTCTGTGGGAGGTGTATCGTCTGTGTCCTCTGTATCCCCCCATCCATGCACCAGTGATGGCCATGAGCTGGTCTGGGTGCCACCCTGCTGTGAACAAGGTTCCTCCTCCTCCTCCATCACCTCCTCCTCATCCTCCACCTCCCCCTTCTTCCAGAACTGTGCCCTGGCTGGACAATTGTGTACCTTGGGTTTGTGGGTGCAGGAACCCACCCTCGGAGCCACTTGGGAATGACTGGCTGGAAACCCTACGAAATTATCCCTCTTCCTCCTCCTCCTCCTGTGCCAAATCCTCTTCCATCATAGCCAGGAGCGTTTTTTCAAGGAGGCATAGAAGTGGGATAGTAACGCTGAGAACGGCGTTATCGGCACTGGCCATGTTGGTGGAGTACTCGAAACAGCGCAACAAGGAACACAGGTCTCGCATGGAGGCCCAGTCATTGGTGGTGAAGTGGTGCTGTTCCGCCGAGTGACTAACCCATGCGTGCTGCAAATGAAACTCAACTATCGCCTGCTGCTGCTCGCACAGTCTGGCCAGCATGTGAAATTTGGAGTTCTACCTTGTGGGCACGTCGCATATGAGGCGGTGAGCGGGAAAGCCGAAGTTAGGCTGCAGCGCTGACAGGCGAGCAGCAGCAGGGTGAGAGCGCCTAAAGCGCGCACAGATGGCCCGCACTTTATGCAGCAGCTCTGACATGTCGGGGTAATGACTGGCCGGAAACGCTACGAAATGATCCCTCTTCCTCCTCCTGTGCCAAATCCTCTTCCATCATAGCCAGGAGCGTTTTTTCAACGAGGCATAGAAGTGGGATAGTAACGCTGAGAACGGCGTTATCGGCACTGGCCATGTTGGTGGAGTACTCAAAACAGCGCAAAAAGGAACACAGGTCTCTCATGGAGGCCCAGTCATTGGTGGTGAAAAGGTGCTGTTCCACCGAGCGACTAACCTGTGCGTGCTGCAGCTGAACTCCACTATCGCCTGCTGCTGCTCGCACAGTCTGGCCAGCATGTGAAAGGTGGATTTCCACCTTGTGGGCACGTCGCATATGAGGCGGTGAGCAAACAGTCGGCCCGCACTTTATGCAGTCGTGGTAATTTTTAGTCAAATCTGTTTTTATTGAAAAGTAAAAGCATGTATATAGTACATACAGTGATAACAGTCTCACTAAATTACATCAGTGCAAAAAACAGATTGTAGAGCTTCACAGTTAAAACATTTGAGTATTAATTAGGCATCTAGGGCATTAACCCGACAATACAGGTACGTGAAGACACCCAATCGTATCTAATAATTTCTGATACCCCTAAATGTACGTATGAAAATATCTGGTGAAAAAATATAAGGAAAAAATATAAGGGAACAAAAAGACAAACCAAAAGACACAAAAAACATATAAAAAACATATTAAACATATTGTCAGGGTAATTTTTAAGGAATCTCTGCACCACCAAATTCAGCACATGCGCCAGGCAAGGGATGTGCATCAAACCGGCTAGTCCCAGAGCTGCTACGAGATTTCGCACATTATCGCACACCACTAGGCCGGGCTTGAGGCTTACTGGCACAAACCACTCATAGGTCTGTTGTTCAAGACCCGTCCACAGCTCCTGCGCGGTGTGTGGTTTTTCCCCCAAACAGATAAGTTTTAAAACTGCCTTCTGTCGTTTACCCCTGGCTGTGCTGAAGTTGGTGGTGAAGGTGTTACGCTGACCGGATGAGAAGCTGGTAGAGGATGAGGAAGCAGAATAGGAGGAGGAAGCAACAGGAGGCAAACTGAAGTGCCCTGCAATCCTCATGGTGGAAGGACATGCGCCAAACTGCTATCCGCCTCAGGCCCAGCCGCCACTGCATTTACCCAGTGTGCTGTTATGGAGATATAACGTCCCTGACCGTGCTTATTGGTCCACGTATCCGTAGTCAGGTGCACCTTGCTACAGATGGCGTTGCACAGTGCACACCTGATTTTGTCCCCTACTTGGTTGTGCAGGGAAGGGATGGCTCGCCTTGAAAAGTAGTGGCGGCTAGGCACGACGTACTGTGGGACAGCCACTGATATAAGGCCTTTAAAACTATCCGTCTCCACCAGACGGAATGACAGCATTTCAAATGCCAGTAATTTAGAAATGCTGGCATTCAGGGCTAGGGATCGCGGGTGGGTAGAGGGGTACTTCCTCTTCCTCTCCAGCATTTGGGATATGGAGAGCTGAACCTTGCGTGGGACATTGTGGAGATGCTTGGTGACCCAGGTGTTGGTGTTACTGGCAGATCCACTGTTTGCGGGGTGCCAGGTGGCACTGTCACTCCAGAGGTGGATGAAGAGGCAGTGACTGCAGCAGAAGAGGAAGCAGGAGGAGCCAGAGACCTTTCTTGGTTTTTGAGGTGTCTACTCCACTGCAGCTCGTGATTTGCACTTAAATGCCTGGTCATGCAGGTTGTGCTCAGGTTGAGAACGTTTATGCCTTGCTTAAGGTTCTGTTTGCACAGCGTGCAAACCACTCGTGTCTTGTCGTCAGCACATTGTCTGAAGAACTGCCACACCAGGGAACTCCTTGGAGCTGGCTTTGGTGTGCTCGGTCCCTTGCTGCGGTGGGCAGTAGGAGGCGTACTGTCTAGAGGATGGCCTCTCCGCTTTTGCACCCTGCTCCCTCTTCTGCTGTGCTGGTGGCTCTGTGCGACCACCGCCTCTTCCTCGGAACTACATCGGTCACTCGCATGACCTTGATTCCGCATCATCTTCCACCCAGTCTTCACCCCTGACTTCCTTGTCGGTCTGCACACTTTCGAAAGCCAGAGCAGTTGGCACCTGTGTTTCGTCATCATCCGAGACGTGCTGCAATGGTCCTCCCATGTACTCATCTTGAAAAATAAGTGGTTGGGCATCGGTGCACTCAATCTCTTCCACTTCTGGGGCAGGGCTAGGTGGATGGCCCTGGGAAACCCTGCTAACAGAGTCATCAAAAAGCAGAAGAGACTGCTGCATGACGTGGGGCTCAGACTGCATGGCTGATTTGCAAGGGGGTGAGGTGAAAGACTGATGGACATCGGCTGCAGGTGCCAACTGTGGTCTTTCAGCAGGAGACTGGGTGGGAGACAATGTGAAGGAACTGGATCCACTGTCAGCAACCCAATCTACTATCGCCTGTACTTGTTCAGGCCTCACCATTCGTAGAGCAGCATTAGGCCCGACCAAATACCGCTGCAGGTTTTGTCGCCTACTCGCACCTGAGGAAGGGGTTTCACTTGTGCGTGTAGCTGGCACAGATCGACCACGTCCTTTCCCTGCAACAGGAGCTCCACCAGCAGCACCACAACCTGGGCCATGTCCCTTTTTTGACGCTCTCCTCATATTTTTCGAATTTAGGATCTTGCCCCAAAATGGGTGTTTTTAATTAATAGTACAAAAGAACGACAGTATGTAAAGGGTGTATCTCACACAGCCTGAACCAGACTAGGCCTCAATTAAAGATTTCTTTGCACAAAATGGCTGCATTTCAAATGGCTGTATTTCAAATGCCTAATTCAAACCTCTGTATGTAGAGGTAGTATCTCAGAGGGCCTGATCCTCTGTAGGTCTGAACTAAATATATATTTGCACAAAATGGCTGTATTTCAAATGGCTGTATTTCAAATGCCTAATTCAAACCCCTGTATGTAGAGGTGGTATCTTACAGGCCCTGAACCAGTGTAGGCCTGCAGTAAATATATCTTTGCACAAAATGTCTGTATATCTAATGGCTGTATTTCAAATGCCTATTTCAAACCCCTGTATGTAGAGGTAGTATCTCAGAGGGCCTGGACCTCTGTAGGTCTGAACTAAATATATCTTTGCACAAAAAGGCTGTATTTCAAATGGCTGTATTTCAAATGCCTAATTCAAACCCCTGTATGTAGAGGTGGTATCTTACAGGCCCTGAACCAGTGTAGACCTGCAGTAAATTTATCTTTGCACAAAATGTCTGTATATCTAATGGCTGTATTTCAAATGCCTATTTCAAACCCCTGTATGTAGAGGTAGTATCTCAGAGGGCCTGGACCTCTGTAGGCCTGAAGTAAGTATATCTTTGCACAAAAAGGCTGTATTTAAAATGGCTGTATTTCAAATGCCTAATTTAAACCCCTGTATGTAGAGGTAGTATCTCAGAGGGCCTGGACCTCTGTAGGCGTGAAGTAAATATATCTTTGCACAAAATGGCTGTATTTCAAATGCCTAATTCTAACCCCTTTATGTAGAAGTGGTATCTCAGAGGGCCTGAACCTCTGTAGGCCTGAAGTAAATATATCTTTGCACAAAATGGCTGTATTTCAAATCCCTGAATCAAACCCCTGTATGTAGAGGTAGTATCTTACATGCCCTGAACCAGTGTAGGCCTGCAGTAAATATATCTTTGCAAAAAATGGCTGTATTTCAAATGCCTAATTCAAACCCCTGTATGTACAGTCTTGGCCAAAAGTTTTGAGAATTACATAAATATTGGAAAAGTTGCTGCTTAAGTTTTTATAATAGCAATTTGCATATACTCCAGAATGTTATGAAGAGTGATCAGATGAATTGCATAGTCCTTCTTTGCCATGAAAATTAACTTAATCCCCAAAAAAACTTTCCACTGCATTTCATTGCTGTCATTAAAGGACCTGCTGAGATCATTTCAGTAATCGTCTTGTTAACTCAGGTGAGAATGTTGACTAGCACAAGGCTGGAAATCATTATGTCAGGCTGATTGGGTTAAAATGGCAGACTTGACATGTTAAAAGGAGGGTGATGCTTGAAATCATTGTTCTTCCATTGTTAACCATGGTGACCTGCAAAGAAACGCGTGCAGCCATCATTGCGTTGCTTAAAAATGGCTTCACAGGCAAGGATATTGTGGCAACTAAGATTGCACCTCAATCAACAATTTATAGGATCATCAAGAACTTCAAGGAAAGAGGTTCAATTCTTGTTAAGAAGGCTTCAGGGCGTCCAAGAAAGTCCAGCAAGCGCCAGGATCGTCTCCTAAAGAGGATTCAGCTGCGGGATCAGAGTGCCACCAGTGCAGAGCTTGCTCAGGAATGGCAGCAGGCAGGTGTGAGCGCATCTGCACGCACAGTGAGGCGAAGACTTTTGGAAGATGGCCTGGTGTCAAGAAAGGCAGCAAAGAAGCCACTTCTCTCCGAAAAAAACATCAGGGACAGATTGATCTTCTGCTGAAAGTATGGTGAATGGACTGCTGAGGACTGGGGCAAAGTCATATTCTCTGATGAAGCCTCTTTCCGATTGTTTGGGGCATCTGGAAAAAAGCTTGTCCGGAGAAGAAAAGGTGAGCGCTACCATCAATCCTGTGTCATGCCAATAGTAAAGCATCCTGAGACCATTCATGTGTGGGGTTGCTTCTAATCCAAGGGAGTGGGCTCACTCACAATTTTGCCCAAAAACACAGCCATGAATAAAGAATGGTACCAAAACACCCTCCAACAGCAACTTCTTCCAACAATCCAACAACAGTTTGGTGAAGAACAATGCATTTTCCAGCACGATGGAGCACCGTGCCATAAGGCAAAAGAGATAACTAAATGGCTCGGGGACCAAAACGTTGAAATTTTGGGTCCATGGCCTGGAAACTCCCCAGATCTTAATTCCATTGAGAACTTGTGGTCAATCCTCAAGAGGCGGGTGGACAAACAAAAACCCACTAATTCTGACAAACTCCAAGAAGTGATTATGAATGAATGGGTTGCTATCAGTCAGGAATTGGCCCAGAAGTTGATTGAGAGCATGCCCAGTCGAATTGCAGAGGTCCTGAAAAAGAAGGGCCAACACTGCAAATACTGACCCTTTGCATAAATGTCATGTAATTGTCGATAAAAGCCTTTGAGTCGTATGAAGTGCATGTAATTATATTTTTACTACATCACAGAAACAACTGAAACAAACATCTAAAAGCAGTTTAGCAGCAAGCTTTGTGAAAACGAATATTTTTGTCATTCTCAAAACTTTTGGCCACGACTGTAGAGGGTGTATCTCACAGGGCCTGAACCAGTGTAGGCCTGAATTCAATAATGGTGCACCAAATGGCGTTATTTAAAATCTCTGAATGTAACCCTAATGTATTAAGGGTGTATCTCTCAATGACATCTGCATCAAAGGCTGCCAACTAAATTTTTTGTGCCCAAATGAGTGTTTGTTTAAAAACTGAATTTGACAGCAGTATATAAGCCTGTAATTTCACACGTGCTGATGCTGCAAGGCCTGAAAATAGTGTTTTTTTGCTAACAGAATATGAAAGCTGTATATATTAAACTTGAATTTAACACTTGCAGATCTGGAAAATACTGGGTGTGCAGTCTTCCTGTGGACTTGTTACTATTTCATATACGGTACGTGACCTCATTCTCTTTATCTGCTTGTTTGTTATACCTTCTTGCGGTTTTTGCCCTTTGATAATACATTTACTATGTGTTTTTTCTTGTGACTCTTTTGCAACTTGCACATGCACTTTACCACCCGCCTAATTTAGTTGAATAGGTATATATATATATATTCAAAGACCGACATTGGAGAGTTACCTCTCTTTTTTCTGCTCATATAACAGTTTGCACTTGCACTTTATATTTGATGATATTACCTGCACTCTGACAAATAGTGGGTATTCTTTTAATATATATTTCATGCGGCAGTTCTATTTTTAAGTATTTACACTCAGGTCATTTGTCTTTTCACATTGTTGTACTTTACAAATTCTCCCAGGATTGTACTGCACTTTGTGCATTTGTCTGTCATCTCTTTGTATATTTTTTAACTATATATTCAATAAAATGATATTTTTATAGCTTATTAGCTCTCAGTATCCGTTTCTCTATCAGTTTCTGAGTTAAGCTCTTGTGAGGGGCTTCACCACTGCTCTACGCTATTCCTTGTGTAACCTATTTTTGTATTAACTAATACAGATGTTTACAAAAAATAGTGGTAGGTTGTGGTGGCTCACTAGCAAGTAGTTAAGGTATGGTGCTGCAAGCTCATATAGAGGGAATCACCCCACCCTCTCTTAAAGGCAAATGTAGTAATAGAGTAATGAGCGAGCACTCATACACTTGGCAACCAGATTGACATGTGCAGAAAATATTTATTATATCCCCATAAAATACAAGTAATAAAATTTATAAGAACAATGTAGCAATAATATACAACATTACAATCACATATATTGTGGTAGATATGATCAACACTATATTCATATGACTCAATAGTGTCGATAAATTCAATAATATATATCACACCAAGAAACTTCAAGTATATGCTGTTATTTGGGAAAGAGGGGGTATTATCTTCTAGCGCTCTATCCCAATTTGGGAAACTGAATGTCACTGAAAATGTTGTAGGTGTATTCACTGGGAGCGCAACATGTTCATAAAGTGTCCACAGGAATCCTGATAATGTGAAAAGTCTCTTATAGCATATCCTTTTATGGTCGATATGAGCTTTGGATTGAAGAAAATGGTGAAACAAGTGATGTACCTGCATTGAAAAGCCTCCGATAATACTGTATGGCCATACAGAAGAAAATCTCTACAGTAAAGGATTAACTATTCTTATCGTCGAAAGCTGCACCAAAGGAAATTGCGGAACAGAGTGGCAACTCCCGCGATCTTTGGAACTCCCGCGAAATTTAAACCAGCTTGCTGTATGGAGCGACTGAATAAGCCGGCAAATATTTAAAGCTCCATTGAAGCAATAGGGAGACAGCAGACGCTAGACAGTAAGCCAAATATCGATTTAAAGTTTTCTTCAATCCAAAGCTCATATCGACCATAAAAGGATATGCTATAAGAGACTTTTCACATTATCAGGATTCCTGTGGACACTTTATGAACATGTTGCGCTCCCAGTGAATACACCTACAACATTTTCAGTGACATTCAGTTTCCCAAATTGGGATAGAGCGCTAGAAGATAATACCCCCTCTTTCCCAAATAACAGCATATACTTGAAGTTTCTTGGTGTGATATATATTATTGAATTTATCGACACTATTGAGTCATATGAATATAGTGTTGATCATATCTACCACAATATATGTGATTGTAATGTTGTATATTATTGCTACATTGTTCTTATAAATTTTATTACTTGTATTTTATGGGGATATAATAAATATTTTCTGCACATGTCAATCTGGTTGCCAAGTGTATGAGTGCTCGCTCATTACTCTATTAATACAGATGTTGTAGATTGCCAAAAAAGTCTTTTTTTGCTAACATAATATGAAAACTGTATATATTAAACTTGAATTTAACACTTGCAGATCTGGAAAATACTGTTTTTTGAAAAAAATGTGTGTTTTTAAAACCCCAGAAAATGATGGGTGTATATCTACCTTAAATTGCACACTGACTAATACAGATGTTGTAGATTGCCAAAAAAGTCTTTTTTTGCTAACAGAATATGAAAGCTGTATATATTAAACTTGAATTTAACACTTGCAGATCTGGAAAATACTGTTTTTTTGAAAATGATGGGTGTATTTCTACCTTAAATTGCACACTGACTAATCCAGATGTTGTAGTTTGCCCCCAAAAAATGGTGGTTTGCAATGTCCCAAAAGCTCAGGTGCAGTGCTGGTGCACTGAGCATGCATAAAATGGCCGCCACCGCCACCCACCTAACTAACAGAATTCTAAAAGTTTAGTATTTTTTGGTCAATGAGCACAGGGCAGGGTCACCCACACAAATTTTTGTCTGTAGATCTCTGAGTTAGATTCTCTCCTATGCTCTCCCTGAAATCACAAGTCCAGCAGCATCCTCTCCCTACGCTTGTAACAGCAGAGTGACGTGCAGCGCTACGTGACTCAAGCTTATATAGAGCCTGGGTCACATTCTGCTCTGGCCAATCACAGCCATGCCATTAGTAGGCATGGCTGTGATGGCCTCTCGGGGCAAGTAGTATGCCGCTTGTTGATTGGCTGCCGTGCAGCCTTTTCAAAAAGCGCCAAGAAAGCACCGAACCCGAACTTTTACGGAAAGGTTCGGGTCCGGGGTCCAGAAATCCTAAAGTTCGGGACGAACCCGAACTTTACAGTTCGGGTTCGCTCAACCCTAGTCATTAATCCATCAGTATTTCTAAAGCTAAACAAAAACAGGAGTGGATCCAAAACCAAGATGATAAGTGAATGGAATATTTGCATGTCTTCTGTGTTTTGTACCCACTCCTGGTTTTGACTACCAAATCATAAGCCAATTCTGATGCAAAATAGGGACCATGTCATGTAGGCCTTACAGCTGTTACATAGATAGGATCCGTTGTGCGTCTCACTTTTCCTTCCATCTGACAAATCAGAAGACGGGTAAAAAAATATGATGATGTCAGCTAGGCCGAAAGGCAAAATAGTGGCCCAGTCATGAAGTGGGGAGGGTGGGAACAGCATAAGAAGACCACAGAGTGGCCCTATCACAAAGTGGTGAGGTTGAATCAGCATGAGGAGAACACAGAGAGGCCCAATGACAGAGTGTGGAGGTGGCAGCAGCATCAGAAGGAGGCCACAGAGTGGCACAATGACAGTGTGGAGATGGCAGCACCATCATCATGAGGCCACAGAGTGTCACAATGACAGAGTGTGTAGGTGGAAGCAGCAGCATCAGGAGGGGGCCACAGAGTGGCACAATGACAGAGCGTGGAGGTGGCGGCAGCAGCATCAGTAGGAGGCCGCAGGGTAGAACAATGACAGTGTGGAGGTGGCAGCAGCAGCATCAGGAGGCCACAGAGGTAAGGTTGAAGAAGCATGAGGAGGCCACAGAGTGGCACAATGACAGAGTGTGCAGGTGGTGGCAGCAGCATCAGGAGGAGGTCACAGGGTAGCACAATGACAGTGTGGAGGTAGCAGCAGCATCAGGAGGCCACAGAGGTGAGGTTGAAGCAGCATGAGGAGGCCACAGAGAGGCACAATGACAGAGTGTGCAGGTGGCTGCAGCATCAGGAGGAGTTCAAAGGGTGGCACAATGACAGTGTGGAGGTGGCAGCAGCAGCATCAGGAGACCTGAGTGGTGGGGTGACAGCAGTATCAGGAGACCACAAAGTGGCCGGTTGACAGAGTGGGGAGGGGGGCAGCAATACCAGTACCAGCTGAAGATGGTGGGTGAAAGAAGAAGCACTTGGCATCAGATGTGTGGCATCAGGTGAGTGGAAGCATCAGAACAGTAGCTGAGACAGGTAGCCAGAAGAAACCGGTCTCTTTTGTCAAAGTGTTGGTGTGGCACCATAGATGATCTACCCCGATACATCAGGCATTGGTGGGTGGAAATCCCCCGAGTCAGACCTGCGAGAGGGTGGACAATGGCGCAGATAGGCAGTTGTCAGCTGACTACATAGGATGTCTCTATAGTAGTTCAGTTTGTCCTCACTCGCAGCGGGTGTAAAAAAAAGACTCCCATTTTGGACCGGTAGCAAGGTCCAACAAGGTGGAGAGCCAGAAGTCATCCCTCTGCCGAATGCTAACAATTCGGCTGTCACTAGTGTTGAGCGCGAACATTTGAAAAGCTAATTTTTATAGCGAATATCGCCACTTTGCAATTTTGCAAATATTTCAAATATAGCAATATATATTCGTAATGACGAATATTCCTTTTTTTTTTTACACAGTACACATCACAATGATGTGTACTGTTTAAAAAAATGTGATCATCCCTCCCTGCTTCTAGGTTGTGGTCCAAAATCTCCAATATAACTTACATTGAGTCAGTGAGTGGAGTGCGAAAATTCGTAACTCTAATATTTATTGCGATGCGAATATCAGCACTTTGAGAGGACACTGATCCCTCCCTTCTTTTAGCTTGTGGGCCAATGAGAAGGAGGCAAAGAGGTTAGCAACATCCCTAGCAACAAATAGGAAAGATGCCCACCCCTTACTATATAAGATCCTTTCCCTGCAGCCATTTTGTGCAGTTTTATCTGGTGTTGGTTGTGAGAGGAGCTGAAGTGCTTTTTTAAAAGCAAATCATATATTTAATTGTCTTGATATATACTGGACTGATAGTTTTAGATAGGGTAGGTTAGTGTATACTTAATTTTGCACAAATTGTTCTTTCAAAACTTAAATTACCTTTGAAATTAAGTGACAATGTAAAATATTGAATTTTTTATGTATGTTACCACATTACTGCTGTAGACACAGAACCTGCTGCTGTCTGAGATGTCTTAGTTTATTTTAGTTGTTGTCCAGGTCTGGCTGGGAACACATTCCTGCTGAAAACTAAGAACCTGCTGCTGTCTGTTCCTGCTGAGTTAGGCCAAGCTATATGTAGGCCTTAAACTCGACCGTTATCATGTACCTGCTGCTGATGTCTGTCCTGATCATGCTGAGTCATGTGTTGGCCTTATACTCCACCGTTACCTTTATCTGCTGCTGTCTGTCTTTATTTTGATGGTTTATGTTTCGGCCTTATCCTACAGCATTCCTATTTCAATGTTGCTGTATGTTCTGTTCCTGCTGAGTTAGGCTCAGCTATGTGTATGTCGTATACTACAGCGTAACCATTTTCCAGCTGCTGCTGTCTGTCATGATATTACAGAGTTAGGCCCAGCCATGTGTATGACATATACTACAGCGTTACCTGTTACCAGCTGCCGCTGTCTGTCCAGATATTGCAGAGTTAGGGAACAGCTATGTGTATGGCATATACTACAGTGTTACCATTTCCCTGCTGCTGTCTGTTTTGTTCCAGCTCAGTTAGGCCCAGCTATGTGTATGCTTTACACTACAGCGTTACCATTTTCATGCTACAGTCTGTCCGGCTACAGCTGATTTTTCTCTAACTAGGTATAGGCCTTATACTATATCCTTAACCCTTTCATGACCAAGGGTCATTGATGCCCCAGTGTCCAGGTCAAAATTTACAAATCTGACATGCGTCACTTTATGTGGTAATAGCTTTGGAACACTTTTACTTATCCACGCCATTCTGAGATTGTTTTCTCGTGACACATTGTACTTCATGATAGTCATATATTTGAGTCAATATATTTCACCTTTATTTATGAAAAAATCCCAAATTTACCAAATATTTTGAAAAATTCACAATTTTCCAAATTTCAATTTCTCTGCTTCTAAAACAGAAAGTCATACCTAATAAAATATTTATTACTTAACATTCCCCACATGTCTACTTTATGTTTGCATCATTTTGGAAATGTAATTTTATTTTTTTAGGACGTTAGAAGGCTTAGAAGTTTAGAAGCCATTCTTACAATTTTTAAGAAAATTTCCAAAACCCACTTTTTAAGGACCAGTTCAGGTCTGAAGTCCCTTTGTGGGGCTTACATAGTGGATACCCCCATAAATGACCCCATTGTAGAAACTACACCCCTCAAGTTACTCAAAACTGATTTTAAAAACTTTGTTAACCCTTTAGGCGTTCCACAAGAATTAAAGGAAAATGGAGATGAAATTTCTAAATTTCACTTTTTTGGCAGATTTTCCATTTTATAATTTTTTTTTCTTTAACACATTGAGAGTTAACAGCCAAACAAAACTCAATATTTATTACCCTGATTCCGCGGTTTACAGAAACACCCCACATGTGGTCGTAAACTGCTGTACGGGCACACGGCAGGGCGCAGAAGGAAAGGAATGCCATACGGTTTTTGGAAGGTTGATTGTGCTGGATTGGTTTTCTGAACGCCATATGTTTTTTATTTTTGTGCCGATCGTCTTGTACAGGGGCTCGTTTTTTGCAGAAAGTGTTGAGGTTTTTATTGGTACCATTTTTGGGTACATAGGATTTTTTGATCATTCATTATTACACTTTATGGGGCAAGGTGACCCAAAAATTGGCTGTTTTGGAACAATTTTCATTTATTTATTTTTACAGCGTTCATCTGAGGAGTTAGGTCATGTGATAGGGTATCATTTTTTGTGGGACGAGGTGACGGTTTGATTGGTACTATTTTGGGGGTCATAAGCCTTTTTGATCGCTTGCTGTTGCACTTTTTGTGATGTAAGGTGACAAAAATAGCTTTTTGGGCACTGTTTTTTTAATTTTATTTTTATGGTGTTTATCGGACGGGGTCTATCATGTGACATATTTATAGAGATGGTCGTTACGGACGCGGTGACACCTAATATGTGTATTTTATTTTTTCATTTTTTTATAGGAAAAGGCAATTTTCTTTTTTCTAATTTTACATTTTTATTTATTTATTTTTACTTTTATTATTTTCACTTTTTTTTTTATCAGTTCCCTCTTGGATCTTGAAGATCCAGTGGGGCTGATAGTTGTACTATACTTTGCAATGCTCTTGCATTCCAAAGTATAGTACTTCCAGATTGCCTGTAGGTGGCAGCACTGGACGCCTTTGCCATGGCAACCGGACGCTTTTGCAAAGCATCCGGTTGCCATGGCAACCATCGGGTGCTGCAATTACAGCGCTGCAGCCCCGATGGTGGAGAGAGGGAGCTCCCTCCCTCTGTTAACCCCATGGATGCCGCAACCGCGGCATCTATAGGGGTTACAGGAGAGTGTCAGCCTAGAGCTGACACTCTCTGCTGATGGCGGCGGCTCAGTAATGGAGCCGCCGCCATCGCACACAGCAAGGCAATCGGGGGGGGGCAGCGCTGGAAAGGGGGGGGTTCGGGAGGCTGCCCACAATATCGAGGAAGGCTGGGGCAGGAGGGGCGGCTAGATAATGCAGGGGGCGGACCGCATGCCATCAGCTCAGAGAGGGGCACAGGAGAGGGGCACAGATCGTCGGGGCACAGATCGTCGGGGCACAGAGCGGCACTAAGGGCTTGGAGGGGCACAGATCGGGGGGGGCATGAGGAACACTATCGGCTTTCAGGCTCTGATCTGCAGAGCGCAGATCAGAGCCTGAAACCGGCATTTTAACACTGCCGCGATCCGATTGGTTAGTCTGCACAGACTAACCAATCGGATCGATTGCCGGCAAGGGGCCACTCTGATTGGCCCCTTGCTGGCATTACTGGCCTGTATGGTGTCCGTGACAGCACCAGGGCAGGGGCAGAAGCTTTAATCCAAGCGCTTTGCAGCGCTTGGATTAAAGAGCTGGCTTGACGTCTATACACGTGGTAGCTGCACGGGGCATGTGCAGCTATCACGTATATATACAGATTGCAGTCGTGAAAGGGTTAACAATTACCTGCCAATGCTTTCTGTCCTGATCCTGCAGAGGACTACCAGCACGGACCACTTATTCGCCCTTGGACTTTATCAACTATCAAGTATTAGAATTCTCATAAACTGGTGTGCAAACTTCATGTTTTGTGCATCATATGTTGTCAATATTATATATATAATATACTTTTGAATTAAATATGATCATGCGGTGTTAAGTTTCATTCACCAAAAATCTTATTTTTTTGTTATAATTTTTAGTTACTTGGGTTTTAGGTGGCCCTGCTGTGTGGTTCTTACTAAAACTAGCTGGGCTAGTGATGAGCTAGTGATGTGATGTGAGCTAGTGATGAGCGGCAGGGGTCATATTCGAATTTGCGATATTTTGTGAATATTTCATAGAATTTTTTTCGAATATTCGCAAATTCGAATATTCGTTAGGAGTAGTGTTGATTGCGAATTTTCGGAATGCGAATTTTTGGAATGAGAATCAATGAGATTGTGAAAACTCAGATCCGATGGTATATTCTAACCCCCAGGCGTTCCCATGGTGACGGGGACACTTGTCGGGGAGGAGTATGCCAAAGTGGAACAACTGTACAGATAAAAAAAAAAGACAAATATTCTAAAAAAACTAATATATTAGTTTATTCGAATATTCATAATATTCTAAAGCAAGAATATAAAGCAATATAGCAAATATTTGTAAAAAAAATAACGAATATAGAGCAATTTAGCTAATATAGTGCTATAATCTTCTTTGTCTAATAGTTGTAATTTTTTTCTCATCTGAAGTTCAGATTGGAAAAAAATTACAACTATTAAAAAAAAAACATTATAGCACTATATTAGCTAATTTGTTCTGCATTTGTTAATTTTCGAATATTTGCTATATTGCTATATATTCTTGCTTTAGAACATTACGAATATTCGAAAAACAAATATATAGCACTATATTGAATCATGACCTCAGATGGAAAAAAAGACAAATATTCTAAAAAACAAATATATTCTATATAGTGCTATATATTTGTTTTTCGAATATTCGTAATGTTCTAAAGCAAGAATATATAGCAATATAGCGAATATTCGGAAAAAAAAAACGAATGTAGAACAACAATTCCAGATGAGAAAAAAATTACAACTATTAGACAAAGAAGATTATAGCATTATATTGGCTAAATTGCTCTATATTCGTTAGTTTTTTTTCCGAATATTCGCTATATTGCTATATATTCTTGTTTTTGAATATTACGAATATTCTAAAAAACAAATATATTAGTTTTTTAGAATATTCATCTTTTTTGTTTTGTTTATCTGTACAGTTGTTCCACTTTGGCATACTCCTCCACGACAAGAGTCCCCGTCACCATGGGAATGTCTGGGGGTTAGAATATACCATCAGATCTGGGTTTTGACGATCTCATTAATTCTCATTACGAAAATTTGCAATCAACACTAATCCTAAAGTCAAAGATATTGCAGCCTTCTCATTGGCCCACAAGCTAGAAGCAGGGAGGGATCATGTGTACTGATTTAAAAAAAAAAAAATAGAATATTCGAAATTACGAATATATTTCACTATATTCTAAATATTTGCGAATTCTCAAAGTGCCGATATTTGCGATAAAAATTTGCAATTCGAATATTCGGAATCAACACTAATCTGAGCTTCCCTTCTCAAAATTTCATGTGCAGTTAACATTGTACCAGAATGTTTGAGGACCCAAATAGAAATGTATTAGTTTATTATTGTCTTATTTGTTTTAATCAGGATTTAGGTTCAAACATGGTGTTGTTTGTCATCCTGGAAAGGATGCCTGACTTCCATGTTGACCTCTCCACATGGTTGGGTGTGACTGGCGTTATACTCATCTGTGTGGTAATTCTGTTTTGGGAATGGAGCATTATTGCAACATGTATATATCTATATATACATTTTTATTTAATGTTAATTCTTGACAACTATGTAGCGATAATGTGCACATGCGTTTTCTAGAGAATCAAAATTTTTCACTGTCCAATCTAAAATATGGCATATATAATAGTCTTGAAGCCATGTCACAATTTTGGGAGCTATTCTTATAATTTACAAGGTTTGATATAATGTGATCGCATAGACAGAAAGTGTTTGTGGCTCAGCTTGCGTTCTTTTGATGGTGCAAAGACATGATCTGTTATTATGTGAACGCCCTGTCAATGGACACTCACGGCATGTGTGTGTTCCTCATTCGATGCGATCACATTATTGCATTACTTTTTTCTTTATGTAATGCGGAAGCAATGCACCAACATGCACAGTTAACCGAATGGGACGGTATATTTGATCCATGTTGGTTAGTTTTTGTGACCCAAAATATTTATATTTTTTTATTGGTACACCAGATATTTTTAAGATAAATAATCTTTATTTAATATTTTTATAAGAATAAAATTTTCATTAAATAATCAAATGTATTTGTACTTTACACCTTCAATTTTTGTCACTTGTCGCTTCTTCAGAAAGGTCCCATTGTGTGAACTGAAACGTCGCTTTGGGTTGAATAAACGAACATTGTCTTTGTGCTGTGCCGAGGCGCATATATATATATATATTGTGGCAATGTGAACATTGAGGTTTTGTTTCCCCAGGTTCCAGTCCGGGACGTAGGGCATGCTCATGTCCAGGGATCCTATTTAATCCTGCTACTGGATCTTGGGTGTATCTCACTCTGGAGTGTCTTGTGAAGCAGAGGCCTGGGAAGGCTCTGTACAAGTGGGCTCAGCCGAGCTGGTTGAGGGGCCACAGGGCTAGGTGTTAGCCTGAACTTTGGGGGACTCCGCGAGGTCTTGGAATCGACGGTCGCTAGGCCAGAGTTAGGAGGACTTCTGGGCCACAATCCCCCAAAAGGTACTGGACTTTGTTACAGCCTGGAAGTGCTGGATTGTTAGGCTGGGAAAAGCCGCATGTTCTTCCTGTGTGTGAACGGGGCTTTCAGTGAGGTAGGGAGTCCTCATGTTTAGTTAGAGCCCAGCCGGGCAGGTGTTTTATTTGTATTGTTTGTTTTGGTTTTGCTGAGGTGCCAAATAAAAGCAATTTTGGCCCCTAACCCTGTGGTTGATGAAGATCATTGTGAGAATGACCCCCGAATAAGAGGCGATCCCTTACAATATATATATATATATATATACAGCCAGGTCCATAAATATTGGGACATCGGCACAATTCTAACATTTTTGGCTCTATACACCACCACAATGGATTTGAAATAAAACGAACAAGATGTGCTTTAACTGCAGACCGTCAGCTTTAATTTGAGGGTATTTACATCCAAATCAGCTGAACGGTGTAGGAATTACAACAGTTTGCATATGTGCCTCCCACTTGTTAAGGGGCCAAAAGTAACGGGACAGAATAATAATCATAAATCAAACTTTCACTTTTTAATACTTGGTTGCAAATCCTTTGCAGTCAATTACAGCCTGAAGTCTGGAACGCATAGACATCACCAGATGCTGGGTTACATCCCTGGTGATGCTCTGCCAGGCCTCTACTGCAACTGTCTTCAGTTCCTGGTTGTTCTTGGGGCATTTTCCCTTCAGTTTTGTCTTCAGTAAGTGAAATGCATGCTCAATCGGATTCAGGTCAGGTGATTGACTTGGCCATTGCATAACATTCCACTGCTTTCCCTTAACAATCTCTTTGGTTGCTTTTGCAGTATGCTTTGGGTCATTGTCCATCTGCACTGTGAAGCGCCGTCCAATGAGTTCTGAAGCATTTGGCTGAATATGAGCAGATATTATTGCCCGAAACACTTCAGAATTCATCCTGCTGCTTTTGTCAGTAGTCACATCATCAATAAATACAAGAGAACCAGTTCCATTGGCAGCCATACATGCCCACGCCATGACACTACCACCACCATGCTTCACTAATGAGGCGGTATGCTTAGGATCATGAGCAGTTCCTTTCCTTCTCCTTAGTCTTCTCTTCCCATCACTCTGGTACAAGTTGATCTTGGTCTCATATGTCTATAGGATGTTGTTCCAGAACTGTGAAGGCTTTTTAGATGTTGTTTGGCAAACTCTAATATGGCCTTCCTGTTTTTGAGGCTCACCAATGGTTTACATCTTGTGGTGAGCCCTCTGTATTCACTCTGGTAAAGTCTTCTCTTGATTGCTGACTTTGACACACATACACCTACCTCCTGGAGAGTGTTCTTGATCTGGCCAACTGTTGTGAAGGGTGTTTTCTTCACCAGGGAAAGAATTCTTCGGTCATCCACCACAGTTGTTTTCCGTGGTCTTCCGGGTCTTTTGGTGTTGCTGAGCTCACCGCTGCGTTCCGTCTTTTTAAGAATGTTCCAAACTGTTGTTTTGGCCATGCATAATGTTTTTGCTATCTCTCTGATGGGTTTGTTTTGTTTTTTCAGCCTAATGATGGCTTGCTTCACTGATAGTGACAGCATTTTGGATCTCATCTTGAGAGTTGACAGCAACAGATTTCAAATGCAAATAGCACACTTAAAATGAACTCTAGACCGTTTACCTGCTCATTGTAATTGGGATAATGAGGGAATACCACACACCTGGGCATGGAACAGCTGAGAAGCCAATTGTCCCATTACTTTTGGTCCCTTAAGTGGGAGACACATATGCAAACTGCTGTAATTCCTACACCGTTCACCTGAGTTGTATTGAAATACCCTCAAATTAAAGCTGACAGTCTGCAGTTAAAGCACATCTAGTTCGTTTCATTTCAAATCCTTTGTGGTGGTGGTGGTGTATAGAGCCAAAAATTTTAGAATTGTGACGATGTCCCAATATTTATGGACCTGACTGTATATATATATATATATATATATATATATATTTTTTTTTTTTTATTTATTTATTATTAATTTATGTTGGCCTTTGCAATCTTAAAAATCATTTAAAATGGGGGCGAAGCTAGCACCGGACGGAGATGGCAGCCTGAAGTTACTGCTCCGTGCACTACAGCATCCTTCCAGCCTGGTATCACCGCGATAACGATCAACTATGGTCAAAGTTGGTAATCCCAAGACAGGGGAACATACCAACCACCCGAAGTCAGGGGTAAATAGCGGAGATATGGAGAAATTTATAAAGAAATCCGCAGCCACATATGTCTCCAAGATGGCACCAACAACTCCACAAGCGGCGAGCCAGAGACAGCAAGAGGAAGCAGCTGCAGCAAGCGGAGGTGAGATTGAATCAGATAGCCTCCCTATATGTCGCTCATATATAAAAGATATTCTGTCAACCTCCCTATCCTGAGCGCTGACTTAGCGGCCATAAAGCAAGATGTCCGCCAGATAGGAACGAGAGTAGAATCTTTAGAAGACTCTCAAGGAATAATCCTCCAGCATCAGGCTGTAGTAACGCAACACTTGCAAATTTATCAATCCAACCTAAACAACATATATAATGTGATCGAAGATCAAGAAAATCGTTGGAGACGCAATAACCTGCGGTTCCGAGGAATCCTAGAAACGGTTGGCGCTGGCGACATCCCTAATACAATCGCACAAATATATCTGCAACTTCTTGGCCCAGACTCTTCAAACAAAATCATACTAGAGAGGGCACATAGAGCCCTTCGCCGGAAGCCACCTCTATCTGAACCACCAAGAGAAGTTATTTGTAAATTTCTCAGCTTTCCAGTGAAAGAGGCGATTCTATCTAGAGCAAGAGACACCAATAACATGTGGGATGGCCACGAAATCTATGTTTTTCAAGACCTAGCACAATCTACACTGAAAAAAAGAAGAGCACTCAAACCCGCAAAATTCTATATCGGTGGTCTTTCCCTTTCGGCCGATCTTTTGCACACGAAGGTCGCAGAATCCAAATATCCTCATTTAGTGACTTGAGCGCGGTTTACAATCTGCTACAGATAGACTCACTGGCCATCTCTAATTGGGACCCCGTCCAGGAACTACCAAGACAAGATCCCTAGGAAAGACAATGCACTCCCAAATCTGCTAGGGACAAAAGGGACAAAAGGAATACTACTTCTAGAAGACTCCCAATAGGGGACTGATCTAACTAAACCTTACGCAATGGAGGCAATTTCTCTAGTCTAAATGCTCTCCCTCAGATACCATAACTATTATGTGCTCTAGACCTTTACTTTACTGGCTCAATCTTTTATGATTATCCATCCCCTTTTCTTTTCTCCACCTGTCTGGACTTTCTGAGTCTTCGACCTGATCCTTACTCCTACCGTAGGGTGTTGTAACACACTACTGTTCTTTTTTCCCCCTTCTCTTCCTACCTATCTCTGTCACTTCTCTCTCAATGGTACACATTTCACTCAAAAGGCTATCTATACTAAGACTAAGCTTAGCCTTATGTTTTATAACCTGTTTAGGGTTATTTTGTTTTGATACTGTTTTTTGTTGCAGTGAGTGCTTCCTAACATATGTTCCTCCAGAAATGACACAGTGGAACTTTCGTGAATCCCCTTCGCTTCACCCAGGGAGGCTGAGTATACATATTCTTAATCCGCACCTTATGACATATCATATAGAACAGAAGCATCACCCTTATAAAACCATCTCAACATGGCTAGTCTCAAAATAGTTTCTTACAATGTGAAGGGATTTAACTCACCATCTAAGAGATGCAAGATCCTTTCACATTTTAAGAAAATGGACTGTTCAGTTCTCCTCCTGCAAGAGACTCATTTTAGATTCAACCATTACCCGAACCTTTCATATTACCGGTTTCCTACCTGGTTCCATTGTGGATCAGACTTATCAACCTCCAGGGGTGTAAGCGTGGGATGCAGCAGAGATATACCTTTTCAATACTGCCACCATATCGAAGACAGTGAAGGTAGATATATCCTAGTGAAAGGCAAAATAGCCAATCAAACATACATGTTCATCAATATCTATGCCCCTAATGTGTATCAGACTATTTGGTTTAAGTCTCTTTTCCCAATAATAGAATTCTTCAGTGAAGGTGTAGTCATATTGGGAGGAGATTTTAATATTACATTAGAACCTCAATTGGATTCATCCTCACAAAGATCTGCCCTATCCCAGAAAGCTCTCAAAATCATTTGTAGAAACTTCCAAAATACCCACCTGGTGGATGCATGGAGAATGCTAAATCCCTCCAACTGCGACTACACCTTCTTCTCCAATGTACATGGTTCCTACCAAAGATGAGACAATTTTTTCATATCAAAAGAACATTTACAATTGTTCCAGGAAACTCATATAGGATCTATCTATCGGACCATTCACCGGTGTTCCTGAAGATCTCCACTTCCCAACAAGATCCCTGTGCTTTTAAGTGGCGGCTCAATGAACAATTAATATCCACTCAGACACAGAAGGATCAGGTGCAAAAGTTGCTAGATGAATATTTCCTGTTAAACTCCCTCCCAGAAACCTCCCCCCATGTAACTTGGGATGCCCACAAAGCTTATATAAGAGGTCAATTTATCAGCATCAGAGCTAGACTCAAGAAAGAGAGGGCAGCCCAGGTAGATGCTTTATTAGAAGAGATAAACAAATTAGAACTTCTTCACAAACATTCCTTAGTTGCCTCCCATTTAACGAGATTGACTGATTTTAGGTCAGAATTTAAGAACCTTCTGAACAATGCCTCTGCCAAATACTATCTACAGTCCTAGTACAAATAATTTGCACATGGGGATAAAGCATCTAAGTTTATGATGAGCCGAATTGAACAAAGGAAAGCTCAAAACTACATCTGTAATATACATAAACCAGGAGGAGGTATAGCAGTAACAACAAAAGAAATAACCCAGCAATTCCAAAATCTTGAGCTATATAATATCTCTCACAAAGACCCAATTAATGACCCAACCTCATCCCAGAGCCCTAGTATAAACTTTCTTGAATCCTTAACACTCCCCAAACTAGATAATACTCAGAGGAAATTCCTGCAATCTGCTTTTACTGAAGAGGAACTCTTAGCAGCTATAAAAAACCTTCCCAATGGGAAAGCACCAGGACCCGATGGTCTGCCGTCTCTACACTACCGCTCCTTCAGCAAATCTTTACTCCCTCACCTATTGGCCATTTATAATCACTCATTGCAGGGATCCCCTCTTTCATCTGACATGACTAAAGCACATATAACAATCATTCCAAAAAAAGGAAAGGATCCAGGACAATGTGCAAATTACCGCCCAATTTCATTATTAAACTTAGACCTAAAGCTGCTGGCTAAAATGTTAGCTACTCGTCTGTCTACATACCTGCCCTCTCTGATACATAGAGACCAGATTGGGTTTATAAAAGGAAGAGAATGTCGAAACAACACAGCAAGAATACTGAACATATTCCCTTGGCCTTCTTGTGCACTGACGCCGAGAAGGCTTTTCGATAGGGTTAATTGGGAATTTATGCAAATTACTCTAGAGAAATTTGGCCTTCCTGATCCTTTTATAAAAGCTAATTTCTCGATGTACACTAATGCCTCAGCAGCCATTATAGTAAATGATACACTATCCTCCACGTTCACCATTAGAAATGGCACTTTACAAGGCCGTCCTCTCTCCGCACTAGTCTTTGTCCTAATCATGGAATCACTTCTCCAGGCCATTAGACAGGACGAGAGGATCAGGGGATTCAGATTAGGCTCCCAGGAACATAAAACTGCAGCTTTCGCGGGTGATCTCCTAGTCATAACCTCAAACCCTGAGATCACTCTTCCTGTCATCTATGACTTATTGGAGAAGTTCAGCCCTTTATCTAATTTAAAGATTAACATGAAAAAGTCACAGGTCTTGAGTCTGGGCCTTAAATCCACTGTACGGAAGGACCTTGAGATGAAATCCCCATTTAATTGGAACGCCCCATACTTACTTACCTTGGAGTGAAGATAGGGTCTGACCCCCACAGATTATTCCAACTCAATTACCTCCCCCTTCTGAAATCTATACAGGAACAACTTTCCTCACTACATTTCCCAACACTGTCTTTGTTTGGACGCAAAAATCTAGTAACGTCTTTAGTAACCTCCAGATTAAATTACCTTCAGCAAGTCCTTCCAATCCCGGTACCAAAATCATTCTACAATTCCCTAACCAAAAGCATTCGCTCCTTCGTCTGGGCAGGTAAAAGATCTCGACTATCTACCTCTCTTCTACAGAGACCTAGATCCTCGGGAGGTATAGGCCTTCCTAATCTGTTGCTATATAGCAGAGCCAGCTTTATGTCTAGAATTATCGATTGGTTTAGACAACCTCCACATGGGTCCTGGGTAGACATGGAAGCTAATAATTTCTCTACATCTTTCAGGAGATTATTATTAGGTCCAATGGACCTTAAAGTCCCCTTAGCTCAAACCAACCATATGGTCAGGGCCACTATAGATACTTGGAACTGGTTTCAATTGTCCTCATTGGGGATCCCTCTACCATCTCGACTGATTCAGATGAGAGATATAGTAAGCGCTGCCCCACTAGCACTGAGACAATCTCTCCCTGCATGTATTCGTCAAATGAAAACTCCAGTACTTTCCTTCTTTGAGAATGGATCGATATTGGATGGAAAATCTCTAGTATACATGATCCCGGTTTTGAAACCCCATATATCTTTGTTATCCTTTCTTCGAACATTTATATCTAAATACATCCCAAAACAAGCACTTCTAAGACCTCTCACCTGGTTGGAAAGCTTGATAGGTCTACTCCATTAACGAAACCAATCTTAAACCTTTATAAGGTACTTAACACTCCCATCTCTACACCAAAACTGGCCTTTGTGGGTTTTTGGGAACAGGATTTGGGCTGCTCCTTTACACCTGAAGAATGCTCTAGATTACTCGTGATACACCCCACGTTACCTCAAGATGTGTTAGAATTCAGGAAAATGGGTACAAGATCCTCACTAGGTGGTACAAAACCCCTGACATCACTAGCAGATACGACCAGACAAATACAGATATTTGCTGGCGTTGCAGGGGAGAAAGAGGCTCCTTTTACCATGTGTGGTGGCTGTGCCCATCGATTCAAAAATGGTGGAGTGAGGTTTTTAATAAAAGTAACGAGGTGTGCAAAACGAAAATCTCTCTCTGTCTCCCCAATTAGCCTTGTTGGGACTTTATGCCTGATGCCCTGGGGTGGTGATACCTCCTCTTTTTAAAATACTTCTATCTAGTGCCCGTCTTCTAATACCCAGATTCTGGCTCAATCCGGAGATCCCTTCCCTGGAGCAGTGGATAGGGAAAGTTGACAATATCTATAGGTTTGAAGAAATAGCAGCTTGGGAAAATCGCAATTACTCTAAATTCAGAGTTACCTGGGAAAATTTTGAACACTTTAGGAATTTTAGGTGTTTGAAACATTGACCCATTATAGTCATATTCTTTTACACTGCTGTTATCATATTTCAATATAATGTGAGACATTCACTGTATACATTTCTTAACTCTTATGTTGATTACGGATGCTGTTAAAAAAAAATTGATGTATGATTCAAAGCTTTCTAATAAAGCTCTTTTGAAAAAAAAAAAATCATTTAAAATAAAAATGGAAAAGTAATATAATGCAATTTGTATGCATGGGACCACATTCCTGCTGTCAACAAAGAACATGCTGCTGACAGAGGTGTATAAGTTCATTTTTGGAATTGCACCAGTCTTGCGGGTGCCAATTCCTGGAACATATTTCTCGTCCTAACAAATAAATGTCTCCTGTATTTTATTATTGACTTTGGCCAAGATATAAGTAGCCCTTATACTACATTGTTAACCATGTACCTGCTGCTGCTACTGTCAGTCCTGATCCTGCAAGGTTTTGTGTTGGACGTTTACTCCACCGTTAACTTTACATGCTGCTGCTGCTACTGTCTGTCCTGATACTATTTAGTTTTGTGTAGGCCATTAAATCCACCGTTTCCTTTACCTACTGCTGCTGCTGCTGTCTGTCCTGATCTGGATGATGTTGCCCCAGGGCTCATGGGGCCTTCCTGCAACCTTATAATTAAAAATTACTCCAAAACATAACAATCTAAAAAATACGAAGCACACGTTTAAACTTAACAAAATATTTATTAACAATGTAGTGCAAAACAAAAGGCCTCTAAGGCATAGTGTGGAGTTCTTTCATCCATCAACTCCTTGTAGTGCAAAACAAAAGGCCTCTAAAGCATAGTGTGGAGTTCTTTCTGGATGTCCAGAAACTCCTTGTTCCACTTCTTATGTTGCTCCTCCAGCCTAAGTACTTCTTTTTTCAAGCTGACGCTGCTGCTGGTGTACTTAATTTTTTTTGCTGGTCTTTTATGAGCAGCATTGCCTTAGCGTCGGCATGCTGGTGATGTAGGATTTTTCTTTTTCGTTTTTGAATAACTGTTAGGATTTTTTTTTAAATGTTCAATGACTTTCAATTAAGATTAAGAGGCAGTTAGTACTTTGTTGTGAGTTTTTGTTACAGTACTGACGATTTACAGACCAATTAGTTGATTTATTATATTTATGATGATTATATAGTTGGTTAGTTAGTTAGTGATAGTTCAGTATAGTTTAATGTTATTTAGTTGGTTAGTTAATGCAAGTTCAGTGGAGTATAATAGTATTTAGTTGGTTAGTTTGTGATAAAAGAGGAATCTACACTTTCCTGTGGCTAAGAATTTCTGTAGCACAGAACACAATGAAGAACACATGGAAGTTATCATGGTAAAATATAACTTCAAATCCCAAAGAGCTAGAAGATTTTGGGAATACAAATTTTTAACACTGCTTGACACTTTGTATACTGGACTGAATTTTTACTCGGGATTTATGAAACACTCTACAAGATCAAAATAGTCCTCTACAGACATAGTCATGATGTTCTGTTATCTTTCAAATGCCCATTCATTCCCCCATGTCTCTGTTCGTATTGTGTATATATATATATATATATATATATATATATATATTGCTGTTTCTTCATATGTTCTTGTAGTACGCCTGATGAAGGGACTGGTGATGTCTCGAAAGTTTGCTATGTGACATTACTTCTATTTTTGTACGCCATCAAACCTGCAATACTATTATTATGTTTCTCTTAATGAGAGCACTGAATTAGTTTGCGATAGTTATGTAGAGTATAATGTGATTTAGTTGGTTAGGTAATGGTTTTTATGTAGATTACAGAGTTAGGCCTCATGCACACGGCCGTGTTCTGCGGCCGAGAGCGGTCCTTGGTAACCCGGCCGGGATTCCTTCTGACAGCAGGAGCGCACGGCGTCATTGGTTGCTATGACACCGTGCGCTTCATGCCGCCGCTGCTGTATAGTGATACACTCGTATGATCTATACGAGTGTATCACTGTACAGCAGCGGCGGCATGAAGCGCACGGCGTCATAGCAACCAATGACGCTGTGCACTCCTGCTGTCAGAAGGAATCCCGGCCGGGTTACCACGGACCGCTCTCGGCGGTCCGTGGTAACCCGTGTATGTCTAGTGTTGTTGTTTTCTATTACTGTAGTGTGAGGTTTTTCCCTTCATTGTTGGCCCTTTGTTTCTGTACATGTTATGGATACACAATTATCTTGCTGTGTGCACATATTTACCCTCCTGTGGTGACAACCTCCTTCTCTTCTTCTTCATCAGTAGTGATGGATAAACATCGGCCGGAATGGTTCGTGAACGCAATCAAATGTTCGCGAACCGCAAGTTTGCGGAGGACCCAATTCACTTTAATGGCAGGCGAACCTCAAAAACATGCGGCTCATATTTACAGCCACCAAATACTTAGTAGAAGTGCACAAATAGTCCTACAACATGGACAGTTACATACTTAAGAGGGATCAATGACAAAAATTCCAACAAAAAATATGTCTCTTAATCAGGGGACATTTAGATGCGTCTTAAAGGGAAATTTTCTGAAATGTACCTTGCTAGAGCCTAGAATTTTTTTATTTTATGCCACGGGATTATGGGTCTTAAAAATTAGGCATTCACCTGACATAAAATAAATTCTGATTATGTTGCTCGAGGTACGTTATGCGGTCAACGGATACAAATTTTCCTGTAGGCCACTGGACTACAGGCCCCAAACATTAGGCATTCACCGGACAGAAAAGATCAAGTGATTATGTGGCCGGAAGTATATTACACGGTCAATAAATATCAATTTTACAGAAGGCCAGTGGACTAGAGGCCCCAAAAATGATTGGATTAAAAACATGGCTAACGAAATCCCCCCTCTTGAAAAAAGCACTAATGATAATAATTGAAACACGTGGTCGTCACAGATGGGGTGGCCTGGCTCCTTCTCATCGTCCAGGATAATGTTATCCTCGGTCTCCTCCCTCCAGCCACGGACAACACCAAGGATCTAAGAAAAGTTCAAAGCATGCTCTTCTTGCTCCTCCTCCTCCTTCGCCCTGACACCATCCTCCTCTGACTCCTCTTCAGACTCCTGTTGACCTCTCAGATGGAGTAGCCCCTCCTGGGAATTAATCCAGCATTGCAACTTACTCATCTTCCTGCTCCTGCTCCTCAACGGCTTGATCAATGACACAACGCAATGCACGCTCCAGAAAGAAGGCGTAAGGTACGATGTCACTAGGTGCTAGTGGGGCGTTGCTGCAGCACCTAGAGGCTCTGTCCTCTCACCATTTGGCATGCCCTTGTAAAGGTGATTGACATTCTCGGTCTCCTCCGTGCCCCTCAAATCCCGCACCTGGGCTGTCCATTTTAGTATTAGGCGCAGTGAGTGAAGGACGGCAGCAGGCGAGCATCCTTCACTCACTGCGCCTGCACCGAATACTAAATGGGACGGTGCAGGCGTGGGATTTTACGGGCACAGAGGAGAAAGAGGATGTCAATCACCGATACACGGGTGTGCCTAACGGTTAGAGGACGGAACCTCTAGGTGCTGCAGCAACGCCCCACCAGCACCTAGAGGCTCATTTGCATATTACAAAAGTCATTATTTAGCACTAACGCCGGCAGGCAGGGACATATAAGTCATACAGTTATGTTCTGCTGACATTAGCACATCGCTAATGTCAGCCAGCTACATAACGATTTTTCTGATGACAGAAACCCTTTAAGTCAAGTCCATATCTGACATACATGTACTTCGTCAGGCGTTAAGGATTTAAGTGGGGGATGCATGTAATACAAGTATAAAGCATAGTCAGGGCACCAGGTCTCTGAGATAACATAAATTTAGAGACCATAAAACTTTCACACCCCTCATCTGTGAGATGATAATAAAGAACTAATTCTCAAGATCTTTGATATGCTGTTCTGTTATCTTTCAAATGCCCATTCATTCCCCCATGTCTCTGTTCGTATTGTATACTGTATATATTGCTGTTTCTTCATATGTTCTTGTAGTACGCTTGATGAAGGGACTGGTGATGTCTCGAAAGCTCGCTATGTAACATCATTACTTCTATTTTTGTTAGCCATTAAAACCTGCAATACTCTTATTTAGTTTCTCTTAATGAGAGCACTAAACTGGATGTATGTAATGTAATGATGTATGGGGCCTTTTAATGGAGTACAGAATAATGATTGCAGTTTATGTATATACACACTCATATATATACTGCCTGTCAAAAAAAAAATTTCACCACCTGGATTTAACTAAGCAAATAGTTATGAGACTCCTATTGGATAATTACTGCATGGGTGATTATATTTCAGCTGGCAACAAGTTATTTTACCCCAACTGGTGCAATGAGTTGATTCTCATAACTTAAACAACCATTTCGAAAGACACATCTCGTGGTCTTGGAAAAGATGTTAGTCTGTTTGAGAAGGGTCAAATCATTGGCATGCATCAAGCAGAGAAAACATCTGAGGAGATCGCAGAAACTACTAAAATTGGGTTAAGAACTGTTCAACGCATTATTAAAAACTGGAAGGATAGTGGGGACCCATCGTATTCAAGGAAGAAATGTGGCGCGGAAAAGATCCTGAATGATCGTGATCGGCGATTGGTGAAATCAAAATCGAAGAAAAACAACAGTAGAATTCAGGGCTATGTTTAATAGTTAAAGTCAGAGCATTTCCACACGCACAATGCGAAGGGAACTCAAGGGATTGGGACTGAATAGTTGTATAGCCATAAGAAAACCACTAATCAGTGAGGCAAACCAGAAAAAAAGGCTTCAATTTGCTAGGGAGCATAAAGATTGGACTCTGGAGCTATAGAAGAAGGTCATGTGGTCTGATGAGTCCAGATTTACCCTGTTCCAGAGTGATGGGTGCATCAGGGTAAGAAGAGAGGCAGATGTAGTGATGCACCCATCATGCCTAGTTCCTACTGTACAAGCCTGTGGGGGCAGTGCTATAATCTGGGGTTGCTGCAGTTGGTCAGGTCTAGGTTCAGCAACAGTACACACTCCAAGAATGAGGTCAGCTGACTACCTGAACATATTGAATGACCAGGTTATTCCATCAATGGATTTTTTTTCTTCCCTGATGGCATGGGAATATTCCAAGATGACAATGCCAGGATTCATTGGGCTCAAATTGTGAAAGAGCGGTTCAGGGAGCATGAGACATCATTTTCACACATGGATTGGCCACCACAGTGTCCAGACCTTAACCCCATTGAGAATATTTGGGATCTGCTGGAGAAGGCTTTGCGCTGCAATCAGACACTGGATGGAAATAAATCTTGTGACATTGCAGAAGCTTATCGAAACAACGTCACAGCGAATGTGTGCCGTAATCAAAGCTAAAGGCGGTCCAACAAAATATTTTTGGGTGGCGACTTTTAAATCAGATGATTACATCATACATCTCTAACTCGCTGTGTGTATAAATATATAGTGAGGTAGATGTATGATGTAACCTGCTGATCTGCTACGTGTCACACCTGGTACTAAGTAATCATTTATAAATGAAGAAATACCTATTTTTATTACTGTATATACACATTACTAAGTGTTGGCGAGAGATATAAAAGTAATGTAAGCATTGCACCTGGGCACAGTTTATCACCAATCTCTCTGATCAGCTGCAAGTTGAGTCTCTTTAGATCAGGCCATTTCTTCATCATGGCATCCTGTCATGTGTTGTCTTAAATTTTTATTCCAGCTCGGACAGGACCCCACCAAGATTCTCTGTTTCTCTGCTGTGAGCCGGGTGCGGTCGTAGCTCCGCTCCAACATGAGCTGCAGCATAAAGACACACATATATAACCCCATTTTTTTTTTTTATAATTCAAGTATTTTAAATAATCAGAAAGTATTTAAGTCTTTTAAGGGGAAATATTAGATTTAATGTTCCTATTATAAGATCGGATTGTATGGCGATTGTATGTGTGGGGTCTGAGCAATCGGATATTGGCCAGCCGAGCAGTGATGTATATGTCTAGTGAAATGACAGTACGGTATGGCGTGTAAAGCTGGTTCGCCTCCACGTGGTGCACCCTGGGTAACTCTAAATGAATCAGCAAATACTGGCGGTAATACAAAGAAAGCTTCTCCTGCGTCCCGACCAACAGGACACAAACTCTAATCTATAGACTGTGTGTGTGTGAGGGGGGGGGGGGAGGGGTATATAGTGTGTGGCAGTAAAATGGATGTGCAATGTGCATATGAGATATTTCTATGATGTCCATACATACATACTACTGACATGCTACTATGTCACTACAGTAATATCTACTTAGGCATGTTTAAATGTGAACTTTTATGTATTGCAAAAATAATTTCGGATCAAAATTTGCAATTTTCGCAATCACAAATATTTTATAACACTCTATCTGCATATAAAGTGATTTTTCTGACATGCATGTGACATGTAATCAAATACACTGCTGTCAAATTACTTACATGGATCAGTAGTTCTTCCTCGCTGTTGCGAAAATTGCTCCCCACCATCTTTTCCAATCTTCTCAAACTTCCAGTAGTTGGATTAACGCCACACCCTATTACGCATGTGCATTACGCAAAATTTACATTCTGAGTTTTTGTAAAGGGAAAAAAGGTCACGAATAAAGAAAATTTGCTAATTCACGAAATATATGGCTAATATTCGTCCATATATTCATGAATTATCGCTAAATCGAATATGGCCCCTGCTGCTCAACACTAGTCACTGCGCAATCAAGTGAGCATGCATCAGGCCATTTGTGCAAGTTACTCGGAGGGACTCCCTGCCTCAATCTCTACTGCATACTGCCACTGTGTGTCTGGGTCCTCTGCCTTGCCTTCCTCATCGCCCCTTAGCTCCTCTGGCTGCTCCTGATCCTCCTCTCCTGTCACCTGTGTAGAAAAACCACCCACTTTGCTACACATTGCTTGTGTTTCAATGACCTCCTTCTCCTCCTCCTAGTCCTCCAGTTCAGCCCCCACAGGGTTCATGTGGCCATGAGATCCAGGTGCCACGTCTGCAGTCCCCTGACCATCCAGATTTACCAGCATCTGTTCCAGAACATGAAGCAGTGGAATGACGTTGTTCATCCCGTTGTCCTGGCGACTGACAAAAAACATGGCCTCATCAAAGGCACTGAGCAAACGGCAGGTGTCACGCATGAGCTGCCACTGGCTGACATCGAAGTTACACAGGGGAGTACTCCTGTCAGCTTGCATCATCAAGAAATCGTTTATGGCCTTTCTCTGTTCGTATAATCGGTCCAACATATGGAGGATGGAATTCCAACGGGTGGAAACGTCGCATATCACCCTATGTTGGGGGATGCCGTTCTGCTGCTATAGCTCAAGGAGGGTGTGCTTTGCAGTGTACGAGTGGCTGAAGTGCATGCAAAGTTTCCTGCCCATTTTTAAGATGTCTTGCAGATGAGTGGAAGACTTCAGGAACCGCTTGACAACCAGAATGAACACGTGTGCCATGCAGGGCGCATGGCTCAGCCCTCCTTAACGCAGCACCAAAACCATGTTCTTCCCGTTGTCGGTCATTATAGTTCCGAGTTTAAGTTGTTGTGGAGAAAGCCAGGATTCGATTTCTTGATGAAGGACACGGAGCAGTTCCTCCCCTGTGTGACTCCATTCGCCCAAGCAAACAAGGTGCAGAACAGCATGACACTGCCGTGCCCTGCACATGTGGTATGCTGGAGGGGTACTGTGAATTATTCCTGCAGTGGAGGCTGATGATACGGTGGAGGATAAGGAGGCAGAGGCGGACATTGTCGCAGGACCAACGGTGTGAGAACGTGGAGGTGGAAGCGGCGGCACCTGTCCAAGTTGCTGGTGTGGCTGTGCAGAAACCACACTCTCCCAGTGGGTCGTAAAGGGCATATATTGTCCCTGACTGTAGTTACAGCTCCACACGTCGGCTCTGCCTTGCACTTTGGCAGACAACAACAGGCTCAGGGAATGGCCCACCTTCTGTTCTACAAAGGTGTGCAGGGCTAGTACTGCCTTTTTGACAAAAAAATTACGGCTTGGGACACTCCACCTAGGCTCGGCACAAGCCATCAGTTCTCTGAAAGGTGCAGAGTCCACCACTTGGAACAGGAGGGACTGCAGCACCAGCATCTTGGCCAGGAGCACATTCAGCTTCTCCGTCGTTGGATGAGTGCACGCATACTGTTGTCTCTTGGCAATCGTTTCGGTGATCGCTGAAGGAATGATGACGAGAAGTAGGAGGAGGAGCAGGAGCTTCAGAACCAGCAGATGATTGGATCGACATACAGCTCCCTTCGGCTGAGGTGCTGGAGCCTTGACTGCCTGAAATCGTCTGCGTGCCACTAAGCGATGCAGACACGCTTCTCCTAGGTCACTTTATGGTGACGCTGCATATGTTGACGCAGGGCCGTGGTGCCAACATTGGCACCCTGGCCATGCTTCACCCTCTGCCTACAGATTCTACTAATGGCCATGTTCACCTACTCCGGCGGCTTAACAAAAAACTGCCACACCGTCGCTGCTTCCGTGAACCCCTGCACCATTGCTTTTTGGGCATGTAGGTGGTCTACCCCAGGCACGTTTGGCTCCCGACCTCCCACTGCTGCCACCCTGCTGACTCCCAGCCATACTAGCGACTTGCTCTCTTTGCGGCTGCCTCACGAGCGAACTGCCACCCTCTTCTCCTGATGATGATCCCAAGTGCAATCAACTACATCATTATCATCGAGTACTGTCTGCATGTCACTGATGTCCTCCTCAGCAGTTTCTGGGTCAGGAGCCTGACTGCTCGCAACACCACCTCCCACGCCACACTCCTTATCACTACTTGCTCGCCTACCGGATGAGGCGGCGGATGTCTCCTCCACATCTTGGCTGGCCAGTAGCTGCTGATTGTCCTCTAGTAGCTCGTCCTTGCTATATAGTGGAGCTGAGCCCACAGCATACAAAACTTCTGTGGCTGAGGGAAAAGCAAAGGACAGAAGCAGGTTGAGAACAGGTGAGGGCACAGGGCCTGCTTCTGGGCTATGCCAACTGAGGGTTGCGTCTGATGAACCCACCGACTCTTGGCTGGGGGTGTCTGATGTTACTTGGGATGAAGTGGATGACCGAGTCAACCATTCAAGAACCGCTGGATTGCTGGTCCAGACACGACTGATAAATGACACTAAGAGCTCAGGCCTCTCACTGCAACTCCTGCTGCCATGCCCTTTTACTCTGCTGCGACCTGTGCCTGCGCCAGAACCATTTTGGCCTCTGCCACTCCCCTGTGCAGGGCCTGGCACTTCTCTGTCTGACATACTGTTAGATCAAATAAATAAATAAAAAGGAAATTAAAACACGCCAAAAAGTCTGTAATTTTCTCACTTCACCACACAACGGCTAATAAGCCCTTTTTCCCACTAATGCACACTAAAGAAAGCTTTAAAACATATAACTGCACCGCTGAATGGCAAATAGGTCCTTACTTTTTTCCACTTATAAACGCCACAAAAGGATTTAGAACATATAACTGCACCACTAAACGGCAAATAGTATATATTTTTTTGCCACTAATACAAGCCAAAAAGGGCTTTAGAACATATAACTGAACAGCTGAATGGCAAATAATATATTTTTTTGTGACTGTTAAATGCCAGAAAGTGCTTTAGAACATATAACTGCACAGCTGAACGGCAAATATATATTTTTTTGATACTAATACACGCCAAAAATGGGTTTAATTTTCTCACTTCACTACACAATTACTAATAAGCCCTTTTTTCCCACTAATACAATCCAAAAAATGCTTTAGAACATATAACTGCACCGCACAAGGGCAAATAAGACATAAATATTTCCTTTTAAAAACTCTGTTAATGGGTGTATCAAACAGCAATTGCATCCCAATAACAAGAACAGTTTGCTGGAATTACAGAACTGTATAATGGCAATTTGGATCAGCAGTCAGTGCAGCAAGGTGTAATAGGATTCTTTCTATTACCTAGGCTGTAACCTCCCCTACTGAACCCTGTTCTGCTTCAATAAAAGTATTAAAGTCTTTTGTACCACTGTCCGTAGTGCCTGCTGATGTCGCTCCCTGCACTAAGTACACTGGAAAATCGCTGAATCCAAGATGGCTGAGGCTATTTATAGGGCTGTGACATCACAGGGCTGGCTGGCTGCTGATTGGCTGCATGCAAGGCATTGTGGGTGATCTCTCGTTCCCAGAGCTCCTTGCTCCATGTTCTGACACGTGCAGCAGCCATTGTAGGGAAAAATGCAATTAGTTACCACGAACTGTGAGGAAATTCGGATTCGGTGCGAATAATTTTTTTCCTGAAATTCAGATTGAATTCCACTTCAACTTCGATTTGCTCATCTCTACTCATCAGCAAGAATTCTTCCCGCTACTCTCAAGGGAATGGAATTCCATTTATAAGTTTCACTTCAGGAGCTGTGTGTCTTACATAGTAGA
This sequence comes from Bufo bufo, assembly GCF_905171765.1. Classification (NCBI taxonomy): domain Eukaryota; kingdom Metazoa; phylum Chordata; class Amphibia; order Anura; family Bufonidae; genus Bufo; species Bufo bufo. The sequence continues at coordinate 367,303,286 of NC_053390.1, read as the reverse complement.
CTAAGGTTGTAAAATTGTTGTGAAAAGAATTTGGAAGTAAACGTGAAAAAATGTAAGAGGACCAAATCCATTTTAACAATAGGGAAATCCTATTGTTGATTCTGTACATTGTAAAATGTGTTACACTTCTCTGCTCACCTGCCTCTGTTCCTGGTGGCACGGACCTGCCTCCTGCTTCCCTATTCTTCCTGGTGGACCCAGACACCAAAGTAACTTTCCACACAGGCTGTATCCTTCTTGCCAATGTAACCTCACACTGTCTGCCAGTAGGGTGCATGTGCTCTTGAAGGGACATTGCGCATGCACCCTATTCTTCACCAGCCAGTGGCTGGCAACCTTGAGGTATTTAAGGTGCCTTCCCCTATGGGAAGTTCCTGAGCAATAAGTTCCTAGTACATTAGTATCCTGCTAAGTCCTGTATTCTGTTTGTCTGCCCATGTTCCGACTTCTGCCAGGTTCCTGGATAATGACCTTCTACTGCCTGACCTGACCTATGACATTATACTTACAGCATTGCATTTTTTTATGTTGTTTTATCTACATATTTTTTGTGTGTGGGGTGGCGACGTTCGATTCCTCACAGATTTTACCACATACCTCAACTCTGTTTGGGAGGAACTACAGTTTACTATGCATTCAGATATCAGCAAAATTTCATTTTTGGACACCTGGGTCCTGTTAGGGGATAATGGGAAGATACATACTGACCTTTTCACAAAAAGTACTGACCGAAACAGTCTACTCACCTTTGCTAGCAGTCATCCGGCATACACAAATAAAACGATACCTTTTTCCCAATACCAGCGAGTTAAGCGGATTGTTAGTAATCCAGAAACCTGTGAAAAAAGATTGGAAGAAATGACCAATAAGTTTTTAGAAAGGGGTTATCCCAGACAGTTGTTGGAGGAACAGAGAATTAGATTGGAGGGTCCACAAGAGGAGAAATCGGAGAAATTGCCACGGGTCCCGTTGGTAGTGAAATACCACCCCTGGATCCAGAGGGTTAAAAGCATTGTCAACAAACATTGGCAGGTAGTCTCCAGGTCCTATCCCCAAATTGATGAATTTCAGAGGCCTCCTATGATGTGCTTCAAAAGAGCAGACAATATACGCGATAAGATAGTCAGAGCGGACATAGGTAGTAATAAAACTGGCCTTAGACAAAGCACACTATCCTCCCCCAGGCAAGGCACATTCCCATGTTTGAATTGCATCAATTGTTTAAAGGGACACTGACAGGCCAAATCAGCATATATAGTTATATATATGACATTACAGGTCTTATACAGTCTATTAAAAGCATCTAAGTATCCCCCCTGTCCACCTTCTAAATACCGAAATATAAAGTTTTATAACCTGCCTGTCTCGTCACCAATCTGCCCAAGGGGCGGCGTTTCATCTTAAAATGCGCCCAGCCAGCCGCTCCCAACTGCTGTTCTGAAGCCCTGCCCAGCTTGTCAATATTCACTTCGCTGGGCGGCGGCTACAACTCTCCCCAGTCACGATCCTGCGCATGGGCAGATTTGACATGAACAATGCCAGGAGGATTCAATTGCCCATGCACAGGATCGTGACTGGGGAGAGTTGTAGCCGCCGCCCAGCAAAGTGAATATTGATGAGCTGGGTGGGGCTTCAGAACGGCAGTTGGGAGCGGCTGGCTGGGCGCATTTTAAGATGAAACGCCGCCCCTTGGGCAGATTGGTGACGAGACAGGCAGGTTATAAAACTTTATATTTCGGTATTTAGAAGGTGGACAGGGGGGATACTTAGATGCTTTTAATAGACTGTATAAGACCTGTAATGTCATATATATAACTATATATGCTGATTTGGCCTGTCAGTGTCCCTTTAAGTGTTATTAAAGTTAGCCATTTTGCTCATCCGCATTCTGGTGAACAAATTCCAATAAGGGGCGTCTTCACCTGCGATAGTAGATTTGTAATATACATTCTTAAATGCCCCTGTGGTCTGCTGTATGTGGGGGAAACCTCCATGAGAACTAAAGATTGATTAAGCAAACACAAATCGACTATTAGAAAGGAGAATCTATTACTCCCACTACCGTACCACTTTCACCAAAAGAGACATACAATATCACAACTACGCTATTAGGTCATTGAGGGTGTTCCATTACCTCAAAGCGGTGGTAATAGAAATAAATTGCTGCTGAAAAGAGAGGCATATCGGATCCATCAATTGCAAACGATGGAGCCAAAAGGTCTAAATCGAGATTATAATGTATGTGGTTTTATATGACACGTTGTCTGAAACTTTGTTCCCCTTTTTTTTCATAGCAGAATTAGCTTTCCAGAACATTTATATTGCATTTGGGACACTTTACTGACTACTCTATACTCTGCATAAACTCCGCTATGCGAGGAGTCTAATGATGTGAGGTCAGTTCCTTTGTATCCACTTGTTTCTATATAAGGTACAATGGGAGGATGTACAGTCAGGTCCATAAATATTGGGACATCGACACAATTCTAACATTTTTGGCTCTATACACCACCACAATGGATTTGAAATGAAACGAACAAGATGTGCTTTAACTGCAGACTGTCAGCTTTAGGGCACATGCACACAACAGTATGGCTTTTTCAGTGTTTTGCGGTCCGTTTTTTGCGGATCCGTTGTTCCGTTTTTTGTTTCCGTTGTGTTTCCGTCAGTTTTTCCGTTCTGTTTTTTCGTATGCCATATACAGTATACAGTAATTACATAGAAAAAATTGGGCTGGGCATAACATTTTCAATAGATGGTTCAGCAAAAACGAAATGGATACGGAAGACATACGGATGCATTTCCGTATGTGTTCAGTTTTTTTTGCGGACCCATTGACTTGAATGGAGCCAAGCACTGTGATTTGTGGACAAGAATAGAACATTTTCTATCGTTTCACGGTACGGAAATACGGAAATACTGAAACGGAATGCACACGGAGACACTTCAGTATTTTCTGCTGAAACATAGAAATGAATGGTTCAGTATATGTTCCGCATACTGAACTCAAAAAACGTCTAGCACACCTGGCCCTGGTCCCATATGCAGCAGCTGGCTTCTCCTCTGTGTGTCCTGGTATCTTCTCTCTGCTTCAGACAATCGCTGGTTTGAGGACCGTATTTCTCGCCCTCTAAGACGCACCTAGGTTTTAGAGGAGGATAATAAGAAATTTTTTTTTTCCATTACACCTCAGGTCAGACCAGCAATCAGACCCCCAATGTTAATCAGACCTCAGATCAGACCCCCAATGCCTCAGATCAGACCCCCATGTCAGACATCAGCCCCCATCCATCAGCCCCCCATGTCAGCCACCATGCCCCCATGTCAGCCATTAGCCCCCCATGTCAGCCATCAGCCCCCCATGTCACATTTCTCCCCCTTCATGTCACATCAGCCCTCCATGTCACATCAGCCCTCCATGTCACATTTCTCCCCCTCCTTTTTATATAATCTCCTCTGTCACATCACCCCCATGTCACATTTCTCCCCCCATATCACATTTCACCCCCTCAATGTCACATTTCTCCCCCTCCACAACTCACAAGTAAGTGATTTAAAAAAAAAAGAAGGTTCATTTTCCTCCCTCCCCCAGGGTGCGCCCTAAGGCAGCCGCTTGGTCTGCCTTATGGTAGCACCGGCCCTGTAGGTGAAAACCAGGGGACTGACAGGATTAGGAGTAAAGGCATAGTGGTTCCACACCCACTGTGTAACAAAAGATAGTAAATGTACTGCTGCCTGGTGGCAGTCATACTTTTATTATGTGCACTTATTATTACTGTGGCATTTGTGGAAGACACCAATTGTTATGACAGACATTTGTAGCTGGTATTCTACAGTATTTAGGGTACATTGGCAACTGACACAATGGGGGAAATGTATTAAAATTGGCATTGTGTACCCTGTCTTAACTTGTCCTGCTCTGGCATTTGATGAGCCATAATTATTTTAAAAAAGCACACATCTTTTAAAAATTGTATTGCATGTCAGGCTGGTCCTGAACAAGAACTGAAACAACTGAAATCAAATTTTGCCAGGAGCTAGATTAGATTTTTGGCTGACATGTTAAATGAGTTGCACCACCTGCCTCTTCTCACCCTCTCCCAGCCCATTTTTCTTTGAAAAGTGGAGAAGGTGTCATAGAAAATGTGTACCAAATGTGTACCAAAATTTACAACTTTTCTACACTAGAAAACTGCCATAAAAGCTTGATAAATCTCCCCTACTTTTTAAGGAAAATCATTAGTGCTCACTATAGATGAGTGGATCAATTCTAATTGATTTGTCTCATTAGCAAGATCACTTTACCTGTGAGGGGATGTCTCTAGAGGTGTAGAAGTGCCCACCTGCCTATTTATTGACAGGCCCAGACATCTAACCCAGCCCTGATAATATGGGTACTGAGCCATTGCTCTGAGTAGCGATGCAGGTGCCGAAGCTCAAATTCGGGTTTGGGAGCAGCAATTGCGCATAGACTGCTTCTCTTCCGGGTGGTACGCAAATGCAGTCACTGCTCCCAAAGCCGAGTTTCAGCCCCTACATTGCTACTCAGACCAGTGGTACAGTGCCCAGATTGTCATGACTGGGCTAGCTATCTGGACTTGTCAATTAACAGGCAGGTGCACGCTTATTCTCCTGTGGGGAAAGCCCCTCACAGGTCAAAATCTCCTGCTAATGAGACAAATCGATTTGCTTATCCCTAGTGTTCACCTTATAAATTGTTAACTTAAAAAAAGAGCTAAAGAAGAAAAGCCTTCCACAGCTGGGTAGATTAAGCCATATTCCTGGGTTTTCAATTTATCTACATACCCCTACACTACGGTACTGTAAGAGTACTGAATACCCCTACACTACGGTACTGTAAGAGTAACTGGATGGGCCTCTGGAGCATTTAACCAGATACCCATTTATACATCTGTATTTTGTTACCGTACATTCGACAAAAAAATAACATGTGTACCTTAATTCCAGAAATTGCTGTAACTCCATATAACATTGCACTTCTACCAGCTCCAAATTGATCTATTGCAAACCTTTTTCTTATTTGTCTATCAAGACAAAATTGAAGGGATGATATAAGACGTTAATGATTTAGATTCAATTTTGTGTAAGCTGCAGCCACCTGATATTCATTTTGACTGTGCATTTCTACTTTTCTTTCATTAATAAAAGCGAAATTGTGATTCTGCCTGCCCTGACCTCCATTTATGTGGCTTGAATAAGAACTCTGCAATGATGGCATTGTATAATGAGAACATCAGTATTTTGTGCTGATCAGACCTGTGTTTGATATTTTTAAAGAATTCAGAAACGAAGCTTTCAGGAGTTAATACGTTCACTGGGGTGAAGCAATCGACAATGCAAAGCAAGGTGCGTAGCAGAGAAGAAAAAATAACAATCTAGGAGGTGAATGAACTTCTTGAAATTTATCCTGTGTCTGATTCTCAAAAAAATTTTTGCTAACATTTGATTTGTGGCCAAATCTATTCTACATGAATCAAATGTGTTCTAATTATGCCTAAATGGGACAGATGCTTGCCCCTGCTTATACACACTCATGTTAATCTCATAAGAAACAGTGATTTGTCCTGCACAGGTGTCCAAAAATGATAGGCTAATAGGGGTAGAATGCCTGCCTAAATTTTTGCACACAGAGCAATGTTAATTCTCAGAAGAAACAGTAGTATGTTCTGAAGTTAAACAAGCCTGGAAAAAAAATGATCCCTTTTATTTGAAGGCAGCAGCAGCAGCACAGTGTGGAAGTGGAAAGGATAAGGTGTGTAGGGGTTGTAGAGACAACAATAGTAGCACTGGAAGTACCTAACAACACAGAATGGAACAGACAAGGTAGCAAGTCGGTGTGTGCAAGTAGTAATAAGGATGAGTGTATAGATTTTAAATGGATTGGATTCATTCCTAACTTCACAAAAATGTGTCCGCCAAATTAATCCAAAGCTTTTTTGATTTGCTTCGGATGAACTGCATGTAAAAATGGCACCAAGCGCCATTTTATAGTTCATGTTGGTGGGCAAAACCACCATGGAGGAAGAATAAGGATGGTCACATGGCATGAGGAAGTGGAAGGAAGGTTGGCCCTAACTAGCTCAAAGGCTGACATACTGTACAGTCTGATCAGCCAATCAGGGAAAGTATTCAGAAAGGCACAGTTACAGACAGCATCACAGCATGCTATTCTGCATTGTACTTGCAACCTGGAAGAATGTTGGTCTGTGGCTCTATCTGCCAAAAAGCAATTGCAGACATAAGCTACTGAAAAATTGTCATAGGGACAATATAAGACAATTAGAGGGAGAGAATAGACGATATATTTGGGAATTTTGGGTATATTAAGGAGTTTTATCAGGGAAAGAGAGTGAGGGAATGAGAGCCTTTACTGGTCAAGTGTATTTGATGGCAGGCTACTGTCAGTTCTGCATCTGGCAACAAGTTCTACAGTATATTACAGATTCCTGCAAAAAAAGCTTTTCTATACTTCATAGGCTTATTGTCATACAAATTACATTCTTGCAAGCATTGCCCCCTTTTTTCTAGAAAACGGCTTCTATTTACCAGTTGTAATTGGATATCCCAGGGCATTATAACTGTTACTGCTTGTGTTGTATATTGCTACGATACAGCACACACATTTTACTTTGGTAATTCAAATAATAACTGTGTTACTGAAGACATTACTGCATCATAGTGTGTAGTTCAAAGTTGTTTCCTCTCTAAAAAGAAATTGCACCACACCAAAAAGTCAAACCAATGTTTTAGTGAACACGTTACTACTTGAAAAAAGCATTCAATATTTTACTACAATAATACTGTACGCCAATCATAATGCCATTATTATAGATATGATACTGAAAGCATTGTATACTGCTGCAAGATAATGTTAAATAGATAGAGCAAATGCATTTTATATCAGCATTTTACTGAAGGAATTACTATATTAGAGTACGTAGCTGAAAGATGCAACCAATGCAAAAAAAATTGCACTGTCACACCAATGTTTAGTGAATGGCCAGTATTTATGCATCAGACCATGTAAGGCTACTTTGACACTCGCGTTTTGTGCGGATCCGTCTTGTATCTGCACAGATAAATCCACACGAATAATGCAAACGCTTGTATCCGTTAATAACAGATCCGTTTGCATTATTCATTCAAAAAAAGTCTAAGTCAAAACGGATCCGTCTTGACTTACATTGAAAGTCAATGGGGGACGAATCCGTTTTCAATTGCACCATATTGTGTCAGTGAAAAACGGATCCGTCCCCATTGACTTACATTGTAAGTCTAGGCGTATCCGTTAGGCTCCGCATAGTCAGACGGTCACAAAAACACTGCTAGCTGCGTTTTAGTGACCGTCTTAAAAAAACGCAACGGAGAACAAACGCAGCCATATTGATGCATTCTGAACGGATCCTTATCTATTCAGAATGCATTGGGGCTTAACTGATCCGTTTTGGGCCACACATCACCGAGCCCAGTGGGAGCAACGCTGCCAGAACCCACAAAGCCACACTTCCGATACTCTACGTCCTGCCTCTTCTCCTCTCTCCTCCCATTTGTCCTCCACTCCACCTTCCACCATGCCGTTGTCGTGTTCATCTGGCAAAAGGCAGGCTTCTGTGGCCCAAATGTTCAAGCGTAAAAAGTTGATGACGCCGGATAACCCTCTTGCCTAATGGCTGACCGCCGGCTTGTTGGAACTGCTAGGCTGTCAACTACTGCCATATAAACTGGTGGACTCGGAGGCCTTTAGAAAATTTGTGGCCATTAGCACTCTGCAATGGAAGGTTCCCGAAAGGAAATATATCTCCCAGATGGGCATCCCGGAGCTATATGACCACGTTCAGCGGCAAGTGAATGTATCTCTGGCACACAGTGTCGGTGCCAAGATATATTTGACCATAGACACCTGGTCTAGCAAACACGGGCAGGGAAGGTACATAACTTTTACTGCCAACTGGGTGAACCTTCTGTTGGCTGTCAAGCATGCAACCTGTGGCACCCTTGTGGATTTGGTGTGACCATCACAAACTGCATGCAGGCCTGCCTTTTCTTTCACACTGGTCCTGCACTGCTTTCAGCTCTGCGGTCACAGGCCAATCAATGGCTAACCCCGCTCAATTTGACTGTTGGCTCGCATAGCTCACGACAGTGTAGACTAACTCACATTTCTAAAAATGAATGAGGCATGGATCTTGGAGCAATTCAACACCTGTGACGACCACGTTTAATTGAATTTTACTCATGCCAGCCCACACTTATCCGCCACTATCCAGAACAAATAATGGTCCCTGTCTTATGTAAATACAGCGGCATAACAGGCCTTTTATGTCCGGTGAATGCCTAATGTTTGGGACCTCTGAGGAATTCAACACCTGTGACGACCACGTGTAATCGAATTTCAACTATTATCATTTGGGGTTTTTTCAAGAGGGGGGATGTTTTTATTCCAATTTTATAATATTTGTTCTTTTAACCCCTTTAGGACACAGTCATATTTCACCTTAAGGACCAGACCATTTTTTGCAAATCTGATCAGTGTCACTTTAAGTAGTGATAACGCTTTGACTTATCCAGGCCATTCTGAGATTCTTTTTTCATCACATATTGTACTTCATGACACTGGTAAAATGGAGTAAAAAAAAAACATTTTTATTTAGAAAAAAATATAATTTGCCAAAAATTAGAAAAAATTAGCAAATTTCCATGTTTCAATTTCTCTACTTCTATAATACATAGTAATACCTACAAAAATAGTTATTACTTTACATTCCCCATATGTCTACTTCATGTTAGGATCATTTTGGGAATGACATTTAATTTTTGGGGGACGTTACAAGGCTTAGAAGTTTAGAAGCAAATCTTGAAATTTCTCAGAAATTTTCAAAAAACAACTTTTTAAGGCCCAGCTCAGGTCTGAAGTCACATTGTGAGGCTTACATAATAGAAACCACCCAAAACTGACCCCATTCTAAAAACTACACCCCTCAATACCTAATATGTATACTTTTTTTTATTTAAGTTTTACACAATGATTTCATTTTTGAAACAAAAAAAATCATGTTTTAGTGTTTCCATATTCTGAGAGCCATAGTTTTTTCAGTTTTTGGGTGATTATCTTAGGTATGGTCTCATTTTTTGCGGGATGAGATGACAGTTTGATTGGCACTATTTTCGGGTGCATATGACTTTTTTATCGATTGCTATTACACTTTTTGTGATGTAAGTTGACAAAAAATGGTTTATTTAGCACAGTTTTTATTTTTTATTTTTTAAGGTGTTCATCTGAGTGGTTAGTTCATGTGATATATTTATAGAGCCGGTCGATTTGGACGCAGCAATACCTAATATGTATACTTTATTTTATTTATGTAAGTTTTACACAATAACAGCTTTTTTAAAACAAAAAAAAAATATGTTTTAGTGTCTCCATATTCTGAGCCATAGTTTTCTTATTTTTTGGGCGTTTTTTTACAGTGACCGCCTAATGTACCTCCAGCCACATTATCAATTGTTCTTTTCTGTACGGTGAATGAATAATTTTTGGGGCCTGTATTTCACTGGCCTGCATTAAAATTGATGTCCATTGACCGTCTATTATACCTCCAGCCACATAATCACTTGATCTTTTATGTACGGTGAATGCATAATTTTTCGGGCCTGTAATCTAACTGGCCAACAGTAAAATTGTTATACGGTGACCGCCTAATGTACCTCCAGCAACATTATCAATTGTTCTTTTCTGTACAGTGAATGAATAATTTTTGGGGCCTGTAGTCCACTGGCCTGCAGTAAAATTTATATCCATTGGCCGTCTAATATACCTCCAGCCACATAATCACTTGATCTTTTCTGGACGGTGAATGCCTAATTGTTGTGGCCTCGGAGGAATTCAACACCTGTGACGACCATGTGTTATCGAAATTCGCCTATTATCAATTGGGGTTTATTCAAGAGGGGGGATTTCGTTAGCCATGTTTTTAATCAAATTGCATATGTTTAGTTCTTTTAAACATTTGTATTTGACATTTATTTGTACTGGCCTGCAGTAAAATTGATATCCAATGACCGTCTAATATACCTCCAGCCACATAATCACTTGTTCTTTTCTGCACATTAAATTAATAATTTTTGGGGCCTGTACTCCACTAGTGTAGTTAGCGTAGTGGTAGGACCCCGTGTAGTTAGCGTAGTGGTAGGACCCCGTGCCATGCTGAGTGACCGTGACGTGGTGCATGATGGGCTCCGATATTTTCCTGACGGGAATATATTGGCAAAAGTCTCAGCTTTTAATATCTGCTTGTATGACCAGCTAGTATAGTCAGTGGCATATCCTTTTGGTGCATTTTCTTCAGTGATTTATATGATGGTATTTTCATCCGCACAATGCTCTGGTCTGTGTAGGATGCTTTTGTGGTGCATGTGGACCGCGCTGGCGTCCTCCTTTGTACGCATTAATTGCTCGGGATGGTTGTTTGCTGCGGTCCACATGCGGTGGGACTGCTCCCCCAATGAGAAACACGCTACAGTGTTTGGGGTTTGAGCAGCTCCCCCATATCTGCCACAATATTTCTGTGGTTCACATGCGGTGGGACTGCTCGCCCAATGAGAAACACGCTACAGTGTTTGGGGTTTGAGCAGTTCCCCCATATTGGCCACTGCAATTCTGTGATTTTGTTTTATATGTTTTGAATGCGCCTTCATCTGGCAATTGAACATTCCTTTGCACCTGGAAACCTCCATCACACGGTTTGATATGGGTGTGGCTTACAGCCTTGCTTTGTTCACATTAGACTAGCTGTCCTGCTAGGCGGTTGTGTGGAAGCTTGGCTGTGAGCTGGATTACATCACCTTCAGACCGTGTTCACACCACAGTTAGCGTAGTGGTAGGACCCCGTGCCATGCTGAGTGACCGTGACGTGGTGCATGATGGGCTCCGATATTTTCCTGACGGGAATATATTGGCAAAAGTCTCAGCTTTTAATATCTGCTTGTATGACCAGCTAGTATAGTCAGTGGCATATCCTTTTGGTGCATTTTCTTCAGTGATTTATATGATGGTATTTTCATCCGCACAATGCTCTGGTCTGTGTAGGATGCTTTTGTGGTGCATGTGGACCGCGCTGGCGTCCTCCTTTGTACGCATTAATTGCTCGGGATGGTTGTTTGCTGCGGTCCACATGCGGTGGGACTGCTCCCCCAATGAGAAACACGCTACAGTGTTTGGGGTTTGAGCAGCTCCCCCATATCTGCCACAATATTTCTGTGGTTCACATGCGGTGGGACTGCTCGCCCAATGAGAAACACGCTACAGTGTTTGGGGTTTGAGCAGTTCCCCCATATTGGCCACTGCAATTCTGTGATTTTGTTTTATATGTTTTGAATGTGCCTTCATCTGGCAATTGAACATTCCTTTGCACCTGGAAACCTCCATCACACGGTTTGATATGGGTGTGGCTTACAGCCTTGCTTTGTTCACATTAGACTAGCTGTCCTGCTAGGCGGTTGTGTGGAAGCTTGGCTGTGAGCTGGATTACATCACCTTCAGACCGTGTTCACACCACAGTTAGCGTAGTGGTAGGACCCCGTGCCATGCTGAGTGACCGTGACGTGGTGCATGATGGGCTCCGATGTTTTCCTGATGGGAATATATTGGCAAAAGTCTCAGCTTTTAATATCTGCTTGTATGACCGGCTAGTATAGTCAGTGGTATATCGTTTTGGTGCATTTTCTTCAGTGATTTATATAATTGTATTTTCATCCGCACAATGCTCTGGTCTGTGTAGGATGCTTTTGTGGTGCATGTGGACCGCGCTGGCGTCCTCCTTTGTACGCATGAATTGCTCGGGATGGTCGTTTGCTGCGGTCCACATGCGGTGGGACTGCTCCCCCAATGAGAAACACGCTACAGTGTTTGGGGTTTGAGCAGCTCCCCCTTATCTGCCACGATATTTCTGTGGTTCACATGCGGTGGGACTGCTCGCCCAATGAGAAACACGCTACAGTGTTTGGGGTTTGAGCAGTTCCCCCATATTGGCCACTGCAATTCTGTGATTTTCCTGTACTCCACTGGACTAAAGTAAAATTGTTATCCAATGACCGTCTAATATACCTCCAGCCACATAATCACTTGATTTTCTGTCTGGTGAAGGCCTGTACTCCCGTGGCCTAAAATAAAAATTTTCTAGGCTACAGCATGCCACATTTCTTTAAAATGCATAAAAATGGTCCCTTAATAAAATACATATTTTTTGTGGGAATTTTTGCCATTAATCCCCCTCTGATATGTCACTGTCCATGTTGTGGGATGATTTGTGCACTTTTTGTAAGTATATGGTGGCTGCAATAATGACCTGAAGGTTTTTCAGGTTTGCCTGCCATTAAAGTGAATGGGTCCCGCCGCAAACTTGCGGTCTGCGAACATTTGATCGCGTTCGCGCGATTGTGTTCACGAATCCTCCCAGCCGATGTTCGTCCATCACTATGAGCTAGTAGACATCACTCTATATAATACGGCTGTCGCTACGCAAGCAACTCAGCATGCATATGGCCATTTGTGCAAGGGACTCGGAGGAACTCCCTGCCTCCATCTCCAATGCATACTGCTACAATGTGTCACTGTCATCTGCTTGGTCTTCCTCGTTGCCCTCCAGCTCCTCCTGCCCCTCCTGCTCCCCCTGCTACTTCTGCTTTTCTCCTGTCACTTGTGCAGATATACTGTAAACAACCCATTTCTGTATGCATTGCTTGTGTGTCAATAGCCCCTTCTGCCAGTTCAGCACCAGGACACGATGTTTCGACTACAGTGAGTCTTTTTTAAAAATAGTGCAGCACTCGATGTTTTCAACGTAATTTCAAAATTTTTCACTAAAAATGCGACGTTTCGACTACAATGAGTCTCTTTCAAAAAGACTCACTGTAGTCAAAATATTGCATTCTTGTTGAATAAATTAGGAATAGCAATGAAGACATCGAGTGCTGCAGTATTTCTCCCATATTTTTTGACTGTCAGTCGTCTGCTGGGCTAGGGTCTAACACTGCTGGCACGGCCACTGCATGGACTGTCCGATTTGGAACAAACAGTAGTGCTGTTTAAATTTGAATATTACCAGTGTTGGATGAGTGCATGCATACTGTTGTCTTTTTGTAGTCGCCTCTGTGATCGATTGCTGACGAATTGAGTGACGAGGAGTAAGAAGAGCATCAGGACCAGTAGATGATGGGAAGGAAACACAGATACCTTCTGAGGTAGTGGAGCCTTGACTACTGGAGAAGTGGTGCAAGCCACTGGGAGATTGCGGTTGCTGGGTCAGGCTATACCACAACATTAGTGCCACGGGTTTCCCAGGCCACATCATGGTGATACTGAATTTGTTGACACAGGGCTGTGGTACCAACTTTGGCACCATGGCCACGCTCCCCCTTCTGCCCACAGATTCTACAAATGGCCACGCTGATGTCCTCCGGCAAAAAATTCCCACACCGGCAAGTATGACATTTTCACCCCAGCATTCTATCCTGACTGCTTTCTTCCACTGCCTGTGTTAACCTGTGCACTGCTAGTTCTTTCTAGACAGGTAGGCTCCTGAGTATTAGACGGTCTACCCCATGAACGTTTTGCCACCCTGCTGGCTCAGCCGCTGCCTTACGCAAAAGCTGCCACCCTCATCCCCTGATGATAATGATGATGAAGAGCCCTCTTCACCCGGCTCCCACGTACGACGGGCTACATCATCATTAACTACTGTCTGCATGTCATTGATGTCACCATCGCCAGTTTCAGGGATACTTGCCTGACCGCACGCAAGACCTGCTCCTGAGGTAAGAGCTGTCAACTTGCTGACTTGCCCTAGCCTGGTGTGACATGTGGGAAAACTGCTCCATCATATTGAGGAGACTGAATTAGCTGCTGCTGCTGCTACTGTGGCTTCTGCTGCTTATGGAGCTGGGTGGCTGCAGGGGACATAGGGGGCCGATCTGTGACTGTAGACCTCTAAACAACTCATGCTCCCTTCCTTTGTCTGGTGCATGATCAAATCGTTCACAGCTTTCTGCTTCTTGTATAGATGATTGAGCATGTGCAATGTTGAATTCCAGCAAGTTGGACCATCGCAGATTAAGCGTTGTAGCTGCATACCATTCTAACACTGCAAGTCCAGGAGAGCGTTCCTCACCACGTGAGAATGGCTAAAAAGAGGCTAGCAACTTCCACAAATCCAGTGCATTTTTTAAAAAGGCCATGCAGGGAGCATGTATTATTTCCCCCAGGTTCAAGGTGGCCAGGATGCATTGCCCAATGTTGCTGACCACATTTCCCAGTTGAAGTCAGTGGGATCACAGACAGCGGGATGTTTGCTACTTGATGTACTTGAGCAACTGCTCGCTGGTGTAACTTCTCCCTCCCATGCTGATCAGTTCCAACATGGCATGGCAAAGCTTGACTTGACACATCTAATAGAAAGGAGGTGGATTTTTAAGCAATGCTGTATTGTATGCTGCCGGGTCTGCTCTCTTTTCAGTGAGAACAAGCTTATTGAGGACAGTCAACAGCTACTGTACTTCCCAGCCCAGATTTGGAGGAGAGGTTCACTGCTTCCGCCTGTAGGAGTGCAAGTAGTGATTATGAGAGTCATATTGGAGCAGGTTTTGTGAGCAGTCAGGGACATGGCTATGAGACTGGTGAGGGTGAAATAAGTAGGAGCAGACAGTAGTGGATGATGATGTAACCAATCGCATATGGGAACCAGGTCAAGAGGGGGCTTCATCATTATCATCAGTGGGTGAGGGTGGCAGCTTGCCCGTGAGACAGCGTCAGGGTGGCAGGGTGTGGCTGAGCCAGCAGGGTGCTTGCATGGCTGTGAGCCAGCAGGATGGCAGCAGTGTGAGATCTGGAAACGTGTCCAGCAGTGTGAGATCTAACCAAACGTGTCCAGGTTAGAACGTTTGCTACTCAGGAGTCTATCTGTCCAGAAACAACTAGCAATATACAGGTTCATAGAGGCTATGGCAGGAAGTCAGCACGCAGCAGTGTGGGTAAACCACCTTACTCACTGTTTTGGGAATATTTCATGAAGTTGCCATATGCAGGATCTGTGGGAAGTAGATGAAGCACTGCCAGGGTGCCAATGTTGGCACCATGGCCCTCCGTCAAGACATGGAAAGGTGGCTCTATTGTAGTGGTACAGCCTGACGCAGCAACTGATGCATCTCCCGGTGGCACACACCCCTTCTCCAGCTGTGAAAGCTCCATCATCTCAGCAGAAAGGAGCTGTGCTTCCTTCTCATCATGTATTGTTCCTGATGCTCCTCCTCCTTCTCCTCTTACTCCTACTCCTCTTCACACATTTCACCAGCAATCGATCAAACAGACAATAGTATGCATACACTCATCCTTCTGCTACTCAGGAGCCTATCTGTCTGAAAAGAACTAATGGTGCACGGGTTCACAGAGGCAGCAGTAGCAGCAGGCAGGCAGTCAGCATGGAGTGGTGGGGGGTAAATGCCATACTCGCTGGTGTGGGGATTTTTCATCATGTCGCCGGAGGACTTTAGCATGGCCAATTGTAGAATCTGTGGGCAAACGGTGAAGCGTGGCCAATGTTGCATTAACACATGCAGCATCACCATAAAGTGGCCTGGGAAAACCATGGCGCTAATGTAATGGTGCAGCCTGAGTGGCCTGCATGCCTTCTCCAGCAGTCAAGGCTTCACCACCTCAGCAGAAGGCAGCTGTGTTTACTTCCCATCTGGTCCTGAGACTCCTGCTCCTCCCCATACTGCTTGTCACTCATTTTGTCAGCAATCAATTGCCGAGGCAATTTCAAAAACACAACAGCATGCATGCGCTCATACAATGGTGCATAAGCTGAATGTGCTCCTGGTCAAGTTGCTAGTGCTTCAGTTCCTACCTTTCCATGTTGTTGAGACTGCCCATTTCAGAGAACTGATGGCTTGTGCTTAGCCAAGCTGTCATTAATTCTCTAAAGAAGTTGTACTAGCCCTAGACACATATATTGAGCAGAAGGTGGGCCAGTCCTTGAGCCTGTCGTTGTTTGATACAGTTCATGGCAGCACCGACATGTGGATCTTTAACTATGGTCAATGACAATATATCTCCTTTATGACCCATTGGATAAATGTGGTTCCTGCCAAGGCACATCAGAAACTTGGCCAGGTGATAGCAGTGCAGTCTCTGCATTCTCATGCTGTGATTCTGTCACTAATGTCCTCCTTTGCCTCCTTATCTTTTGCCTTATTCTCAGCCTCCACTTTAGGCATAGTTCTGAGTGGTCTTCCAGCATACATCTATGCAGAGCACGGCAGTGTCATGCTGTTCTGCACCTGGCCATCCTAGGAGAACGGAGTCACACTGGGGAGGAATTGCTCCGTGTCATCAACCAAGAAATGCTGGCCTTCACCTCGTTAACTAAAGATCAGAAACATGGAAGAACATTCTATCGGTGCTGCGTGAAGGAGGGCTGCCCCATGTGCTCTGCATCTTTATTCTGGTTGTAAAGTGGTTCCTGAAAGTCTTTCATCCAACTATAATATATCTTGAAAATGGCCAGCAAACTATGCATGCACTTCAGCCAATCTTACCCTACAAAACACTCCCTCCTTGAGCTGCAAAGGCAGAATAGTGTTCATCAACATTGCCTCAATTCCACACGTTGGAACTTCACCCTTCACATGTCGGATCAACTATATGAGCAGAGGAAGGCAGTGAACAATTTCTTGATGATGCAGATGGACAGGGGTACTCCACTGTGTAACTTTGACAGTGGCAGCTCATGCGTGATACCTGCCGTTTGCTCAGGCCCTTTGAGGAGACCACTTTATTTGTCAGTCGCCAGGACTACGGGATGGAGGATGCAATTCCACTGGACCACTGCATTGACTTGTAATGCTGTTGCCACCCTCACTACTCTGTTACCGGACCACTGTGTGGGTTCCTCATGCTGTTGCCACCCTCCCCTCTATGTGACTGGGCCACTGTGTTGATGCTTTATGCTGTCGTCAACCTCGTCAGTTTGTCCTTGTTGACATCACAATGTTGTTTACCTTTCTCCTTATCCATCAGAAGAACCTAAAAATGAAAAAAAAAAAACACAAAGTATCCTGTCTTTGGAGCATCTATATGGCCTCTATCTATGTGAAAACAGCAGACGGTGTAAAATGAGACTGCTCTTTCACTCTATAGTAGAATGAGGGTAACAAAATATCTTATCTATCAATCAATTTGGATATCCCACAAAGAGTGTGTAGAATCAGTGGCTAAAATGTTAACTAGCAATATATGTGGAAACAGCAGATGGTGTAAATTGAGACCACTCTTTACTCTATCATAGAACATAGAATGAGTGGGTAACACAATTCCTTATCTATCAATTAATGTGGAAACCCCACAAACAGTGAAATGCGATCACTCTTTCACAATTTAGTAGAATCAGTGGCTAACAGGTTAACTAGGAGTCTATGTGGAAACAGCAGATGGTGTAAAATTAGACCATTACTTCACTCTATAGTACAATCTTGGGCATGGTTAAATACATTATACCTGTCGCAAACATTGATCAAAAAGACTGAGTTCACACTTCATTTTTTGGGTTATTTGATCCCAGCAGTTACCGTATGGTGAGCCAAAATCAGGAGCCAATCCTACACTTACATAAGGTATCATCAAAAGAGCTGCACCTGTTTTGGACCCATAAATGACCAAATAAGTAACGAGTGAACTAAGTAAAGAGAAAAAAGAGAAAAATAGAACCTCCCAGCACAGGTAAAGACATTTACATCTATAGTACTAATAAATAGGGTCGAGCGAACCTGAACTGTAAAGTTCGGGTTTGTACCGAACTTTGGGATTTTTGGACCCCGGACCCGAACCCGAACATTTCCATAAAAGTTTGGGTTCGGTTCGGTGTTCGGCGCTTAACTGTCTGACCTTAGAAGCCATCACAGCCATGCATACTAATGGCATGGCTACGATTGTCCAGAGCAGCATGTGACCCAGACTCTATATAAGCTTGAGTCACATAGCGCTGCACGTCACTCTGCTGTTACAAGTGTAGGGAGAGGATGCTGCTGGACTTGTGATTTCAGGGAGAGAATAGGAGAGAATCTAACTCAGCGATCTACAGACAAATAGTTGTGTGGGTGCAGGGCACAATCGTTTTACCCTGCCCTGAGCTCATTGACCAAAAAAACCTAACTTTTATAATTCTGTTAGTTAGGTGGGCGGCAGCGGCGGACATTTTATGCAAGCTCAGTGCACCAGCACTGCATCTGAGCTTTTGGGACATTGCAAATCACAATTTTTTTGGGCAAACTACATCTGGATTAGTCAGTGTGCAATTTAAGGTAGAAATACACCCATCATTTTCTGGGGTTTTAAAAACACACTTTTTTCACCAAAAAACTGTATTTTCCTGATCTTCAAGTGTTAAATTCAAGTTTAATATATACATCTTTCATATTCTGTTACCAAAAACAGATTTTTTGGGCAATCTACAACATCTGGATATGTCAGTGTGCAATTTAAGCTAGAAATACACCCATCATTTTATGGGGTTTGAAAAACACACTTTTTTTTTCTTCAAAAAACAGTATTTTCCTGATCTGCAAGTGTTAAATTCAAGTTTAATATATCCAGCATTCATATTCTGTTACCAAAAAAAGACTTTTTGGGCAATCTACAACATCTGGATTAGTCAATGTGCAATTTAAGCTAGAAATGCACCCATCATTTTCTGGGGTTTTAGAAACACATTTTTTTTGCCAAAAAACTGTATTTTCCTGATCTGCAAGTGTTTAATTCAAGTTTAATATATACAGCTTTCATATTCTGTTACCAAAAAAACACTTTTTTGGCAATCTACAACATCTGGATTAGTCAGTGTGCAATTTAAGATAGAAATACACCCATAATTTTCTGGGGTTTGAAAAACACACTTTTTGTTCTTCAAAAAACTGTATTTTCCTGATCTGCAAGTGTTAAATTCAAGTTTAATATATCCAGCTTTCATATTCTGCTACCAAAAAAAGACTTTTTGGGCAATCTACAACATCTGGATTAGACAGTGTGCAATTTAAGCTAGAAAAACACCATCATTTTCTGGGGTTTTAAAAACACAATTTTTTTTGCCAAAAAACTGTATTTTCCTGATCTGCAAGTGTTAAATTCAAGTTTTATATATATAGCTTTCATATTCTGTTACCAAAAAAAAACACTTTTTTGGCAATCTACAACATCTGGATTAGTCAGTGTGCAATTTAAGATAGAAATACTAAAATACAGTATACTGTGCACTCACACTATAAATAGAACCATGAGATAGAAACCTTAATATTCAAATAGATAAATTTATTAATATACCCATAAATTGATAATAATAAAATATACAATATACTAGGACTACCTAAAAGTAAATAGAATATAAATAATTGCTGGATTAATGAACAATAAGAACACAATGAATTAATACATTAATAAGCGGCTTAAACCCATACAGTAATAAATAACATCTGTTACCATAGAAAATATATATTGGTAGCCAGTGTAGGTTGAATGAAAGATCCGCTAATTGGGACAAAGTCTCTGAGTATTGAGAAGTCCAATATTACATTGAATTTGAGTCCTCTGATACAATGAGTGTTTGATGCGGCGTCCCGCTTATACTCACTGTTCGGTGATTAAGTGGATTCCACTGCTGCAGTTCCGGTTCAATGTCTCACCAAAAAACTAGTTCTCAGGTTATGTTTGCCACCGGTCTGTATGGCTCTGGGCACCGCTCCGTATGATTGAAGAGCCGGTGTCCTCCAAGCCTATAGTTTGCCTGCTTCCACTCTGAATAGTCTCTGCGGTCACGATGTTAGATATACTCGTGCTGTGGTCTTGAGAAATCAACGCTTAGTGAGTCAGCGTGCCAGGATCTCTTGACTTACTGGATATTCCGGTTTTGTGGCATCAGCCTGAAGTAATTTCGGCAATATATTCAATGTAGATTCATACGTAGATGGACTGGGGGTCTTGGATCAAACGCGTTTTGGGGCTTCACGTTGCCCCTTCCTCAGTGATAAACAATCCCCCTTACAAAAGGTCTTTTTATGTGAAAAAGCCATACTGATTCCAATTATTCAATTAGATGTTACTCCTCCTATTTTTCACATTGTGATACAAATCAGTGAGTTCTGGATTTGAAAGTCTTTGTTACTCTACCAGAATATATCTTTTTGTCTTCATCACATTCCTTCATTTATATTCAGATTCTATATACATGCCGCATTGGATCTTATTTGTATGAAAAACGATATTAATAAATAAAGAACATATCTAAATATAAATGTCTCCATAAATATGTGCATATAATATATATATAAATAAATATTATTATAGGAGTCTCCTCTAGAATGTGTCTTTATAATTATTATAACCATATAGCTGATAACAAATTATTCCTAAGAATGCTGAAGCAATATTAAAGAGATATTAACCATTATTGCAAAAATAGGAAAAATATGATTTATTTCAATCCTTATTATCCCAAATATTATATTCCATTATATATAAAAAAAAGAGCAAGTATGCAAAATCATTTATTAAACAATATTGAGTTAAAAGCTTTTATTTAAAAAACTTTTTTAAAAAAATTTTTTAAAAGATTTTCTTTTTAAAAAACAAAAAAACAAAAAAATCTTTGCAAATTTTTTTTTGTTATTCCATTCTTATATATAAAAAACTTCGTACCAACAGTGAAGATAGGGGACTAGTTGATCTTTTGATCTGAAGATGTGGTGTATAGGTGGAAGTGCCCCGCGAAGGGCCGAACTCCCCAGAATATATACACTGGGAAGGGTTTTGCCATCCGCGGGGGACATCCACCCAATTTTACAGAAACCCGAACAATTCGAATTCTGCATTTAATCCACCCGGCATTAATGTATTCAATTCATAGATTCTTTGCGTTTCTAGCCTTGACATCTTACTTATATGGTCCCCTCCCCTCCATCCTTTCTCCACTTTATCTATTGCTTGCGAATATCATCCCTTTTGGGTTCTTGTCATGTTTTAATTTAAAATGTTTAGACAAAGCATGCGTTTCCAAACCTTTTTTAATATTCGCAACATGTTCAGAAATGCATTTTTTTAAAGTTCTTTTTGTTCTTCCCACATACTGACATCCGCATGGGCATTCAATAATATATATAACATTATCCGAATTGCAAGTAAGAAATTCTTTTATTATGTGTTTATGATTATTTGTCCTAGATGTGATTTCTTTGGTTTTGCGAGGAAATGTGGTCTCCCTACAGTTCCCACATTTACCACATCTATGAAAACCTTCCATATTTAGCCATTTTTGTATACTTTTGTTATTTGTATCTTTTCTTTTTATCGTTGGGGCTACTAAAGTGCCTAAACTAGGGGCCTTAGTGAAGGAGATCTGTGGTTTATTTGGAATTAAGGATCCTATCACTTTGTCCTTTTGGAGTAAGTGCCAGTGTTTGCCTATTATTTTCTGTATCTTTCTGTATTCTTCATTGAAAGGTAAAATAATCCTCAATTCTTCTTTCTCTCCTTCCTTATCCTTTTTCCCTTCTAAGAAGAATTCCTCTCTTTTCATACTCCTCACTTTATTTAAGGATCTATTTACTAATTCCTCTGGATAATCCTTCTCCAAAAATGCCTTTTTCATTTTCTTAGCTTCTTCCTCAAAATGGTCATCTGCTGTGCAATTACGCTTTATTCTACGGAATTGGCCCTGCGGTATATTGATTAGCCAGCTTGGTAAATGACAGCTGCTGTATAAAATGTAACTATTCCTAGTTGTGGGTTTTGTATAGGTGCAACTTTGTAGTGCTTTGTCTTTTACAAAAAATTTTAAATCTAAAAACTCCACTACTTCTTTATTAATATTTTGAGTAAAATTTAGATTAAAATTGTTAATATTAATCTCGGATAAAAAATTGTCCAATGACTCCCTGCCTGACTTCCAAATAAAAAAACACGTCATCTATGTACCTTTGCCATAGTACCAGGTCCACCCCTAGTCAGGGGGTAATATTATGTTTCTCCCAATCTGCCATAAAAAGATTAGCATAACTAGGGGCGAACCTGGTACCCATGGCCGTACCCCGTGTTTGTAAATAAAAATCTGATTCAAAGCTAAAATAGTTATGTGTTAATATAAAATCCACACTCTGAATTAAAAAATCTATTTGTCCCTCTTGTAATCTTCCTTCTTTCCTCAGTTGTGTATCCACTGCCTGTTTTCCTTGTTCATGTCTTATAATCGTATATAGTGATTGGACATCTAGGGTGCCCATTCTTCCTCAAATTTCAAATTTTCTATAATGCTAATTATTTGTGTAGAATCTTTGGTATATGATAAACTTTTTTTGACCGTGGGTTGTAATAGGACGTCAATATATTTTGACAGATTGCATGTTAACGACTGAATGCCAGAGACAATGGGGCGACCAGGTGGATTATTAATATCCTTGTGTATTTTTGGTATACAATAGAATACCGGTAATCTTGGGTATCTATTCAATATAAAGTTATATTCATCATCCGTTAAAATCCCTTTGTCTCTGCCCTCTTCCACTAGAGTAGTTAATTCTATGAAAAATTCATCTGTGGGATCCTTATTTAGTTTCTGGTATGTGACATCATCTGTCAATTGTCTATAACACTCTAAATTATATTTGTCTGTGTCTTGTACGACTATTGACCCCCCTTTATCAGCCGGACGAATGATAATATTGTTGTCTTTTTGTAATTGTTTTAAAACGTCAATTTCTTTTTTTGTTAAATTTTTTTTGCCTATATTTGTTGGTGTCTTTTACTTTACGTATATCGTTTTCAACGCTCTCTTTAAATGTCGCCATTTCTTGGCTTGTTTCACATCTTGGGTACTTTTTAGAACGATTCCTTAATTGGGTATGTGTATACTTTCCACAGTGAATCAGATCCATCGCTTGTTTTTCAATTGGGTTTTTAGCAAAATATTTTTTAAGGCATAACCTCCGTACAAACTTCTCCACCCCAATAAAGGTTGCAAATTTGTTTAATTTCTCTGTAGGGGCAAATTTAAGACCCTTGTTAAGAAGTTGTTTTTGAACATCCGATATTATGGTTGAACTTAAGTTTATGATGGAGTCGTTGGATATTAGTGGATCTACTATCTGTGATGGTGTCGCTCCCTTCCTCCTTCCTCTCCGTATCTTCCTCTTACTTCTTCGTGATATTTCACATTGGGTTGTGTATTGTGATTGTGCTGTTTGTGTTGCTGGTGATATCTCCCTATTTGTTGTGTCCTGTATTCCTGTGGTGTCCTGTGTGACTGTGTCCTGTCTCTCAAGTTGTACTGGTGGTCTACTTGAGGTTCATGTCGTGTTTTCTGTGCTCCCCTCTGCGGTGAAACTTGTCTTGTGCGTATCCGGTGGTGAAGCGGGGTCCGATCTAAAAAAGAATCCCTTTCCTCAAAGATTTCGAACCTATTTTGAATAGGTATACTAAAATTAGTGTGTCTATTTGTGTCTTTGGTGTAATTTTCTCGTGATTTACTATTAGTGCCACTATTCTCCTCCCTAGTATCTTCTATTATTACCCTCTCCATCTGTTGTTCTTTTTTGTCTTTCCTATCTCTCCTATAAAAGAAAAGTTTTTTTATCTTTTTTTCCATAATTTCCCGTTCAATCCTATCAAGATTACTACATACTTTAGTTTGTAGTATATTCAATTCTTCTGTCTGCGGAAGTTTGTCCATTAAGATTTTCATATCTGCAATTTTTTTGGTGGTCTCTTCCAAGATTATGTAGCGTCTTTTAATGATCAAACTTGTAAGTGCTACGGATTGTTCATGTAGCAATTTGTTCCATTCTAAGTCAAAATCCATGCTGCAGATAGAAGATAGAAATACACCCATCATTTTCTGGGGTTTGAAAAACACACTTTTTGTTCTTCAAAAAACTGTATTTTCCTGATCTGCAAGTGTTAAATTCAAGTTTAATATATCCAGCTTTCATATTCTGTTACAAAAAAACTTTTTTGGCAATCTACAACATCTTAATTAGTCAGTGTGCAATTTAAACTAGAAATACACTCATCATTTTCTGGGTGTTGACAAAAAACACTATTTTCAGGCCT
Source organism: Bufo bufo (assembly GCF_905171765.1). Taxonomy (NCBI): domain Eukaryota; kingdom Metazoa; phylum Chordata; class Amphibia; order Anura; family Bufonidae; genus Bufo; species Bufo bufo. The sequence goes on along the minus strand of NC_053390.1, from coordinate 367,279,123 downwards.
TGCAGCATCAGCACGTGTGAAATTACAGGCTTATATACTGCTGTCAAATTCAGTTATTAAACAAACACTCGTTTGGGCACAAAAAATTTAGTTGACAGCCTTTGATGCTGATGTCATTGTGAGATACACCCTTAATACATTTGGGTTACATTTAGAGATTTTAAATTCCGCCATTAGGTGCACCAATATTGAATTCAGGCCTACACTGGTTCAGACCGTGTAAGATACACCCTTTACATACAGGGGTTTGATTCAGGCATTTGAAATACAGCCATTTGAAATACATCCATTTTATGCAAAGAAATATTTAAATTACGCCTACCCTGGGTCAGACCCTGTGAGATACCCCCTCTACATACAGGGGTTTGATTCAGGAGTTTGAAATACAGCCATTTGAAATACATCAATTTTGTGGAAATAAATATTTAATTTAGGCCTACACTGGTTCATGCCTTGTGGGATACTCCCTCTACATACAGAGGTTTGATTCAGGCATTTGAAATACAACCATTTTGTGCAAATAAATATTTAATTTAGGCCTACACTGGTTCATGCCCTGTGAGATACTCCCTCTACATACAGGGGTTTGATTCAGGCATTTGAAATACCGCCATTTGGTGCACCAATATTGAATTCAGGCCTACACTGGTTCAGGCCGTGTGAGATACACCCTCTACATAAAGGGGTTGGATTCAGGGATTTGAAATACAGCCATTTGAAATACATCCATTTTGTGCAAAGAAATATTTAATTTCGGACTACACTGGTTCAGGCCCTGTGAGATACCCCCTCTACATACAGGGGTTTGATTCAAGAATTTGAAATACAGCCTTTTGAAATGCATCCATTTTGTGCAAAGAAATATTTAATTTAGGCCTACACTGGTTCAGGACCTGTGAGATACCCCCTCTACATGCAGGGGTTTGATTCAGGAATTTGAAATACAGCCATTTTGTGCAGAGAAATATTTCATTTAGGCCTACACTGGTTCAGGCCCTGTGAGATACTCCCTCTACATACAGGGGTTTGATTCAGGAATTTGAAATACAGTCTTTAGAAATACATCTATTTTGTGCAAAGAAATATTTAATTTACGCCTAGTCTGGTTCAGGCCCTGTGAGATACCCCCTCTACATACAGGGGTTTTATTCAGGAATTTGAAATACAGCCATTTGAAATACATCCATTTTGTGCAAAGAAATATTTAATTTAGGCCTACACTGGTTCAGGCCCTGTGAGATACCCCCTCTACATACAGGGGTTTGATTCAGGAATTTGAAATACAGCCATTTAAAATACATCTATTTTGTGCAAAGAAATATTTAATTTAAGCCTACACTGGTTCAGGCCCTTTCGCTAATCGTGCAGCTGCTGATAGGGTTGCCCGCTGTCAGTGACAGCAGGGCAACCCAGAGAAAAGGCAGGGACAGTGCCCAGGTGTCCCTGCCTTCTGGATCGCTGCATACACAGCGCTCACCGAGCGCTGTGTATGCAGAGCAGGAAGCGCTGTGCGCTTCCTGTTCCGGCCCGGCGGTCATGTGACCGCCGTGACCAGAGAGTGCAGGGGCTGTGTGAGGTCTTTCACAGACCTCGATCAGCCATGCTCTGAGGCTGTACAGTGCTGGATTGCTGCTGTACAGCCTCTCTAGGGGTGCATTTCTTCTGTAACTGGGGCTACTATGTCAGCCCCAGTTACAGGAGAAATCAACAGTGAAAAAAAAAAGAAAAAGTGAAGCAAATGTCCCCCAGAGGTCTTGTATGACCTTATGGGGGACGAAAAGTGTAAAATAAAATAAAAAAAATAAAGGGTTGAAAAAATAAAATAAAAAAAAGTTTCACATGTAAAAAAAAAAAAGTCCCCAAGTAAGGAATCATTTTTTAAAAAAAAAAATAGAAAAAATAAAATAAAATAGACATATTTGGTATTTCCGCGTCCGTAAAAACCAGCTCTATAAAAATATCACATGACCTAACCCCTCGGGTGAACACCGTAAAAAAAAAAAAAAAAACAGTCAAAACAAGCAATTTTTGTCACCTTACATCACAAAAGGTGCAACACCAAGTGATCAAAAACGCGTATGTCCGAAAAAATGGTACCAATAAAACAGTCACCTCATCCCGCAAAAAATGAGCCCCTACATAAGAAAATCTCTCAAAAAATAAAAAAACTATAGCTCTTAGAACATGGAGACACTAAAACATCATTTTTTGGGTTTCAAAAATGCTATTATTGTGTTAAAGTGTAACAAATAAAAAAAAGTATACATATTAGGTATTGCCGCGTCCGTAAAAACCAGCTCTATAAAAATATCACATGAGCTAACCCCTCAGATGAACACCGTAAAGAAAAAATATATAAAATGTGTCAAAACAAGCAATTTTTGTCACCTTGCATCACAAAAGGTGCAACACCAAGTGATCAAAAACACGTATGTCCCACAAAATGGTACCAATGAAACCGTCACCTCATCCCGCAAAAAATGAGCCCCAACATAAGAAAATCTCTCAAAAAATAAAAAAACTATAGCTCTTAGAACATGGAGACACTAAAACATCATTTTTATGGTTTCAAAAATGCTATTATTGTGTTAAAGTGAAACAAATAAAAAAAAGTATACATATTAGGTATTGCCGCGTCCGTAAAAACCAGCTCTATAAAAATATCACATGAGCTAACCCCTCAGATGAACACCGTAAAAAAATAAAAATAAAATAAAATGCGTCAAAACAAGCAATTTTTGTCACCTTACATCACAAAAGGTGCAACACCAAGTGATCAAAAACGCGTATGTCCCACAAAATGGTACCAATAAAATCGTCACCTCATCCCGCAAAAAATGAGCCCCTACTCAAGAAAATCTCTCAAAAAATAAAAAAAACTATAGCTCTCAGAACATGGACACATTAAAACATAATTTATTGTTTCAAAAATGCTATTATTGTGTAAAACTTTAATAAATGAGAAAAAGTATACATATTAGGTATCGCCACGTCCGTAACAATCTGCTCTATAAAAATGTCACTTGACTGAACCCCTCAGGTGAACGCTGTAAAAATAAATAAATAGAAACTGTGCTAAAACAACCAATTTTTTGGTCACCTTGCCCCATAAAGTGTTAGAATGAATGATCAAAAAATCCTATGTACCCAAAAATAGTACTAATAAAACTGGCACCTTATCCCCTAGTTTCCAAAATGGGGTCACTTCTTGGGAGTTTCTACTGTAAGGGTGCATCAGGGGGCTTCAAATGGGACATGGCATCTAAAAACCATGTGGAGTTCCTTTTCTTCTGCGCCATGCCGTTTGCCCATACAGCAGTTTATGACCACATGTGGGGTGTTTCTGTAAACCGCAGAATCTGGGTAATAAATATTGAGTTTTGTTTGGCTGTTAACCATCGATGTGTTAAAGAAATAATTGGATTAAAATGGAAAATCTGCCAAAAAAGTGAAATTTAAAAATTTGATCTCCATTTTCCTTTAATTCTTGTGGAACGCATAAAGGGTTAACAAAGTTTGTAAAATCGGTTTTGAATACCTTGAGGGGTGTAGTTTCTACAATGGGGTCATTTATGGGGGTATCCACTATGTAGGCCCCACAAAGTATCTTCAGACCTGAACTGGTCCTTAAAAAGTGGGTTTTGGCAATTTTCTTAAAAATTTGAAGAATTGCTTCTAAACTTCTAAGCCTTCTAACGTCCTAAAAAAATTAAATGACATTTCCAAAATGATGCCAACATAGAGTAGACATATGGGGAATGTTACGTAATAAATATTTTATGAGGTATCACTTTCTGTTTTAAAAGCAGAGAAATTGAAATTTAGAAAATTGCGAATTTTTCAAATTTTTGGGTAAATTTGGGATTTTTTCATAAATAAAGGTGAAATATTTTGACTCAAATTTATGATTATCATGAAGTACAATGTGTCACGAGAAAACAATCTCTGAATGACTTGGATAAATAAAGGCGTTCCAAAGTTATTACCACATAAAGTGAGATATGTCAGTTTTGCAAAATTAGGCCTGTTCAGGAAGGGGGCAAATGGCCCAGATGCGAAGTGGTTAATTTAGGCCTACACTGTTTCAGGCCCTGTGAGATACCCCCTCTACATACAGGGGTTTGATGCAGGCATTTGAAATACAGCCCTTTGAAATACATCCATTTTGTGCAAATAAATATTTTATTTAGGCCTACACTGGTTCATGCCCTGTGGGATACTCCCTCTACATACAGAGGTTTGATTCAGGCATTTGAAATACAGCCATTTGAAATACAGCCATTTTGTGCAGAGAAATATTTAATTTAGGCCTACACTGGTTCAGGCCCTGTGAGATACTCCCTCTACATACAGGGGTTTGATTCAGGAATTTGAAATACAGTCTTTAGAAATACATCCATTTTGTGCAAAGAAATATTTAATTTACGCCTAGTCTGGTTCAGGCCCTGTGAGATACCCCCTCTACATACAGGGGTTTTATTCAGGAATTTGAAATACAGCCATTTGAAATACATCCATTTTGTGCAAAGAAATATTTAAATTAGGCCTACACTGGTTCAGGTCATTTGAGATACCCCCTCAACATTCAGGGGTTTGATGCAGGCATTTGAAATACAGCCATTTAAAATACATTCATTTTGTGCAAAGAAATATTTAATTTAGGCCTACACTGGTTCAGGCCCTGTTAGATACATCCTCTACATACAGGGGTTTGATTCAGGCATTTGAAATACAGCCATTTTGGGCAAAGAAATATTTAATTGAGGCCTAGTCTGGTTCAGGCCGTGTTAGATACACCCTTTACATACTGTCGTTCTATTCTACTATTAATTAAACACTCATTTAGGGCAAGATCCTAAACTCGAAAAATATGAGGAGAGCGTCAAATAAGGGACGTGGCCCAGGTCGTGGTGCTGCTGGTGGAGCTCCTATTGCAGGGAAAGGACGTAGTTGATCTGTGCCAGCTACACGCAGAAGTGAAACCCCTTCCTCATGTGCGAGTAGGCGACAGAAATTGCAGCGGTATTTGGTCGGGCCTAATGCTGCTCTACGAATGGTGAGGCCTGAACAAGTACAGGCGATAGTAAATTGGGTTGCTGACAGTGGATCCAGTTCCTTCACATTGTCTCCCACCCAGTCTCCTGCTGAAAGACCACAGTTGGCACTTGCAGCCGATGTCCATCAGTCTTTCACCTCACCCCCTTGCAAATCAGCCAAGCAGTCTGAGCCCCAAGTCATGCAGCAGTCTCTTATGCTTTTTGATGACTCGGTTAGCAGGGTTTCCCAGGGCCATCCACCTAGCCCTGCCTCAGAAGTTAAAGAGATTGAGTGCACCGATGCCCAACCACTTATTTTTCAAGATGAGTACATGAAAGGACCATCGCAGCACGTCTCTGATGATGACGAAACACAGGTGCCAACTGCTGGGGCTTTCAAAAGTGTGCAGATCGACAAGGATGGCAGGGGTGAAGACTGGGTGGAAGATGATGTGGAGGACAATGAGGTCCTCGACCCCACATGGAATCAAGGTCATGCGAGTGACCTATGTTGTTCAGAAGAAGAGGCGGTGGTCGCACAGAGCCACCAGCACATCAGAATAGGGAGCAGGGTGCAAAAGCGGAGTGACCATCCTCTAGAGAGTACGCCTCCTACTGCTTACCGCAGCAAGGGACCGAGCACATTAAAGCCAGCTCCAAGGAGTTCCCTGGAGTGGCAGTTCTTCAGACAATGTGCTGACTATAAGACACGAGTGGTTTGCACGCTTTGCAATCAGAGCCTAAAGCGAGGCATAAACGTTCTCAACTTGAGCACAACCTGCATGACCAGGCATTTAAGTGCAAAGCACGAGCTGCAGTGGAGTAGACACCTCAAAAACCAAGAAAGGTCTCTGGCTCCTCCTGCTTCCTCTTCTGCTGCAGTCTCGGCCTCTTTATCCACCTCTGGAGTGACAGTGCCACCTGCCACCCCACAAACAGAGGATCTGCCAGCAACACCAACATCTGGGTCACCAAGCATCTCCACAATGTCCCACGGAAGCGTTCAGCTCTCCATCTCCCAAACGCTGGAGAGGAAGAGGAAGTACCCCCCTACCCACTCGCGATCCCTAGCCCTGAATGCCAGCATTTTTAAATTACTGGCCTTTAAAATGCTGTCATTCCGTCTGGTGGAGTCTGATAGTTTTAAAGGCCTTATGGCAGTGGCTGTCCCACAGTACGTCGTGCCCAGCAGCCACTACTTTTCAAGGCGAGCCATCCCTTCCCTGCACAACCAAGTAGGGGACAAAATCAGGTGTGCACTGCGCAACGCCATCTGTGGCAAGGTGCACCTCACTATGGATACTTGGACCAGTAAGCACGGTCAGGGCCGTTATATCTCCATAACAGCACACTGAATAAATGCAGTGGCGGCTGGGCCTGAGACGGGTAGCAGTTTGGTGCATGTCCTTCCACCACCGAGGATTGCAGGGAGCTTCAGTTTGCCTCCTCTTGCTTCCTCCTCCTACTCTGCTTCCTCATCCTCTACCAGCTCCTCATCCGGTCAGCGTAACACCTTCACCACCAACTTCAGCACAGCCAGGGGTAAACGACAGCAGGCAGTTTTAAAACGTATCTGTTTGGGGGACAAACCCCACACCGCACAGGAGCTGTGGACGGGCCTTGAACAACAGACCGATGAGTGGTTTGTGCCAGTCAGCCTCAAGCCCGGCCGGGTGGTGTGCGATAATGGGCGAAATCTCGTAGCAGCTCTTGGACTGCCGGTTTGATGCACATCCCTTGCCTGGCGCATGTGCTGAATTTGGTGGTGCAGAGATTCCTTAAAAATTAACCCGATATGTCAGAGCTGCTGCATTAAGTGTGGGCCGTATGTGCGCACTTTTGGCGTTCTCACCCTGCTGCTGCTCGCCTGTCAGCGCTGCAGCGTAACTTCGGCCGTCCCGCTCACCGCCTCATATGCGACGTGCCCACATGCTGGCCAGACTGTGCGAGCAGCAGCAGGCGATAGTTGAGTTTCAGCTGCAGCACACACGGGTGAGTCGCTCGACGGAACAGCACCACTTCACCACCAATGACTGGGCTTCCATGCGAGACCTGTGTTCCTTGTTGCTCTGTTTCGAGTACTGCACCAATATGGCCAGTGCCGATAACGCAGTTCTTAGCGTTACTATTCCACTTCTATGCCTCCTTGAAAAAACGCTCCTGGTGATGATGGAAGAGAGGCACAGGAGGAGGAGGAATAGGGATCATTTCGTAGGGTTTCCGGCCAGTCATTCCCAAATGGCTCCGGGGGTGGGATCCTGCACCCACAAACCCAAGGTACACAATTGTCCAGCCAGGGCACAGTTCTGGAGGATGAGGAGGAGGAGATGAAGGTGGAGGAACCATGTTCACACCAGCTCTTGGCCATCACTGGTGCGTGGATGGGGGGATACAGAGGACACAGATGATACACCTCCCACATAGGACAGCTTTTCGTTGCCTCTGGGCAGCCTGGCACACATGAGCGATTACATGCTGCAGTGTCTACACAACGACCACCGAGTTGCTCACATTCTAACTTGTGCTGATTGTGCTGATCACCGTTACAAGGACAACGTACCGTCCTTAATTCCGTCACTGGAGCGTGATCGTAAGATGCGCGAGTACAAGCGCACGCCGGTAGACGCGCTGCTGTTGGCATTCCCATCTGACAGCGGGGGAACAGTGGAAGCACAAGGCAAAGGCAGAGGACGAGGAAGATGTCGCCAACGCAGCTGGGGCACCGCCAGCACCCCAAAATGTAAAAAAGCTTTGTCAGCACGCCACAACAACCAGCACCACCAGCTGATATGGAACGTCTTAGCAGGAAGCAGCATTTCACCAACATGGTGGAGCAGTATGTGTTCACACGCCTACACGTACTGAATGACGGGTCTGCCCCCTTCAACTTCTGGGTCTCTAAATTAGGCACATGGCCTGAGCTTGCCCTTTACGCCTTAGAGGTGCTGGCCTGCTCTGCAGCCAGTGTATTATCTGAACGTGTGTTTAGCACGGCAGGGGGCGTCATCACAGACAAGCGCAGCCGCCTGTCCACAGCGAATGTGGACAAGCTCACGCTCATTAAAATGAACCAGGCCTGGATCCCTCAGGACTTGTCCGTACCTTGTGCAGAATAGACATGTATACCGGCACTAAGCAGCCATTGTTATACTGCAGCACAATTGCTCATGTTTGTATTTTGGAAATTTCACACTCTTTTGAAGTGTACCTTAATAAAAAAAATAATAATTAAAACCAAAAACCTGTGTTCGCTATCTCGTCCTCCTCCACCACCGCTTCCACCTACTCCGCTACGTCCACCGCCTCCTCAAACTCCTACTCCATATGGAACTCCACCTCATAAATCAATATTTTTTTAGTATGCCGGTTAAAAAAATAAATAAAATGTCATTAACATTTTCTGGTGAAATTAACCAATTTTTGGGTGTATAGTACCACTGCTATACCTAGTAGGCCATTTAAAAAATAAAGTTGGCATTAACATTTTCGGGTGAAATTCACCAATTTTTGGGTGTATATTACCACTGCTATACCTAGTAGGCCGGTTAACAAAAAAAAAAATAATTGTCAGTTACATTTTCAGTTGAAATTCAAAAATTTTTGCGTGTGAAGTACCACTGCTATACCTAGTAGACAGGTTAAACAATAAAACAATATGTCTGTTACATTTTATGGTGAAATTCACAAATTTTTGGTTGTGATGTACCACTGCTATACCCAGTAGGCCGTTTAAAAAAAAAATTGTCAGTTACATTTTTGGATGAAATTAAACAATTTTTGGATGTATAGTACCACTGCTATACCTAGTAGGCTGGTTAACAAAACAAAAAAAAAAACATTTGTCAGTTACATTTTATGGTCAAATTCACCAATTTTTGGGTGTAATATACCCCTCCTCTACCTAGTTGACAGCTTAATAAATTTCAATAATTTTTATTTTACATTTTCGGGTGACAATAAACAATTGTTTTCTGTCATAGACCCCTGCTCTAGGGTTAATTAATTTCTGTAATTTTTCTGTTACATTCTTGGGTTGACATTATACAATTTTAGACGTGAACAAACCCCTGCTCTGCATAGGTGACAGGGAATAAAATTTCTGAAATGCTTCTTTAATTGATGCGCGCCACCTCCTTTGATTTAATGCTTAAACTTAAACAAGTTGTACCACATTTAAGCTTCAATACTTTGTCCCACATTTCCGCTATACTCTTTTGACCAACATTTGCGCCTCAATAGCTTTTCCCACAATTCCGCTTGACTCTTTTGGCCCACATTTGGGCTTCTGTAATTTGTCCCACATTTGCGCCTCAATATCTTTTCCCACATTTCTTCTCGATCCCAAATTTTTTAAATAAATTTATCTCCCTTAAATTTGGTCTCTTTTTCTCATGCTCCCTCTCCGGCCTGGAACCCTGATTCCACGCCACCCTTAATCACCATGGTAGGCGCATAAAAGAACGACGAAAGTTGATAGAGCAGATATCAAATTGGTTCATGAACATCACGGGGACGTGCGACATGGTGGGGCAGTAAGTAGACACACGCCTACATGAACTAACTGACAGGGGTCAGCCCCTGCAACTTCTGGGTCTCTAAATTGGGCACATGGCCTGAGCTTGCCCTTTACACCTTGGAGGTGCTGGCCTGCCCTGCAGCCAGTGTATTGTCTGAATGTGTGTTTAGCACAACTGGAGGGTTATATTTCCCAATGTTTTGGGGTGTACCCTAATAAAAAAAAAAAATACATTTTAAAACAAAAAGCAGTGTAGGCTACCTCCTTTTCCTCCACCGCCACTTCCACCACCTCCTCAACCTCCTACTCCATATGGACCTGGTCTTCCTAGATCAAGATTATAATTTTTTATTTTTATGTATTTTATGTTATTTAAAGTCATTTCCCTATCCACATTTGTTTGCAGAGCACTTGCCATGCTCTTAACCACATTTTGACGATATTTGCAGCCCACTAGCCCTTTCCATGACATTTTTACAGCCATTTTAGTGCTTAAAAGTTCGGGTCCCCATTGACTTCAATGGGGTTCGCGTTCAAGTTCGGGTCAAGTTCAGGTCCCGAACTGAAACTTTTTTCCGAAGTTCGGCCTAACCCGTCAAACCCGAACATCCAGGTGTCCGCTCAACTCTACTAATAAACATTTGGTCATTCAACCATATTGCGTCTTTTTCTTGTGCTGCAATTTAAAACTTCACTATTTAGTGTTTAAAAATCCAGACTCTTGCTGGCTTACTTATAACATAGGCACTGTACATACACTAAAACCTACAGTAGATATAAAGCAGACAGCAAGGAATATTGATTCCTTCAAAGGTAAGTATACACTCGCTGTTTATCTTTCTGCACAGCAGTGTTTTTATCATTAGATACTTTTTCAGCAAATACAGCCTATGAGTGCTCAGGCTGGCCACATATTGCTACATTTAGATTATATTAATGGTTATTCCTTTCTACTTAAATGCTGTCTTCTTTCTAAAATCGCACACACACAAACACCCTGCCTCCTGACATGTTTCGCTGGAAAACCAGCGTCTGTTCCCCTGAAGACTTGCCTGCATGTTCCCCTGAAAACGCTAGTTTTCCAGCGAAACATGTCAGGAGGTAAGGTGTTTGTGTGTGTGTGTGATTTTAGGCTCAGTAGAAAGAAGACAGCATTAAAGTAGAAAGGAATAACTATTAATAGAATCTAAATGTAGCAATATGTGGCCAGTCTGAGCGCTCACAGGCTGCATTTGCAAAAAAGTATCTAATGAAAAAAAACACTGCTATGCAGAAAGATAAACAGTGAGTGTATACTTACTAGTGATGATCGAGCACCTTAGTGCTCGGGTGCTCTGGCCGAACACATCGGAATGCTCGGGTGCTCGGTATAATGGAAGTCAATGGGAGGACCCGAGCATTAAACCAGGCATCCCCTGCTCTGAAGAGGGGAGGGTACCTGGTTCATAGGAAAAGTTTAGAAATTGATGGAAACACCACCAAAACGGTTTGGGAACAGCATGGGGGAGGATTTGTGCATGCATCTTGGACTCCCATGTCACTGCTGGGAGTGATGTTGTCCTATTAGTATGCCTATTTTACAGACTGACAATAATGCGCACAAAACCAAAGATAAAATCGATTGTAGAGTAAAAATTGTTAGGAAACATTCTTTCCTGTATATTTACTTGTATATAAAGTACAAGTTGAGCCCCAAATTTTGTTGATTTTCGGAACTGGGGCCATGATTAAGAGGGAAGGGTAGTGACATCCATATTGTAGAGGTGAAATTCTTGGACCAGCGCAAGACAAACCACAGCCAAAGCATTTGTTGCAACAAATATTTTCATTAATCGGAGGTTCGAAGACGATCCCACAGGCGATCCGGCGGCGTTATTCCCATTTTCTGGGAAAACAAACTCTTTGGGTTCTGGGAGGAGTATGGTTGCAAAGCTGAAACTTAAACTAATTGACGGAAGGGCACCACCAGGAGTGGAGCCTGCGGCTTAATTTGACTATGCACGGGAAACCACACCCGGCCCGGAACTGGAAAGGATTGACAGATTGATACCTCTTTCTCAATTCTGATGTTCTTTTATGCGCCTACCATGGTGACCATGGGTAACAGGGAATCAGGGTTCGCTTCCGGAGAAGAAGCCTAAGTAATGGCTACGACTACCACTTCCAAGAAAGGCAGGCGGGGGTACGCAAATTAACCACTCCCGACTCAGGGAGGCAGTGATGATAAATTTCAATACAGGACTCTTAAGAGGCCCTGTTATTGGAATGAGTACTACAAAATTACAGGAAATGTCATAGGTATTTAGGATGAGGAAACGTTATACAGGAGAGGTACCACAGGTAATGACACTGTTCGCAGTGTCTACGGCAAAGGTACACCTGAGGGCCTTCAGGTGAGATGACCCTCTAAAAGATTTCCACTGAGGGCCTGATGATGAGCTGACCCTCAAAAAGATGTCCGCAGAGGGCCTGCGGGTGAGCGGAACCTGTAAAGAATTATATTAGAGGGCCTGCGGGTGAGCTGACCATGTAAAAAATTAAATGAGAGGGCCTGCGGTTGAGCTGACCCTGTAAAAAATTATATTAGAGGGCCTGCGGGTGAGCTGACCATGTAAAAAATTAAATGAGAGGGCCTGCGGTTGAGCTGACCCTGTAAAAAATTATATGCGAGGGCATATATACAAGGGCATTATATGTGATGAATAAGCATGTTGATATGATGGAAGAGGAGGAGGAGAAAAGGAAGATTTAACCATATACCCTTTTTTGTGGTGGAAGGGGTGCATGGGAATACAGAATATTCAGTACATTATAAACCACACATTTAAAGAGCCTTTATGTTCATCTGCTTTCTTCTGGTAGAGTCGAGAAGTCAGGTATCCTCTGGTGGAGTCGAGAAGTCAGGGGCAATCCAGGCCTTGTTCATTTTTATAAGAGTCAATTTGTCAGCATTTTCAGTTGACAGGCGGATACGCTCATCTGTTATAATGCCACCAGCAGCACTAAATACACACTCAGGCAAAACGCTGGCGGCAGGGCAGGCCAGCACCTCCAAGGTGTAGAGCGCCAGTTCGTGCCACGTGTCCAGCTTGGACACCCAGTCGTTTATAAGGAACTGAGGGATCACTGAGGACGTACACCTTCACCATCTTCCAAAACTTTTCCTCCTTGTGACACTAGGCCGCACATCAGGATGAGGGTGCTGGCGGGGTGTCATGAAAGTGTCCCAGGCCTTGGAGAGTGTTGCCCTGCCTCTGTTGGAACTGCTGTGTGTTCCCCTTGTCTCCCCTCCTCGGTTGCCCAAGGAAGTACGGACTTTGCCGCCAGCGTTGTCAGATAGAAATTTTTGGAGCAATTTTTCAAAAAGGACCTTCTGGTATTGCACCGTTTTGCTCGTCCTCTCCACCACAGGAATGAGAGATGAGAAGTTATCTTTGTAGCGGGGGTCAAGAAGGGTGAACAACCAGTAATCCGTGTTGTCTAAAATGCTTATAATGTGCGGATCGTGGTAAAGGCAGCCTAACATGAAGTCAGCCATGTGTGCCAGAGTACCAACAGGCAAGACTCTGCTGTCGTCATCAGGAGGATACTGTCCATCTCCTCATCCTCTTCCTCCTCTTCTGCCCAACCCCTCTGAACAGATGGAATTAATCTTCCATGGGTACTACCCTCTGTAGCGGAGGCAACCGTCTCCTGCTCCTCCTCCTCCTTCTCTTCTTCATCGTCCAATTCGCACTGAGAAGACAGACAGAGGGTGGTTTGGCTATCACCCTGTGTAATGTCTTATTCCCCCATTTCCAACTCTTCTACATGCAAAGCGTCGACCTTAATTGTGAGCAGAGAGCGTTTGAGTAGACACAGAAGTAGGATGGTTACACTGATAATAGCGTTATCACCGCTCACCATCTGTGTAGATTCCTCAAAGTTTCTTAAAACCTCACAGAAGTCAGACATCCATGCCCGATTAGCAGAAACTGATTGGAAATGTGATGACCATGTTGCAGCTGGTATTCCACTACTGCCCTCTGCTGCTCAAAAAGCCTGGCCAACATGTGGAATGTGGAGTTTCATTGCGTGCTCACGTCGCACAACAGTCAGTGAGCTGGCAATTTCAAGCGATGCAGCAGCATTGACAGACCGGCTGAAGCTGTCGATGACTTGCGGAAATGTGCACACACGTGGCACACCTTCACCAGTAGCTCAGGCAAATTGGGGTAGGTTTTGAGAAACCGCTGAACCACTAAGTTCAAGACATGGGCTAGGCATGGGATGTGTGTGACCTCGCCGAGCTGCAAAGCCGCCACTAAGTTACGGCAATTATCACACACAACAATGCCTGGTTGTAGGTTGAGTGGCAAGAGCCACAGCTCAGTCTAGTGTCTTATCCCCTGCAACAGGTGGTGTGCTATTTGTCCCCTAAGCATATCAGCTTCAGCACGGCCTGTTGACGCTTCCCCACTGCAGTGCTACACTGCTTCCAGCTACCGGCTGATGTCTTACTGGTGCTGAACGCAGATAATTCGGAGGTGGAAGTGGAGGAGGAGGAGGACAGGTGGGGGTTGGAGCCACTAACGTAGGTGCTGGCCAAAACCCTGATCGACGTAAGGCCCGCAATTATTGGCGTCAGTAGCACCTGTGCCATCCCAGGCTACAACTCGTCAGGGAAATGTAGTGTTCCTGCCCGAATGGACTTGTCCATGTGTCCTTGGTTAAGTGGACCTTCCCAGTAACTGCATTGGTCAGGGCACATGTAATGTTAAGGGACACATGTAGGTGTAAGGCTGGCATGGCACACCTTGAAAAATAGTGGCAGCTCAGGACTGCGTAACGAGGGACAGCCGGCAACATCAGGCTGCGGAAGGCCTCAGTGTCCACAAGCCTAAATGGCAACATTTCCAGGGCCAGTAATTTGGAAAGCTGCGCATTTAGTGCTATGGCCTGTGGGTGGGTTTCTGGGTATTTGTGCTTGCGTTCAAATGCCTGGGGTAAGGATATTTGGCAGCAGCGCTGGGTCAGGGAAGTGGATGTGGATGCTGATGTTGCTTGCGAAGGTCCAGGTGCAGGGCAGGAGGCCTCCTCGTCTGCACCTTTGACAGGTGACTGGACAGCACGTACCATAGGGGAAGAGGAGGCAGTGGTGTGACCTGCAGACACAGATTGTGGACCCAGGAGTTTGTCACACTTATTACGGTGCTTGGATGCCATGTGGTGGATCATGCTGGTTGTGGTGAGGTTGCTAGTGTTCACGCCCCAGCTCATTTTCGTATAGACAGGTTGCAAACTACTATTCTCTTGTCGTTTGCATTTTCTGCAAAAAAGCCCCAGACTGCGGAACATCTACCCCTTGGCAAAAGAGATTTCCACAAGAGGTTGCTCCGTGGAACAGTTGCGGGCCTGTTTGGGGTGGCCCGCCTCTTCCAGCCTGTTGCGGTGCTGCAGATCCCTCCCCCTCTGTATTGCTCTCCTCGCTCGGCTTGCCACCTTCCAAGGTTGGGTCAGTGACCTGATCGTCCACCATCTCCTTTTCCACTTCCTCACTCTGATCATCCTCCTGATTTGTTGACCTAACCACAACCTCAGTGATTGCCAACTGTGTCTCATCCTCTTCATCAACCTCTTGAGACAGTAATTGCGGTTGACTCATTGGCAACTGTGTCTCATCATCATCCACCTCATTAAACTCTAATTGCCGTTCACCACCGTCATGTTCTTGCTACTGTGGATGTTCAAGAGGTTGGGCACAAGATTTCATGTCCCTCTTCAAGCGTGCTTGGCGAGAGGACCAAATCAAGTAATGTGCTGAAAACAGCTCCTCAGATAACTTGTTTGGCCAGACTGTAAATGGTGGGAGGATTGTGTAAACTAGACTCCTGGCTACTGAGACTGGACTTGGTGGAAGACAGGGTGGTGCTTAACCGACTGGAAGCATTATCTTCTGCAATCCAACCGATCACCTGCTCGCACAGGGCTAACTTCAAGAGTGTTGTCCTGCGCCGCCCTGGGACATGAAGCTAGGTATCTTGGATGATTGTTTTTCTTGTGTTCTGGCAGCAGGCACAGTTTCTCCGCACCCACGGCCACGGCCTATGCATGCACCATCAGCATCATGGCCTCTTCCCCATCTCCTACTGCTCATTTTCTTTATTTTAAATGTGATATATTCTTGAAAGTATGTCACACGTACAGTAGCGTAGGATTTGGAAGTGTGTGTGCAAAAAAATTTACAACAGCCTTTGTGATGAGGAAACGTTATACAGGACAGGTACCACAGGTATTGTCACAGTTCACAGTGTCTACAGAAAAATTGCACTGGATGTCACTGATATTTTAGGAATGCACACACTTTAAACAGGAGATGTGGCGCGGATAATTTAACAGTCCTCAGCGGAAACCATGTACGAAAAAACTGCACTGGATGTCACTGATAATTTAGGGATGCATAAACTTTAGACAGGAGATATGGCGTGGTTAATTTTACTGTCAGCAGGGGACACCGTCTACGGAAAAACTGCACTGGATGTCACTGATATTTTAGGGATGCACACACTTGAAACAGGAGATGTGGCGCGGATAATTTATCTGTCCGCAGCGGACACCATCTACGGAAAAACTGCACTGGATGTCACTGATATTTTAGGGATGTGAACACTTTAGACAGGAGATGTGGTGCGGATAAAATAACTGTCCGCAGCGGACACCGTCTACGGAAAAACTTCACTGGATGTCACTGATATTTTAGGGATGCACACACTTTAAAAAGGAGATGTGGCGCGGATAATTTAACAGTCCGCAGTGGACACCGTTTACGGAAAAACTGCACTGGATGTCACTGATATTTTAGGGATGCGCACACTTTAGACAGGAGATGTGGCGCGGATAATTTAACAGTCCGCAGCGGACACCGTCTACGGAAAAAATGCACAGGATGTCACTGATATTTTAGGGATGCGCACACTTTAAACAGAAGATGTGGCACAGATAATTTAACAGTCCGTAGCAGACACCTTCTACTGAAAAATTGCAGTGGATGTCACTGATATTTTAAGGATGCGCACACTTAAAAGAGGAGATGTGGCACGGATAATTTAACAGTCCGCAGTGAACACCGTCTACGGAAAAAATGCACTGGATGTCACTGATATTTTAGGGATGCGCACACTTTAAACAGAAGATGTGGCGCAGATAATTTAACAGTCCGCAGCGGACACCGTCTACTGAAAAATTGCACTGGATGTCACTGATATTTTAAGGATGCGCACACTTGAAATAGGCACTGACACTGTGTGCCAGAGATACATTCACTTGTCGCTGAACGTGGCTATATAGCTCTGGGATGCCCTTCTGGTAGAAATATTTCTTTCCTCGGACCTTACATTACAGTGTTCCAATGGCCACAAATTTTCTAAAGGCCTCCAAGTCCACCAGTTTATATGGCAGTAGTTGGCGGGCTAGCAGTTCCGACAAGCCAGCGGTCAACCGTTGGGCAAGAGGGTTATTCGGCGACATCATCTTTTTACGCTTGAACATTTGGGCCACAGAAGCCTGCCTTTTGCCAGTTAAACGTGAGGACGGCACGATGGAAGGTGGAGTGGAGGACATTTGGGAGAAGAGAGGAGAAGAAGAGGCTGGACAGTCAGCGCCTGGAGTGTGGCTTTGTGGGTTCTGACGGCATTGCTCCTACTGGGCTCAGTGATGGGAGGCCAAGTGTCTTCTTAAGGCAGTCGTCCCTAGGTGAGTGTTTGGCTTACCGTGACTTATGCATTGAGAGCAAAGGCTGCAGATGGCAACACTATTGTCAGCAGCAGACACGTTAAAAAAAGCCCACACTGTGCCGGCATCCTGGGAGCGTCAGATGTGACTGTTCATGGTAGATGGCTCACTCCTGATACATTAGCAGTCTGCTTTTTGCCTCCTGTGCAATGTAAGTTCTGCCTGCTTCTCCTCCCTATCTGCTGGTCCATCTCTCCCTCTAAACTCCCCTCCTCTTCCTGTTTTGTTGGCACCCATGTGATGTCCATATACACGTTATCATTGACATCACCTTCCCCACCGCTAACATTAGAGATCTCGGAGTAGGCAGCAACAGCGAGAACCAACCTCCTTGGGCTGATCTAGGTACTGTCGTCAGACTGCTGGGTGGCGGCCGTTGCTACCTCCTCTTCCTGATCCGATGCCAAAAATGGCTGTGCATCGGAAATGTCTTGTAATGGATCGGAAAATAACTCCTGTGACTCAAGCAGAGGGTATATGGTGGTGGTGCTGTTGGTGTCTTTAGGGGTGCACACAGCAGAGAGTGAAGAGGATGCAGATAGAGAGGATGAGGAGGGTGCAGAAACGAAAGCCTGAGTGAGCCACTGAACCAAGTCTGGTGCATCCTTTGACGTAATCGCACGCACCTTCTGCAACTTCCCACTTAGGCTCTGGCCTGGTGCTCCTGTCCGACCCCTACCACCCCTGCGGAAGGGCCTGCCTCTTCCTCTGCCTGTCATTTTTAAATTACCCTGTGACAAAAGTCTCTAGAGAAGCGCAGTGTTTGTGGAAGAAGGTATATAACACCCCACTTCAATCAGTCGTTTTGGGGGGCGACTGGTATATCACACCAGTTATAATAATTTTTTTCCAGTACCGTTTGTCACTGTGTGTAGCAGAGGGAACGCAGCAAAACAGCAAACAAATTCTGCAGTACCCAAATACACAATAAAGAAAGTATATTGGTATATAACACCCCGCTTCAATCTGTCATTTTGGGGGGCAACTGGTATATCACGCCAGTTATAATAATTTTTTTCCAGTACCGTTTGTCACTGTGTGTGCTTCCGTAGTGTTCCATTCCGTGCTTCCATTCCGCATCTTCGGATTTGTGGACCCATTGAAGTGAATGGGTCCGCATCCGTGATGTGGAATGCACACGGAGCGGTGTCCGTGTATTGCATATCTGCAAATGCGGTCCGCAATATGGCAACAGGCAACATGCGTTCATGTGAATGAGCCCTAACAGATATGTAATAGCAACAAGGATGATATATTGTGAGAACCAGAGTGTGGCTTTGTGGGTTCTGACGGCATTGCTCCCACTGGGCTTAGTGATGGGAGGCCAAGTGCCTTCTTAAGGCAGTCGTCCCTAGGTGAGTTTTTGGCTTACCGCGACTTATGCGTTGAGAGCAAAGGCTGCAGATGGCAAAAAACTGTTGTCAGCAGCGGACACGTTAAAAAAAGCCCACACTGTGCCGGCGTCCTGGGAGCACCAGATGTGACCATGCATGGTAGTTGGCTCGCTCCTGATACATTAGCAGTCTGCATTTTGCCTCCTGTGCAATGTAAGTTCTGCCTGCTTCTTCTCCCTATCTGCTGGTCCATCTCTCCCTCTGAACTCCCTCCTCTTCCTCTTTTGTGGGCACCCACGTGATGTCCATATACACGTCATCATTGACGTCACCTTCCCCACCACTAACATTAGAGATCTCGGAGTAGGTAGCAACAGCGAGGACCAACCTCCTTGGGCTGATCTGGGTACTGTCGTCAGACTGCTGAGTGGCTGCCGTTGCTACCTCCTCTTCCTGATCCGATGCCAAAAATGGCTGCGCATCGGAAATGTCTTGTAATGGATCGGAAAATATTTCCTGTGACTCAAGCGGAGGGTATATGTTGGTGGTGGTGTCTTTAATGGTGCACACAGCAGAGAGTGAAGAGGGTGCAGATAGAGAGGATGAGGAGGGTGCAGAAGCAAAAGCATGAGTGAGCCACTGAACCAAGTCTGGTGTGTCCTTTGACGTAATCGCACGCACCTTCTGCAACTTCCCACTTAGTCTCTGGCCTGGTGAACCTGCCCGACCCCTACCACCCCTGCGGAAGGGCCTGCCTCTTCCTCTGCCTGTCATTTTTTAAATTACCCTGTGACAAAAGTCTCTAGAGAAGTGCAGTGTTTGTGGAAGAAGGTATATAACACCCCACTTCAATCAGTCGTTTTGGGGGGTGACTGGTATATCACCATTATAATAATTTTTTTCCAGTACCATTTGTCACTGTGTGTAGCAGAGGAAACGCAGCAAAACAGCAAACAAATGCTGCAGTACCCAAATACACTATAAAGAAATTATATTGGTATATGACACCCCGCTTCAATCTGTCGTTTTGGGGGGCAACTGGTATATGACACCAGTTATAATTATTTTTTCTAATTGCATTTGTCACTCTTTGTAGTTGTAGTATCGCTGCAGAACCGCTCACCAGTCACAATGCTGCACAATACAAATCTACTATAATATACTTTCTATGTTAGAAAGGTATTACACCCTCTGTATTGCACACCTATCAATACTACACCTATACCAGTCCTTAAAAGGACTTTTGTGACCCTATTAGCTAGCAATTTGTGTCCCTAACAGTCTGTCCCTGCTCCACACAGCAACCTCTCCCTACACTGACAAAAGACAGAATGTAAAATGACAGCCAGATCAGGTTTATTTATAAGGTAGGGGGTATGTCCATGTGCTGAAATGTCTCAATTGGCTGTCCTGTACCACCTGATGGATGTGTCATGGGTCAAAGTTCTTCACAATGTAAAATAATATGGCGGGGGCGAATATCGCCATATGTTCGCATGTTCGGCGAATCCCGAACACGCAAAGTTCGCCGCGAACCGACCGCCGGCCGAATCGCAAGGCCATCTCTAATAGAATAGCCAGTGCTTTTAGTACAAGTATTTTGTCTATGGTACAGATGGTCTAGGGTTCAAATCTCAACAAAAACCTCAAAAATAATTTAGTTAATACAAGTTTATATGTTTGGAGAGAACCCTCCCCCATCTCCCCAACCCCCCAACCCGTATCCAACACAGCTTTGTTAATATTCACTGCATTGAAATGAATACTAATGAGGCTACCCAAGTGGCCAAGCCAGGCAACTTTGCTGCTCAAGTCTCTTGCTGCAGTACTACTAGTACTGCCATGATGGTGGTTCTGGCCACTCTGTGTTCTTGCCATTGTTTTAAGTCCAGGTGTTTCCTGATAATTAGCAGTAAAGCACAAGTGCTAGCAGTGCCACTAAGGGCTTGTTCATAAGACCGTGTGCAGCCCGTGCCTGTGCTGTGGACCGAAAATTGTGGTCCGCAATGCTCGTGCACCGAACGTGGGCCAGCCGCATGGGGATCGCAGACCCATTCACTTGAATGGGTTCGCAATCCGTGCGTTACACAAAAAGATCGAGCAAGTTCTATCTTTTTGCTGTGCGGAGGCACGGAACGGAACCCCAGAAAGCACTCCATAGTGCTTCCTTAGTGTTCCGTTCTGTGCTTCCATTCCGCACCGTTCCACATCTCCGAATTTGTGGACCCATATAAGTGAAGGGGTCCGCATCCGTGATGTGGAATGCACACGGAACAGTGCCCGTGTATTGCGTATCTGCAAATGCGGTCCGCAATATGGCAACAGGCAACACACGTGAGTGAATGAGCCCTAACAGATATGTAATACTAACAAGGATGATATATTGTGAGAAACAGTTAGGGACTGAAATGCATAGCGCTTCAGAATATGTTGGTGGTAAATAAGAGGAAATTATTAAATAATAGATCATGCTGCATATTCAGTTATTTGGACAGTTATTTCCTCATTAGCTATATATTATTGAACTAAAGTTAATGATTGAATACATTCCTGTGCATGAGGTTTTACTTGCCAAGTTCCAGTCAAGTTTTTTGGGGTTGGCATGACACTTTGAAAAGTACAAGAAGATGAGTAACAAAAGGTCTTTTTTTTTTGTGTTGACCTATGTGTGATTTTTCTGATCATTTATGCTGTAGTCTATTGATTTGATTTAGAAAATAAAGCATTTAAACCACCATTTTTTATATTGTCTTCAACTGAATAGAAGTAAAAGGACAATCTTCCATTTGCACCTATGGACCAAGTGGAGACTGAAGGTAAAAAAAAAAAAATATATATATATATATATATATATATATATTTGTATACTTTGTAAGCATTATAAAAAATAAAAAAAAGGTAGAGGTACAATAAAAAACTATGATTTATTATATTACAGATTAAATATGGCCTAACTATTCGTAACCATGTTAAAAGCCTTGCAATCATTTATCCTAAAATTCATGTACAGTCTAATATGAACACCCTCTTTCTAAAATTGAATAAGCTATAAAATGTATTGTTTCATAAAATGATTCTGTCTTGAGGCAAATAATGGGATCTATAATTAATGGTAAAAATAATTATGTTCTCATAAGCAGTTAACTGATAAAGTAAGCTTTGCATTCTTTTGACTAAGTCTATTCACATACATTGTAGGGTATTTTACTCTTTAGTTTTAATAAAAATGAAGTAGAACAGAAAAATACTTCTATTTGTGTATACAGCTTCTATAAACTTTCACATAAATTCATTGTTAGTGTTGAGTGAATGAAAGTGAAACAAATTGACCTTGATCCTAATTTCAGGAAAAATGTGATTTGCCACAAATGTGAATTTCTCCGCGCTTCATGGTAACAAATTAATGTTTGCCTAAAATTGCTGCTATACATGTTACAAAGTGAAAGTAAGAAGCCTAGGAACATGATTGACCCATAATGCAATCCAGCCAGCCAATCAGCAGATAGCCATCCCTTATGATGGAATAGCCCTATAAAAGCTTCATCCCAAGAGATGTTGCAAGCTCCAGAGAGAGTGTTTTAAAAAGCTTTTAATTGTAGAATATTGGATAGAGACAGTGCCGAGACAGTGTAAGGAGATTGTAGGGAGAGTTTTTAAACACTGTAGGAAGAGCATCTGTTCAGTTATACATAGACTCACTGTGCATCAGATGCATTGTCAACAAGCGATCTAATGTATAGGTGAGTATATCTATTACACTTGCTGCCCCATTAATACTTAATCTGTTCTGTTATCCATAGCTTTACTGTGCATCAGACACACCATCAACAGGGGGTCTAATATAGGTTCATTTATCTAGTTCACCTGCAGCGCCATTCATACTTATTGACATAGTAACATTACTGATTCAGTAACTGTACACAATGGCCAACAGACAGTTGCCTGGGCCCTCAAAAGGAATGGGCCATTAAAAAAATATTGCTGAAGCCATCACCAATAAGGTAAAGAACATTTTGTCTGTGCTGCATGAGGGAGGGCTGACCCATGTGCCCTGTGCAGTACGCAGCCCTGCAGGGTATTGCGATGGTGAGGTCATGGTTAATAGGCGAACGAGGGTTGCTCTTTGTTACTCACAGTTTATAGGAGACCCTGGGCAGGCATACAGCAGTGATGGAGAGGCTGGCACAGAAGTCCTCTAGGGCACTCTCAGTGTATAGGGACCAGGCCGGTGGAAGGTGAGGTGCCCTGGATGTTGCAGGTTTTATGTGCCGGTGGCAAGATCCCTTTAAGTTTGTGACGCCAGTGCCGGTAACGGTGGCACACCGATTGATAGCAGTAATAAGTGGGGACCACTGTTTGCAGGAACCAAAACTTTCTTTACTGGAACAGTTAACTATTTACAGTTCTTTAGGTTCAGTTCCATATGACAGAAGGTTGTAACAGGCAGGCTTATATAAATAATGGCAGGCACAATGTTCTTGCAAGATACTCAGAGGGTTAAAACACTCACAGATCAGGCTGCACCTTTCCTCAGAAATCCTGTGCACTATTCCTCAGAACTCCTGTCTGTCTTGATCCCAAGGCCCGTATGCCCTATTGTTGGCTTTATCCTTGGTAAAGAAACTTCCTCTGATATATATATATATATATATATATATATATCTCCTTGCATTGAATAGACTCTTCTGCCCTTCAGCTCTCTTGTTTGGCTGGAAACACTTCTGCTCTGCACTGTACTTTTTAGGAACTGCAGGTTTCTTCAGGAGGTAACTCTTCCCCTTGGAACAACTAGGAGCCTGGGCTGTCAAGCTGCATGTCAGAAGCTCACTTCAGCTGCTGCCTAGCTAAAGTCCACACTCACGTCTGACTCTACACACAGCTCTCTCTCCCTGAACAGGACCTGACTATTTATATTAGGAGTTCCCTAGCTCCCTCTACTGTCTAGGAGGAGGAACTACACCCTAACAGGCCTGATACACTGATAACAGGGGAAATATGCACATAAAAGCATAGCAATACACATTAAAATGTGAAGTAAAATACAATGCCACTGTTCCACAGGAGGTGGAGAACAACGTGACCCAATTGACCCTTGTGTAGTGCTCACATTTACCTAGTGGGACACTACATACACCATTGCTTTAACGTTGACCGTCCTCGGCGCAACAGAAGGGGCCCTGCCCAGCTGGATACTGTCACCAGAAAGACAAAAAGTGCAAAGCAGGAACACACATCTACATTTGCAGTACATATATATATATATATATATATATATATATATCAGGCAGCTCCGCTGGCAATGGAACAAGTCCGGTGAAACGGGGCGTCGTTCTCTTCACTCAGGATAGTATAGGGAACAGGGGGCGCTGACCTGGTACAGGAATAACCAGGATAGTCCATAGTAATTAAATACAATAGTCCCATAAAACAGCATCTCAGAGGCCCACATGCGCTGGGAACATCTCTGGGCACATTTCTTGAAATTATGATTTGCATATAAAAGTCACAGCACGAAAAGTCCACATTATTAAAATGGCATATAAAATAGTGCTGCAATGTCCCTATTCAACCTGAAAAGGGGGTTAAAAAGGGTTAAGGTGCAGGAAAAATAAACAGGCACAACTTGGCTTAAGTCCTGAAACTTGAAGCAGGCAGGAGGTCCTGTAAACTGTATGGCAACAGAGCAATGGACTTCTCAGTGGTCATGCAACCACCACTGGGCCGTGGGGAACTGGCAGCAATGGTGCCAAAACAAAGGACTCCTGTCCTGTAGGGGTTAAATCCACTGTAAGGGTCCCTCAGCAAAATCAAAACATGGCCTGGCAGGCCTACTCACAGGTATGTGTCGAATCCACTATGGTCATCAGTGGTACACCCTGGCTCCGCTTGAAGTCTTGGCCTATAACGAGGATCCAAGTATGGCTGGGCCCACAAAACAGTATTGGCTGGTAGTTGCAACATAAATGGGCCTGTCACGGGTATAGGCCCCATGGGCCTGGGGTTTAACACTGCAGGAGGGGTTAATGCTTCCTGAGACCTCATGGGTCTAGGTGTCGTGGGCTGCAAGCAACGGACCCACCTCCTGGTATAGCAGAGTTTCTCCGCTGGTGCAGTCATGGGGGTCGCCGAACTGGTGGCGACGGGATCTTCCGTTGCAGGTCCGGGGAGAACAGAGTTTGTGGACGAATCGTCATCATTCGATTGTACTTGGGCGACTCCGGACGCAGCAGCTTGGCGCAGGCCATCAAGGTAAACTTCTAGCCTGGCGATCCATTCTTTCAGAGTCTCTTGCGATGCTGTGGCAGCAGGTACAGGTGATGATCCATGACTTTTTCCTCTGCTTTTATCAAAAGTCACAACCACTTCCACCCTTCTCTCCAGACTCAGCAGCAGCACTGTCCCTCCTCTCACTGAGAATGCAGATTCCGAATGAATCTAAAATGGATGCTGTCCAGGAGGTGGGAGGGTCTGGGAGGGAGGGTCTGCAGCTGATTGGCTGGAATGTGTCTGCTGACTGTGAGGTACAGGGTCAAAGTTTACTCAATGATGATGTATAGGGGGCGGACCGAACATCGCATATGTTCGCCCGCCGCGGCAAACGCGAAGAAGCTATGTTCGCCGGGAACTATTCGCCGGCAAACTATTCGGGCCATCTCTATTGCCTGCACGCATGTCACGACCGCTACCCCAGCAGCAGTCGTGTCGCACCAGACGGAGGGGAAGGGGGACCCTTATCTATGGATGGGAATAGTATGGCCACCCCTGACTAACCCTAAGCTGGCACCTGTCTGCCCTGATACCCTAGACAGGGTGTGAACCCGTGCGGCGAGCAGGATGCCTAAAACCCTCAGTCGCCCTAACAAGCTTAGAGTGGGGAAAGGCCGATGGGAGCACTAGTCACCATCACTCATATCTAGGAGAACAGCAGGGGAAGACAGCAACAAACAAACTATATCAGAGATAGACTTATCCAGTCACGAGCAGAGAAGGCGATCCCAATCACGACAGTCCACGCCGGACAAGAGCTCCACAGCAACACCATCAAACGATCTCCTTCAAAGGTCAGAATAGAACTGGAAGTAAGGACTATATCTGGCAATGACTGCAAGTGAAAGTGAAACTAATATAGTAGCTGGGAGTGGCAGACAGGACTCACCTGAGAAGGATGCCTACAAACTCCCAGTCAGGACAAAAAGGTTCACAAGGCAAAACCCAGATGACATACCCTGAACCACGGAGCAAACTCACAAGCTATCGCGAGTAGCAAGTCGCTGTGACCTTCTCCTCCCAGACCTGTCTGGATCAGTCACAGTCGTGACAGTACCCCCCTTTCTACGAGGGGCCCCTGGACCCTCAAGACCAGGCCTCTCCGGATGGGAGCTATGAAAAGCCCGAATGAGTCTGTCCGCTTTTATCTCTGACGCTGGAACCCACATTCTCTCTTCGGAACCATAACCTTTCCAGTGCACCAGGTACTGAAGAGAGCGGCGAACATATCGTGAATCAACAATCTTTTCTACCTGAAACTCAAGACTGCCATCAACAACCACCGGTGGAGGCGGTAGTGGCAATGGTTCAGGAGGTTCTACATATCTCTTAAGCAGAGATCTGTGGAAGACATTATGGATCCTTAGAGTCTGAGGTAGCTCCAGATGAAAAGCCACCGGGTTAATGATCTTAATTACCCTATAAGGACCAATAAATCTCGGACCTAATTTCCACGAGGGAACCTTCAACTTGATATTTCTGGTAGACAACCACACCAAGTCATTCACCCCAAGGTCCGGACCTTCAGAGCGCTTCCTATCAGCCGCATGTTTGTATCTACCACCAATTCTCTTCAAACTTTCTTGCACACTCTGCCACACTGAAGAAAGTGAAGACGCAAATCGTTCCTCCACGGGAATCCCAGACGGCCCCCCCTCACTAAACGTATAAAACTGAGGATGGAAACCATACGCACCAAAAAATGGTGACTTATCGGTGGATTCTCGACGACGATTATTAATGGCAAACTCGGCTAACGGTAAATAAGATGACCATTCCTCCTGATTTTCGGAAACAAAGCATCTCAAATATGTCTCTAGGTTTTGATTGGTACATTCAGTCTGACCGTTTGACTGTGGATGGAAAGATGAAGAAAACGACAGATGAACCCCTAAACGAGAACAAAAAGCTTTCCAAAATTTAGAAACGAATTGGGTACCACGATCCGAAACAATATCGGAAGGGACCCCGTGAAGCTTCACGATGTGGTCAATAAAAACCTGAGCCAGTGTGTTAGCATTAGGCAATGCGGCAAGAGCAATAAAGTGCACCATTTTACTGAATCTGTCAACAACTACAAGAATAACAGTCTTCCCCGCTGATACTGGTAGATCCGTAATGAAATCCATTGACAGGTGCGTCCAAGGCCTGTTGGGGATGGCCAGAGGTAAAAGACGCCCTGCCGGACGAGTATGATCTACCTTAGAACGAGCACAGGTAGCACATGCAGACACAAAATTCAACACCTCCTGGCGCCATTTAGGCCACCAGAACCGACGAGACACTAACTCAGAGGTTGCCCTACTACCTGGGTGTCCTGCCAGTGTGGAGTTATGGTGTTCTTTTAGTATCTCCAGTCGTAAATTTTCTGGCACAAACAGTTTACCCGAGGGGCAGGAGGCCGGGGCGTCCCCCTGAGCTTCCAACACCCTCCCCTCCAAACCTGAGTGTAATGCAGAGACCACCACCCCCTTTTGCAAAATGGGCTCTGGTACCTCAACATCCCCCCCTCCAGGAAAACTTTGAGACAATGCATCCGCCTTAGTATTTTTTGCCCCTGGGCGATAGGTTATTACAAAATTAAACCTGGTAAAAAATAACGAC
Source organism: Bufo bufo (assembly GCF_905171765.1). Classification (NCBI taxonomy): domain Eukaryota; kingdom Metazoa; phylum Chordata; class Amphibia; order Anura; family Bufonidae; genus Bufo; species Bufo bufo. The sequence goes on along the minus strand of NC_053390.1, from coordinate 367,251,596 downwards.
CACCGAGCCTGTCTAGGGGGTGAGACGTTTAGCAGACTCCAGATATAGTAAGTTTTTGTGATCAGTAATCACCGTGACGGGATGAACCGCCCCCTCCAAAAAATGACGACACTCCTCAAAAGCCAACTTAATAGCCAAAAGTTCCCTGTTGCCAATATCATAGTTCCTTTCTGCAGTAGACAATTTCTTCGAAAAGAAAGCACACGGACGCCATTCACCAGGGGACGGGCCCTGAGATAGTACCGCTCCCACCCCCACCTCTGATGCGTCAACCTCTACAATAAAAGGAATCGAGACATCTGGCTGTACGAGAATAGGGGCCGAGGTGAATCTCTCCTTCAGAGATGCAAAGGCAGTTTTGGCTGCATGTGACCATTTGGAAAAATCGGATCCCTTTCGGGTCATGTCCGTCAGTGGTTTGACCACCAAGGAATAGTTTTTTATAAACTTTCTATAAAAATTGGCAAACCCCAGGAAGCGTTGCAATGCCTTCAGGTTCTTAGGCAGATCCCAGTCTATAATCGCCCGGACTTTCTCTGGATCCATGCGGAAACCTGAATCTGACAACACATACCCCAGAAGAGGCAGTTCTTTTACGGCGAACACACATTTTTCTAACTTAGCAAACAATTTGTTGGCCCTTAATATCTGCAGCACTTGTCTCACATGGATCTTATGTGTATCCAGATCCGAGGAATAGACCAGGATGTCATCAAGATATATCACAACAAATCTCCCGATAAGGTGACTAAAAATATCGTTGACAAAATGTTGGAATACCGCAGGCGCATTAGTAAGACCAAATGGCATGACCAGATTTTCATAATGCCCTTCCGGAGTATTAAAAGCCGTCTTCCACTCATCCCCCTCTTTGATGCGAACCAGGTTATAGGCTCCTCTGAGATCCATTTTGGAGAACCATTTAGCACCAGCAACCTGATTAAAGAGGTCGGGAATGAGAGGAAGAGGATAGGGATCTCGGATAGTTATCCGGTTTAATTCCCAGAAATCCAGGCAAGGACGTAGACCCCCATCTTTCTTTTTAACGAAAAAGAACCCTGCAGCCACAGGTGAAGAAGAGGGTCTGATGTGTCCCTTAGCCAAACTCTCCGAAATATAATCTTTCATAGCCTTCCTCTCCGGGCCGGAAAGATTGTATAACCGGGTTTTAGGTAGTTTGGCCCCAGGTAGTAGATTAATCGGGCAATCATATGGACGATGAGGTGGTAACCCCTGACAACCCTTCTCAGAGAACACATCCATAAAATCTGACAGAAAGGCAGGTAAAGATGTTACAGAGAGTGTAGAGCACCTACTACTCAAGCAGTTGTCCTTACAATGTTCACTCCACTCCACAATCTCCCCGGCCTGCCAATCCACCACTGGATTGTGAGTCACCAGCCAGGGAAGCCCCAATACCATAGGAGCCGGAAGACCGTCAGGGACATAACACGAGATATGCTCTTTATGGAGGTCCCCTACCTGCAGATGGATATTATGAATGATCTGAGTTAACTCTTTCTGAGTAAGAGGGGAGGAGTCGATTGCAAAAACAGGAATAGTTCTGCGTATCGGTTCTGGAGTAAAACCCAGAGCCTGAGCAAACCGTGAATCCACCAAGTTGACCCCCGCCCCACTGTCCAAAAAGACGGAACAGATCTCAGTCTTATTGCCCGCCTCAACGGTAGCGGACAACAAAAACTGAGACATGCGTATGGAGGAAACGAATACGCCCAGACTGTTATCCTCCGCACAATCTGGGGACTCTAGTTTTCCGGCGGCTCCTTTGTTTGTGGTCTCTTGGGTTCTGAGGGACAAACCTTTACAAAATGACCCCTCCCCCCACAACGAAAACAAACCTCTGACCTACAGCGGAACTTAGGAGGATTCCCCCGTCTAGTGGCGCCCCCTATTTGCATTGGTTCGACTGGATCAAAACAAACCGATCCCTGCCCTATAGAGGCCTCCGTAAAATTTAATAGTCTCTCCCTGAGTCGTCTGTCGATTCTTATGGACAGAGACATAGCAGCCTCCAGGGACCCAGGGACCTCGTATACCGCCAGCGCGTCTTTTAATTTTTCAGACAACCCCTGGCAGAACTGACTCCTAAGGGCCGAGTCGTTCCATAACGTATCAGTAGCCCACCTCCGGAATTCGGAACAATATAGTTCAGCAGATCGGTTCTCTTGCCGAAGTCTACGTAGCTTAGACTCAGCCAGTGAGACCCTGTCCGGGTCATCATATACGAGACCCAGGGCTTCAAAAAACTCCTCCACTGATCGTAAGGCCAGAGAGTCTGATGGTAGGGAGAAAGCCCAAGCCTGCGGATCTCCTTGCAGGAGAGAAATTACAATACCCACCCCTTTGTTCCTCACCGCCGGAGGATCTAGGGCGTAACCTGAAGAACAATTTGCAAGCTTCTCTGAAGGTTACAAATTGGTCTCTCCCTCCTGAGAACCTATCAGGTAAAGCCACTTTTGGCTCAGGAGTACCTTGGTTTCCCGTAGCAACGGTGGAACCCAAGGATGGCTGCTGCTGCTGCAGCACTGTTGCTTTTAATCCTGCCACTTCAAGGGATAATTCCTGTAATTGTTTCGCCAAAACCGTAACCGGATCCATAGTGGAACAGAAAAATACAAAGCAAAACAGCAAGCAAAAAAAAAAAAAAAGAAATGTCACTTTTTTTTTTTTAAAAGGCCAGATATACTGTCACGACCGCTACCCCAGCAGCAGTCGTGTCGCACCAGACGGAGGGGAAGGGGGACCCTTATCTATGGATGGGAATAGTATGTTCACCCCTGACTAACCCTAAGCTGGCACCTGTCTGCCCTGATACCCTAGACGGGGTGTGAACCCGTGCGGCGAGCAGGATGCCTAAAACCCTCAGTCGCCCTAACAAGCCTAGAGTGGGGAAAGGCCGATGGGAGCACTAGTCACCATCACTCATGTCTAGGAGAACAGCAGGGGAAGACAGCAACAAACAAACTATATCAGAGATAGACTTATCCAGTCACGAGCAGAGAAGGCAATCCCAATCACGACAGTCCACGCCGGACAAGAGCTCCACAGCAACACCATCAAACGATCTCCTTCAAAGGTCAGAATAGAACTGGAAGTAAGGACTATATCTGGCAATGACTGCAAGTGAAAGTGAAACTAATATAGTAGCTGGGAGTGGCAGACAGGACTCACCTGAGAAGGATGCCTACAAACTCCCAGTCAGGACAAAAAGGTTCACAAGGCAAAACCCAGATGACATACCCTGAACCACGGAGCAAACTCACAAGCTATCGCAAGTAGCAAGTCGCTGCGACCTTCTCCTCCCAGACCTGTCTGGATCAGTCACAGTCGTGACAACGCATGTGTGTTTCAGGCCCTGCAAGTGCACAGTTTCACCAGCGCAACTCATATCTGGTGTCACAGTAGATTACATTTTAAAAAACAACAACAATTTTGACTGTAATAGATTGAATAGCAGTTAGTTGTCTGCAAGCGTGTGTGACAGGCCTACAGCATCTACTCTGCCAACTTCTGCCAGTGCACAGTGCCACTCATATCTGGTGTCACAGTAGCTTGCACTCATAGTACAACTAAACTAATCTAAAAAAAATTACAGGCAGAGGCAGGCCACCCCGCAGGGGCTGTCGTGGTCGTGGTGCTGTGATTCCCTTTGGCCCCAGAATAATGCCCAGTGTTCAGAGGCCACGTACCCTGAACTCAAAAAGTTCTGAGGACATAGTTGACTGGCTAACACAGGACACCCAATCTTCTACAGCTTCCGCTCAGAACCTTGACGCACCATCCTCCTCCAGCTCAGCTTCGGGCACCTATCAAGTTACCACTCGCCCGCCTGCTGCCACCACCAACACTAGCACCACAGCTGCTTCACTTGATCTGTCAGAGGAGTTATTTACACATCAGTTGGAAAAAATGAGTGATGCGCAACCGTTATTGCCAGAGGATGTAAATAATAGGGATATGTCTCAGTCAGGCAGCATTACACACATGGACGTACGGTGTGATGATGATGATGTTGTACCCGCTGCTGCTTCCTTTGCTGAGTTGTCAGATACAAGTGAAGCGGTTGATGATGACGATGTGTCCGTGGATGTCACGTGGGTGCCCGCTCGAAGAGAAGAAGAACAGGGGGAAAGTTCAGATGGGGAGACAGAGAGGAGGAGGAGGCGAGTTGGAAGCAGGGGGAGGTTGTCACAAGGAGCTAGTGGCACAGTCAGACAGCATGCATCGGCAACCGGGGTCAGCCAGACAGCATGCCAATCAACGCATGCTGTTGCCACCACCAGAATGCAGTCATTGCGAAACTCAGCAGTGTAGCATTTTTTTTTTGTGTGTCTGCCTCTGACAACAGCGATGCCATTTGCAACCTGTGCCAAAAGAAACTGAGTCGTGGGAAGTCCAACACCCACCTAGGTACAACTGCTTTGCGAAGGCACATGATCTGAAATCACAAACGCCTATGGGATCAACACATGAGTACAAGCAGCACACAAACACAAAGCCGCCATCCTCCTCCTGGTCCAGCATCTTCAGCCACATCAACCACTGCTGTCCTCCTTGCCCACTCTCAACCATACGCCACTCCGTCTCTCGCCTTGAGCAGTTCCTGCTCATCTGCCCACAGTCAGGTGTCTGTCAAGGACATGTTTGAGCGTAAGAAGCCAATGTCACAGAGTCACCCCCTTGCTCGGCGTCTGACAGCTGGCTTGTCGGAACTCTTAGCCCACCAGCTTTTACCATACAAGCTGGTGGAGTCTGAGGCCTTCAAAAAAATTGTAGCTATTGGGACACCGCAGTGGAAGGTACCAGGCCGAAATTTCTTTGCACAAAAGGCAATGTCTGGCACACAGTGTTGGGGCAAGGGTCCATCTGACCACTGATACCTGGTCTGCAAAGCACGGTCAGGGCAGGTATATCACCTACACTGCGCATTGGGTAAACCTGCTGACGGCTGCCAAGCATGTAATGCGTAGCTCTGCAGAGGAGTTGGTGACACCGCCACGACTTGCAGGCAGGCCTGCTGCCACTTCCTCTACTCCTCCTACTCCATCCTCTTCACTAACCTCCTCGGCTGAGTCCTCTTCTGCTGCTGCGTCTTGCTCCACATCAACTGCACCCCCTCAGCTCACCAGGGGCTATTCCACATCCCGGATACGACAGTGTCACGCCGTCTTGGGGTTGACTTGCCTGAAAGCAGAGAGTCACACCGGACCAGCACTCCTGTCCGCCCTGAACACACAGGTGGATCAGTGGCTGACTCTGCACCAACTAGAGATCGGCAAAGTGGTGTGTGACAGCGGAAGCATTTTGTTGGCGGCATTGAATTTGGGCAAGTTGACACATGTGCCGTGCATGGCACATGTGTTGAATCTGATTGTACAACGCTTTGTGCATAAGTACCCAGGCTTACAGGACGTCCTCAAGCAGGCCAGGAAGGTGTGTGGCCATTTCAGGTGTTTCTACACGGCCATGGCGCACTTTTCAGATATCCAGCGGCGAAACAACATGCCAGTGAGGCGCTTGATTTGTGACAGCCCGACACGTTGGAATTCAACACTCCTAATGTTCGACCGCCTGCTCCAACAAGAAAAAGCCGTCAACGAGTATTTGTATGACCGGGGTGCTAGGACAGCCTCTGAGGAGCTGGAATTTTTTTTGCCACGTTACTGGACACTCATGCGCAATGCCTGTAGGCTCATGCGTCCTTTTGAGGAGGTGACAAACCTAGTCAGTCGTACCAGGGCCGGATTAACGTAGGGGCTGATGGAGCTGCAGCTCCAGGCCCCTACCATAAAATTGGCCCATCCGCAAGCCAAAAGGCCGTCGGGAGTGGCCCGCGCTAAAAGTCCTCTGTTGTACACAGCGCAGCGTCACACAGCACACAGACAATGCAGAGACGCTCACCTCACGCTGGCAGCAGGAGCCTGAGGGAGGGACTCGGGAGGAGTGTAATATGATCCTAGAGTGGAAACTGCTTCTGCCAGCCCCGCCCCTCCCCGCCCACCAACCAATCAGAGCTGAGGCAAGGCAAGCACTAGCAGCTCTGAGTCCTCTGAGTAGTACAGGGAGTCTAAGAATAGAAATGAATCGAATGAGTCACAAGTTAAAAGAATCTAAAGATCAGATTAGTTAGAGACTCATTAGATTGATTCTTTGAATTAAAAGAGCGTGAGTCAGAGTCTAGAAAAGGTTACACTGAGGCTGTAGGCTGATGCTTTTGTTGCAGCAGTGATATGATTAAGGGACAGGAGCAGAGAGATAAGAGAAGTGACAGATGACACAGAGTTTAGATTACAGGTTGAATTAACCCTTTAGGATCAAATTGGCTTCTCAGGAGATATATATGTTAAAGGCATCTCATTCAGTAGCTATATAACTAAGGGTGGGTTCACATCTCCTTTATGGATTCCGTTAAGTGGGGACTATTTTATTATCAGCCAATGACTGTGTTACTGTAATACTGTTATCAATTCAGCACATAGTTTTCCCTGTGCGTGCATTCACATTTCACTTCACTTGGTTCGTTGTACTACTGTCAGTGTCAGACTGTTGTCACTGTGGGTAACAATGCACAACAGACAACAATGCACACCACAGTGACAGCTCCTGACTCCTGTCCTGAGTCCTCCTGTCCGGCGTCAGCCTCAGCTTCCCTTCACTATCACTATAATCAATCACTCTTCCTGATCCTGACTCACTCATTAGAGAGCTGAAGAGCCGACTGAGTCAGCAGCAGCAAGTGATTTGAATGGATAGCATCTGCGCATGCGCACCGGCACCTAGAGTCTTCGGTTCACTTACGAGTCAGCTCAGCAGTCAGTAACTCAGCAAGTGAACCGAAGATCCGATTCATGAACCGATTCATCTGAAAGATCCGAACTTCCCATCACTACTGAGGTCATATCCGGCGGGCCACGGCATTACAGGAACAGCACCAACTGCTCTGACGTCCTGCCGCCGGATATACGTCACAGGATATCCGGCGGCAGGACGTCAGAGCAGCTGGTGCGGTTCCTGTAATGCCAACCCGCTGGATATGACATCAGTGCGCCCGCGGTTATCCCTCCTGCACGCTGCGCTGTGTACAACCTGCTCAGCAGTTTCGACCAGCACACGGCCCACAGCACTCAGCCACACCAGCCCACGAGACAGCAGGAGCTTCTGGAGCAGGGCAGGTATCAGATAAACTCATCCAGTTGGAAGGGAGGGCAATCATAGTGCTGTTATGATTTATGGACACAGCTCTCAGCATGCTTAGCCAGCCTTCTATCTGGCTTTGCATCTTGAGAGTCACAGTCCACAGGCTGTTTCTGAGCCTGTGGACTGTGACTCTCAAGAAGCACAGCCAGATAGAAGGCTGGCTAAGCATGCTGAGAGCTGTGTCCATAAATCATAACAGCACTATGAAAATTACTGACTGGCTAAGCATGCTGAGAGCTCAGTCTAAATAACATAACACATTAAAGAAATTACGGTTTCTAGCTGCTAGTCCACAGCAGCTAGAAACAGTAATTTCTTTAAAGGGATTCTGTCACCAGGTTTCACCCCTGTCAGCTAAAAATATTCTGATGTTCAGGGCGTCTTCACGATTCCTAATGTGGGCTTATAAATGTCATCTGTGGGCTTATTTAGCTAAAAAACAGCTATTACTAACCTGTCAGTCAAACAAATAAGGTGCCCAAGGGGATGTTAATGGATGCAAGGTGCCGGCCGCACCCACCGCCGTTCGTGCCCAGCGCCGCCTTTTCGGACTTCTGCACCGCCTCCTAATCCTCTGTGCCGGCTCTCGCTCTCCCTCCCTCCCCCCTCCTTCTGCTGTAAGATCTTACGCTTGCGCACAGGGCTCTGCCTGATGCGCCCGTGCAGACTTCTCCATTTGGCTTCTTACAGCGAAGTGCGCATGCGCCGGCACTTCGCTCAACCCCTGTATGCGCGAGATCTTACAGCAGGAGGAGGAGGGAAGGAAGGGAGAGCAAGAGGCGGCACAGAGGATAAGGAGGCGGCGCAGAAGTCCGGAAAGGCGGCGCTGGGCACGAACGGCGGCGGGTGCGGCCGGCACCTTGCATCTATTAACATCCCCTTGGGCACCTTATTTGTTTGACTGACAGGTTAGTAAAAGCAGTTTTTTAGCTAAATAATCCCACAGATGACATTTATAAGCCCACATTAGGAATCGTGAAGACGCCCTGAACATCAGCATTATTTTAGCTGACAGGGGTGAAACCTGGTGACAGAATCCCCTTAATGTGTTATGTTATTTAGACACAGTTCTCAGCATGCTTAGCCAGCCTTCTATCTGACTGGCTAAGCATGCTGAGTGCTGTGTCCATAAATCATAACACAGCTCTATGAAAATTACTGTTTCTAGCTGCTGTTGTCCACAGTCCACAGCAGCTAGAAAACAGTAATCTTCATAGTCATGTTAAATGATCACTATAGTGTCAGGAAAACAAAGCGGTTTTCCTGACACTATAGTGCCCTGAGGGTGCCCCCACCCTCAGGGTCCCCCTCCTGTGGTCCCCCTCCATGTTGCCAAGATAGACGCCAAATGAAGGGGTAGTTGCAGGAACAAAATACTTTAATGGTATCGATAAAATATATATGTAATTAAGACACTGAGTGCAGTTCCATAAATAGGCCCAGCAAAATCCTCAGCACCAGGCCCATGATGCTCTTAATCCGGCCCTGAGTCGTACTGAAGGCACCATCAGCGACATCATCCCATTTGTTTTCTTCCTGGAGCGTGCCCTGCGAAGAGTGCTGGATAAGGCCGTAGATGAGCGTGAAGAGGAAGAGTTGTGGTCACCATCACCACTAGAAACGGCCGTATCAGCATCGCATGCTGGACCCGCGGCAACGCTGGAAGAGGAATCTGAGGAAGAGGAGTCAGAGGAGGAATGTGGCTTTGAGGAGGAGGAGGAAAACCAACCACAGCAGGCATCCCAGGGTGCTCGTTGTCACCTATCGGGTACCTGTGGTGTTGTACGTGTCTGGGGGGAAGAACAGACCTTCAGTGAGATCAGTGAGGACGAGGAACGGGACATGAGTAGCTCGGCATCCAACCTTGTGCAAATGGGGTCTTTCATGCTGTCGTGCCTGTTGAGGGACCCTCGTATAAAAAGGCTGAAGGAGAACGACATGTACTGGGTGGCCACGCTACTAGACCCCCGGTATAAGCAGAAAGTGCCTGAAATGTTACCCAATTACCGCAAGTCGGAAAGGATGCAGCAGTTCCAAAATAAATTTAAAAGTATGCTTTACACAGCATATGAGGGTGATGTCACAGCACAACGGGAATATAACAGGGGAAGAGGTGAAAGTAATCCTCCTCCTACCACGACCATGCCGGCAAGGACAGGACGCTTTACAGACGTGTTGTTGATGGAGGACATGCAGAGCTTTTTAAGTCCTACGCATCGCCACAGCCCTTCAGGGTCCACCCTCAGAGAATGACTCGACCGACAGGTAGCAGACTACCTCGCCTTAACTGTAGATATCGACACTCTGAGGAGCGATGAACCCCTTGACTACTGGGTGTGCAGGCTTGACCTGTGGCCTGAGCTATCCTTATTTGCGATAGAACTTCTGGCCTTCCCTGCTTCAAGTGTCCTGTCAGAAAGGACCTTCAGTGTAGTAGGATGTATTGTCACTGAGAAGAGAAGTCGCCTAGGTCAAAAAAGTCTAAATTACCTCACCTTTATTAAGATGAATGAGGCATGGATCCCAAAGGGACTGACAGTGGGTGATACATTTGACAAAAAAGGCCTGATGAGATGAGCTGCCTTGGGCTAAAAATGGTCCACACGCTGCTGTATTTTATCTCTGCATGCCGGATGACTTGCATGACTTATCCGCCACCAACTAGGGTTCAAGCCGCAATGTTTAAGTGCACTTTCTGCTACAGCAGCGGCTGCAACAATACCAAATTTTTCAGGCATGTGTACATGCCTAATTTTTCTGGCCTCTGGTGCTGCACTGTGGCTGCAAAAACAAAACAAAAAAAAGGCACATACATGTGTCAATTCCCCTTCGTCATCGTTACCTTGTTGTGGTGAAGGGGCTTGCGTATTACAATGAAGCGACCACCTCTATGAGTGTGTTGGCAATGGCAATGTTGGCACACCCCAGATGATAAGGTCGTTGCTTCATTGTGAACAGACCAAAAGCGATCGGCTGGATAATTTTGCATAGAAAAAACATAAATTTTCTTTGTGATCATCTAAGGTGATCATTAAAGCCTACTAGACCAACAATGGGCCCACACTGCAAAATCATTGTTTTCTGGGTCACTCAACTGTCACTGAATTACCTCAGCACGACCATAGGCTTTGAAAAAACCCCATCGCCTGCAATCTCCCAAACGTGCGCACGAGCACAGTCATCACTACACCAAGATTGACGCATTGAGAAATAAAATTTATGTCATGAGTGTGTCAACTATTGACAACTCTTTTCGGTTGTCTAAAATCTATTCCATACACGTCCCCTGATAGGGGACGTAACAGGGATTAAACTGATAGGAATAGTACTACTTAACACACCACTCATATCTGGTGGCACAGTACATTGCACGGCGCACGCACAGTGCCGCAAATTGGAAGTAGGAGGACCAACCAAGCATCTTTTTCCATCTCCAGGTTCCTAAAATCTATTCCATAGACCGGCCCCTGATAGGGGATGTAACAGGGATTAAACTGATAGGAATAGTACTACTTAACATACCACTCATATTGGGATTGCACAGTACATTACACGGCGCACGCGCCGTGCCCCAAATTGGAAGTAAGAGGACCGACCAAGCATCTTTTTCCCTCTTGCGGTTCCTAAAATCTTTTCCATACACCGACCCTGATAGGGGACAAAACAGAGATTATACTGTTAAGAACAGATTTTTTTTATTAAAAAAAAAAGAGGACAGCCTCTGCGGAGCTGGGTATTTTTTGGCCGCGTTACTGAACGCTCATGCACAATGGCTGTAGGCTCATGCGTCCTTTTGCGGAGGTGACAAACCTGGTCAGTCAAACCCAAGGCAACATCATCGACCTCATCCCATATGCATTTTTTCTGGAGCGTGCCCTGCGAAGAGTGCTGGATCAGGCCGTAGATGAGCATGAAGAGGAAGAGTTGTGGTCACCATCACCACCAGAAGCAGCCTTGTCGTCATTGATTGCTGGACCTTCGGCAACGCAGAGAGAGGAGTCTGAAGAAGAGGAGTCAGAGGAGGAAGGTGGCTTTGAGGAGGTGGAAGACCAACCACAGCAGGCGTCCCAGGGGGCTTGTTGTCACCTTTTGGGGACCCTTGGTGTTGTACGTGGCTGGGTGGAGGAAGAGACCTTCAATGACGTCAGTGGGGACGAGGAACGGGACATGACTAGCTTGGTATCCAACCTTGTGCAAATGGGGAGTTTGCGGTTGTGCAAATGGACTGTTTGCGGTTGTTTGCAGTGCGTTAAACGGGGAGTTTGGTCTGTCAGAGTCTGGTCTGTCACTGTGAAGCGGGCGTAACCCTTGCACTACCTGATCGATACAACATCATACCTGATCGTATACACACACTGGATGTTTTAAAGCACGTTATTCCAAACAATTTAGGAATGTTAGGTGATTTATGCCCTTTATGGATTAAAACCCGACTCTGCGCCAACTACGTAATTTTCCATGGGAGTTTTGCCATGGATGCCCCTCCGGCATGCCACAGTCCAGGTGTTAGTCTCTTTGAAACAACTTTTTCATCACTATTGTCACCAGAAAGAGTCCCTGTGGGTTTTAAAATTCGCCTGCCTATTGAAGTCTATGGCGGTTCGCCCGGTTCGCCCGTTCGTGAACATTTGCGAAAAATCGCGTTCGCCGTTCGTGAACGGAAAATTTTATGTTTGCGACATCCCTAGCTGCAAAGTGCTAGGGCATACTGTATGGCATACAAACACTTTTTGTTGCACCACACCTTCCGGAATTGACATTAGTACATGAACTATGCATTTGGACATTTATGAAATGGGTTTCAATGGTCGAGCAGCTACACAAAAGTCTAACATCAGCATGCACTACTGAGTGGTGCCACTGGACTTTCAAGCAGGTATGAAGCACGGTATCCTAGGACTTTCAAGCATGTATTCTTTGAAGTAATAAATAATGTTTCACTAGCATGTTTCTGAAGAATGCTGCATGGCAAGCCTGGAGAATGCTAGCTAATAAAAATTGTAGTGCTTGCTGTCAAATTTGGTGGAAGAGAGCTAATATATTTGTTAGTGTCTGATCTAGATCGGTCAATTATTCCCAATGTGTGGCAACATATGGTACAAAGACATTTTAGACATTTTGTATAGTTCCAACATTATGACAGAAGTTTTTTCCTGTGCCCTCCTGACTATTGTCCATGTGCAAAGCAAGGTGCATAAAGAAATGTTTTGAAGAGTTTTGTGTGGAGGAACATGGGTGATGGTTGGCCTGCACAAATCCTGTATCTTGACCATATAGATCACCTTTTGGGATGAATTGGAACATTGAACATTTGACTATATAATGTGCAGATGTAGCAGATATTGAAATAACGAACACGGCACATGGTGAGCTAATGTAGTGTGCTCATTTATTACAATTAGAACAGAAAGCTTTGTTAGGTGTTTCACACCTGCGGTATGAATTCCAGCAGGCTGTTCTGGAACAGCTTGCCAGAATTTACCGGATCTGGCACTGCCAGATGCTGACATAATGCCCACTGGCCTGATTAAGTGTAATAGGGTCGGGTGGAGATTCTGCATATACATTAAAAGTGGTGCCATAACAAGTTGTGGTCCTAGTCTTAGCAATAGCTACAAAGAAAGAATGATAACAATGACAATGAACAAAACAATAAAAATGTGTGAGCAGTATGCAGTACTAAACATACACATTGATTTGACATTATAAATAAAAGTACTTTTCACTTAAATAATATATTGTTTCATAGGGTCATTGCTATTACTGGTGTATGTCCAGTGTTACAAATGCTGACATTAATATAATGGTATCAGTTGATTAAATTGTGCATCTTTGCTTTTATCTTTTTCATCTCCAGTGCATTTAATTAAATAAGAATGAATTAAATTAATAGCTTTATAAAGATAATAACATTATCCAAAGGTTACATTACCTAAATAGAGGGAAAAGACTGTAAATTAAATAATTAAATAAACCTACACTAAGAATTAGAACAGGAATTTTAAAGAGGAAAGTCCAGGAGTTTGAAGTGGTAATCGAAAACACACTGTTGAAACAATGAGGGAGGAATACAAAAGCATATAGTGGCTGCCTGTCACGGTACCTTCTGTGACAAAGGTTAGAAGATCAGAGAGACTGACTGCAAGTGAGGTTAACTGACAGTCTCTTGATTCTCAGTGTGGAACCTACCTCTTGTCAGGTGCAGCTGGCGGTCATTACAGCTTCCCTATTTAGTTTGGTTTCACACTTCATAACTTGCAGTTAATATTCTTTGCTTGAATTGGGAGGAGTTGGTATGTGGACCTTGCTTGTGTTCCTGCTCATCCATTTTCTATAAGATAAATTGTACTGCTCTTGTATTTGGTTGTTCCATTGTGCTTGTTCTTACTAGGCCTCAGGCAGACGCTGGTTCATTCAACTGGGAAGGAACCAGTAGTCTCATTCTTTTTCACTACTTTTAGGGAATTTTAGGGCTCCTAAGGTTTAAGTTCCGGTGTATGTATTTTTCCACCTTCAGGGTCTATACATAATGACAGGAGTCAGGGCCAGATCTAGGGGTTTCCTAGGAGGTGACCTTTTCCTTTTCTCTAGCCTTGAGGCCTAGTTCTTTGTCCTCTCCCTTCTGTTGCATTTCTAATGTCCCTCCTCTCCCCATTATTTGTGACAATATCAATAGTAATGAGCGGTAGGGGCTATATTCGAATTTGCAATATTTCACAAATATTTTTGGCGATTGTTCATAATATATTCGGGAATTCGAGAATTCATGATCTCCTTTCATTATTCTCTTAATCGCTAAAATCGGCAATGTAATAATCTTGCGTATTGCGCATGCGCAAAACGACGTGGCCTAGTTTAGCAACCGTTTTCAAACTACCCGAAGTTTGATGAGATTAGAAAACGTGGTCTGCAGCAATTTTCACGACAGTGAGGAAGAACTCCTGATTAGAGTTGAGCGAACACCTGGATGTTCGGGTTCGAGAAGTTCGGAGGAACTTCCCGGAAATGTTCGGGTTCGGGATCCGAACTCGAACCGAACTTCGTCCCGAACCCCATTGAAGTCAATGGGGACCCGAACTTTTCGGCACTAAAAAGGCTGTAAAACAGCCCAGGAAAGAGCTAGAGGGCTGCAAAAGGCAGCAACATGTTGGTAAATCCCCTGCAAACAAATGTGGATAGGGAAATGAATTAAAATAAAAATAAAAAAAATAAAAATGACCCAATATCAATTGGACAGAGGTCCCATAGCAGAGAATCTATCTTCACGTCAGCAGAGAATCAGTCTCTTCATGCCATAGCAAAGAATCTGGCTTCATGTCAGCAGAGAATCAGTCTCTTCATGCCATAGCAGAGAATCTGGCTTCATGTCAGCGCAGAATCAGTCTTCATGTCATAGCAGAGAATCAGGCTTCACGTCACCCACCACTGGAACAGGCCACTGTCACACATTTAGGCCCCGGCACCCAGACAGAGGAGAGCGGTCCCGTAACAGAGAATCTGGCCTTATGTCAGTGCAGAATCTGTATTCATGTCATAGCAGAGAATCAGGCTTCACGTCACCCACCACTGGAACAGGCCACTGTCACACATTTAGGCCCCGGCACCCAGACAGAGGAGAGCGGTCCCGTAACAGAGAATCTGGCCTTATGTCAGCGCAGAATCTGTCTTCATGTCATAGCAGAGAATCAAGCTTCACGTCACCCACCACTGGAACAGGCCACTGTCACACATTTAGGCCCCGGCACCCAGACAGAGGAGAGAGGTCCTGTAACAGAGAATCTGGCCTTATGTCAGCACAGAATCTGTCTTCATGTCATAGCAGAGAATCAGGCATCACGTCACCCACCACTGGAACAGGCCACTGTCACACATTTAGGCCCCTGCACCCAGGCAGAGGAGAGAGGTCCCGTAACAGAGAATCTGGCCTTATGTCAGCACAGAATCTGTCTTAATGTCATAGCAGAGAATCAGGCTTCACGTCACCCACCACTGGAACAGGCCACTGTCACACATTTAGGCCCCGGCACCCAGACAGAGGAGAGGTTCATTCAACTTTGGGTTGCCCCGCAATATAATGGTAAAATTAAATTAAAAATAGTATTGAATGAGGAAGTGCCCTGGAGTAGAATAATATATTGTTAAGGGGAGGTAGTTAATATCTAATGGACAGGTCCTGTGGGATCCATGCCTGGTTCATTTTTATGAACGTCAGCTTGTCCACATTGGCTGTAGACAGGCGGCTGCGTTTGTCTGTAATGACGCCCCCTGCCGTGCTGAATACACGTTCAGACAAAACGCTGGCCGCCGGGCAGGCCAGCACCTCCAAGGCATAAAAGGCTAGCTCTGGCCACGTGGACAATTTGGAGACCCAGAAGTTGAATGGGGCCGAACCATCAGTCAGTACGTGGAGGGGTGTGCACAGGTACTGTTTCAACATGTTAGTGAAATGTTGCCTCCTGCTAACACGTTCCGTATCAGGAGGTGGTGCAGTTAGCTGTGGCGTGGTGACAAAACTTTTCCACATCTCTGCCATGCTAACCCTGCCCTCAGAGGAGCTGGCCGTGACACAGCTGCGATGGTGACCTCTTGCTCCTCCTCTGCCTTCGCCTTGGGCTTCCACTGGTTCCCCTGTGACATTTGGGAATGCTCTCAGCAGCGCGTCTACCAACGTGCGCTTGTACTCGCGCATCTTCCTATCACGCTCCAGTGTAGGAAGTAAGGTGGGCACATTGTCTTTGTACCGGGGATCCAGCAGGGTGGCAACCCAGTAGTCCGCACACGTTAAAATGTGGGCAACTCTGCTGTCGTTGCGCAGGCACTGCAGCATGTAGTCGCTCATGTGTGCCAGGCTGCCCAGAGGTAAGGACAAGCTGTCCTCTGTGGGAGGCGTATCGTCATCGTCCTGTGTTTCCCCCCAGCCACGCACCAGTGATGGGCCCGAGCTGCTTTGGGTGCCACCCCGCTGTGAACATGCTTCATCCTCATCCTCCTCCACCTCCTCCTCATCCTCGTCCTCCTCGTCCTCCAGTAGTGGGCCCTGTCTGGCTACATTTGTACCTGGCCTCTGGTGTTGCAAAAAACCTCCCTCTGAGTCACTTTGAAGAGACTGGCCTGAAAGTGCTAAAAATGACCCCTCTTCCTCCTCTTCCTCCTGGGCCACCTCCTCTTCCATCATCGCCCTAAGTGTTTTCTCAAGGAGACATAGAAGTGGTATTGTAACGCTGATAACGGCGTCATCGCCACTGGCCATGTTGGTGGAGTACTCGAAACAGCGCAAAAGGGCACATAGGTCTCGCATGGAGGCCCAGTCATTGGTGGTGAAGTGGGTCTGATCCGCAGTGCAACTGACCCGTGCGTGCTGCAGCTGAAACTCCACTATGGCCTGCTGCTGCTCGCACAGTCTGTCCAGCATATGCAAGGTGGATTTCCACCTGGTGGGCACGTCGCATATGAGGCGGTGAGCGGGAAGGCCAAAGTTACGCTGTAGCGCAGACAGGCGAGCAGCGGCAGGGTGTGAACGCCGGAAGCGCGAACAGACGGCCCGCACTTTATGCAGCAGCTCTGACATGTCGGGGTAGTTGCGAATGAACTTCTGCACCACCAAATTCAGCACATGCGCCAGGCAAGGGATGTGCGTCAAACCGGCTAGTCCCAGAGCTGCAACGAGATTTCGCCCATTATCGCACACCACCAGGCCGGGCTTGAGGCTCACCGGCAGCAACCACTCGTCGGTCTGTTGTTCTATACCCCGCCACAACTCCTGTGCGGTGTGGGGCCTGTCCCCCAAACATATGAGTTTCAGAATGGCCTGCTGACGTTTACCCCGTGCTGTGCTGAAGTTGGTGGAGAAGGTGTGTGGCTGACTGGATGAGCAGGTGGAAGAAGAGGAGGAGGAAGCTGAGTAGGAGGAGGAGGAGACAGGAGGCAAAGAATGTTGCCCTGCGATCCTTGGCGGCGGAAGGACGTGCGCCAAATAGCTCTCCGCCTGGGGCCCAGCCACCACTACATTTACCCAGTGTGCAGTTAGGGAGATATAGCGTCCCTGGCCGTGCTTACTGGTCCACGTATCTGTGGTTAGGTGGACCTTGCCACAGATGGCGTTGCGCAGTGCACACTTGATTTTATCGGACACTTGTTTGTGCAGGGAAGGCACGGCTCTCTTAGAGAAGTAGTGGCGGCTGGGAACAACATACTGTGGGACAGCAAGTGACATGAGCTGTTTGAAGCTGTGTGTGTCCACCAGCCTAAATGACAGCATTTCATAGGCCAGTAGTTTAGAAATGCTGGCATTCAGGGCCAGGGATCGAGGGTGGCTAGGTGAGAATTTACGCTTTCTCTCAAATATTTGTGAGATGGAGAGCTGAACGCTGCCGTGTGACATGGTTGAGATGCTTGGTGACGCAGGTGGTGGTGTTGGTGGTACATCCCATGTTTGCTGGGCGGCAGGTGCCAACGTTCCTCCAGAGGCGGAGGAAAAGGCTGAGGCGGCGGCAGCAGCAGCAGAAGAGGCCGAGGCGGCAGCAGCAGAAGATGTAGCAGGGGGAGCCTGAGTGACTTCCTTGTTTTTAAGGTGTTTACTCCACTGCAGTTCATGCTTTGCATGCAGGTGCCTGGTCATGCAGGTTGTGCTAAGGTTCAGAACGTTAATGCCTCGCTTCAGGCTCTGATGGCACAGCGTGCAAACCACTCGGGTCTTGTCGTCAGCACATTGTTTGAAGAAGTGCCATGCCAGGGAACTCCTTGAAGCTGCCTTTGAGGTGCTCGGTCCCAGATGGCGGCGGTCAGTAGCAGGCGGAGTCTCTTGGCGGCGGGTGTTCTGATTTTTCCCACTGCTCCCTCTTTTGCTACGCTGTTGGCTCGGTCTCACCACTGCCTCTTCCTCCGAACTGTGAAAGTCAGTGGCACGACCTTCATTCCATGTGGGGTCTAGGACCTCATCGTCCCCTGCATCGTCTTCCACCCAGTCTTGATCCCTGACCTCCTGTTCAGTCTGCACACTGCAGAAAGATGCAGCAGTTGGCACCTGTGTTTCATCATCATCAGAGACGTGCTGAGGTGGTATTCCCATTTCCTCATCATCAGGAAAAATAAGTGGTTGTGCGTTAGTGCATTCTATCTCTTCCACCCCTGGGGAAGGGCTAGGTGGATGCCCTTGGGAAACCCTGGCAGCAGAGTCTTCAAACAGCATAAGAGACTGCTGCATAACTTGAGGCTCAGACAGTTTCCCTGATATGCATGGGGGTGATGTGACAGACCGATGGGCTTGGTTTTCATGCGCCATCTGTGCGCTTTCTGCAGAAGACTGGGTGGGAGATAATGTGAACGTGCTGGATCCACTGTCGGCCACCCAATTGACTAATGCCTGTACCTGCTCAGGCCTTACCATCCTTAGAACGGCATTGGGCCCCACCAAATATCGCTGTAAATTCTGCTGGCTACTGGGACCTGAGGTAGTTGGTTCACTAGGACGTGTGGCTGTGGCAGAACGGCCACGTCCTCTCCCAGCACCAGAGGGTCCACTAACACCACCACGACCATGTCCGCGTCCGCGTCCCTTATTAGATGTTTTCCTCATTGTTCCCGTTCACCACAATTTTGAGAATGGCAAATTTGGGAATGCTTTTTCAACCCAGAACAAAAAGTCTGCTTTTACGGTCACTACAAATAACTTGACCAGCTAAAACTGTGCAGATTTGGTTGAATAGAGATGTGAGACCTGTTTTTTTTTTTGCGCTGTGTGACAGTTATAGGTTTAATCACAGAATGACACTTCTATCAGCACGCTAGCGTGTGTCTTAGGTTTTTCTGAATGATACTATCAATAACTTCAATGTAAGATTTTCTTTTTGGGATAGATTTCAAGTAGGCCTGAAATACCACAAACTAGTTATTTTCAGAATGGAAAATTTGGGAATGCTTTTTCAACCCAGAACAAAAACTCTGCTTTGACGGTCACTACAAATAACTTGACCAGCTAAAACTGTGCAGATTTGGTTGAATAAAGATGTGAGACCTGTTTTTTTTTGCGCTGTGTGACAGTTATAGGTTTAATCACAGAATGACACTTCTATCAGCACGCTAGCGTGTGTCTTAGGTTTTTCTGAATGATACTATCAATAACTTCAATGTAAGATTTTCTTTTTGGGATAGATTTCAAGTAGGCCTCAAATACCACAAACTAGTTATTTTCAGAATGGCAAATTTAGGAATGCTTTTTCAACCCAGAACAAAAAGTCTGCTTTGACGGTTACTACAAATAACTTGACCAGATAAAACTGTGCAGATTTGGTTGAATAGAGATGTGAGACCTGTTTTTTTTTGCGCTGTGTGACAGTTATAGGTTTAATCACAGAATTACACTTCTTTTAGCACGCTAGCGCGTGTCTTAGGTTTTTCTGAATGATACTATCAATAACTTCAATGTAAGATTTTCTTTTTGGGATAGATTTCAAGTAGGCCTGAAATACCACAAACTAGTTATTTTCAGAATGGCAAATTTGGGAATGCTTTTTCAACCCAGAACAAAAAGTCTGCTTTGACGGTCACTACAAATAACTTGACCAGCTAAAACTGTGCAGATTTGGTTGAATAAAGATGTGAGACCTGTTTTTTTTTGCGCTGTGTGACAGTTATAGGTTTAATCACAGAATGACACTTCTATCAGCACGCTAGCGTGTGTCTTAGGTTTTTCTGAATGATACTATCAATAACTTCAATGTAAGATTTTCTTTTTGGGATAGATTTCAAGTAGGCCTGAAATAGCACAAACTAGTTATTTTCAGAATTGCAAATTTGGGAATGCTTTTTCAACCCAGAACAAAAAGTCTGCTTTGACGGTCACTACAAATAACTTGACCAGCTAAAACTGTGCAGATTTGGTTGAATAAAGATGTGAGACCTGTTTTTTTTTGCGCTGTGTTACAGTTATAGGTTTAATCACAGAATGACACTTCTATCAGCACGCTAGCGTGTGTCTTAGGTTTTTCTGAATGATACTATCAATAACTTCAATGTAAGATTTTCTTTTTGGGATAGATTTCAAGTAGGCCTGAAATAGCACAAACTAGTTATTTTCAGAATGGCAAATTTGGGAATGCTTTTTCAACCCAGAACAAAAAGTCTGCTTTGACGGTTACTACAAATAACTTGACCAGCTAAAACTGTGCAGATTTGGTTGAATAGAGATGTGAGACCTGTTTTTTTTTGCGCTGTGTCACAGTTATAGGTTTAATCACAGAATGACACTTCTATCAGCACGCTAGCGTGTGTCTTAGGTTTTTCTGAATGATACTATCAATAACTTCAATGTAAGATTTTCTTTTTGGGATAGATTTCAAGTAGGCCTGAAATAGCACAAACTAGTTATTTTCAGAATGGCAAATTTGGGAATGCTTTTTCAACCCAGAACAAAAAGTCTGCTTTGACGGTCACTACAAATAACTTGACCAGCTAAAACTGTGCAGATTTGGTTGAATAGAAATGTCAGGTCTATTTTTTAGGCGCTGGGTGACAGGCTCAACTTGCCCCTGATGTAATATATGGCCAAAAAATAACCAGACTGTTGATGGTTAAATGCACTTCGGTGACACAGGCTCAGCCTGCAGCTGATGTAGTATATGGCCAAAAAATAATCAGACTGTTGATGGTTAAATGCACTTGGGTGAAACAGGCTCAGCCTGCAGCTGATGTAGTATATGGCCAAAAAATAACCAGACTGTTGATGGTTAAATGCACTTCGGTGACACAGGCTCAGTCTGCAGCTGATGTAGGATATAGCACAAAATAACCACACTATCGATGGTTAAATACACTTGGTGATAGCTCGTGCTGGCGCACCACAAGTCACAAAATGGCCGCCGATCACCCCAGAAAAAAAGTGATCTAAAAACGCTCTGGGCAGCCTCAAAAAAGTGAGCAAGTCAATAATAGCACTTCAATGATCCACAGCTGCAGATCGATCACAGAATGAAGTCTTTTGGAGGAGTTAATCTGCCTAATCTCGCCCTAACGTCGCAGCTGCAACCTCTCCCTATACTGATCATAGCAGAGTGACGTGCGGCGCTACGTGACTCCAGCTTAAATAGAGGCTGGGTCACATGGTGCACTGGCCAATCACAGCCATGCCAATAGTAGGCATGGCTGTGATGGCCTCTTGGGCCAAGTAGTATGATGCTTGTTGATTGGCTGCTTTGCAGCCTTTCAAAAAGCGCCAAGAATGCGCCGAACACCGAACTCGAACCCGGACTTTTACGAAAATGTTGGGGTTCGGGTCCGTGTCACGGACACCCCAAAATTCGGTACGAACCCGAACTATACAGTTCGGGTTCGCTCATCCCTAGTTATTACACCCCAGGTGCATTATCTTGCACTTATCAACATTAAATTTTAGTTGCCAGATTTTTGACCATTCCTCTAGTTTTCCTAAATCCTTTTCCATTTGGTGTATCCCTCCAGGAACATCAACCCTGTTACAAATCTTTGTGTCATCAGCAAAAAGACACACCTTACCATCGAGGCCTTCTGCAAGGCAGAACATTAAAAGGGTCAACAATGAGGGGACAACACAAACTACAGTAATAGAAAACAAGAACACTGGACACTAACTCTGTAATCTACATAAAAACTATTAACATTACCAACTAAATAACATTATACTCTACTGAACTATCACTAACTAACCAACTATATAATTAGAGATGAGCTAATTTCTCCAAAATTTGATTTGGCCGGTTCGACAAATTTTCCAGAAAAATTTGCTTTGATCCAAATTAATTTGCGACAAATCGCATTAAAAAATGTCTTTTTTCGGGCTGCATAGAGCCTTTATATGGGTGTAGAACACTGTGCTTTGCAGTAACACGCATAGGGAGTGTGCTGGGGTAGTGAAATAATACTGTCAGTCAGTATGACCTGCAGATGACAGGCGTGCTATTAGAATCACACTGCACACTTCACTTATTTGGGCAGTCAGGCGGCTAAAACCGACCAAATAACTTAAGTATTAACTCAGCCTTACAGGTCGATGTTAGTGTAAAGAAGAAGCACACTCCTTTTACACCCTCGTCAGCTGATTCCACATAGATGTTTAGATAACCTATTCTATTAAACTTTTATACAAGTAGAGCCTCCCTGACAGAGTGGAGAGGGTGTCAGCAGTAAGTTTGTGTTGACGTCTGATTATTTTGCCCTTCCTCTGGTTCGTCAGAACAATAACCCACAAAAAACTAATCCTGGGTGGAGCATCTGCTTTCACTTGGTCAGTATTTGCTAAATAATCCATCAGTATTGCTAAAGCACAAAATAATAATGTCATATTTAGTGTTGAACGAGCATGCTCGGCCAAACACCAGTTTGGCTCGAGTATCGCTATGCTGGGCACATCGCGGAGCTCAGATGAACACCACGTGTGCTCGAGCGCGATGCTCGAGTCAGTGTATTTAAATTTAATTTAGCCTCTATTTTTATGCAGAAGATCACTGTACAGTGAGGAATACCTCAGTGTGAGTCCGCGGCTTAGGAGTCCCTGCTCTGACTCCATTTATAGCTATGTCAATACAGTGAGGAACAGAAGTATTTGAACACCCTGAGATTTTTTTCCAAGTTCTCCCACTTAGAAATCATAGAGGGGTCTGAAATTCACATTGTAGGTGCCTTCCTACTCTGAGAGAAAGAATACAAATAGATTGCAAAACCTAGGCAGGATGGTGGCATAGGACTTCCAAACCCAGAACTCTATGGCAGAGCCATTTTACTATCTCGAGCCATAGCTTGGTTACGTCCTTCTCCACACTCTGCTGTAGTGGAGATGGAACTCGACATACTCAATACGCCAATTAGAGCTCTCCTTTTGGGTCGCTAAAATGTTATATCTGGTCCCTTATCCCATTTCCCGATTGTTAAAGCAACCTTAGGAGCTTGGAAGTAGTTGTCCTCCTCTCATTGTGCCATCCCCTTTCCCTCTCCAACCCTTTCATTAAAGGATGTCATAGACACGGCCCCTATGGCCCTGAGAATGACTACATCACAAAACCTCTCCACGTCAGCACCAGGAATAATATCATTATTTGACCACTCTGGCAACTTGATAGATTTAGACTCCATGAATAAGCTACTGAGCCCTCGCCCATGCGATTTCTTTACAGTCTCATACCTCAGGGCATTTATGAACCAACACATTCATAAGAGTGATCTTTTACGTCCGCTAGTATGGTTTGAGTCTGTGAATTCTCTTTCCGCAGCTCCAAGGAAGCTTATATCACAGATTTACAGCAAACTTCGCTCACCGCCTATTTTAGCCAAACCTGCTTTCATAAAACATTGGGAAATTGACCTGAACATCACCATTCCTTTCACCTCTCTTCACAAAATTCTGGAACATCCTCACAGGGCCTCCCGCTGTGTCCGAATTCAGGAGAATAGCTACAAAATCCTCACAAGATGGTACAACACCCCAGACAAATACGCACTTTTCTCTCAAAACAATTCGGACACTTGCTGGAGGTGCCTTCGGGAGAGAGGGACCTTCCTCCATATATGGTGGACATGCCCCCTGATACTAAATTGGTGGACTGAAATTTTTTCCCTGGCAAACAAAATATGTCATACCTCACTTCAGCCCTCTCTCAATTAGCTTTACTTTCCCTTAACCAGGATGGAGACTCTCCACACACACCTTTCGTCTTTCTGCAATTATTGATTGCTGCCTGTCTTGTACTCCCCAGACTCTGGAGACAAAGTCAGACACCATCAATAGACCAATGGTTACAAAAGGTTGATCAGTTACACACATTTGAGGAACTATCCTCATGGGAAAACCGCACACACACGTCCTTTATCAAAAAATGGCATACTTGGTCGACCTTCAGATCTCCCCAAAATAAAACTCCCCCCCCCCTTACCCCCTTAATCCCCCTAACCACTAAAACTTACATTTAGGTACTCAGAGATCCCCTAATATAGATGGAACATGAGTGTCCTTTTCACTTAACTACCAGCAGATGTCTTTTCCTCCTTTAATCATACCAGAAACGTTATGTGCACCTTAAGATTACACAACAGACCCCTCCAATGCTAGTGGTTCGAATTTTCATTATACGCCTAATTTCCATCAGCTTACTCGTTATGCTATGCTCTTGGATTATCATTTTTACTTGAATGTAAACCATAATGTATCCACTATGTCTGCATCAGTATATTGACTTGGCCTGCGTGCCATACCTTGGTACCCTGTTACCCTCTGTTCTTTATTGAAAAATCAATAAAAACATAAATAAAATAAAAAAAGAATACAAATAGATAAATCAGGAAATCACATTGTATGATTTTAAAGAATGTCTTTGTCTTGCACTGCTGAACATAAGTATTTGAACACCTAAGAAACAGCAAGAATTCTGGCTTTCAAAGACCTGTTACCGTGCCTTTAAAAAGTCCACCTCTACTCCACTCATTAATTTTACTTAGTAGCACCTGTCTGAGCTCTTTAAAGATGCCTGTCCACCCCACAGTCAGTCAGACGCCAACTACTACCACGGGCAAGACCAAAGAGCCATCAAAAGACACCAGAGACAAAATTGTGGACCTCCACAAGGCTGGAAAGGACTACGGGGCAACTGCCAAGCAGCTTGGTGAAAATACAGGGTGGGCCATTTATATGGATACACCTTAATAAAATGGGAATGGTTGGTGATATTAACTTCCTGTTTGTGGCACATTAGTATATGTGAGGGGGGAAACTTTTCAAGATGGGTGGTGACCATGGCGGCCATTTTGAAGTCGGACATTTTGAATCCAACTTTTGTTTTTTTAATAGGAAGAGGGTCATGTGACACATTAAACTTATTGGGAATTTCACAAGAAAAACAATGGTGTGCTTGGTTTTAACGTAACTTTATTCTTTCATGAGTTATTTACAAGTTTCTGACCACTTATAAAATGTGTTCAATGTGCTGCCCATTGTGTTGGATTGTCAATGCAACCCTCTTCTCCCACTCTTCACACACTGATAGCAACACCGCAGGAGAAATGCTAGCACAGGCTTCCAGTATCCGTAGTTTCAGGTGCTGCACATCTCGTATCTTCACAGCATAGACAATTGCCTTCAGATGATACGAGATGTGCAGCACCTGAAACTACAGATACTGGAAGCCTGTGCTAGCATTTCTCCTGCGGTGTTGCTATCAGTGTGTGAAGAGTGGGAGAAAAGGGTTGCATTGACAATCCAACACAATGGGCAGCACATTGAACACATTTTATAAGTGGTCAGAAACATGTAAATAACTCATGAAAGAATAAAGTTACGTTAAAACCAAGCACACCATTGTTTTTCTTGTGAAATTCCCAATAAGTTTAATGTGTCACATGACCCTCTTCCTATTGAAAAAACAAAAGTTGGATTCAAAATGTCCGACTTCAAAATGGCCGCCATGGTCACCACCCATCTTGAAAAGTTTCCCCCCTCACATATACTAATGTGCCACAAACAGGAAGTTAATATCACCAACCATTCCCATTTTATTAAGGTGTATACATATAAATGGCCCACCCTGTAGATCAATGATTAGAGCAATTGTTAGAGAATTGAAGAGGCTAAAGACAACTGTCAGTCTCCCTCGGACTGGGGCTCCATGCAAGATCTCACCTCGTGGGGTATCACTGATGATAAGAAAGGTGAGGAATCAGCCCAGAACTATAAGGGAGGAGCTGGTCAATGACATGAAGAGAGCTGGGACCACAGTTTCAAAGGTCACTGTCGGTAGAACACTACGCCTTCATGGTTTCAAATCATGCATTGCACGGAAGGTTCCCCTGCTCAAGTCATCACATGTCCAGGTCCGTCTGAAGTTTGCCAATGACCATCTGGATGATTCAGAGGAGGCATGGGAGATAGTCATGTGGTCAGATGAGACCAAAGTAGAACTTTTTGGTCTAAACGTCACTCGTCGTGTTTGGAGGAAAAAGAAGGATGAGTTGCATCCCAAGAACACCATCCCCATGGTGGTAACATTATACTTTGGGGGTGCTTTTCTGCGAATGGGACAGGATGACTGCACTGTATTAAGGAGAGGATGAATGGGGCCATTTATTGTGAGATTTTGAGCAACAATCTCCTTCCTTCAGTCAGAGAATTGAAGATGGGTCGTGGCTGGGTCTTCCAACATGACAACAACCCAAAGCACACAGCCAGGATAACAAAGGAGTGGCTCCGTAAGAAGCATATCAAGGTTCTGGAGTGGCCTAGCCAGTCTCCAGACCTAAGTACAATAGAACATCTTTGAAGGGAGCTGAAACTCCGTGTTGCTCAGCGACAGCCCCGAAAACTGACAGATCTAGAGGAAATCTGTGTGGAGGAGTAGGTCAAAATCCCTGTTGCAGTGTCTGCAAACCTGGTCAAAAACTACAGGAAACGTTTGACCTCTGTAATTGCAAACAAAGGCTTCTGTACCAAATATTAACACTGATTTTCTCAGGTGTTCAAATACTTATGTTTAGCAGTGCAAGAGAAATATATTCTTTAAAAATCATACAATGTGATTTCCTTTTACTTTATTTTTGGTGGTAATGCACCTAAAATGTGAATTCCAGACCCCTCAATGATTTCTAAGTGGGAGAACTTGCAAAATCACAGGGTGTTCAAATACTTCTGTTCCTCACTGTATATGGAGTCAGTGCTTGGGGACACCCCACTATATTTATATCTAATTTAGCCTGTATTTCAGAAAAGTTTCTGCCAGGATTCAAACTCACAACCTTCTGTATTACAGGAAAGGCACTTGACCACTAAGCTATAATAGCTACATAGACAGTTACTTAAAAAAATAAAAAATAAATATGAGACTTCTACTGTACTGTACTTCTACTTAGACCTGTACAGTAGAAGTCCCATATTATTATTTTTTTTTAGTGATTAGCTATGCAATTACCATACAGGGGTTTGAATCAGGGATTTGAAATACAGCCATTTGATATACAGCCATTTTGGGCAAAGAAATATTAACTTCAGGCCTACACTGGTTCAGGCCCTGTGAGATACCCCCTCTACATACAGGGGTTTGAATCAGGGATTTGAAATACAGCCATTTTGGGCAAAGATATATTTACTTCAGGCCTACACTGGTTCAGACCGTGTGACATACCCCCTCTACATACAGGAGTAGGAATCAGGGATTTGAAATACAGACATTTGAAATACCGCCATTTTGGGCAAAGAAATATTTACTTCAGGCCTACACTGGTTCAGGTCCTGTGAGATACTCCCTCTACATACAGGAGTTTAATTCAGCCATTTGAAATACAACCATTTGAAATACAGCCATTTTGTGCAAAGAAATATTGAATTCAGGCTTACACTGGTTCAGACCGTGTGAGATACCCCCTCTACATACAGGGGTTTGAATCAGGCATTAGAAATACAGCATTTGAAATACAGCCATTTTGGGCAAAGAAATATTGAATTCAGGCCTACACTGGTTCCGACTCTGTGAGATACTTCCTCTACATACAGGGGTTTGAGTCAGGGATTTGAAATACAGCCATTTTAAATACAGCCATTTTGTGCAAAGAAATATTTACTTCAGGCCTACACTGGTTCAGGCCCTGTGAGATACCCCCTCTACATACAGGGGTTTGAATCAGGGATTTGAAATACATCCATTTGAAATTTAGCCATTTTGGGCAAAGAAATATTTACTTCAAGCCTACACTGGTTCAGGCCCTGTGAGATACCCCCTCTACATACAGGGGTTTGAATCAGGGATTTGAAAAACAGCCATTTGAAATACAGCCATTTTGTGCAAAGATATATTTACTTCAGGCTTACACTGGTTCAGACCGTGTGAGATACACCCTCTACATACAGGGGTTTGAATCAGGGATTTGAAATACAGCCATTTGAAATACAGCCATTTTGGGCAAAGAAATATTTACTTCAGGCCTACACTGGTTCAGGCCCTGTGAGATACCCCCTCTACATACAGGGGTTTAAATCAGGGATTTGAAATACAGCCATTTGAAATACAGCCATTTTGGGCAAAGATATACTTACTTCAGGCCTACACTGGTTCAGACTGTGTGAGATACCCCCTCTACATACAGGGGTTTGAATCAGGCATTAGAAATACAGCCATTTGAAATACAGCCATTTTGGGCAAAGAAATATTGAATTCAGGCCTACACTGGTTCAGGCCCTGTGAGATACTCCCTGTACATACAGGGGTTTGATTCAGGGATTTGAAATACAGAAATTTTAAATACAGCCATTTTGGGCAATTAAATATTTACTTCAGGCCTTCACTGGTTCAGACCATGTGAGATACCCCCTCTACATACAGGGGTTTGAATCAGCCATTTGAAATACAGCCTTTTGAAATACAGCCATTTTATGCAAATAAATATTTACTTCAGGCCTACACTGGTTCGGACCATGTGAGATACCCAATCTACATACAGGGGTTTGAAATCAGGCATTTGAAATACAGCCATTTGAAATACAGCCATTTTGGCAAAGAAATATTTATTTAGGCCTACACTGGTTCAGACCGTGTGAGATACACCCTTTACATACTGTCGTTCTATTCTACTATGAATTTAACACCCATTTAGGGCAAGATCCTAAATTGAAAAATATGAGGAGAGCGTCAAATAAGGGACGTGGCCCAGGTCGTGGTGCTGCTGGTGGATCTCC
Organism: Bufo bufo; assembly: GCF_905171765.1. NCBI lineage: Eukaryota > Metazoa > Chordata > Amphibia > Anura > Bufonidae > Bufo > Bufo bufo. The sequence continues at coordinate 367,222,699 of NC_053390.1, read as the reverse complement.
TGTTGCAGGGAGAGGATGTGGTCGATCTGTGCCAGCTACACGCACAAGTGAAACCCCTTCCTCAGGTGCGAGTAGGCGACAAAGCCTGCAGCGGTATTTGGTCGGGCCTAATGCTGCTCTACGAATGGTGAGGCCAGAACAAGTACAGGTGATAGTAGATTGGATTGCTGACAGTTGATCCAGTTCCTTCACATTGTCTCCCACCCAGTCTCCTGCTGAAAGACCACAGTTGGCACCTGCAGCCGATATCCATCAGTCTTTCACCTCACCCCCTTGCAAATCAGCCAAGCAGTCTGAGCCCCAAGTCATGCAGCAGTCTCTTCTGCTTTTTGATGACTCTGTTGGCAGCGTTTCCCAGGGCCATCCACCTAGCCCTGCCCCAGATGTGGAAGAGATTGAGTGCACCGATGCCCAACCACTTATTTTTCAAGATGAGTACATGGGAGGACCATGACAGCAAGTCTCGGATGATGACGAAACACAGGTGCCAACTGCTGGGGCTTTCGAAAGACCGACAAGGAAGTCAGGGGTGAAGACTGGGTGGAAGATGATGTGAAGGACGATGAGGTCCTCGACGCCACATGGAATCAAGGTCATGCGAGTGACCTATGTAGTTCGGAGGAAGAGGCAGTGGTCGCACAGAGCCACCAGCACAGCAGTAGAGGGAGCAGGGTGCAAAAGTGGAGCGGCTGTCCTCTAGACAGTACGCCTCCTACTGCCCACCGCAGCAAGGGACCGAGCACACCAAAGCCAGCTCCAAGGAGTTCCCTGGCGTGGATATTCTTCAGACAATGTGCTGACGACAAGACACAAGTGGTTTGCACGCTGTGCAATCAGAGCCTGAAGCGAGGCATAAACGTTCTTAACCTGAGCACAACCTGCATGACCAGGCATTAAAGTGCAAAGCACGAGCTGCAGTGGAGTAGACACCTCAAAAACCAAGAAAGGTCTCTGGCTCCTCCTGCTTCCTCTTCTGCTGCAGTCGCGACCTCTTCATCTACCTCTGCAGTGACAGTGCCACCTGGCACCCCACAAACAGAGGATCTACCAGCAACACCAACAACTGGGTCACCAAGCATCTCCACAATATCACACGAAAGCGTTCGGCTCTCCATATCGCAAACGCTGGAGAGGAAGAGGAAGTACCCCACTACCCACCCGCGATCCCTAGCCCTGAATGCCAGCATTTCAAAATTACTTGCCTTTGAAATGCTGTCATTTCGTCTGGTGTAGACGGATAGTTTTAAAGGCCTTATGGAGGTGGCTGTCCCACAGTACGTCTTGCCCGGCCGCCACTACTTTTCAAGGCGAGCCATCCCTTCCCTTCACAACCAAGTAGGGGACAAAATCAGGTGTGCACTGTGCAACGTCATCTGTGGCAAGGTGCACCTGACTACGGATACGTGGACCAGTAAGCACGGTCAGGGCCGTTATATCTCCATAACAGCATGAGTACACCAAAGCCAGCTCCAAGGAGTTCCCTGGCGTGGCAGTTCTTCAGACAATGTGCTGACGACAAGACACGAGTGGTTTGCACGTTGTGCAATCAGAGCTGCAGTGGCGTAGACACCTCAAAAACCAAGAAAGGTCTCTGGCTCCTCCTGCTTCCTGTTCTGCTGCAGTCGCGACCTCTTCATCCACCTCTGGAGTGACAGTGCCACCTGGCACCCCACAAACAGAGGATCTGCCAGCAACACCAACACCTGGGTCACCAAGCATCTCCACAATGTCCCACGGAGACGTTCAGCTATCCATATTTCAAACGCTGGAGAGGAAGAGGAAGTACCCCCCTACCCACCCGCAATCCCTAGCCCTGAATGCCAGCATTTCTAAATGACTTACCTTTGAAATGCTGTAATTCCGTCTGGTGGAGACGGATAGTTTTAAAGGCCTTATGGTGGTGGCTGTCCCACAGTACGTCGTGCCCAGCCGCCAATACTTTTCAAGGCAAGCCATCCCTTCCCTTCACAACCAAGTAGGGGACAAAATCAGGTGTGCACTGTGCAACGCCATCTGTGGCAAGGTGCACCTGACTACGGATACGTGGACCAGTAAGCACATTCAGGGCCGTTATATCTCCATAACAGCACACTGGGTAAATGCAGTGACGGCTGGGCCTGAGGCGGATAGTAGTTGTCCTTCCACCACCGAGGATTGCAGGGCGCTTCAGTTTGCCTCCTGTTGCTTCCTCCTCCTACTCTGCTTCCTCATCCTCTACCAGCTCCTCATCCGGTCAGCGTAACACCTTTCACCACCAACTTCAGCACAGCCAGGGGTAAATGACAGCAGGCAGTTTTAAAACGTATCTGTTTGGGAGACAAACCCCACACCGCGCAGGAGCTGTGGACGGGCCTTGAACAACAGACCGATGAGTGGTTTGTGCCAGTCAGCCTAAAGCCCGGCCTGGTGGTGTGCGATAATGGGCGAAATCTCGTAGCAGCTCTGGGACTAGCCGGTTTGACGCACATCCCTTGCCTGGTGCATGTGCTGAATTTGGTGGTGCAGATATTTCTTAACAATTACCCTGACATGTCAGAGCTGCTGCATAAAGTGCAGGCTGTCTGTGCGCGCTTTCGGCATTCTCACTCTGCTGCTGCTCGCCTGTCAGCGCTGCAGCGTAACTTCGGCCTTCCCGCTCATATGCGACGTGCCCACAAGGTGGAACTGTACCTTACACATGCTGGCCAGACTGTGCGAGCAGCAGCAGGCGATAGTAGAGTTTCAGCTGCAGCACGCACGGGTGAGTCGATCGGCAGAACAGCACCACTTCACCACCAATGACTGGGCCTCCATGCGAGACCTGTGTTCCTTGTTGCGCTGTTTCGAGTACTCCACCAACATTGCCAGTGCCGATAACATCGTTCTCAGCGTTAATATCCCACTTCTATGCCTCCTTGAAAAAACGCTCCTGGCGATGATGGAAGAGTATGTGGCACAGGAGGAGAAGGAAGAGGGTTCATTTCTTTGTGTTTACGGCCAGTCATTCCTAAGTGGCTCCGAGGGTGGGTTCCTGCACCCACAAACCCAAGGTACACAATTGTCCAGCCAGGGCATAGTTCTGGAGGATGAGGAGGTGGAGGATGAGGAGGAGGAGATGAAGGAGGAGGAACCATGTTCACAGCAGGTTTGCACCCAGACCAGCTCATGACCATCACTGGTGCGTGGATGGGGGGATACAGAGGACACAGACGATACACCTCCCACAGAGGACAGCTTTTCGTTGCCTCTGGGCAGCCTGGCAAACATGAGCGATTACATGCTGCAGTGTCTCCGCAACGACCGCCGAGCTGCCCACATTCTAACTTGTTCTGATTACTGGGTGGCCACTCTGGATCCCCTTTACAAGGACAACGTACCGTCCTTAATTCCGTCACTGGATCGTGATCGTAAGATGCGCGAGTACAAGCACACGCTGGTAGACGCGCTGCTGGTGGTATTCCCACCAGACAGCGGGGGCACAGTGGAAGCACAAGATAAAATCATTTACATTTTAGGGTATAATACACCAATTACAGTTACATTTTTTTGGTGAAATTCACCAATTTTTTAGTGTAATATACCACTCATCTACCTAGTTGACAGCTTAATAAATTTCAATAATTTTTCTGTTACATTCTTGGGTTGACATTATACAATTTTAGACGTGAATAAACACCTGCTATGCATAGGTGACAGAGAATACAATTTAATAAATTATTCAGTAATTAATGCGCACCAAATCCTTTCATTCAATGCTTAAACTTTGAAAAGTTGTCACACTTTTATGCTTTAATAATTTCTCCCATATTTCAACTCTAATTTTAAATTTGAAAAAAATAATCCTCCCTTGGATGTGGTCTCTCTTTCTCATGCTCCCTCTCTGGCCTGGAACCCTGATTCCCCGCCGCCACCTGTGATCACCATGGTAGGCGCATAAAAGAACATCGAAAGTTGATAAAGCAGATATCAAATTGGATCGTGAACATCACGGGGACGTGCGACATGGTGGGGCAGTAAGAGTGCACACGCCTACACGAACTGACTGACAGGGGTCAGCCCCTGCAACTTCTGGGTCTCCAAATTGGGCACATGGCCTGAACTTGCCCTTTACCTCTTGGAGGTGCTGGCCTGCTCTGCAGCCAGTGTATTGTCTGAACGTGTGCTTAGCATGACTGGAGGGGGTTATCACAGGTTATATTTCCCAATGTTTTGGGATGTACCCTAATTTTAAAAATAAAATTTAAAACCAAAAACCAGTTTAGGCTACCTCCTCCACCGCCGCCTCCACCGCCACCGCCACATCCACCGCCTCCTCAACCTCCTACTCCATATGGACCTGGTCCTCCTAGATCAAGATTATTATTTTTTATTTTTACATATTTTATGTTATTTAAAGTCATTTCCCTATCCACATTTGTTTGCAGAGCACTTGCCATGCTCTTAACCACATTTTGACGCCATTTGCAGCCCTTTAGCCCTTTCCATGAGATTTTTACAGCCATTTTAGTGCTCAAAAGTTCGGGTCCCCATTGACTTCAATGGGGTTCGGGTTCAGGGTCAAGTTCGGGTCAACTTTGTGAAGTTTGACCGAACCCGTCAAACCCGAACATCCAGGTGTCCGCTCAACTCTACACACAAAAAATTGTTGACCATTCCTCTTTACAGAACTGTTTCAGTTCAGCAATATTCTTGGGATGTCTGGTGTGAATCGCTATCTTGAGGTCATGCCACAGCATCTCAATCGGGTTGAGGTCAGGACTCTGACTGGGCCACTCTAGAAGGCATATTTTCTTCTGTTTAAGCCAGTCTGTTGTTGATTTACTTCTATACTTTGGGTCGTTGTCCTGTTGCAGCACCCATCTTCTATTGAGCTTCAGCTGGTGGACATATGGCCTTAAGTTCTCCTGCAAAATGTCTTGATAAACTTGGGAAATCATTTTTCTTTCGATGATAGCAATCCGTCCAGGCCCAGACGCAGCAAAGCAGCCCCAAACCATGATGCCCCCACCATCATACTTCACAGTTGGGATGAGGTTTTGATGTTGGTGTGCTGTGCCTCTTTTTCCCCACACATAGTGTTGTGTGTTTCTTCAAAACAACTCAACTTTTGTTTCATCTGTCCACAAAATATTTTGCAAGTACTGCTGTGGAACATCCAGGTGCTATTGTGCAAACTGTAAATGTGCAGCAATGTTTTTTTTGGACAGCAGTGGCTTCCTCTGTAGTATCATCCCATTAAATCCATTCTTTTTTAGTGTTTTACATATCATAGATTCACTAACAGGGATGTTAGCATATGCCAGATACTTCTGTAAGTCTTTAGCTGACACTCTAGGGTTCTTCTTCACCTCATTGAGCAGTCTGCACTGTGCTCTTGCAGTCATCTTTACAGGGCGGCCACTCCTAGGGAGAGTAGCAGCAGTGCTGAACTTTCTCCATTTATAGACAATTTGTCTTACCATGGACTGATGAACAGCAAGGCTTTTGGAGATACTTTTATAACCCTTTCCAGCTTTATGCAAGTCAACAATTCTTAATCGTAGGTCTTCAGAGAGCTCTTTTGTGCGAGGCATCATTCACATCAGACAATGCTTCTTGTGAAAAGAAAACTCAGAACTGTTGTGTATTTTTGATAGGGCAGGGCAGCTGTAAGCAACACCTCCAATCTCATCTCATTGATTGGACTCCAGTTGGCTGACACCTCACTCCAATTAGCTCTTGGAGATGTCATTAGTCTAGGGGTTCACATACTTTTTCCACCTACACTGTGAATATTTACATGGTGTGTTTAATAAAAACATGGTAACATTTAATTCTTTGTGTGTTATTAGTTTAAGCAGACTGTGATTCGCCGAACATGCGAACATCTGGAGAAATTTGCGCCCGCCATATTCTTTTATATTGTGAAAAACTTTGACCCATGACACATCCATCAGGTGTTACAGGACAGCCAATTGAGACATTTCAGCACATGGACATCCTCCCTACTAGAGTTGAGCGAACACCTGGATGTTCGGGTTCGACGAGTTCGGCCGAACTTTCGAAAAATGTTCGGGTTCGGGATCCGAACTCGACCCGAACTTCATCCCGAACCCCATAGAAGTCAATGGGGACCCGAACTTTTGGGCACTAAAAAGGCTGTAAAACACACCCGGAAAGGGCTAGAGGGCTGCAAAAGGCAGCAAAATGTAGTTAAATCCACTGCAAACAAATGTAGATAGGGAAATGATGAGTTAACATAAAATAAATAAAAATTAAACAATATTAATTGGAGTGAGGTCCCATAGCACAGAATCAGGCTTCAAGTCACCCACCAATGGAGAAGGTCACTTACTATTATTTTGACCACAGCACCCAGACAAAGGAGAGAGGTCCCACAGCAGAGAACCAGGCATCATATCACCCACCACAGGAGTAGGCCACCATTTAGTTACTTTGACCCCTACACCCAGACGGAGGAGAGAGGTTACACAGCAGAGAATCAGGCATTTAGATCACCCACCACAGGAGTAGGCCACCATTGAATCAGACCCCGGCAACCATGTCAGATGGCACAAGCATAAGCTTTATATCAATCAGCACAGGAGAAGGCGACTTTGACAGACTTTGACCCCTACACCCGGACGGAGGAGAGAGGTTTCAAAGCAGAGAATCAGGCATTTAGATCACCCACCACAGGAGTAGGCCCCAATTTAATGGGACCCCGGCAACCATGTCAGATGGCACAACCATCAGCTTCATATCAATCAGCACAGGAGAAGGCGACTTTGAAAGACTTTGACCCCTACACCCAGACGGAGGAGAGAGGTTTCACAGCAGAGAATCAGGCATTTAAATCACCCACCACAGGAGTAGGCCCCCATTGAATCAGACCCTGGCAACCATGTCAGATGGCACAACCATCAGCTTTATATCAATCAGCACAGGAGAAGGCGACTTTGAAAGACTTTGACCCCTACACCCATATGGAGGAGAGAGGTTTCACAGCAGAGAATCAGGCATCATATCAACCACCACAGGAGAAGCCACCATTTAGTTACTTTGACCCCTGCACCCAGGAAGAGGAGAGAGGCACCACAGCACATATTCTGGCATCATATCAGCCACCACAGGAGAAGCCACCATTGAGTTACTTTGACCCCCGCACCCAGGAAGAGGAGAGAGGCACCACAGCACATATTCTGGCATCATCTCAGCCACCACAGGAGAAGCCACCATTGAGTTACTTTGACCCCCGCACCCAGGAAGAGGAGAGAGGCACCACAGCACATATTCTGGCATCATATCAGCCACCACAGGAGAAGCCACCATTTAGTTACTTTGACCCCTTCACCCAAACAGAGGAGAGAGGTTCCACATCAGAGAATCAGGCATCATATCAACCACCACAGGAGTAGGCCACAATTTAGTTTATTTGACCCCTGCACCCAGGAAGAGGAGAGAGGCCCCACAGCACATATTCTGGCATCATATCAGCCACCACAGGAGAAGCCACCATTGAGTTACTTTGACCCCCGCACCCAGGAAGAGGAGAGAGGCACCACAGCACATATTCTGGCATCATATCAGCCACCACAGGAGAAGCCACCATTTAGTTACTTTGACCCCTGCACCCAGGAAGAGGAGAGAGGCACCACAGCACATATTCTGGCATCATATCAGCCACCACAGGAGAAGCCACCATTTAGTTACTTTGACCCCTGCACCCAGAAAGAGGAGAGAGGCACCACAGCACATATTCTGGCATCATATCAGCCACCACAGGAGAAGCCACGATTGAGTTACTTTGACCCCTGCACCCAGGAAGAGGAGAGAGGCCCCACAGCACATATTCTGGCATCATACTAACCACCACAGGAGAAGCCACCATTGAGTTACTTTGACCCCTGCACCCAGGAAGAGGAGAGAGGCCCCACAGCACATATTCTGGCATCATATCAGCCACCACAGGAGAAGCCACCATTTAGTTACTTTGACCCCTGCACCCAGGAAGAGGAGAGAGGCACCACAGCACATATTCTGGCATCATATCAGCCACCACAGGAGAAGCCACCATTTAGTTACTTTGACCCCTGCACCCAGGAAGAGGAGAGAGGCACCACAGCACATATTCTGGCATCATATCAGCCACCACAGGAGAAGCCACCATTTAGTTACTTTGACCCCTGCACCCAGGAAGAGGAGAGAGGCACCACAGCACATATTCTGGCATCATATCAGCCACCACAGGAGAAGCCACGATTGAGTTACTTTGACCCCTGCACCCAGGAAGAGGAGAGAGGCCCCACAGCACATATTCTGGCATCATATCAGCCACCACAGGAGAAGCCACCATTTAGTTACTTTGACCCCCGCACCCAGGAAGAGGAGAGAGGCCCCACAGCACATATTCTGGCATCATATCAGCCACCTCAGGAGAAGCCACCATTTAGTTACTTTGACCCCTTCACCCAAACAGAGGAGAGAGGTTCCACATCAGAGAATCAGGCATCATATCAACCACCACAGGAGTAGGCCACAATTTAGTTTATTTGACCCCTGCACCCAGGAAGAGGAGAGAGGCCCCACAGCACATATTCTGGCATCATACTAACCACCACAGGAGAAGCCACCATTGAGTTACTTTGACCCCTGCACCCAGGAAGAGGAGAGAGGCCCCACAGCACATATTCTGGCATCATATCAGCCACCACAGGAGAAGCCACCATTTAGTTACTTTGACCCCTGCACCCAGAAAGAGGAGAGAGGCACCACAGCACATATTCTGGCATCATATCAGCCACCACAGGAGAAGCCACGATTGAGTTACTTTGACCCCTGCACCCAGGAAGAGGAGAGAGGCCCCACAGCACATATTCTGGCATCATACTAACCACCACAGGAGAAGCCACCATTGAGTTACTTTGACCCCTGCACCCAGGAAGAGGAGAGAGGCCCCACAGCACATATTCTGGCATCATATCAGCCACCACAGGAGAAGCCACCATTTAGTTACTTTGACCCCTGCACCCAGGAAGAGGAGAGAGGCACCACAGCACATATTCTGGCATCATATCAGCCACCACAGGAGAAGCCACCATTTAGTTACTTTGACCCCTGCACCCAGGAAGAGGAGAGAGGCACCACAGCACATATTCTGGCATCATATCAGCCACCACAGGAGAAGCCACCATTTAGTTACTTTGACCCCTGCACCCAGGAAGAGGAGAGAGGCACCACAGCACATATTCTGGCATCATATCAGCCACCACAGGAGAAGCCACCATTTAGTTACTTTGACCCCTGCACCCAGGAAGAGGAGAGAGGCACCACAGCACATATTCTGGCATCATATCAGCCACCACAGGAGAAGCCACGATTGAGTTACTTTGACCCCTGCACCCAGGAAGAGGAGAGAGGCCCCACAGCACATATTCTGGCATCATATCAGCCACCACAGGAGAAGCCACCATTTAGTTACTTTGACCCCCGCACCCAGGAAGAGGAGAGAGGCCCCACAGCACATATTCTGGCATCATATCAGCCACCTCAGGAGAAGCCACCATTTAGTTACTTTGACCCCTTCACCCAAACAGAGGAGAGAGGTTCCACATCAGAGAATCAGGCATCATATCAACCACCACAGGAGTAGGCCACAATTTAGTTTATTTGACCCCTGCACCCAGGAAGAGGAGAGAGGCCCCACAGCACATATTCTGGCATCATATCACACACCACAGGAGAAGACCTCTTTCAGTGATTTAGGCCTTTGGACCCAGACAGAGGAGAGAGGTCAGAGATTAGCTTCATATCCCCCAGCACAGCAGAAGACCGCTTTATTTGACTTAGGCCTCAGCACCCAGACAGAAGACAGAGGTAGCATGGCAGAGGTTATGGCTTCATGTCACCCGTTAGTTTAACCGGCCACTTTCATCTGGTTAGGCCCCGGCGCCCAGACAGAGAAGAGTTTCATTCAACTGTGGGTTTCATAAAATTTGTATCAAATAAAGAAGTGGCCCGTAGCACAACAAGACATGTTTTAGGCAGTTAATAAGGACTACTCTGCACAAGGGAGGGACAGGTCCTGTGGGATCCATGCCTGGTTCATCTTTATGAAGGTCAGCTTGTCCACGTTGGCTGTGGACAGGCGGCTGCGCTTGTCAGTAATGACGCCCCCTGCCGTGCTGAATACGCGTTCAGATAAAACGCTGGCCGCCGGGCAGGAAAGCACCTCCAAGGCATAACATGCTAACTCTGGCCACGTGGACAATTTCGAAACCCAGTAGTTGAATGGGGCCGAACCATCCGTCAGGATGTGGAGGGGTGTGCAGACATACTGTTCAACCATGTTAGTGAAATGCTGCCTCCTGCTAACACGTTCCGTATCAGGTGTCGGTGCAGATAGCTGTGGCGTGGAGACAAAACTTTTCCACATTTCTGCCATGCTAACCCTGCCCTCAGATGAGCTGGCCGTGACACAGCTGCGTTGGCGACCTCTTGCCACTCCTCTGCCTTCACCTTCCACCTGTTCCCCTGTGACATGTGGGAATGCTCTCAAGAGCGCCTCTATCAGCGTGCGCTTGTACTCGCGCATCTTACGGTCGCGCTCCAGTTCAGGAATTAAAGTGGGCACATTGTCTTTATACCGGGGATCCAGCAGGGTGGCCACCCAGTAGTCTGCACACGTTAAAACGTGGGCAACTCTGCTGTCGTTGCACAGGCATTGGAGCATATATTCGCTCATGTGGGCCAGGCTACCCATGGGTAAGGACAAGCTGTCCTCTGTGGGAGGCGTATCGTCATCGTCCACCGTATCCCCCCAGCCACGCACCAGTGATGGGCCTGGGCTGCCACCCCGCTGTGAACTTGCGTCATCCTCGTCCCCCTCCACCTCCTCCTCCTCATCCTCCTCGTCCTCCAGTACAGTGCCTTGGCTGGCGACTTGTGAACCTGTCCTCTGCTGCTTAAACAAACCTCCCTCTGAGCCACTTCGAACAGACTGGCCCGAAAGTGTTAGAAACGAGCCCTCATCCTCCTCCACCTGGGCCACCTCCTCTAACATCATTGCCCTAAGTGTTTTCTCAAGGAGACATAGAAGTGGTATTGTAACGCTGATAACAGTGTCATCGCCACTGGCCATGTTGGTGGAGTACTCGAAACAGCGCAGCAGGGCACACAGGTCTCGCATGGAGGCCCAATCATTGGTGGTGAAGTGGTGCTGTTCGGCAGTACGACTGACGCGAGCGTGCTGCAGCTGAAACTCCACTATGGCCTGCTGCTGCTCGCACAGTCTCTCCAGCATGTGCAAGGTGGAGTTCCACCGGGTGGGCACGTCGCATATGAGGCGGTGAGCGGGAAGGCCGAAGTTCCGCTGTAGCGAAGACAGGCGAGCAGCGGCAGGATGTGAACGGCGGAAGCGCGCACAGACGGCCCGCACTTTATGCAGCAGCTCTGACATGTTGGGGTAGTGGTGAATGAACCTCTGCACCACCAAGTTCAGCACATGCGCCAGGCAAGGGATGTGCGTCAAACCGGCTAGTCCCAGAGCTGCCACGAGATTTCGCCCATTATCGCATACCACCAGGCCTGGCTTGAGGCCCACCGGCAGAAACCACTCGTCGGTCTGTTGTTCAATACCCCGCCACAACTCCTGTGCGGTGTGGGGCCTGTCCCCCAAACATATGAGTTTCAGAATGGCCTGCTGACGTTTACCCCGGGCTGTGCTGAAGTTGGTGGTGAAGGTGTGTGGCTGACCGGATGAGCTGGTGGAAGCAGTGGAGGAGGAAGCCGAGTAGGAGGAGGAGGCTACAGGAGGCAGAGAATGATGCCCTGCGATCCTAGGGGGCGGAAGGACGTGCGCCAAGGAACTGTCCGCCGGGGGCCCAGCCGCCACTACATTCATCCAGTGTGCAGTTAGTGAGATATAGCGTCCCTGGCCGTGCTTACTGGTCCACGTATCTGTGGTTAGGTGGACCTTGCCACAAATGGCGTTGCGCAGTGCACACTTGATTTTATCGGACACTTGCATGTGCAGGGAAGGCACGGCTGTCTTGGAGAAGTAGTGGCGGCTGGGAACCACATACTGCGGGACAGCCATGGCCATCAGCTTTTTGAAGCTGTCTGTGTCCACCAGCCGGAATGACAGCATTTCAAAGGCCAGCAGTTTAGAAATGCTGGCGTTCAGGCCAAGGGCTCGAGGGTGACTCGGGGGGAATTTGCGCTTCCTCTCTAAGGTTTGAGATATTGAGAGCTGAACGCTGCTGTGTGATATAGTGGAGACGCTAGTTGACGGTGGCGGTGGTGGTGGTGTCGGTGGCACATCCTCTGTTTGCTGCTCGGCAGGTGGCAACATTCCTCTCGAGGCGGAAGCCGAGGCAGCAGCGGTAGAGGGAGCAGGGGGAGCCTCAGCGAGTGCCTGGTTTTTAAGGTGTGTACTCCACTGCAGTTCATGCTTTGCATGTAGATGCCTGGTCATGCAGGTTGTGCTGAGGTTCAGAACGTTAATGCCTCGCCTCAGGCTCTGATGGCAGAGCGTGCAAGTCACTCGGGTCTTGTCGGTAGGACATTGTTTAAAGAAGTGCCATGCCAGGGAACTCTTTGAAGCTGCCTTTGTGGGGCTGGGTCCCTGTTGGCGATGTCCAGTAGCAGGCGAACTCTGGGGGCGGCGGCTCGTCTGCTTTGGCCCCCTGCTCCCTCTTTGGCTTCGCTGTTGTCTCACCACTACCTCTTCCTCTGAACTGTGAAAGTCATCGCCACGACCTTCAGTCCATGTGGGGTCTAAGACCTCATCGTCCTCTGCATCGTCTTCCACCCAGTCTCCCTCCCTGACCTCCTCCTGTTCAGTCTGCACACTGCAAAAAGACGCGGCAGTGGGCACCTGTGTTTCGTCATCATCAGAGAGTCGGTGACTCTGCTGTGGTGGTATTCCCATGTCCTCTTCATCTGGAGACATAAGTGGTTGTGCGTCAGTGCATGGTATGTCTTCCTCCACTGGGGAAGGGCTAGGTGGACGCCCCTGGGAAACCCTGGAAGCAGAGTCTTCAAACAGAAGAAGAGACTGCTGCATAACTTGTGGCTCAGACCGTTTCCCTGATATGCTTGGGGGTGATGTGACAGACTGATGGGCTTGGTTTTCAGGTGCCACCTGTGCGCTTTCCGCAGAAGACTGGGTGGAAGACCATGTGGTGAACGTGCTGGAAGCACTGTCGGCCACCCAATCGATTAATGCCTGTACCTGCTCAGGCCTTACCATCCTAAGAGCGGCATTGTGCCCCACGAGATATTGCGGTACATTCTGCCGGCTAGTTGAGGGAGTTCGTTCCCTACTGTGTGCGCCTGGGGCCGAACGGCCACGTCCTCTACCAGCAACAGAGGCTCCACGGACACCACCACGACCGCGTCCTCCTCCCTTAATAGTATTTTTCTTCATTGTTGCGATTCAACTCGCACCACAATGAAATATATTATTTTTTATAAGCAAAATCCCCTCACTGGAATACTTTCAGTCTTTTGACTGTATGGATTACAGATGGAATGACTGTTATATGTGAGTACCGCTTTCTTTGACATATTCTAGTATGGGTACATATATGTTTTCCCAACCCCAGCACATTAGTTTGCTAATTCCAGATGTATGAAACGCAGGCCTAACTGTATCTAGTATATTGAACGCCAGATAAACTAACTTGGCCTTTTTTAAATAAAAAAAATTCCCTCACTGGAATACTTTCAGTCTTTTGACTGTATGGATTACAGATGGAATGACTGTTATATGTGAGTACCGCTTTCTTTGACAGATTCTAGTATGGGTACATATATGTTTTCCCAACCCCAGCACATTAGTTTGCTAATTCCAGATGTATGAAACGCAGGCCTAACTGTATCTAGTATATTGAACGCCAGATAAACTAACTTGGCCTTTTTTAAATAAAAAAAATTCCCTCACTGGAATACTTTCAGTCTTTTGACTGTATGGATTACAGATGGAATGACTGTTATATGTGAGTACCGCTTTCTTTGACAGATTCTAGTATGGGTACATATATGTTTTCCCAACCCCAGCAAATTAGTTTGCTAATTCCAGATGTATGAAACGCAGGCCTAACTGTATCTAGTATATTGAACGCCAGATAAACTAACTTGGCCTTTTTTAAATAAAAAAAATTCCCTCACTGGAATACTTTCAGTCTTTTGACTGTATGGATTACAGATGGAATGACTGTTATATGTGAGTACTGCTTTCTTTGACAGATTCTAGTATGGGTACATATATGTTTTCCCAACCCCAGCAAATTAGTTTGCTAATTCCAGATGTATGAAACGCAGGCCTAACTGTATCTAGTATATTGAACGCCAGATAAACTAACTTGGCCTTTTTTAAATAAAAAAAATTCCCTCACTGGAATACTTTCAGTCTTTTGACCGTATGGATTACAGATGGAATGACTGTTATATGTGAGTACCGCTTTCTTTGACAGATTCTAGTATGGGTACATATATGTTTTCCCAACCCCAGCACATTAGTTTGCTAATTCCAGATGTATGAAACGCAGGCCTAACTGTATCTAGTATATTGAACGCCAGATAAACTAACTTGGCCTTTTTTAAATAAAAAAAATTCCCTCACTGGAATACTTTCAGTCTTTTGACTGTATGGATTACAGATGGAATGACTGTTATATGTGAGTACCGCTTTCTTTGACAGATTCTAGTATGGGTACATATATGTTTTCCCAACCCCAGCACATTAGTTTGCTAATTCCAGATGTATGAAACGCAGGCCTAACTGTATCTAGTATATTGAACGCCAGATAAACTAACTTGGCCTTTTTTAAATAAAAAAAATTCCCTCACTGGAATACTTTCAGTCTTTTGACTGTATGGATTACAGATGGAATGACTGTTATATGTGAGTACCGCTTTCTTTGACAGATTCTAGTATGGGTACATATATGTTTTCCCAACCCCAGCACATTAGTTTGCTAATTCCAGATGTATGAAACGCAGGCCTAACTGTATCTAGTATATTGAACGCCAGATAAACTAACTTGGCCTTTTTTAAATAAAAAAAATTCCCTCACTGGAATACTTTCAGTCTTTTGACTGTATGGATTACAGATGGAATGACTGTTATATGTGAGTACCGCTTTCTTTGACAGATTCTAGTATGGGTACATATATGTTTTCCCAACCCCAGCACATTAGTTTGCTAATTCCAGATGTATGAAACGCAGGCCTAACTGTATCTAGTATATTGAACGCCAGATAAACTAACTTGGCCTTTTTTAAATAAAAAAAATTCCCTCACTGGAATACTTTCAGTCTTTTGACTGTATGGATTACAGATGGAATGACTGTTATATGTGAGTACCGCTTTCTTTGACAGATTCTAGTATGGGTACATATATGTTTTCCCAACCCCAGCACATTAGTTTGCTAATTCCAGATGTATGAAACGCAGGCCTAACTGTATCTAGTATATTGAACGCCAGATAAACTAACTTGGCCTTTTTTAAATAAATAAAAAATTCCCTCACTGGAATACTTTCAGTCTTTTGACTGTATGGATTACAGATGGAATGACTGTTATATGTGAGTACCGCTTTCTTTGACAGATTCTAGTATGGGTACATATATGTTTTCCCAACCCCAGCAAATTAGTTTGCTAATTCCAGATGTATGAAACGCAGGCCTAACTGTATCTAGTATATTGAACGCCAGATAAACTAACTTGGCCTTTTTTAAATAAAAAAAATTCCCTCACTGGAATACTTTCAGTCTTTTGACTGTATGGATTACAGATGGAATGACTGTTATATGTGAGTACCGCTTTCTTTGACAGATTCTAGTATGGGTACATATATGTTTTCCCAACCCCAGCAAATTAGTTTGCTAATTCCAGATGTATGAAACGCAGGCCTAACTGTATCTAGTATATTGAACGCCAGATAAACTAACTTGGCCTTTTTTAAATAAAAAAAATTCCCTCACTGGAATACTTTCAGTCTTTTGACTGTATGGATTACAGATGGAATGACTGTTATATGTGAGTACCGCTTTCTTTGACAGATTCTAGTATGGGTACATATATGTTTTCCCAACCCCAGCACATTAGTTTGCTAATTCCAGATGTATGAAACGCAGGCCTAACTGTATCTAGTATATTGAACGCCAGATAAACTAACTTGGCCTTTTTTAAATAAAAAAAAAATTCCCTCACTGGAATACTTTCAGTCTTTTGACTGTATGGATTACAGATGGAATGACTGTTATATGTGAGTACCGCTTTCTTTGACAGATTCTAGTATGGGTACATATATGTTTTCCCAACCCCAGCAAATTAGTTTGCTAATTCCAGATGTATGAAACGCAGGCCTAACTGTATCTAGTATATTGAACGCCAGATAAACTAACTTGGCCTTTTTTAAATAAAAAAAATTCCCTCACTGGAATACTTTCAGTCTTTTGACTGTATGGATTACAGATGGAATGACTGTTATATGTGAGTACCGCTTTCTTTGACAGATTCTAGTATGGGTACATATATGTTTTCCCAACCCCAGCAAATTAGTTTGCTAATTCCAGATGTATGAAACGCAGGCCTAACTGTATCTAGTATATTGAACGCCAGATAAACTAACTTGGCCTTTTTTAAATAAAAAAAATTCCCTCACTGGAATACTTTCAGTCTTTTGACTGTATGGATTACAGATGGAATGACTGTTATATGTGAGTACCGCTTTCTTTGACAGATTCTAGTATGGGTACATATATGTTTTCCCAACCCCAGCACATTAGTTTGCTAATTCCAGATGTATGAAACGCAGGCCTAACTGTATCTAGTATATTGAACGCCAGATAAACTAACTTGGCCTTTTTTAAATAAAAAAAAAATTCCCTCACTGGAATACTTTATGGCTTTTCACTGTATGGATTACAGGTGGACTGGTATTAGTAGGGGTGACACAAGCACACCCAAGTCCCTGATGTAGGATTTCTATGGCACAGACCACTATTACAAGTGATTAATGGACGTTGGGAGAGATTGTGCTGCAGCACTAGTCCCAAGATGGCCGCCGCCTATCAGCCCAGTAACATGTGCCACAAAATGGTCTGCACAACCTTTAAAAAAAATAGCCTTGGACTGTGCTGCTAAATCGCTATTGGTCTGAATCCCTTGTGTAGATGTCTGACTTGTTTGGAGCTTTGGAATGCACACTGTGGCAGCTTCTGCTGCAGCACTACAAGTCGCAAAATGGCGGCCGGCGGTCAGCCCGGGTACATGTGGATGGAAAAATCACTCTGGCCACTCTAAAAATAGCCAATCCCTATCAAAAAAGCAGCTCAGCTGCAGTTGTTCAGATGAATCACAGGTGGAGGAGAGAAATTTGCTTCCAGTTATTCAATTATCCCTGCCTATTCTCGCCCTAGCATCAGCTGCGTCTAACCCTGTTCTATTCACATCGGGAGTGAGCACGTCCCGACGTGCGCACAAGCTTATAAGAGGCTGAGTCACATGCTGCACTTGGCCAATCACAGCCTTGCCAATAGTAGGCATGGCTGCGATGGCATCTT
Organism: Bufo bufo; assembly: GCF_905171765.1. Taxonomy (NCBI): domain Eukaryota; kingdom Metazoa; phylum Chordata; class Amphibia; order Anura; family Bufonidae; genus Bufo; species Bufo bufo. Next base: position 367,205,167 of record NC_053390.1, on the reverse strand, counting down.
AGGGCAAGTAGTATGATGCATGTTGATTGGCTGCTTTGCAGCCTTTCAAAATGCGCCAAAATACATGCCGAACGACGAACCCGAACCCGAACTTTTACGAAAAAGTTCGGGTTTGGGTCCGTGTCACGAACACCCCAAAATTCGGTACGGACCCGAACTATGCTCGAACTGTTCGCTCAACACTACTCCCTACCTTATAAATAAACCTGATCTGGCCGCCATTTTACATTCAGTGTTTTGCCAGTGTAGGGAGAGGTTGCTGTGTGGAGCAGGGACAGGCTGTTAGGGACACCAAATGCTAGCTAATAGGGCCACAAAGGTCATTTTAAGCACTAGTATAGGTGTGCTATCGATATGTGTGATACACAGAGGGGTGCGATATACTTATAATATACTTTTATAATGAGTCAAAAACACATAGATCTATATAGTGATCACCTGGAAGTCAGGGGCCTAGGGGCTTACTAGGGCCATTTTTATATAGGGTATCGTTCTGGACAGGGTCGCTCTTATCAGGGCGGGTGGTCTGTAGTTAGGCTATCAGGGCCAGAATAGCACCCCCTTGTAGGGCAATATCAGGGACAGTTCTTTGTTCACCCTGTCCTTCAATACCACATCATCATCTAGCCCAGGGATGGATGTTTTTTTTGCTTTCCCTCCTGGATTCATCGATGTGCACTGGAACCCCCCGGATTGTGGTAGGACATATGGTTTCTGATTTGGTGCCGCCAAGCACCTGATTTAGTGCCGCCGAGCACTTGTTATTGCCTACCACATCTATGCTTTTTGCTTAACTTTAATAATTAAATTTATTTTCATTTTGAAGAATATCTTTTCCATTCACACGTCCGCAAAATGGGTCTGCAAAATTGCGGAAGGGGTGCCGACCCATTCATTTTCAATGGGGCCAGAATGTGCTGTCCGCATCCGCATTTGCGGATCCACATCTGCGTTTGCGGATCCGCACTTCCGCATCTGTGCTTCCGTTTCCACAAAAAAATAGAACATGTCCTATTCTTGTCCGCAATTGCAGACAAGATTAGGCATTTTCTATTATAGTGCCGGAGATGTGCGGTTCACAAATTGCGGAATGCACATTGCCGGTGTCCGTGTTTTGCGGATCCGCAAAACACTTACGGACGTGTGAATGGACCCTCATAGTAAAATTCATAAAGGTTACGTTTTATCTTCATGTACATTCTAATGGATTGCCTTCCTTGTACAATGTTATAATATACTTTCTATGTTAGAAAGTATATTATAGTGCATTTGTATTGTGCGGCAGTTGTGTGCGGTTCTGCTGCGATACTGCAGGTATATAGAGGGACAAGCGTTATTGGAACAAATAATTTCTACTGGTGTGATATACCAGTCGTCCCCCCAAAAAAACTGACTGAAGCAGGGTGTAATATACCAGTATACTTTCCTTATAGTGTATTTGCGTGCGCGAAAATTATATTCCCGAAATTTTGCATTGAATTATTTTTTTATGGAGATCGCAAATTCGAATAATACATCTGGTATGTCACTGTCCATGTTGTGGGACTATTTGTGCACTTCTAGTAATTATTTCTTGGCTGCAAATATGAGCTGAAGGTTTTTCAGGTTTGCCTGCCATTAAAATGAATGGGACCCGCCGCAAACTTGCGCTTCACGAACATTTGATCGCGTTTGCGAACCGTCCCGGCAGATGTTCGTCCATCACTAATGCATACATGCCCCTGTTAGTTGTATGCCTTTACTTATAACCAAAATATGGCCAATAATTTTCCCCAAGCATGCCCACCCAGCTGATGCTGCCTAGATGACTGGACAATGAGAGGATCAATAGAGACACTCTGCCTTTTGATAAGGATAAGCAGATTTTTTGCATGACAGGGACAGGAGAACAAAAAGCTCCCCTGCCCCTGTATGCTGCGTACCTCCGGCTCCAGGACGCGGGGGCTGTTGCGGTGACGTCATTTCACTGTGCCAGCCCATGTGTACTCAGCTGCAGGAGTGTTCAGCTGCATGGGAGGAGCGGGAACGGGCACCACAGGGTTTAAATAGCCCGGCGGTGCTGGGCTCAGAAGTTAAGCTAACCCGAGCAGCCCCAGAAGAAAGGAAAGTGCAGGCAGCGCTCAAGAGGGAGGAAGATGCCCCATTGAAAGAAGAAGGAGGAAGGAAGAAGCCGAGACGAGCATATCTTCACCTGCTAAGTATCCCTGCATTACCTCCCTATACCACCAACGATACCACTATTCATCATTATCCTACTGCCACCAATCCCATTAACCCCTGCATACCCAGCCCACTCCCCTGCCTTGCATTATACCCCTGATCCCTGTACCCCTGCAGATTAACCCCTGAAATCCCTGAACCCCAGCTATATACCATTAACCCCTTAACTGCTCCCCTGAACCATTAACCACTGCACTGCCCTGCAACCCCGTTTTAACCCTTGCAGTGCCACCATCTGTGTTTAACCCCTTGTTATCCCCATAGGGACAGTGTGTAGCCAGGTGGGTGGGCGCTGCTATGTGTGTGAGTAATTGTATTTTTAGGTAGAGTTTGGGGTGAATTGTGTAAGATATTGTATTGTGTTTAGTGAAGTTAGATGTATTGAAGTGTTGTTAATATATTACTGTGTGCGACTATAAGTATATATATTTATATGTCTATTGATATAAATATATATAGGTATAGCAATAATTAGACTGTAGACCTGTATTGTGTAATAAATACGTTATTATTCATAATACAGCGTTTAGTCATTTATTGTAGTAGTCGCCATAGTAGTAATTCGCACGTAGTTCTGTTCAAAGTTAGGGCAACAAGGAAGTTAGTTAGTATTATATAGTATAAATAGGAGGAGTCATCAAGAGACGACTCACGCCTATTTATGGATATTAATTATTAATAGTAAGCAAAATATTAATAATTAATATCACCCTTTAACATTGGCGAGCCAGTCCCACTGCTAAGAATTTGAAAGGAACTCTACTAACGTGATAGTAGCCAAAATAATTGACAAGATTGCTGCCAGGTCGCAGTTAATGAGATGACTGGCATGCAATACGTCATCAACAATTTTTCAAAAATGGGGCCGGCCCTTTCTTTTTCCTTAAAGGGAACCTGTCACAGGGATTTTGTGTATAGGTAAGGACATGGGTTGCTAGATGGCCGCTAGCACATCCGCAATACCCAGTCCCCATAGCTCTCTGTGCTTTTATTGTGTAAATAAAACGATTTTATACATATGCAAATTAACCTGAGATGAGTCCAGGACAGGACTATCTAGCAACCCATGTCCTAAGCACTATATACAAAATCCTGGTGACAGGTTCCCTTTAAAGTCAGGGCCAGAATATCCAAAAATGTTGCCTTGTCCAGGACAAAAATGAGGGAGATCAGTCTGTGACAGGCCAAATCTCCCAAAATTTTAGCCTGTCCAGAATAACAGAGATTTTTCCCTGACTTTGGGAAAAAGAAATATTGTGAAGAGTGCGTCCCTGAGGATGGAACAGTTCAGGAGAAGGGAGCATGACGGCAGTGTAGACAGACCTAAGCGATACAGGGCAAACATCAGATGTTTTGCATGTGCTGGCTTAGGTCACATAGCGAAACACTGCAAAGCAGGTAAGGACAAAACACACAGGACAGAAAGCCAAATCAGATGTTTCAGGTGTGGGAACAAAGGACATATTGCAAGGAATTGCCCTTGTGCATATAATTGCTATTGTTTAGCGAGAATATTCAAATAGCGAACATTAATCTCGAATATCGCAACTTCGCTAATTCACGAATATTTTGAATATAGTGCTATATATTCGTTTTTTAGAATATTCGTCATTTTTTTTCCATATAAAAACATGATTCCTCCCTGCTTCTTTCTTGTGGGTCAATAAGTCATTGGCCCACAAGCAACTTAAGCAGGAAGGAAAAATGGTGAATATTCTAAAAAAAGAATATATAGCAATATAGCGAATATATTCGTTATTTAGAATATATAAAAAAAAATTATAGCACTATATTAGATAAATTGCTCTATATTTGTATTTAGCGAATATTCGCTATATTGCTATATATTCTTGTTTTAGAATATGACGAATATTCTAAAGAGCAAATATATAGCAATATAGTGAATATTCGTAAAATAAACATATAGACTGCAATTTAGCTAATATAATGCTATAACCTTTTTTTTTTCAAAGTTGTAATTTTTCTTCAAATCTGAAGTTCTGAAGAATATACCATCGGATCAGAGTTTTCACGATCTCAGGGAAAACTCAGATCCGATGGTACTTTCTAACCCACAGGCGTTCCCATGGTGACGGGGACGCTTGTCGGGGAGGAGTATGTCGAAGTGGAATAACAGTGCACATTGAAAGAAAAAAAATAATAATATTCTAAACAACAAATATATTTGCTATATTGCTATATATTTGTTTTTTAGAATATTATAGTCATTTTTATTCCATATGAAAGCATGATTCCTTCCTGCTTAAGTTGCTTGTGGGCCAATGACTCAGAAGCAGGGAGGAATCATGTTTTCAGATGTTAAAAAATGACGAATATTTAATATAGTGAATATATAGCACTATATTCTAAATATTCGCGAATTAGTGAAGTTGCGATATTCGCGATTAATATCCGCTATTCGAATATTCACGCTCAACACTAAAACACTCCACAAATGACTTTAGAACATATAACTGCACCGCTAAACGTAAAATAGGCCCTTATTGTTTTCCACTTATACATGCCACAAAAGGCTTTAGAACATATAACTGCACCGCTGAACGGCAAATATATATTCTTTTGCCACTAATACACGCCAAAAAAGGTGATAGAACATATAACTGCACCACTGAACAGAAAATATATTTTTTTTGTCACTAATACACTCCATTTTCTCACTTCACCACACAATGACAAATATTTTTTTTTGTGCCACTAAGGCCGAATGCACACGGCCGTGGGAACACAGACGTGAGCGGTCTGTGGTGTCAGGGAGTGGCATCCTGCTGACAGCAGGAGCGCACGGCGTCATTGGTTGCTATGACGCCGTGCGCTTCATGCCGCCGCTGCACTACAGTAATACACTCGTACGATCTATACGGGTGTATTACTGTAATGCAGCGGCGGCATGAAGCGCACGGCGTCATAGCAACCAATACTTTTTTGTTACACTAATACATGCAAAAAAGTGCTTTAGAACATACAACTGCACCGCTGAACGGCAAATATATTTTTTTTTACACCAAAAACACGCCATAAAGGGATATAATTTTCTTACTTCACCACACAGCGGCAAAAACTTTTTTTTGTGCCACTAATACAGGCCAAAAAAGGGCTTTGTAACATATAACTGCACCACTGAATGGCAAATAATATATATATTTTTTGCCACTAATACACGCAAAAAGTGCTTTAGAACATATAATTGCACCTCTGAACGGTAAATAATATATATATTTTTTTCCACTTATACACTCCACAAAATGCTTTAGAACATATAACTGCACTGCTGAATGGAAAATAATATAATTATTTTTTTTGCCACTAATACACTCCACAAATGACTTTAGAACATATAACTGCACGGCTGAACATCAAATAGGCCCTTACTTTTTTCCACTTATACACTACACAAAAGGCTTTAGAACATATAACTGCACTGCTGAATGGCAAATAATATATATATGTTTGCCACTAATACACGCCAAAACGGCCTTTAGGAACATGTAACTGCACCGCTGAACGGCCACTAGGCCCTTACTTTTTTCCACTTATACACTCCACAAAAGGCTTTAAAACAGATAGCTGCACCACTGAAGAGCAAAAATATATATTTTTTGCCACTAATACACACCAAAAATTGCTTTAGAACATATAACTGCATTGCTGAACGGCAAATAATATACATTTTTTGCCACTAATACAAGCCTAAAAGGGCTTTAGAATATATAAGCGTACTGTTGAACGGCAAATATATATTTTTTTGCCAGTAATACACGCCAAAAAGGTATGTCATTTTCTCACTTCACCAAACAACTGCTAATAAGCCCTTTATTTTCCCACTAATACAAGTCCAAAAGATGCTTTAGAACATACAGTGCTGCCCATAATTATTCATACCCCAGGCAAATTTTTACTTAAAGAGGACCTTTCACTTGTATAAACTATGTGAACTGAGTATGCTGCCATATAGAGCAGCGCCCGGGGATCTAACTGCACTTACTATTATCCCCGGGCGCCGCTCCGTTCTCCCGTTATAGGCTCCGGTACCTTTGCTCCTTAAGTTATAGTAGGCGGGTCTTCCCTTGTCCTGTGGGCGTCTCCTTCTCCTAGGCTGCAGAGCAGGCCAATCGCAGCGCACAGCTCACAGCCTGGGAGTTATTTTTCTCCCAGGCTGTGAGCTGTGCGCTGCGATTGGCCAGCGCTGCAGCCTAGGAGAAGGAGACGCCCACAGGACAAGGGAAGACCCGCCTACTATAACTTAAGGAGCAAAGGTACCGGAGCCTATAACGGGAGAACGGAGCGGCACCCGGGGATAATAGTAAGTTCAGTGAGATCCCCGGGCGCCACTCTATATGTCAGCATACTTAGTTCACATTGTTTAAACAAGTGAAAGGTCCTCTTTAAAGTTACTTTTATTCAACCAGCAAGTAATTTTTTGACGGGAAATGACATAGGTATCATACATTATTTACATGTCCACTCCAGTCCTCAAAGACTCATCTGATCTGCTGTAAGGACAGCGTCCTGACAGCAGCCCAAAAAGCCCTTGCATTTAAAACAGTAAAACAATTATTCTCTGGAATATAATTGCAGTTGCCTGCCAGCGTGTGTCAGGCCCACAGAGTGTACTGTGCCCACTGCCAGTGCCCACCACTCATATCTGGTGGCACAGTAGCTTGCATTTAAAACAGTAAAACAATTTTTTCTCTGGAATATAATTGGAGTTGCCTGCCAGCGTGTGTCAGGCCCACAGAGTGTACTGTGCCCACTGCCAGTGCCCACCACTCATATCTGGTGGCACAGTAGCTTGCATTTAAAACAGTAAAAAAATAATTATCTGTAATATAATTACAGTTACCGGCCAGCATGTGTGTCAGGCCCCCAGAGTGTACTGTGCCCACTGCCAGTGCCCCCCACTCATATCTGGTGTCACAGCAGCTTGTATTTAAAACAGTAAAAAAATAAAAATCTCTGTAATATAATTGCAGTTGCCTGCCAGCGTGTGTGTCAGGCCCACAGAGTGTACTGTGCCCACTGCCAGTGCCCACCACTCATATCTGGTGTCACAGTAGCTTGCATTTAAAACAGTAAAAAAAAAATTCTCTGTAATATAATTGCAGTTGCCTGCCATCGTGTGTCAGGCCCACAGAGTGTACTATGCCCACTGCCAGTGCCCACCACTCATATCGGGTGTCACAGTAGCTTGCATTTAAAACAGTAAAACAATTTTTTCTCTGTAATATAATTGAAGTTGCCTGCCAGTGTGTGTGTCAGGCCCACAGAGTGTACTGTGCCCACTGCCAGTGCCCACCACTCATATCTGGTGTCACAGTAGCTTGCATTTAAAACAGTAAAACAATTTTTTCTCTGTAATATACTTGCAGTTGCCTGCCAGCGTGTGTGTCAGGCCCACAGAGTGTACTGTGCCCACTGCCAGTGCCCACCACTCATATCTGGTGTCACAGTAGCTTGCATTTAAAACAGTAAAACAATTTTTTCTCTGTAATATACTTGCAGTTGCCTGCCAGCGTGTGTGTCAGGCCCACAGAGTGTACTGTGCCCACTGCCAGTGCCCACCACTCATATCTGGTGTCACAGTAGCTTGCATTTAAAACAGTTAAACAATTTTTTCTCTGTAAAAATGTCTCTGTAATATAATTGCAGTTGCCTGCCAGCGTGTGTGTCAGGCCCACAGAGTGTACTGTGCCCACTGCCCACCACTCATATTGGGTGGCACAGTACTTTGCACGCATAGTACCACTAATCTAAAAAAAAAAATGACAGGCAGAGGCAGGCCACCCCGCAGGGGCCGTTGTGGTCGTGGTGCTGTGATTACTTTTGGCCCTAGAATAATGCCCAGTGTTCAGAGGCAACATACCCTGAACTCGAAAAGTTCTGAGGACATAGTTGACTGGCTAACACAGGACACCCAATCTTCTACAGCTTCCGCTCGGAACCTTGACGCACCATCCTCCTCCAGCTCAGCTTCGGGCACCTCTCAAGTTACCACTCGCCCGCCTGCCGCCACCACCAACACTAGCACCACAGCCGCTTCACTTGATCTGTCTGAGGAGTTATTTACACATCAGTTGGAAGAAATGAGTGATGCACAACCATTATTGCCAGAGGATGGAGATAACAGGGATATGTCTCAGTCAGGCAGCATTACACACATGGACGTACGGTGTGATGATGATGATGTTGTACCCACTGCTGCTCCCTTTGCTGAGTTGTCAGATACAAGTGAAGCGGTTGATGATGACGATGTGTCCGCGGATGTCACGTGGGTGCCCGCTCGAAGAGAACAAGAACAGGGGGAAAGTTCAGATGGGGAGACAGAGAAGAGGAGGAGACGAATTGGAAGCAGGGGGAGGTCGTCGCAAGGAGCTAGTGGCACAGTCAGACAGCATGTATCGGCACCCGGGGTCAGCCAGACAGCACGCCAATCAACGCATGCTGTTGCCACCACCAGAATGCCGTCATTGCAAAGCTCAGCAATGTGGCTTTTTTTTTGTGTGTCTGCCTCTGATAACAGCGATGCTATTTGCAACCTGTGCCAAAAGAAACTGAGTCGTGGGAAGTCCAACACCCACCTAGGTACAACTGCTTTGCGAAGGCACATGATCTCACATCATACACGCCCATGGGATCAACACATGATGAGTACAAGCAGCACACAAACTCAAAGCCACCATCTTCCTCCTGGTCCAGCATCTTCAGCCACGTCAACCACTGCTGTCCTCCTTGCCCCCTCTCAACCACCCGCCACTCCGCCTCTCACCTTCAGCAGTTCCTGCTCATCTGCCCACAGTTAGGTGTCTGTCAAGGAAATGTTTGAGCGTAAGAAGCCAATGTCAAAGTGTCACCCCCTTGCCAGGCATCTGACAGCTGGCTTGTCGGAACTCTTAGCCCGCCAGCTTGTACCATACAAGCTGGTGGAGTCTGAGGCCTTTAAAAAATTTGTAGCTATTGGGACACCGCAGTGGAAGGTACCCGGCCAAATTTTTTTTTCACAAAAGGCAATCCCCAACCTGTACTCTATTGTGGAAAAGGAAGTCATGGCATGTCTGGCACACAGTGTTGGGGCAAGGGTCCATCTGACCACTGATACCTGGTCTGCAAAGCACGGTCAGGGCAGGTATATCATGTACACTGCGCATTGGGTAAACCTGCTGACGGCTGCCAAGCATGGAATGCGTGGCTCTGCAGAGTTGTTGGTGACACCGCCACGACTTGCAGGCAGACCTGCTGCCACCTTCTCTACTCCTCCTACTCCATCCTCTTCACTAACCTCCTCGGCTGAGTCCTCTTCTGCTGCTGCGTCTTGCTCCAAATTAGTGTTGATCACGAATATTCGAATTTCGAATTTTTATCCCGAATATAGGTACTTCGAAAATTTGCAAATATTTTGAATATAGTTATATATATTCGTAATTTCGAATATTCAAAAAAAAAATTCCCCTTTTTTTTTTTAATCAGTACACATGATCCCTCCCTGCTTCTAGCTTGTGGGCCAATAAGAAGGCTGCAATATACTTGACCTTAGGAGTAGTAGTGTTTGCAAATTTTGCTCTATATTCGTTTTTTTTTCGAATATTCGCTATATTGCTATATATTCTTGTTTTAGAATATTACGAATATTCTAAAAAACGAAGTTATAACAATATAGCGAATATTCGAAAAAAAACCGAATATAGCGCAATTTAGCTAATATAGTGCTATAATCTTCTTTGTCTAATAGTTGTAAATTGAAAATTTCTCAAAAAAAAATCAAATCTGAAAATTCGAATTACGAAAATTCGCATATTACACAATCATTACCTTGCCGATTTTTTCGAGTAAAAAAAAAAATCGTGAAATATCGCGAATTCGAATATGACCCCTGCCGCTCATCACTACTCAAAATCAACTTCACCCCCCCAGCTCCCCAGGGGCTATTCCACATCCCGGATACGACAGTGTCACGCCGTCTTGTGGTTGACTTGCCTGAAAGCAGAGAGTCACACCGGACCAGCACTCCTGTCCACCCTGAACGCACAGGTGGATCAGTGGCTGACCCCGCACCAACTGGAGATCGGCAAAGTGGTGTGTGACAACGGAAGCAATTTGTTGGCGGCATTGAATTTGGTCAAGTTGACACTTGTGCCGTGCATGGCACATGTGTTGAATCTGATCGTACAACGCTTTGTGCATAAGTACCCAGGCTTACAGGATGTCCTCAAGCAGGCCAGGAAGGTGTATGGCCATTTCCAGCGTTCCTACACGGCCATGGCGCACTTTTCCGATATTCAGTGGCGAAACAACATGCCAGTGAGGCGCTTGATTTGCGACAGCCCGACACGTTGGAATTCAACACTCCTAATGTTCGACCGCCTGCTCCAACAAGAAAAAGCCGTCAATGAGTATTTGTATGACCGGGGTGCTAGGACAGCCTCTGCGGAGCTGGGTACTTTTTTTGTCACGTTACTGGACGCTCATGCGCAATGCCTGTAGGCTCATGCGTCCTTTTGAGGAGGTGACAAACCTAGTCAGTCGCACTGATGGCACCATCAGCAAAATCATCCCATTTGTTTTCTTCCTGGAGCGTGCCCTGCGAAGAGTGCTGGATCAGGCCGTAGATGAGCGTGAAGAGGAAGAGCTGTGGTCACAATCACCACCAGAAACAGCCTTATCAGCATCGCTTGCTGGACCTGTGGCAACGCTGGAAGAGGAGTCTGAGGAAGAGGAGTCAGAGGAGGAATGTGGCTTTGAGGAGGAGGAAGACCAACCACAGCAGGCATCCCAGGGTGCTCGTTGTCACCTATCTGGTACCCGTGGTGTTGTACGTGGCTGAGGGGAAGAACAGACCTTCAATGACATCAGTGAGGACGAGGAACGGGACATGAGTAGCTCGGCATCCAACCTTGTGCAAATGGGGTCTTTCATGCTGTCATCCCTGTTGAGGGACCCTCGTATAAAAAGGCTAAAGGAGAACGACCTGTACTGGGTGGCCACGCTACTAGACCCCCGGTATAAGCAGAAAGTGGCTGAAATGTTACCGAATTACCGGAAGTCGGAAAGGATGCAGCAGTTCCAAAACAAGTTAAAAAGTATGCTTTACACAGCGTATAAGGGTGATGTCACAGCACAACGGGAATCTAACAGGGGAAGAGGTGAAAGTAATCCTCCTCTTACTACGACCACGCCGGCAAGGACAGGACGCTTTACAGACGTGTTGTTGATGGAGGACATGCAGAGCTTTTTAAGTCCTACGCATCGCCACAGCCCTTCGGGGTCCACCCTCAGAGAACGACTCGACCGACAGGTAGCAGACTACCTCGCCTTAACTGCAGATATCGACACTCTGAGGAGCGATGAACCCCTTGACTACTGGGTGTGCAGGCTTGACCTGTGGCCTAAACTATCCCAATTTGCGATAGAACTTCTGGCCTGCCCCGCTTCAAATGTCCTGTCAGAAAGGACCTTCAGCGCAGCAGCAGGTATTGTCACTGAGAAGAGAAGTCGCTTAGGTCAAAAAAGTCTAGATTACCTCACCTTTATTAAGAGGAATGAGGCATGGATCCCGAAGGGACTGACAGTGGGGGATCCATTTGTCTAAAAAAGGCCTAATGAGATGCCTTGGGCTAAAAATGGTCCACACGCTGCTGTATTTAATCTCTGCATGCCGGATGACTTGCGTGACTTCTCCGCCACCAACTTGGGGTTCAAGCCGCAATGTTTTAGTGCACTTTCTGCCTGGAAAACATCAATTTTTCCGGCTGCTGTAGCAGCGGCTGCAACAATACCTTATTTTTCAGGCATGTGTGCATGCCTAATTTTTCTGGCGTCTGGTGCTGCACTGTGGCTGCAAAAACAAAACAAAAATAAAGGCACATACATGTGTCAATTCCCCTTCGTGATTGTTACCTTGTTGTGGTGAAGGGGTTTGCGTATCACAATGAAGCGATCACCTCTATGAGTGTGTTGGCAATGGTAATGTTGGCACACCCCAGATGATAAGATCGTTGCTTCATTGTGAACAGACCAAAAGCGATCGGCTGGATAATTTTGCATAGAAAAAACATTAATTTTCTTTGTGATCATCTAAGGTGATCATTAAAGCCTACTAGGCCAACAATGGGCTTACACTGCAGAATCATTGTTTTCTGGGTCACTTAACTGTCACTGAACTACCTCAGCACGACCATAGGCTTTGAAAAACCGCCATCGCCTGCAATCTCCCAGAGGTGCGCACAAGCACAGTCATCACTACACCAAGATTGACGCATAGAGGAATAAAATTTATGTCATGAGTGTGTCAACTATTGACAACTCTTTGCGGTTGTCTAAACTCTATTTGATACACGTCCCCTGATGGAAGTAAGAGGACCGACCAAGCATCTTTCTCCATCTCCCGGTTCCTAAAATATATTCCATACACCACACCGGCCCCTGATAGGGGACGTAACAGGGATTAAACTGATAGGAATATTACTACTTAACACACCACTCATATAGGGTGGCACAGTACATTGCACGGCGCACGCGCAGTGCCCCAAATTGGAAGTAAGAGGACCAACCAAGCATCTTTTTCTATCTCCTGGTTCCTAAAATCTGTTCCATACACCACACCGGCCCCTGATAGGGATCGTAACAGGAATTAAACTGATAGGAATATTACTACTTAACACACCACTCATATAGGGTGGCACAGTACATTGCACGGCGCACGCGCAGTGCCCCAAATTGGAAGTAAGAGGACTAACCAAGCATCTTTTTCCATCTCCTGGTTCCTAAAATGTGTTCCATACACCACACCGGCCCCTGATAGGGGTCGTAACAGGGATTAAACTGATAGGAATAGTACTACTTAACATACCACTCATATAGGGTAGCACAGTACATTGCACGGCGCACGCGCAGTGCCCCAAATTGGAAGTAAAAGGACCGACGAAGCATCTTTCTCCATCTCCCGGTTCCTAAAATATATTCCATACACCACACCGGCCCCTGATAGGGGACGTAACAGGGATTAAACTAATAGGAATAGTACTACTTAACATACCACTCATAAAGAGTAGCACAGTACATTGCACGGCGCACGCGCAGTGCCCCATCTCCCGGTTCCTAAAATCTTTTCCATACACCGGCCCCTGATAGGGGAAAAAACAGAGATTAAACTGGTAAGAACAAATTTTTTTAATTAAAAAAAAAGAGGACAGTCTCTGCTGAGCTGGGTATTTTTTGGCCGCGTTACTGAACGCTCATGCACAATGGCTGTAGGCTCATGCGTCCTTTTGCGGAGGTGAAAACCTGGTCAGTCAAACCCAAGGCAACATCATCGACCTCCTCCCATATGCGTTTTTTCTGGAGCGTGCCCTGCGAAGAGTGCTGGATCAGACTGTAGATGAGCATGAAGAGGAAGAGTTATGGTCACCATCATCACCACCAGAAGCAGCCTTGTCGTCGTCGATTGCTGGACCTGCGGCAACGCAGAGAGAGGAGTCTGAAGAAGAGGAGTCAGAGAAGGAAGGTGGCTTTGAGGAGGTGGAAGACCAACCACAGCAGGCGTCCCAAGGGGCTTGTTGTCAGTTTTCAGGGACCCTTGGTGTACGTGGCTGGGTGGAGGAAGAGACCTTCAATGACATCAGTGAGGACAAGGAACGGGACATGGCTAGCTTGGTATCCAACCTTGTGCAAATGGGGAGTTTGTGGTTGTGCAAATGGACTGTTTGCGGTTGTTTGCGGTGCGTTAAACGGGGAGTTTGGTCTGTCAGAGTTTGGTCTGTCACTGTTAAGCGGGCGTAACCCTTACACTACCTGATCGATACAACATCATACCTGATGTTTTAAACCACGTTATTCCAAACAATTTAGGAATGTTAGGTGATTTATGCCCTTTATGGATTAAAACCCGACTCTGCGTCAACTACGTAATTTTCCATGGCAGTTTTGCCATGGATCCCCCTCCGGCATGCCACAGTCCAGGTGTTAGTCCCCTTGAAACAACTTTTCCATCACTATTGTGGCCAGAAAGAGTCCCTGTGGGTTTTAAAATTTGCCTGCCTATTAAAGTCTATGGCGGTTTGCCTGGTTCGCCCGTTCTCGAACATTTGCGGAAATTCGCGTTCATCTCTATCTAACGCGTGTATTTTACACTGACAGATGCAGCATAGGCCCCATATGTAGGGTATTGCCAAAAATGGGTGCTTTTTTTAAACCCAGAAAATTATTTAGTATTTCAAGCTTGTATTTCACACTGACAAATGCAGCATAGGCCCCTTATGTAGGGTATTGCCAAAAATGGGTGCTTTTTTAATCCCAAGAAATTATTGCAGTATTTCAAGCCTGTATTTAACAATGATAGATGCAGAAAAGGCTGCAAATTTAGTATTTTGCCCAAAAAGAGTGTTTTTTTAATAGCAGAATATAACAGCAGTATCTAACGCTTGTATTTCACACTGACAGATACAGCAAAGGTTGCAAATTTAGTATTTGGCCAAAATGGGTGTTTTTTTAATAACAGAAGATAACAGCAGTATCTAAAGCGTGTATTTCACACTGACAGATGCAGCATAGGCCCAAATGTAGGGTATTGCCAACAATGGGTGCTTTTTTAAACCCAGAAAATTATTGCAGTATTTCAAGATTATATTTCAAACTGACAAATGCAGCATAGGCCCCAGATGTAGGGTATCGCCAAAAATGGATGCTTTTTCAAACCCAGAAAATTATTGTCGTATTTCAAGCTTGTATTTCACACTGAGAAATGCAGCATAGGCCCAAGATGTAGGGTATTGCCAAAAAGTGTGCTTTGTTAAACTTAGAAAATGATTGCAGTATTTCAAGCTTGTATTTAACAATGACAAATGCAGCAAACGCCACAAATTTAGTATTTTGCCCAAAATGGGTGTTTTTTTAATAGCAGAATATAACAATAGTATCTAACACTTGTATTTCACACTGACAGGTTATGTAAATCTGTTCTTCATGTTTTCAAGTAAATATTAATGCTAAATTGGACAGAATTGTGTGCTAGCAACATTTTATAAACAGTGTTATATTTTATTATTATTATTGTTATTATTATTATTATTATTATTATTACCGTATTTTTCGCCCTATAAGACGCACCGGCCCATAAGACGCACCTAGGTTTTTGAGGAGGAAAATAAGAAAAAAAATATTTTGAACCAAAAGGTGTGCTTTTGGTGGGTTTTGAACTAATTGTGGTCTGTGGATGGCACTGTTATGGGGGTTCTGTAGATGGCGCACTGTTATGGGGGATCTGTGGGTGACGCACTGTTATGGGGGATCTGTGGGTGACACTTATGGGGGATCTGTGGGTGACACTTATGGGGGATCTGTGGGTGGCTCTTATTGGGGTCTCTGGATGGCACTGTTATGGGGATCTGTGTATGACAGTTATGGGGGGGATCTGTGGATGACACATATATAGCATCTTATGCTATGTGTCATCCACAGATCCCCTCCATAAGTGTCCCTGTAGTGAATGACCCTCAATACACGCTGGGGGCCGGCATCTGCTTTTATAATGACAGCGGGGCCCGTGCAGTGACTGTATTCTACTACACGGGCCCCGCTCACTGTATAATCCTATGTCTAATAGTTAATTGTAGTTGTATGTAATCACATAAGGAGCGCTGTGTATTACCGGTACTTACAACTACAAGCGCTCGCCGCTCGGTAGGTAGCAGAGAGGAGGGAGGAGGCAGGCCGGGAGGACGGACGCTGGCAGTGTGAGTCATACGTCATGCGCCCACGGCGCCTGCTTCATTCATAAAGTGGGCGGCGCAGGCGCATGACGTATGACTCACACTGCCAGCGTCCGTCCTCCCGGCCTGCCTCCTCCCTCCTCTCTGCTACCTACCGAGCGGTGAGCGCTTGTAGTTGTAAGTACCGGTAATACACAGCGCTCCTTATGTGATTACATACAATTACAATTAACTATTAGACATAGGATTATACAGTGAGCGGGGCCCGTGTAGTAGAATACAGTCACTGCACGGGCCCCGCTGTCATTATAAAAGCAGATGCCAGCCCCCAGTCCCGCCTTGCTCACAGCTGATACACCCGCCGCACGGCATCGCGGCGGGTGTATCATTGAAAACTCAGCAAAATCAGCAGCATTCGCCGTATAAGACGCACTGCTATTTCCCCCCCACTTTTTAGGCGGGGGAAGTGCGTCTTATACGGCGAAAAATACGGTATATAGGAAAAGCAGTATCCACTAACATTATTTCTGAAGGTTCATTTGGAGGAACTTGACAGGCCTGCACAGAAGCCAGAAGGAGTGACGAAAGGAAGCTCATGAATAAGCTAACCTTTTATCTGGTAGCTTGTGACTTTTCTTCCACATGCACTGCCAGCATGAAACTAAATTTTCAGCAACCACTTCATATTAGTAGATGAGTGACAGACTACAGATTTCAGTGTGTCTATTACTATGAGGGCAGCATAAATGATATGATAGATTCCCTTTAAATGCATGCCATAATAGTTCATACATGTATAAGTAATCAATATGTAAATTGTTGCTAGCTGCTACTACAAGCATAATCCTAACTATACTGTTTTGAAGAAAAGCAATGACAAACATTTTTTTTTTAATTATTTATCTTTAAATTACCAATCATACTGATTTTCCTTTAAACTAGAACCTGGTGAATTGGTTTCACAAATGTATTTATCTAGCCAAAATAAATGGAAATACCCACCTTCTTGCTTTCCCTATTTCACTTCTTCTTTAGAGTTAAGGGAGAATGTTTCATAGACTTTTCCTTTTCCTTTTTGTAATACAATTTTATAAAACAGCAAATTAAATGTGATCATTGTGCAAGTAAAACAAATTAATTAAACAACATGGAGGGGAAAAAACACAAATGTTTTATAGTATTAACTTTCTTGTAGCAGGAAAGTCAGAATTACCAATCAAGTCCTCGTATCTAGCAAAACTCAAGATAGAATTCAAGATAGAGGTTTAAGAAAAGAAAATAACTTACCTTGCTCAGTAGTAATAATAATAGCCTTAAAACCTTTTCAATTTTTTATTATTGCTTTTACTTTTCATCTGCTTTGTTCATTCAGAAGAGCTTGGAGAATGCATTACCTGCAAGCTCATCTACTGTCCCCACAGTTCACTTAACAATACATTTTTTTGTTACTGGCAGTCATCAGTGCTCAGCAGACAGTGTTAACAAACTGGTGCTACTGAGCAAGTCTTCCAGTTGAAAGAAAATCAGCAGACATGATAAGAATTGCAAAACCTGTATGAAATATTGGATTCACTTAACTCAAAACATTTTAAGTGCCTTTTTGTGCATGGACTGTTAAGCTATAACTGGTTTGACACCATATGGGTCATATGTAGATTTTCTTAAATAAAAATATATATTTGAAGAAAATTTTTGGTAGTATGACATTGAAAACATGAAGTAATAATTAGCATATAAAAGTTCAACATTCTTATACCACACAGATATGTCATTTCATTATTTCCATTGAAGTCACTTCCTTAGTAAGACAAGAGGTTGTTTTTAAGACAGAAAAAAAATTATATATTTTCTTGATTTCTATTTGTGTATTCGGAAACATCTATTATATTCTTACTGTTTTATTTTGATTTACTGGTAGATGCAATGACTTTTTATCTAAAATACATTAAAAATGTTAAACCCCATATATCCAACTAGTCTACTGTAATGTGCAAAAGTTTTAGGTATGGAAAATATTTTACAAAGTAAAGTAAAAAATCAAAAGTGTTAATGGTTTATTCTTTATTCTTTAATTAAGAAAATGAATGAAAAAAAGAGAAGTCTAAATCAAATCAATATCTGGTGTGACCACCATTTGTCTTCAAAATAGCATTAATTCTTCTAGGTACACTTGCACAGTTGTTGACGAAACATCTTGGAGAACTAGCAGCAGATCTTGGATGTAGGCATGCTCTGTTTCATCATGTAATCCCAGACAGACTTGATGATGTTGAGATCTTCTTTTCACTGAAGATAGTTTTTAATGACATTAGCTGTATGTTTGGGGATGTTGTCATGCTGAAGAATAAATTTAAATGTAAAATATAACTTTGCAGCATTTTTTCCATACCTGCCTAAACCTTTTGCATAGTATTGCATATATTTAAGGCACCCAGAGGGAAGTCCAATCCAACATTTATCCAAAAAAGGGAAGGCCAGTGAATATGAATGTAATGAGAACAGTTTTACCCCCTCTGTCATCCTATGAATGATACAGTAGGCAGGGCTGATGGCATGATCCCTATTTCACCCTACTAGATGTCTTACCCTGCTAAAAGTAGGATACTCAAAGTTACTGTCCAAGAAAGGATAAAACCATTAATACCTAAGCTAAGCATAGGGAACCCAATGAGCCATCGGGATTCTGGCTCAAACTCTGAGTCTAACTCCACAATTACAGTGCACATTTTAGGATATTTTTAAGTTTCAGAGTCAAATATCAGAAATATGTAAGATTGAGGTCCGCGACTAACTACAAACATCCCCCCCTGGCGCTCACTACCCCTTGTCAGGCACTGGCAGAGGAGCTGGGCAGGTTCTACTGCAGATTCGAGACCTCGACTGAGGGTGATGTAACTCGGACAATGCCCCCTAGAGTGGGAACCCCAGTCCCTGCTGCCACATTAACTGGCCCGCTCGCTGACTTCACTGATCCCCCTACAGTAAATGTGACTACGGTTCGCACCCTGCTGTCCAAGCTAAATGCGAGGAAAGCCCCCGGTCCCGATGGTGTCACTCCTGCGTGCCTGAAATATTGCTCAGTCCAAATGGCCCCGGCCCTCACCCCAATCTTTGACAGATCCCTTAAGGAGGGACGTGTCACCGCCTGCTTTAAGAACTCAACTATCATCCCTGTGCCGAAGAAACAGGGCGTTTCTGATCTAAACAACTTCCGGCCCGTGGCTCTGACTTCGGTGGTCATGAAGACCCTAGAAAAGGTGGTCCTCTCCATCCTGAAGCCTGCCACTCTGGACCGGCTGGACCCTCTGCAATTCGTCTACGGGGCAAACAGATCCACTGACGATGCGATTAACATGTGCCTAGAATACGTCATTGAACACCCTGACTTACCCATCACATACGCGAGAATCCTCCTTCTAGACTTCAGCTCGGCTTTTAATACCATCTCCCCCAGCATCCTGCAGAGGAACCTCACGGCGCTTGATGTCCACCCAATACTACGACATTGGATCATGGACTTTCTCACTAACAGGTCCCAGGTCGTCAGATTAGGCAATCTGACCCCCAAACCGAGGGTCACCAACACTGGCACCCCTCAGGGATGTGTACTATCGCCGTTACTGTTCTCTCTGTACACGAACGAGTGCAGATCGGAGGAGGCATCAGTTAAAGTCATCAAGTTCGCAGATGACACCACGCTCGTGGGCCTGATTAGCGACAGCGATGAGCAGGCCTACCGTAAGGAAATCGACAGGGTCAGCAACTGGTGTGGCACGCACAATCTTGTCCTAAACGCACCAAAGACGGTCAAGCTGGTCGTCGACATCAGGAAGGGAAGGGTAGTCCCCCACCAACCAATATTGACGGATCTGCAGTAGCAAGGGTACCCAGTGCCCGCCTTCTAGGCACGACAATCTTTGAGGACCTATCCTGGCATCCCAACATCTCGTCCATCATAAATAAGGCTCACCAGCGGCTCTACTTCCTTCGACAACTGAGGAAGTTCGGCATGGCTCATGACCTACTGAAGTCCTTCTACTCCTGTACCATCGAGTCGGTACTGTGCTCGTCTCTTCTGGTGTGGTATGCCGGCTCATCAGCCAGTGACAAGCGCAAACTACAAAGGGTCATCAGCTCGGCAGAGAGAACTACTCGACTGCCACTACCACCCCTTGACTCTATCTTCTCCAACAGACTGCGCTCCAGGGCTCTGAAAATATCCAATGACCACTCCCATCCGGGCCATCATCTCTTCAGATGTCTAAAGTCCGGCCGCAGGTATCAGGCCATCCCTGCAAAGAAAAGGAGGAGGCTGAACACTTTCTTCCTAACGGCCGTCAGACTGCTGAACTCACCACGCCCCATCTCCCGTCCATAATCCCTCGCCACTGATGTGCCCATTGCATAACCCTACCCCCCTCTCCTAGTACTATGCCTGTACCTGTGCCTAACCCAATTCCGAGCACGATCGACTGTGTCGTGTTTGGCGAATAAAGCTGATTCTGATTCTGAGACAACATACTCTCCCTGACACCTGACTCAGACCCCTGACTCTGATACAAAAATGGGTGCCTATTCTTAATCTTTTCTTTAAATGGAAATATGCACCATAGTTCATAGTGGCACCATTTTTTTTCCATGCATAGATCTGAAATCTGCATTAAAAAATAACTTTTGAGAATTTGTCCCAGTTTCCATGAGGTAGATGGTGACATCCAAATTAGCCAAGTGTGGATCCATTGCATGTTAAACTACAAATGAACAGCTGAAATCTGAGTACAGGCCTTGGATTTCTGTCAAATATTATGTGGAGAAAAATCTTCTATGTGCACATACCCTTAGAAACTGATAAGATTATTTGTGCTTTCCTTCAATCATGACTCCTTTTAAGTCTATTACACATATAAACATATAACCAAAATTCTAGAAAATGATTTCTAAATTTATTTGTATTATATTGATAGGTGGCTAGATAAATCAATGAATATTAACTTTTCAGTGTTCATTTGTTTGTTACTGCTTTAGAAACACCAAGCAAAAAGATGACACAACACAAAAGCTTATAAAATGAAATTCAAATGTATTATACTATTAAATAAGTAAAAGCCTTCTAAAATCAAATCAGATATGCACCCATGATAATAGTAAACATGTTAGGAGTGGATATTCATATTGCTCAAAATACTACATATACATAAAGAAACATACAAAGTACTACTTACTTATGGATATTTGTGCATATAACTCTAAGTAAAAATCATCCTACATAGGAATATACACATTGCAATGGAGACAGACAGACCATACCAACTAGTGTTGGATTACCATTTCTCTGGCTTACATTCTGCCCTCACTTTGTCTTGAGGGTTGGTTTTTTGCTGTGTTAAACTGTTGCACTGTATAATGTTGAACAAACAATTGGAATAATTGATGTTTGTTCCTAGTATGGTCTGTCATGTGATAGTTGTGAAATAGCACGAAAGTCAAAATTTGAAGACACCATAAGATTTACCAAAGATAATGGTCTGGTCAGGAATGCAGCCATTTGAGTCAACCTCTGATAGTTAATCCAGGTAAAAGATACATGATGACCTAGGCATGTTCATTCAATCAGTCTTTTTTCCCCCCCCATAAAATACAAAAGAGCGATATTCTGGTGATGCTAAGCCTTTTTCAAACTCAAAAAAGGCTTAGGATATGCTGAAACATCTCTCTTTTGTATGATGTGGGAAAATAGAAACTGAATGAATGGACATGCTGATGTCATCATGCATCTTTTACCTGATTGTCAGTTCGTGGCACAAATGACTTTTCGTCATTTTCACTAAAGCAAGCTATGACTTTAATAATGAACACTGAGAATAATATGCTGTGTGGGAAAAAGAAGGAAAGGGTTAAAAAAAGAATGAGTTTTAGAGCAGTGACCTGGAAGCAACCAATATGGCCTTTGCAAGATAACTTATTGATCACAAGCAGAAGACAGAAACTGCACATCTCTTTTCAGAAACCAAGAAATACACAAGTTAGCAACGTTAATGCTTTCACTTCATTTACTTTAAAGGTAATTTTAAGACTCGCAGTATCAGGCAATAGAATATTGCATTCCATTTCACATATTTAAACTGAATAATATTCATATGACAATAAATATACAAACCCACTAGCATTAATGTACATATAAATAGCATCAATGGATGTGATGACTGCTGTAATGCATCGTGATGTGGATCCACTGGATTATTGCAGATTTGGCGTTGGATTAAGCAGGTAGCAGCTTCTAAGGGATTGTGAGTTTTCACCCTATAACCCCATGAGAAGGTGTGGACTCTCCAACAGGGAATTCTCAGGTTGCTACCCCAAAATAGTCTCTGTTAGAAGCAGCTGAAAACACTAACACGGTATGTGGTTCCAAGGCAGGAGGCAGAGAGTAATCAAAGGGGCAAAAGTAAAGGATAGTGATAAAGGACGTTTTCAGAAATTAGATTCTGCTCGTTTGCCAAACTTCAGCAATAAATTTGATTCATACATTATTACGATTTACTTAAAAATGAATCTGTTGTATGGAGCAGAGGCACAATGACAGGGAATGGCGATCGCGCCGCTCCCATCACTTAATCCTTCAGATGCCATGTTCAATGCTGATCACGGCATCTGAAAATCACAATCAGAGTGTTAATAATGGGTAAAACTAGTGTTGATTGAGAACAATAGTGCTCAGGTGCACGGGGGCTCAGGCCAAACACATCGGGATGCTCGTGTGCTCTACCGAGCACCCGAGTATAATGGAAGTCAATGGGAGAACCCGAACATTAAACCAGGCACCCCATGCTCTGAAGAGGGGAGGGTGCCTGGTTCATAGGAAAAGGTCAGAAAATGATGGAAGCACCATCAAAATGGTTCGGGAACAGCATGGGGAGGATGTCTAGATGCATCTTGGACTCCCAGGTCGCTGCTGGGAACGATGTTGTCTGAGTAGTATGCCACTTTTACAGACTGACAATAATACGCAGAAAACCGAAGAAAAAAAAATTGATTTTAGAGGAAAAATTGTTAAGAAACATTCTTTCCTGTATATTTACTTGAATATAAAAGTGCAAGTGCTGCCAAAAATTACAAGAAAGAGGCACTCCGACACAACCTGTATATCACATAAAGGAGGGGCTAATTTACATTGTGGTACAATTGTTCATGTAGTGGGACTCCTACACTCATAAAGCCTATGCACTAAGTGAAAGAGCTGCCAAAAATTACAAGGAAGAGGCACTCCGACACAACCTGTATATCACATAAAGGAGGGCCTCATTCTCATTGTGGTACAATTGTTCATGTAGTTGGACTCCTACACTCATAAAGCCTATGCACTATGTAAAAGGGCTGCCAAAAATTACAAGTAACCGGCACTCCAATACACCTTTTGCTACACATAAAGGAGGGCATCATACGCAGCCTTGAAAAATTATGATTGATGGCCTGGTGACACTCAAAAACATTTGGAGCAAGGACTGCTGATCTGACCATCTAAAACATTATGGGTGAGGGCCTGCTGCCGCTTTGGTGACTCTAGATAACCTAGTGATAGCGACGATCCATTCGGATGTCTGGCCTATCAACTTTAGATGTTATTGCGAGCGCAATGGGTAACGGGGAACCAGGGTTCGATTCTGGAAAGGGAGCCTGAGAAATGGGTACGGCTACCACACCCAAGCAAGGCATCATGCGCACAAATTACCTATTAGGTATAATTAGGTGAGGGCCTGCAGGTGAGCTAACCCTGTAAAAGATTTTAGGTGTGGGCCTGCAGGTGAGCTGACCCTGTAAAAGATTTTAGGTGTGGGCCTACAGGTGAGCTGACCCTGCAAAGGCTTTTAGGTGTGGGCCTGCTGGTGAGCTGACTCTGTAAAACATTGTAGGTGAGGGCCTGCTGGTAAACTGAACCTCTAAAAAATTATATGTGAGGGCCTTCAGGTGAGCTGACCCTGTAAAACATTATATGCGAGGGCCCTCTGGAGAGCTGACCCTGTAAAACATTATTTGCGAGGGCCTGCTGGTGAGCTGACCCTCTAAAAAATTATAAGCGAGGACCTGCAGCTGAGCTGTCCCTGTAAAACATTGTAGTTGAGGGCCTGCTGGTGAGATGACCCTCTAAAAAATGATATATGAGGGCCTGCAGCTCAGCTGACCCTGTAAAACATTATTGTGGCGAAACTAACCTCGCCACTTGTTTTTTGGAGGGGCCTGTTTGCCAGCCTCTTGCCTCAGGATTATGGCCCATATATTAACTTTGAAGGAGACCGGCCGCACAGCTTAAATCTGTGGAACTGTTTTGGGCAGGAAAGCCATGCTTGCGGTCGGCCAAATGTGACTTCCATGGAATTCGGGAACTCCTGCTCGGATCTGGGTGATGTTTGGATATGCTGTTCACCCAGATCAGAGCTATCCATGGATGTATACATTATGGGGATATGTGGGGTTTTGATGTGTTTTCTGTGTTTTGGGAAAAATGTGTGTTTTCTGCCTGTGAGCGATTAAGTTAGCCCATTATGTTTGGTAATTGTATCACAGGCAGAGCCCAATGTGTTTTGTTAATTGTATTTTGTTAATTGTATTTTGTTAATTGCGTCACAGACCATGCCATTGTGTTAGTTAATTGCGTCAAAGACAATGCCAGTGTGTTTGTTAATTGCATCACAGACAATGCCATTGTGTTTGTTGAATAGGGTTAGTTTTGTGTTTAAACTGTACAGGATTGGCTGCTATGTCATGTCCTCAGTATGTCTTGTGAATATAAGTCAATGCTGTGTGTTCAATAAAGAGTTCCTGTTTTACATTCAACATAGAGCTTTGTCTCATGTGTGTGGGGATTGCTATACGTGTATACTCCCCTGGCTTTTACTCCTAGCTCTTGTAAGAGCTGTTCCTGTTCCTGGTTCCTGTGGTGGTTTTGGTGTAGAGCGGAGTGCTTGGTGTCCTCGGGAGGCACTGGGAGCATCCATCAATGGAGGTACGCAGTCGGGGTGTCAGGAGATCCTTTACAATTATATTCGAAGGGCATATATGCAAGGGCATTATATGCAACGAATAAGCATGTTGATATGATGAAAGAGGAGAAGGAGGTTGAGAAAAGGAATATTCAACTCTATACCATGTTTGTGGTAAAAGGGGTGCATGGGAATACAGAATATTCAGTCCATTATAAGCAACACATTTAAAGTGCCTTTCCTCTGGTGGAGTCGAGAAGTCATGGTCAATCCAGGCCTTGTTCATTTTTATGAGTCAACCTGTCAGCATTTCCAGTTGACAGGCGGATACGCTTATTTGTTATAATGCCACCAACAGCACTAAATACCCGCTCAGAAAAAACACTGGCAGCAGGGCAGGCCAGCACCTCCAAGGCGTAGAGCGCCAGTTCATGCCACATGTCCGGCTTGGACACCCAGTAGTTGTAAGGCACTGAGGGATCATTGAGGACGCTGACACGGTCTTCTACGTACTCCTTCACCATCTTCCACAATTTTCCCTCCTTGAGACACTAGGCCGGAGGGTGGTGGCGGGTTGTCATGAAACTGTCCCAGGCTTTGGAGAGTGTTGCCCTGCCTCTGTTGGAACTGCTGTGTGTTTCCCTTGTCTCTCCTTCTCGGTTGCCCAAGGAACTATGGACATTACCGCCAGTGTTGTCAGATGGAAATTTTTGGAGCAATTTCTTGACAAGGTTCTTCTGGTATTGCACCGTTTTGCTCGTCTTCTCCACCAGAGGAATGAGAGATGAGAAGTTATCTTTGTAGCGGGGGTCGAGAAGGGTAAGCAACCAGTAATCTGTGTTGTCTAAAATGCGTATAACGCGCGGGTCTCTGGAAAGGCAGCCTTGCATGAAGTCAGCTGAAGTCAGCTGCTGACCAACTGTGTTGATTCCTCAAAGTTTCTTAAAACCTCACAGTGGTCAGACATCCATGCTTACTCCTCTCTTGTGAATAGCAGAAGCTGACTGGAAAGGCAACGACCATGTTGCAGCTGGTATTCCACTACTTCCCTCTGCTGCTCACAAAGCCTGGCCAACATGTGGAATGTGGAGTTCCAGCACGTGCTCACGTTGCACAACAGCCGGTGAGCCAGGCTACGACTCGCTCCAACCTCCACAACATTCACCCAGTGTGCCGTCAGGGAACTGTAGCATCCCTGGCTGAATGCACTTGTCAATGTGTCTGTGGTTCAGTGGACCTTCCCAGTAACTGCGTTGGTCAGGACACGTATGATGTTTCAGGACACATGTTGGTGAAAAGGCGGGCACGGCACACCTTGAAAAATAGTGGCGGCTAGGAACTGCGTAATGCAGGACGGCCACCGACATGAGGCTGAGGAACACTGGATCTCACTAATATTTTACGGATGCGCACACTTTAAACAGGAGATGTGGCGCAGACAATTTAACTGTCCGCAGGGGACACCGTCTATGGAAAAAGTGTACTGGATGTCACTGATATTGTAAGCGTCATATAGAAGAAACCGCACCACTCTCCTGTCTTCAATTCAGTGGAATTTATTTCACCAGCAAAAAAAAAAAAATGTGACGTTTCGACCGTAAAGGTCTTTCTCAAGCAACCACTGATATTGTAAGGATGCGCACACTTTACACAGGAGATGTTGCACGGATAATTTAACTGTCCGCAGCCAACACCTTCTACGGAAAAAGTACAATGGATGTCACTGATATTTTAGGGATGTGCACAATTTAAATAGGAGATGTGGCGTGGTCGTCGCCTTTCCAGTCAGCTTCTGCTATTCACAAGTGTGGAGTGGGCATGGATTTCTGACCTCTGTGAGGTTTTAAGAAACTTTGAGGAATCAACACAGATGGTGACAGGCGATAACGATATTATCAGCGTAACCATCCCACTTCTGTGTCTACTCAAACTCTCGCTGCTCACAATTAAGGATGACGCTTTGCATGTGGAAGAGTTGGATATGGGGGAAGATATTACACAGGACGATTTCCAGACCACCCTCAGTTCGTTTTCTCAGCGCGAATTGGATGATGAAGAGGAGGAGGTGAATGAGACGGTTGCCTCCGCTGCAAAGGGTAGTACCGATGGAAGTTTTATTCCATCTGTTCAGCGTGGGTGGGCAGAAGAGGAGGAAGAGGATGAGGATATTGAGAGTGATCCTCTTGATGACGAAAGCGAAGTCTTGCCTTTTGGTACTCTGGCAGACATGGCTGACTTCATGTTAGGCTGCCTTTCCAGAGACCATTGCGCTATGCACATTTTAGAAAACACAGATTACTGGTTGTTCACCCTTATTGACCCCCGATACAAAGATAACTTCTCATCTCTCATTTCTCTGGTGGAGAGGACGAGCAAAACGGTGCAATACCAGAAGGTCCTTGTTGAAAAATTGCTCCTAAACTTTCCACCTGACAACGCTGGCGGTCGTAGTTCCTTGGCCAACCGAGGAGGGGAGACAAGGGGAACACACAGCAGTTCCAACAGAGGCAGGGCAACACTCTCCAAAGCCTGGGACAGTTTCATGACACCCCGCCAGTACCTTCACCCTGATGCATGGCCTAGTGTCACAAGGAGGGAAAAATTTTGGAAGATGGTGAAAGAGTACATAGCAGACTGTGTCAGCGTCCTCAATAATCCCTCAGTGCCTTACAACTACTGGGTGTTCAAGCTGGACACATGGCACGAACTGGCGCTCTACACCTTGGAGGTGCTGGCCTGCCCTGCCACCAGAATTTTGTCTGAGCGGGTATTTAGTGCTGCTGGTGGAATTATAACAGATAAGCGTATCCTCCTGTCAACTAAAAATGCTGACAGGTACTTTAAATGTGTTGTTTATAATGTACTGAATACACTGTATTCCCATGCACCTCTTCCACAACAAACAAGGGTATATGGTTGAATCTTCCTTTTCTCATCCGCCTTCTCATCTTCCATCATATCAACATGCTTATTCGTCACATATAATGCACTCGCATATATGCTTTTCGCAAATAATGTTTTATAGGGTCAGCTCACCAGCAGGCCCGCACCTCAAATCTTTTACAGGGTCAGCTCTCCTGAAGGCCCTCACATAAAATCTTTTACTTGGTCAGCTCAACAGCAGGCCCTCGCATGTAATTTTTTTTAGGGTCAGCTCACTAGCAGGCATTCACCTACAATCTTTTACAGGGTCAGCTCACCAGCAGGCCCGCACCTAAAAATTTTTACAGGGTCAGCTCACCTGCAGGCCCGCACCTTAAATCTTTTACAGGGTCAGCTCACTTGCAGGCCCTCACCTAATTATATCTAATAGGTAATTTGCACGCATGCTGCCTTGCTTGGATGTGGTAGCTGTAGCTGCTTCTCAGGCTCCCTCTCCAGAATCGAACCATGATTCCCCATTATCTATTATCTACATGGTTTGGGCTGAAAATTATATTTAAAGTTGATAGGCCAGACATCCGAGTGGATCGTCGCCATCACAGAGACGTGCGATCGGCCCCAGGTTATCTAGAGTTACCAAAGCGGCAGCAGGCCCTCGCCCATAATGTTTTAGATGGTCAGATCAGCAGCTTTTGCTCCAAATGTTTTTGAGGGTCACCAGCAGGCCATCAATCATAATTTTTCAAGGCTGTGTATGATGCCCTTCTTTATGTGTAACAAAGGGTGTATTGGAGTGTCGTTTCCTTGTAATTTTTGGCAGCCCTGTCACTTAATGCACAGGCTTTTATGAGTGCAGGAGTCCCACTACATGAACAATTGTACCACAATGTGAATGATGTGATATACAGGTTGTATCGGATTGCCTCTTCCTTGAAAATTTTGGCAGCACTTGCACTTTATATTCAGGTAAATATAAAGGAAAGAATGTTTCTTATCAATTTTTCCTCTAAAATCGATTTTTCTTTGGTTTTGTGTGTATTATTGTCAGTCTGTAAAAATGGCGTACTATTCGGACAACATCCTTCCCAGCAGCGACCTGCGAGTACAAGATGCATCCAGACATCCTCCACATGCTGTATCCAAACCATTTTGTTGGTGTTTCAATCAATTTCTGACCTTTTCCTATGAACCAGGCACCCTCCCCTCTTCAGAGCAGGGGGTATTCCAACATACTCGGGTGCTCGGTCGAGCACTCGAACATCCCGATGTGTTCGGGCCGAGCACCCGAGCACTACGGTGCTCGATCAACACTAATAGGGAGGCATCATCCACGCTATAAAATGAGAACAGGGTGCAATAGGAGAGTGCACAGCCTGTGTAATAAGAGCGATTCTATAACACCTTGCTGAACTTTGTGGGGACAGTGTCGTACAGCCCATATAGGCAGACCACGCAGCTGCTATTGGGCCTGTGGCGGAAGGGGGGCCCGGAGTGCATGGAAGGACCTGCCCCCTACATCTGTATTATAGTTTTATCGGGCATTGAGAAGGCCCACTTGTCTCCCGTCCCGGGCCCTGCTTTAGCTCTGCTCAGGTAGGTGTGCGGGTGCCTTCATCCTCCCTCACTTCCTGTTCTTCCGGCAGTCACAGCCTAGAGCGCCCAGCAGGGAAACATTAGCAGACGTGCCACGGGACTGCTTCTGATGCCGTCCTTTCCCTGCTGCTGCCTGACCTGACTGTGACTGGGTTACAGTCTCACCCCCAGAAACCAGTCAAAGCTTTTCATATAGTCTCTGCCAGGCTGACAGATTAAAATAATAATAATGTTCAGAGGGTTAATTCCTATAGATCTGACTGAGCTGAGAATAAGACTGTCACGTTGGACCGCTGAAAAATGCTGCAGATCAGACCCAGGAGGAGGAACATAATTTGCAAGCATCGGCTTTACCAGAACAAAGAGATAATAATAGATCGCCTCTTATCTCATGGGACAGTGAGAGGTTCGCAAAGAGGACATGTGCTGTCGACAGAGGAAGACACCCAGAAAGAGGAGGGTGCAGGAGGATGTAGCTCATCACAGGGAGCCGGAAGCACAGCTTGTGGAGCACACTCGGCTCACCATTTGTTTCTAGTGAAATAATTCTGGACTAAAGAGGACAACCTGGACTCAACCTCCAGGCTCAATGTAAAGATCTGCCATGGCCTACCTGCCGCTCTGCCACACAGACAGCAAGCTACAATGGAGTGCACGGTAAGTGAGCACAGCTGCAGTGCACTGCAACTTTGAGTTAAAAGTTCATAGGTTGGGTTGGGGAGGCTGTCTATTACCCAGAACATGCACTTCTGGGGGCAATTTTCACTATAAGCAGAACGCAGGCACAGTTCATAAGGAGACCTGTTGGCACACAGAAGAGCAGACACAGTTCATAAGGCAAGGGGGGCTATGGTGGCACTGGTATACTATTGTGCCAGCACCACAATAGCCCCTCCCCCATGAGCTGTGCCTGTATGCTGCTTATAGTGGACAGTGCTCTCAGACAATAAATGGGGCCAGTATTGAGACCCTATGACGGATCTCAATACCGGAAAATAGAAATGCAAGTGTGAAAGTAGCCTAATACGTACCCCGCTCCCCGACACCTGTGTCGCTCCTGATGCTTACAACGCTGCCACTTCTGGGGGTATGGCAGGGGAGGAGCCAGTGGGAAGAGTTAGTGGGGCCCCATTCAGATTCTTGCTATAGGGCCCAATGATTTCTATGTACACCACAGATTGGGGATCCAAATTGCTATTATACTGCTGCTTTTAGGTTTGCATTAGATGATGCCTCTGTAATTCCAGCAAACCTTGTTTGTTATTGGGGTGCAAGTGCTGTGTATATCTTATTTGTCTTTCTGTGGTGCAGTTACTTTGTACTACAGCCTTTTTCTGGGTTGTATAAGTGTAAAAAAAAAGTATGTCTTATTTGCCATTCTGCGGTGCAGTTACATTGTACTACAGCCATTTACGGGGTGTATTGAAGGGAAATAAACCTACTTCCTATTATCTGTTCTGCGGTGAATTGTGATTGTTATTTTTTTTGGGGGGGGGGTTTATTAATCAGAAAATAGAAATATATGTCTTAATTGCCATTCAGCTGTGAAGTTACATTGTAATACAGCCATTTATGTGGTGTATTAAAAGTAATTATACGTACGTTCTATTAGCTGTTCTGCGCTGAGGAGTGTGCTCTTCAACACTATAGTAGGATCTTCATGGTTCTTTATACCTGGAGCTAACATTGACCTGTGAGGCTAAGTTCACAGTGCAGTGATTCTAAGAGCTACGCCTGTCATCTGCATGTTATACTGACTCACAGTATTATTTCACTACCATAGCAGACTCCCTATGCGTGTTACTGCAAGGCACAGTGTTCTACACCACTATACAGGATCTCTGCAGCCAGGAAATAGCTGTGTTATAATGCGATTCGCCACAAATAAATTTAGATAGAATCAAATATTTTTGGAAAATTCGGAGAACCGATCAAATCAAATTTTTGAGAAATTAGCTCATCTCTACATACCAATTCTTGCACATGCTGACGTGCTGATGTCACCACGCCATAATGATAGGTGGGCGCGGTGATGTCATCATTGATAATCTCAGCTTGCGCAAAAATGGGTTGGCGTTCTCTCCGCAATCAAATGAATGAGGTATGTTGTTGTTTTTTTTAAAGCAGAAAACAAATGGGGTATATCAGCATGTGTGATCTACACATATATAAAATAAAATAGATATTAGATATACATTGCAGTTAGAGTACAGATATTGCCACAAGTAGGTGTGTGATATACATATAGCAGAAGACACTTGAGGTGGCAGATATATGCTGTAGTTATAACATAGGCATCACCATTAGTATAAGTCCCTAAGTACTTATCTTGCCAAGGCTAATAATAATCACCCTGGTAGATGATATGTCCATTCTGAAGGGATTTGCTTGGTAGCATAGACAGTTGTCCAGGAGAAGTTCTACTCAATGTGAGGAGCCAGCTTGCCCATGAATGCAGAAGGACAAGAGAGCCATCATTTCTAAAGAGAAACTTGTCTTACTTTGTTGGCTTGCTTTGTGGGGTAGTCTTTAGGGTGCTCTTCATCATTAGGGAGACCAAAGAATAAACACCAGTATTGTATGCCAGGTAACACTACTCTTGGTTTCTAGTAAGAGTATACGCAAATCACATACCTTAATTTGGCTGAAGTGAGAAAATATTAGCATTTTTAATTTTTTTCTGAAGAGAAGCTAATTTAAATATATTTCCCAGAAAGCCAAAGGTATGCAAATTAGCTTGCTGACAAAAAATAAAATAAAAATGGATATCCTATCTAATGCCAGAAAAGTAAGAATTAAGATGTTTCCCAAATACTAGGGACTGATACAATTATTGGCAGCAATAGCCATGAGGGAGGGTATCTAGGAGACTGTCACTATTAGTCATAGGCAGCATACCGGCTAACTAGTTCTGTGACACATTGTTTGCTGGTATACAATTAGCCTCTGTGAGCCGACCACCAGACATTGTTTCTGTTACTGTTAGTAATAGGCAGCACATATGCTAATTAGTCCTGTGACTCTCAGTTTGTTGGTATACAATTGGCCCTTGTGAGCCTGACCACCAGACACTATTGTCAGTAGAGGTATAATTGGATCGTGAACAAATGAGTTGGGGTTGCACATCCTATTTTTTTAAATAATTATAATTAATAAACTTTTATTATTTTGTATTTTAACGTTCCCATCAGGCTTTGATAATCGTATTATTCCAATAAGGGACATATACCGTTATACCTAATTTTCGTTAGTTTGTACCCCAAAAAAGTACCAATAAAACTGTCATCCTACTCTGCAGTTTCCAAAATGGGGCCACTTTTTGGGAGTTTCTACTGTAGGGGTGCATTGGGGGTCCTCAAATGCGACATGGCAAATTAAAATTATCCCATTGAGATCTGCCCTTTAAAAACATATGGTGTTCTTTTTGTTCTGAGCACTGCATTGTGAACATACAACTGTTTACAACCACATATGGTGTTTCTGGTGTTTCTGTAAACTGTAGAATAAGGGAAATAAGATAAACAGAGAAAGAGCAGGAGTGAGGTAGTGCTATTTTCCGATCCCGTGGGGTGATATACCTCAGACACCTGTTGAGGACATGGCACCCTGCCGTTATGCCTGTATGAACTACAGCTGTCACTTATAATGATGACTTGAGAGGGATCCTAAAACTTGGCCCTGTAGACCACGCTGTCTTCTCACTGCTCCATAGGTTTACATTATACAGGAGGACACTTGATCTCACAGACCCTATTGTGTGGACAACTCCCCGATATATTTCCCCCTGCTTGCACTTTTTAACAGTCTTAGCCTGAATTTTACTTGGATTGGAGATCTTTGATCTCTTTCCCACTTCACTCACCTGAATTATTGGACTTTTAAAGGACCACTGACCCAATTTTTGCCTTTATTGGAGGTTGGTGCCACAGACTAATCTCCACGTGATATTTGAGGACTCGCCTCTCCTCCTAGCACCCTTCCACTGTCATACTATATGCTATCTGTCAATATGGTGAAGTATGATAACTCTAAAGAAAATTGAGTTATCGCAAATATCACTTGAGTAACAGGGGACATGGATAAGTTCATGAAGTGGAATGTCAATCTATTACCCCAGAGGCTCTGCTGTCCACAGAATTATTTGTGACAGTCCTGGAAGTCAACCACATGGACCTGATTGTCATAGAGAGGGTTTACCGGTCTCTCACACCCAAACACAAACCAAATTAACCTGCCAGGTATGTGATATGCCATCTGCTCGACTTTAGATTGAAAGAGGCTATTTTAAAACAGCAAAGAGAGGGCAGCCCTGGCCACTTTTAAGACCATGAAATTCAAATCTTCTAAGATCTGGTGCCTATTACCCTAAGGAAAAGATGCATATTAAAACTGATATACTGACTGTCTGAGATCTAAAAACATCCCTTACCTTTTGGCTGCAGATGTCACTGGACTGAGTGAGATACACCAATAGATCCAGAGAAGATGTTTCCAAACTACTGGAGAATCTGGATTAGCGTACTTCATCCATGGAAGACTGGGGACAAGATCTACAGTCCCTGACAAAAGTCTTGTCGCTTCTCTATTTTGTAGAAATTCCTGCTATTAACCTGACTTTTAATTAATCAATTGGTGTTAGAAATAGCTCATATAAAAATCTAAAGCCCTCCCAAATGATGCTTAATGCACTGAATTAAATTAGTTTCACTGAAAAAAGTTTTATCATTTAATCAAGACAGAAAGGTCAAATTTTGGCAAGACAAAAGTTTTGTCGCCTATAGAGAAATTGAACAACTTTACTGCAAATCCAAAAATATGTCAGCAAATTAAGTAGTGGTGCTGTGAGATCCAAATTTAATATCTTGTATGACTTCCATGAGCTTGAAGGACAGCATCCATGCGGTTTGGCAAGGATTCATACAATTTATTGATGAAGTCATCAGGAATAGCAAAGAAAACAGTCTTGCATGCCTCCCAGAGTTTATCAATATTCTTTGGTTTCGTCTTCCATGCTTCCTCTTTCATCCTACACCACATATGCTCAATGATGGTCATGTCTGGAGACTGGGCTGGCCAATCCTTGAGCATCTTGATCTTCTTCACCTTAAGGAACTTTGATGTGAAGATGGAAGTATGCGATGGAGCACCATCCTGCTGCAGGATTTGGCCTTTTTTATGGTTGGGAATATAAGAGGTAGCTAAGATTTCTTGGTATTTTAGACTATTGATGTTGCCATCCACCCTGCAGATCCCTCGCACACCCCCATACTGGATGTAATCACAGACCATGATTTTGCCTCCACCAAACTTCACTGTTTTCTGGGTAAATCTTGGCTCCATGCGGGTTCTAGTAGGTCTCCTGCAATATTTGCGGCGACTGTGGTGTAATTCAACAGAAGATTCATCTGAAAAATCCACCTTCTGCCACTTTTCTAGCGTCCATCCTTTTAGCAGGCTGTGGCCCTTGGCAAATGCCACATGGTTTTTCAATTGTCTTTTGTTTAGTGCTGGCTTATGGGCACTGATTCAACCATTGAGGCCATTTCAAGACAGAATCCGACAAACTGTTCTGGTTGACACAGGGATTTCAGGTGACCAGGTCTCGTGGAGCTCTGCTGCAGTAGAAAATGGGCTGGCCTTGGATTTTCGAGCCAACAAACGGTCCTCTCGAGCAGTTGTCTTGCGGGGTCGACCTGACCTGGCCTTGTCCAAAACATCTCCAGTCTCTTCAAATCTTTTTTTATCCTTGGAACTTGACGCTGAGACACATTCAAGGTGTCTGCCACATCAACAGTGGATCTGGTCTTCAGCCTCTTGATAATCAACACTTTAGTCTCCGGGTGAATCTTAGGCATGTTTGCAGAGGTCTAGTGACAGTTGATGTGAAGGTCTAGTGTACTGGGGTTCTTTTTATACACACCTGAGACCTAATTGATCCATTATTAGTCACAGGTGAAGCTCATATGACAAGGCGACAACACTTATGTCTTGGCAAAAATTTACTCAATGGGCTTTACCAAGCTGTCAATATTAGAATACTTTTTGTCAGTTTCGTTTTGCACTGAAACATTATTACAAAAGCTGTTGGGATTAAAATTACCCATTTCTTGTAACAAAATCTTGATTATAAATATATTTTAGCGGCACATCAAATCAATTTGTACACAAGCGAAAATACTTTTGTCAGGGACTGTAGTTGCTTTGCCATACAAACCCACTCCTGTGGTTTGGGAGACAATACAAACTCACAAGTCTGCCAAGATGAGGAGGAAATCAGGCAAATTGAACCCAAAACGCCTTCCCACTGAGAATACTTGAATAGAGACTTGTTTCATCATTCCGGTCTTAGCTGGTCTATGTCCTTCTAATTAAGCACCCCCTGTATGATTTATCCTATATCCCTATTCCCTATGATGTTTACATTGAGTTAATTTAACACTCTGAGATGTTCCTTTACACGTTGCTGTCATATGTCTATCAACCTTTACTCTGGAGGGAAAGTTAGTCTGTACCTTCATGATGCCAGTGGGAGGGGCATTGAAGTGGCCATTGACACCTTCCCTCCATTACTGGTCTTTCTATCCCCTTCTTCCCTCCCCTATTTCCCATACAGGCTAGATCTAACTCTGCATAGGCTCTGCTACTGCTGAAGATTCATTAGCGTTATTTGGTTTCACTCGCTGTTCCAGACCGCCATGGCTGACATAAATTTTCTATCATATAATGTGCGAGGCATCAACACACCAGCAAAAGGAGTTCAGATTTTTATTTTATTTTATTTTTTTAAGCCCATTAATATCTGTCTGCTACAAGAAACACAGTTCGAATTAGATCATGTCCCTGATATAACAAGATATTTTTTCTACCAAAGGTACAATAGCTCTTTGCAGTTTGGGGCCTCGTGCAGAGTTAGCACAGGTTTTAGTAGGTACTACACACCTTTCTCACACATCACTGATGCAGAAGGCAGATATGTGTTTGTAAATGGCAAGGTGGCAAGCAAACTCATTACAATTGGGAACTTCTATGTACCTAATCAAAACCAAATGCAATGGCTCATAGCAGCTCTCTAACGCTTCTCTGAATATACTGAGGGCTTCACACTGCTGGGTGGAGACTTTAATGTGGTCTTTAACCCTACTGTAGATTCCTCCACTGGCCACTCCCCTATACCTTATAAACTGTTCAGTAAACTAAAACAAACACTACACTAGTTGCATTATAGAGATGTTTGGCGCTTATTCCACCCCATGTAAAGATACTATATTGATTATTCTCCCCCACATAGACATTTTATCTAATTTATTTTCAGATCACTCTTCCTTCTCTTTGAAAATTCAGTCATTGCCAAAACATTCCCCTACATGGCGTCTTAATGAAAATATTCTCATGCACCCTGCACACCAGAAACAATTGGCTCATAGACTGATTTCTTCACAATTAATGATACTGGAGATATCCCCATAACTTTGTTATGGGAATCCCATAAAGCTCATTTTAAAATAGAGTTTATTTCTCTAGCTTCATATGTTAAAAAGCAAAGGGACAGGCAGACCCATGATCTCCTGGACCACATTGCTAGTATTGAAAGACAGAGGGAAAAAAAACTCTTGTCCAGCCAATGGCGCCACCCTGCAATCTCTATAATCAGATCTCAAAAACACACTCAACCTGCAATCTGTCAGGGTTTACTTTTCTTCACAACACAAATACTATGCACGTCGGGACAAACTCACAAAATTCATGTTGGCGCAAGTAAAAGCTTTTTGAAAGCAAAATCATTCATCCCAGAAATTCACTCGCCACCTGACATTAAATATTACACCACCTTCGAATTTAGAAAATTCTATTTCCAACTATATAATCTAAACATTAACGACTCAACAGATGACTTAAAAGTCAAGGCAGATTTAATTAGGCAGTTCTTAGACTCTATTGCAATCCCATCCATTTCCCCCCAGCAGGCAGAGGACTTATGCAAACCCTTCACACCACAAGAGATCTTAAATTCCCTTAAATCTGCATCAAAAAATAAATGTTCAGACCCTGATGGTCTGACTTCTTTCTACTACTTAACATTTCAAGACACTTTACTACCCTATATGAATAAATTATTTAATGCAGCACTAGAAGGTACCCCTTTTCATTCACACTCACTAATGGCACACATCTCTATTTTGCCAATAGAAGGGCGAGACCCCACTATATGTTGTAATTATCACCCCATATCATTAGTGAACTCAGACCAAAACAAATTTTGTCAAGCTTTTAGCTAAACATCTAACTCCCTGACTTACTTGACCCAGATCAAGTGGGCTTTGTACCTCAAAGGGAAAGAAAAGAGAACACTTACAGAATGTTACAACTGATGTACCATGCCAAATCAACTAACATACCTGCAGTGCTGTTACATACTGATGCTGAGAAAGCATTTGACCAAGTTGATTGGTCTTTCATTAAACAAGCATTACTAAAATACCAAATTCTAGTCAAATTTATCTCAGCAATATTCTCCATATATAGTAAAACCGCAATATACATACAGTACAGACCAAAAGTTTGGACACACCTTCTCATTCAAAGAGTTTTCTTTATTTTCATGACTATGAAGGCATCAAAACTATGAATTAACACATGTGGAATTATATACATAGCAAACAAGTGTGAAACAACTGAAAATATGTCATATTCTAGGTTCTTCAAAGTAGCCACCTTTTGCTTTGTTTACTGCTTTGCACACTCTTGGCATTCTCTTGATGAGCTTCAAGAGGTAGTCCCCTGAAATGGTCTTCCAACAGTCTTGAAGGAGTTCCCAGAGATGCTTAGCACTTGTTGGCCCTTTTGCCTTCACTCTGCAGTCCAGCTCACCCCAAACCATCTCGATTGGGTTCAGGTCCGGTGACTGTGGAGGCCAGGTCATCTGGCGCAGCACCCCATCACTCTCCTTCATGGTCAAATAGCCCTTACTTTCAAAGTTTTCCCAATTTTTCGGCTGACTGACTGACCTTCATTTCTTAAAGTAATGATGGCCACTCTATTCAGTAGGACTATCAGCTGTGTATCCACCTGACTTCTCCTCAACGCAACTGATGGTCCCAACCCCATTTATAAGGCAAGAAATCCCACTTATTAAACCTGATAGGGCACACCTGTGAAGTGAAAACCATTTCAGGGGACTACCTCTTGAAGCTCATCAAGAAAATGCCAAGAGTGTGCAAAGCAGTAATCAAAGCAAAAGGTGGCTACTTTGAAGGACCTAGAATATGACATATTTTCAGTTGTTTCACACTTGTTTGTTATGTATATAATTCCATATGTGTTAATTCATAGTTTTGATGCCTTCAGTGTGAATGTACAATTTTCATAGTCATGAAAATAAAGAAAACTCTTTGAATGAGAAGGTGTGTCCAAACTTTTGGTCTGTACTGTAGGTACTATACATCTTATTTAATAAAAATACATAATTGATAAAAAAAATCATAAAATTAAAAATCACAAATACATCAATTAATCTCACTCTAGGTGGAATTCTAGTTAGGTTCTCTATATGTATAGAGACATGTTTGCATAGGTAGAAATCCCGGTGGCAGGTGCCATGTAATCAATCGATGTATATAGGACTTCTGGTCTTTGTACGGAGGGACACAATTCCTACGTAGTCCCAAGCTTTCAGAGTCAATAGGGTTCACCCGTTTATAGAAAATGTAATGTACACATTTAGTACTCATGATACGTTGCGCTGATCAAAAAACCTTTTCGCGTGTAGAGGTTCTTTCAGTGGCGTCCCACAGCTCCACCACGCTCCAACAGTGTTGGTTTCGATTTGCAGCGTCTTTCGGGATCTCGTCCCAATTCTCGTGAGACTTGGTCCGTCTGTAAGCTTCGTAGGTAAAGCAATATTTTGCTTCTTGACAGTGAAGTTTAGTACATGGCCATGTATATTGTGTAGTTGATTAACGCACAGGTATTCCTCGCAGATGCGTTTTGAGATAGCTTATCTCTTCCTCAGTGGGTCACCTGTGGTCCCAAACATCTCAACTTTTGTACTCTCTTAATTCGTACTTAATTGTTCACATCTGGTTTAACATGTGTTGGTGATTATATTTGGTAGTTAGGGATTTGCGGAGTATCCGATTTTTTATTCTTCATAGTTTCCAATATTATGCAAAACATGTTTTATATAGAGAGAAGGTTATATGACACATACATTAAATACAAAAAATGTGGGTTGTTTCCAATGGATATAATATACAGTTTCTTATTCAAACAGTTGAACAACAGTGCGTTATTATCGCGTTATTCACGTTTCTCAATTTTATCCTTCACTTATTTCTGGGCTGATATTCTTGCAGTCTACCAGCACTATATTCACACTTCTCGATTTTATCTTTCCCTTATTTTTGGACTGATGTCTTTACAGTCTAACATCACTATACAGCTATATAGATGGACATGTAGTTCTTCTGTTGTTATGTTTTAACATATGAGTATTTCGTCCCCTTGTGTATTTCCAGTGGAGATCTTTCAAGAGATGTGCAATTCTTCTAATATCTTATGGTTTAGATTTAAGTGCGTTTTTCATGCGTTTTCTCATTGTAACTGAGTTTTTTGTAGTATATGTGGTTGGAAATATAATTTTCAACCACAAATACAGAAGGGAAAGACAAATGAAGGAGAACTTAGAGTAATCCTACCATATAGTGCACAAGCCATACAAGTACGCCATATCATCAATCAACATTGGCATTTTTTATTGAGGGATAAGATTATTGGCCCCATGCTTCATACTTCACCCCTTATTACATTCACCAAGGTACCCAGCTTAGGATTGAAGATTGCACCTTCCATTAGAAACCACACAAAGAAGGATGGTACCACACTCCAAAAATGGTTGAATATGAACGGCTTCTATAGGTGTGGGAAATGTTTGGGATGTAGGAATACAACATTCCCGAAAAAAAAACCACTAGAGTCCAATCTACTCAGAATGATTTTGCTCTAGACATCAAGGGTTGTCTCACATGTGACTCCTCCAGTGTCGTCTACCTTATCCAGTGCCCCTGCCGGATACAGTATATCGGCAGAACTAAGAGACCCCTGAAAGTAAGGATTACAGAACATCTGAACAACATAAAGAAGGGTTTTGAAAACCATTCTCTATCTAAGCATTTTAAGGTCTCACATAATTCAGCGGTGTCTCTTTTGTGGCCCTGAAGAGGGTAGACGTACACTGGAGAGGGGGCAATCATATCATGAGAATGTCTCGAGCCGAGTCTAGGAGAATCTATGACTTTGCAGTCTTCTCCCAGCAGGTCTGAATTCAGACCTAGAGATTTTTGGGTTCAACTGCATCGCTGGTTTAACACAAATCTCACTGTAGACACTTTATTTATACACAATTACTGATACTGCTTAATCCCTTATGTTAGTAACCCACAATGGGTCTAAAAACATCACTATACTAGTGATACTGTCTCACACAAATAGGGAAGAAGTTTTCAAACACAGCGCACTTAAATCTAAACCATAAGATATTAGAAGAATTGCACTATCTCTTGAAAGATCTCCACTGGAAATGTATCATATGCCCTTCTCTCTATATGAGACATGTTTTGCATAATATTGGAAACTATGAAGAATAAAAAATCGGATACTCCGCAAATCCCTAACTACCGAATATAATCACCAACACATGTTAAACCCG
Source organism: Bufo bufo (assembly GCF_905171765.1). Lineage (NCBI taxonomy): Eukaryota > Metazoa > Chordata > Amphibia > Anura > Bufonidae > Bufo > Bufo bufo. Next base: position 367,164,071 of record NC_053390.1, on the reverse strand, counting down.
ATGTGAACAATTAAGTACGAATGAAGAGAGTACAAAAGTTGAGACGTTTGAGACCACAGGTGACCCACTGAGGAAGAGATAAGCTATCTCGAAACGCGTCTGCGAGGAATACCTGTGCGTTAATCAACTACACAATATACATGGCCATGTACTAAACTTCACCGTCAAGAAGCAAAATATTGCTTTACCTATGAAGCTTAAAGACGGACCAAGTCTAACGAGAATTGGGACGAGATCCCGAAAGACGCTGCAAATCGAAACCAACACTGTTGGAGCGTGGTGGAGCTGTGGGACGCCACTGAAAGAACCTCTACACGCAAAAAGGTTTTTTGATCAGCGCAACATTTCGTGAGTACTAAATGTGTACATTACATTTTCTATAAACGGGTGAACCCTATTGAATCTGAAAGCTTGGGACTACGTAGGAATTGTGTCCCTCCGTACACCAGAAGTCCTATATATATGGATTGATTACATGGCACCTGCCACCGGGATTTCTACCTATGCAAACATGTCTCTATACATATAGAGAACCTAAGTAGAATTCCACCTAGAGTGAGATTAATTGATGTATTTTAGATTATTAATTTTATGAGTTTTTTAATTTTATGATTTTATTTATCAATTATGTATTTTTTATTAAATAAGATGTATAGTACCTAGGTACAGTGCTGCCCATAATTATTCATACCCCAGGCAAATTTTGACTTAAAGTTACTTTTATTCAACCAGCAAGTAATTTTTTGACAGGAAATGACATAGGTGTCTCCCAAAATATAATAAGACGATGTACAAGAGGCATTATTGTGGGGGAAAAAAATTCTCAGCTTATATTTACATTTCCGCACTGTGGAAAATCTCAGGAGGATAGTTAGAGAGGTGAAAAAGAATCCAAGGATCACCAAGGATCACCACCAAGGCCATCCTGGTGAATCTGGGTTCTGCTGGTGGCAATGTCTCAAGGCAGACAATCCAACGGACACTGCACAATGCAGACTAAGGAGGACGCCACTTCTCCAGATAAGGCACACAAAAGCTTGCTTGCCCTTTGCAAAAGCTCATTTAGACAAAGAAGAAGACTTCTGGTCTTCTGTGTTATGGTCAGATCAAACTAAAATGTAATTGTTTGGTCACAATGATGTTTCCTTCATTTGGCGTAAAAAAGGAGAAGCCTTCAACCCAAAGAACAGCATCCCACTGTCAAACATGGTGGTGGGAACCTAATGCTTTGGGGGCACCATGAAAAAAAAACAATACATGAGGATTCTCAATGACAACATCAAGCAGTCTGCAGAGAAACTTGGCCTTGGGCACCAGTGGACATTTCAGCATGACAATGACCCAAAACACACAGCAAAAGTGGTGAAGAAATGGTTAGCAGACAACAACATTAACAAGGGGTGTTTCTTTCAACCTGAGCACCAGTCGTGGTTATCCACAGTGAGCCATCTGTATACCATATTTAATATTCTCCATATACTCCGACCCTTCTGCACAAGTAGCGGTTAATGCCAATTATGGTATATTACTCAGGAGAGAATAAACAAGATAGACAATTCATACTCTGTTAAATGCTGGAAATGCAGCCTAGCTAATGGGTCATACTTCCACGTGTGGTGGTACTTCGCCTAAGTAACACCTTTTTGCTCAGAACTAGAGTTGAGCGAACACCTGGATGTTCGGGTTCGAGAAGTGCGGCCAAACTTCCCAGAAATGTTCGGGTTCGGGATCCCAACCCGACCCGAACTTCTTCCCGAACCCGAACCCCATTGAAGTCAATGGGGACCCGAACTTTTCGGCACTAAAAAGGCTGTAAAACAGCCCAGGAAAGGGCTAGAGGGCTGGAAAAGGCAGCAAAATGTAGTTAAATCCCCTGCAAACAAATGTGGATAGGGACATGAATTAAAATAAAAATAAAATAAATAAAAATTAACCAATATCAATTGGAGAGAGGTCCCATAGTAGAGAATCAGGCTTCATGTCAGCAGAGAATCAGTCTTCATGTCATAGCAGAGAATCAGGCTTCACGTCAGCCAAAACTGGAACAGTCCATTGTCATATATTTAGGCCCCGGCACCCAGACAGAAGAGAAAGGTCCCATAACAGAGATTCAGGCTTCATGTCAGCAGAGAATCAGTCTTCATGTCATAGCAGAGAATCAGGCTTCACGTCAGCCAAAACTGGAACAGTCCATTGTCCTATATTTAGGCCCCGGCACCCAGACAGAGGAGAGAGGTCCCATAGCAGAGATTCAGGCTTCATGTCATAGCAGAGAATCATGCTTCACGTCACCCAAAACTGGAACAGTCCATTGTCAGATATTTAGGCCCTGGCACCCAGACAAAGGAGAGAGGTCCCATAGCAGAGATTCAGGCTTCATGTCATAGCAGAGAATCAGGCTTCACGTCACCCAACACTGGAACAGGCCACTGTCAGATATTTTTAGACCCCGACACCCAGACAGAGGAGAGGTTCATTCAACTTTGGGTTGCCCCGCAATATAATGGTAAAATGAAAATAAAAATAGGATTGAATGAGGAAGTGCCCTGGAGTACAATAATATATGGTTAAGGGGAGGTAGTTAATGTCTAATCTGCACAAGGGATGGACAGGTCCTGTGGGATCCATGCCTGGTTCATTTTTATGAACGTCAGCTTGTCCATATTGGCTGTAGACAGGCGGCTGCGTTTGTCTGTAATGACGCCCCCTGCCGTGCTGAATACGAGTTCAGACAAAACGCTGGCCGCCGGGCAGGCCAGCACCTCCAAGGCATAAAAGGCTAGCTCTGGCCACGTGGACAATTTGGAGACCCAGAAGTTGAATGGGGCCGAACCATCAGTCAGTACGTGGAGGGGTGTGCACACGTACTGTTCCACCATGTTAGTAAAATGTTGCCTCCTGCTAACACGTTCCGTATCAGGTGGTGGTGCAGTTAGCTGTGGCGTGTTGACAAAACTTTTCCACATCTCTGCCATGCTAACCCTGCCCTCAGAGGAGCTGGCCGTGACACAGCTGCGTTGGCGACCTCTTGCTCCTCCTCTGCCTTCGCCTTGGGCTTCCACTTGTTCCCCTGTGACATTTGGGAATGCTCTCAGTAGCGCGTCTACCTATGTGCGCTTGTACTCGCGCATCTTCCTATCACGCTCCAGTGTAGGAAGTAAGGTGGGCACATTGTCTTTGTACCGGGGATCCAGCAGGGTGGCAACCCAGTAGTCCGCACACGTTAAAATGTGGGCAACTCTGCTGTCATTGCGCAGGCACTGCAGCATGTAGTCGCTCATGTGTGCCAGGCCTCTTAGAGGTAAGGACAAGGTGTCCTCTGTGGGAGGCGTATCGTCATTGTCCTGTGTTTCCCCCCAGCCACGCACCAGTGATGGGCCCGAGCTGCGTTGGGTGCCACCCCGCTGTGAACATGCTTCATCCTCATCCTCCTCCACCTCCTCCTCATCCTTGTCCTCCTCGTCCTCCAGTAGTGGGCCCTGGCTGGCCACATTTGTACCTGGCCTCTGCTGTTGCAAAAAACCTCCCTCTGAGTCACTTCTAAGAGACTGGCCTGAAAGTGCTAAAAATGACCCCTCTTCCTCCTCCTCCTCCTCCTGGGCCACCTCCTCTTCCATCATCGCCCTAAGTGTTTTCTCAAGGAGACATAGAAGTGGTATTGTAACGCTGATAACGGCGTCATCGCCACTGGCCATGTTGGTGGACTACTCGAAACAGCACAACAGGGCACACAGGTCTCGCATGGAGGCCCAGTCATTGGTGGTGAAGTGGTGCTGTTCCGCAGTGCGACTGACCCGTGCGCGCTGCAGCTAAAACTCCACTATGGCCTGCTGCTGCTCGCACAGTCTGTCCAGCATGTGCAAGGTGGAGTTCCACCTAGTGGGCACGTCGCATATGAGGCCATGAGCGGGAAGGCCGAAGTTACGCTGTAGCGCAGACAGGTGAGCAGCGGCAGGATGTGAACGCTGGAAGCGCGCACAGACGGCCCGCACTTTATGCAGCAGCTCTGACATGTCGGGGTAGTTGTGAATGAACTTCTGCACCACTAAATTCAGCACATGCGCCAGGCAAGGGATGTGCGTCAAACCGGCTGGTCCCAGAGCTGCAGCGAGATTTCGCCCATTATCGCACACCACCAGCCCAGGCTTCAGGCTCACCGGCAGCAACCACTCGTCGGTCTGTTGTTCTATACCCCGCCACAACTCGAGGAGGAGGCAACAGGAGGCAAAGAGTGTTGCCCTGCGATCCTTGGCGGCGGAAGGACGTGCGCCAAACAGCTCTTCGCCTGGGGCCCAGCCGCCACTACATTTACCCAGTGTGCAGTTAGGGAGATATAGCGTCCCTGGCCGTGCTTACTGGTCCACGTATCTGTGGCTAGGTGGACCTTGCCACAGATGGCGTTGCGCAGTGCACACTTGATTTTATCGGATACTTGGTTGTGTATGGAAGGCATGGCTCTCTTGGAGAAGTAGTGGCGGCTGGGAACAACATACTGTGGGACAGCAAGCGACATGAGCTGTTTGAAGCTGTCTGTGTCCACCAGCCTGAATGACAGCATTTCATAGGCCAGTAGTTTAGAAATGCTGGCATTCAGGGCCAGGGATCGAGGGTGGCTAGGTGGGAATTTACGCTTTCTCTCAAATGTTTGTGAGATGGAGAGCTCAACGCTGCCGTGTGACATGGTTGAGATGCTTGGGGATGGAGGTGGTGGTGGTGTTGGTGGTACATCCTCTGTTTGCTGGGCGGCAGGTGCCAACGTTCCTCCAGAGGCGGAGGAAGAGGCCGAGGCGGCAGCAGCAATAGAGGTAGCAGGGGGAGCCTAAGTGAGTTCCTTGTTTTTAAGGTGTTTACTCCACTGCAGTTCATGCTTTGCATGCAGGTGCCTGGTCATGCAGGTTGTGCTAAGGTTCAGAACGTTAATGCCTCGCTTCAGGCTCTGATGGCACAGCGTGCAAACCACTCGGGTCTTGTCGTCAGCACATTGTTTGAAGAACTGCCATGTCAGGGAACTCCTTGAAGCTGCCTTTGGGGTGCTGGGTCCCAGATGGCGGTGGCCAATAGCAGACGGACTCTCTTGGCGGCGGGTGTTCTGCTTTTCCCCTCTGCTCCCTCTTTTGTCAATGGCACGACCTTCATTCCATGTGGGGTCTAGGATCTCATCGTCCCCTGCATCGTCTTCCACCCAGTCTTCCTCCCTGACCTCCTGTTCAGTTTGCACACTCCCTGGACTTTGTGTGGCTGTCATGGCCCATGAACAGGTAGGAACTAGTGATAGGGACCACTCAAATGAGACGACCTTGACGCGGTGAGTGGCTTATTACGCTTTGGCCAAAATGTACACCAATGTCTCATCCAGCATGGAGGCAGGGCAGAGTGCTGGATGTAGTGTGCGATCACATTTGTATTTTCCGTTTGTATATGTATTTCGCCATAGTGATATGCACCTACATACGGGTTGTGCTGACCAAATCCCCCACATTTTTTCTTTGTAGCATTTATTGGAGGCGTGGCGAACTCCTTTGAGTCATGCACACCTGACCAGTCAATCTGTCCTGGAGGCTGGTTTTAAAGTCAGTATAAAACTGAGTCTGCTTATATAGAACCTACCAGTAGCCATTTGGCTCCAGGAGAAGTATATGGTGGGCTCAGCATGCATGTTGGTACTTGCATCCCTGGATCCGATGAAAGCTGTATTGGCACCGGACGGGGTTAAAAGCAGAGTGTGCTTGGCTTGCATGCTGACCTGCATTCCCTGGACTTTGTGTGGCTGTCATGGCCCATGAACAGGTAGGAACTAGTGATAGGGACCACTCAAATGAGACGACCTTGACGCGGTGAGTGGCTTATTACGCTTTGGCCAAAATGTACACCAATGTCTCATCCAGCATGGAGGCAGGGCAGAGTGCTGGATGTAGTGTGCGATCACATTTGTATTTTCCGTTTGTATATGTATTTCGCCATAGTGATATGCACCTACATATGGGTTGTGCTGACCCAATCCCCCACATTTTTTATTTCTACACTGCAGAAAGACGCAGCAGTTAGCACCTGTGTTTCGTCATCATCAGAGACGTGCTGAGGTGGTATTCCCATGTCCTCATCATTAGGAAACATAAGTGGTTGTGTGTTAGTGCATTCCATCTCTTCCACCCCTGGGGAAGGGCTAGGTGGATGCCCTTGGGAAACCCTGCCAGCAGAGTCTTTAAACAGCATAAGAGACTGCTGCATAACTTGAGGCTCAGACAGTTTCCCTGATATGCATGGGGGTGATGTGACAGACTGATGGGCTTGGTTTTTATGCACCATCTGTGCGCTTTCTGCAGAAGACTGAGTGGGAGATAATGTGAACGTGCTGGATCCACTGTCGGCCACCCAATTGACTAATGCCTGTACCTGCTCAGGCCTTACCATCCTTAGAATGGCATTGGGCCCCACCAAATATCGCTGTAAATTCTGCTGGCTACTGGGACCTGAGGTAGTTGGTTCACTAGGACGTGTGGCAGAATGGCCACGTCCTCACCCAGCACCAGAGGGTCCACTAACACCACCACGACCATGTCCGCGTCCCTTATTAGATGTTTTCCTCATTGTTACCTTTCACCACAATAAGAAAAAAATTATTTGGCCCAATGTATTGAATTCAAATTCAGGCCTTTTTTTACAGGCACCTAACACTATCTGGCTATCTATTTAGGTACCGTATTACACTAATACAGGCACAACAGTAATGACAGATTTAGCTGAATATAAATTGTAGGCCTATTATTTAGGCGCTGGGTGACAGGTATACGTTTACGGACAGAATTAGACATGGAAATGCACGGTAGCGTGTGAAGTTATGGAGAATGACCTTATCCGCACCTTCAATCTAATATACCCTTTTATGGATAGATTTAAAGTAGGCCTGATACAGCAGAAACCACTGATTTAGAGAATTGCTAAGTTGGGAATTGTATTTCAACCCAGAAGAAAAACTGTGCTTTGGCGGACACTAAATGAATTGACCAGCCTCAGCAATAAACACAGATTTAGCTGAATATAAATTTTAGGCCTATTATTTAGGCGCTGGGTGACAGGTATACGTTTACAGACAGAATTAAACTTGGAAATGCACGGTAGCGTGTGAAGTTATTGAGGATGACACTATCCGCACCTTAAATCTAATATACCCTTTTATGGATCGATTTAAACTTGGCCTGATATAGCAGAAAAAAATTATGTAGGGAATTGCTAAGTTGGGAATGGTATTCAACCCAGAACAAAAACTGTGCTTTGGCGGACACTAAATGAATTGACCAGCCTCAGCAATAAACACAGATTTAGCTGAATATAAATTTTAGGCCTATTATTTAGGCGCTGGGTGACAGGTATACGTTTACAGACAGAATTAAACTTGGAAATGCACGGTAGCGTGTGAAGTTATTGAGGATGACACTATCCGCACCTTAAATCTAATATACCCTTTTATGGATCGATTTAAACTTGGCCTGATACAGCAGAAAAAAATTATTTAGGGAATTGCTAAGTTGGGAATTGTATTCAACCCAGAACAAAAACTGTGCTTCGGCAGACAGCAGACAGTATTACAATTGGCTAGCCACAGCTGAAACACCAGATTTAGGGTACTGCTATTTTGGCAATTGTATTTTACCCCTCAATAAAATAGCAAGCACAGCCAAGCCCCTGATGTAGGATATAGCAAAAAAATAACCACACTATTGATGGTTAAATGGACTTGGTGGCAGCTTGTGCTGGCGCACCACAAGACACAAAATGGCCGCCGATCACCCAAGAAAAAAGTGACATAAAAACGCTCTGGGCAGCCTAAAAACAGTGAGCAATTAAATAGCAGCAGTTCAATGATCCACAGCTGTAGATCGATCACTGAATTAAGTGTTTTTGCAGAGTTAATCACTGTCTAATCTGGCCCTAACAGCAGCTGCAACCTCTCCCTACACTGATCAGAGCAGAGTGACGTGCGGCGCTACGTGACTCCAGCCTAAATAGAGGCTGGGTCACATGCTGCACTGGCCAATCACAGCCATGCCAATAGTAGGCATGGCTGTGATGGCCTCTTGGGGCAAGTAGTATGACGCTTGTTGATTGGCTGCTTTGCAGCCTTTCAAAAGGCGCCAAGAAAGCGCCGAACACCGAACCCAGACTTTTACGAAAATGTTCGGGTCCGTGTCACGGACACCCCAAAATTCGCTCATCCCTACTCAGAACTTACTTACCCTATTTTTAAAACATGCAACACTTCCCTGAGATGCTCGCCAGAGATTTTTCTACTGCTCCTTCTGCCTGAACACCAGTGAAAGCTCTTCTAGTGACAAATGTAAACTATCCAATAGTACTCTTGAAACATCTTCATGCAGTACAACAGCCTTATATTATCAATTTGAGCACAAATATCTACTCATTTTCTCTGCCCCTCCTTCCCTTTTTCCCTCCCTGCTTCTTCTACTACTTTAATTCCCCTCCTAGTTAAATTTTCCATTGCTTTAAAAACTGAAATGACTGATAATTGATAATTGTCAAATAACATTACAGATGGACTCATTACTCTATAACCAAGATACTATGCCTCGTGCTTATGTAACTATGATTTATTGTATGATATAATACATAGGGGGATACCTGCTAGAAATCCTGTAAACATACATGGTTTATATAGAGAAAAATCTTCTTGCATGACCACTTTTCCTTGATGTATATGGATATTCTATATGGCTTACCTATCTGTGTTACTGTTTTTCTTTTCCAATAAAAAGAGATTTTGAAAAGAACAGAATCAGAGTAAAAAATGAGTTTTGTTTGGCTGTTAACCCTTGTGTTACAGGGAAAATGGATTAAAATGCAAAATCTGCAAAAAAATAAAAATAAAGTGAAGTTTAGTGAAGTTTAGAAATTTCAACAATCCTTTTTATTTAATTCTTGTGGAGCACCTAAAGGGTGTAGTTTCTAAAATGGGGTCATTTATCAGTGGATTCTACTATGCAAGCCCCATAAAGTGACTTCATAACTGAACTGGTCATTTTAAAAAGTGGGTTTTGGAAAATTCTTCTAAATTTCTTCTAAGAATCTAAGCCTCTTAAAGTTCTAAAAAAATTAAAAATACTTTACAGAATGATGCCAACATAAAGTGCACATATGGGAAAAGTAAAGTAATAACTCTTTGTGAGGTATTACTTTCTGTCTTATAATCAAAGAAATTAACATTTTGAAAATTGCTATTTTTTTTTAATAAATAAAGATAAAAGATATTGACTCAAATTTATCACTAACATGAAGTACATTGAGTCTTGAGAAAAAAATACCAGAATGGCTTGGATAACTAAAAACATTCCAGAATTATTATCCTAAAAAATGACATATAATTGCGTGGGATTTAGGGTGAAAAGTGGCTTGGTACAGAAGGGGTTAAACAGTCAGACATTTTATTATAATTCGTCATATAATCCAGTTTAAGAAATGTATATGGGGGATGGAGAAAGAGGAGAAGAGTTATCACTAAAAGATCATAGTGTGCATTCTTATTTTGATTTGAATATGTACAATGCATTGATAAAAAATTATAAAAGCCAATAATAATACAGTTAAGGGACATAGAAATGACAGACAAATACAACTGATACAAACTCATATCTTAGAGTGCTCCATAAGAGTAAAGGTGTATAATTAGAAGATACAATAGGGTTCTCTATTTAAAAGCCTCCTAAAATAATTTCTGGTACTTTCAGGAATTTTAGATGAATAGGATCACTATTACGTGCTAATGAGAAATGTCATGACAGACTGTTCAATTTAGAATTATTAATTTTGGAAGAAAGTGTATTCAATCTGACTCACATGGACTTGAATGAACAACCCAGGTACTGTAATCGACAATGGGACTTTAACAAATAGATCACAAAAGATGATGTACTCTTCAACTGACCCTTAATATCAAAAATCTCTCCAGTACTATTAGATATGAAATTACTTGTAGCTAGAAAGTTCTTCAAAGTTTTACCCTTCCTAAGGCCTCTTTCACACTACAGTATGTCCATTTCAGTGTTTTGCGTTCCGTTTTTCACGGATCCGTTGTCCCGTTTTTGGGTTCCGTTGTGTCTCCGTTTCTGTTCCGTTTTTCCGTTCCGTTTTTCCGTATGCCATATACAGTATACAGTAATTACATAGAGAAAATTGGGCGGGGCATAACATTTTCAATAGATGGTTCAGCAATAAACGGAACGGAAACGGAAGACATACGGATGCATTTCTGTATGTGTTCAGTTTTTTTTGCGGACCCATTGACTTGCATTGAGCCACGGACCGTGATTTGCGGACAAACATAGGACATGTTCTATCTTTTCACGGCACGGAAAAACGGAAATACGGAAACGGAATGCATACGGAACACATTCCGTTTTTTTGCGGACCCATTGAAATGAATGGTTCCGTATACGGACCGTATACGGACCGCAAAAAACGGACCGCAAAACGGAAAAAAAAAACGGTAGTGTGAAAGAGGCCTAAATGTGATATTCTTTTATTCTGGGACTAAATTCCTTCAAATTGGTTCATTTGAAACAGTGTTCCAGTGTTTGATAAAAATAGTTCTAATAGAGATGTGAGTCATATTAAATGTGGTTACATAATTATTTATACTATGGATTCATCGTTGCCTTTATCTGTTAAAGGTTTTTGTGTTTTACCAACTGGCACTCTGCTTGCGATATGCTTCTGAACTATTGTTTTAGAGTACTTTTATATGAAAACATTCTTGTAAAGTTTTGGAATGCTCCTTAAGATCTACCACTGCTCCGGTTATCATTGCCATGCTCTGTTTACCCAGCTGCATCTGTGATTTCACATCAACATGGGCCTCTTGGCTACTTCTTTAATTAGTGCTCTTCTTGACTGGGCTGTCAGTTTAGGTGGACAGACATGTCTTAAAGGGTTTGCAGTTGTGCCATACTCCTACCATTTTTGGATGATGGCTTGAGCAGTGAGATGTTCAGAGTTTGGGATATATTTTTTTATAAACTAATGTTGCTTAAAGGGAACCTGTCACCAGTATTTTGTGTATAGAGCTGAGGACATGGGTTGCTAGATGGCCGCTAGCACATCCGCAATACCCAGTCCCCATAGCTCTGTGTGATTTTATTGTGTAAAAAAACTGATTTGATACATATGCAAATTAACCTGAGGTGAATCCTGTCCCTGACTCATCTCAGTGACAGGACTTATCTCAGGTTAATTTGCATATGTATAAAATCGTTTTTTTTTACACAATGAAAGCACATGGGGACTGGGTAATGTGGATGTGCTAGCGGCCATCTAGCAACCCATGTCCTCAGCTCTATACCCAAAATCCCTGTGACAGGTTCCCTTTAACACTCTCTGCAACTTTATCCCTGACATGTCTGGTGTGTTCCGTTTTTATGATGCTGTTTGCTTGCTAATGTTCTCTAACAAACCTCTGAGGCCTGTAGTTATACTGCGAATACATTACACATAGGTAGCTTCTATTTAGTTGACTTTCGAAGGCAATTGGTCACACTGGATTTAATTTAGAATACAAATGCACGCCAGACTTTTCAGATTTTAACTTTAAAAAAACTTTTGAAAATGCTGTATTATTTTCTTTTCAGTTCACACAAACTTGCTATTTTGTATTGGTCCATCACATAAAATCCCAGTAAAATACATTGAAGTTTGTGGGTGTACCGTAAAAAAATGTGGAAAAGGACATTCACATTAAGATTGCCTTTGCTATTCAGTTTCTGATTCAGATTTTTACATAGATAACTTACTGTAGATGGACATATGAACAACTTAAAGTTACCCAAAATATAATTAGTTACAAATGTAGCTTAATGTGATCAATAGCAAAAATTATTCACTCCACTGAGCAATGCCATCTGTTGACTCAATTTTCAATAAACCTACTTCACCTAGATTTTTGTCCTATTAAAATATTTAGATCATAACAGTATGCTCATGCTACTGTTAGCCCAAAGATAGACAAATACCTAAATAAAAATAAAATAGATCTTAGCAAAAAGTAAATTGTTTATGAAATTGGTAGATGGTAGAGTTAAGCGGACCCCTGGATGTTCGGGTTCGACGGGTTTGGCGAACTTCGGAAAAAAGTTAGAGTTCGGGACCCGAACTTGACCCCGAACCCCATTGAAGTCAATGGGGACCCGAACTTTGGAGCACTAAAATGGCTGTAAAAATGTCATGGAAAGGGCTAGAGGGCTGCAAATGTCATCAAAATGTGGTTAAAAGCATGGCAAGGGCTCTGCAAACAAATGGGGATAGGGAAATGACTTAAAATAACATAAAATACGTAAAAATAAAAAATTATAATCTTGATCTAGGAGGACCAGGTCCATATGGAGTAGGAGGTTGAGGAGTCGGTGGATGTGGCGGTGTAGGTGCAAGTGGCGGTGGAGGAGGAGGAAGCCTACACTGCTTTTTGATTTAAAATTTATTTAAAAATTTTTAAATTAGGGTACACTGCAAAACATTGGGAAATTTAACCCTCCAGTAGTGCTAAACACACGTTTAGACAATACACCGGCTGCAGGGCAGGCCAGCACCTCCAAGGCGTAAAGGGCAAGCTCAGGCCATGTGCCTAATTTGGAGACCCAGAAGTTGCAGGGGCTGACCCCTGTCAGTTAGTTTGTGTAGGCGTGTGAATACTTACTGCCCCACCATGTCGCACGTCCCCGTGATGTTCACGATCCAATTTGATATCTGCTCTATCAACTTTCGATGTTCTTTCATGCGCCTACCATGGTGATCACGGGTGGCGGGGAATCAGGGTTCCAGGCCAGAGAGGGAGCGTGAGAAAAAGAGACCAAATTTAAGGGAGATAGATTTATTTTAAAAATTTGGGATCGAAAAGAAATGTGGGAAAAGCTATTGAGGCGCAAATGTGGGACAAATTACAGAAGCCCAAATGTGGGCCAAAAGGGTCAAGCAGAATTGTGGGAAAAGCTATTGAGGCGCAGATGTAGGCTAAAAGAGTATAGCGGAAATGTGGGACAAAATATTGAAGCTTAAATGTGGTACAATTTGTTTAAGTTTAAGCATTGAATCAAAGGAGGTGGCGCGCATCAATTAAAGAAGCATTTCAGAAATTTTATTCCCTGTCACCTATGCAGAGCAGGGGTTTATTCACATTTAAAATTGTATAATGTCAACCCAAGAATGTAACAGAAAAATTACAGAAATTAATTAACCTGTCTACTTGGTAGAGCAGGGGTCTATGACAGAAAACAATTGTTTATTGTTACCCGAAAATGTAATAGAATAATTATTGAAATTTATTAAGCTGTTAACTAGGTAGAGGAGGGGTATATTACACCCAAATATTTGTGAATTTGACCATAAAATGTAACTGACAAATGTTTTTTTTTTTTACCGGTCGAATAGGTATAACAGTGGTACATCACACCAAAGAATTGCTGAATTTCACCAGAAAATATAACTGACAATTATTTTTTCTTGTTAACCGGACAACTAGGTATAGCAGTGGTACTATACACCCAAAAATTGGTTAATTTCACCCGACAATGTAACTGACAATTTATTTTATTTTTCAACTGGCCTACTAGGTATAGCAGTGGTACATCACACCCAAAAATTTGTGAATTTCACCATAAAATGTAACTGACAATTATTTTTTCTTGTTAACCGGACAACTCGGTATAGCAGTGGTACTATACACCCAAAAATTGGTTAATTTCACCCGACAATGTAACTGACAATTTATTTTATTTTTTAACCGGCCTACTAGGTATAGCAGTGGTACTTCACACCCAAAAATTGTTGAATTTCAACTGAAAATGTAACTGACAAATTAATTTTTTTTGTTAACCGGCCTTTTAGGTATAGCAGTGGTACTATACACCCAAAAATTGGTTAATTTCACCCGAAAATGTAAATGACAATTTATTTTTATTTTTTTACCGGCCTACTAGGTATAGCAGTGGTACTGTACACCCAAAAATTGGTTAATTTCACCCAAAAATGTAAATGACTATTTTTTTTTTTTACCGCCTACTAGGTATAGAAGTGGTACTATACAACCAAAAATTGGTGGATTTCACCCGAAAATGTTAATTACAATTTTATTTTTTATTTTAACCGGCCTACTAGGTATAGCAGTGGTACTATACACCCAAAAATTGGTTAATAGAATAATTATTGAAATTTATTAAGCTGTCAACTAGGTAGAGGAGGGTAAATTCAAGCATTATATACTGCTGTCATATTTAGTGATGTCCCAAACTATTCGCCGGTGAACAGTTCCCGGCGAACATAGCTTGTTTGCGTTCGCCGCGGCGGGCGAACATATGCAATGTTTGGTCCACCCCCTATACATCATCATTGAGCAAACTTTGACCCTGTACCTCACAGTCAGCAGACCCATCTAGCCAATCAGCATACCCTCCCTCCCAGACCCTCCCACCTCCTATCAAAAAGCAAGGACAGCATCCATCTTAGATTCATTCTGAAGCTGCAATGTCACAAATTTGACAAATAAATAAAACTAATACTTTATTATTTCAAAAAAAGGGGGGGAAGGGAAACAAACTACAACCTATATATAAAATTCTAGGTGACCACTCACTCATAATAATGAGGCGGTTAAGGATGGCATATGAAAACCGCTGTAAGCGGTACCGCTCAATATGAATAGGGTCACTAGAAAGTCCACTACTGGTGCGTTACTGAGAGGTGGCATCAACAGGCCATCTGGCCGTGATAAACTGATGCCTCCAAGGTGTGCGACGTGGTACGGACCGGGTGCTCTGCTCAACAAAACCAGCTTGGTGTGCCCTGGACTAATTTTAAATTGCTAATCCGTTGATAAACATCTGCCCATAGGAACCGGTCTACATAGAACCATCTGTTCAGTGGTGAACTAGATGTCTGAGTACCGGACCTACGAGCACGAATCAAAGGACACTGGACTAAAGCTGGGTGAGCAAGAGGACAACTTGATCGCGGCTGCTCACAAACTGCAGAGGGCTGGGGACCCACAGACCTCAACAGCAGTGTGAGCGCGATACAAGTCACAATAGAAAAACATAAGTTTGCCCCCACTCATCGCTCGACGCGTTTCGCCATGTGTGGCTCGTCAGGAGCATAAAAATGTGGGTTTAGGACAAACAGCAAACAAAGTTGCTAACCTCCGTAACAGAGGCTGCAGCTGTCAGCACGTGTTTGTACTCTATTAGAGTAAGGACTGCAATGAGGTTAATATAAATAAGGGCATGACCTTGCTTCATCTGATCGCCACCTCCCACTGTACTCCGTATACATCCTACTTTCCGCAGCCGTATCATCATAATAAAGAGCTCTTGCTAATGATGGCTGAGTCGCTATAGGTACCATCATAACTGGGACATAATGCTGAATTCTCCCTTATTCCTGCCGTTCTGTCTCTATGGTGGAATCAACAGCTTAAAGGGAATCTGTCACTAGCAATGTTAAAAAAAATTTTTTTCATGGATCCATGTTTAATAAAGTACCTTTTTTCCATCTGTGTTCTTCTTTTCCATGTCAGTCTTGTCCTTTCTTCTAAAAATCGATTCTTAGGATATGCAAATGACGCTGTAAGGAGCCCAGAGGGGCGTTTTTCTTTCTCCACGGTGCCCAGGAACGCCCCTCTGAAGTGCCATGCCCGCCTAAATATGAAAACTACTAACGCCTCCATGTTTAGCTGAATCGCCTCCCAGAGGCGCGGCTAAGTCCTCAACACCACCCCCCTCCTCAGCGCCGCGCTCTGCAAACACCCGATCCTCCTCTCGTCGGCGTCCCAAATCCGGTGCAGGCGCAGTGCCGGCAATTGCCTGCGCCTGCGCTCTGATAATACGGCTGAGGGCAACAGCTTCAACATCATCACTGGGCATGCGCCGAGCCCAGTGACGTGTTCGCTATTGCCTCAGCCAGCTGCAAGCTGAATAGGCTGTCCGTCCCCCTGTCCCGACGTAATCAAGAGGATTTCATTCTGTCTAGGTAGCGATTTGACAAATGTATTTATTGACTACCACTATACACCAACGTATGTTTATATTAGTACACTAGTTATAAAATCAATATAATATATGGCCATATGATTATATACACCCCCCCCACACACACACACACACCAATAAAACCCTCAACCATATATGATATAAATATAGCCCACATCTTTTTATATTATATATGGTTGAGGGTTGAAATAATGTGCTAAGACATGTGAACCCCCCCCCCCCACACACACACCAATAAAACCCTCAACCATATATGATATAAATAGAGCCCACATCTTTTTATATTATATATGGTTGCGTGTTGAAATAATGTGCTAAGACATATCAAACCCCCCCCAACCCCCCCCCAAAAATAAAAACATTGAACATTGTATAATAAAAATAGCCCCAACATCAACGGTCGCTGCATCAACTCCATGAGGTGCAACGCTCGCTGCATCAACTCCATGAGGTGCAACGGTCGCTGCATCTACTCCCAGAGGTGCAACGGTCGCTGCATCAACTCCATGAGGTGCAACACTCACTGCATCAACTCCATGAGGTGCAACACTCGCTGCATCAACTCCCAGAGGTGCAACGGTCGTTGCATCTCTTCCCAGAGGTGCAACGATCGCTGCATCTACTCCCAGATGTGCAACGGTCGCTGCATCTCCTCCATGAGGTGCAACGGTCGCTGCATTAACTCCATGAGGTGCAACGGTCGTTGCATCTCTTCCCAGAGGTGCAACGGTCGCTGCATCTACTCCCAGAGGTGCAACGGTCGCTGCATCAACTCCATGAGGTGCAACGCTCGCTGCATCAACTCCATGAGGTGCAACGGTCGTTGCATCTCTTCCCAGAGGTGCAACGGTCGCTGCATCAACTCCATGAGGTGCAACGGTCGCTGCATCTACTCCCAGAGGTGCAACGGTCGCTGCATCAACTCCATGAGGTGCAACACTCACTGCATCAACTCCATGAGGTGCAACACTCGCTGCATCAACTCCCAGAGGTGCAACGGTCGTTGCATCTCTTCCCAGAGGTGCAACGGTCGCTGCATCTACTCCCAGAGGTGCAACGGTCGCTGCATCTCCTCCATGAGGTGCAACGGTCGCTGCATCAACTCCATGAGGTGCAACGGTCGTTGCATCTCTTCCCAGAGGTGCAACGGTAGCTGCATCTACTCCCAGAGGTGCAACGGTCGCTGCATCAACTCCATGAGGTGCAACGCTCGCTGCATCAACTCCATGAGGTGCAACGGTCGTTGCATCTCTTCCCAGAGGTGCAACGGTTGCTGCATCAACTCCATGAGGTGCAACGGTCGCTGCATCTACTCCCAGAGGTGCAACGGTCGCTGCATCAACTCCATGAGGTGCAACACTCACTGCATCAACTCCATGAGGTGCAACACTCGCTGCATCAACTCCCAGAGGTGCAACGGTCGTTGCATCTCTTCCCAGAGGTGCAACGGTCGCTGCATCTACTCCCAGAGGTGCAACGGTCGCTGCATCTCCTCCATGAGGTGCAACGGTCGCTGCATCAACTCCATGAGGTGCAACGGTCGTTGCATCTCTTCCCAGAGGTGCAACAGTCGCTGCATCTACTCCCAGAGGTGCAACGGTCGCTGCATCAACTCCATGAGGTGCAACGCTCGCTGCATTTATGGCGTAAGGTTCACAGATCACTGCTTATATTCACAGATGTTCAAAGATCAACATTTATACTGAGATCTTTTTTATAATATTAAGATTTAATACATTTTTAATTCTGTTTTTTTTTTAAAAATATTATATGTAAAATAATTATTATGGATACCGTTGAAAGTTTTGAAGAATTGGAGGGGTTTAAGGAAAATAAAATTATTGAATCATCTCAGACTTCTGTGAGTATGCAATAAAATATTTTAATTACAGTACATATCAATTTTTCTTAAAAATAAGCAAGCTAACAATTTCTTTGATTTATTCTAACAGACTACAGATTCGGTGACCCTCAATGAAAATCTAGAAGAGGTTGATATTATTAGTAGTTGCAATGATTCCTCTTTTGATCTGGATTATCCTTACCATCTTCAGGCATGTTCTGTGGATGAGGAAATTGATAATCTACAGGTATTATCTATTTTTAATATTTTATAAAAATATCTTTTGATCATTACTTAATTAGTTAAACATGAATAAGAGAGTAACCTTTACAATGCTAACAATATTAATATTATTTTTTTTCACTAGGCTTATAACTATTTTCATTTGTATTTATAATATATTAAATTTGAAATTAAAAATTTTTGTATATTTTTTTATACAGAATCTGTTTGAAATTAAAATGTGTGAAAATTTAAATGAAGATGGAAGTGATATAGTAGATATGCAGGAAACAAGCGATTCTCCTACTAACAATCCGACATTGGATAATGAAGCCCAAGACATTCTACAAGACGATGATGAAAACCGAGAGGTACAAATAATATGTGTGTTATTTGAATTAGCAAAATTTTAGATAAAAATTATATTTTAATATTTTATAATTTTTAATTTATTTCTAATTTTATTAAAAAATTATAGTGATTGATAAAGCCAATCAGCCCCTACCATCCTTCAATAAACAATACCATAGTAGCAGCAAATTTATGCATAAATTTATTGTTTTTATTATGATTATGATTATGATTTTATTTAGACAATCAACCAGCGTTGATCTACAGAAATTTCAACATAACTTCCAATCATTATTCAAATACATAAGGTTAGGACATAGGGTAATTAGTAGAGCTAATTATTTTTAATATTTCTATCTAAAATTGTCAAGCTTGGGATGAAAATTTTAATTTATAAAGTTTCTATAAGCAAAGATCGCGTTTGGACTTAGCACAAGCCCTTTTGCCTATGATGGCATCAGACACATGGAAAGAACCGTGCATGTGCTAGCTCGCAGATTTTGAGTTAGCACACTATTAACAGTTTCTGCCGAAAGAAATATCATTTTCGAAAAAAATTGTTATTTTTTAAACAATATAACAGGAAGAAATTAATTTTGTATGTAATGAATGTGTTTTTTAATTAAAAAATATTATAAAATTGTTATTACAGATTTCAACACTTCTTTCGGAATTACGAGAAAAATACAGTAATCTATCAAATATTGAATGCTTTCCTGACAATCCTACAAGACGTGAAAATGAACGCTATATTGAGTTTGATATTGAGCCAGAGGATGATCGTGTCGGAAACACTAATTGGTGCACATGTTCGAGATGTCATGTTATGCCTACATATGTCGAGTCTATATGTTGCCATGAAATACCAAATGCAGAACCTTACATTACAGACAATACTTGTATCACACTTCATGAGTATTTTAATTTATATTGTCAAAGAGAAGACCTTATAAATATCAATCTTCGTGCCGTTGGTCAAGTTCGAACACCGCCCCCTGATAGAGATTTTAACAGGTTGACATCAATTTTAATTTACCTACTATTACTGAAGTTTAATTTTATTAGATTGGTGTATATCTTGATTTATTGCATTAGCAACGCCATTATAATATGGGTCTGATCATCTAGTCAAGCAAAGCATTATTTTATTTATTATTTCTGTTTGTTAAATTAAAGTTGTTTTCTCAATAGTGTATATTGCCCGTGTCCAAGGTGTGAACCTCAAAGGTCCTGAATTGCTGGGGATCTACCGTGTGCCAGCAGCGAGGAGATTGTGGCCGCATTCAGTTTAACTGATACTCGATAAATCTGTTAATCCAAAATACAGAGCGTGCTCTATTTTTTTTAGGGTTGTTTCAAACGACCGTGTGTCACCCGTGCCTGTGCTGTGGCCCCCAAATTGCGGTCCACAAGGCACGGGCACCGTTCCGTTGAAGTGCCACATGAAAGGTGTCTGGCCCTTCCGGTACGCAATTTGAGAACCACGGTTTGGGCATGGACATCAGATGACCTTGTGAATGAGCACTAACATTGAGATCTGGTTCTAAATCATATTATCTTTTCTTCTTTTTTAGGTTTACTAAAAAACTAAATTGTTTAACTGTTATGTTATTAAAAATATTTTTTTTTAAATAAATAATTAGATCTTAAGGAAAATCTAAACTTTTTTTATTATATGGTATGTTTTTGTTTTGTGTACTAGGCAAAGGCGTAAGACAGCATACCGGTTTTTCACCACTTGGGTGCATGGCTATCTCGGAGTTGGAAATAGGAAACCCATACCCTCTTGTGCAGTTTATCTAATACGGAGTACTTTTCCGGACCCTGAAGAACGTTACATGGGTTTTAAAGAAAGTTACGAGTACCCTGCTGAGTTTATGGCATTGGAATAAAAGAATTTAATATTATTTTTATATTGTTTTAAAAGTTGTACAATTTAGCTAAACTTTAATTAAAAGATAATATTAGTGGATAACGAATTAAGTTTATATCATTAAGGATTTTAATTTTTTATTCTTTGTTACATTAAAGGGATTGTCAATAAAAAAATTTTGGGATACACTATCTAGAGCATAGTTCAGCAATATCAGATTGTCGAGGGTCCGACTCCCCCCCCGATCAGCTGTAGCAGTGAGCATGAGCCGTCCACTGATTCTCTTCCTGTTCACCGCTGTAGGTCTATGGGACACAGCAGCATAGCCTGAAGAGTGAATGTAGACGGCTCGTGCGCCGTGTCCAAATAAAGGAGATCGGCGGTGGCTGTTGGACTCTCGCCAATCTGGTATTGATGACCTATCCTGTAGATAGGTCATGCACAAAAAAATGCATGGACAACCCCTTTAATAATACTAACATATTGATTGTATAATGGTTTACAGAAAAAAAATTTACACAGGCACTTTAATTTTGTTTTTAAATTGGCCAATTATTTATTTGACAACTACAAAAAATGTTATATTTTCCATTATTTATTTTACATATGTTAACCGATAGTTATCGATCTTAAAATAAAATAAAGATATTACACATCTAAGTCATTTTAAAGGCTAATAAAAAATAAATCGATATTCTAAACATTGTTTTTTTTATTTATTTTTTTGATATTTAATTATGGTGTTTAGATGACCTTTTTAGGGTTGATGTATAAGTAACAATGTTCATCAGGGATTTGAGGATCATACTTTTGCAATAGAATTTTCATCTGTGGTTTATGCTAAACAAACTCTTTATTGTTTAGTCAGCAAACTTTTTTTGTTATATTATACTAGCGCACTCAAAATTAGTTAAAAATACTATAAAAGGACAAGAAGCACTGCATTCTCACATCACTGAAAATGTACATTCTCCAGCAGGTTCATTCATGAGCTGTGAGATTCATAATGGAGTCAGTGATATTTTATGAAATAAAATTATTTGTTCTGAAATTAAATTATTTTTATATAGGATTGAACAAGTTTAACTAACCAGAGCCACTGTTCGATGATAAAACAATCAACTTAGAAGCATAAGGCCGTCCGTGGACCATGGTATCCCAGCCTGTAATCCAGCTGACAGCAGGAGTGCACAGCCTTATTGGTTGCTTGTGTTGTAAACAAATTAATAGTTGCAATCAGCTTGCATCAAAGTTTGAGTAAGGAAATAGGTAACTCCATTTTCCATCAGCTGCAGTTAGAGAAAGACCCAGTTGTTACCATCTCCGTTGAATTCTGAGCATCTCCCCCCTCCTCCTTGCCCAGTGTCCGTCCTTTATTGACTAACAAAAGGTGTAAAAAGGGCTGGCCTAAGACAAGGATACAGGAAGTGATGACATATCAAAGGACAGGGAGGGGCAGTCAATGTGGCTGTGCAGACAATGGACACACCCCATCCCTGTATAAGGAAGGATGAGTCATGCCCACTACCCGACCAGCCAGGTGGCCGCCCACCCCCCATCAATGTCAGCATGTACCTCATTTAATACTGCTCCAGAGTGATCAGTATCTAATAAAGATCATTCTACTTGTTCTCATAGGTTTGAGATTATCTGCGAGGCATTGCTACGGCTATTGTCAGTATACGGTACAAGTATACAGACAAGTCAGATATGCATGTCTTAAAAGCAGATATGTATCCAGAAAGGGATATCGCTCCAAGCCCATGAGAAGGTTTTCATACTGACGGTTTTGCTACTTCCCAATTCTTCCAAAGTGCCCTCTGCTAGAGCGTTCTTTGGCAAAATCCGACACAGGGAGACAGATGACAATCTATAAATACACACACACATCCTAAGATAAAATGTCTGCATAATAAAATTCCCACAACACTTGTCACGCCCTGCCCTGTGAATGTACGGAGATCTGTCAGACTTGCTACTCATGTCTGAGTCCTCTGTTTGTTTTTATTAGTTTCAGAGCTGGAACTGCCTCTCGCAGGTGCACGAGATTGAAGGCTGATTATCTCTCCTTTAGAGCCTTTCTTTCTCCCTGTGATCATTGCGGCTTATAGTTCACTCTGTGTCTGCTATGGTTTGGTGTGGAGTGCTGGTTCCAGTTCTGCTTCAGATAAGTCCCCTTCCTTGTTGTTCCTTTTGTGTGTGTGTGTTCTGACTAGGCCCTTAAGGAGACGCTGGCGTTTGCATCGGTTCAGACAACGCTGTCGCCTCAACCCCTGCTCCCTACTGATGATGTTTTGTTAAAGTGTCTTTTTAGCCGAGGCACTTGCTAATGTATGTGCCCGTGCCTAAACAGACTGTACACGGAACTATTAATTTCAGTTTGTCTGCTACATTCCCTGGAGCCGCATAAAATATGAGACATGTCCTATTCGTTTTGGGGACAAGAATTGGCATCTCTATTACGGGCTGCCCGCTAAATACAGAATTCCATTCTGTATTTAGCGGAGGGCACACGAACAGAATCCGGGTTTTGAATATCAGCTCATTGCGGATCACAAAAAAGGGCACTCCCGTGTTAACAATCACTCCAAATTTTAATTTTACATTTTTTATGACTCAATATACAATGTGATACGTTGCAATGCTGATAGGCATGAATGTAGTGGAGTGAGCGTAAATATTATTCCAAATATTAGTTAAATAACACACTTTATACGATCTAAAAATTTCAAATTTTACATTGTAAACAACAGGTAAAAAAAATGTATTAATGTAAAACATGTGTATAAATTTACATTATTTTTAGAAACACCACATGTACGATTTCAAACCAAAAACATCAAAAATTAAAAAATTATAGGCATATAGTTTAATTTTGTTGCTTTCGGTATTCTTGTTCCTGAAATTTGTAGGACTGAAAAAAATTATTTATCAAAAACAAATAAAACACTTTATTAACTTAAATTTTTGGTCTAATACTTTTTTCGAATATTAATTGAACTTGTAAACGGTAAACAGTTATGATATTTTAGTTTTGATAAATTAGGTTGCACTAATAATAATACTCTCTTATTGATAATCATGCTGGTAAAATGCTTCTTGTCCAACTCAGACGCTGTTTCTTTATTTCCTCTTTATTTGGCCTCTCCATGTTGCTAAGATTTGGAGGAAGTGAAGGTGCCCTTGAGGACCAGTTGGACTTCAGTTTGCCATTTGCTAGTTTTAGGACATCTGTTGACAAAGAGTCTAGGTAATTCACAGACATTTTTTCATAAATGTTTCTGCCAATCCATCTATTTTTTCCTTTAGGTAAGACAATGGCAGTTCTTTTGAAGCCAATTGGCTCTGTATTTTTCTTTTGAACTCTGACCACAGCTTGCGGTCTACCGACGTTGTGGTTATGTGTCAAGGCAGCCAATTTTGTACGTGCTTCCATACCATCAATGCCAAAGTGGATTCGTTTGGTTCTGTACTTTAATGCTAGGTTATGAAAGTTCTCCAATGCCCCAGTATGACAATTATGAACAAGATGTGGTAGATCGTTAAGAAGCTGCTGGTTTGCCACAATTTTTTTTATTTGGAGATATGGTGGCTTCTCTGTCTGAAGCCATAAAATCGGATCCTCTGTTGCTCCATCAATTGGTCCATGGGAACACTTGGAATAAAGTTCTCCTTCCCAATGGTGTTTATCTGTTATGTGCTGTAAAAGCGACATCCATTTTTCTTCTAACAGTTGCCTGTTGTCTTGGCAAGTTTGGATACTCCACCAGAAATGGAGTATTATCTTTGGGATCCATGGTGTTACCTCTCTGCAAAATTTTACACGACTAGCAGAAGTTAATTTTTTTCTGATAGACTTTGCGTAATGTCATACATCAAACTGGTGTTTGATTTGGCTATATTCTTGACGCATCTTCTTTCTGATTCCAACATGTCTGTCGGAGGCATAAATTTTGATTTTTAAGTTTTCGTTTAATAAGAGATCAAGAACAATTCCAAATCCATGCTTCTCCATGGCAACAGATGATGAACATTGTGTTCTTTGGACTACTTCAAAGTCTATTATTTTGAGAGAGACAGTGTCCATCATTGTGTAGACACAATATTTAGCACTATGTCCCGGACTATCGCATTGCCCATCTCCAGCAATGCACAGTTCTTTATGTAATATTTGATCTTTTATGCTGAGTTGCTCGTGTTTCCATGCCACATCGATAGCGGGAAAAAGAAAATTGCTCTGATAGCGATAATAGGTTTTTTCGGAAATGCTTAACATGCCAAAGATGTCAAAAAGTTCTTTTACTTTTTGAAAATTAAGGCCACTAAACAAAATCGATGCTGCGATTAATATATTGCCCGCACCAAAATTTCCTATTCTAGGTTGATTTTGAAACACCTTAAATTGGTGACCTTTTTGACAAGTAGCACGTACAGACAGATAGGTGCCCTCAATGTTCTTTTTAAAAGTTTTGACCATACAGTGGCAATTTATATCTGCTTGACATTTAACTTTATATAGTAAATTGTCCAAGCATGATTCAAAAACTACTATTTTCGGTTGTGAAACCAAGTCCTTTTCCTCCACAAATGTGTATATTGGATTGGTGGAGGTAGTCTTCTATTTTTGTTAGAATTATCCTTTGAATCAAACGTGGCTGAACTTGCGAAGCTTGAGTCGTCTGGGATGTAACTTTCATCGTGTTTTGAATTATCCTTTTTTTCTTCGCAGAAACTGAGAGATAGATTCATGAAGTCCGCGTCTAGGGTGTTTTTAGGGTCTTCGTCAACCTGTAGATTACAGTCCTCGTTGTCTTCTGATATCGGAACTGGAAATAATTCCTTTTGCAAGTTGGGTCTTTTCCTGAGTGGAGAAGACACTTCGTCTGCAGAGTATCTGCTTGTCATTTTCATAGCTGAACGTGGAGTTGAAGCTGAGATTGGTAAACCCAACACACTTGTAGCCACTGTTCGATTGTGGGATACCAGATTATTGTACTCCTCCCTAGATAAGATGACACATTCGTTCATCACATACTCAGTTTGAGTACTAGCGTTATTACATCTACTACTCGATGGCATTTCTTCAATATCGTAATCTTCTCTAATGGCTACAGTGACAAATTGCTCTGAAGAAGCTAAATGTTGTTCCATATCAGTTCTTCGTCTTTTAGAATTTTTTTTTTTTAAATCTTCAGAAATAATGCTTTTGCCTTCCTCAACTTGTGAAAAAATAGTGGGAACAGCATCTTTCTTTAGATATTGTTGAAAATTAATTATTTCATAACTATCTGTGGTGAAGTGGCATGAGCAGATTCGGAATGTATCCTTTTTACTACCCTCTAGAATATTTTCTGCGAGAGTGTCAATATCTTTGAAATTTTGCTTTGTTTGCTCCAGACATTTTTTTATTCGATGTACATCTTTTGGAAATCGATGCAGAATTATTTTTTCGTTTTGTCCTTTCCGACCGGTTTTACTTGTACACTGATTTACGATGCACAAAGGCATTGTAGTTAGTTGACCACTATGGTGTAAAAAAAAAAATATATATTATAAATATTGAATTATTAATTATTAATAATAATTTTTTGTTTTAACGTTACATAATAATTAAAAAAATAAATTAAATAGAGCAGCCAACCACTGGGGATAACAGAGGAGGCAAGACACTCACAGTGCACACTTTCTCTTTCATAAGCCGAGGTTGGTTGGTATCTGGAGTTGGACAAACGCAAATTTGAAATAGTGGATCTAGAATTAAAATTAAACATTCAAATACATTAATAAACTATCAATTATAATTAGTTTTATCAATATTGTAATAAACGCTACATCCCTTGTACTATCTTTATTCTTGTTCAGCTCGACAATATGAAATATTGGACCTTCAATTAAATATTTAAAAAAATGTATAATTTAATTAATTCTGTTCAGGTTAAGATTTATAAAGTCAATGTATATATATATTTTTTTGAAATTCTAATTTTTTTATTTCAATGTTAAATAAACTAATTTTAAATGTAAGTGGTGCATTAAACTGCATGACTGCCATCATTATTAAACTTCTTTGAATAACTGCAAAGGTGTTTTAAACTATAGAAATAAATGCAGCGACCGTTGCACCTCTGGGAGTAGATTCAGCGAGCGTTGCACCTCTGGGAGTAGATGCTGCGACCGTTGCACCTCATGGAGTTGATGCAGCGACCGTTGCACCTCATGGAGGAGATGCAGCAAGCGTTGCACCTCTGGGAGTATATGCAGCGACCGTTGCTTCTCTGGGAGTAGATGCAGCGACCGTTGCACCTCTGGGAGTAGATGCAGCGACCGTTGCACCTCTGGGAAGAGATGCAACGACCGTTGCACTTCATGGAGTTGATGCAGCGAGTGTTGCACCTCATGGAGTTGATGCAGCGACCGTTGCACCTCTGGGAGTAGATGCAGCGACCGTTGCACCTCTGTGAAGAGATGCAATGACCGTTGCACCTAATGGAGTTGATGCAGCTAGCGTTGCACCTCATGGAGTTGATGTAGCATGCGTTGCACCTCATGGAGTAGATGCAGCGACCGTTGCACCTCTGGGAA
The DNA here is from genome assembly GCF_905171765.1 of Bufo bufo. Classification (NCBI taxonomy): domain Eukaryota; kingdom Metazoa; phylum Chordata; class Amphibia; order Anura; family Bufonidae; genus Bufo; species Bufo bufo. The sequence continues at coordinate 367,137,160 of NC_053390.1, read as the reverse complement.
GAGATGCAACGACCGTTGCACCTCATGGAGTTGATGCAGCGAGCGTTGCACCTCATGGAGTTGATGCAGCGACCGTTGCACCTCATGGAGGAGATGCAGCGACCGTTGCACCTCATGGAGGAGATGCAGCGACCGTTGCACCTCTGGGAGTAGATGCAGCGACCGTTGCACCTCTGGGTAGAGATGCAACGACCGTTGCACCTCTGGGAGTTGATGCAGCGAGTGTTGCACCTCATGGAGTTGATGCAGTGAGTGTTGCACCTCATGGAGTTGATGCAGCGACCGTTGCACCTCTGGGAGTAGATGCAGCGACCGTTGCACCTCATGGAGTTGATGCAGCGACTGTTGCACCTCTGGGAAGAGATGCAACGACCGTTGCACCTCATGGAGTTGATGCAGCGAGCGTTGCACCTCATGGAGTTGATGCAGCGACCGTTGATGTTGGGGCTATTTTTATTATACAATGTTCAATGTTTTTATTTTTGGGGGGGGTTGGGGGGTGTTTGATATGTCTTAGCACATTATTTCAACACGCAACCATATATAATATAAAAAGATGTGGGCTCTATTTATATCATATATGGTTGAGGGTTTTATTGGTGTGTGTGTGTGTGTGGGGGGGTTCACATGTCTTAGCACATTATTTCAACCCTCAACCATATATAATATAAAAAGATGTGGGCTATATTTATATCATATATGGTTGAGGGTTTTATTGGTGTGTGTGTGTGTGTGGGGGGGGGGTGTATATAATCATATGGCCATATATTATATTGATTTTATAACTAGTGTACTAATATAAACATACGTTGGTGTATAGTGGTAGTCAATAAATACATTTGTCAAATCGCTACCTAGATAGAATGAAATCCTCTTGATTACGTCGGGACAGGGGGACGGACAGCCTATTCAGCTTGCAGCTGGCTGAGGCAATAGCGAACACGTCACTGGACTCGGTGCATGCCCAGTGACGATGTTGAAGCTGTTGCCCTCAGCCGTATTATCAGAGCGCAGGCGCAGGCAATTGCCGGCACTGCGCCTGCGCGGGATTTGGGACGCCGACGAGAGGAGGATCGGGTGTTTGCAGAGCGCGGCGCTGAGGAGGGGGGTGGTTTTGAGGACTTAGCCGCGCCTCTGGGAGGCGATTCAGCTAAACATGGAGGCGTTAGTAGTTTTCATATTTAGGCGGACACGGCACTTCAGAGGGGCGTTCCTGGGCACCGTGGAGAAAGAAAAACGCCCCTCTGGGCTCCTTACAGCGTCATTTGCATATCCTAAGAATCGATTTTTAGAAGAAAGGACAAGACTGACATGGAAAAGAAGAACACAGATGGAAAAAAGGTACTTTATTAAACATAGATCCATGAAAAAAATTTTTTAAACATTGCTAGTGACAGATTCCCTTTAACCAAATACATTTTACCTTATACCATCATGATACCCTCATCTCGGTTCCTGCAATACCAGCTGCCATAAACAGAACCGCCGTTTTTGTCACCTCTATAATTATGATACGAATGTCTTGACATTCGTCTGAGATCATCTCACAGAGAGGGCGGAGTTATGGGGCGGGAGGAATGATGCGGCGGTGCCGCGCCTCCTGTTTTCTCATTGGCCGCCCCAGAGGTTGGACTCAGAGGAGGGGAGGAGTTCTCTCCTTATATAGCGCGCGTCTTGCGGCCGAGCACGGCCACACGAGTGCTGACAACTGCAGCCTCTGTTACGGAGGTTAGCAGCTTTGTTTGCTGTTTGTCCTAAACCCACATTTTTATGCTCCTGACGAGCCACACATGGCGAAACGCGTCGAGCGATGAGTGGAGGCAAACTTATGTTTTTCTATTGTGACTTGTATCGCGCTCACACTGCAGTTGAGGTCTGTGGGTCCCCAGCCCTCTGCAGTTTATGAGCAGCCGTGATCAAGTTGTCCTCTTGCTCACCCAGCTTTAGTCCAGTGTCCTTTGATTCATGCTCGTAGGTCCGGTACTTAGACATCTAGTTCACCACTGAACAGATGGTTCTATGTAGACCGGTTCCTATGGGCAGATGTTTATCAACGGATTAGCAATTTAAAATTAGTCCAGGGCACACCAAGCTGGTTTTGTTAAGCAGAGCACCCGGTCCGTACCACGGTGCACACCTTGGAGGCATCAGTTTATCACGGCCGGATGGCCTGTTGATGCCACCTCTCAGTAACACACCAGTAGTGGACTTTCTAGTGACCCTATTCATATTGAGCGGTGCCGCTTACAGCGGTTTTCATATGCCATCCTTAACCGCCTCATTATTATGAGTGAGTGGTCACCTAGAATTTTATATATAGGTTGTAGTTTGTTTCCCTTCCCCCCCTTTTTTTGAAATAATAAAGTATTAGTTTTATTTATTTCCATAGCGTTCTGTACTACAGTGATATATTTTGATAAAAGGTGGAACGCCTACTTAATACCAGAAATTTGCCAGTGAATTGTTAAGTTGTAATCGCAATGCGATTAATACAGGTTATATTAATCGCATTGCGAATTCAACTTAGAGCTGGGTTCCTAATGGTTGTACTGTATTGCTAGGATATAACGAAGATTGAGAATATAGTGCTATATTCGTTATATTCGTTAATTCTAGCAATACAACCATTAGAAACTTAGATCTAAGTTGTAATCGCAATGCGATTAATACAGGTTATATTAATCGCATTGCGAATTCAACTTAGAGCTGGGTTCCTAATGGTTGTATTGCTAGAATATAACGAAGATTGAGAATATAGTGCTATATTCGTTATATTCGTCAATTTAAGCAATACAGCCATTGGGAACTTAGCTCTAAGTTGAATTTGCAATGCGATTAATGCAGGTTATATTAATCGCATTGCGAATTCAACTTACCACACTCTGCGTCAACTACGTAATTTTCCATGGGAGTTTTGCCAAGGATCCCCCTCCGGCATGCCACAGTCCAGGTGTTAGTCCCCTTGAAACAACTTTTCCATCACTATTGTGGCCAGAAAAAGTCCCTGTGGGTTTTAAAATTCGCCTGTCTATTGAAGTCTATGGCGGTTCGGCCGGTTCGCCCGTTCGCGAACATTCGCGGAAGTTCACGTTCACCGTTCACGAACGGAAAATTTTATGTTCGCGACATCTCTAGTCATATTCTGTTATTAACCCCTTAGGGACTTAGGACGTACCGGTACGCCATGTTTGCCGAGTCCTTAAGGACTCAGGACGTACCGGTACGTCCTAAGTTTAAAAAAAGATTGCGGCTCGGCGGGGGTTAATTGTGACAGGATGCCCGCTGAAATCATTCAGCGGGCATCCTGTCACAACGTCGGGGGGGGGGGGTCAATTCAAACCTGCGGTTTGCGGCGGCGATCGGGCGTGCCATCGTCTCCCCATGCGGTTGTAGGGGGGACCCGATGGCATGGAAGGCAGCGCGATGTCTAAGGAAGGCATCGCGCTGACTTCCGGTGACGAGCCTGTGAGATCCAGCCCCCTGGATCTCACAGGCCGGAAGCTGTATGAGTTATTCACACAGTATTACTCATACAGCCAATGCATTCCAAAGTGGGACAAAAAATAAAGTGAAAAAAAAGTTGAAAAAATAAAGTTTTTCCCCCAAAAAATTAAAAGTTTCAAGTAAAAATAAACAAAAACGTCATTTTCACCAAATAAAGTTAAAAAAAATTGGCAAAAAATAGGAAAAAAAAAAGTATACATATTAGGTATCGCCGCGTCCGTATCGACCGGCTCTATAAACATATCACATGACCTAACCCCTCAGATGAAAACCGTAAAAAATAAAAAATTAAAACTGTGATAAATAAACAATTTTTTTGTCACCTTATATCACAAAAATTACAACAGCAAGCGATCAAAAAGGTGTTTGCCCACCAAAATAGTACCAATCTAACCATCACCTCATCCAGCAAAAAATGAGCCCCTACCTGAGACAATCGCCCAAAAAATAAAAAAACTATGGCTCAGAATATGGAGACACTAAAGCATGATTTTTTTGTTTTAAAAAAGCTGTTATTGTGTAAAACTTACATAAATAAAAGAAAAGTATACATATTTGGTATCGCCGCGTTCGTATCGACCGGGTATATAAAAATATCACATGACCTAACCCCTCAGATGAACACCGTAAAAAAATAAAAATAAAAATGGTGCTAAATGAACCATTTTTTGTCACCTTACATCACAAAAAGTGTAATAGCAAGTGATCAAAAAGTCACACGCAACCCAAAATATTGCCAATAAAACCGTCATCTCATCCCACAAAAATCATACTCTACCCAAGGTAATCGCCCAAAAACTGAAAAAATTATGGCTCTCAGACTATGGAAAAAACTAAAACATGATTTTTGCTTCAAAAATGAAATCATTGTGTAAAACTAATACATATTAGGTATCGCCGCGTCCGTATCGACCGGCTATATAAAAATATTACATGATCTAACCTGTCAGATGAATGTTGTAAATAACAAAAAATAAAAACTGTGCCAAAACAGCTATTTCTTGTTATCTTGCCTCCCAAAAAGTGTAATATAGAGCAACCAAAAATCATATGTACCCTAAACTAGTACCAACAATACTGCCACCCTATCCCGTAGTTTCTAAAATAGGGCCACTTTTTTGGAGTTTCTACTCTAGGGGTGCATCAAGGGGGCTTCAAATGGGACAAGGTGTTAAAAAAAAACAGTCCAGCAAAATCTGCCTTCCAAAAACCGTTTGGCATTCCTTTCCTTCTGCGCCCTGCCGTGTGCCGGTACAGATGTTTACGACCACATATGGGGTGTTTCTGTAAACTACAGAATCAGGGCCATAAATATTACGTTTTGTTTGGCTGTTAACCCTTGATTTGTTACTGGGAAAAATGGATTCAAATGGAAAATTTGCCCAAAAATTGAAATTCGGAAATTTCATCTCCATTTGCCAATAACTCTTGTGGAACACCTAAAGGGTTAACAACGTTTGTAAAATTTGTTTTGAATACCTTGAGGGGTGTAGTTTCTTAGAGGGGGTCACTTTTATGGAGTTTCTACTTTAGGGTTGCATCAGGGGGGCTTTAAATGGGACATGGTGTTAAAAAAACCAATCCAGCAAAATCTGCCTTCCAAAAACCGTATGGCACTCCTTTCCTTCTGCGCCCTGCCGTGTGTCCGTACATTAGTTTACGACCACATATGGGGTGTTTCTGTAAACTACAGAATCAGGGCCATAAATATTGAGTTTTGTTTGGCTGTTAACCCTTGCTTTGTAATAGTAAAAATATATTAAAATGGAAAATCTGCCAAAAAAGTGAAATTTTGAAATTGTATCTCTATTTTCCATTAATTCTTGTGGAACACCTAAAGGGTTAACAAAGTTTGTAAAATAGGTTTTTAATACCTTGAGGGGTGTAGTTTATAGAATGGGGTAATTTTTGGGTGGTTTCTATTATGTAAGCCTCGCAAAGTGACTTCAGACCTGAACTGGTCCCTAAAAATTGGGTTTTTGAAAATTTCTGAAAAATTTCAAGATTTGCTTCTAAACTTCTAAGCCTTGTAACATCCCCAAAAAATAAAATATCATTCCTAAAATGATCCAAACATGAAGTAGACATATGGGGAATGTAAATTAATAACTATTTTTGGAGGTATTACTATGTATTATAGAAGTAGAGAAATTTAAACTTGGAAATGTGCAATTTTTTACAAATTTTTGGTAAATTTGGTATTTTTTTTATAAATAAAAATGATTTTTTTCACTTCATTTTACCAGTGTCATGAAGTACAGTATGTGACGAAAAAACAATCTCAGAATGGCCTGGATAAGTCAAAGTGTTTTTAAGTTATCAGCACTTAAAGTGACACTGGTCAGATTTGCAAAAAATGGCCAAGTCCTTAAGGTGAAATAGGGCTGAGTCCTTAAGGGGTTAAAGTCATTTCCCTATTCACTTTTGTTTGCAGAGCACTTGCCATGCTCTTAACCACATTTTTCTGGCATTTTCAGCCCTCTAGCCCTTTCCATTACATTTTTAGAGCCATTTTAGTGCTCAAAAGTTGACTTCAATGGGGTTCGGGGTCAAGTTCGGGTCCCGAACTCGAACTTTTTTGTGAAGTTCGGCCGAACTCGTCGAACCCGAACATCCAGGTGTCCGCTCAACTCTAGTAGTGACAGCCGAATTGTCACAATTCGGCAGAGCGATGACTACTGGCTCTACACCATATTAGACCCTCGCTACCGGTGTAAAATGAGGTCCTTTGTTGCACCCGCTGAGAGGGAGGATAAACTGAACTACTATTGAGAAATCTTATGTAGTCAGTTTGCCTCTGCCTATGTGCACCATGGCCCATCCTCACAAAGGTTGAAGAAAGCTGCTCCTCAGCGACTCTAGACTTAAGTTGCTGCTGATGAAGCTGGAACTGCTCCTACCCCCACCCTGCCACAGCAGCCATGGCAGAGGAATGTAAGAGCAGAGGCCCCTCCCCCGGTCAGACCTGCAAGAGGACAGTAATAACATTCACAACTAGAAACATAATTTGAGTAAAAAATTGGCTGACCTCGAGGGGGCGGAGCCTGCGCCTGTGCTGTGAGGACATGCTTTGCTGAGCTCCGTACATTGCCTTGCTAAGGGACCCGCATACGTCAGCTGGCAACCTTCAAAATTGTAAAGATCGGGGGGCAGAAGACCACTGATCCTGCCACGGTGCCCAAATCCCATAATCCCGGAGCAGGGATGGCGAAATACCTGAAAAAGCAAGCCAGCACGTCCGCGGTCAGAGAATCCAAGATGGCGCAGGCGGATGAACGTACTCCCGCCGAGGCAGAGGAAGGCGTCTCTGATGATGAAAGTGACGGAGGTGAGTCGGTGAACTCGCACCACTTACCAGTCTCCAGACGCTTCATTACGCAGTCCCTCGCCGAAGCTTTATCCCCTCTTAAACAGGAGATTTCGGTCCAAACGCATGAGATCCAGCATATAGGCCACAGAGTGGAATCGCTGGAAGCCGCGCAGTCGTCTGCCCTGGAGCATAGCTCTGCTGTATCGCAATCACTCTCCTCCTGCAAGCACCACATTAACACCCTCTATGCCGCAATGGAGGATCAAGAAAACCGCAGCCAGCGGAATAACCTCAGATTCAGAGGTGTACCTGAGGCGGTGCATAATGAGGAGCTAATGTCTACCATCAAGAGGATTGCTATGTCCCTCCTGGGCAACGAGGACCCTGCCACCATGATCATAGAAAGGGCGCACAGAGCCCTCAGCCAAAAGCCAAAAGATTCTGAACCACCCAGAGACATTATCTGCTGATTCCTGAATTTCCTAGATAAAGAAAGAATCCTGGCAGCGGCCAGGGCCTCTAATGCCATCACATTTGGAGACTCCACGATCTCAATTTATCATGACCTTGCTCCCGTCACCTTACAAAAAATATGAGCTCTCAGACCTCTTACTGAGCTCCTCCGCAACAACCGCATCCCATACAGATGGACATTTCCTTTTGGTCTTGCCTTGACATTCTCCGGAAAATACATCAAGGTCTCCTCCTACTCAGACCTTCAAACAGCCTTTTCTACAATGGACATTTCTCCACTGGACATTGCTAATTGGGAAACCATGTCCGACATCACATCTCTACCTGATCTTCCTAAAGTGACCACTTGGGAGAAGTCACCTGCGCCTAAGCTACAGCGGAACAGACGGAGGAGTGGTATCCTGACTCCCAGGAGGATTACTTGATCTACCTCGTCCATATCCTTGACCTTCACAGCCAAGGACACTTAGAAGCTCTCAGAAAATATCTTCTCTGTCCTATTACCTCCTCATTCCATCTTTCCTTTCCTTCTTCGATTCCTCCCTCCCCTGAGGGATCTTTCTCTATTGCAATCTCTTTCCTCAACTCCATGTCTCCCTTGAAGTAATTGTCTTCTATCTCCTTTGGTCCCGACTAACAGCAAGAGCTATTCTTTGGGTTTACCCACACTTCCCCCTCTCACGATTAAGCCTTTAGGCTTCACACTGTTACTACTGGCTGATCTAAACTTACAATGTGAAAGGGCTTAGATCTCCATCCAAAAGATCCCAAATTTTCTCCCTCCTGGGGAAGGAAAAGTGCTCTGTGCTCTTTCTGCAGGAAACCCATTATAAACACGGCAAATACCCAGACCTCTCCTTCTCTAGATTTCCAAATTGGTATCACTGCGGTGCGGACGGTGCCGCCTCAAGGGGAGTGAGCATTGGCTTCAGAAAGGATGTTCCTTTCTCATACGCCACTCACACTCAAGATCCCGAGGGGAGATACATTATCTTAAAGGGTCACATTTGCCAGAAGACGTATACTTTTGTAAACATATATGCTCCTAACTCTGACCAAATATCCTGGTTGTTGTCTGTCCTATCCCTATTAGAAAACATCCAGGAGGGTACTCTTGTCTTGGCAGGAGATCTTAATGTTGCGTTGCAACCCCTTACTGACACATCCTCTAAAAGGTCCTCCTCTGCCAGATTGCTGAAAAAACTGAACACTAAGTTATATGATTTAGGTCTCATAGACATTTGAAGGTGCCTTAACCCAGATTGTACTGACTATTCTTTTTATTCCATTCCTGGACAATCCTACAGCAGGATTGATTATATTTTTGTCTCTAAGGACCAGGTACATCTCTGCACAGACACGAGGATTGGAAGTATCACCATCTCCGACCATTCGCCTGTATTTTGTACCCTTCGCTCTCCAACCAACACGGGTAGGTCACCTCTTTGGAGGCTTAACGAGTCCATACTGAGCAGTGAGGCTAATAGGACACATTTCTCGTCACTTTTGGATGAATATTTTTCCACTAACAACACACCAGAGATATCCCCCCAAATCCTCTGGGACGCCCACAAAGTATTTATCAGGGGACACTTTATCAGTAAATGTTCCTTCATGAAGAAGCAAACTGATAAACGCCTCTATTCTCTTCTAGATCAGATTCATGCGCTAGAATCCCTTCATAAACAGTCCCTGGCGGTACACCACTTAGCTGACCTCAACATCCTTAGGGCAGAACTCAAAAACCTTTTAAATGAAAAGTCAGCAAATTATTACCTATCATCACAAGAAAAATTACTTCGCCCACGGCAATAAGGCATCCAAATTCATGAGGAGTCGCATCAAGCGTAGGTTACAGGCAAGGCACGTAACATCTATCAAGCCTTCCCATGGCCCACCACTCTTTTCCTCAAAAGCCATAGCTGAACAGTTCAAGCTTTTCTATGAATCCCTTTACAATCTATCTCCACCGGGAGATGGCCAATCTCCCTTAGGCAAAGATTATGAGATACACAGCTTCCTAGACTTCTTAGACCTCCCGACCTTAACCCCTACCCAAAAAGACGCCCTGTCAAAACCATTTACGCTCCTAGAGCTGACCACAGCATTAAGATCTTCCCCAAAAGGTAAAAGCCCTGGACCCGTTGGTCTCACCACTTCTTACTACATGGCATTCCAAAATTCGCTGCTCCCCCACTATCTTCCTGTCTGTAACCTTGCCCTACAAAACATATCAATGTCTTCTGAAATGACTAATGCCCTAATCATGATAATCCCAAAAGAAGGGAAGGACCCATCTTCTTGTGCAAACTACCGTCCCATATGACTTTTGAACATTGATCTGAAACTACTAGCGAAAATGTTGGCTACCAGACACCAATCCCTTCTCCCAACTTTGATCCACCCAGATCAAGTGGGCTTCGTAGGAGGCTGTGAAGGAAAAGACAATACCACCAAAGTTCTTGACGCCTTATATTATGCCTCTCATAAGAAGAAGCCACTTGTACTTCTCGGCACTGATGCTGAGAAGGCATTCGACCGCATAGACTGCTCCTTCATCAAATACACCCTACAGAAATTCCACCTCCCCGACCCCTTTATCCATGCCATTTTTGCAATGTACAATAACTCCTCTGCCGCAGTATCAACAACCTCATTTCACCCCACTTTTCCATAAAAAATGGTTCCCGTCAGGGATGCTCTCTCTCCCCCCTTATATTTGTTCTTGTGATGGAAACCTTAATGCAGGCCCTCAGGCAAGAAAAAGGAATCATGTGTCTGAGAATAGGAATATCAGAGTTCAAATTAGCTGCTTTTGCTGATGACCTTCTGATACTTACCACCAATCCCTCCACATCCATGCCCTTAATAACGACACTCCTGACGAAATTCGGCTCCTTATCCAATTTCAAAGTCAACCCACATAAATCACAAATTCTGCACACTGGCCTTTCTCCCACTACACTCTCAGCTCTCAAAGCCAACTCCCCCTTCAATTGGTCCTCCCCCCATCTAAATTACTTAGGTATTAAATTAACCTCTCACCTTCCCGAACTATTTCGCCTCAATTACATATCCCTTCTAGCGGCCATCACTGCTCAGTTGGACTCACTGGACCACCCATACCATACCTGTCCTGGTTCGGGAGAAAGAATTTGGTCATGTGTTTGGTGATTCCGAGACTCACTTACCTAATGCAAGTTCTTCCAATAGCAATTCCCAGGTCATACTTCTGTTCCTTAAACAACCATATTCGGAAATTTATCTGGCAGGGAAGGAGGCCTAGGATGTCCTTTTTAACCCTAGCTAAGCCTAAACAACTGGGCGGGATAGGCCTCCCAGATCCTGAAATGTACATGAAAGCCATACACTTGTGTAGAGTTGTGGATTGGCTTAGGCCCTCCCAGCAAAAATAATGGCTGGCCTTGGAAAATATATACTTTCCCTCCACCCTTAGGGCCCTGTTGTTGGCGGACAGACCACTTCCCGCCCGAGCTTCTATACCTAATCCTCTGGTTCGTGCAACTATTAAGGTGTGGGAGTGGTTCTCCGCTAACTATCGGGCCCTAACATTACCTTCTCCTCTCCTATAAGTTAGAGATATAATCTCTCTCTCACCACAAGAGCTGAGAGATTCCTCTCCCATTGAGATCAGATCCTCTACCAGAACAATACTAGATTTGCTTGACAAGGATGGATGCATTCTTTCTGACCTACTACTTAAAGAGACTCTGAACATCCCTCCCTCGGGTACTCTACTCTTTAATTCTCTTAGAAAGGATCTCCTCTATTGGACAAAATCACTGAATACTCAGAATGTCCCAGATTGGTTTAAAAACCTGCTGACAACCTCCAAATACCCCTCCAAACTTATCTCCACTATGTACAAAAAACTAGGCCTCCCTATCACAAATGCCAAACCAGCTTTCATTGGTCTATGGGAGGGAGACTTGGAGAGACAGTTCTCCCAGAAGGAGATTACCAAACTTTGTACTATCTCCCATAAACTCTCCTGTTGTGTGCGAGTTCAGGAGAATGGGTATAAGGTATTGTCTAGGTGGTACAAAACCTCAGATAAAATCTCTCTTTACTACCCCAACGTCTCTGATCGCTGATAGAGATGCAAGACCATGAAGGGCACCTTTTTCCACATTTGGTGGGAGTGCCTTAAAATAGCTGAGTGGTGGAAAGCCATTTTCCGACTTAGCAACACTGTCTGTAAGTCTGCATTCCCATGTACTCCTGAAATTGCACTTCTGTCATTTTGGCATTCGGGGAAGGGACGCGCATACACTGCCCCTTTTTCTCTCTTGATCTCAGCTGCTCGCCTGCTGATCCCTACCCATCTCTCGAAGCTCCAAGTGTTGACCAGTGGCTCAATAAGGTGGATCAGCTGTACCGCCTGGAAGAACTTTCCCACTGGGGACTGAATACTAGAGCCACCTTTCTTTCCATTTGGTCTCTATGGAAAGAATATAGGCACTTCGCTTAACACCTCTTACATGGTATAACTACATCTATGTAATCATGACTGATTATCCCTCCTTTTTTCTGTTCTTTTGAAATTTTCACCTGTGCAATTAATCTATAAATCATTGGTTTTTACATGACCGACTATTGTTAAACATGCACCTACTTTTATACCTTGTGGTATTCCAATGTCATTCTCACTTGATTTGTTGTACAAAAACAATAAAAAATTGTCAATTAAAAAAAAAAAAAGGGCTGACCTCATTAATTCTCCGTGGAGATTTAACTTTTTGTTTTTTACCCATTTTATGCAGAGTTAAAGAAATAGCTTAACACAGCTTACTTGGTTGTTTCCATTGCTTAAGCCACCTCTGGCCGCCACATACAACAGATAGTTCAAACTCAGGCTTGAATATGTATATTCAATTTAATAACCAATGTTTTAAAATGATCCTGCACTGCAGGGTGGCTACTGGGTTCTAGCAATTCATTATTAGTAGATGCCTTGGAACATCTCATGGAGCATTTCCTATAAGTCCAGAAAGATGCTTGCAGTTGAGAAAGGTATTTAAAAATAAGGATTGATTTCACACTTTAGATTATGCTATCTAGTTAAGATGTTGTCATTGTAATTCATTCTAAATACAACAATTTTAAATCCTGTATATGAATTTTCACTGCAATAAAGGTGTAAAATTAGCTAATTCTACAGTCAAACAATTTAAAAGTTTGGACTATTTTTAACCAAATAATTGAATTATAGTCAATGGCAATTGTTGTCATTCATATGACACAGTCTGCTAAGCGTGTTAATGAGTAAAATCAAACAGCTGCTTACAAACAACAGATGTGCTAGTAATAATCGAATAAACAGTCAAAGAAAGAGTTTCCACATGAGATTCAAAAAAATGATACTGCAAAGAATATTCAAAATGTTACTTAAATGGTCTGCTATCCAGGGACATAAGTTATTAAGCAAACTTTTATAATATATTTCAGCTACGTAATTATTAGAGATGAGTAGAGTTGAGAGGACACCTGGATGTTCGGGTTCGACAGGTTCGGCCGAACTTCACAAAAAAGTTTGAGTTCGGGACCCGATCTTGACCCGAACTTTACCCAGAACCCAAACCCCAGGGCTAGAGATCTGCAAATGGAATCAAAATGTGGTTAAGAGCAAGGCAAGTGCTCTGCAAAAAAATGTGGATAGGGAAATGACTTTAAATAAAATGAAATACGTAAAAATAAAAAATAATAATCTTGATCTAGGAGGATGAGGTCCACATGGAGTAGGAGGTTGAGGAGGCGGTGGATGTGGCGGTGTATGTGGAAGCGGCGATGGAGGAGGAGGAGATAGCCTGCACTGCTTTTTGGTTTTAAATTTATTTATATTTTTTAAATTAGGGTACACCCCAAAACATTGGGAAATATAACTTGTGATAACCCCCTCCAGTCGTGCTAAACACACGTTCAGACAATACACTGGCTGCAGGGCAGGCCAGCACCTCCAAGGGGTAAAGGGCAAGCTCAGGCCATGTGCCCAATTTGGAGACCTAGAAATTGAAGGGGGCTGACCCCTGTTAGTCAGTTTGTGTAGGCGTGTGTACACTTACGACCCCACCATGTCGCACGTCCCCTTGATGTTTACGATCCAATTTGATATCTGCTCTATCATTTTTCGATGTTCTTTTATGCGCCTACCATGGTGATCACGGGTGGTGCGGAATCAGGGTTCAGGGCCGGAGAGGGAGCCTTAAAAAAGGATACCACATGCAAGGGAGGTGAATGGATGAAATTAAATGTAATCAAGCGGAAATGTGGGACAAAGAATTAAAGCATAAGCTTCCAAGTTAAGGAGGGGGCGCGTGGCAATTACCCACTCCCGACTCGGGGAGGTAGTGGCGATAAATACCAATACAGGACTCTTAAGATGCCCTGTTATTGGAATGATTATTAAAAAATTTCTCGGGAATGTCACTGTGGTATTTTTGATTTTTAAACGTTACCCAGGGGAGGCCCTGTGGCCGCTTTGTTGACTCTAGCTAACTTCTGCCTGATCGCACGTCCCTGTGACGTCCACCATCCATTTGGATATCTTCTCTATCAACTTTCGATGCCCACCATGTTGATCACGGTTATCGGCGAATCAGGGTTCCACGCCGGAGAGGGAGCGTGAGAAAGAGAGACCACATCCAAGGGATGATTAATTTTTTAAAATTTTAAATTATAGAGCGGAAATATGGGACAAAGTATTAAAGCGTAAAAGTGGGACAACTTTTTTATTTTTAAGCATTGAATGAAAGGATGTGGCGCGCATCAATTAATGAAGAATTTTTAAAATTTTATTCCCTGTCAACTATGCAGAGCAGGGGTTTCTATCCGGCAAAATTTGAAAAATGTCACCTGACAATGTAATAGACGATTTTTTTAAATTTATGTTCCTGTCACCTATGTAGAGGTGCCCCAGTGACATCCACCATCTATTTGGATATATTCTCTATCAACTTTCGATGTTTTTTTCTGAGCCTACCATGTTGATCATGGTTATCGGCGAATCAGGGTTCCACGCCGGAGATGGAGCGTGAGAAAGAGAGACCACATTCAAGGGAAGATTAATTTTTTCAAATTTAAAATTATAGAGGGGAAATATGGGACAAAGTATTAAAGAGTAAATGTGGGACAACTTTTTAAAGTTTAAAGGGCTTCTGTCACCCCCCATTGTGCAATTTTCATTAGCCGACATTAGCTATTTGCTAATGTCAGCTGAGTGCAATTATACATGTTCTACCTTTGTCTGTGGCTTATTTCTTGTAAAAATCATACTTTTATCATATGCAAATTTCTTCACTACCAGCAAGTTGGGCGTGTATTTGCTGGTAGCCGCCGCATCTGCCGCTTCTAGACATGCCCCATCTCCTCTTGATAGACAGGGCCAGCAAGCGCTCTCCTCCTCCCATTGGCCCCGACTGCTGCTGAATACCCGCGCCTGCGCCGTAACGTTCCTCGATCGGCGCAGGCGTACTGAGTGAAGGACGTGCGCTTGCCAGCGCCTTCCTCAGTACGCCTCTGCTAAATTTGGCACACTACACCCGGAAGAGAAGACTGGCAATTATCACTGATGCCGGCAGTCTTCTCTTCCGGGTGTAGTGTGACGTAATCAGCGCAGGCGCACTGAGGAAGGAGCTGGCAAGCGCGCATCCTTCACTCAATACGCCTGCGCAGATCGAAGAACGTTGCGGCGCAGGTATTCAGCAGCAGACGAGGCCAACGGGAGGAGGAGAGCGCTTGCTGGCCCTGTCTATCAAGAGGAGATGGGGCGTGTCTAGAGGCGGCAGATGCAGCGGCTACCAGCAAGTACACGCCCAACTTGCTGGTAGTGAAGAAATTTGCATATGATAAAAGTATGATTTTTACTAGAAATAAGCCACAGACAAAGGTAGGACATGTATGATTGCACTCAGCTGACATTAGTAAATAGCTAATGTCGGGTAATGAAAATTGCACAATGGGGGATGACAGAAGCCCTTTAAGCATTGAATGAAAGGATGTGGCGTGCATTAATTAATGAAGAGTTTCTTACATTTTATTCCCTGTCAACTATGCAGAGTAGGGGTTTCTATCCGGCTAAATTTGAAAAATGTCACCTGACAATGTAACAGACGATTTTTTAAAATTTATGTTCCTGTCACCTATGTAGAGTTGCCCCAGTAACATCCAGCATTCATTTTGATATCTTCTCTATCAACTTTCAATGTTCTTTTCTTAGCCTACCATGTTGATCACGGTTATCGGCGAATCAGGGTTCCATGCCAGAGAGGGAGCATGAGAAAGGGAGACCTCATCCAAGGGAGGTCAATGGCTGCAATGGGATGAAGCGGAAATGTCGGAGAAGCTATTGAGGCGCAAATGTGTGACAAATTACTGAAGCGCAAATGTGGGAAAAGTTATTGAGGCGCAAATGTGTGACAAATTGCTGAAGAGCAAATGTGGGAAAAGTTATTGAAGCGCAAATGTGGGACAACTTGTTAAAGTTTAAGCATTGAATGAAAGGAGGTGGCGCGCATCAATTAAAGAAGAATTTCAGAAATTTTATTCCCTGTCACCTATGCAAAGCAGAAGTATATTCACGTCCAAAATTGTAAAATGTCAACCCAAGAATGTAACAGATAAATTACAGAAATTTATTAACCTGTCTACTTGGTAGAGCTGGGGTCTATGACAGAAAAAAATTGTTTATTGTCAGCCGGAAATGTAATAGAAAAATTATTGAAATTTATTAAGCTGTCAACTAGGTAGAGGAGAGGTATATTACACTCAAAAATTTGTGAATTTCACCCGAAAATGTAACAGACAATTATTATATTTTTTTTTTACCTGTCTACTCAGTATAGCATTGTTACATCACACCCAAAAAATTTGGAATTTCACCCGAAAATGTAACTGCCAATTTTTGTAATTTTTTTTTTTTACCTGTCTACTAGGTATAGCAGTTGTACATCACACCCAAAATTTTTTGAATTTCAACCGAAAATGTAACTGACAATTTTTTTAATTTTTTTGACCGGTCTACTAGGTATAGCAGTGGTACATCACACCCAAAAATTGTTGAATTTCAACAGAAAACTTAACTGACAATTTTTTTTTTTTTTTTTTACCTGTCTAATAGGTATAGCAGTGGTACATCACACCGAAAAATTGGTGAATTTCACCAGAAAATGTAACGTAACTGACAATTTTTTTTTTTTTACCTCTCTAGTAGGTATAGCAGTGGTAGATCACACCGAAAAATTGGTGGATCTCACCCGAAAATATAACAGACCAATTTTTTTTTTTAACCTGTCTACTAGGTACAATTGGTGAATTTCACCAGAAAATTTAACTGACAAAGTAATGAAATGACATAAAAAAAAAACCGTACAAATAAAAAATAAAAAATTTGATTTATGATGTAGAGTTCCATATGGAGTAGGAGTTTGAGGAGGCGGTGGACGTAGCAGTGCACATGGAAGCAGCCGTGGAGGAGGACACGGTAGCTAACACTGTTTTTTTGTTTAATTATTATTATTTTTTCAATTAGGGTACACTCCAAAAGAGTGTGAAATATCCAAAATACAAGAATGAGCAATTGCGCTGCAGTATAACAATGGCTGGTTAAGGCAGGTATACATGTCTATTCTGCACAAGGTACAGACAAGTCCTGTGGGATCCATGCCTAGTTCATTTTAATGAACCTGAGCTTGTCCACATTGGCTGTGGACAGGCGGCTGGCTGCGCTTGTCTGTGATAACGCTCCGTGCCGTGCTAATCACACGTTTAGATAGTACACTGGCTGCAGGGCAGGCCAGCACCTCCAAGGCGTAAAGGGAAAGCTCAGGCCATGTGCCCAATATGGAGACCCAGAAGTTGAAGGGGGCAGACCCGTCATTAAGTACGTGTTGGCGTGTGCACACATACTGCTCCAACATGTTGCTGAAATGCTGCCTCCTGCTAAGACCTTCCATATCAGCTGGTGGTGCTGGTTGTTGTGGCGTGCTGACAAAGCTTTTACACATTTCGGCCATGCTAACCGTTAGTGATGAGTGGCAGGGGTCATAATCGAATTCGCGATATTTCGCGAATATTTTGTAGAATATTCGTCGAATATTCGCAAATTCGAAAATTCACGATTTTTTTTTTACTCGAAAAATCAGAAAAGGTAATGATTGTGTAATATGCGAATTTTCGGAATTCTCATTTTCGGATTCAAATTTTTTATTGAGAATTTTTCAACTTACAACTATTAGACAAGGAAAATTATAGCACTATATTAGCTAAATTGCTCTATATTCAATTTTTTCAGAATATTCTCTATATTGCTATAACTTCGTTTTTTGTAATATTCTAAAACAAGAATATATAGCAATATAGCGAATATTAAAAAAAAACGAATATAGAGCAAAATTCGCAAACACTACTACTCCTAAAGTCAAGTATATTGCAGCCTTCTTATTGGCCCACAAGCTAGAAGCAGTGAGGGATCATGTGTACTGATAAAAAAAAAAAAAATAATAATAATAATTTTTTAAAAATAAATTAGAATATTCGAAATTACGAATATATATAACTATATTCGAAATCTTAGCGAATTTTCGAAGTACCTATATTCGCGATAAAAATTCGAAATTCGAATATTCGTGATCAACACTACTAACCGTGCCTTCTGAGGTGCTGGCGGTGCCCCAGCTGCGTTGGTGGCCTCTTCCTCTGCCTTCGCCTTGTGCTTCCACTGTGCCTTCGCTGTCAGGTGGGAATGCCACCAGCAGCGCGTCTACCAGCGTGCGCTTGTACTCGCGCATCTTACGATCACGCTCCACTGACGGAATTAAGGATGGTACGTTGTCCTTGTAACGGGATCCAGCAGCGTGGCCACACAGTAATCAGCACAAGTTAGAATGTGGGCAACTTGGCGGTCGTTGCGGAGACACTGCAGCATGTAATCGCTCATGTGTGCCAGGCTGCTTAGAGGCAACATAAAGCTGTCCTCTGTGGGAGGTGTATCGTCTGTGTCCTCTGTATCCCCCCAGCCACGCACCAGTGATGGCCATGAGGTGGTCTTGGTGCCACCCTGCTGTGAACATGGTTTCTCCTCCTCCATCTCCTCCTCCTCATCCTCCACCTCGTCATCCTCCAGAACTGTGCCCTGGCTGGACAATTGTGTACCTGGTGTTCCACCCTCGGAGCCACTTGTGAATGACTGCCTGGAAACCCTACAAAATGATCCCTCTTCCTCCTCCTCCTCCTGTGCCACATCCTCTTCCATCATCGCAAGCAGAGTTTTTTCAAGGAGGCATAGAAGTGGGATAGTTACGCTGAGAACTGCGTTATCGACACTGGCCATGTTGGTGGAGTATTCAAAACAGCGCAACAAGGAACACAGGTCTCGCATGGAGGCCCAGTCATTGGTGATGAAGTGGTGCTGTTCCGCCGAGCATCTCACCCGTGCGTGCTGCAGCTGAAACTCCACTATCGCCTACTGCTGCTCGCACAGTCTGGCCAGCATGTGCAAGATAAGTTTTAAAACTTTCTGCTGTCGTTTACTCCTGGCTGTGCTAAATTTGGTGGTGAAGGTGTTACACTGACCAGATGAGGAGCCGGTAGAGGATGAGGAAGCAGAGTAGGAGGAGGAAGCAAAAGGAGAAAAACTGAAGCGCTCTGCAATCCATGGTGGTGTAAGGACATGCGCCAAACTGCTATTCGCCTCAGGCCCAGCCGCCACTGCATTTACCCAGTGTGCTGTTAAGGAGATATGACGTCCCTGACCATGCTTACTGGTCCACGTATCCGTAGTGATGTGCACCTTGCCACAGATGGCGTTGCGCAGTGCACACCTGATTTTGTACCCTACTTGGTTGTGCAGGGAAGGGATGGCACGCCTGAAAAAGTAGTGGCGGCTGGGCACGAAGTACTGTGGGACAACCACCGCCATAAGGCTTTTAAAGCTCTCTGTCTCCACCAGACGGAATTACAGCATTTCAAAGGCCAGTAATTTTGAAATGCTGGCATTCAGGGCCAGGGATCGCGGGTGGGTAGGGGGGTACTTCCTCTTCCGCTCCAGTGTTTGGGAGATGGAGAGCTAAACGCTTCCGTGGGACATTGTGGAGATGCTTGGTGACCCAGGTGGTGGTGTTGCTGGCAGATCCTCTGTTTGCGGGATGGCAGGTGGCACTGTCACTCCAGAGGTGGATGAAAAGGCCAAGACTGCAGCAGAAGAGGAAGCAGGAGGAGCCAGAGACCTTTCTTGGTTTTTGAGGTGTCTACTGCACTGCAGCTCGTGCTTTGCACTTAGATGCCTGGTCATGCAGGTTGTGCTCAGGTTGTGAACGTTTATGCCTCACTTCAGGCTCTGATTGCACAGCATGCAAACCACTCGTGTCTTGTCGTCAGCACATTGTCTGAAGAACTGCCACGCCAGGGAACTTCTTGGCGCTGACTTTGGTGTGCTCGGTCTCTTGCTGCGGTGGGCAGTAGCAGGCGTACTGTCTAGGGGATGGCCGCTCCGATTTTGCTCCCTGCTCCCTCTTATGCTGTGCTGGTGGCTCTGTGCGACCACTGCCTCTTCCTCCGAAATACACAGGTCACTCGCATGACCTTGATTCCATGTGGGGTCGATAACCTCATCGTCCTCCACATCATCTTCCATCCAGTCTTCACCCATGCCCTCCTTGTCCGGCTGCACACTTTCGAAAGCCCCAGCACTTGGCACCTGTGTTTCGTCATCATCCGAGACGTGCAGTGATGGTCCTCCCATGTAACCATCTTGAAACATAAGTGGTTGGGCATCAGTGCACTCAATCTCTTCCACTTCTGGGGCAGGGCTAGATGGATGGCCCTGGGAAACCCTGCTAACAGAGTCATCAAAAAGCAGAAGAGACTGCTGCATGACTTGGGGCTCAGACTGCTTGGCTGATTTGCAAGGGGGTGAGGTGAAAGACTGATGGACATCGGCTGCAGGTGCCAACTCTGATCTTTTAGCAGGAGACTGAGTGGGAGACAATGTGAAGGAACTGGAGGCACTGTCAGCAACCCAATCTACTATCGGCTGTTCTTGTTCTGGCCTCACCATTCGTAGAGCCGCATTAGGCCCGACCAAATACCGCTGCAGGTTCTGTCGCATACTCGCACCTGAGGAAAGTGTTTCACTTATGTGTGTAGCTGGCACAGATCGACAACGTCCTCTCCCTGCAACAGGAGCTCCACCAGCAGCACAATGACCGGGGCCACGTCCCTTATTTGACGCTCTGCTCATATTTCTCAAATTTACGATCTTGCCCTAAATGGGTGTTTCTTTTTACTAGCAGAATAGAACAACAGTATCTAAATGGTGTATCTCATACGTACAGATGTAGACAAGGCCGCAATTTAATATTTTTGCCCAAAATGGGTGTTTTTCTAATAGCAGAATAGGACAACAGTATCTAAATGGTGTATTTCACACATACAGATGCAGACTAGGCCGCAATTTAATATTTTTGCCCAAAATGGGTGTTTTTCTAATAGCAGAAGAGAACCACAGTATCTAAATGGTGGGTCTGACATGTACAGATGCAGACCAGGCCGCAATTTAAGATTTTTGCCCAAAATTGCTGTTTTTTTTAATAGCAGAATAGAACAACAGTATCTAAAGGGTGTATCTCACAATGACATATGCAGCAAAGGCTTCAAAATTAAGTTTTTTTGCCCTAAACTGGTGTTTTTTTAATAGCAGAATAGAACAACAGTATCTTAAGGGTGTATTTCACAATGACATATGCAGCAAAGGCTGCAAAATTATGATTTTTGCCCTGAATGGTTGTTTTTTTAATAGCAGAATAGAACAACACTATCTAAATAGTGTATCTCACACGTACAGATGCAGACTAGGCCGCAATTTAAGATTTTTGCCCAAAATAGGTGTTTTTCTAATAGCAGAATAGAACAAAAATATCAAAATGGTGTATCTCACACGTACAGATGCAGACTAGTCCGCAATTAAAGATTTTTGCCCAAAATGGGTGTTTTATTAATAGCAGAATAGAACCACAGTATGTAAAGGGTGTATCTCACACATACAGATGCAGACTAGGCTGCAATTAAAGATTTTTGCCCAAAATGGGTGTTTTATTAATAGCAGAATAGAACCACAGTTTCTTTTTGTTTTGTAAATATTTTATTATTTTTCTTACCGTTCACAATACAAAATTAAAATACAATTTGACAATATAAAATCTGAGTTCATCAATAAACAGTCTGCAAGAACAGCCATTTCAATGAATTGTAAATCATTATGAACAAAAACAGTACAAAAATAGTAAGTAATCTGTTCTATTTTGGGGGTTTACCAGACTCCCCTCTAAGCACCGTGTTGCTTATACTCAGACCTCTCATTGTCTATTCTAATTATCCCCCACCTTAAATCAACCCCCACCGTCCCCCCACCCCATGATGGTTGTCTCGATTGGTACCATAAACAATCCCCCCTAAGGGATATACGTTATTTTTCATCTCTTTCTCTCCTCCCCCCGCCACCAACCCCCCCCCCCCCCCCCCGGCTGGGCGACGGCACCGCCCATCAGCAACTGATTGCACTGCTCATTGCATATTCCTCAAACCTCTCAATCTTTACCAATAGATTTTTCCACTCGATAATATTGGGCGCTCTTTTGGAGTCCCACTCTCTTGCGATAATCGCTCTTGCCACCATAATACCTCTCATCCAGACCCTTTTTTTCCTTTTTTCCCTAATTGATAATGGGATAGTGCCCAGGACAGCCACTTCCGGTTTCAGTGAGAGGGATACTAGGGACTCTACACTTAGGAAGTCAAATACCTCTCTCCAAAAGGATTGCATTTTTGAACAACCTCAAATCAAATGCATATAATCGGCAGCCTCTTCTCTACATTTCCAACAGTTGGATTTTCGTTCTTTGTAAATCTTACTTAGCAATAATGGAGTCATATATAGTCTTTGGATAATATTAAAGTAAATTATCCTAAAATTACTTTTTAAATTTTTATATATATTCCCCCATTCTAATGTGTTTAATCCTATATCCTTTACCCATTTTTCCCTCACTATTAAACTTTACTATTTTACCCAACCCCTTCCTTATTATCTTATACACTTGTGAGATAGTGATCCTAGTTGTCGTGCATTGATAACAAAAATCTATAAATTCATGTTTTGTTGTGATAAAGTATTCCCTATTTTGTGTAGCTATAAAAGCGTGTTTTAGTTGGTGATACCGAAACCGACTCATTGAGTCTAAATTTGTCCCCGGACATAACTCTTTTAGTGCTCTTATTTTCCCATTCTTTACTAACTGTGATACATAAATAATACCGTACTTTTACCAATACTTGTATTCTGCAATTAATTGAAATTCTCTCATATTATTATTGCACCACAGAGGTGAAAAATATGAAGTGTTCAAGATTCCTAATATTTTTTTAATTTTTCCCCAAACCAAATCAACCATTTGACATATTGGGCACTTTTTTCCTTTGTTTTTTTTAATAAATCCTGTCTCTAATATGCTAAATATATTATATTTTGGACCATTAAAGCCCCTTTCTAGGTATTCTTTTATATTATTTCCCCCAGATTTTAACCATTGAACTTGAGAGGCCAAATAGTATCCCTGGAAAAAGGGAACCGATAGCCTTCCATCCTCTACCGCTAACCAGAGATATTTTTGTTTTAGTTTTACCCTTTTTCTTCCCCAGATTAGGTCATTCAGCGGCTGCTCCAGGTGGTTGAAAAAAAAGTCCTCTATCCAAACTGGACAAGCTGCCAAAATATACAAAATCTGGGGAAGTAACACCATTTTTATTAACACAATTCTTTCCACTTGTCCTATCGATAACATTTGCCAAACACTTATTTTACTTTTACATCTGTTCAGCAAAGGAGAGACATTTAATTTCATGAATTCCAAGATACTGCACTCGGCTTTACACCCAGATATTCAAAGGATTCCATAGGTTTTAATACCCTGATTTCTGCAGAATTCGGTAGGGGTACCTGATCAAGCAGTAACAATACTGATTTGGCCCAGTTGATTTTATATCCCGAGATAACTTATTTATTAGTTCCATAAGATGAGACAGCTGAGATGTTGGGTTCTCCAAAAAGATTAAGATATCATCTGCATACATACTTATCTTATCGGAGGTCCCGTTCATACCAAAACCTTTGATCACTTCATCTGATCTAATTTTAGCTGCCAGCGGTTCTATAAATAGAGCAAACAGTAAGGGGGAAAGGGGGCATCCCTGTCTTGTTCCTCTATACAACTCTATTTGCTCGGACCATACTCTGTTAATATTTATTCTAGCTTTGGGATGATTATATAGGATTTGGACCCACTAAATATAGTATTGGCCCAGATTCATCCTATGCATTACTTTCCAAAGATATTCCCACTCCACCCTGTCAAACGCCTTCTCAGCGTCTAATGACAGGATGGAGCGGGTACCTCCCCTCTCCCTGACCTGCATATTCAAAAAAGCTATATGTATGGTGGATTGTACCATAATCCTGGGTATAAACCCAGTCTGATCTGGATGAAATAGCCTGTCAATAACTCCCATTAATCTATTAGAGAATATTGTTGCACAGATTTTATAGTCTGTATTTAATAGAGAGATCAGGCGGTATGCCCCTATCTCTCTTTCATCTTTACCCTTTTTCAGAATAAGTGTGATCACAGCTTCAGATAGAGATGAAGGGAGTTCCCCGGTCTGATAGGTTTTGTTTAAAACCTGTAGTAACATTGGCAATATTGTGTCTCCATACTGGCGATAGATTTCAAACGGGAGCCCGTCAGTCCCTGGGGAAGAGTTTCCCCGGATGGTCTTGACAGCCTCAGATAGTTCCTTTAAATCTATAGGCCGATTTAGTATTTTGCGATCTTCCTCTGTTAGTTTGGGGAGATTAATGTTCTCTAAGGACTTTTCAGCGTCTCCATCCTGCTGCTTATTGTTGTTTGTATATAAGGTTTTATAATACTTCACGAATTCCCGCTCAATCCCCTCCGGATGCGTAGTGACCACCCCATTTTTCAATCTGATATTTTTTATTCTATTGATATTTTTTTGGTTTTGGATCAAAGATGATAAAAGATTTCCAGGTTTCCCTGTCTGAGAGAAGTATTTGGCTCCTGTAAAAAAACAACTATGTTGTGCTTTTTCTAGTAGATAGTTGTTATACTCCAGTCTAGCTTCTTCAAACTGTAATTGTACAGCGGAGTTCAAATTATTAACTATCTCTCCCTGTAGGGACTGGACCCTTTTTTTTTAAGGCTAGTTCTTTTGCCGCATACCCTTTTTTTTTTACAGTTAATTTTGGCTATATAAACTCCACGCAAAAACGCTTTAAGAGAATCCCATACAAACTGCATAGGTGCCGACGGAGCATTCAATAGCCAAAATTCCCGGATCTCATTTGTTATATTTTCCTGCTCCTTAACCAACTGCCCCATTTTAATTGTTACCACTATTGGAGAATGGTCGGAGATCGTATGTATTTCATACTTCATTTTTGTTACCATATCAAAAAAATCAAGGTTAGCTAAAGCTAAGTCTATTCTAGACATTACTGTATTCGCCCGGCTAAAACAGGAATTTCCTTTTTTTTCTCCATACAGATATCGCCAAATGTCTGTCAATGCCATTTCCTGGCAGACCCTTCTTAGCGGTGTTAGTCTATCTCCATTTGCTTTATATACGTAGTCCTTGAAAAATCTTTCTTGCTCTAAGTTCATCACATCATTAAAGTCCCCGATTACCAAAACCGGGCACCTTGCTCTAGAGCCAATAAAGTCCGCCAAGTATGACATGACACACATAGAAAATGGCGGAAGAACATACACAAATGCCAATATGCAGATAATACCGTTTAACTGACAATGCAGAAAAACAAATCTACCTTCTCGATCTATTCTATGGACAATTGGAATATAATCCACATTTCTGTGGACATACACACTAACACCCCGGGAGTAGGCCGAGCAGCAAACATGGTAGTCATATTTTGCCCATTTCCTTTTTGCAATGCTAATATTCTCAAATGTGAGATGCGTTTCAAGGAGACATATAATCGCTGGAAGATGTCTCGCCACTACATCACACATGACCACCCGTTTCTCTTTCTCGGTCATTCCCGGTATATTCCACGTAAATATTCTATTCATGTATCTTCGTACTCAGTACTGCATCCGCCGCACCCGCCATGGCGAGGGGAAAGGGAGAGAGAGAGAGCACCACATAGTGACAACCAAGACCCCATCCACCCACCCCATACCAAACCTCTCTAAATTCACAGCGTTTTACCTGTGTTGCCCTAGAATAATCCGGATATATTTCTATTTCTCTTCCATTGTACTCTAGGGGAAGTAAAGTTCTTTTATTTTTCATAATATTATCCCTATCCCGAGTATTTATCATTTTAGCCAAGATTACTCTTAGAGGGCTCCCTACCGGTGGCAGTCTATTTGGTATCCGGTGGGCTCTCTCCACCGAAAACCCCATGGACAGCCGATCTGCTCCAAACATTTCTAATAACCATTGCTGGATAAACCTTGTGGGGTCTTCTTTTTCAGACCCATCAGGGAACCCAACCAGGCGAATATTCGCTCTGCGAGATCTGTCCTCCATTTCAGTGACTCTTTCCTGTAATGAGTTATTTTCAGTTTCCATCGCCCCCATTCTGTTCTTAATCCCATCCATCTCTCTCTTTAACTCTTTTGTAACCAACTGGAGATCTTTAACTTTCTCATGTACTTTATTCATCTCATCTTTAATTAAAGATAGATCCGTTTGGACTGTTGAAATTTTAGCGGACAGGTCTCCGAATGCTTGGTTCGATTGCTGAACCGCATTCAGGATATCTGTCAGCTTCTTATCCACTATGTCTATCCTCTCTTCTGTTAAGGCATGCTTATCACTCTTTCCCTCTTCTCTATCACTAATCTCCTCTATATTTGGTGAATCTGTTAAATCCGTTTTATTCTCCCTATTACTCTTCTGATTAGTCCTAGTCTTATATTGCGGTGACTTCAAGAATTTATCAATTTTTGAGACTGGGCTACCTCTGCTTACACCCAAGGACTTCCTACCTGGGACCTTTGCTGGCATTATATTATCAAACATGCAACATTAGCAATATTAAGAAAAGAAAGGAAAAAATAATAATAATCAGTTTCCAATCTTCTCGCCTGCTGATCGATTCCAAGATCATAAACCTTAGGATATGTCCTGTGACCTACTCCCACTCCAATCCAGTCACAAGATCAATGTGGCAGAAGTATTCCTCAGATCCCCAATTTCATCCACACCCATAAAAACACAGGGGGACAGTGCCAAGTCCACAGTCTTTATCCAGACCAAAGGAGGGGACCCTACAGAGTAGCAGTAGATTGTAACATAGGTATTTAAACACAGAAGGTTCCTCAGCCGAGGGGGTTAGCATGGCAGGTAGCAGAAATATTAGCAGGCAATTATTTTAATTTTTTCCCTGTTTTCTTCTCTCTTCTTTATTTCCTCCTCCTTCCCCGCGTCTTCTCCCCTCTCTCTCCCCTGCAAACAAAACTCAGCAACCTATCCCAGTGCACGCTGCATTTCTTACAGTGCTCTTGAATAAGGAAACTGAACTATGGCTGGTTGCTATGGGCAACAATGCCAGATTTTCTTGTAGTCCAGTGAATATTCAGCAGCAGATATCGATAAGCCAGAGGAGGTTAATGAACCAAATGTTAATAGATGTTAGTAGGGGCTCATTTTGCTTTTTTTGTTTTCTGATGGATATTCTGCCATGCATTCAAACAGTCCAATAAACATATATAACATACATGGTTAGTCAAAAAAATAAATAAATCATCAGCCAAGGGAGTTAGAAAGATAGAGGTTAGCTAATTTGGATTTTAGTTATTTTAGAAGCCAAATGCTATTTCTCTGCAATGCATTCCAGTGCGTTATTGCATATAAATCGGCCCTCATATTAATCATATGGTTCAGGCTAAAAAACCATGCCAAGTGCCGTTTATTATGTCCCAAAGTAAGCCAACCAAGATTAATGGCATGGGTGTAACAGACAACCCAGATTCATTAGCCGTAACGGAGCTAGATAAGTGTCAGCAGGTCAGCGAGTGTTAGCAGGGACTGGTTAGCAGATACTGGCTTTGGCAGTATCTAAAGGGTGTATCTCACAATGACATATGCAGCAAAGGCTGCAAAATTAAGTTTTTTTTGCCCAAAATGGGTGTTTTATTAATAGCAGAATAGAACCACAGTATCTAAAGCATGTATCTCACACGTAAAGATGCAGAGTAGGCTGCAATTGAAGATTTTTGCCCAAAATGGGTGTTTTATTAATAGCAGAATAGAACCACCGTATTTAAAGGGTGTATCTCACAATGACATATGCAGCAAAGGCTGCAAAATTAAGTTTTTTGCCCAAAATGGGTGTTTTTTTTTAATAGCAGACTAGAACCACAGTATCTAAAGTGTGTATCTCACACGTACAGTTGCAGATTAGGCTGCAATTAAAGATTTTTGCCCAAAATGGGTATTTTATTAATAGCAGAATAGAACCACAGTATCTAAAGGGTGTATCTCACAATGACATATGCAGCAAAGGCTGCAAAAGTAAGTTTTTTGCCCAAAATGGGTGTTTTTTTAATAGCAGACTAGAACAACAGTATGTAAAGGGTGTATCTCACAAGGACAGATGCAGCAAAGGCTGCAAAATTACTATTTTTGCCCAAAAAGGGTGTTTTTTTACTAACAGAATATGACAGCAGTATATAACACTTTAATTCCACACGTGCAGATGCAGCAAGGGCTGTAAAATTGTGTATTTTGCCTAAAAAGGGTGTTTTTTAAAACACAGGAAATTATAGCTATATTTCTAGCTTAAATTGCACACTGACTAATGCGGCAGAGGCTCAAGATGAAGGTTATTGCCAAAAATTGTTTTTTCAAAGCCAGAAAATTATTGAAGTATTTCAAACTTGTTTTTAACAATCACAGATGCAGCAAGGGCTGCAATATTAAATATTTTGCCCAAAAAGGGTGATTTTAAAAACCCAGAAAATTATAGCTGTATTTCTAGCTTAAATTGCACACTGACTAATGCTGCAAAGGCAACAGATATAGGATATTCCCCAAAAAATAAATATTTTTTAAACCAGATTATTATTGCAGTGTTTCAAGCTTGGATTTGAATGTCACAAAAGCACATATGCAGTGCTGGTGCACTGAGCTTGCATAAAATGGCCGCCGCCGCCCACCTAACTAACAGACGGATCAAAGTTATTTTTCTCTGTCACTGGGCTCAGGGCAGGGTAAAAATATTGTGCACTGCACCCACCCAACTAAATCTATGTAGATCGCTGAGCTCAATTGGAGTTCTGATCACAGATTCTGTCCTATTCTCTCCCTCACAGCAGCAGCAGCATCCTATCTCTACACTAAGCACAGCAGAGTGACATGCAGTGCTACTTGACTCCAGCTTATATAGAGGCTGGGTCACATGCTGCACTGGCCAATCACAGCCATGCCATTAGTAGGCATGGCTGTGATGGCTTCTAAGGGCACACAGTTAAACGCTTGTTGATTTGGCTGCTCTGCAGCCTTTCAAAAAGCGCTAAGAAATCGCCAAACACCGAATCCGAACTTTTACAGAAATGTTCGGGTTCAGGGTCCAAAAATCATAAAGTTCAGTACGAACCCAAACTTTACAGTTCGGGTTCGCTCAACCCTAATAACAAGCAATCAAAAAATGTTATGTACCCCAAGATGTTACCAACTACAAGTCATCCCCAAAAATCAGGCCTCACATATCTGTATAGAACAAAAAATATAATTTTAAGGGTCTTGGGAATCAGCGATCAAAAAACTTTTAAAAGTGTTTTTATTGTTGCAAAACTAAACGTATTTGTTATTGCTGTAATAGTACTAACCCAGGGAGTATTATATTATCTATGCCAAATAATGAATGGCAAAACATTTATAATGTAAAAACTCAGTGGCAGTATTGCTGTTTTTTGTTTTTTTACCAATCTGGGAGAAAAAGTTCATAAAAGTTAGCTACGGTGCCATTAAAAACTACAACTTGTCCTGCAAAAATCAAGCCCTCATATGAATACATAGATGGAAAAATCGTTAATTTCTAACGATAATTTGTTTTCCCTTAGTCCTACCAGCAGCACAGATGGGGTTAACTGCCCCTGTGAACTGGTAGGACCGGCAGAATTTTAATGAGCCCAAGAACCAATAAACGATCTTCAGCTCCCTGAAAGGGAGGAGATCACCCCCCAGCCCACCGTGTTTTTAACAAGCATAATGTATTTAGGGTGGGATATTTGTGTGCTTCTGTTAGGACTAAGGGAAAACAAATTATCGTTAGAAATTAACGATTCCCTTACGTCCTCAACAGCAGCACAGATGGAGAGATAGCAAGAATAATCCCCTAGGGAGGGTCCTCATGCCTGGCAGAACTAAGAACAGTCTGCCCAAAAGCCGAAAACTCTGCCATCCTAGCATCTATCCTATAATGGGAGATGAAGGTTGACTCAGAGCTCCAGGAGGCCGCCTTACAGATCAACTCTAAGGGGAGGAGTCTTCTCTCCGCAACCGAGGTGGAGACCGCCCTAGTAGAATGGGCCCTCACAAACTCAGGAGGATCTAAGGATTGGGAGACGAAAGCTTCCATAATGGCCTCCTTGATCCAGCGACTAATGGTGGCTTTAGACGCTTTACGGCCTTTAGACTTACCGGCAAACAGGATAAGAAGATTCTCATCTATCCTGAACTCACTAGATCTATCCACATAGATCTGGAGGCATCTTGTAATATCCAGCAGGTCTCTAGCTGGAGTATCAGAGGAGGAGGCTGTAAACAAAACTGGTAAAGATATTACCTGATTGATGTTCTGGAAAGTAGGCACCTTAGGCCTGAAGTAAGGTAAAAACTTCAGGAGTACTCTATCCTGTAGAAAAATAATGTACGGGTGAATTGCGGAGAAAGCCTGCAATTCAGAAACTCTTTTGGCTGAAGCTATAGCCAGAAGAAAGACCATCTTTAAAGTCAAAAATTTAAAATTTACCTCCTCCAAGGGCTCGAAGGGGGGAGATGCTAGCCCCCTGAGCACTACTGAAAGATCCCACTGGGGGATAGGTTTCAGTATAGTAGGCTTTAGTCTTTCAGCTCCCTTCAGGAAGCGTTTGATGAGTGGGTCCCGAGAATGTGGCCAGTTGAGACAGGCCGAGATGGCATAAACCTGTACCTTCAAGGTAGCTGGAGATAGGCCTCTATCTAATCCATCCTGAAGAAATTGAAGTATCGCAGGAAGGGGCGGATCTGCAGACGCCACCTGTCTGGAATCACACCATGCCTCGAAGATTCTCATGATCCTGGAGTAGGCCTTCTTTGTAGACTCTGCTCGGGAATGCGACAAAGTTCTCAGGACCGACTCGGAAAGCCCTTCTATGTTGGGAAGGGACTGATCAACCTCCAGGCTGTCAGGTTGAACCTGTGCAGATCTAGGCAGAGGTGAGTGTCCCACGACACCAGGGTCTGCTCCGGGGGGAGTCTCCAGTATTGTCCCCGACTCATCTGAATGAGCTGGGTAAACCAGGATCTTCTGGGCCAAAACGGTATGATGGCTATTACCGAGGCCTGATCCTGACGGATTTTCATCAATACCCTCGGTATCATGGAAAAGGGAGGGAAGATGTAAGCCAGCCTGAACCTCCACGGTATTGACAGAGCATCTATCGCCAGGGGGTTGTCTTCCCTGTAGAGGGAACAGAACCTCATCACCTTGGCGTTGAACCTGGTTGCCATGAGATCCACTTCTGGCATACCCCATCTGTGAACTAGCTGCCTGAAGATCTCCGGATGCAGAGACCACTCCATGGTCGGTAATCCTCGACTTAAGCGGTCCGCTATCATATTGAGGGAGCCTCGAATATGAACGGCAGATAGATGGGAAAGGTTCAGCTCTGCCCACCGAAGAATTACCCCGATCTCTGACAGAAGGGGCAATGATCTTGTGCCTCCCTGTTTGTTTATATAGAGAACTGCAGTCATATTGTCTGACTGGACTTTCACTGCTTTGCCCCGGATCTGAGGCGCAAAGTGAAGGAGGGCTAGCCGGATAGCTCGCATCTCGCGAAGATTGGAGGAAAGATGCAGCTCCAGAGGAGACCAAGATCCCTGAATTGGGGATCTGTCCAGGTGAGCGCCCCAGCCTACAAGGGACGCGTCTGTAGTCAATATGACCCAAGCTGGTTGGGTCATAGACTTCCTTGCTGGTAGCTGAAACCACCATCTGAGGGAATTTCGGGTTTGACCGGACAGGGAGCACAGGGAATCTAGCCCCGCAGGGCTGCCGTTCCATAGGTGTAAGACCTCCGAGTGAAGAGGACGGAGGTGCCATAGCGCCCAAGGGACCGCATCCGCAGCCGCTGACATGAGCCCCAGCATCTTCATGAGAGTCCGGATAGAGACTCGACGAGGGACATAAAGGACCTTTGCCAGGTCCTGAATCCGCGCTCTCCTTTCTGGAGTCAACATCTCCACAGAGTCGACCACGAATCCTAAGTAATGGATTGAAGTCGATGGGCTCACATTCGACTTCTGCCAGTTGATAATCCAGCCTAGGCGGAAGAGAAAAGAGATTGCGACCTGAAGATGGTGGGTAAGGATCGGAACTGAAGAGGCTATGAAAAGCCAATTGTCCAGATAAGGAATAATAGTTAGTCCTTGGAGTCTCAAAGCTGTTACCACCGAAACCACCACCTTGGTGAAGATAAGGGGGACAGAAGAGATTCCGAAGGGAAGCACGGCAAACTGAAAGTGCCTGCAAACCTCTGAAATCTGGACCGCGATCCTGAGGAGTTTCCGGGAAGCGGAATGGATCGGAATGTGAAGGTACGCATCCTTGAGGTCCAGAGTAGCCATGACGTCCCCAGGATTGAGGATATGGCTGACTGATCTTATGGTTTCCATGCGAAACCTTGTTTTCCTTATAAATCGATTGAGGAATCTCAAATCGATGATCATCCGGAGATCTCCTGTCTTCTTGGGAACCAGGAACACTAGTGAATAAATCCCTAGGCCCCTCTCCCCTGCCGGTACCTCCTCTAGGGCTCCCTTGGAAATATAGTCCTGAATGTAAGATTCTAGGACCACCTGTTTGGCAGACCCGAAGTTTCGTGTGGCGATGAATCTCTCTGGGGGGAGAGAGATAAGATCTACCCGGTACCCGGCGGAAACTATGTCCTGGACCCAGGGGTCTGCAATCAACCGGCTCCAAGAGTCTTTGAAATGGGTAAGACGGCCCCCCATGGGAATCTGGGGGAGGGGTATGGGAAAATCTAGAGGAGACACTGCAGGGGCAGCAGGGCTTATCCAAGAGCCTCGAGGAGGCCCATAGTCAGGAGGGTTTTGCCTCCCTGGTGGGTTTGCGGGGGCGTCTCGGATATTTACGAGACGGCCCCCCCCAATCTCTGCGCCTAGACTGCTGCCCAGGACGACCTCCGCCCTTCTTTTCCTGTCTGGGGCGTCCCCGAAAGGGCTGCTGGGGGAGGCTCTTCCCTTTTTTATCGGAGAGCCCCTCCATTATTTTGTCCAATTCGGACCCGAATAACCTATCTGGTTCGAAGGGGAGCCCACAAAGGTTAAACTTGGATGCGTTATCCGCGATCCACGGTTTGAGCCAGAGTGGTCTGCGAGCAGCTGAAACTAGGGCCATAGTTTTGGCGGCCAGCTTCAGCTGCATCTGGGAGGAATCAACTAAAAAGTCCATAGCCAGGTTGGCTGACTTGAAGGCTGCCAGGATGTCGTCTCTTGATACGCTCTGGTCCACATCCGTCTGCATTTGATTAAGCCTAGAGCGTAGATAGGTGGCTACCTCAGTGGCTGCAATGGAAGTAGATGCGGAGGCAGCGGCCGCCGCGTAACCCCTCCTAAGGGTGCACTCTGCCCTCCGGTCTAGAGGGTCCTGCAGGCTAGACCCATCGTCTGCAGGGACTAGAGTGCGCCGGGACAACTTGGCTATAGCCATGTCCACCTTGGGAACGGAACCCCACGATTCCACCAAGGGTTTAGCCATCGGGTACATGAGTCTGAATTTTCTGGTAAGCACTGGACCCTTCTCAGGCTTTTTCCACTCTGTGCGCATCACAGAGAGGAGGGTCTCATCCGCTCTAAAGACACGCTGTGTCCGACCGGCGGGATCGGAGGACTCCCCCATGTCAACATCCTGGTCCCCCGACCTGATGGACTTGAGTAACTTCTGCGTCTTTTCTGGAGGGAAAAAGCAAGAAGTAGATTCTTCTTCCTCAGAAGAAGAAGACCCCACTGAACAGGGGGTAGGTCTTTCGACCGGTGCGACCACCTCCATGGGAGTCTGAGAGGGACCTGGTAGCCTGTCATTAAGCAGCTGAACTACTCCCTTGATGGAATCATCCACGTATGTCTTGGTCCATTGGAACATCTCCTGCATCGTGGGTTCCGTGGATGCCGTGCGACAACTCTCACATCTGGAGTAAGGACAGCTGTCATCTAGGGGTGTGTTACATTCGTAACATGCCAAATGCTTCCTCTTGGCCCCAGCCTTCCGCTGATCCTGCTCCTTAGGGGAAGCCATAGTCTGTAATGGAAGAAACAAAACAGGTCATAACACCTACAATATCAGGAGGTGGAGAAAACCAGACCTTAAGGGGGCCCACCAGCACTAGAAGAAATAGAGCTGAAAGAAGAGGAAGTACAAAACCCAAGCAAAGCAATACTGCAGGAATATCACAAAGCACAGGAGAGCTCTGGAGCTAACTTGTGAAAGCAACGCAACCAGAGCACTGACTGATGGGCTCTGGGCGCTTAAAGGAGGAAGCCCCGCCCAATGGGCGGGTTCCTGAAATGAGACAGCACCACTCCGTTTTTTTTTTGTTTTTTTTTCTCTTGTAGAAAAACCAGAGCCTATACTGGCTCTACCTATACGAAAATTGTCTCCCCAGACTAATCCTAAGTCCAGGATGTCCTTCTAGGGAGCCAGTTTAAAAGAAAGGTGAGTTTTATACATCACCGCAACGCTTCGGAAAACCGTAAGTGACGTAACGCACCTAGGGCGCGTCACTTCCGGAAAATGGCGGCGCCCATAGCGCCGCACACATGCGGTAACGGAGGGATGGAGCACCGTCTACAGATGATGAGAGAAGAGGGGAGGGGACGACCCCTCCCCGACGGTACCCCAGACCGAAATCGCCATGATCAGGCCTAAAATAAAGGCACTGAGATCCATAGAAAGCGAGCTAAGCTTAAGGAGGGGAAAAGAACCCCTAAGCAATCTTCAGCTCCCAGAGAGGGAGCGACACGCCAGTCCACCTGTCCAGAGGACAGAAAAAAACACGGTGGGCTGGGGGGTGATCTCCTCCCTTTCAGGGAGCTGAAGATCGTTTATTGGTTCTTGGGCTCATTAAAATTCCGCCGGTCCTACCAGTCCACAGGGGCAGTTAACCCCATCTGTGCTGCTGTTGAGGACGTAAGGGAATAAAAAGTTTTAGCTCTTGGATTGTACAAACAAAAGAAAATTAAAACAATCGCTTCATCCCTAACAATCAAAACAGTCTGGCCACTATGGGGTTAAGCATGCTGTATGTTACCACTGGCTACAATCCATTTACATTACTAATACTGTCTTGATGGTTTGTACAGTACTAGGAGAACCCAGAGTGTCATACATGACTTTTCAGGGCAATTGGGATGCGTTTCATTTATTCGGCCAGAATCAGAGATTTTTATGAATCAGGCCAGAAACAAATATAATTCTGGTGGTATGGTAGTATATACCATCATTTGATAAAAAAATAATAATAAAGTGCATGCGGCTTTGTGGCACCATTCTCAGCTTCACAGCACATAACCTTTTCATGACTGCATTGTGTACAGGTACCCTTAGAATATTGCTTGTTAGTCATAATTTCCATACCATTCACCATTAGCAGCTTTCAATGAACCTGTTTTATATTTTCATTATTAAATATATTTTACCCATTCATATTTCCCTGATGTATTTTTATTTCTATTATTACTTTTTTTTTATTTTTTGTCTGAAGCTTGTCTAGCTTTGAGTATATAACATTAACACTGGTAACCCACCCCCATGTCTCTGGCAATAACAGCTTGCAAACATAAATGCTTTAAACATTCTATAACTTAATTCTGAGCAAGGTCAACCCTTAATCCTCAAAATCCCTAAACTGCTCTTGTTCTGAATTGAACGTCTGAAATAAAGAGAATCAGCACAATGAAAGAATGATAATTGTAAACTATATGATCCCGGTTTACTTCCATCTGTGCTAGATGTGTCTCAAAGATATTGCTGGTACTTGAGAAAGGCACAAGGGAGTGAATGAGTAAAATTAACAGTGACAACACTATATTCAACAAACACGAGAAACATGAAACAAATTCATTGAATTCTTCAGTCCTAATAAATTTGTTATTTGAAAACTGCACAGCATTGCCTGCTTGTAATGGAATCAAAGAGGTTCAGTTTTTCTTTCACCGGCAAATAAGACCATGATATTAAAAAGGTGTCATCTGTCAAGCATAAAAAGACATAGCTAAAAATGACAGGTACAGCACAGGCAAAGTAACATGCAATTTTAATGGGAGTAAATCAATGTGTGACTAGGTGTTGTAATACAATTGTAAACTCTTGTTGGGTGTCATCAGCATTAAAGTACATTTTTTAACCAGTGAAAATCTAAATCTGGCTAAAAAAGCCAACAATAAATGTTGGATGTAGAAATTGGCTAGATCATCATTATTAGTGATGAGCAAAGTATTAAAAAATTCGATTTGACTGCTTCGCCAAATTTAGCCAAAAAATTAGATTTGTGACTAGTTTTCCGTCAAAAAGCATATTTCTTTGTAAATAGTGGGTGCAATGACAGGGAGCGTCAATCGCGCTGCTCTCCGTCGTTGTACCCCTCAGATATTACGTTCATAGCTGAGTGTGGCATCTGACATTGATATTACAGTGTCACATAAAAAATTAATAATGAAATAATACTAAACTCATCCATTTGATCATAAAGAGCTGGCTGCCACCATCCTGATTAAAGATCTAGGGTGAAATCTCGGGTGGTCTTCAATGATGTCACAATGCAAGGGATTTTGAGCGGGATCTTCAATGAAGATGGCGGCGGCCAGTTGTAATGACCGACGACACGCACAGGGAGGAAAACAGGGAAAGCCCTGCCCAAGGGAGAGGGAAAGGTGGTGACCCCTAACTCACCTTGCGGCTGGCACCTGACTGCCCTGACATCCCTAGACGGGTTCCTCACCCGTGCGGCGATCGCGTGCCTAAACCCTGGCTTTCCCTAATATGAGCCCTGGATAGTGAACAGGCCGGTGGGATCGCTAGTCCACACCACTATCACTAAGAGGGAAACACCAGGGAGAGGACAGACAAAACATACAAACACATACGACCACAATAAACCAAAAAGGTCCAACAGGGATCTGGAGGGTAGCGTACTGGACCAACTACCAGCGAACGCAGCAACACAGCTCCAGAAGGTCAGAATAGATGTCCAGGCAGGAAGCTCTATCTCTGGCAACCAGAGAAGTGTGAGAGAGAAATATAAGGAGGTCTGGGAGTGCTGGACAAGGAACAGCTGAGGAGAAGGAGCTACGGATCCCTGAGTGAGCCAAAAGGGTTTGCTAAGCAAACCCAGAAAGCTACCATAAGGAAAACAGCCCTATCTTAAATAGAGCGTGCAGCCAACCGCTGTGACTTCCTGACCCCGGGTATAACGGAGTCAGGCGTGGTCCTCGACACCCTCGTGACAGTACCCCCCTCTCTACGAGGGGCCTCCGGACACTCAGGACCAGGTCTCCCAGGATGAGAGGCATGAAAAACCCGAACTAACCTGTCGGCGTTTACCTCAGACGCAGGAACCCACATTCTTTCCTCGGGACCGTAACCTCTCCAATGCACCAGATATTGAAGAGAGCGGCGGACCAGACGAGAATTAACAATTTTGGATATCTGAAATTCTAGGTTACCATCCACGACAACAGGAGGGGGTGGCAGCGGTGATGGTTCTAGAGGTGGAACATATTTTTTGAGTAACGACTTATGAAAAACATTATAAATTTTAAAAGTCTGAGGTAACTCCAGGCGAAAAGCCACGGGGTTGATGATGGCTACAATTTTGTAAGGGCCAATAAACCTAGGACCCAGTTTCCAAGAGGGAACCTTCAATTTAATATTCCTAGTAGACAACCACACATAGTCATTCACTCCTAGGTCCGGACCTGGCGACCGTCTCTTATCAGCCATGCATTTGTATTTAC
Organism: Bufo bufo; assembly: GCF_905171765.1. Lineage (NCBI taxonomy): Eukaryota > Metazoa > Chordata > Amphibia > Anura > Bufonidae > Bufo > Bufo bufo. The sequence continues at coordinate 367,099,515 of NC_053390.1, read as the reverse complement.
CTCCCATATTTTTCAAGTTAGCTTGCACCTTCTGCCATACCGATGAAAGAGATGACGAAAACCGTTCCTCTTCGGGAACCCCAGAAGACCCCCCCTCTTTGAAAGTACAGAATTGGGGATGAAAACCATATGCACCAAGAAATGGTGACTTGCCAGTGGATTCCTGACGACGATTATTTATGGCAAACTCAGCTAACGGTAAATATGATGACCACAACTCTTGGTTTTCAGACACAAAACATCTTAGATATGTCTCAAGGTTTTGGTTGGTACGCTCAGTCTGTCCATTCGACTGAGGATGGAAAGCAGAGGAAAAGGACAAGTGTACCCCCAAACGAGAACAAAAAGCTTTCCAAAATTTAGAAATAAACTGGGTACCCCGATCCGAAACAACATCGGAGGGGACCCCGTGAAGCTTCACGATTTCACTGACGAATACCTGAGCAAGAGTCTTAGCATTAGGTAGTGCGGGTAACGCAATGAAGTGTACCATTTTGCTAAACCTGTCCACTACTACCAAAATAACTGTTTTACCCGCAGACAAAGGTAAGTCAGTGATAAAATCCATTGACAGATGTGTCCACGGTCTATTGGGAATGAAAAGTGGTAATAGAGACCCTGCAGGACGTGTATGTGAAACTTTTGCACGCGCACAGGTAGAACAAGAAGACACAAAATCCAATACATCCTGACGCAACCTTGGCCACCAAAAACGACGAGACAATAGTTCCAAGGTTGCTTTACTACCCGGGTGCCCAGCAAGTGCCGAATTATGATGTTCCTTTAATAATTTGAAACGTAAGTTCAACGGTACAAACAATTTCTCTGAGGGGCAAGAGACCGGGGCGTCCCCCTGGGCCTCTAACACCTTCCCCTCCAAAACAGAGTGTACCGCAGAAACAACCACTCCTCTTTGAAGAATGGGTACCGGATCACTCACATTACCCCCTCCAGGGAAACAACGAGATAGTGCATCAGCCTTGGTGTTCTTTGCCCCAGGACGATAGGTAATCACAAAGTTAAACCTGGTAAAAAATAGCGACCACCTAGCCTGTCTAGGGGTGAGACGCTTAGCTGATTCGAGGTACAGAAGATTTTTGTGGTCCGTAATTACAGTGACGGGGTGGACTGCCCCCTCTAAGAAATGACGCCACTCCTCAAACGCAAGTTTAATAGCTAAAAGTTCCCTATTGCCAATATCGTAGTTCTTTTCTGCTGCAGATAGTTTTTTAGAAAAGAAAGCACAAGGATGCCATTTGCCAGGAGATGGACCCTGAGACAGCACCGCCCCCACTCCCACCTCTGACGCATCGACTTCAACAATAAAAGGCTGAGAGACATCAGGTTGGACCAGTACAGGTGCTGAGGTAAACCTCTCTTTTAGAGAGGAAAAAGCAACTTTAGCGGCGTCAGACCATTTAGAAAAATCAGTCCCCTTCCTAGTCATGTCAGTAAGCGGTTTTACAATAAGTGAATAATTTTTAATGAATTTCCTTTAGAAATTCGCGAAGCCCAAGAACCGTTGTAGTGCTTTGAGGTTCTCAGGAAGATCCCAATCTAAAATTGCCTGGACCTTCCTAGGATCCATACGGAAACCTGACGCAGATAAAAAATAACCCAGGAATTGTATCTCCTGAACGGCGAAGACACATTTTTCAATTTTAGCATATAATTCATTCGTCCGTAGGACCTGCAGTACTTGTCTGACATGCACCTCATGTGTTTTCAGATCGGACGAATAAATTAAAATATCATCTAGGTATATTACCACAAACCTGCCGATTAGATGACTAAAAATGTCATTAACGAAATGTTGAAAGACGGCAGGAGCATTGGTCAGACCGAAAGGCATAACTAGATTTTCATAATGCCCCTCAGGGGTGTTAAACGCTGTCTTCCACTCATCCCCCTCCTTAATACGAATCAGATTGTAGGCACCCCTAAGATCAAGTTTGGAGAACCACCTAGCACCCGCAATCTGATTAAACAGGTCAGGAATAAGAGGAAGAGGGTATGGGTCTCGGATGGTTATCTGATTTAATTCGCGAAAATCTAAGCAAGGACGCAGGCCCCCATCTTTCTTTTTAACGAAGAAAAACCCTGCAGCCACGGGTGAAGAAGAGGGTCTGATGTGTCCCTTAGCCAAGCTCTCGGAGATATAATCTTTCATGGCTTGTCTCTCTGGACCCGAAAGATTATATAACCTGGTCTTGGGTAATTTTGCGCCGGGAATAAGGTTAACCGGGCAATCATAAGGACGTAACTTCTGACAACCCTTTTCAGAAAAAACATCCTCAAAGTCCGAAATAAATGTAGGTAGGGTAGTTATGGAGGCGACTAAGCAATTGCTATTTAAGCAATTTTCTCTGCACTGCTCACTCCACTCCAATATCTCCCTGGCCTGCCAATCCACCACTGGATTGTGCGCTACCAACCAGGGAAGACCCAGCACTACCGGAGTGGAAGCCCCTCCAGAACATAACCTGAAAGCATCTCGTTATGGTGGTCCCCTACCCGAAGGTGTAAATTATGAACCACGTGCGTGAGGTTTCTCTGAGACAGGGGAGCAGAATCAATAGCGAATATGGGAATGGGTCTCTGTAAAGTACAGAGAGACAAACCCAAAGTGCGGGCAAAATGGGCATCTATCAAATTTACCCCTGCTCCACTGTCTAGAAAGAAAGAAATAGTCTCCGTCTTATCACCAAAAATAATAACCGCTGGCAACACAAATTGCGATGTACGTATGGAGGAAACGTATACCCCCTGGCTGACATCCTCCACACAGCCTGGGGTTAGTAGTTTTTCCGACGGTCTTTTGTTTCTGAGGAAAGAAGGACAGACATTAATGAAATGACCCCTCTCCCCACAAAAAAAACAAACCCCACGCCTACGGCGAGCCTCAGGAGGACGGACCTGACGAGTAGTTCCTCCTAGCTGCATAGGCTCGTCTAAGTCCGTACAGACTAACTGCTGCTTGGGAGGGGTTACCAATTGCTCCGGTTTTTTCAACCTGACCCTAAGGCGTCTATCTATTCGGATAGAAAGGGACATAACCGCATCAAGGGAAAAGGGGGTCTCATATAATGCAAGCGCATCCTTAACCCTTTCGGATAACCCAGAGCAGAACTGACTCCTGAGAGCCGGGTCGTTCCATTGGGTATCCGTAGCCCACCTACGGAATTCAGAGCAATACTCCTCTACCGGCCGCTCTCCTTGTAAGAGTCTCCGTAATCTTGATTCAGCCAGGGCGACTTGGTCAGGGTCATCATATATGAGACCCAAGGCCCCAAAAAACTCATCCACTGACCGAAGAGCCTGGGAATCAGTAGGTAAAGAGAACGCCCAGGACTGCGGATCCCCCTGCAGCAGGGAAATAACAACCCCCACCCGCTGATCTTCATTACCAGAGGAGTAAGGGCGCAGTTTAAAATATAACTTACAGGCCTCACGGAATGTCAAAAACTTGTCCCTTCCCCCAGAAAATCTGTCAGGGAGAGGGACCTTGGGTTCCGCAACAACCTGGTTACCAGTAGCAACCGCTGGGCTTGCAGTCAGTTGTAATTGCTGCTGTTGCTGGAGGACCGACGCCTTCAATCCTACCACCTCCAAAGACAGGCCATGAAATTGTTTGGACAGAGCAGCAATTTGATCCATACTGGATTCTAAGTAGGTAAAAAAATAATTTTTTTTTTTTTTTTTTTTACCTACACAAAATAATGGCCAGAGATAATGTGATGACCGACGACACGCACAGGGAGGAAAACAGGGAAAGCCCTGCCCAAGGGAGAGGGAAAGTTGGTGACTAGTGTTGAGCGAACAGTTCGAGCATAGTTCGGGTCCGTACCGAATTTTGGGGTGTTCGTGACACGGACCCGAACCCGAACTTTTTCGTAAAAGTTCGGGTTCGGGTTCGTCGTTCGGCATGTATTTTGGCGCATTTTGAAAGGCTGCAAAGCAGCCAATCAACATGCATCATACTACTTGCCCTAAGATGCCATCGCAGCCATGCCTACTATTGGCAAGGCTGTGATTGGCCAAGTGCAGCATGTGACTCAGCCTCTTATAAGCTTGTGCGCACGTCGGGACGTGCTCACTCCCGATGTGAATAGAACAGGGTTAGACGCAGCTGATGCTAGGGCGAGAATAGGCAGGGATAATTGAATAACTGGAAGCAAATTTCTCTCCTCCACCTGTGATTCATCTGAACAACTGCAGCTGAGCTGCTTTTTTGATAGGGATTGGCTATTTTTAGAGTGGCCAGAGTGATTTTTCCATCCACATGTACCCGGGCTGACCGCCGGCCGCCATTTTGCGACTTGTAGTGCTGCAGCAGAAGCTGCCACAGTGTGCATTCCAAAGCTCCAAACAAGTCAGACATCTACACCTGGGATTCAGACCAATAGCGATTTAGCAGCACAGTCCAAGGCTATTTTTTTTAAAGGTTGTGCAGACCATGTTACTGGGCTGATAGGCGGCGGCCATCTTGGGACTAGTGCTGCAGCACAATCTCTCCCAACGTCCATTAATCACTTGTAATAGTGGTCTGTGCCATAGAAATCCTACATCAGGGACTTGGGTGTGCTTGTGTCACCCCTACTAATACCAGTCCACCTGTAATCCATACAGTGAAAAGCCATAAAGTATTCCAGTGAGGGAATTTTTTTTTTATTTAAAAAAGGCCAAGTTAGTTTATCTGGCGTTCAATATACTAGATACAGTTAGGCCTGCGTTTCATACATCTGGAATTAGCAAACTAATGTGCTGGGGTTGGGAAAACATATATGTACCCATACTAGAATCTGTCAAAGAAAGCGGTACTCACATATAACAGTCATTCCATCTGTAATCCATACAGTCAAAAGACTGAAAGTATTCCAGTGAGGGAATTTTTTATTTATTTAAAAAAGGCCAAGTTAGTTTATCTGGCGTTCAATATACTAGATACAGTTAGGCCTGCGTTTCATACATCTGGAATTAGCAAACTAATGTGCTGGGGTTGGGAAAACATATATGTACCCATACTAGAATCTGTCAAAGAAAGCGGTACTCACATATAACAGTCATTCCATCTGTAATCCATACAGTCAAAAGACTGAAAGTATTCCAGTGAGGGAATTTTTTTTATTTAAAAAAGGCCAAGTTAGTTTATCTGGCGTTCAATATACTAGATACAGTTAGGCCTGCGTTTCATACATCTGGAATTAGCAAACTAATTTGCTGGGGTTGGGAAAACATATATGTACCCATACTAGAATCTGTCAAAGAAAGCGGTACTCACATATAACAGTCATTCCATCTGTAATCCATACAGTCAAAAGACTGAAAGTATTCCAGTGAGGGAATTTTTTTTTTATTTAAAAAAGGCCAAGTTAGTTTATCTGGCGTTCAATATACTAGATACAGTTAGGCCTGCGTTTCATACATCTGGAATTAGCAAACTAATGTGCTGGGGTTGGGAAAACATATATGTACCCATACTAGAATCTGTCAAAGAAAGCGGTACTCACATATAACAGTCATTCCATCTGTAATCCATACAGTCAAAAGACTGAAAGTATTCCAGTGAGGGAATTTTTTTTATTTAAAAAAGGCCAAGTTAGTTTATCTGGCGTTCAATATACTAGATACAGTTAGGCCTGCGTTTCATACATCTGGAATTAGCAAACTAATTTGCTGGGGTTGGGAAAACATATATGTACCCATACTAGAATCTGTCAAAGAAAGCGGTACTCACATATAACAGTCATTCCATCTGTAATCCATACAGTCAATAGACTGAAAGTATTCCAGTGAGGGAATTTTTTTTATTTAAAAAAGGCCAAGTTAGTTTATCTGGCGTTCAATATACTAGATACAGTTAGGCCTGCGTTTCATACATCTGGAATTAGCAAACTAATGTGCTGGGGTTGGGAAAACATATATGTACCCATACTAGAATCTGTCAAAGAAAGCGGTACTCACATATAACAGTCATTCCATCTGTAATCCATACAGTCAAAAGACTGAAAGTATTCCAGTGAGGGAATTTTTTTTATTTAAAAAAGGCCAAGTTAGTTTATCTGGCGTTCAATATACTAGATACAGTTAGGCCTGCGTTTCATACATCTGGAATTAGCAAACTAATTTGCTGGGGTTGGGAAAACATATATGTACCCATACTAGAATCTGTCAAAGAAAGCGGTACTCACATATAACAGTCATTCCATCTGTAATCCATACAGTCAATAGACTGAAAGTATTCCAGTGAGGGAATTTTTTTTATTTAAAAAAGGCCAAGTTAGTTTATCTGGCGTTCAATATACTAGATACAGTTAGGCCTGCGTTTCATACATCTGGAATTAGCAAACTAATGTGCTGGGGTTGGGAAAACATATATGTACCCATACTAGAATCTGTCAAAGAAAGCGGTACTCACATATAACAGTCATTCCATCTGTAATCCATACAGTCAAAAGACTGAAAGTATTCCAGTGAGGGAATTTTTTTTATTTAAAAAAGGCCAAGTTAGTTTATCTGGCGTTCAATATACTAGATACAGTTAGGCCTGCGTTTCATACATCTGGAATTAGCAAACTAACTTGCTGGGGTTGGGAAAACATATATGTACCCATACTAGAATCTGTCAAAGAAAGCGGTACTCACATATAACAGTCATTCCATCTGTAATCCATACAGTCAAAAGACTGAAAGTATTCCAGTGAGGGAATTTTTTTTATTTATAAAAGGCAAAGTTAGTTTATCTGGCGTTCAATATACTAGATACAGTTAGGCCTGCGTTTCATACATCTGGAATTAGCAAACTAATTTGCTGGGGTTGGGAAAACATATATGTACCCATACTAGAATCTGTCAAAGAAAGCGGTACTCACATATAACAGTCATTCCATCTGTAATCCATACAGTCAAAAGACTGAAAGTATTCCAGTGAGGGAATTTTTTTTATTTAAAAAAGGCCAAGTTAGTTTATCTGGCGTTCAATATACTAGATACAGTTAGGCCTGCGTTTCATACATCTGGAATTAGCAAACTAATTTGCTGGGGTTGGGAAAACATATATGTACCCATACTAGAATCTGTCAAAGAAAGCGGTACTCACATATAACAGTCATTCCATCTGTAATCCATACAGTCAAAAGACTGAAAGTATTCCAGTGAGGGAATTTTTTTTATTTAAAAAAGGCCAAGTTAGTTTATCTGGCGCTCAATATACTAGATACAGTTAGGCCTGCGTTTCATACATCTGGAATTAGCAAACTAATTTGCTGGGGTTGGGAAAACATATATGTACCCATACTAGAATCTGTCAAAGAAAGCGGTACTCACATATAACAGTCATTCCATCTGTAATCCATACAGTCAAAAGACTGAAAGTATTCCAGTGAGGGAATTTTTTTTTTTATTTAAAAAAGGCCAAGTTAGTTTATCTGGCGTTCAATATACTAGATACAGTTAGGCCTGCGTTTCATACATCTGGAATTAGCAAACTAATGTGCTGGGGTTGGGAAAACATATATGTACCCATACTAGAATCTGTCAAAGAAAGCGGTACTCACATATAACAGTCATTCCATCTGTAATCCATACAGTCAAAAGACTGAAAGTATTCCAGTGAGGGAATTTTTTTTATTTAAAAAAGGCCAAGTTAGTTTATCTGGCGTTCAATATACTAGATACAGTTAGGCCTGCGTTTCATACATCTGGAATTAGCAAACTAATTTGCTGGGGTTGGGAAAACATATATGTACCCATACTAGAATCTGTCAAAGAAAGCGGTACTCACATATAACAGTCATTCCATCTGTAATCCATACAGTCAAAAGACTGAAAGTATTTCAGTGAGGGAATTTTTTTTATTTAAAAAAGGCCAAGTTAGTTTATCTGGCGTTCAATATACTAGATACAGTTAGGCCTGCGTTTCATACATCTGGAATTAGCAAACTAATGTGCTGGGGTTGGGAAAACATATATGTACCCATACTAGAATCTGTCAAAGAAAGCGGTACTCACATATAACAGTCATTCCATCTGTAATCCATACAGTCAAAAGACTGAAAGTATTCCAGTGAGGGAATTTTTTTTATTTAAAAAAGGCCAAGTTAGTTTATCTGGCGTTCAATATACTAGATACAGTTAGGCCTGCGTTTCATACATCTGGAATTAGCAAACTAATTTGCTGGGGTTGGGAAAACATATATGTACCCATACTAGAATCTGTCAAAGAAAGCGGTACTCACATATAACAGTCATTCCATCTGTAATCCATACAGTCAAAAGACTGAAAGTATTTCAGTGAGGGAATTTTTTTTATTTAAAAAAGGCCAAGTTAGTTTATCTGGCGTTCAATATACTAGATACAGTTAGGCCTGCGTTTCATACATCTGGAATTAGCAAACTAATGTGCTGGGGTTGGGAAAACATATATGTACCCATACTAGAATCTGTCAAAGAAAGCGGTACTCACATATAACAGTCATTCCATCTGTAATCCATACAGTCAAAAGACTGAAAGTATTCCAGTGAGGGGATTTTGCTTATAAAAAATAATATATTTCATTGTGGTGCGAGTTGAATCGCAACAATGAAGAAAAATACTATTAAGGGACGAGGACGCGGTCGTGGTGGTGTCCGTGGAGCCTCTGTTGCTGGTAGAGGACGTGGCCGTTCGGCCCCAGGCGCACACAGTAGGGAACGAACTCCCTCAACTAGCCGGCAGAATGTACCGCAATATCTCGTGGGGCACAATGCCGCTCTTAGGATGGTAAGGCCTTAGCAGGTACAGGCATTAATCGATTGGGTGGCCGACAGTGCTTCCAGCACGTTCACCACATGGTCTTCCACCCAGTCTTCTGCGGAAAGCGCACAGGTGGCACCTGAAAACCAAGCCCATCAGTCTGTCACATCACCCCCAAGCATATCAGGGAAACGGTCTGAGCCACAAGTTATGCAGCAGTCTCTTCTTCTGTTTGAAGACTCTGCTTCCAGGGTTTCCCAGGGGCGTCCACCTAGCCCTTCCCCAGTGGAGGAAGACATACCATGCACTGACGCACAACCACTTATGTCTCCAGATGAAGAGGACATGGGAATACCACCACAGCAGAGTCACCGACTCTCTGATGATGACGAAACACAGGTGCCCACTGCCGCGTCTTTTTGCAGTGTGCAGACTGAACAGGAGGAGGTCAGGGAGGGAGACTGGGTGGAAGACGATGCAGAGGACGATGAGGTCTTAGACCCCACATGGACTGAAGGTCGTGGCGATGACTTTCACAGTTCAGAGGAAGAGGTAGTGGTGAGACCGAGACAACAGCGAAGCCAAAGAGGGAGCAGGGGGCCAAAGCAGACGAGCCGCCGCCCCCAGAGTTCGCCTGCTACTGGACATCGCCAACAGGGACCCAGCCCCACAAAGGCAGCTTCAAAGAGTTCCCTGGCATGGCACTTCTTTAAACAATGTCCTACCGACAAGACCCGAGTGACTTGCACGCTCTGCCATCAGAGCCTGAGGCGAGGCATTAACGTTCTGAACCTCAGCACAACCTGCATGACCAGGCATCTACATACAAAGCATGAACTGCAGTGGGGTACACACCTTAAAAACCAGGCACTCGCTGAGGCTCCCCCTGCTCCCTCTACCGCTGCTGCCTCGGCTTCCGCCTCGAGAGGAATGTTGCCACCTGCCGAGCAGCAAACAGAGGATGTGCCACCGACACCACCACCACCGCCACCGTCAACTAGCGTCTCCACTATATCACACAGCAGCGTTCAGCTCTCAATATCTCAAACCTTAGAGAGGAAGCGCAAATTCCCCCCGAGTCACCCTCGAGCCCTTGGCCTGAACGCCAGCATTTCTAAACTGCTGGCCTTTGAAATGCTGTCATTCCGGCTGGTAGACACAGACAGCTTCAAAAAGCTGATGGCCATGGCTGTCCCGCAGTATGTGGTTCCCAGCCGCCACTACTTCTCCAAGACAGCCGTGCCTTCCCTGCACATGCAAGTGTCCGATAAAATCAAGTGTGCACTGCGCAACGCCATTTGTGGCAAGGTCCACCTAACCACAGATACGTGGACCAGTAAGCACGGCCAGGGACGCTATATCTCACTAACTGCACACTGGATGAATGTAGTGGCGGCTGGGCCCCCGGCGGACAGTTCCTTGGCGCACGTCCTTCCGCCCCCTAGGATCGCAGGGCATCATTCTCTGCCTCCTGTAGCCTCCTCCTCCTACTCGGCTTCCTCCTCCACTGCTTCCACCAGCTCATCCGGTCAGCCACACACCTTCACCACCAACTTCAGCACAGCCCGGGGTAAACGTCAGCAGGCCATTCTGAAACTCATATGTTTGGGGGACAGGCCCCACACCGCACAGGAGTTGTGGCGGGGTATTGAACAACAGACCGACGAGTGGTTTCTGCCGGTGGGCCTCAAGCCAGGCCTGGTGGTATGCGATAATGGGCGAAATCTCGTGGCAGCTCTGGGACTAGCCGGTTTGACGCACATCCCTTGCCTGGCGCATGTGCTGAACTTGGTGGTGCAGAGGTTCATTCACCACTACCCCAACATGTCAGAGCTGCTGCATAAAGTGCGGGCCGTCTGTGCGCGCTTCCGCCGTTCACATCCTGCCGCTGCTCGCCTGTCTGCGCTACAGCGGAACTTCGGCCTTCCCGCTCACCGCCTCATATGCGACGTGCCCACCTGGTGGAACTCCACCTTGCACATGCTGGAGAGACTGTGCGAGCAGCAGCAGGCCATAGTGGAGTTTCAGCTGCAGCACGCTCGCGTCAGTCGTACTGCCGAACAGCACCACTTCACCACCAATGATTGGGCCTCCATGCGAGACCTGTGTGCCCTGCTGCGCTGTTTCGAGTACTCCACCAACATGGCCAGTGGCGATGACACTGTTATCAGCGTTACAATACCACTTCTATGTCTCCTTGAGAAAACACTTAGGGCAATGATGTTAGAGGAGGTGGCCCAGGTGGAGGAGGATGAGGGCTCGTTTCTAACACTTTCGGGCCAGTCTGTTCGAAGTGGCTCAGAGGGAGGTTTGTTTAAGCAGCAGAGGACAGGTTCACAAGTCGCCAGCCAAGGCACTGTACTGGAGGACGAGGAGGATGAGGAGGAGGAGGTGGAGGGGGACGAGGATGACGCAAGTTCACAGCGGGGTGGCAGCCCAGGCCCATCACTGGTGCGTGGCTGGGGGGATACGGTGGACGATGACGATACGCCTCCCACAGAGGACAGCTTGTCCTTACCCATGGGTAGCCTGGCCCACATGAGCGAATATATGCTCCAATGCCTGCGCAACGACAGCAGAGTTGCCCACGTTTTAACGTGTGCAGACTACTGGGTGGCCACCCTGCTGGATCCCCGGTATAAAGACAATGTGCCCACTTTAATTCCTGAACTGGAGCGCGACCGTAAGATGCGCGAGTACAAGCGCACGCTGATAGAGGCGCTCTTGAGAGCATTCCCACATGTCACAGGGGAACAGGTGGAAGGTGAAGGCAGAGGAGTGGCAAGAGGTCGCCAACGCAGCTGTGTCACGGCCAGCTCATCTGAGGGCAGGGTTAGCATGGCAGAAATGTGGAAAAGTTTTGTCTCCACGCCACAGCTATCTGCACCGACACCTGATACGGAACGTGTTAGCAGGAGGCAGCATTTCACTAACATGGTTGAACAGTATGTCTGCACACCCCTCCACATCCTGACGGATGGTTCGGCCCCATTCAACTACTGGGTTTCGAAATTGTCCACGTGGCCAGAGTTAGCATGTTATGCCTTGGAGGTGCTTTCCTGCCCGGCGGCCAGCGTTTTATCTGAACGCGTATTCAGCACGGCAGGGGGCGTCATTACTGACAAGCGCAGCCGCCTGTCCACAGCCAACGTGGACAAGCTGACCTTCATAAAGATGAACCAGGCATGGATCCCACAGGACCTGTCCCTCCCTTGTGCAGAGTAGTCCTTATTAACTGCCTAAAACATGTCTTGTTGTGCTACGGGCCACTTCTTTATTTGATACAAATTTTATGAAACCCACAGTTGAATGAAACTCTTCTCTGTCTGGGCGCCGGGGCCTAACCAGATGGGTGACATGAAGCCATAACCTCTGCCATGCTACCTCTGTCTTCTGTCTGGGTGCTGAGGCCTAAGTCAAATAAAGCGGTCTTCTGCTGTGCTGGGGGATATGAAGCTAATCTCTGACCTCTCTCCTCTGTCTGGGTCCAAAGGCCTAAATCACTGAAAGAGGCCTTCTCCTGTGGTGTGTGATATGATGCCAGAATATGTGCTGTGGGGCCTCTCTCCTCTTCCTGGGTGCAGGGGTCAAATAAACTAAATTGTGGCCTACTCCTGTGGTGGCTGATATGATGCCAGAATATGTGCTGTGGTGCCTCTCTCCTCTTCCTGGGTGCAGGGGTCAAAGTAACTAAATGGTGGCTTCTCATGTGGTGGCTGATATGATGCCAGAATATGTGCTGTGGGGCCTCTCTCCTCTTCCTGGGTGCAGGGGTCAAAGTAACTCAATGGTGGCTTCTCCTGTGGTGGCTGATATGATGCCAGAATATGTGCTGTGGTGCCTCTCTCCTCTGTCTGGGTCCAAAGGCCTAAATCACTGAAAGAGGCCTTCTCCTGTGGTGTGTGATATGATGCCTCAATATGTGCTGTGGTGCCTCTCTCCTCTTCCTGGGTGCGGGGGTCAAAGTAACTCAATGGTGGCTTCTCCTGTGGTGGCTGATATGATGCCAGAATATGTGCTGTGGGGCCTCTCTCCTCTTCCTGGGTGCAGGGGTCAAAGTAACTCAATGGTGGCTTCTCCTGTGGTGGCTGATATGATGCCAGAATATGTGCTGTGGTGCCTCTCTCCTCTTCCTGGGTGCAGGGGTCAAAGTAACTCAATGGTGGCTTCTCCTGTGGTGGCTGATATGATGCCAGAATATGTGCTGTGGGGCCTCTCTCCTCTTCCTGGGTGCAGGGGTCAAAGTAACTCAATGGTGGCTTCTCCTGTGGTGGCTGATATGATGCCAGAATATGTGCTGTGGTGCCTCTCTCCTCTTCCTGGGTGCGGGGGTCAAAGTAACTCAATGGTGGCTTCTCCTGTGGTGGCTGATATGATGCCAGAATATGTGCTGTGGTGCCTCTCTCCTCTTCCTGGGTGCGGGGGTCAAAGTAACTCAATGGTGGCTTCTCCGGTGGTGGTTGATATGATGCCTGATTCTCTGCTGTGAAACCTCTCTCCTCCATCTGGGTGTAGGGGTCAAAGTCTTTCAAAGTCGCCTTCTCCTGTGCTGATTGATATAAAGCTGATGGTTGTGCCATCTGACATGGTTGCCAGGGTCTGATTCAATGGGGGCCTACTCCTGTGGTGGGTGATCTAAATGCCTGATTCTCTGCTGTGAAACCTCTCTCCTCCGTCTGGGTGTAGGGGTCAAAGTCTTTCAAAGTCGCCTTCTCCTGTGCTGATTGATATGAAGCTGATGGTTGTGCCATCTGACATGGTTGCCGGGGTCCCATTAAATTGGGGCCTACTCCTGTGGTGGGTGATCTAAATGCCTGATTCTCTGATGTGGAACCTCTCTCCTCTGTTTGGGTGAAGGGGTCAAAGTAACTAAATGGTGGCTTCTCCTGTGGTGGCTGATATGATGCCAGAATATGTGCTGTGGGGCCTCTCTCCTCTTTCTGGGTGCAGGGGTCAAAGTAACTCAATGGTGGCTTCTCCTATGGTGGCTGATATGATGCCAGAATATGTGCTGTGGTGCCTCTCTCCTCTTCCTGGGTGCGGGGGTCAAAGTAACTCAATGGTGGCTTTTCCTGTGGTGGCTGATATGATGCCAGAATATGTGCTGTGGTGCCTCTCTCCTCTTCCTGGGTGCGGGGGTCAAAGTAACTCAATGGTGGCTTCTCCTGTGGTGGCTGATATGATGCCAGAATATGTGCTGTGGTGCCTCTCTCCTCTTCCTGGGTGCAGGGGTCAAAGTAACTAAATGGTGGCTTCTCCTGTGGTGGTTGATATGATGCCTGATTCTCTGCTGTGAAACCTCTCTCCTCCATCTGGGTGTAGGGGTCAAAGTCTTTCAAAGTCGCCTTCTCCTGTGCTGATTGATATAAAGCTGATGGTTGTACCATCTGACATGGTTGCCAGGGTCTGATTCAATGGGGGCCTACTCCTGTGGTGGGTGATCTAAATGCCTGATTCTCTGCTGTGAAACCTCTCTCCTCCGTCTGGGTGTAGGGGTCAAAGTCTTTCAAAGTCGCCTTCTCCTGTGCTGATTGATATGAAGCTGATGGTTGTGCCATCTGACATGGTTGCCGGGGTCCCATTAAATTGTGGCCTACTCCTGTGGTGGTTGATATGATGCCTGATTCTCTGATGTGGAACCTCTCTCCTCTGTTTGGGTGAAGGGGTCAAAGTAACTAAATGGTGGCTTCTCCTGTGGTGGCTGATATGATGCCAGAATATGTGCTGTGGGGCCTCTCTCCTCTTCCTGGGTGCAGGGGTCAAAGTAACTCAATGGTGGCTTCTCCTGTGGTGGCTGATATGATGCCAGAATATGTGCTGTGGTGCCTCTCTCCTCTTCCTGGGTGCGGGGGTCAAAGTAACTCAATGGTGGCTTCTCCTGTGGTGGCTGATATGATGCCAGAATATGTGCTGTGGTGCCTCTCTCCTCTTCCTGGGTGCGGGGGTCAAAGTAACTCAATGGTGGCTTCTCCTGTGGTGGCTGATATGATGCCAGAATATGTGCTGTGGTGCCTCTCTCCTCTTCCTGGGTGCAGGGGTCAAAGTAACTAAATGGTGGCTTCTCCTGTGGTGGTTGATATGATGCCTGATTCTCTGCTGTGAAACCTCTCTCCTCCATCTGGGTGTAGGGGTCAAAGTCTTTCAAAGTCGCCTTCTCCTGTGCTGATTGATATAAAGCTGATGGTTGTGCCATCTGACATGGTTGCCAGGGTCTGATTCAATGGGGGCCTACTCCTGTGGTGGGTGATCTAAATGCCTGATTCTCTGCTGTGAAACCTCTCTCCTCCGTCTGGGTGTAGGGGTCAAAGTCTTTCAAAGTCGCCTTCTCCTGTGCTGATTGATATGAAGCTGATGGTTGTGCCATCTGACATGGTTGCCGGGGTCCCATTAAATTGGGGCCTACTCCTGTGGTGGGTGATCTAAATGCCTGATTCTCTGCTTTGAAACCTCTCTCCTCCGTCCGGGTGTAGGGGTCAAAGTCTGTCAAAGTCGCCTTCTCCTGTGCTGATTGATATAAAGCTTATGCTTGTGCCATCTGACATGGTTGCCGGGGTCTGATTCAATGGTGGCCTACTCCTGTGGTGGGTGATCTAAATGCCTGATTCTCTGCTGTGTAACCCCTCTCCTCCGTCTGGGTGTAGGGGTCAAAGTAACTAAATGGTGGCCTACTCCTGTGGTGGGTGATATGATGCCTGGTTCTCTGCTGTGGGACCTCTCTCCTTTGTCTGGGTGCTGTGGTCAAAATAATAGTAAGTGACCTTCTCCATTGGTGGGTGACTTGAAGCCTGATTCTGTGCTATGGGACCTCACTCCAATTAATATTGTTTAATTTTTATTTATTTTATGTTAACTCATCATTTCCCTATCTACATTTGTTTGCAGGGGATTTAACTACATTTTGCTGCCTTTTGCAGCCCTCTAGCCCTTTCCGGGTGTGTTTTACAGCCTTTTTAGTGCCCAAAAGTTCGGGTCCCCATTGACTTCTATGGGGTTCGGGTTCGGGATGAAGTTCGGGTCGAGTTCGGATCCCGAACCCGAACATTTTTCGAAAGTTCGGCCGAACTCGTCGAACCCGAACATCCAGGTGTTCGCTCAACTCTAGTGGTGACCCCTAACTCACCTTGCGGCTGGCACCTGACTGCCCTGACATCCCTAGACGGGTTCCTCACCCGTGCGGCGATCGCGTGCCTAAACCCTGGCTTTCCCTAATATGAGCCCTGGATAGTGAACAGGCCGGTGGGATCGCTAGTCCACACCACTATCACTAAGAGGGAAACACCAGGGAGAGGACAGACAAAACATACAAACACATACGACCACAATATACCAAAAAGGTCCAACAGGGATCTGGAGGGTAGCGTACTGGACCAACTACCAGCGAACGCAGCAACACAGCTCCAGAAGGTCAGAATAGATGTCCAGGCAGGAAGCTCTATCTCTGGCAACCAGAGAAGTGTGAGAGAGAAATATAAGGAGGTCTGGGAGTGCTGGACAAGGAACAGCTGAGGAGAAGGAGCTACGGATCCCTGAGTGAGCCAAAAGGGTTTGCTAAGCAAACCCAGAAAGCTACCATAAGGAAAACAGCCCTATCTTAAATAGAGCGTGCAGCCAACCGCTGCGACTTCCTGACCCCGGGTATAACGGAGTCAGGCGTGGTCCTCGACACCCTCGTGACACCAGTTCTTAGCACTCAAATGGATGAGGTATAATTTTTTAACATTTGTTACCGCCATTCAGGGAAAATCGATTCATTACCATGAAGAACGAGGAAATTTGGCTTTGTGGTGAATCAAATTCTCCCTAAAATTTGTATTGAACTTCAATTGGCTCAACACTAATGATTATCTAATTAGGTTATTCTACCAGTAAGTAGAAGGAAAAAAATCCATTATAATATAATGTTGAGTAGTCAAAAATAAAACCATTAGCATTTAGCTTGTTTAATTCAGAGGATGAGCAATATAAGACGGTAAAGGTACTTTCACACTAGCGTTTCTCTTTTCCGGCACTGAGTTCCGTCATAGGGGCTCAATACCGGAAGAAAATTGGTCAGTTTTATCTCCATGCATTCTGAATGGAGAGAAATCCGTTCACGATGCATCAGGACATCTTCAGTTCAGTCACTAAACTGCGTTTTGGACGCATGCTGCGGTATTAGCTCCGTCCAAAATCCTGGATCAGTTGCCGGAATGATATATCCGGCATTAATTTACATTGAAAGGTATTAGTGCCGGATAATGCCTGATCCGTTCTTCCAGTCTGCACATGCGCAGACTGGTAAAAATGTGAAAAAAATATATAACATCCGGAGAGACGGATCCGTTCTTGCAATGCATTTGTAAGAAGGATCCGCATCAGGATCCGTCTACAAATGCTGTCCGTTTGCATGCAGATTGCCGGATCCGCAGGCAGTTTTGGCGATGGAACTGCTTGCCGGATCACTCTGCCGCAAGCATGAAAGTAGCCTAAACTCTTAAAAATTTTGATTACATAGGATAACAGTTTTCAACTTTTAAATGTAAAGATTTTTCTGGGATTAAAATATTGGAAGCAAACCCTTAGAATAGATCATCAATATAAGATTGGCGTGGGTCCAACTCCCAGCACCCCCACTGATCGGTTGTTTGAAAGGTAGCTATACACTGCAACAAGGGACCGGTACAGCTCTGTACACTGTGTAGTGGCCATGCCTGGTTAATGCGTTCTGCTACTATTCAAGCAATGTGAAGTCCTAAAAAAAAAATTATGATTTGTCAGCTGCTGCTAACAATTAAAATAATCTTTGGATTTGCTCATAATATAATAACATTTGTTATGGTCAGCACAATCTGCTAATTAAAATACCACACATTTTCAGAAGTCATTGCAACCTAAGAAATTGCTCTTGGGAAAGGGAGTAACAATGTTCTGCAACTTGTGACAAATGTCCTGATGTAAATGCTAGATCAACAGGAACTATTTTTATTTTTATGTTCAAACAACTTTTATTCAGAGATAGCTCATAAATGCAAGCACGTATCAAAGAATTTTTGCATTTATCAATGTAGATATTAATGACATCTTGTATATCTTTGTTTCATTAGATTTCACACTTGCATACAGAAATGTAAAAGCGTTATCATAACACAATAGTGGGGGTAATGAGGAATAGGGGTGGGAAGGGATAAGGGAGGGGGGAAATTGCAACACACGTTTTGATGTCCTACTAGTAGTAGTCTAAACAACCTCTTAAGTCCTGAGAAGGAAGAAAGAAAGAAATTCACTGTGTGGTATAAAAACCTCTATGAGCCACCCAGAGGCCCCATACTTTTTGGAACACAGGGGTAAGTCTATTCTCCTGCAATCTGTTCCATCCTATATACAGTACAGACCAAAAGTTTGGACACACCTTCTCATTCAAAGAGTTTTCTTTATTTTCATGACTATGAAAATTGTAGATTCACACTGAAGGCATCAAAACTATGAATTAACACATATGGATTTATATACATAACAAACAAGTGTGAAACAACTGAAAAAATATCATATTCTAGGTTCTTCAAAGTAGCCACCTTTTGCTTTGATTACTGCTTTGCACACTCTTGGCATTCTCTTGATGAGCTTCAAAAGGTAGTCCCCTGAAATGGTTTTCACTTCACAGGTGTGCCCTGTCAGGTTTAATAAGTGGGATTTCTTGCCTTATAAATGGGGTTGGGACCATCAGTTGCGTTGAGGAGAAGTCAGGTGGATACACAGCTGATAGTCCTACTGAATAAACTGTTAGAATTTGTATTATGGCAAGAAAAAAGCAGCTAAGTTAAGAAAAACGAGTGGCCATCATTACTTTAAGAAATGAAGGTCAGTCACTCAGCCGAAAAATTGGGAAAACTTTGAAAGTAAGGGCTATTTGACCATGAAGGAGAGTGATGGGGTGCTGCGCCAGATGACCTGGCCTCCACAGTCACGACCTGAACCCAATCAAGATGGTTTGGGGTGAGCTGGACCGCAGAGTGAAGGCAAAAGGGCCAACAAGTGCTAAGCATCTCTGGGAACTCCTTCAAGGCTGTTGGAAGACCATTTCAGGGGACTACCTCTTGAAGCTCATCAAGAGAATGCCAAGAGTGTGCAAAGCAGTAATCAAAGCAAAGCAAAAGGTGGCTACTTTGAAGAACCTAGAATATGACATATTTTCAGTTGTTTCACACTTGTTTGTTATGTATATAATTCCACATGTGTTAATTCATAGTTTTGATGCCTTCATAGTCATGAAAATAAAGAAAACTCTTTGAATGAGAAGGTGTGTCCAAACTTTTGGTCTGTACTGTATATCATCAAATCTGAGTTCCCATTGTTCCATTGAAGAAGGGGTATTTTTCCGCCACATAACAGCAACTAAAACACGTGCAGCTGCCAGAAGGTACGTAATGAGACGTTTGGTGAAAACTGAGCACCTTATCTGGTCTAGTAAATTCAGTAGACAAATCTGTGGAGAGGGCTATACCTTATTCTTGCAGACCTCCGTGACGGCTGAACATATCTGTTCCCAATATTTTTTAATTATATCACACTGCCACCAGATGTGTAAGAAAGTGCCTATTTCCTTGTTGCATCTCCAACATATTTCACTGACCTCAGGGTACATTTTATGTAGAACATCTGGCGTGTAATACCACCTGGTTAGTATTTTAAAGTAATTTTCTTGTGATCTCACACAAGTCGAGATTTTCGGGGTGAGTGAGAGACATTTATGTAGGGAGTTTTGATTCAGATCTAATTGTAGATCCGATTCCCATCTTACTATATACGGATTGATTTTCGGGCTCGCATGCGTAAGTATCATAGATTAAAGTGTAGAGATCTTTTTAACAGGTTCCTGCCTCTGGAGAACCATTTTTTCAAACCTTGTTGGGTCTGTTTTATTTATTGGTATAATCGCTTTTAGATAGTCTCTTATATATGACCTCTGTAAAAATGACAAAGAGGAAATATTGTCCCCTTTATCTCACTCGCTGTTCAGTGCACCCCACGTGTCTAGTAAGTCCACCACTGGTGAAGTATATGTATTCACCCTCTCAGGGAGTGTTTGTATAAATTGCAGGGGTGCATCGTGTAGAATATCTCTGAGTTGAGTCAAAGGGGAGATTGTAGTAGTGAGTAGGGGAGTAATAAGTTTTTGTTTCCATAATTGGATCTAGTAATGGTGTTTCCAATAGATGCTCCGGTGACATATTTTCCATGTAGAAGTAATGGTCGCAATGTGGAGTGACAAGTAGCCAACTCAGATTGAATATCAAGTCTATCTCCCTTGTAGCGTAGCCACTCTAAATATCTCATCCCATGAACCGCTAAATAGTATCCATAAAAATCCGGTACCCCCATACCCCCTTGACTGACGGGTAAGGTAGTGTACTGTTTAGTAAGTCTAGGTTTCTTCTTGTTCCATAAAAACTTAGAAAGTATTGACTCTAATTGAGTTAAAAAAGGACGGGGCAGATGGATAGGGAGAGTTTGGAGGTAATACAGAACCTTGGGTAATATAATGGTTTTAATTAAGGAATGTCTGCCGAACCAGGATGTGAATGGTATATCCCATGAGTCTAATAAACGTCTGATGTCATCAGGTAAGCCTTGAAAATCCTCTTCATAAATGCCACTTGTTCTTCCCTTAGTTTTTTTAGGAAGGAGCCCAAACTAATAAAATGACCTCTTATCACAGACTTATGTGCTTCCCAAACTATACCTTGTGATACGTCCGGGGTTGTATTGAGCTGAAAATATTCTTCCAGCCGTTCTGTAGCCTTCTGAACATGCTCCGGTGAGTCAAGCAATGTTTCATTGAGCCTCCAATTCGACATAGGTTTAGGCAAAGACCCAAAACCCATCTCTACAAATACCGGAGCATGGTCTGACAGTAGTAACGTGCCAATAGAGGCGCTAAGACAAGAGGTCAGCTTATGAGCAGGCACAAATAAATAGTCGAGTCGTTGATCTGACCTAAGTGCCACCGAATAGTGAGAGTAGTCCTTATCAGTGGGATTTAGAGTCCTCCAGACATCTACTAGTCCCAAGGAACTAATAGTTGAATGAACCCATTTAAGGCTGTTTGTGAAGTGGAATAGATGCCCGACGAGGAATCTAGCAATGGGTGTAATGTGAGATTTAGGTCTCCCCCCAGTATCAAGGTACCCTCCGTAAAGTCCCTCAGAAGGTCCAGAGAAGTACATATCCATTTGGTTTGCGCCACATTTGGTGCATACAGGTTACCAAACGTATAGGTACAGCTCCCAATTGTGCCCTTCATGAAAAGGAATCTACCCTCCGGGTCCTCTAACGTAGAGCTCACAGTGAAAGTGAAGTTTTTGTGTAGGGCAATTGATACCCCTTTAGAAGCCGAGGAGGGCCATGTACTGTGGTACCACCTATTGTAAGTAAGATGGCTCAACCGCGGCACATGGTCCTTCTTAAAATGTGTTTCTTGTAGCATCATGACGCTCACCTTTTGTTTACGCATAAGCTGAACTATCTGACTTCTTTTGGCAGGTGAGTTTAACCCTCTGACATTAATGGAGCATATCTTTATGGTAGCCATATCACGCCGTCACGGAGGTCCAGTAAACAGCTATCTCGGCCCAAGAGAGAACGAGTATCGAAACGGTTGCTGCAGGGGATAAAATGGAGTGGGGGGGAGAGGAATGGAATATACAATACGAAAAAACTAAGAGAATAACATTAGTGAAAAGATCCAATGATATCTCCAGACATGTAACACTAATGAACGGTAATAATAAGTGAACCATAGTGAAAAGAATGTCTCCTTACAAGAGGAGGCACTATGGGGGGAGAGAATTGGTCTGAGAACGCGGCTAATCTGCGCACGCGAGCAGGTAGATTTTTCCAATAACACAGAGAGAGAAGGCAGATTGAACATTGATAACAAGAAGGCCTGTATGTGGTGGGCGTGCCTGATATGCACGTCCGACCCATATAGGATCCCGAGCTCAACATCTCATTGAGTAAGATCTTTAAGCATAAGTTACTGCCACTTAAGTAAATCTTAAACCTCAGAACTATTTAAACTATCATATATCTCAAGAAAATGGAGGAACGGGGGGGGGGGGGATAAATAGGGTAAAAGGGAAGAGGAGAGGGGGGTAAAGGGGGAAGATGGATGGGGGGAGGAAAAGAAAGTGGGAAGGTGGGGGGAGGAAGTGGGAGGGGGGAGGAGCATATGATTCCTTCGTTTTAGTGGGATAGCTAGATAACCACCTATAACTCTGCCTAGCGTTGAAAATGTATGCAATAACATAAAATCAACATCAGAACTGACATTTAGTTAAGCTCGTGATCTGCCTTGATCTCCTGAGCGCCCTGCAACATAGATGGTAAATGCGGCGAATGATATGAGTAGAGAGTCTCATTCTGGATGTAGTGATAACCTCTTTGGCGTCATCCTGGGTAGGTTCCTCTTGTGGCGTTGAGGTCTGGAGGACGAGGCAGGAGTCCAAGTAGCTACTGCTGGAACGGCAGGAGGATCAGTAAGATTTCTTACGATGGTCCAGTCCTGGATATCCAGCGGTTCTATTTCCAAGGTGTTGTAAATCTGAATAAGGTCTGCAGGAGATCTGATCACCGCTTTACGCCCCTGAGCATTTACCAACAGCCCGAATGGGTGGAGCCAGCGATAGGTAATGTTCCTACTTTGTAGGATTTCCAAAAGAGGTTTCAAAGCTTGTCGCTTTTGCAGTGTCATAGGTGACAAGTCCTGAAATAGGGTTATTGTAGAACCGAAACAGGATACTGGGTGTTTGTCCCTTGCAGCTTTGAGCAGCTTTTCTTTCACACTGAAGCTGGTAAGTCGACATATTATATCTCTCAGTGATTCTTGAGGCTTGGGAGGGGGGCATAGTGCCCTGTGAGCCCTGTCCATTGTAAAATCATCTATGGCGTCCGGGCCTAGTAATTTGTGAAACAACTCCAAAAAGGAGGCCATGATGGCGTCTGAAGGCAGGGTCTCCGGGACACCTTTAATGCGCAAATTGTTTCTGCGCCCACGATTGTCCTGATCTTCAGATTATACAGCTGGTTGATATGGGCTTGAGCATGGTCAAAGCTGTTAGTGACCACTGAGTTGAAGGCTATGGTCCCTTCCCAGCCAGCCTCTCGGGATTCCACCCTATCCCCGACCTGCTTCAGATCGGATTTAATGTCTTGTAGGTCCCGTTTCAACGGAGCTAGCGCTGCTCCTAGAGCTTGTGTAATAAAGTCCCTGGATACTGGGAGGTTATCTCTGGGACGTCTGGCAGAGACTTCACTGTCCCTACCTCCATCAGAGTCGACCGAGGCGTCCGTGTGCTCTCCTCGCTCAGAGGCATCTCGCTCCGGTGCCATCTTTGATTCAGCCCGACGCCTTTCCTCATAAATTTCTCCATTTCTTTGTGGTTAGGGTGAGTCCCATGCATGCCTGGTGTGTCTCTGGTCTTATCTCTGCTGCTTTTCCCCATCTCTGGGCTTCGTTTGTGGCTTAAAAAGCTTGTGTGCCCATAGCCAGAAGCAGAGCTCACACAGACATGTGCGTCTCGCTCCGCTGCCAAGCTCCGCCCCCAACTATTTTGATTTTTAAAACCAACAACAGATAGCAAATAAAGATAACAAGTAACATGTATAGTGGCCAATCACAAATTTATAAGGAAGGTTTATATACATGTAGATACAAATGTATGTGTATGAAAGCATATTGTAAAACTGCAAGTAGACATTTCTTTTATAATTGCTGTCATAATAGTTGTGCACTACACTGAACAGATTAAGTTGTACAGGGCACCTTATTAAGTGTATTATGTGCAAGCAAAAAGGAAGCCTATGAGGATGATTGGCGCTGGCCTTAATTTTCATTTTTGACAAGTGTTTGGCAAGGAAGTTGATATAAAGTCTATTACAATCAATATCAAGCAATTGCACCTTATTTTCTATCAGTCAGCATGCTGAATCCTTGACAGTATAACAAGGATGCTAATCGATGTCTAAGTGTGAGTTTGATTGCATATCCTCACATTGACGTGATTGAAATACTGTGGTAAAATATGACTCAAAACTTCTCTAATGAAATTGTAGTCTTAAGAACTAAAGTAAATCTAGAAACAGAACAGATGTACACTGACATTGAGAAAAGAGACAGTTTCAGGACAAAACAGAAACTGAGAGGAGCATTACATCAAAAACAGATTACTTTAGACAATAGATAACAAAAAAAATATTTTAGATTGCACATTTATAGAATATAGGAGTTGTCAAACATTTTTAATATAATAAGTAATTATTGAACTTTAAAAGTTTTGGAACTGCCCCCTAAAAGTAAAACATAAATAAATAAATAAATACAACATACTAAATCTAATATAAATCTAATTCTTAAAAGAAAATGTTTCCTTCAAATCAAGAAAAAAACTTTTATCATCGCGTACTTTACATACTTTTAGGATTCGACTGTCACACCTGGAAATTGTAGACATGAACCAAGGATGCTTTCATGTAGCTTTTTCAGGTTTTGTATTGCAATTACTGATGCAAATACTGTCATGTGAAAGTGGCCTTTCAGTGTTTTAAAACACTGTCTAGACACATTTATGATAATAAAATGTTATGTTATGAAAGCTAAATTATTTCCAGATATGGAAAAACGCAGTAAATAAGATTTATTTTACTGAACAAGTTTGGAAATGTACAGGATGTAAATAAATGAAAAGAAGATGAGCCCTAAAGTAGGAGTCTCTTTCAGTTATACCTAGCCCATGGCATCAGGGAGGTTTAGGTTTACCAGATATTAAATTATAATATAGCACAGATAAAGGAGAGGTGGAAATTTACCCCTCAGCAATAGATGGAAGTGGAGTCCTCATATCAAAGGGCCCACTAATTAGCTTGTTGAACCCCCTAAAATGCTTATACTACTGGACAGTGTGCACACAGGTGGTGGGGGTGGATTACCGGGTTGTTAACTCTACTTCTGTCTCTGTTAATAACTGGAGGAAAAATATTTTCAAATATGAGGGCAGTAGGGACCTGGACTGGAGGCAACTACCACTTATCTATTTACTTACTAAGGCTCAGGAAGGATCTTTATCTGCAATATTGCATTTGTCTGGGATTTCTCAAATATCACGATTGTATGAGGACAACCATTTGTTGAGCTTCACAGCTCTCCAAACTTGGTTCTCCCTGCTTATATCTTAAAGAGGCACCCAAAACCTAACCTTTGGCTCCCTACAGAACTCAACATTATTTGAGTGACTCTATATAAAAGTCTTAAGGGCATTTTAATATTTTATTTAACATCTGTAACTGTATCTGAATTCACTAGACTCCCTCATATGTTGAAATGGGAGAAAGACCTAAAAATGTCATTTAACACTATTAATTGGTTGAGAGCAGTTAGTTGGCCAAAAATGTTCTATAAAGACATTGTTGTCTTTCTCAAGAAAGATTTTACTCATGTGGTACCTGACACCAGTGCAGATCTCTAAATCTGATCCTACTTACTCAGAACTTTGCTAGAGAGAGTGTGGGTAAAGAGATTCTATATTTCACATGTGATGGTCTTTCTATACTATTTATAATTATTAGTGGTCTACATTCTCATTCATTTAACAGCTATTGCAGACCCAGCTTTGTTGTTATTTTGAAATGTAGTGTCACTCCGCCGACAGGATGACCTTTACACTTCCATATAGTTCATGTAGAGAGATCTTCTATCACTCGCTCTTGGAAGCAGACGGCTCTCTTGCCTTAAATTACTTAATACCTCCACTGAGAGTCATTTACTCTATGGAACAACTCGTGGCTCTGTTTTAGCAGACTGACTGGCTTTAACA
Organism: Bufo bufo; assembly: GCF_905171765.1. Taxonomy (NCBI): domain Eukaryota; kingdom Metazoa; phylum Chordata; class Amphibia; order Anura; family Bufonidae; genus Bufo; species Bufo bufo. Next base: position 367,073,934 of record NC_053390.1, on the reverse strand, counting down.
TAGATTGAACACTTTTTGTACAGTATTTGGATGATATTCATGTCCCTATCAATACTTCACTAATTCCTGATGCTCGAGAACAAATATATTATTCTGTGGGCTCATAAAATCATATATGGAGCACCTGATGCTTTTTATTTTGATGCTTATTTTGCTGATTTGGACTGTAACTCCAATTAACTAAATGTCACTCTGCTCTGCTAATCGTAAATAGGTCTAGTTGTTCAATGGCGATCATAGTGCTCCTGTATGGCCTAATACTGATTAATACTGTTGACTTCCAGTTACCTTTTTGCTTTTTTACCTGTATTTGTGTGTATTTTCCTTAAATCAGAATTAACATTTATTGAATTAAAAAAAGAGATAATTAAAATTGAAATTTAAAGTTGCATTAATACACCCAAATAAATTTGGTGGCATTATATTTTTGTTGTTTCAGTAGCATGAGTCACATTTAGATTCGTGGAAATTCTATTTATAGTATAATATTAAAAATGTGGGGGATTCAGTCAGCACAACCCTATATGCAGGTGCACATCGCTATGGCGAAATACATATACCAAGAAAAAAACACAAATGCAATAGCACTCTGCAACCAGCACTCCGCCCTGCCTCCATGTTGGATGTTGAATGAGGCATTGGTGTACATTTTGACCAAAGCGTAATAAGCCACTCACCACGTCAAGGTCGCCTCTATGAGTGGTCCCTAACACTAGTTCCTACCTGTTCCCGGCGAACATCGCTTGTTCGCGTTCTCCGCGGCGGTCCGCCCCGTATACGTCATCATTGAGCAAACTTTGACCCTGTACCTCACAGTCGGCAGACACATTCCAGCCAATCAGCAGCATACCCTCCCTCCCAGACCCTCCCACCTCCTAGCAAAAAGCAAGGACAGCATCCATCTTAGATTCATTCGGAAGCTGCAGTCTTAGTGAGAGGAGGGACAGTGCAGCTGCTGCTGATTTAATAGGGAAATCGATAGTTAGGCCAGTGTATTCAGTGTCCACTCCAGTTCTGAAAGACTCATCTGATCTGCTGTAAGGACAGCGTCCTGAGAGCACCCCAAAAAGCTATTTTTAGGGCTAGTACATAAGTCTGCTTTTTTTTTTCCCCCTCTGTAATCTAATTGCAGTTTCCTGCCAGCGTGTGTGTCAGGCACACAGCGTATACTGTGCCCCCTTGACCAGTGCCACCACTCATATCTGTGGTGGCACTGGGCAAAAACTTTTTTGACTGTAATATAATTGCAGTTAGTTGCCTGCAAGCGTGTGTGTCAGGCCTACAGTGTATACTGTCCCAACTACTGCCAGTGCACAGTGCCACCAGGGCCACTCATATCTGGTGTCACAGTAGCTTGCATTAAAAAAAAACTAAAATCTTTGACTGTAATATAATTGCAGTTAGTTGCCTGCAAGCGTGTGTGTCAGGACTGTGCCAACTACTGCCAGTGCACAGTGCCACCAGTGCCAATCATATCTGGTGTCACAGTAGATTACATAAAAAAAAAAAAAAACTTTTTGGACTGTAATATAATTGCAGTTAGTTGCCTGCAAGCGTGTGTGTCAGGCCTACAGTGTGTACTGTGCCAACTACTGCCAGTGCACAGTGCCACTCATATCTGGTGTCACAGTAGATTACATTAAAAAAACAAAAAACTTTTTTGACTGTAATATAATTGAAGTTAGTTGCCTGCAAGCGTGTGTGTCAAGCCTACAGTGTGTACTGTGCCAACTACTGCCAGTGCCACTCATATCTGGTGTCACAGTAGATTACATAAAAAAAAAAAAACTTTTTTGACTGTAATATAATTGCAGTTAGTTGCCTGCAAGCGTGTGTGTCAGGCCTACAGTGTGTACTGTGCCAACTACTGCCAGTGCACAGTGCCACTCATATCTGGTGTCACAGTAGATTACATTAAAAAAACAAAAAACTTTTTTGACTGTAATATAATTGAAGTTAGTTGCCTGCAAGCGTGTGTGTCAAGCCTACAGTGTGTACTGTGCCAACTACTGCCAGTGCCACTCATATCTGGTGTCACAGTAGATTACATAAAAAAAAAAAAAAACTTTTTGGACTGTAATATAATTGCAGTTAGTTGCCTGCAAACGTGTGTGTTAGGCCTACAGTGTGTACTGTGCCAACTACAGCCAGTGCACAGTGCCACTCATATCTGGTGTCACAGTAGATTACATTAAAAAAACAAAAAACTTTTTTGACTGTAATATAATTGAAGTTAGTTGCCTGCAAGCGTGTGTGTCAAGCCTACAGTGTGTACTGTGCCAACGCCACTCATATCTGGTGTCACAGTAGATTACATTAAAAAAAATATATATTTTTTTTTACTGTAATATAATTGCAGTTAGTTGCCTGCAAGCGTGTGTGTTAGGTCTACAGTGTGTACTGTGCCAACTACTGCCATTACACAGTGCTACCACTCATATCTGGTGTCACAGTAGATTACATAAAAAAAATAAAAAATTTGGACTGTAAAATAATTGCAGTTAGTTGCCTGCAAGCGTGTGTGTTAGGCCTACAGTGTGTACTGTGCCAACTACTGCCAGTGCACAGTGCCACCAGTGCCACTCATATCTGGTCTCACAGTAGATTACATTTAAAAAAAAACAACTTTTTTGACTGTAATATAATTGCAGTTATTTGCCTGCAAGCGTGTGTGTTAGGTCTACAGTGTGTACTGTGCCAACTACTGCCAGTACACAGTGCTACCACTCATATCTGGTGTCACAGTAGATTACATAAAAAAAACTAAAATTTTTTGACTGTAATATAATTGCAGTTAGTTGCCTGCAAGCGTGTCTGTTAGGCCTACAGTGTGTACTGTGCCAACTACTGCCAGTGCACAGTGCCACTCATATCTGGTGTCACAGTAGATTACATTAAAAAAACAAAAAACTTTTTTGACTGTAAAATAATTAAAGTTAGTTGCCTGCAAGCGTGTATGTCAAGCCTACAGTGTGTACTGTGCCAACGCCACTCATATCTGGTGTCACAGTAGATTACATTAAAAAAAAAATATTATTTTTTTTACTGTAATATAATTGCAGTTAGTTGCCTGCAAGCGTGTGTGTTAGGTCTACAGTGTGTACTGTGCCAACTACTGCCATTACACAGTGCTACCACTCATATCTGGTGTCACAGTAGATTACATAAAAAAAATAAAAAATTTGGACTGTAAAATAATTGCAGTTAGTTGCCTGCAAGCGTGTGTGTTAGGCCTACAGTGTGTACTGTGCCAACTACTGCCAGTGCACAGTGCCACCAGTGCCAATCATATCTGGTCTCACAGTAGATTACATTTAAAAAAAAACAACTTTTTTGACTGTAATATAATTGCAGTTAGTTGCCTGCAAGCGTGTGTGTTAGGTCTACAGTGTGTACTGTGCCAACTACTGCCAGTACACAGTGCTACCACTCATATCTGGTGTCACAGTAGATTACATAAAAAAAACTAAAAAAAATTTGACTGTAATATAATTGCAGTTAGTTGCCTGCAAGCGTGTCTGTTAGGCCTACAGTGTGTACTGTGCCAAATACTGCCAGTGCACAGTGTCACCAGTGCCACTCATATCTGGTGTCACAGTAGATTACATAAAAAAAAACAAAAAACTTTTTTGACTGTAATATAATTGCAGTTAGTTGCCTGCAAGCGTGTGTGTTAGGTCTACAGTGTGTACTGTGCCAACTACTGCCAGTACACAGTGCTACCACTCATATCTGGTGTCACAGTAGATTACATAAAAAAAACTAAAAAAATTGTGACTGTAATATAATTGCAGTTAGTTGCCTGCAAGCGTGTCTGTTAGGCCTACAGTGTGTACTGTGCCAAATACTGCCAGTGCACAGTGTCACCAGTGCCACTCATATCTGGTGTCACAGTAGATTACATTTAAAAAAACAAAAAAACTTTTTTGACTGTAATATAATTGCAGTTAGTTGCCTGCAAGCGTGTGTGTTAGGCCTACAGTGTGTACTATGCCAACTACTGCCAGTGCACAGTGCCACCACTCATATCTGGTGTCACAGTAGCTTGCACGCATAGTACAACTAATCTAAAAAAAATGACAGGCAGAGGCAGTCCACCCCACAGGGGCCATCGTGGTCGTGGTGCTGTGATTCCCTTTGGCCCTAGAATAATGCCCAGTGTTCAGAGGTCACGTACCCTGAACTCAAAAAGTTCTGAGGACATAGTTGACTGGCTAACACAGGACACCCAATCTTCTACAGCTTCCACTCGGAACCTTGACGCACCATCCTCCTCCAGCTCAGCTTCGGGCACCTCTCAAGTTACCACTCGCCCGCCTGCCGCCACCACCAACACTAGCACCACAGCTGCTTTACTTGATCTGTCAGAGTTATTTACACATCAGTTGGAAGAAATGAGCGATGCACAACCATTATTTCCAGAGGATGTAGATAACAGGGATATGTCTCAGTCAGGCAGCATTACACACATGGACGTACGGTGTGATGATGATGATGATGTTGTACCCGCTGCTGCTTCCTTTGCTGAGTTGTCAGATACAAATGAAGCGGTTGATGATGACGATGTGTCCGTGGATGTCACGTGGGTGCCCGCTCGAAGAGAAGAAGAACAGGGGGATAGTTCAAATGGGGAGACAGAGAGGAGGAGTAGACGAGTTGGAAGCAGGGGGAGGTCGTCGCAAGGAGCTAGTGGCACAGTCAGACAGCATGCATCGGCACCCGGGGTCAGCCAGACAGCACACCAATCAACGCATGCTGTTGCCACCACCAGAATGCTGTCATTGCAAAGCTCAGCAGTGTGGCATTTTTTTTGTGTGTCTGCCTCTGATAACAGCGATGCCATTTGCAAGCTGTGCCAAAAGAAACAGAGTCGTGGGAAGTCCAACACCCACCTAGGTACAACTGCTTTGCGAAGGCACATGATCTGAAATCACAAACGCCTATGGGATCAACACATGAGTACAAGCAGCACACAAACTCAAAGCCGCCATCCTGGTAAATGCTACTAGTATATCGGTTGCAGAGCTGGCCTCTTCCCTTGCAGTGGTACAAGGGGACGTCACAATAATAAGAGACAAAATGACGAAACTGAGATTAAAGGTGAAGGAATTAGAATCTGAAGTTAAATCAGTCAGTGTGGAGAACGGTGTACTAAAGAATAGATTAGCAGAAGTAGACGAAGATCGTTCCTGGCTAAGAAGGAAAGTGGTAGAGCTGGAGGACAGGTCTCGCAGATATAATCTGCGATTAGTGGGGTTCCCGGAGGGGGCAGAGCAGGATGACCCGCCAAAATTCATCCAGAAGTGGCTGGTAGAAAGATTGGGCCCAGATTATGATGCTTCTACCTTTTGTGTGGAGAGGGCACACAGAATTCCCTTTAAACCCCCTCCCCCCCAGGGGCTCCGCCAAGAGCAATCTTAGCAAAATTTGTTTGCACAAAGGACCGGGACTGGGTTCTTAGACGTAAAAGAGAAATAACAGAGACATATTTTGATAGTAATCTGATATCTATATTCCCTGATTTTTCCCGCGAGACCCAAATTAAAAGAAGAGCCTTTTTTGATGTTAAAAAGAGATTGATTTCAGCCAAGATTAAGTACTCAATGTTATACCCCGCTAAACTGAGAGTGGTATATAACGATTCTGTGAGCTTTCTCTCCACACAGGCGGAGGCGGTGCAATGGCTGGACTCAAGGGGCTTATGAAATAGTATGAAAAGGTGGCGAGGGGGGAGTTTAATGAGAGGAGGTGGCGGGGGGGAGGTTTGGAGGAAGGAGAGAGGTTGATGGGTATTGTGAAATGCCTTGTCAACCATGCAGGGGGATTTTTGGGGGTGGGTTTAAGGGAGGGATTGGCTGTCGTGTTCTTTTCCGTGGCTATGCGTGCCTCTCCGTTAAGAGGGGGGATTTGGAAACTTTTGTATTCATAGGATATGCCGTCTAATATTTTATGTTGGAATGTGAGAGGGCTGGGAGACAGAGTGAAAAGGACGGTTGTCTTTGATCTTGTGGTTCGTCACCTGCCAGCGATTGTGGTACTACTAGAGACCCATGTAGTATCAGATAAGATCTATACTCTAAAAAGGAAATGGGCCACTTTTGAGTACCACGCTTGTTTTTCTTCCTACTCAAGAGGTGTCAGTGTATACATCCACCGAGCGATGGAGTTTCAACCGTTAGACAGTGTCATTGATAAAGAAGGGAGATACGTATTCTTATATGGCTACTGGAAAGGGCAGGAGGTGATACTGGCCTTTATGTATATCCCCCCCGCCCATTTAAATCAGTGATTTTTTCACATTTAGCCCATTATGTATCCACCAAAAATCAGTGTGCGTTATTAGTGGCAGGTGATTTTAACGCAGTCCTTGATCCTGAGTTGGATCGATTCTCTTCTCTTTCTGGTCGTGGTCGCCCTGGGTCCCCTCTCACTGCTGTGTGCCAGGAGCTGGCGCTGGTTGATATCTGGCGCCACCTATATGGCAATAAAAAAATCTTCTCATGTTTCAGCCAGTCATACGGGTCTATGTCCCGCATTGATCTGGCTTTTGCAAGTCGGGACCTTTGTGGCCGTGTACTGAGAATGAGGTATGAACCGCATGGAATCTCGGATCATTCCCCAGTTTTGATTGTGTTTGTGGACGCTCCTACTTCAAGAAGAACTTTTAAATTAAACCCGCATTGGCTTGAGGTGATAGGGGAGCAGTCCTGATTAGATCTGGATATCCAGGAATTTTGGGGGTTTAACGTAGGTTCGACACATATTCATTATGTGTGGGACGCGTTGAAGGCCCATATTAGGGGGATGTATTTCTCTAAAATTAATAGGTTTAAAACGGAATCACGGCGGAGGGAGCAAGAACTGACAGGGCTAATAAGGAGTTTACGTGCCGAATTAATTGACCACCAAACGGAGCAATATATTAATCAGTTAAAGGAGGCTAATACACAGCTTAAGACACTCTTATATAAAAAAGCACAACATAAGCTCCTATTCCAGGGCCAGACTCGTTTTTGCGAATCTGGTAAAACTGGTAGGTTTTTGGCACGTTTGGTGGCCAACCAGAGAGAGGTTACCAGTATAAGAGAAATTAGGAATCCACAGGGAATTGGGGTGAGATCCGCAGAGGAGATTAGAGAAGAATTTGCGAAATATTACTCTACCTTGTATAGATCTGAGTCTATGTGTAGCCGCACCGACATGGAGCAATATCTTCAACAATTGGTGCTCCCGCAGTTATCTATTCAAGATAGAGAGATGTTGGACTCCCCCATCCTTTTGGAGGAACTCCAGGCGACTCTTCCCTTTCTAAAATATAATTCATCTCCTGGTCCAGATGGATTGCCATTTGAAATATATATAGGTACCATGCCAAATCACTCTTGCCGATCTTACTTCAAGTCTTTAATGAAGCGTGTGCTTCTGGCTCTTTACCCCCATCGTTTAGAGAGGCGGTGATCATCTTGGTTTTGAAAAAGGAGAAGGATCCATGCGATATGGGGTCTTATAGACCTATATCGCTGCTAAATATGGACTATAAGATCTTTGCAAAAATCCTTGCGAGTCTTCTGAAGAGGGTTATCGCTTGCCTGGTACATTCGGACCAGACGGGCTTTATCCCGGGCCGCCAAATACAGATGAGCATATATAGAGTATACCTGAATCTATCTGTTGGGGGCGGGGTGGACCACTCCATCCTGTCTTTAGACGCCGCAAAGGCGTTTGACAGAATGGAGTGGCCTTTTTTGTGGGCTACGATGGCTGGTTTTGGCCTTGGGAACCTATTTGTGAAAATGACCCAAATGCTTTATGAACATCCGATTGCACATATTAATATTAATGGCACTGGCTCTTCTCCTGTTATGATGCGGAGGGGGATGAGGCAGGGTTGCCCCCTGTCTCCTCTCCTCTTCGCACTTTTTATTGAACCGTTGGCTTGCCGGATTCGTTTAGATAATTGTATAGATGGCTTCGGAGTGGCGGGAGTGAGCGACAAAATAAGCTTATATGCAGATGATGTGATTATGTTCTTGGATCAGGGTTGGAAAATCCTACAGTATGTGATAGAGGTAATAGAAGAATATGGTAAATTATCAGGTTATAGGATCAATTGGTCAAAGTCGTTGCTCCTTCCGCTGAACCGGAAAGCTGTAGAGGAAGGGCAGCGAGTCCATGTCTTGGCTCCTAATGATACCTTGGATTATCTGGGGGTTAAGATTGGTGTTCCTTTGAGTAGGTTTTATGAGCTAAATTTGGCCCCGGTTTTGAATAAAGTTGGGGCCAAAGTCGCCGCTTGGCGGAAATTGATACTGGCCCAGACAGATCGAATCGCATTGATTAAGATGATTATATTGCCTATAGTTTTGTTCCCGATCAGTGCTTCTCCTATTTGGATTGATGATATGTTTTTCCATAGATTGGAGACTTTGATCAACGATTTAATTTGGGGAAGGAAGAGGGTGCGTATAAAGCAGAGATATCTTTGGTTGTCGGAGGCAGATGGCGGGCTGTCACTTCCTTTTTTGTAAGGTTATTTTTTGTGTGCACAGATACAGCGTTGTTGTTATTGGAAAGAGTGCTTACTTTCACTGTATTTATCTAAGGTTATTGATAGGTCAATAGAGAACATATTTGCATATTTGGAGACTGGGTCTATGGGAATGGAGAGGTCCCTGTTGATCCCTTGCTCACTACAGAGGGTGTGGAATAGGTTGAAGGAGATCCTTAAAGTCTCCGACCCGTTCGCTTTTACCCCTCTGTGGGGGAACAGGGGGTTAGAGGAATTCTTCAAAATTACAGATTTTGGTTATTGGACACGAAATGGCATCAATAGGGTGTCTCATCTTTTTCAGGCAGGTCGTTTTAAGTCATTTTTGGAATTTGATTTTTCTGCTAGTTCACCATTAGATTTATTTAACTATGCACGACTGAAACACATATTTGAAGCATCTAGGGACAGGGGTGTTATTTTTCCACGAGAAAATATATTCTTTGATTACTGTGAAGCTCAGAAGGACGTGAAGGTGAAACTATCTAGTTTATATGCTAAGCTCCGATTGGCACTGGCAACCGTAAGGCCTTTTAAAAGCCCTAGTAAGTGGGAGCAGGAGTTGAATTGCCCCCCACTGCAATGGCCTACTATCTATAGGAATGTGAAAAAGGCGACAGTTTCCAGTGCCCATAGGCTAATCCAATTTAAGATTCTCCATAGGTTGTATTATACGCCCAAAACCCAAGGGAAATTCCCCCAAAATAAGGACCGGGACTGTTCCTGTCCTAAGTGTGGATATGTAAATGCGAACTATGTTCATTTGCTTTGGGGTTGCAATAAAATAAGAAAGTTTTGGGATGAGGTTTTTTCTGCCCTTCAAAAGGAATCTACAATGAACTATAACCCGGGGATCCTGATAGTGATCTTTGGAGATTATGGCTCAGAGATGGAGATTCCGCCCCAAGTTAGACGGATTTGGATGAGAGGATTGATGGTAGCGAAAGCTATATTGGTCAAGTATTGGGGATCTGTCTCCCCGCCCTCGTCAAGGGAGTGGGCTTTACTCTTACAATAAATTAAAATATACGAGGATATTGAAAGGAAGGGCTATGTAGTTATACATTATTAAATTTTTGAGACTATCATACATTAACTGAACGGAGGGGACGACAGCCAAGGGGTGGTGGGGGGGGGGATATAATGATGTTATATGACTGTTACATTGGATATATTATCATGACAGAGATTGGCTTATGTATTGATTGTACGGTTTTCTAAAAGTAAAATAAAGATAACTAAAAAAAAAAATTTAAAAAAAAAAAAGCCGCCATCCTCCTCCTGGTCCAGCATCTTCAGCCACGTCAACCACTGCTGTCCTCCTTGCCCCCTCTCAACCATCCGCTTGTCGGAACTCTTAGCCCGCCAGCTTTTACCATACAAGCTGGTGGAGTCTGAGGCCTTCAAAAAATTTGTAGCTATTGGGACACAGCAGTGGAAGGTACCCGGCTGAAATTTCTTTGCACAAAAGGCAATCCCCAACCTGTACTCTATTGTGGAAAAGGAAGTCATGGCATGTCTTGCACACAGTGTTGGGGCAAGGGTCCATCTGACCATTTTACCTGGTCTGCAAAGCACGGTCAGGGCAGGTATATCACGTACACTGCGCATTGGGTAAACCTGCTGACGGCTGCCAAGCATGGAATGCATGGCTCTGCAGAGGAGTTGGTGACACCGCCACGACTTGCAGGCAGGCCTGCTGCCACCTCCTCTACTCCTCCTACTCCATCCTCTTCGCTAACCTCCTCGGCTGAGTCCTCTTCTGCTGCTGCATCTTGCTCCACATCAACTGCACCCCCCCAGCTCCCCAGGGGCTATTCCACAACCCGGATACGACAGTGTCATGCCGTCTTTGGGTAGACTTGCCTGAAAGCAGAGAGTCACACCTGACCAGCACTCCTGTCCGCCCTGAATGCACAGGTGGATCAGTTGCTGACTCCGCACCAACTGGAGATCGGCAAAGTGGTGTGTGACAACGGAAGCAATTTGTTGGCGGCATTGAATTTGGGCAAGTTGACACATGTGCCGTGCATGGCACATGTGTTGAATCTGATCGTACAACGCTTTGTGCATAAGTACCCAGGCTTACAAGACGTACTCAAGCAGACCAGGAAGGTGTGTGGCCATTTCAGGCGTTCCTACACGGCCATGGCGCTGTCACGGCGGACAGGAACTCAGATACACAGACAACCAAATACACAAGTGTCTAGGCTAGATGCTGGGGACAGTTTACCTCCTAGCACATCCCTGACTTCTCTCCCTATGCTGCTAAGCCCACATTCAGACCTTGATGGTAGGTATGAAGTTTTCTTGTGCCTGGACTGCAAAACACCCTAGAATCCCTGAGATGGTGAAAGGGGAGAAGGGGCAGAAGACACACAAATAGCCTAGACCGCAAACCACACAAACAGAAACAAAACTTATCTGAGCTGGAACAGACAATCCTTCTTTCCTTCCTGAATCCAAGACCAGAATGAATTGTATAACCCGCACAGCCCTCTGGGATTGAAGGCAATTTAAGCCAATGACCCCACCCAGAGCACCTGAAGGAAGGCGAAACCAGCATGATTCCAAAACAAACAAAAGGTTAAACAAGTGCTGCCAATCTGACAGACCTCCGCACACCATCCGAGCAGGGCATGACAGTACCCCCCCTTCTACGGGTGCCCTCCGGGCACCCCGGACCAACCTTATCCGGGTGGGCTCTGTGAAAAGCCCTAACCAGTCAGCTGGCGTTGACCTCCAGTGCCGGAACCCACATCCTCTCTTCTGGGCCATATCCCCTCCAGTGTACCAGGTACTGAAGGGAACCCTGAAGAACTCTAGAATCAAGAATCCTGGAGATCTCGAACTCTAAATTCCCATCGACCAGAACAGGAGGAGGGAACAATGGCGATGGTTCCACTGGTCTCACATATTTTTTCAATAAAGATCTATGGAACACATCATGGATCCTCCAAGTTTGCGGAAGATCCAGTTGAAACGCTACTGGATTGATCAGCGCAGATATTTTGTACGGGCCGATAAATCTTGGACCCCGTTTCCAAGATGGCACTCTCAATTTAATGTTTTTAGTGGACAACCACACCAGATCATCCACACACAGGTCCGGACCAGTCACACGTCTCCTGTCAGCCATTCGCTTATATCTCTCACCCATCGTCTCCAAATTCACTTGTATCCTCCGCCAGATAGAGGATAAGGTAGAAGAAAACCTTTCCTCCTCTGGCATCCCAGAGGAACTAGTCCCAGAAAGGGTACCAAACTGAGGATGAAAACCATATGCGCCAAAAAATGGCGACTTACCCGTGGATTCCTGTCTACGGTTATTCAAAGCAAACTCCGCTAACGACAAGAATGAGGACCAGTCCTCCTGATTCTCCGCCACAAAGCACCTCAAGTAGGTCCCCAGGTTCTGATTAGTACGCTCCGTCTGTCCATTCGACTGTGGATGGAAAGCCGAAGAGAAAGAAAGTTGAATGCCAAGCCGAGAGCAGAACGCCCTCCAGAACCTGGAGACAAACTGCGTGCCCCTATCAGAAACCACATCCGAAGGAATACCATGCAATCTCACGATATTGTCAACAAAAATTTGCGCAAGAGTCTTGGCATTAGGCAGACTAGTTAACGATATAAAATGAGTCATCTTGCTAAAACGATCAACTACCACCAAAATTACTGTTTTCCCCGAGGAGCTCGGTAGATCCGTAATAAAGTCCATGGACGAGACGGAATAGATAAAGGAAGGAGTGAACCAACCGGTCGAGTATGAGCAACCTTAGATCGTGCACAGGTCTCACACGCTGCACGTAATCCTCAATGCTCCTACGTAACCCGGGCCACCAGAACCTCAGAGACACAAGGTCACAGGTGGACTTACCACCAGGATGTCCGGCAAGGACATTATCGTGATGTTCCTTGAAAACCTTGTATCGCAGTTCTTCGGGAACAAACAACCTCCCTGGGGGACAGGAACCAGGAGCCCCCTCCTGGGCTCCCAACACCTCCATCTCCAATTCAGGATACAGAGCGGAAACTACAACCCCGTCAGCCAAAATCGGAGCAGGATCCTCTGAATCACCTCCCCCAGGAAAACTGTGAGACAACGCATCTGCCTTGATGTTTTTGACCCCTGGACGAAAAGTAACAACAAAATTGAACCTGGTAAAAAACAGTGACCAACTGGCCTGTCTAGGGTTCAGACGCTTGGCAGATTGCAGGTAAGCCAAATTCTTATGATCCGTATAAACAGTAACCGGGTGAGAAGCCCCCTCCAACCAGTGACGCCATTCCTCAAAGGCCAACTTTATAGCCAGCAACTCTCTATCTCCCACATCATAGTTCCTCTCGGCGATCGAGAGTTTCTTGGAAAAGAAAGCACACGGGACCCATTTGCCAGGAGAAGAACCTTGCGACAGAACCGCTCCCACCCCCACTTCTGATGCATCCACCTCCACCACGAATGGTTGAGACACATCGGGCTGCACCAGAATGGGAGCAGACGCAAAACACTCCTTAATAGTCGAAAAGGCCTGCAATGCCTCCTCCGACCAAACAGAGACGTCAGTGCCCTTCTTTGTCATAACAGTCAGAGGTTTAACAATGGTGGAATAGTTTAGAATAAATTTTCTATAATAGTTAGTAAACCCCAAAAACCGCATCAAAGCTTTCTGATTCTCTGGTCGGTCCATTCCAGAACCGCCCGGACTTTTTCGGGGTCCATACGAAAACCAGAGTCGGAAAGCAGATATCCCAAAAACGGAAGCTCCTGCACAGAAAACACACATTTTTCCAATTTGGCATGTAACTTATTCTCCTGAAGGAAGGTCAAAACCTGTCTCACATGATCCTGATGGGTCTTCAGATCAGGAGAGTAAATTAAAATGTCATCTAAGTAAACTACCACAAACCTCCCCACTAAGTGATGAAAAATTTCATTGACGAATCGCTGAAATACCGCTGGCGCGTTCGTCAACCCAAAAGGCATAACCAGATTCTTAAAATGACCCTCGTGCGTATTGAAGGCCGTCTTCCACTCATCCCCTTCCTTGATTCTGATCAGATTGTAGGCCCCTCTCAAATCCAACTTGGAGAACACCCTGGCACCAACAATCTGATCAAAAAGGTCGGAGATCAAAGGAAGGGGATACGGATCCTGGACCGTAATACGGTTCAATTCCCGAAAATCCAAGCACGGTCTCAGTGATCCATCCTTTTTCTTGACAAAGAAAAAACCTACTGCCACCGGAGACTTAGATGGCCTAATATGACCTTTTGCCAAACTCTCGGCGATATACTTTCGCATGACCTCTCTTTCAGGTTGGGAAAGATTGTAAAGGTGAGACTTTGGCAACTTAGCTCCTGAGAGGAGATTAACTGGACAATCATAGTCACGATGAGGGGGCAATTCCAGGGTCCCACCCTCCGAAAAGACATCCGCAAAGTCTGAGAGATATTGAGGTAGAACCGCAGTGGACACCCCAGAGATAGATGTGCCAAGACAATTCTCCGAACAAAATTCTCCCAAACAATAATTTGTCTTGCTTGCCAATCAATAATTGGATTATGTTTTGTCAACCACGGTAAACCTAGGACTATAGCAGCAGGCAAATCCCTCATGACAAAACAAGATATAAACTCTACATGTGAATCACCCACCCTCAACTGAATACCATGTGCAATATGAGTGAAACTCCTTTGAGAGAGAGGTGAAGAATCTATTGCAAACACCGGAATCTCCCTTTCTAAAGTGCACTTACTTAGACTCAGATTTTGAAGAAAAAGAAAGTCAATGAGGTTTAACCCAGCACCACAGTCAATGAATACCTCCACAGAAAATTTGCTTGAGTCTAGCGCCACCATAGCTGGAAACGAGAATTACAGGGAGCTTGCATACCTTGTTCCACTACTCCATTCACGCTACCAAGAGTCAGGATGTTTTTTTTTTTCTTTCATATCATCATGCGGTTTAACAAAAGGACAAGCAAAAACAAAATGGTCACTTTTTCCACAGTAGTAACATAGTTTATGTAATCTCCTAAAGTTTTTCCTATCAGAACGAAAAAATATTTGACCCAACTGCATGGGTTCCTCCCCTACCCCAGAGTTATAAGTAATATCACCCTGGGCAGCAGGTGAGACGAAACCACACGCAGAAGGGATCCCTTGCGCGGAGGGACCCTTACACCTCTCTCTGATACGTCTATCCAACCGTATAGCCAAAGACATGGCATTCTCTAGAGTATCCGGGTACTCATGAAAAGCCAGGGCATCTTTCAACCTCTCAGATAACCCCTGACAAAACTGACTACGTAACGCAGGGTCGTTCCAACCTGACGCCCATCTCCTAAACTCTACGCAGTAAACCTCTGCAGTATGTTCACCCTGTAATAAGTTATGCAATTTAGATTCTGCCATCGAGACCCGATCTGGGTCATCGTAAATCAATCCTAGGGCTTTGAAAAATTCCTCCAACGACCGGAGGGCCAGAGAACAGGGCGGCAGAGGAAAAGCCCAGGATTGTGCGTCCCCTTTAAGCAGAGACATGATGATACCAATTCTCTGACTTTCATCACCTGACGAAAATGGACGCAGTCGAAAATACTGTTTGCATGACTCTTTAAAGCGGATAAAATCATCCGCACCCCCTGTAAATTTCTCGGGAAGAGCGACTTTAGGCTCCCCACCAATTTGACGTGCACCTGATGCCAGAACACTCTGACACTGTGTGACCGAACTACGCAGATCGGCAACCTCTAGGGATAATCCCTGCATGCGGTCAACCAGTGCATCAATTGACGCCATCACAAAACCGCTGAGTAATGGCAGTCACAGTATGGCGGGTTATAATGTCAGGGCGGACAGGAACTCAGATACACAGACAACCAAATACACAAATGTCTAGGCTAGATCCTGGGGACAGGTCACCTCCAAGCACATCCCTGACTTCTCTCCCTATGCTGCTAAGCCCACATTCAGACCTTGATGGTAGGTATGAAGTATCCTCGTGCCTGGACTGCAAAACACCCTAGAATCCCTGAGATGGTGAAAGGGGAGAAGGGGCAGAAGACACACAAATAGCCTAGACCGCAAACCACACAAACAGAAACGAAACTTATCTGAGCTGGAACAGACAATCCTTCCTTCCTTCCTGAATCCAAGACCAGAATGAATTGTATAACCCGCACAGCCCTCTGGGATTGAAGGCAATTTAAGCCAATGACCCCACCCAGAGCACCTGAAGGAAGGCAGATCCAGCATGATTCCAAAACAAACAAAAGGTTAAACACGTGCTGCCAATCTGACAGACCTTCGCACACCATCCGAGCAGGGCATGACAGGCGCACTTTTCAGATATTCAGCGGCGAAACAACATGCCAGTGAGGCCCTTGATTTGCGACAGCCCGACACGTTGGAATTCAACACTCCTAATGTTCGACCACCTGCTCCAACAAGAAAAAGCCATCAACGAGTATTTGTATGACCGGGGTGCTAGGACAGCCTCTGCGGAGCTGGGTATTTTTTTGCCACGTTAATGGACGCTCATGCGCAATGCCTGTAGGCTCATGCGTCCTTTTGAGGAGGTGACAAACCTAGTCAGTCGCACTGAAGGCACCATCAGTGACATCATCCCATTTGTTTTCTTCCTGGAGCGTGTTCTGCGAAGAGTGCTGGATCAGGCCGTAGATGAGCGTGAAGAGAAAGAGGAAGAGTTGTGGTCACCATCACCACCAGAAACAGCCTTATCAGCATCGCTTGCTGGACCTGCGGCAACGCTGGAAGAGGAGTCTGAGGAAGAGGAGTCAGAGGAGGAATGTGGCTTTTAGGAGGAGGAAGACCAACCACAGCAGGCATCTCAGGGTGCTCGTTGTCACCTATCTGGTACCCGTGGTGTTGTACGTGGCTGGGGGGAAGAACAGACCTTCAATTACATCAGTGAGGACGAGGAACGGGACATGAGTAGCTCGGCATCCAACCTTGTGCAAATGGGGTCTTTCATTCTGTCATGCCTGTTGAGGGACCCTCGTATAAAAAGGCTGAAGGAGAACGACCTGTACTGGGTGGCCACGCTACTAGACCCCCGGTATAAGCAGAAAGTGGCTGAAATGTTATTGAATTACCGGAAGTGGGAAGGGATGCAGCAGTTCCAAAACAAGTTAAAAAGTATGCTTTACACAGCGTTTAAGGGTGATGTCACAGCAAAACGGGAATCTAACAGGGGATGAGGTGAAAGTAATCCTCCTCCTACCATGACCACGCCGGCAAGGACAGGATGCTTTACAGACGTGTTGTTGATGGAGGAAATGCAGAGCTTTTTAAGTCCTACGCATCGCCACAGCCCTTCGGGGTTTACCCTCAGAGAACGACTCGACCGACAGGTAGCAGACTAGCTCGCCTTAACTGCTATCAACACTCTGAGGAGCGATGAACCCCTTGATTACTGGGTGTGCAGGCTTGACCTGTGGCCTGAGCTATCCCAATTTGCGATAGAACTTCTGGCCTGCCCATCTTCAAGTGTCCTGTCAGAAAGGACTTTCAGTGCAGCAGGAGGTATTGTCACTGAGAAGAGAAGTCGCCTAGGTCAAAAAAGTCTAGATTACCTCACCTTTATTAAGATGAATGAGGCATGGATCCCGAAGGGACTGACAGTGGGCGATACATTTGACTAAAAAAGGCCTGATGAGATGAGATGCCTTGGGCTAAAAATGGTCCACAAGCTGCTGTATTTTATCTCTGCATGCCGGATGACTTGCGTGACTTCTCCGCCACCAACTAAGGTTCAAGCCGCAATGTTTTAGTGCACTTTCTGCAACAATACCTAATTTTTCAGGCATGTGTACATGCCTAATTTTTCTGGCCTCTGGTGCTGCGCTGTGGCTGCAAAAAAATAAAAAGGCACATACATGTGTCAATTCCCCTTCGTGATCGTTACCTTGTTGTGGTGAAGGGCCTTGCGTATCACAATGACGCAATCACCTCTATGAGTGTGTTGGCAATGGCAATGTTGGCACACCCCAGATGAGATAGGGTCGTTGCTTCATTGTGAACAGACCAAAAGCGATCGGCTGGATAATTTTGCATAGAAAAAACATAATTTTTTTTTGTGATCATCTAAGGTGATCATTAAAGCCTACTAGGCCAACAATGGGCCCACACTGCAGAATCATTGTTTTCTGGGTCACTTAACTGTCACTGAACTACCTCAGCACGACCATAGGCTTTGAAAAACCGCCATCGCCTGCAATCTCACAAACGTGCGCACGAGCACAGTCATCACTACACCACGATTGACGCATAGAGGAATAAAATTTATGTCATGAGTGTGTCAACTATTGACAACTCTTTGCGGTTGTCTAAAATCTATTCCATACACGTCCCCTGATAGGGGACGTAACAGGGATTAAACTGATAAGAATAGTACTACTTAACACGCCACTCATAAAGGGTGGCACAGTACATTGCACGGCACACGCGCAGTGCCCCAAATTGCAAGTAAGAGGACCAACCAAGCATCTTTTTCCATCTCCCGGTTCCTAAAATATATTCCATACACGTCCCCTGGGGAAGTAACAGGGATTAAACTGATAGGAATAGTACTACTTAACATACCACTCATATCTGGTAGCACAGTAAATTGCACGGCGCACGCGCAGTGCGCCTAAAATCGATTCCATACACTACACCGGCTCCTGATAGGGGACAAAACAGAGATTAAACTGGTAAGAACATATTTTTTTAATAAAAAAAAAGAGGACAGCCTCTTCAGAGCTGGGTATTTTTTGGCCGCGTTACTGAACGCTCATGCACAATGGCTGTAGGCTCATGCGTCCTTTTGCGGAGGTGACAAACCTGGTCAGTCAAACCCAAGGCAACATCATCGACCTCATCCCATATGCATTTTTTCTGGAGCGTGCCCTGCGAAGAGTGCTGGATCAGGCCGTAGATGAGCATGAAGAGGAAGAGTTGTGGTCACCATCACCACCATAAACAGCCTTGTCGTCGTCGATTGCTGGACCTGCGGCAACGCAGAGAGAGGAGTCTGAAGAAGGAGGTGGACGACCAACCACAGCAGGCGACCCAGGGGGCTTGTTGTCACCTTTCGGGGTCCCTTGGTGTTGTACGTGGCTGGGTGGAGGAAGAGACCTTCAATGACGTCAGTGAGGACAAGGAACGGGACATGGCTAGCTTTGTATCCAACCTTGTGCAAATGGGGAGTTTGCGGTTGTGCAAATGGACTGTTTGCGGTTGTTTGTGGTGCGTTAAACTAGGAGTTTGGTCTTTTAGAGTTTGGTCTGTCACTGTGAAGCGGGCGTAACTCTTACACTACCTGATCGATACAACATCATACCTGATGTTTTAAAGCACGTTATTCCAAACAATTTAGGAATGTTAGGTGATTTATGCCCTTTATGGATTAAAACCCGACTCTGCGTCAACTACGTAATTTTCCATGGGAGTTTTGCCATGGATCCCCCTCCGGCATGCCACAGTCCAGGTGTTAGTATCCTTTAAACAACTTTTCCATCACTATTGTGGCCAGAAAGAGTCCCTGTGGGTTTTAAAATTTGCCTGCCTATTGAAGTCAATGGCGGTTCGCCCGGTTCGCCCGTTCGCAAACTTTTGTGGAAATTGCCGTTCGCCAATCGCGAACGAAAAATTTTATGTTTGCGACATCTCTATTTATTATAGCTGTATATATAATATAGCTGTAATAGCTGATCCGGGATGGCTCTTACTGGGAGTAGCCAAAGTGCTGGGTGGGTGACTACGCCCCACGTTCCAGGCCGGGTTTTGAGAGGCCTATAAAAAAACAGCCAGCAATGTCAGGTGGTGGTGATGATCTCTCTCTCTGACATTGTAGCTCTGGCAATCTCTGTGGAATCTGAGCCTTGTGCCAGGCTGGAGGCCTGAATTTGGGAGGACTGCTTTGTCCTGTGCTATGCAGATCGGGTGTGGATTAACACCCAGGATAAAAGGTGACTGTTTTTGACGTACAGTATAAACTGTCTAAGTGTGAACAAACACCAAAACTGCAGATGGACTGTCGTACTGTTTTGTTGCCATAAGTGTGAATAAAACACGGATGTTTTTGAGTTACAAACTGCTCTTTGCCTCTACTGTATACTGCATCCGCTTGTCCTGTCTACCAGAGCAAATCCCCACAGCGTGTATTAGTGGCACACAAAAAAAAGTATTTGCCGTTGTGTGGTGAAATGAAAAAATTACAGCCCTTTTTGGCATGTATTAGTGGCAAAAAAAAATTACATTTGCCGTTCAGCGGTGCAGTTATATGTTCTAAAGTCCTTTTTGGGGTGTATTAGTGGCACAAAAAATGTATTTGCCATTGTGTGGTGTAATGAGAAAATAACAGCCCTTTTTGGTGTGTATTACTGGCAAAATATATATATATTTGCCGTTCAGTGGTGCAGTTATATGTTTTAAAGCCCTTTTTGGCTTGTATTAGTGGCACAAAAAATATATTTGCCATTGTGTGGTGAAGTGAGAAAATTAAAGCCCTTTTCGGCATGTATTAGTGGCAAAAATATATATTATTTCCCGTTCTGCGGTGCCGTTATATTTTCTAAAGCCTTATGTGGCGTGTATAAGTGGAAAAAAGTAAGGGCCTATTTGCCGTTCAGCTGTGCAGTTATATGTTCTAAAGCCCTTTTTGGCGTGTATTCGTGGCACAAAAAAAATGTATTTGCCTTTGTGTGGGGAAGTGAGAAAATTACAGCCCATTTGGGCGTGTATTAGTGCCAAAAAATATATATTTTCTGTTCAGCGGTGCAGTTATATGTTCTAAAGCCCATTTTTGGCATGTATTAGTGGCACAAAAAAAAAAGGATTTGCCGTTGTGTGGTGAAGTAAGAAAATTACAGCCCTTTTTGGCGTGTAGTAGTGGCAAAAAATATATTTGCCGTTCAGTGGTGCAGTCATATATTCTAAAGCACTTTTTGGTCTGTATAAGTGGCATTAAAAAAGTATTTCCCATTGTGTGGTGAAGTGAGAAAATTACAGCCCTTTTTGTTATGTATTAGTGTAAAAAATATATATATTTGTCATTTAGCGGTGCAGTTATATGTTCTCCAACCTTTTCTTTGTGTATTAGTGGCACAAAAAAAGTATTTGCAGTTGTGTGGTGAAGTGATAAAATTACAGCCCTTTTTTGACGTGTATTATTGGCAAAAAATATATATATTTGCAGTTCAGCGGTGCAGTTATATGTGCTAAAGCCCTTTTCGGCATGTATTAGTGGCAAAAAATATATATTATTTGCCGTTCGGCGGTGCAGTTATAAGTTCTAAAGCCTTCATTGACGTGTATTAGTGGGGGAAAAAAACGGCTTATTAGCCGTTGTGTAGTGAAGTGAGTATGTCAGACAGAGAAGTGCCAAGCTCTGCACAGGAGAGTGACAGAGACCTAAATGTTTCTGGCTTAGGCACAGGTCGCAGTAGAGTAAGGGAGCATGGCAGCAGGAGTCGCAGTGAGAAGCCTGAGCTCCCAGTGTCATCTAGGGGTCGTGTATTGACCAGCAACCCAGCGGTTCTTGAATGGTTGACTTGGTCATCCACTTCTTCTCAAGTGACATCAGACATCCCCAGCCAAGAGTCAGTTGGTTCATCAGACACAACCCTTAGTTAGCATGGCCCGGGAGCAGGCACTCTGCCCTCACCTGTCCTCAACCTGCCTCCTTTTCTGTTCCCTCAGCCAGACAAGTATTATATGCTGTGGGCTCATCTCCACTATAGAGCTACTAGAGGACAGTGAGCAGCTACAGGCCATCCATGATGTGGAGGAGACATCCAAAGCTTTCTCCTGTAGGAGTGAAAGTAGTGTTGAGGAGAGTGGCGTGGGAGCTGATGTTGCGAGAGGTCAGGCTCATAACCCAGAGACCGTTGAGGAGGACATCAGTGATGTGCAGACAGTACTCGATGATGTTAATTTACCTGATCGCACTTGGGAGCTGGGTGAATTAGGGGCTTAATCATCATCAGAAGAAGAGGGGTAGCAAGCCAGGAGTCAGCAGGGAGGCAGCAGTGGGAGGTCAGAAGCCAAATGGGCCCGGGGTAGACCACCCGCTTTGTACCTGCCCGAAAGTAGTGGTGCAGGGGTTCACGGAAACAGCGGCAGTAACAGTCAGTCAGTGCGGAGTGTTGGGGGTAAAATCACCTACTCGGCGTTGTGGCAGTTTTTTGTTAAGCTGTCAAAAGAAGTGAACATGGCCATTTGTAGAATCTGTGGGCAGAAGGTGAAGCATGGCCAGGGTGCCAATGTTGGCACTATGGCCCTGCGTCAACATATGCAGCGTCACCATAGAGTGGCCTGGGAGAACCGTGGCTCCAATGTGGCAGTCCAGACTGCCGCTTCAACCGCTGCATCACCCAGTGGCACACAGCCGATTTCAGGTAGTCAAGGCTCCACCACCTTAGCCAAAAGGAAGCTGTCTGTTCTTCCCATTATCTGCTGGTGCTGATGTTCATGCTCCTTCTCCTACTCCTCTTCAGTCATTCCGTCAGCAATGGATCACTGAAACGATTGCCAAGAGACAACAGTATGTGTGAACTCATCCAATGTTGCAGAAGCTGAATGTGCTCCTGGCCAAGTTGCTGGTGCTGCAGTCCCTCCCTTTCTAAGTGGTGGACTCTGCACCTTTCAGAGAACTAATGGCTTTTGCTGAGCTGAGGTGGAGAGTCCCAAGCCTTCATTACTTTGTGGAAAAGTGAGTACCAGCCCTGCACACGTATGTAGAACAGAAGGTGGGCCAGTCCCTGAGCCTGTTGGTGTCTGCCAAAGTGCATGGTAGCGCCAACATGTGTAGCTCTAACTATGGTCAGGGACAATACATGCCCTTAACGGATCACTGGGTGAATGTGGTTCGTGCATAGCCACACCAGCAACTTGGTCATGTGACGCCGCTTCTGCCTTTGCGTTCTCATGCCGTTGGTCCTGCAACAATGTCAGCATCTGCCTCATCATCCTCCACCATTTCCTCAGCCTCCACTGCAGGGGCAATTCACAGTGCCCCTCCAGCATATCACATGTGCAGGGCACGGCGGTGTCACACTGTTCTGCACCTCGTTTGCCTGGGCAAACAGAGTCACTTAGGGGAGGAACTGCTCCGTGTCATGGCTTTCTCTGCGCCAACTCAAAAACGGAACCATGGTGCCAGACAACGGGAAGAACATGGTGTCAGCGCTGCGTCAAGGAGGGCTGAGCCATGCGCCCTGCATGGCACACGTGTTTAATCTGGTTGTCAAGCGGTACCTGAAGTCTTCCACCCATCTGCAAGACATCCTAAAAATGGTCAGGAAACTTTGCATGCACTTCAGCCACTCGAACACCACAGAGCACCCTCCTTGACCGGCAGTGGCAGAATGGCATCCCCCAACATAGGCTGATATGCGACGTTTTCACCTGTTGGAATTCCACCTCCATATGTTGGACCGACTATGCGAATAGAGAAAGGCCATTAACAATTTCTTGATGATCCAAGCAGACAAGAGTACTCCCCTGTGTAACTTCGATGTCAGCCAGTGGCAGCTCATGTGTGACACTTGCCGTTTGCTCAGGCCCTTTGAGGAGGCCATGCTATTTGTCAGCTGCCAGGACCACGGGATGAACGATGTCATTTCACTGCTTCATGTCCTGGAACAGATGCTGGTAAATATGGATGGTCAGGGGACTGGACACATGGTGCCTACATCTCACGGCCACATGAGCCCTGTGGGGGCTGAACTGGGGGAGGAGGAGGACATTGGAGCACAAGCAATGTCTAGCAAAATGGGTGGTTTTGCTACACAGGTGACAGGAAAGGAGGAGAAGGAGGAGCAAGAGAAAGATGAGGAAGACGAGGCAGATGACCCAGACACATTGTTACAGTATGCAGTGGAGATGGAGGCAGTGAGTCCCTCCGAGTTACTTGCGCAAATGGCCCGCTCCATGCTCATTTTCTTGTGTAGTGACAGCCGAATTGTCACCATTCAGCATAGTGATGACTTCTGGCTTTCTATTTTTTGGACCCTCGCTACCAGTCCAAAATGAGGGCCTTTTTTACACTCGCTGAGAGGGAGGACAATTTGAACTACTATAGATATATCATATGTAGTCAGTTGTCCGCTGCCTATCTGCGCCATTGTCCATCCTCTGGTCTGACCAGGGGGCCATCTGCGCTCAAGTTCCTCTGCTATGGCTGCTTTGGCAGGGTGGGGGGGGGGTAAAAGCAGTTCCAGCTCCATCAGTAGCAACTTGAGTCTAGAGTCGCTGATAAGCAGTTTTCTTCACCCGCCTAGTGAAGAATCTACTCAGCAGCAGCTGGACTTGGAGCAGGACCTAAACCAGCAGGAGGTGGCATACTTGAACAGCACCCTGCCACCCCTAATTGAATATTTGCTGGACTAATGGGCAGCCAAGTTGAATTTGTGTCTGCAACTGGCCGAGTTTGCCCTGGAAAAGCTGTCCTGCCCAGCCAGTAGTGTGGCATCAGAGTGACGGAGGCCATAGTTACCCTAAAAAGAACTTGCCTGTACACCCAAAATGTGGAGAGACTGACCTTTGTCAAGATGAATCAGGCGTAGATCAGCCAGGATTTCCACCCATCATTGCATGATGCATCAGACTAGATCATCCATGGTGTCACACCAACACTTTGACAAAAGAGACCTGTTTCTTCTGGCTACCTGCCTCAGTTACTATTCTGATGCTGCCACCTGCCTGATGTGACACATCTGATGCCAAATGCTCCTTCTTTCACCCACCATCTTCAGCTGGTACTGGTATTGCCATCCACCTCCCCACTCTGTCAACGGGTCACTCTGTGGTCTCCTGATGCTGCTGCCACCTCACCACTCAGGTCTCCTGATACTGATGCTTCCACCTCCATACTGTCAATGTGCCACCCTGTGGCCCCCTTCTGATGCTGCTGCCACCTCCACTCTGTCATTGTGCCACTGTGTGGCATCCTGATGCTACTGCCACCTCCACACTGTTAATGTTCCACCCTGTGGCTTCCTCCTGATGGTGTTGCTGCCACCTCCACACTCTCTAATTGTGCCACTCTGTGGCCTCCTGATGCTGCCACCTCCACACTTTCATTGTACCACTCTGTGGCCTCCTCCTGATGCTGCTGCCATCTCCACACTCTGTCATTGGGCCACTAAGTTGCCTCTTGATGCTGCTGCTGCCACCTCCACACTGTCATTGTGCCACCCTCATGCTGCTTCCACCTCACCACTATGTCATAGGGCCACTCTGTGGACTTCTCACGCTGTTCCCACCCTCCCCACTTCATGACTGGGCCACTATTTTGCCTTTCGGCCTGGTTGACATAATCATTTTTTTGACCCTTCTTCTTGTCTATCTGTCTGATCTGAAAAATGAGACGCACAACAGATCCTGTCTATGTAACAGCTGTAAGGCCTGCATGACATGGTCCCTATTTTGCATCAGAATTGGCTTATTATTTGGTAGCCAAAAGCAAGAGTGGGTACAAAACACAGAAGAAATGCAAATATTCCATTCACGTGTCATCTCTGTTTTGGATCCACTACTGTGTTTTTTGGCTTTAGCAATACTGATATATTACTGACCAAATGCTGACCGAGTGAAGGCGGATGCTCCACAGACAGGATCCGTTTTATGTGGTTTATTGTTCTGATGGATCAGAGGAAGGGCAAAATAATCATTGACGTCAACACAAACTTACTGCTGACACCCACTCCACTCTGTCGGGGGTGGGGGGCTCTACGTGTATAAGCATTTAATAGAACAGGTTTTATAGAAATATATGTGGAATCAGTTAATTGGTGTAAACGGAGTGCGCTTTTTCACACTATAGTAGGAATCTTGGGTCTCTGCACAGTTCTTTATACCTGGGGCTAACATTGACCTGTAAGGTTAAGTTCACCCTTGAGTTATTTGGTCAGTTTTGGCCCCGTAACTGCCCAAATAAGTGAAGTGTGCAGTGATTCTAAGAGTGACGCCTGTCATATACATGTCATACTGATTCAAAGTATTCTTTCACTACTACAGAAGACTCCCTATGCATGTGACTGCAAGGCACAGTGTTCTACACCACTATAAAGGCTCTCTGCAGACAGGAAATAGCCATTTTTTTATGCGATTAGCCACAAATAAATTTGGATCGAACCGAATAATCCAGACCCATTCAACTTGGATAAGTGATCTGTCCGCACCGCAAAAAAATATAAATTTTTCTATTTTTGTTGCGGTGCAGAAAAACCCCATGGAGGCACTCTGTAGGCCCAGTTTCTGAAGGGAGGGGATCATTCTCTGCTTCAGTATGTCACAGTACATGTTGGCATTCATGGTTCCCTCAACTAACTGTAGCTCCCCACAGCCAGCAGCACTCATACAGCCCTAAACCATGACACTCCCACGACCTTGCTTGATTGTAGGCAAGACACACTTGTCTTTGTACTCCTCATCTGGTTGCTGTCACACATGCTTGACACATCAGATTCCAGTAATCCATGTCCTTAGTCTGCATGTGTTCAGCAAACTGTTTGCAGGCATTATCTTTAGAAGAGGCTTCCTTCTGGGACGACAGCCATACAGACAGTGTCGGACTGGGGTGCCTAGGACGCACCAGTGGAAATTATTCTAGGGGCCCACCCTACAGCTACCAAAAATAAATATTACTTGTTTATTTTTAGGGCTCATGCACATGAATATTTGCAGTTTAGCACACAATACAGTGTGCAAAACAGAACGGTATTGTGCACTGCTCGATATCAAATTGTTTCTCACTAAGCAGCTCATTGTAGTTGATAACCTACTCTTTTAAGGTCCCTTTACACAGGGCGACAGAGCAGGAGATTGTTGGGAAGGAAGCGTTCCTTCCCGACAATTGCCTGATCTTTAACGGAGGAGAACGCTGTATTTAGATGCAGTGATCTCCATCGTATGGGGAGCAGTGATCACTACTGTCAATGTTCTTCCCCATACTGACTAGTTGTTTGCCGGCAGCAGATCGTGATTACACAGCACAATCTACTTCCAGTAAATAATTTTTATGTGCGCACAAACGATCGAATTACGGTACCCGATGAATTGGCATTTAATTTGTTCATCAGGTAATCAGCCTACACAACATCCACTGCAGCCATTATGCCCAAGAGCTACTAAAGCGAGCAACACGGTAAACCATGTCACAGTAAACTACACTGTGATAATATGTCTATTTTTTTCTTTTTACATAATAGAGCTTTTTTTAAAAAGAAATCATGTTTCCATTGCTGAAAGCCATATATATATATATATATATATATATATATATATACACACACTGCTCAAAAAAATAAAGGGAACACAAAAATAACACATCCTAGATCTGAGTTAATTAAATATTCTTCTGAAATACTTTGTTCTTTACATAGTTGAATGTGCTGACAACAAAATCACACATAAATAAAAAAATGGAAATCAAATTTTTCAACCCATGGAGGTCTGGATTTGGAGTCACACTCAAAATTAAAGTGGAAAAACACACTACAGGCTGATCCAACTTTGATGTAATGTCCTTAAAACAAGTCAAAATGAGGCTCAGTAGTGTGTGTGGCCTCCACGTGCCTGTATGACCTCCCTACAATGCCTGTGCATGCTCCTGATGAGGTGGCAAATGGTCTCCTGAGGGATCTCCTCCCAGACGTGGACTAAAGCATCTGCCAACTCCTGGACAGTCTGTGGTGCAACGTGACGTTGGTGGATAGAGCGAGACATGATGTCCCAGATGTGCTCAATTTGATTCAGGTCTGGGAAACGGGCGGGCCAGTCCATAGCATCAATGCCTTCGTCTTGCAGGAACTGCTGACACACTCCAGCCACATGAAGTCTAGCATTGTCTTGCATTAGGAGGAACCCAGGGCCAACCGCACCAGCATATGGTCTCACAAGGGGTCTGAGGATCTCATCTCGGTACCTAATGGCAGTCAGGCTACCTCTGGCGAGCACATGGAGGGCTGTGCGGCCCTCCAAAGAAATGCCACCCCACACCATTACTGACCCAATGCCAAACCGGTCATGCTGGAGGATGTTGCAGGCAGCAGAACGTTCTCCACGGCACCTCCAGACTCTGTCACGTCTGTCACATGTGCTCAGTGTGAACCTGCTTTCATCTGTGAAGAGCACAGGGCGCCAGTGGCAAATTTGCCAATCTTGGTGTTCTCTGGCAAATGCCAAACGTCCTGCACGGTGTTGGGCTGTAAGCACAACCCCCACCTGTGGATGTTGGGCCCTCATATCACCCTCATGGAGTCTGTTTCTGACCGTTTGAGCAGACACATGCACATTTGTGGCCTGCTGGAGGTCATTTTGCAGGGCTCTGGCAGTGCTCCTCCTGTTCCTCCTTGTACAAAGGCGGAGGTAGCGGTCCTGCTGCTGGGTTGTTGGCCTCCTACGGCCTCCTCCACATCTCCTGATGTACTGGCCTCCTGGCAGCGCCTCCATGCTCTGGACACTACGATGACAGACACAGCAAACCTTCTTGCCACAGCTCGCATTGATGTGCCATCCTGGATAAGCTGCACTACCTGAGCCACTTGTGTGGGTTGTAGACTCTGTCTCATGCTACCACTAGAGTGAAAGCACCGCCAGCATTCAAAAGTGACCAAAACATCAGCCAGGAAGCATAGGAACTGAGAAGTGGTCTGTGATCACCACCTGCAGAACCACTCCTTTATTGGGGGTGTCTTGCTAATTGCCTATAATTTCCACCTGTTGTCTATCCCATTTGCACAACAGCATGTGAAATTGATTGTCACTCAGTGTTGCCTCCTAAGTGGACAGTTTGATTTCACAGAAGTGTGATTGACTTGGAGTTACATTGTGTTGTTTAAGTGTTCTCTTTATTTTTTTGAGCAGTGTATATATATATATTTTTTTCTTATGTAGGGGCTCCTTTTTTGCAGGAAGAGTTAACATATCTATTGTTGTTTGCATGTGGTTTCTTGGTCGTTCAATATTACACTGTTTTGGGGCAAGGGGACCAAAAAGTGGCTTTTTTTATGGCATTCACCTGAGGGGATAGGTCATGTCATATTTTTATAAAGAAGGTCGTTACAGACGCAGCAATGCCTAATATGTCTACTTTTTTATTTCTATTAAAGGGATTGTCTCATCTCAGACAATGGGGGCATATTGCTAAGATATGCCCCCATTGTCTTTTAGGTGCGGGTCCCACCACTAGGACCCGCACCTATATTGAGAATGGAGCCCTGAAAGTGGTGGAGGGCGCACTGCGCATATGCAGCTGCCCTCCATTTATTTTTTTATGGGGCCGCCATAAATAGCCATGCGCTGGCTCGGCTATTTCTGTCGGGCCCAAAGAAGTGAATGGGAGCAGTGGCCAGTCATGAGCAGTGCGTTCCCATTCACTTCTATAGGGGGACTGCTTGGTGGTGGCCGGACTGGAGTCCTCCAGCCACCACTTTGCGGGGCTCCGTTACTGATATAGGTGGGACCCACATCTATAAGACAAGCCATATGCCGCCATTGTCTGAGATAAGACAATCCTTTTAAGTTTTACACAGTGAAAAATATCTTTTTGTGGTACCATTTTCTGAAAGCCAATTTTTTTTTTTTTTTTAAGCAATTGTCTTATGTAGGAGCTTGTTTTTTGCAAGATGATGCGGAGTACATACGATTTTTAGATTGCTTGGCATTAGACTTTGTTTTGGCACAGTTTTTTTTTTTATGGCATTCACCTGAGGGGATAAATTGTGTCATATTTTTATATAGCAGGTCGTTACAGACACAGTGATACCAACAGTAATATATGTCTGTTTTTCTTTTTTTCTGTTATTTATAAAAAAAATCTTTACTTGAAACCTAGGTATCCTACATGTTAATACAAAAAAAAAAAAACAACTAAAGCACAAAATGAAACAAAAAATACTGTATGTTTTTACATTTACGTCTATGGAGCTGTGTGAGGACTCACTTTTTGAGGCCGATCTATACTATATTGATACCGTATGTTGGAGTGTGTATGACTTTTTTTTAGCAATGTTCATTAAATTTTTTGTAGCATGCAATCATAATTGTGATATACAATTACAGCATGTTGCAGGAAAACTGCAACTCCCAGCAGGTCCTGAAGGTTTGCATCTCACAGGGCTATAGTGATATATATTCGTAATTTCGAGCCTTGAACCTCCATACTCAAAGACAGAAGTAGCAGCCTAACAAGCGCACCTGAAAGGACACACCCCTGGAACTGAAGAGAGAGTTTAACCCTATCAGAACCACGCAGGGAGGTACCTAATCAGGTCAGGGGTAAACAAGAAACCACAGCAAAGAAGCTGCGATAAAGGACGTCGCCCTTAGCAACCAGCAACCACGGAACGCCATAGCCAGAACGCAAGGGCGCAACAGACCTGAATATCTACTGGGAGACGATACTGCCTGAGAGTGGGCACAAACCACGTCACGGAGAACCGCCACGTGACAGTAACTATGGCCCCCGCCACACTAAACACCCGCTCTTATGCCACACTACTTGCCGGGCAGGACAGCTTTTCCAGGGCAAACTCGGCCAGTTGCGACCACAAATACAGTTTGGCTGCCCAGTAGTTCAGCGGATCTTCAGGGTCGGCTGACAGGGTGCACTCTAAGTATGCCACGACCTGCTGGCTCAGGTTCTGCTCTACGTCTTGCTGCCGGTGAGTACTTATTTCACTATGCGGGTGAAGAAAGTTGCTCATCAGCGACTGTAGACTCAGGCTGCTGCAAATGGAGCTGGTACTGCTCCTACCATCCCACCCCTCCCCAGCAGCCATGTCAGTGGAACATGAGTGCAGAGCCCCCCCCCCCCCCAGTTAGACCTGCGATAGGGTGGTTGATGATGCAGATAGGCAGCGGCCAACTGACTACATAGGATGTCTCTTTAGTAGTTCAGTTTGTCCTCCCTCTCAGCGGGTGTAAAAAAGGCACCCATTTTGGACCGGTAGGGAGGGTCCAACAAGGTGAAGAGCCAGAAGTCATCCCTATGCTGAATGGTGACAATTCGACTGTCACTACACAAGCAAATGAGCATTGCCATTCACGCAAGTGACTCGGAGGGACTCCATGCCTCCATCTCCACTGCATACTGCCACGATGTGTCTGGGTCATCTGCCTCATCTTCCCTATCTCTCTCTTGCTCCTCCTGCTCCTCTTTTCCTGTTACCTGTGTAGCAAAACCACCCATTTCGCTAGACATTGCCTGTGCTCCAATGTCCTCCTCCTCCTCCAGTTCAGCCCCCACAGGGCTCATGTGGCCGTGAGATTTAGGCACCACACCACATCTCCAGTCCCCTGACCATCCATATATACTAGCATCTGTTCCAGGACATGAAGCAGTGGAATGACATCGTTCATCCTGTAGTCCTGGCGACTGAAGAATGACGTGGCCCTCTCCTCCTAAGCAAATAGCAAGTGTCACGCATGAGCTGCCACTGGCTGACATTAAAGTTACACAGGGGAGTACTCCTGTCCACTTGGATCATCAGGAAATCGTTGATGGCCTTTCTCTGTTCATATAGTCACTCCAACTTATGGAGGGTGGAATTCCAACGGGTGGAAACATCGTATATCAGCCTATGTTGGGGGATGCTGTTATGTTGCTGCAGCTCAAGGAGGGTGTGCTTTACGGTGTACGAGTGGCTGAAGTGCATGCAAAGTTTCCTAGCCATTTTTAGGATGTGTTGCAGATAGGTGGAATACTTCAGGTACCAGTTGACAACCAAAATGAACACGTGTGCCATGCAAGGCGAATGGCTCAGCCCTCCTTGATGCAGCTCTGACACAATGTTCTTCCCGTTGTCGGTCACAATGATTCCAATTTTCAGTTGTCACAGAGAAAGCCAGGATTAGATTTGTTGGTGAAGCAGTTCCTCCCCTGTGTGACTCCGTTCACCCAGGCAAACGAGGTGCAGAACAGTGGCACACCACCGTGCCCTGCACATGTGGTATTCTGGAGAGGCACTGTGCATTGTCCCTGCAGTGGAAGCTGAGGACAGGGTGGAGGATGAGGAGGCAGAGGCAGACATTGTCGCTGGACCAACGGCGTGGCAACGTGAAGGCGGAAGCAGAGTCACCTGGCCAAGTTGCTGATGTGGCTGTGCAGGAACCACATTCACCCAGTGGGCCGTAAACGACATGTATTGTCCCTGACCGTAGTTATAGCTCCACATGTCGGCGCTGATGTGCACTTTAGCAGACACTGACAGGCTCAAGGACTGACTCACCTTCTGTTCTACATGTGTGTGCAGGGATGGTACTGTCTTTTTGGCAAATAAATGATGTCTTAGGACTCTCTACCTCGGCTCAGCACAAGTCATCAGTTCTCTGAAAGGTGCAGAGTCCACCACTAGGAAAGGGAGGGACTGCAGCACCAGTAACTTGGCCAGGAGCACATTCAGCTTCTGCATGCATACTGTTGTCTCTTGGCAATTGCTTCGGTGATCGATTGCTGACGGAATACATGAGGAGGAGGAGCAGGAGTATCAGGACTGGCAGATGGTGGGAAAGACAGACTGCTTTCTTCAGCTGAGGTGGTGGAACCTTGACTGCCAGAAACCGGTTGCATGTCAGTGGGTGATGAAGCGGTTGCTGAGGCAGGCTGGACCACCACATTGGAACCACGGTTCTCCCAGTCAACTTTATGGCAACGTTGACATGGCATATGGCATATGATGACGTAGAGCCATAGTTCTAACATTGGCACCCTGGCCACGCTTCACCCTCTGCCCACAGATTATACATACGGCCACGTTCCCCTCCTCCGTCAGCTTATAAAAAACCTACCACACTGCCAAGTAGGTGATTTTTCTCCCAACAGTTCACACTGACTGACTGCCTCCTTGAGCCCCTGCACCATTACTTCACGGGCAGGTAGGCTCCCGGGAAGCGGGTGGTCTACCCCAGGTGCGTTTGGCTCCCGAAATCACAGTGCTTCCACCCGGCTGACTCCCGGCCACGCTAGTGACTTGCTGACTCCGCCGATGGCTCAAGGGCAAGCTGCCACCCTCTTCTTCCGATAATGATGAAGCCCCTTCGTCTCTGGCTCCCAAGTGTGATCAAGCTACATCATCATCATCATCGAGTAGTGTCTGCACGTAACTGATGTTCTCCTCAACCGTCTCACTACTTTCCCGCCTAGCGAAGGAAGCGGCAGATGTCTCCTCCACATCTTGGCTGGGCAGTAGCTGCTGACTGTCCTCCCTCTAGTACCTCTTCCTCGCTGAAAAGTGGAGCAGAGCCTACAGCATATAATATTTCTCGCGGTGAGGGAACAGAAAAGGACAGAGGCAGGTTGAGGACACAGGGCCTGCTCCTAGGCCATGCCAGCTAAGGATTGTGTCTAGTAGGAAAAAGAGAATACAGCGGCTCACCCTCTCTCTATATGGAACAGGTGCTCACCCCCAGGTCCCACCCTCAAGACCAATGGTAGAGTAAAATATAGCAAATATGGGGGGGCCTTTTGTGAGTGCCCCCCCATATTTGCTATATTTTAAGGATTGTGTCTGACAGACCCACTGACTATTAGCTGGGGGTTTCTGATGTAAGTTGCAACAAAGTTGAAGATCGAGTCAATCACCTGGATTGCTGGTCACGACACAACCGCTAGCTGACACTGGGAGCTCAGGCCTCTCGAAGAGACCCCTGCTGCCACGGCCCCATACTCTGCTGCGACGTCAGCCTGCGCAAGAAACATTTAGGCCTCTACCACTCCCCCGTTCAGGGCCTGGCACTTCTCTGCCTGACATACTGTTAGATTAAATAACCAAATGTTACATCAAATATTTTTAATTTTGCCACTAATACACATCAAACAGGGCTTTAGAATGTGTCACTGCACCGCTAAATGGCAAATAGGCCCTATTTCTTTTTCTATTTTTACGCAAAAGGCTTTTCAACAGATACAGTAAGTGCAAGGATGGAATGCAAATATATTTGTATTTTGCCAGTAATACACGGCAAACTGGACTGTAAAAAAAAAAATCTCACTGCACCTTTGAAAGACAATTAGGCCCAAATTTTTTTCTATTTTTACACAAAAGGCTTTTCAACAGATAAGTGCAACGATGAAAGGTGAATATATTTGTATTTCGCCAGTAATATATGGCAAATTGGGCTGTAAAATCTCTTACTGCACCGCTAAACGGCAATTAGACCCAATTTTTTTTTCTATTTTTACACAAAAGGCTTTTCAACAGATAAGTGAAACGATGAAAGGTGAATATATTTGTATCTCGCCAGTAATACATGGCAAACTGGGCTATAAAATATCTCACTACACTGCTGAATGGCAATTAGGCCCAATTTTTTTTCTACTTTTACAAAGGAGGCTTTTCAACAGATAAGTGCAACGATGAAAGGCGAATATATTTGAATTTCACCAGTAATTCATGGCAAACTTGGCTATAAAATATCTCACTTCACCTCTGAACGGCAATTAGGACTATTTTTTTTTCTACTTTTACACAAAAGGCTTTTCAAAAGATAAGTGCAACGATGAAAGGCGAATATATTTGTATTTCACCAGTAATACACGGAAAACTGGTCTGTAAAATATCTCACTGCACCGTGAACAGCAATTGGGCCTAAAAATTTTTCTATTTTTACACAAAATGCTTTACAACAAATAAGTGCAATGATGAATGGTGAATATATTTGTATTTCGCCAGTAATACATGGCAAACAGGGCTATAAAATATCTCACTACACTGCTGAATGGCAATTAGGCCCAATTTTTTTTCTACTTTTACAAAGGAGGCTTTTCAACAGATAAGTGCAACGATGAAAGGCGAATATATTTGAATTTCACCAGTAATTCATGGCAAACTTGGCTATAAAATATCTCACTGCACCTCTGAACGGCAATTAGGACTATTTTTTTTTCTACTTTTACACAAAAGGCTTTTCAAAAGATAAGTGCAACGATGAAGGGCGAATATATTAGTATTTCACCAGTAATACACGGAAAACTGGTCTGTAAAATATCTCACTGCACCGTGAACAGCAATTGGGCCTAAATTTTTTTCTATTTTTACACAAAATGCTTTACAACAGATAAGTGCAATGATGAATGGTGAATATATTTGTATTTCGCCAGTAATACACGGCAAACTGGGCTGTAAAATATCTCACTGCACCGCTGAACGGCAATTAGACCCATTTTTTTTTCTATTTTTACACAAAAGGCTTTTCAACAGATAAGTGCAACAATGAAAAGCAAATAAATTGGTATTTCACCAGTAATACACGGCAAACTGGGCTGCAAAATATCTCACTGCACCGCTGAACGGAAATTAGGCTTAAGTTTTTTTCTATTTTTACTCAAAAAGCTTTTCAACAAATAAGTGAAATAATGAAAGGTGAATATATTTGCAATTTGCCAGTAATACACGGCAAACTAGTCTGTAAAATATCTCACTGCACCGCTGGACAGCAATTAGGCTTACGTTTTTTTTTTTATATTTTTACTCAAAGAGCTTTTCAGCAAATAAGTGCAACAATGAAAGGTAAATATATTTGTATTTCGCCAGTAATACACGGCAAACTGGGCTGTAAAATCTCTCACTGCACCGCTGAACGGCAATTAGGACCAAGTTTTTTTCTATTTTTACACAAAAGGCTTTTCAACAGATAAGTGCAACAATGAAAAGCAAATATTTTTGTATTTCACCAGTAATACATGGCAAACTGGGCTGTAAAATATCTCACTGCACCGCTGAGCAGCAAATATATTTTTCCTTTTTCCAATAATACACGCAAAAAAGGGCTTTAAAAAAGATAACTGCCCCATTGACTGGCAAAGATATTTTTCCTTTTTCCACTAATACACGCAAAAAAGGACTTTAAAACAGATAACTGCACCGCTGATCGGCAACTATATATTTTTTTGTTTTTCCACTAATACATGATCAAAAGGGCTGTAATTTTCGCACTTCACCACACAACGGCTAATAAGCCCTTTTTACCCACTAATACAAGACAAAAAATGCTTTAGAACATATAACTGCATCACACTAGGGCAAATAAACGTAGAAATATTTCCTTGTAATAACCCCTGTTAATGCCTGTATCAAACAACACTTTCACCCTAATAAGAATGGTTTGATGGAATTACAGAGCTGTATAATGACAATTTGGGTGCTTAGTCAGTGCTGCCAGGTCTCATAGGAATGTTCCTATTTCCCAGGCTGTCACCTCCCCAAATTAACCCTGTTCAACAGAAATGTTGTGGATTGATTCCTCCCTATCCTTTCCCTACACCTTGAATAATTTTTCCCTGCACTTGTAAATCATTTTTTTGTTGCACAATGACAATTTTTTCCATCACTGTCCCTAGCGCCTGCAGACACGTCTCTCCCTGCACTAAGTACGCTGGTGAATGGCAGAATCTAAGATGGCTGCCGTATTTATAGGGCTGTGACATCACAGGGTTGGCTGGCTGCTGATTGGCTGCATGCATGTCCGTATGGGTGATCCCGCCTTCCTAGACTTCCTTTCTCCATGTCCCCGAATGTGCAGCAGCCATTTTAGGAAAAATGAGTTTCGTTACCACGAAGCGCGATGAAATTTGCATTCGGTGCGAATCAAATCTGCCAAAAAAGTCAAATTCTGAAATTTCATCTAAATTTTCCTTTAATTCTTGTGGAACACCTAAAGGGTTAGGAAAGTTAGTAAAATCAGTTTTGAATACCTTAAAAGGGTGTAGTTTCTAAAATGGGTGTTTCTATTATGTAAGCCTCACAAAGTGACTTCAGACCTGAACTTCAATATTTGCTTCTAAACTTCTAAGCTTTCTAGCGTTCCAAAAAAGAAAATGTAATTTACAAAATGATTCAAACATGAAGTAGACTCATGGGAAATGTAAAGTGATAACTATTTTAGGAGGTGTCACTATCTGTTTTAAAAGCAGAAAATGTAACATTTTGAAAATGTAAAATTTTTCCAAAGTTTTGGTAAATTTTTTATTTTTTTATAAATAAAAATGAAATAGTTTGACTCAAATTTACCTCCGTCATGAAGTACAATATGAGACGATAAAATATTTTCAGAATGGCTTGGATAAGTGAAATCGCTTTAAAGTTATCACCACATAAAGTGACACATGTCAGATTTGCAACAAATTTCCTGGTCCTTAGGGTGAAAAATGGCAGGGTCCTCAAGGGGTTAAACAGGGGCTGTTGCTGGTATGGGGTTTGGCTGGTTAGGTGGGGGGACAATATGCATATTATTGCTGTTCTTGCCCTCAATCTCCTGCAGGTTATTTGACAGTAAACACTAAATATTAATCAGCTTTCGCATACCCACTTCTTCAACCCCAGCACTCTCCTGGCCTACAGGTGGGAGACCTTCTTCTGCCATCTGCTTTTCCAAATCCTCTAATATTGAAGAGAAGATATCATCAGGAACATCCAGCTCCTCCTCTCCCTGCATCTTGCTTACTTTTCTAGGACATGGAGACTTTGAAGGATGATTTGAAAGAAGTAAAGCCATAATAAGATGTGGATTGTCATCGTTATGACCTGGCCCCATTAAGGGGTGCAGACTGGATGATATTGGTTGGCACGCTGGCACCGTAATAATAAAAGGTTACATCTAATTGGTATTGAATTACATTTACAGATGATTTAGGAATAAGTAAATGTAGGAATAAATAAAACTGATGCAACATAAGTCTCCATGCAATCATAGATCCAAAGTTGATTCGTTCAAACAATTCATTTTAATTCTGTATGGAGACCTGTCTACATTTTAATGCTGTTTTTTGACCTGTCTCCGTACAGCATTAAAATGTATTGCCTCCTTGGAGGCAAAATTCGTTTCAGCAGAAGTAATGCAAGACTTCGGTAAATAAATGCAGTATTCATTTCTGCTTTTTTTAAAATCATTTAGAATCTGTAATCCAAAGTCCAAATTCATAATCTTTGAATAAGACTTTTCATTGCTATTTTAAAATGTTTTTAAAGATGCAGGAGTGTTTACTGAATTCATTCACAGAAGTCTCATGCGACTTCGGCTGAAACAAATTTTGTCTCCACAGAGGCAATACATTTTAATGCTGTACGGAGACAGGTCTCCGTACAGCATTAAAATAAAATGTTTGAATGAATTGACTTCAGATCTATGATCCAAAGCTCAATTCACTCAACACTAGTGATGATCGAGCACCGAAGTATTCGGGTGTTCGGCCCGAACACATTGCTATATTCGTGTGCTCGGCCGAGCACCTGAGTATAAAGGAAGTCAATGGGAGACAACCAGGCACTCCCTGCTCGGAAGAGAAGAGGGTGTCTAGTTCATAAAAAAAAGGTTAGAAATTTATGGAAACCCCATAAAAATGGTTTAAAAACAGCATTAAGAGGATAGCTTGATGCGTCTTAGACTCCTATTATGTACTGTACGACATACAATAGACAACCACACAAAGGCTATATGCCAAAAGCCAGGTATGTGCAAGCTATCAATCTATTCATGAGACAGATGACAGGCTTAGTCAGCATACCTTACAATGGCAGCCCTGTGCACTATGAGATATTCCAAACCAGCTCTCGTCTGACTGAGATCCAGTAAACCTCAAAGTTATTTTGGATCTGTTGGATGGCTTGGGTGAATATGCACACCTAGATCAATATCATTAGGGCGACAAAACGTTTTCTGATTGTCCTAACATAATATTCAATAACCTTTCTATACAGTTTTTTTTCATGAAAAAACTCATTTGCATAAACATGGGCATATGGGAAAGACATGCAAATGAGCAGAATCTGCCTTGTTTTTCAGCTGTCATAAGACTATGAAAACCAATAGATGGCACTATTGAGTTATGAACAGCGCCCTTTATTGGTTTCACAGTCTTATGACAAGACTAATATTCTTGTCAGAAGACTATGAAACCAATAGAGGGTGCTGTTTATATCTCAATAGCGCCATCTATTGGTTTCATAGTCTTCTGACAAGAATATTAGACTGAGTCTTATGGCAAGCTTATTAGTGTAGCCTTTTGCATGAAAAATTTGCAATTAGAATATTTGCGATCTACACTAGGATGATATCTGACACTGGGAAAGCTGGGTAATAACTCAGTGATAAAATCTGACACTGTGAAATCTGGGTAATAACTCACGATCTACACTGAGTTATTACCCAGCTTTTCCAGTGTCAGATATTATTACTGACTTACTACATAATTATTACATAATATTTGCTATATTGCTATATATTCATTTTTTTTTTTATATTATGAATATGATCTCAGCGAGTAGTCTTGTCATAACACTATGCAACTAATAGAGGGCGCTGTTCATGAGTCATGATTCATGACTCATGAATCATGACTAATTAACAGTGGCCTCTATTAGTTGCATAGTGTTATGACAAGACTATTCGCTGTTGTGAGTGAATAGTCTGGTCATAACTAGGGTTGAGCGAACCAGAACATTTCTGTAAAAGTTTGGGTTCGGGTTCGGTGAGTTTATGACGCTTTTTGAAAGGCTGCAGAGCAGCCAATCAACAAGCGTTTAATTCTGTGCCCTTAGAAGCCATCACAGCCATGCCTACTAATGGCATGGCTGTGATTGGCCAGTACAGCATGTGACCCAGCCTCTATATAAGCTGGAGTCACATAGCGCTGCATGTCACTCAACTGCTGCTGTGAGGGAAAGAATAGGAAAGAATCTTTAATCAGAAGTGCTTGTTAACTAAGCAATCTACATAGATTTAGTTTTGTGGGTGCGGTGCACAATCTTTTTACCCTGCCCTGAGCCCAGTGACACAGAAAAATAACTTTTATCCGTCTGTTAGTTAGGTGGGCAGCAGCGGCCATTTTATGCAAGCTCAGTGCACCAGCACAACATATGTGCATTTGTGACATTCATATCCAAGCTTGAAATACTGCAATAATAATCTAGGTTTAAGAAAACATCAATTTTTGGCAATATCCTACATCTGGTGCAGCATTTGTCAGTGTGAAATACAAGCTTGCAATACTTCAATAATTATCTGGGTTTAAAAAAAAAAATCACCAATTTTTTGCAAGACCCTACATCTGGGGCCTTTGCCGCATTTGTGAGTGGGAAATCCAAACTTGAAATACTGCAATAATTTTCTGGGTTTAAAAAACACCCATTTTTGGCAATACCCTACATCTGGGGCCTATGCTACATTTTTTAGTGTGAAAAAAAAAATGAAATACTGCAATAATAATCTGGGTTTAAAAAAACACCCCTTTTCTGGCAATATCCTACATCTGGTGCCTTTGCAGCATTTGTCAGTATGAAATTCAAGCTTGCAATACTTCAATAATTTTCTTTGTTTAATAAAACACCCATTTTTGGCAATACCCTACATCTGGGGCCTATGCTGCATTTGCTAGTGTGACATACAAGCTAGAAATACTGCAATAATATTCTGGGTTTAAAAAAACACCCATTTTGGGCAAAATACTTAATTTGCAGCCTTTTCTGCATCTGTCAGTGTGACATACAAGCTAGAAATACTGCAATTAAATTCTAGGTTTAAAAAAACACCCATTTTGGGCAAAAAAAAAAATTTGCAGCCTTTTCTGCATCTGTGAGTGTGACATACAAGCTAGAAATACTGCAATTAAATTCTGGGTTTAAAAAAACACCCATTTTGGGCAAAAAAAATAAAGTTGCAGCCTTTTCTGCATCTGTCAGTGTGAGATACATGCGTTAGATACTGCTGTTCTATTCTGTTTTTTTTTTTTAAATACCCATTTTTGGCAAGATCCAAAATTTGTGGAGAATGAGGAGAGCGTCGAATAAAAGACCTGGCTGTAGGCGACAGAACATTCAGCGTTATTTGGTCGGGCCTAATGCGGCTCTACGAATGGTGAGGCCAGAACAAGTACAGGTGATAGTAGATTGGGTTGCTGACAGTGCCTCCAGTTCCTTCACATTGTCCTGCTGAAAGATCAGAGTTAGCACCTGCAGCCGATGTCCATCAGTATTTCACCTCACCTCCTTGCAAATCAGCCAAGCAATCTGATCCCCAAGTCATGCAGCAGTCTCTTCTGCTTTTTGATGACTCTGCTAGCAGGGTCTCCCAAGGCCATCCACAGAAGTGGAAGAGATTGAGTGCACCGATGCCCAACCACTTATGTTTCAAGATGAGTATATGGGAGGACCATCGCAGCACGTCTCGAATGATGACAAAACACAGGTGCCAACTGCTGTGGCTTTCGAAAGTGTGCAGACCGACAAGGAGGGCAGAGGTGAAGACAGGGTGGAAGATGATGTGGAGGACGATGAGGTCCTCAACCCCACATGGAATCAAGGTCATGCGAGTGACCTGTGTAAATCGGAGGAAGAGGCGGTGGTTGCACAGAGCCACCAGCACAGCAGAAGAGGGAGCAGGGTGCAAAAGTGGAGCGGCCGTCCCCTAGACAGTACGCCTGCTACTGCCCACCGCATCAAGGGACCGAGCACACCAAAGCCAGCTCCAAGGAGTTCCCTGGCGTGGCAGTTCTTCAGACAATGTGCTGACAAACAAAACACGAGTGGTTTGCACGCTGTGCAATCAGAGCCTGAAGCGAGGCATAAATGTTCTCAACCTGAGCACAACCTGCATGACCAGACATCTAAGTGCAAAGTACAAGCTGCAGTGGAGTAGACACCTAAAAAACCAAGAAAGGTCTCTGGCTCCTCCTGCTTCCTCTTCACCACCTGCCACCCCTCAAACAGAGGATCTGCCAGCAACACCCCAACCTGGGTCACCAAGCATCTCCACAATGTCCCATGGAAGCGTTCTGCTCTCCATCTCTTAAACACTGGAGCGGAAAGGATAGTACCCCCTACCCCACCCGCGATTTCTGGCCCTGATTGCCAGCATTTCAAAATGACTGTCCTTTGAAATGCTCTCATTCCGTCTGGTGGAGACGGAGAGTTTTAAAAGCCTTATGGTGGCTGGTGCCCAGCCGCCACTACTTTAAAAGGGGAGCCATCCCTTCCCTGCACAACCAAGTGGGGGACAAAATCAGGTGTGCAATGCACAACGCCATCTGTGGCAAGATCCACCTAACTACAGATACGTGGACCAGTAAGCACGGTCAGGGAAGTTATATCTCCCTAACAGAACATTGGGTAAATGCAGTGGCGTCTGGGCCTGAGGCGGATAGCAGTTTGGCGCATGTCCTTTCACCACCGAGGATTGCAGGGCGATTCAGTTTGCCTCCTGTTGCTTCCTCCTCCTACTCCGCTTCCTCATCCTCTACCGCCTCCTCATCCGGTCAGCGTAACACCTTCACCACCAACTTCAGCACAGCCAGGGGTTAACGACAGCAGGCAGTTTTAAAACTTATCTGTTTGGGGGACAAACCCCACACCACGCAGGAGCTGTGGATGGGTATGGAGATGGAGTAGGAGGAACCGTGTTCACAGCAGGGTGGCACCCAAACCAGCTCATGGCTATCACTGGTGCGTGGCTGGGGGATACAGAAGACACAGACGATACACCTCCCACAGAGGACCGCTTTTCATTGCCTCTGGGCAGCCTGGCACACATGAGCGATTACATGCTGATTACAGGGTGACCACGCTGCTGGTTCCCCGTTACAAGGACAACGTACCGTCCTTAATTCCGTCACTGGAGTGTGATCGTAAGATGCACGAGTACAAGCGCACGCTGGTAGACGCGCTGCTGGTGGCATTCCCACCTGACAGCGGGGACACAGTGGAAGCACAAGGCGAAGGCAGAGGAGGAGGAAGAGGTCGCCAACGCAGCTGGCGCACCACCAGCACCTCAGAAGGCAGGGTTAGCATGGCCGAAATGTGGAAAAGCTTTGTCAGCACGCCACAACAACCAGCACCACCAGCTGATATGGAACGTCTTAGCAGGAGGCAGTATTTCAGCAACATGGTGGAGCAGTATGTGTGCACACGCCTTCAGCCAGTGTATTGTCTGAAGGTGTGTTTAGCACGGCATGGGGCGTTATCACAGACAAGCGCAGCCACCTGTCCACAGCCAATGTGGACAAGCTCACGTTCATTAAAATGAACCAGGACTTGTCCGTACCTTGTGCAGAATAGACATGTATACCGGCCTTACCCAGCCATTCTTATACTACAGCGCAATTGCTCATTGTTGCATTTTGGATATTTCCCACTCTTTTGGAATGTACCCTAATTAAAAAAAATAAAATAAATAAAAAATATTTAAACTAAAAACCAGTGTTGGCTACCTCGTCCTCCTCCACTGCTGCTTCCACCTATACCACTACATCCACCGCCTCCTCAATCTCCTACTCCATATGGACCTACACCTCATAAATCAAGTTTTTTTTGTACGTATTTTATTTTATGTAATTTCACTATTTTGTCTGTTACATTTTCGGGTGAAATTCACAAATTTTTGGCTGTGATATACCACTGCTATACCTAGTAGACAGGTAAAAAAAAAATCACAAATTTGTCTGTTACATATTTGGGTGAAATTCACCATTTTTTGGCTGTGATATACCCCTGCTCTACCTAGTAGACAGGAAGAAAAAATTCACTAATTTTTCTGTTACATATTCGGGTGAAATTCACCAATTTATGGGTGTGATATACCCATGCTCTACCTAGTAAACAGGTAAAAACATTTTACTAATTTGTCTGTTACATTCTCGGGTGAAATTCACCAATTTTTGGCTGTGATATATCCCTCCTATACCGAGTAGACAGGTAAAAACATTTCACTAATTTGTCTGTTACATTTTTGGTGTGAAATTTACCAATTTTTGGCTGTGATATACCCCTGCTATACCTAGTAGACAGGTAAAAACTAATTTGTCTGTTACATTCTTAGGTGACATTTGATCATTTTTGCCATTTACAAACCCCTGCTCTGCATAGGTAACAGGGAATTAAATTTAAAAAATTCTTCTTTAGTTGACGCGTGCCACCTCCTTTACTTGTAAGCTTGGGCTTCAATAATTTGTCCTACTTTTCCGCTCAATCAACATTTAATTTCATCCATTGTCCTCGCTTGGATGTGGTATCTCTTTCTCACGCTCCC
This sequence comes from Bufo bufo, assembly GCF_905171765.1. NCBI lineage: Eukaryota > Metazoa > Chordata > Amphibia > Anura > Bufonidae > Bufo > Bufo bufo. The sequence goes on along the minus strand of NC_053390.1, from coordinate 367,030,358 downwards.
TCTCTGGCGTGGAACCCTGATTCGCTGATAATCGTGATCAACATGGTAGGCGCAGAAGTTATCCAAATGGATCGTGGACGTCACAGGGACGTGCGAGCAGGCAGAAGTTATCTAAAGTCAACAAAGTGGCAGCAGGGCCTCTGCTGTCTAATGTTTCCAAATCCAAAATACCCCAGTGACATTCCCTATAATTTTTTAATAATCATTCCAATAACAGGGCATCTTAAGAGTTCTGTATTGTTATTTATCATTACTACCTCCCCGAGTCTGGAGTGGGTAATTGCAGCGCGCCCCCTCCTTAACTTAGAAGCTTTTGCTTCAATACTTTCTCCCACATTTCCACTCGATCATATTGAATTTCATCCATTGAACTCCTTTGGATGTAGTATCCAAGTATGCTGTCCAACTGATGGAAACTCGGATAGATTAGATGCACATACTGTAAGTCCTTGTAACCTTGTACACAGGGAGAGAGAATTTGTATTTTCTCTGTGTAGCCTGTCAGTACTTCCCCACTGCCCCCCTCTCCGCCTCCATGATGGCTGAGGTAACAGCTGGCTCAAGGAGCAGCTACAGAATTGAGCTTGGTCCTGTTTGGCAACGTAAGAACTGAAAGGTCCAAGATTGCAGTGTTAGATTGCTATTTCAATATTTAGGCTTTAGAAATTGGTTTGGGAGTGAAAGCTTTAGGTATATAAAGTTTTGGATGGTATATATTCATGCCCGTTATTATATCACATCAGAGGGTATTGCAGGGAGGAGGTATAAGAGGAGGGAAGTGCAACTTCCAACATATCCAGGCTATTATTATGTGATATCAGAGTACATTACAGGAAGAGTCGGTATAAGAGGTGGGAACTACTATTTCCAGTATTCTGAGGCCATTATTACAGTATGTTATATCAGAGGGCATTACATAAAGGAGGCATAAGAGATGACAACTACAACCCCAACATTTCCTTGGTTTTTACATTAAGTCAATGATTCTTCATTGTCTTCTCCTCCACACAAAGCTCTGTACCCTCATGTCACATGACATCATCACAGGTCCTTCAACACCTCTTCTCCTCGCTACTGCTGAGCTTCACCCCCTCTGCACTGATCACATGATAGTGATGTCATTACAGGTACTTCATCACCACTGTTAATAGCTGCTTATATATCATGGTAGCAGTCGCTTTCCCTACAACCATGATAGTTCTGCCCCTAGTCATCATGCTACTTAGGAAGGCATAGGCAGCCAGTTCTGTGGGTAAATGCTGCTGCAGCTAATGTTATACATTCCAATTTCTTATTGTGTTTAACCCATATCTTCATATAATTTACAATCACAAATCTTATAATTTATTAATCCTGATGTTGACAATGTGTCACTGCCTCCTGATACAGACATGAGTGATGGCATATTATTGAATAGTGTATTATACCACCAAAAAATCTATGTATCTTTCAATGTTAAGCATGTATATAGCACGGTTCTACAATACTTTAGTCTGATAAATCCTGGTGCTGATATAGACCTGAGCAGGGCTTTTTTTCTCAGAGAAAAGGTGGTGGAACTCACCCCCCTCCCCTTGCCACACCCCTACCCACCCCTAGGACCTCCCCCTAAAACCGCCCATTTAGAGAACAGGGATACAAGTAAATTTGCCAGTGACGGTCGTGACAGCCAAGCTGCCAGTGCCCGCAGCCGCCGCCGCCCTAGTCCGCACATGGGCAGCGCAGCCTGGCTTGGCCCCTTCCTTCCCTCCCAGTATAAAATGCCCCTATACAGAGCCCCCAAATAAAATACCCCTTCTTTTTAGCCTCTGTAGATGTCCCTATAGTGCCACCCAATAATGTGCCAGTAATAAGTGCCCCAATAGATGCCCCCCAATCATGTACCAGTAAGATGTGCCCCCATATCATGTGCCAGTAAGATGTGCCCCCATAGATGCCCCCCAATCATGTGCCAGTAATAAGATCCCCCCACCATCATGTGACAGTAGCCTGAGTGCCCCTCTATCATGTGCCAGTAGCCCCCCTATCATGTGCCAGTAGCCCCCTATCAAGTGCCAGTAGCCCCCTTATGTGGCAGTAGCCCCCATAATGTGCCAGTAGCCCCCTTATCCCTTATGTGCCAGTAGCCCCCCTTATGTGCCAGTAGCCAGTAGTCCCCCTTATGAGCCAGCAGCCCCCCTTATGTCTGTTCTATCCCAGCAGCCCCCCTTATGTCTGTGCCAGCAGCCCCCCTTATGTCTGTGCCAGCAGCCCCCCTTATGTGCCAGTAGCCCCCCTTATGTGCCAGCAGCCCCCCTTATGTCTGTTCCAGCCCAGAAGCCCCCCTTATGTCTGTGCCAGCAGCCCCCCTTATGTGCCAGTAGCCAGTAGCCCCCCTTATGTGCCAGCAGCCCCCCTTATGTCTGTTCCAGCCCAGCAGCCCCCCTTATGTCTGTGCCAGCAGCCCTCCTTATGTCTGTGCCAGAAGCCCCCCTTATGTGCCAGCAGCCCCCCTTATGTGCCAGTAGCCAGTAGCCCCCCTTATGTGCCAGTAGCCAGTATCCCCCCTTATGTGCCAGCAGCCCCCCTTATGTCTGTGCCAGCCCAGCAGCCCCCCTTATGTCTGTGCAGGCCCAGCAGCCCCCCTTATGTGCCAGGATTGTCATTTTTACAGATAAAAAATAATAATAATAAACTTATACGTACCTCCTCCAGGATGCGATGCAGGCCTCTTCCGGCCTGTGTCCCTCGCTGGCTCAGGCGGCGCGATGACGTCATCGCGCCGCTTGCATCGGCCTCTGATAGGCTGCCGGCCTAGTGCTGGCAGCCTATCAGAGGAACAGGGAGGGGACACACCTCTCCCTGCCCTGCCGCATTACAGACATTTGTATTGCCATCCTGAGGACGGCCATACAGATGAGATGACTTTGGAGATGAGTGAGCGCTTCCACAATGGAAGCGCAGCGCTCATCTCCTGCTGTGCCCTGCCGGCGCCCCCCTTCTGACAGCGCTCCGGGCGGCTGCCCGCCTTGCAGTAACTAAAGGGGGGCGGGGCGAGTCGGCAGAAAATAGGTGGCGGAACACCGTTCCGGGGCGTTCCACCAGAAAAAAAGGCCTGGACCTGAGTAATGTAACATCCATCACTCATTGCTTTACCTGTTATCTACAGTGATGCTTGAAGGTTTGTGAACCCTTCTGGTCTTTCTTTATTTCTACATAAATTTGACCTAAAACTACATCAGCTTTTGGCATAAGTCCTAAAAATAGATAAAGATGACCAATGCAAACAAATGAGTACAAAATATTAGTCCTAAAAAGGTTCACAAACTTTCAAATACCACTTCATATTCACAGGATCTGACATAAATGTTTGGTATTCTTATCTATAGGAACCCCCATCCCCGAATTGAAAAAAAATAGGACTCCTCTTACCTCTGGTCCAACAAGAGCGATAACTAAAACCACAATAGTCAAGTAAATATTTAATAATGCAGTGGCCATTCAGCTCTCTAAAATGAACTCTATGGGGGTTGTGGAACAAGGCACCCAAACCGTATCATAATTACATTACATAGTAGATTAAAGATTTGTTGTCAGTTTAAACTTCCCAACTGCTCCCATGGGTGCAATTGTCACCCAACTTCCTCTTAAATTATAATATGCAAAGAGACCTAAGCATTACACAAAATAACTCAAATTACATTTACATGCTATTTTTTATCCAGTTATAAAAAGGTATAATTTCTAGTATTTAATATGTGCAAATACAATATAGGCATTTTCCTTTTTTTTTTAAAGGTTACTGACCACACTTGATCACTTTTAGGATGGACTATTAAAAGTTACTTTCTAGCACGGCTTTATTCATTGTCCTGTTTGTTTACAGTGTCTACATGCTTAATTAGTTTTTCAGTAAGCTATTTTAACACAAAATCAGTTTATATACATTTTCTACTTATCTTTAGAATTTCTTATATTAGCATGGAATTTATCAGGTATTGCATCTTATTGTACAGTAGTTCTTTCACTTATTGATATACCTGAGATAAAATTGCTTAGTCTGCTAATTCCTGTGTGATTTAATAGCCTGGCCAGTTGTCAACAGTAATGCAATCCAGATATTCAAAGTAATTTTATACCGTCTTCTATCATGCACAGTAAATTAAAATGTTTCATTAACTAAACAAATTCCACTTGCAATAAATCATGCTGCTCTAAGTAAATCACAGTTAGTGAAAACAAAATTATAATTCCATCACATTGATTAAGTGGAGGCAAGAAATTGTGAAATATATCATATTTAATGAAAACAGTGTAATTATTAAATACCAGTAACTTCCATCTTAAAGTTCCTATGATGCTGAATTACCTTTCACTGTAGAGAAAGTTTTAAGGTATAACACTATTTGCATCTTAATTGAATATCTGCATGTGTCTGCATGCCCTTCATCCAGTCAATTTTATGTGAATGTGGTATATAGTGCTATGCCGTTGGTAAAACATTAAGAAAATCTGCTGATGTTCTTTGCTTCAAATTTCACACTGTATGGATTTTTCTCTTTCCGTATTAAATATGTAGAATCAAAATGTTAGTACATTTTCCCCATAATATTAATAACAACAATTAAACAATTTGCTTGAAATGTATTAAAATGAAACTTAAAGTTAGATTTATAGGTCATGTAACATTCTACCACTGCCTGTCATTTCTAATTGAATCTGATCCTTATAACAGTTGTTACAAATACTGCTCTGTGGTGACAAATAAAGGGAGTGGCAATATAGTATAATGGCAGAATTTTCCCTCTGGAAATATTGCTTTTATGGAAAAATATGAAATATAACCATCCCGTAATAGTAGGGATTCCATATGGATAACCAAGTCTTTCTCTATTTCATTTCAATCTATATTCCTGAAGATTCTTTACCCGGGTAAGAAAGGTGGTTTTATACTATTTTAAGATCGCTTACCTTTGCTGGATTAATATAATTCTACTGTATATCCATATATATATCACATGGGTGAATAATGAATAACCATTTCTGTGGATTCCAGGAGTGCTGTTTGTTTTTCTATTTATATAACAAGAGGTAAGCAGCTCATTCCCCAGTGAACGTGCACCCAACCTTTCTAACCATTTTTTTACAGTGCCGCCATTCTTCTATTATATATATTTGTGGGAGGAGCTGGGCGAGAAATGGAATAGGCATGCCTATAGACTGTCCCCACCCGACTGGCTGGAGTGTGCCCGATGCCAGCGACGAGGTAAGGCCTGAATAAGTGGGCCACCCAAGAGGAAGGAAAGAAGAAAGGGATGGGAGGGAGGGCAAGAACCGGGCGCCCTTCTGCTTGTGGGAGGGGGTTTAAATAAGGTAAGTGCGCCCCTCCCACAAATACAGGCTGCACGCAGCCTTCAATACTTGTGGGAGGAGCTGGGCGAGAAATGGAAACTGTCCCCACCCGACTGGCTGGAGTGTGCCCGATGCCAGCGACGAGGTAAGGCCTGAATAAGTGGGCAAAAGAGAACCGGCAAGTGCAGGGTATAACATATTTATTGCAGTATGGTGCGACCTATAATGCCAAGGAACGGAAGGCTCGGGATACTTCTGCCCGTGGATTCGGGATGTACCTTGAGAAGCAGGATGACCTCCACCGACCCATCTTGCGGATAATGTGCGCTGGTACCTGGTGACCGGAAGCTGCGGACGCGGCCCCTATCCGAAATGAGTGCCCGGATATCGTGCTAGGGTTGTAACCCAAACCTGCGGCCAGGGTGCGGATGTTGGAGATGAACATGGTAGAAGACAGGGGTTTCCCGTTGACCGGGAGCAACGGGCCATCTAAGGCGGGAGATTGAAGGGAGGCCAGGAGCTCCTGGAGCACCTTGATAGGACACCAACAGTTAGATGTAGGGTAGAATTCCACCTCCGTGGGGGGACCGGTTTGACTGGTCTTGGAAAATGGAATAGACAAAATAAAGTGGTCGGAGTGCCATGCGAGATGCTGCCTTAGCAGGGTCGTTCGGGAGATGGTGCTGCAGGTGAATTCCCCGGGCCTGAGGAACCCATAGAACCCGAGATACATGGCTGCCTTCGTGACGATGCTTGCGAATTGGCCAAAAGGAAGACCATCCAGGGCTACGGATAACCTGCGGAAAAGCTCACCTGAGACCGGTTGCCTGCGCACCTGGACTACCGTGCTGACTCTCTGAACACCCCTGAGGGGGGCTTTGATGGCTTGATTCGAAAAGATGGATCCGGCAGAGGGGTCGCTGAGCATCCGGTGGTGCTGGATGCCTGCCAAATACAGCTTGATGGTATTGTATGAGAGGTGGCGGTGGGAGTGGCAATGGGCTATGAATGCCATGATGAAGGTGACCTTGTCTATGTCCCCCTGCGGATGAGTGTCAGCAAAGCGTCTAAACATGCTGAACCCGGTGTCATAATTCCTGGCGGTGTTGGTGGCTAGCGACCGCCGGACCAATGACTGCGCGGTTGCAATCAGGGGCTCTAGTCCAGCAGGAGGGCGCTGTAAGATGGAGCTGGGACGCCGACGGGATCTGCCTCTGGGAGTTCCTGGAAGAAAATATCGAGGTTAAAGCGGGACAGGGCGTCAGCCGCCACGTTCTGCGCTCCCTGGATGTGGACCGCAAAGACGTGGAAGTTAAACTCCAAGGACAGCCAGACAAGCCTACGTAACATAGACATCATCCTGAGATTTCTAGCCCTCCCCTTGGATATCACTTCCACCAGGACCTGACTGTCTGTCCTCAAGACGACTGATTTGTTTGCCCAGAGCGGACCCCAGACGCGGGCAGCCGCCACAATGGGGTATAATTCTAATAGCGGCGAGGACCTCATGGCCCCTGCCTCGGACAGGAGCTCCACCGGCCAGCTGCCGACCAACCAGTGCGGATAGAAGATTGCCGCGAACCCACGGGAGCCCGCGGCGTCAGTGTAAACCGTGGGGGAAGCTGCATTTGGGGATGGCACGAACAACGAAATGCCATTCCACCTGGTCAGGAAGGTTTGCCACATCTGCAGATCCGCCATGGCGGGACCATCCAGCCGGACGGTGGAGTCCTGATCCGGAGCGGTCGGGAGGAGATTGAGAAGCCGCGAGATGAAGGACCTCCCCTGTGGCATGATCTTGAAGGTACAAGTAAGGAATCCTAACAAGGACTGGAGCTCTTGCCTGGACAAAACTCCAGAAGAGGCCGCGGAGGAAACGGCGGCCCTGACCTTGGCCAGCTTGGTCGCGGGGAGGCTGGCCTCCATGCGGACTGAGTCCAGAGTAATGCCCAAGAAGGTAACCCCAGTGCCTGGACCCTCTGTCTTGGCGGATGCCACCGGAACCTCGAGCCTGGCGAACAGTTGGAGCAAGTTCCTCAAACCTGATGGGGGCCGCTGAGGCCTCTCGATGATTAGGAAGTCATCCAAGTAATGAATGACCATGTCCATCCCCCCATGATGGACAAGGATCCAGTGTAGGGCACAGGCGAACTTGTCGAACAACCACGGGCTGCTTTTGGATCCAAATGTGAGGCGGTTAGCAAAATAAAACCCGTCTGCCCAATGCAACCCATAATACTGCCATAACTGAGGGAGGATGGGGAGTAGCTTGAAGGCGTCCGCAATGTCGGCCTTGGCCAGCCAAGCCCCTTCCCCAGCCAGCAGGATGAACTGAATGGCCTCGTCAATGGATGAATAGGACATCGAGAACTACCCTGATGGGATCAGGGAGTTGAGACTGGGGATCGGCGACATGTGTGGAGCAGACAAGTCGTAAATTAGACGCTTTTTATTTGATGCCTGTTTGGAGACTAGGCCGATAGGATTGATCCTCCACTCGGCAAAGGGAATCGTTTCAAACGGGCCTAGCAGGAACCCTTTGCGGACCTCGTCCTGTAACAGAGTGGCCACGGCCTCCGGATCCTGCATGGCCGACTGTAGGTTCCTTCCCTCCCAGGAAACCTGAGGGAGGGCAATGAGCCCTGTATTGAAACCCTTCTCGAAACCGGTGATGAGGAACTCCACCGACCGGCGATCGGGGTGATCCTGCAACAGGATGCCCAGGAGCTCGACGTTGACGTCGGTCAGTCATAGAGCCTTACGTTGCCTCTTCGGGCAGCTGGAGCGGGGGTGGGCCCTGAAGCAGAGGGAACACACATGTAGAGCTCTACAACAGTTGAAATTACAGCCCCCGGCATTAAAGTTGTTGCAGACCTGACTCTGGCCTAAGAAAGTAATGGGCCTGCCCAGCTTCTCAGTGGAACCCTGGGACCGTTGCGTGCCAGAGGGGCCTGGCTGGGAGCCTTCTCGGGCCGGGATGGGAAAGTTGGGGCACCAGTCGGCCGTGTGCTGGATGGACTGGCACGCCGCGCACGTAGGGGCCTGCAACCCGGCAAAATGGCGGCAGAACAGCTCCATGTCTATGTCCGCCCAGTCCGTGGTGAGCTGGAACTGAGCGAGGGCGGCTGCCGCTTTGGCTGAAAAAGACCTATGGTAGTCATAGAAGTTCTTTCCCCCGTATTTGTAGCCTAAGTCAGTGACTTGGTATAGGTAGGAGTCCAGCTCCTCCCGTCTGTGTGGCTGGACGCCGCAGATGGTATCCCGGTAGAGGCTGAATGCCAGGACGAACTCGGGGATCGACAGCTTCCGATTCAGGCGGGTATCCTTGGCCCGTAGGACCACCGAGACCTCCCCACAATTGATGACCTTATTCTCTGCTACGTCTAGGGACGCAATGAGAAGGGACGCGAGGTTGACGTCCCTCCCCGCCAGGATGTCCCTTTTAAGGCTTTCTGGGATGTAGTGCGAGGGGGCAATCTTGGGTCTGACATGGACTGTACCTGGCGCCAAATCCCGGGACGTGGATGGCAAGACCGGAAGGGCTGGAGAAGGCAGGACCGGAGGAGTCCGGGATTCCCACTCCCCCATCCTAGTCTGGATGTCCGCGACCGAACCTGCCACACTGGCGATGGTGGCCTGTAACTGCAGGAGGGTCAGCTGTATCGATGAGGGAGAAGGCTCCTCACTTGAACCCGCTGGTGCCGTCATCAGGAGCCGGTACAGCTCCGCCTTTCTTGCGGTGGCAGGATAGTGAATCCCTCTGCGTCTAAGCTCTGCTATCAGCTTCGGAATGGTCCAGCTCCTCAGGGAGGGGTTGCTGGTGCGGCCTGACACGGAGGTCCCGGGCAAGGACAGATTATCCTCCGACTCAGGGACCTGCGACATCTTCAAGCTGCATGGAGGAGGTATGAAGGTGACAGATGAGACTTCCTTCCCCCTCCCCCGGGTGCCCGACCGAGAGCTACAGGGGAAAATAGTTCTCTTGACCGAACGGTGTTGACCGCTACTTACCTTAAATGAAAGGGACCACGCTACTGACTTCTGTACTGAGGCAGAGACCTATGAACGGGAGTTTATGACAACGAATAGCTAACGCAGTGACAGGTCGCAGCACAGCCTTGGCTGTATCTTACCTGAACCGAGAAAATAGGCGCACCGACCGTGGTTTGCTTGAAGCTCTGGTGGACGCGGATCTGCTTTATAAAAAGATAAGCCGTGTTTTACCGATGCACGGCGAGAGCCGTGACCTGCTGGTCCCTTAGACAGTGATCCAAACAAACACAAAACACCTGAGCGATTCAGGGAGATATCGCCCTGAGTGGTTCAAGGTGACACTGTCATGAGCGATACAAGGAGACCTTGCCCCTGAGCGTTTCAGGGGCCATTGCGCCCGAGCGATTCAGGGAACCATTGCACCTGAGCGATTCAGGGCACCTGAGCGATTCAGGAGACCATTGCACCTGAGCGATTCAGGGAACTATTGCACCTGAGTGAATCAGGAAATTATTTGTGCCTGAGCGATTCAGGGACCATCTGCCTGATGGAATCGAGAACCATAGCACCAGAGCGACTTACGGACACTGCACCTGGGAAACCCGAAACATTGCCCGTGAATAAACAGGGAAAACATTGCACATGAGAGAATCAGGAAAACATTGCACATGAGTGAATTGAGGGACCTCCCTGGGGGATACCTGGACGAATTGTGACTGAGCGATTCAGGGACGACTTTGCGCCTGAGCGATTCAGGGAAGACATTGCGCCAGAGCAAATCAGGGAAGACACTTGCGCCAGCGAATCAGGGAAGACACTTGCGCCAGCGAATCAGGGAAGACACTTGCGCCTGAGCGATTCAGGGAAGACACTTGTGCCTGAGCGATTCAGGGAAGACACTTGCGCCTGAGCGATTCAGGGAAGACATTGCGCCAGAGTGAATCAGGAAGACATTGCGCCAGAGTGACTCAGGAAGACATTGCGCCAGAGTGAATCAGGAAGACATTGCGCCAGAGTGAATCAGGAAGACATTGCGCCAGCGACTCAGGGAAGACACTTGCGCCTGAGCGATTCAGGGAGGACACTTGCGCCTGAGCGATTCAGGGAAGACACTTGCGCCTGAGCGATTCAGGGAAGACACTTGCGCCTGAGCGATTCAGGTTGACACTTGCGCCTGAGTGAATCAGGGCACCATTGGACAGATGCGGGGAAACTACCAACAGGGTGGGCCGGGTAGGGAAAATGCTGTTGCTTCTGGTGCCCAGTCCTAACAGAGGATCAAAGGTTCCCCTTTAAAAAAAAATTTTTATTTTTTTTTCCTCCCCCAGCCGGTATTTAGCAATGATTCAGTGTTGAGCGGCAATTAAGGATTTGTAGTAGTCTGACACAAAATGTAACTCCCCTTGTTGCTGGCAGCAATTTTAACAGAGGGTGTACTCATATGGCAACGTAACACCCCCTAATGACCGTCCGTTCTGAGGCGCAGACCCAGGGATATTGCGGACCGCCCCCTCCCGGCATGACACCACGGACACTGGCCGTTGCGCTGTGGCACCCCCCCCCTTTTCCCGGTATGACATAAAGACACTGAAACCAAACCCCCCCCCCCTCCCTCTTCCCTGGTATGACATCATGAACACTGTAACCCCCCTCCCCGCCCCACAACATGGTGACCGCCGTAATGTTTGCCACATGGTGTGCACCGAGCCGCGTGGAACCCATGTGGGTAGCTGTGTGCATGGCGGCGCTTACCTCCCGGATGCGACGGAGCTGCCGGTAAGTGAGGGTGATACGAGGTGCCGGTGGCAAGCGTGTCTGGCCGGGCCGCAGAGCGGTGATACTTGCGATGCTGCTGGAGGCACGGAATGAGGAACCGACGGAGACGCGACCGGAAGTGACGTCAGGCGCTGGATGCTGCAGAAGCAAGAACCGGGTGCCCTTCTGCTTGTGGGAGGGGGTTTAAATAAGGTAAGTGCGCCCCTCCCACAAATACAGGCTGCACGCAGCCTTCAATACATATATATATATATATATATATATAAATATATAGAAAGAAAAATGGCGGCACTGGCTCCAAAGGAAAATGGCGGGTGCACGTCCCAAAGGGAATGGACTGGTTTCCCTGATGGATAAATTCAGAAAAATAAGCGGCACTCCAAGGATAAAAGCAGTGAACCCTTTATTCACACCGGTGGTGCAACGTTTCGGCTCTAGTCACGAGCCTTCCTCAAGCAAAGACACAACTCAAATAACAGTGATTATATAGGGAATACAGATCATGTGGTCACAGCCCAGTGGGTGTGTTCAACAAATCATAACAATACATAACAATAATTTGCAGTGAATACACATAGTACCTTGTAGTGCAAAGAAATATGCTGATCATCATTGGAAAACAGTGATATGTGCTAAATATAAAGCAATATACAGATCGAGTACATAGACATGATCAAATAGTGTGTCAACATATGGTATATTCATTATACATAAGTGTATGAAGGGGGAGGAGCAACGAAGTAAGATCGCAGAACATACCCATCCAGCAAGGAGGCTCATTCAGCGCTGTGAAGTCGGCGTTGTAGATGTCATTCTGCGCAGGCGTGGCAGCGCACCAATAGCGAGTGCTCAACGAGCCAGGAATGCTACGCGTCATCACAGTGAGCCGACACCCCTACGTCACTGCAGACGTCCTCCCGGAGGGACACAGTGTGTAATCCTATGCGCATGCTCAACAGAAAATCGAGCTGGACGCGCCATCTTTGTTACTGGAGAGCTGCCCATAAAACACCATTATGCATATCGCACCCAACCAAAGACAAAAGCGGGCATAGGGGGTTAGAAAAGGGCAAAAGGAATCCCATATGACAGGGTACCCATAGGCCCCACCCTGGCAGAAAATCCACCGCAGCCACGATAACCGCAGTTCCTGCAGGGATAACGCCAGGGATTCCAACCTCCCATCCTGCCCGAGAGGGATCTCCTCTGCCTGGTCAACAGATGCTGCACAAGTGTGTACAGTTCAGCTCCCAATACCGGAGAAAAAATGTATATGACAAAAAAAGATTTAATAGGGTGTCATCACATGGTGCCTGCCATGTCTGCCAGCAACAGAACTGGACCAAACATAAATATAAAATGTAAAGTGTAATAGAATGAACCCCTTCCATGGTATGCTGCGTATACTCCGACCATATGTTCCATACCCCAAGGTGCAGAGTGAAAGTGATCTAAAAAAGAAGAAGAAAAAAACATTAGAGTAGGAATAATGTGAGTTGTATAACTCTCAGAGTGTGTACACAATTGTGCGAAACAGTATCCAGCAATGCAAAGAGGGCAAACCGACCCTCACAGAACATCCCCAAAATTGTAGTCAGCGTTTAAGCCCTTTGGCTTCAAGCTGTCCAACTTATGGATCCAGCTCAACTCTCTGCGTTTAAGTATCCTGGATCTATCCCCACCTCGCCGAGGCTGGGGTATATGGTCCAGGATCCAGCACCTCAAATCACCTTCTTTATGCGTGGCCTCAGTGAAATGTTTCGATACTGGCAAATCCAGCCGTTTTTTGCGTATACTGAGGCGGTGATTATTGAGGCGGGTCTTCAATTCAGTTGTTGTCTCACCCACATAAAGCAAATTACATGGGCAAGACAACACATAGATGACATGGTTAGAGTCACAAGTCAGGTGAAATAAAATACTGTAGGACACACCGGTATTAGGGTGTACAAAATACCTTCCCTTACGAATATATCTGCAATTAACGCAGTTTAGGCAGGGAAAACAACCTAAGCCAGACTGAGTCAATTTGGTTTGCTTCAAAGATCCCCTGGAGCCAATATCGGCCTTGACCAACTGGTCACGCAGGTTCCGGGATCGGCGATATGATGACAATGGTGGACATGAGAACTCAGGGATATCTTTGAAGCATGTACCCAACAGACCCCAATGTTTGTTCAATATCTTGTTTATTGAAGGACTGAGTTCAGTATATACTGAAACGAACGGAATCCTGGCCTTTTTCTGGACAGTACCCCGTTTCGTCAGTAACCCAGTCCTATCAAGCGTGCGCACTCTGTCCATGTGTTCGTTCAATAGTGATTTGGGATAACCCCTATCCTGGAACTTAACGGCCATGGAATTCAGAGTCGCATCAAGTTTGCTCTCATCAGACACCACACGTTTGACACGGAGAAATTGGGAGAAGGGCAGCGACCGGATTTTATGATAGCGGATATCATCCGCCGATGTCTTAGGGAGGCTTTAACCGCAGGTATTATCGATGGGGGTCTTAGTGATTTTCTTGAGGTAGCACATCCGGTCACTCCCGTGATCTATGTGCTGCCCAAGATTCACAAGACCCTCATCGATCCTCCGGGACGACCCATCGTCTCGGGTTCTGATTCTATCTTTAGCGGCATAGCTATATTCCTAGACAAAGTTCTGCGGGAATTTTCCATAGGGGGATCATCCTATATACAAGACACATCAGATTTTTTGATCTAATTACAGAGTGTTGATTTAACCCAGGTGTCTTCAGTGTTACTCGCATCTTTTGACGTGACCTCGCTATACACGTCAATTGCACATGAAAGGGGCCTCAGGGCGGTGGAGAAAATGCTGAGTACATCAACCTACACTCCTCAAGCCTCTGAATTTATCATTGATTTGCTGAAGATTGTGCTACAGTACAATTACTTTCTCTTCAGGGACGTATTCTATTTGCAAGAACGTGGTGTGGCCATGGGGTCCCACGTGGCCCCCACGTACGCAAATATTTTTATGCGGTGCTATGAGGAAGATGTCGTCTATCTGTCCCACCACTTCAGCCATGTGCTGAAGTGGTGGCGATATATCGACGACATCTTCCTCATATGGACAGGATCTGAGACCGACTTGGCCGAGTTTCATGGCTTTCTAAATAGCCATGATCCCAACCTACAGTTTACCCTTATCCATTCTCGAACTGAGATCCAGTTTTTGGACACACGGACGAGGGTGTGTTGCACACCGAGCTGTACACAAAACCTACTGATACCAACACGTTTTTGTGTTACAACAGCTCACACCCTCGGAGAATGATCCGGTCGCTGCCCTTCTCCCAATTTCTCTGTGTCAAACGTGTGGTATCTGATGAGAGCAAACTTGATGCGACTCTGAATTCCATGGCCGTTAAGTTCCAGGATAGGGGTTATCCCAAATCACTATTGAACGAACACATGGACAGAGTGCGCACGCTTGATAGGACTGGGTTACTGACGAAACGGGGTACTGTCCAGAAAAAGGCCAGGATTCCGTTCGTTTCAGTATATACTGAACTCAGTCCTTCAATAAACAAGATATTGAACAAACATTGGGGTCTGTTGGGTACATGCTTCAAAGATATCCCTGAGTTCTCATGTCCACCATTGTCATCATATCGCCGATCCCGGAACCTGCGTGACCAGTTGGTCAAGGCCGATATTGGCTCCAGGGGATCTTTGAAGCAAACCAAATTGACTCAGTCTGGCTTAGGTTGTTTTCCCTGCCTAAACTGCGTTAATTGCAGATATATTTGTAAGGGAAGGTATTTTGTACACCCTAATACCGGTGTGTCCTACAGTATTTTATTTCACCTGACTTGTGACTCTAACCATGTCATCTATGAGTTGTCTTGCCCATGTAATTTGCTTTATGTGGGTGAGACAACAACTGAATTGAAGACCCGCCTCAATAATCACCGCCTCAGTATACGCAAAAAACGGCTGGATTTGCCAGTATCGAAACATTTCACTGAGGCCACGCATAAAGAAGGTGATTTGAGGTGCTGGATCCTGGACCATATACCCCAGCCTCGGCGAGGTGGGGATAGATCCAGGATACTTAAACGCAGAGAGTTGAGCTGGATCCATAAGTTGGACAGCTTGAAGCCAAAGGGCTTAAACGCTGACTACAATTTTGGGGATGTTCTGTGAGGGTCGGTTTGCCCTCTTTGCATTGCTGGATACTGTTTCGCACAATTGTGTACACACTCTGAGAGTTATACAACTCACATTATTCCTACTCTAATGTTTTTTTCTTCTTCTTTTTTAGATCACTTTCACTCTGCACCTTGGGGTATGGAACATATGGTCGGAGTATACGCAGCATACCATGGAAGGGGTTCATTCTATTACACTTTACATTTTATATTTATGTTTGGTCCAGTTCTGTTGCTGGCAGACATGGCAGGCACCGTGTGATGACACCCTATTAAATCTTTTTTTGTCATATACATTTTTTCTCCGGTATTGGGAGCTAAACTGTACACACTTGTGCAGCATCTGTTGACCAAGCAGAGGAGATCCCTCTCGGGCAGGATGGGAGGTTGGAATCCCTGGCGTTATCCCTGCAGGTACTGCGGTTATCGTGGCTGCGGTGGATTTTCTGCCAGGGTGGGGCCTATGGGTACCCTGTCATATGGGATTCCTTTTGCCCTTTTCTAACCCCCTATGCCCGCTTTTGTCTTTGGTTGGGTGCGATATGCATAATGGTGTTTTATGGGCAGCTCTCCAGTAACAAAGATGGCGCGTCCAGCTCGATTTTCTGTTGAGCGTGCGCATAGGATTACACACTGTGTCCCTCCGGGAGGACGTCTGCAGTGACGTAGGGGTGTCGGCTCACTGTGATGACGCGTAGCATTCCTGGCTCGTTGAGTACTCGCTATTGGTGCGCTGCCACGCCTGCGCAGAATGACATCTACAACGCCGACTTCACGGCGCTGAATGAGCCTCCTTGCTGGATGGGTATGTTCTGCGATCTTACTTCGTTGCTCCTCCCCCTTCATACACTTATGTATAATGAATATACCATATGTTGACACACTATTTGATCATGTCTATGTACTCGATCTGTATATTGCTTTATATTTAGCACATATCACTGTTTTCCAATGATGATCAGCATATTTCTTTGCACTACAAGGTACTATGTGTATTCACTGCAAATTATTGTTATGTATTGTTATGATTTGTTAAACACACCCACTGGGCTGTGACCACATGATCTGTATTCCCTATATAATCACTGTTATTTGAGTTGTGTCTTTGCTTGAGGAAGGCTCGTGACTAGAGCCGAAACGTTGCACCACCGGTGTGAATAAAGGGTTCACTGCTTTTATCCTTGGAGTGCCGCTCATTTTTCTGAATATATATATATATATATATAGAGAGAAGAAAAAGTCCAGTGGGAGCACCAGCCAGCATGTGGGTGCAAGGTCCAACGTAGGGTAACGGCAATCCCCAATGGTATAGAGAACAAAGAAGTAGGACTGCACTCCAAGATAGTGATAAAATCAGCAAGTGGTTTATTCACCCATATTATGGGTGAATAAACCACTTGCTGATTTTATCACTATCTTGGAGTGCAGTCCTACTTCTTTGTTCTCTATATATATATATATATATATATATACAGTATATATATAGTGGGGAAAATAAGTATTTTATGCACTGGAGATTTTTTAAGCTTTCCCACCTACAAAGAATGGAGAGGTATGCAATTTTTATTGTAGTTACACTTCAACAGTGAGAGAAAGAATAGAGAAAAAAAATCCAGAAAATCACATTGTATGATTTTTAAATAAATAATTTGATCACCTACCAACCAGCAACAATTCTGACTCACAGACAGGGCCAGCGCTACCATAGAGGCAAGGGGGGCAATTGCCCCCGGGCCCCTCGACTCCTTAGGGGCCCCCAGCCCCGGCCCGGCCGCAACTACTACTATATCTATAATTCTATTGTGTTTGCGCCGTGCCGCAGTAATGTAATTAAAACTGGGCTGGAGTCTGGAGTGGAGGGGCCCCCCGCCGGACGCCGGCGGCTGCTGTGGCTGCGCTGCTTGTCTCTTTAAGAGATCCGAGACTGGAACAGCGGCATGCACAGCACAGGCAAGGCAGGCACGTCTAGCGTCTGGCTGACGTATGTTATGTTGCCACAGGCTCCGCCCCCTAGCCCCGCCTCCTAGCTCCGCCTCCCACCTCCTAGCTCCGCCTCCCACCTGATTCCTCTGGATTGCCACAACCCCACCAGTAATGAAGTGACGACTTGTAGGTGAGGACTGTGCAGAGGTGTATATGTGGAGGTGAAGGGGGGGTCACTCAGCTTTCCCAGGTTATTCCTCTGCACATATGCCATTCAGAACAGGAGGAAAGCTGGGTGCTATTATGTAATGTGACTCAGCTTTCCTGATGTCCTGTATGGCACAAGTGCAGAGGTAGGAGAAGATATAAGGGGAGGTGGGAGTTGTGTTAGGCTACTTTCACACTAGCGTTCGGGGTTCCGCTTGTGAGTTCCGTTTGAAGGCTCTCACAAGCGGCCCCGAACGCATCCGTACTGCCCCAATGCATTCTGAGTGGACGCGGATCCGCTCAGAATGCATCAGTCTGGCAGCGTTCAGCCTCCGCTCCGCTCAGCAGGCGGACACCCGAACACTGCTTGCAGCGTTCGGGTGTCCGCCTGGCCGTGCGGAGGCAAACGGATCTGTCCAGACTTACAATGTAAGTCAATGGGGACGGATCCGTTTGAAGATGACACAATATGGTGTAATTTCAAACGGATCCGTCCCCCATTGACTTTCAATGTAAAGTCTGGACGGATCCGTCTGACTAACTTTCACACTTAGATTTTTTTCTGAACTATAATGCAGACGGATCCTATCGTCTGCATTAGAGGAGCGGATCCATCTGTGCAGACATCAGACGGACCCGCTCTGAACGCTAGTCTGAAAGTAGCCTTATACTCAGCTTTCTCAGACTATTCTCATGTCTCTCCACATGTGCCATGCAGAAGAGCAGAAAAGCTGGGTGCTATTACATCATGTAATGTCACTCAGATTTCCTGCTATCCTGCAAGGCATAAAAGCAGATAATAAGAACATGGAAAGGCAGGGGGGAGGGGTTCACTCAGCTTTCCTAGAGACTTATGTCTCTGCACATGTGTCATGCAGGATAGCAGTAATGTCGGTGTCTCCCAGCTGTCCTGCATGACACAGAGGATGGGGGCACTCACTTCCTCACACTTTTCTCATGTCTCTGCGCATGTGCAATGCTGGACAGCAGGAAAGTTGGGTGGTATTACATCATGTAATGCCCCAGATTCTTGTCAATATATGCTGAACACCGCCGGGAGCCAGGGTGGCACTGGGACGGGTGAGATGGTGCCTGGGATGGATGGATCCGACCCAGTTTAATCAACCAACCTACCAGTAACTGATTGATTAAAATGGATCGGGATCCATCCCAGTCTGGTAGGTTGGTTGATTAAACTGGGTCGAATCCATCCCAGGCACCATCTCACCCGTGCCAGTGTACTAGCCCGCCCTGGTTCTGTTTGGAGTCAGTTGGACTGGAGAAATGTGCATTTGGGGGGATTTTTACTTAGAAACATAGAAACATAGAAACATAGAAACATAGAATGTGTCGGCAGATAAGAACCATTTGGCCCATCCAGTCTGCCCAATATACTAAATACTATGGATAGCCCCTGGCCCTATCTTATATGAAGGATGGCCTTATGCCTATCCCATGCATGCTTAAACTCCTCCACTGTATTTGCAGCTACCACTTCTGCAGGAAGGCTATTCCATGCATCCACTACTCTCTCAGTAAAGTAATACTTCCTGATATTACTTTTAAACCTTTGCCCCTCTAATTTAAAACTATGTCCTCTTGTAGCAGTTTTTCTTCTTTTAAATATTCTCTCCTCTTTTACTTTGTTGATTCCCTTTATGTATTTAAAAGTTTCTATCATATCCCCTCTGTCTCGTCTTTCTTCCAAGCTATACATGTTAAGTTCCTTTAATCTTTCCTGGTAAGTTTTATCCTGCAATCCATGTACCAGTTTAGTAGCTCTTCTCTGAACTCTCTCCAAAGTATCAATATCCTTCTGGAGATATGGTCTCCAGTACTGAGCACAATACTCCAAATGAGGTCTCACTAGTGCTCTGTAGTGCTTTGCCACTTGCATTTGTTTACAATAAGGGACGTTAAAGTCAGCAAGTGTCATGTGGGGGGGGGGGGGGGCCTTATTGTTTTCCGCCCAAGGGCCCCATTTCACCTAGAACCGGCCCTGCTCACAGACCTGTTAATTTTTCTATAAGAAGCCCTCCTACTCTGCACTCATTACCTGTATTAATTGTACCTGTTTTAACTCATTACCTATATAAAAGGCAAGCAGTTTGGTGAGAAGGTAACAACTGTTGGCACAATTATTAGAAAATGGAAGAAACACAAGATGACTGTCAATCTTCCTCAGTGTGGGGCTACATGCAAAATCTTGCCTCATGGGGTAAGGATGATTCTGAGAAAGGTAAGGAATCAGCACAGAACTACACAGTAGGACCTGGTTAATGACCTGAAGAGAGCATGGACCACAGTCTCAAAGCTTGCCATTAGTAACACACTACGCTTTCATGGATTAAAATCCTGCAGGGCACGCAAGGTCCCCCTACTCATACTAGCACATGTCCAGGCCCGTTTGAAGTTTGCCAGTGACCATCTGGATTATCCAGATGAGGCATGGGAGAACGTCATATGATCAGATGAGACAAAAAAATAACTCTTTGGTATCAATTCCACTTGCCCTGTTTGGAGGAAAAAGAAGGATAAGTACAACCTCAAGAACAACATACCAAACGTGAAGCATGGGGTTGGAAACATCATACTTTGTGTATGCTTTCCTGCAAAAGGGACAGGAAGACTGCACCATATTAGAGGGAGGATGGATGGGACCATGTATCACGAGATTTTGGCCAATAACCTCCTTCCCTCAGTAAGAGCATTGAAGATGGCTCATGGCTGGGTCTTCCAGCATGACAATGACCTGAAACACACTGCCAGGGGAACTAAGCAGTGTCTTTGTTAGAAGCATTTCAAGGTCCTGAAGTGGCCTAGGCAATCTCCAAACTTGAACCCAATCGAAAATCTTTGGCGGGAGCTAAAACTCAATGCAGCCCAGCGACAACCCGAAACCTGAAAGATCTGGAAAAGATCAGTGTGGAGGAGTGGGCCAAAATCCCTGCTGCAGTGTGTGCAAACTTGGTGAAGAACTACAGGAAATGTCTGACGTCTATAATTGCAAACAAAGGTTTCTGTTCCAAATATTAAGTTCTGTTTTTCTATTGTGTCAAATACTTCATGTAATAAAATGCTAATTAATTATTTAAAAATCATACAATGTGATTTTCTTATTTTATTTTTTTAGATTCTGTCACAGTTGAAGTGCACCTAAGATAAAAAGTACAGATCTCTCCATTCTTTGTAGGTGGGAAAACTTGCAAAATCATCAGTGTATCAAATACTTATTTTCCCCACTGTGTATATATATAGCTGTGATCAATGTCCTTACCTATTTTTGCTGCATAAGACATAAGACACTGATACAGTACTTACTGCATATAATTATGTCAGTGAAACTGCTTCACAGGGTAATAATTACTGATATTTTACACTAATAAAAGTGTCATGTTAGCATCACTGGTAAACAATTTTATGCTTGTCCAAGTCTGAAGCAGATGAAGCAATTATTAAATATTCTCCTAATTTGACTGCATATTTGTGGTAAAATAAAGATGTAAACATCTTTCCTAACTAAATGAAAATGTAAATATATTTTTTTCCAATGCATTTGTATTTAGTGCAACAATGTATTTTTAATGTTTCATACTTTAAATCTCAAATCGGGTCTTCCACCTTTAACCCCTTAAGGACCGGGCTCATTTTCACCTTCAGGACCAGGCCATTTTTTGCAAATCTGACCAGTGTCACTTTATGTGGTGATAACTTTAAAACGCTTTGACTTATCCAGGCCATTCTGAGATTGTTTTTTCGTCACATACTGTACTTCATGACACTGGTAAATAGGAGTAAAAAAAATTCATTTTTAATTATAAAAAATACTAAATTTGCCCAAAATTTGGAAAATTTGCAAATTTCCAAGTTTCAATTTCTCTACTTCTATAATACATATTAATACCTTCAAAAATAGTTATTACTTTACATTTCCCATATGTCTTCTTTGTGTTAGGATCATTTTGGGAATAACATTTTATTTTTGGGGGACGTTACAAGGCTTAGAAGTTTAGAAGTAAATCTTGAAATTTCTCAGAAATTTTCAAAAATCAACTTTTTAAGGACCAGTTCAGGTCTGAAGTCACTTTGTGAAGCTTACATGATAGAAACCACCCAAAAATGACCCCATTCTAGAAACTACACCCCTCAAGGTATTCATAACTGATTTTTACAAACATTGTTAACCCTTTAGGTGTTCCACAAGAATTTATGGAAAATAGAGATACAATATCAAAATTTCACTTTTTTGGCAGATTTTCCATTTTAATATTTTTTTTACAGTTACAAAGCAAGGGTTAACAGCCAAACAAAACTCATTATTTATGGCCCTGATTCTGTAGTTTACAGAAACACCTCATATGTGGTCGTAAACTGCTGTACGGGCACACGGCAGGGCACAGAAGGAAAGGAATGCCATACGGTTTTTGGAAGGCAGATTTTGCTAGACAGTTTTTTTGGTCACCATGTCCCATTTGAAGCCCCCTGATGCACCCCTAGAGTAGAAACTCCAAAAAAGTGACCCCCATCTAAGAAACTACACCCCTCAAGGTATTCAAAACTGATTTTACAAACGTTGCTAACCCTTTAGGTGTTCCACAAGAATTAATGGAAAATAGAGATACAATTTCAAAATTTCACTTTTTTGGCAGATTTTAAGCCCCCCTGATGCACCCCTACAGTAGAAACTCTAAAAAAGTGACCCCATTTTAGAAACTACAGGATAGGGTGGAAGTTTTGTTGGTACTAGTTTAGGGTACATATGATTTTTGGTTGCTCTATATTCCACTTTTTGTGAGGCAAGGTAACAATAAATAGCTTTTTTGGCACCGTTTTTTTGTTTGTTATTTACAACATTCATCTGACAGGTTAGATCATGTGGTATTTTTATAGAGCAGGTTGTCACGGACGCGGCTATACCTAATATGTATACATTTTTTTTATTTATGTACGTTTTACACAATGATTTCATTTTTTAAACAAAAAAAATCATGTTTTAGTGTCTCCATAGTCTGAGAGCCATAGTTTTTTCAGTTTTTGGGCGATTATCTTAGATAGGGACTCAATTTTTGTGGGATGAGATGACGGTTTGATTGGCACTATTTTGGGGTGCATAAGACTTTTTGATCGCTTGCTATTACACTTTTTGTGACGTAAGATGACAAAAAATTGCTTTTTTTACACCGTTTTTATTTTTATTTTTTTACGGTGTTCATCTGAGGGTTAGGTCATGTGATATTTTTAGAGAGCCGGTCGATATGGACGCGGTGATACCTAATATGTATACTTTTTTTTTATTTATGTAAGTTTTACACAATGATTTCATTTTTGAAACAAAAAAATCATGTTTTAGTGTTTCCATAGTCTAAGAGCCATAGTTTTTTCAGTTTTTGGGCGATTATCTTGGGTAGGGTATAATTTTTGCGGGATGAGATGACGGTTCGATTGGTACTATTTTGGCGTACATGCGACTTTTTTGATCACTTTTATTACCTTTTTTGGGAAGTAAGGTGGGCAAAATTTCTAATTCCTCATAGTTTTTATTTTTTTATTTTTGTGGCGTTCACAGTGCAGGGAAAGTAACATGACCATTTTATAGATCAGGTCGTTACGGACGCGGTGATACCTAATATGTGAAGTGTATTATTTTTTTTTTATTCAGTGATAAATGTGGTTTTTTTAATCTTTACTTTTTTCACTTTTTAATTTTTTTTTTTACCCAGACCCTTTTGGTTTTTGAAGATCCAGTGGGTCTGATGTCTGTATAATACAGTACAGTACACTATATAGAGTATTGTATTGTATTTTACTTACACTTTGTCTGAACAGATCTATGCCTTTAGCACAGATCTGTTCAGCACCATGGACAGCAGGATGCCTGAGAAGGCGTCCTGTTGCCATGGGAACCTTCCCCGTGTGCCACAACTGAGCAGACGGGGAAGGAGGGGTCTCCCTCCCTCTGTGACACCATCCTGTCTGGGGGCTGCAAAGGCACAGCAGCCCCCTGATGGGAGAGGGAGGGAGCTCCCTCACTGTTAACCTTTTCCATACAGCGGTCCATACGGACCGCGATATGGAAAGGGTTAAACGGCTGACATCACAGCACAGATGTCAGCCGTTTATACCAGAGTGTCAGCAATGTGCTGACATTCTGGTATACCCACTGGACGCCAATGAGTATTCAAGAGGAGGCGGGCGGGGGATTTTTCACTCCCCCCTGCACCACCCGCCGGCATAAAATCATTTAGGGGTGCAGGGGGGGTGAAAAATCTTTAATTTCGGCATTTTAAAGTTTCCGATCCCCGCATAAACTGCAGAAAGTGCTGCAAACCGCATGTCTGAATTGACCTGCGGTTTTCTGCGATCGCCCCCCCCCCCCGGCGTTGTGACAGGATGCCCGCTGAATGATTTCAGCGGGCATCCTGCTCCGATTAACCCCCGCCGCGCCGCAATCGCGTTTTAAACCCATGACGTACCGGTACGTCATGTGTCCTTAAGGACTCGGGAAACATGCCGTACCGGTACGTCATGTGTCCTTAAGGGGTTAAAAAGTTTATCCCAGTAATCTAAACTTAACCTATGTCCACCAGCAGATCTTTATTTAGGTGGTCACACATGCGCATATCTCTGTTCTTCTCTTTTTCCCCCTAACTTTTGCCACAAGATTGCTTTGGTATTTAGGTTACTTTTATTAAATGGACTTTACGAAAGGAAAAAAAAAAACACTGGGCATTTTTAAAATGATAAAAAGATAAGCATTTACAATACATTTCAATGTAAACATTCAATAAATAGCTAATGTGTTAAAAAATTATCACATTCTGATGTTTTTAGGGGACCATGAGCTGTTACTTTTATATCAAGAGATGAGAAATCTTCCTTCTCATTGATGCCTTTGGTATAGGCAAAATAGTCCATACCTAAACCAGATGTCTCCATCATACTTAGTCAGCATGCCCACTGTCTTGGTGTTAAGTTTGACACTGATCTTTTCTTCACCCCCTATATTCAAACTCTCACTCGCTTATGTTGCCTACACGTCAAAAACATCTCTAGAATCCACCCCTTTGTCACTATGAAAGCAACTAAAATTCTCATTGTTGCCCTGATCCATTCCCTCCTTCATTACTGTAACTCACTACAGGGAGTGCAGAATTATTAGGCAAGTTGTATTTTTGAGGATTAATTTTATTATTGAACAACAACCATGTTCTCAATGAACTCAAAAAACTCATTAATATCAAAGCTGAATATTTTTGGAAGTAGTTTTTTGTTTGTTTTTAGTTTTAGCTATTTTAGGGGGATATCTGTGTGTGCAGGTGACTATTACTGTGCATAATTATTAGGCAACTTAACAAAAAACAAATATATACCCATTTCAATTATTTATTTTTACCAGTGAAACCAATATAACATCTCAACATTCACAAATATACATTTCTGACATTCAAAAACAAAACAAAAACAAATCAGTGACCAATATAGCCACCTTTCTTTGCAAGGACACTCAAAAGCCTGCAATCCATGGATTCTGTCAGTGTTTTGATCTGTTCACCATCAACATTGCGTGCAGCAGCAACCACAGCCTCCCAGACACTGTTCAGAGAGGTGTACTGTTTTCCCTTCTTGTAAATCTCACATTTGATGATGGACCACAGGTTCTCAATGGGGTTCAGATCAGGTGAACAAGGAGGCCATGTCATTAGATTTTATTCTTTTATAGCCTTTCTTGCCAGCCACGCTGTGGAGTACTTGGACGCGTGTGATGGAGCATTGTCCATGTTTTTCTTGAAGGATGCAGACTTCTTCCTGTACCACTGCTTGAAGAAGGTGTCTTCCAGAAACTGGCAGTAGGACTGGGAGTTGAGCTTGACTCCATCCTCAACCCGAAAAGGCCCCACAAGCTCATCTTTGATGATACCAGCCCAAACCAGTACTCCACCTCCACCTTGCTGGTGTCTGAGTCGGACTGGAGCTCTCTGCCCTTTACCAATCCAGTCACGGGCCCATCCATTTGGCCCATCAAGACTCACTCTCATTTCATCAGTCCATAAAACCTTAGAAAAATCAGTCTTGAGATATTTCTTGGCCCAGTCTTGACGTTTCAGCTTGTGTGTCTTGTTCAGTGGTGGTCGTCTTTCAGCCTTTCTTACCTTGGCCATGTCTCTGAGTATTGCACACCTTGTGCTTTTGGGCACTCCAGTGATGTTGCAGCTCTGAAATATGGCCAAACTGGTGGCAAGTGGCATCTTGGCAGCTGCACGCTTGACTTTTCTCAGTTCATGGGCAGTTATTTTGCGCCTTGGTTTTTCCACACGCTTCTTGCGACCCTGTTGACTATTTTAAATGAAACGCTTGATTGTTCGATGATCACGCTTCAGAAGCTTTGCAATTTTAAGTGCTGCATCCCTCTGCAAGATATCTCACTATTTTTGACTTTTCTGAGCCTGTCAAGTCCTTCTTTTGACCCATTTTGCCGAAGGAAAGGAAGTTGCCTAATAATTATGCACACCTAATATAGGGTGTTGATGTCATTAGACCACACCCCTTCTCATTACAGAGATGCACATCACCTAATATGCTTAATTGGTAGTAGGCTTTCGAGCCTATACAGCTTGGAGTAAGACAACATGCATAAAGAGGATGATGTGGTCAAAATACTCATTTGCCTAATAATTCTGCACGCAGTGTATTACTTGGTCTCCCCCTCACCAGACTTTCCCCTCTCCAATCTATCCTTAATGCAGCAGCCAGGGTTACTTATCTGTCTAACTGCTACTCCGATGCCTCCATTCTGTGCCAGTCATTAGTGATGAGCGGCATAGGCAATATTTGTTTTCGCAATATCTCATGAATTTTTCGCATAATTTTCACAATAAATATGCAAATTCTAGAATTTGTGATCTCCAGTTCTAGTTTTTGCGATTGCGCAAATCGGCACTAATGATACACATACTTTTTGCGCAATAGATGCAACTTCACATTTTATCAGGGCTGAGTAGATATTACTGATTGGTGCACTAAGTATTGTTGTGACATCACAGCACTATGTCTGTAGCATGTATGTATGGACAGCAGGACCTATCACACTACCTAACACCCTGCACTGGAACCTATCACTATCTAACCTACACTGACTATCTCCCACTATCTGTATTATATATATGAGCTAACTAACTACCTAATGTAATTGGATAAGGAATAGGATCCTGATGAAAGCACAGAGCACAGCAATGTCACTGCTCTCTCTCTCAGAACTGCAAAAAAAACAGCAGAAAATGGCTGCTGGGGAGTTTCCTATATAGTAAAGGGGTAGGCAACTTTTCTATTGGTTGCTAAGCTCTGATAAAGATACTGCAGCCTTCTCATTGGCCCACAAGCAAGAAGGGAGGTTACTGATGAACAAAAAAAAATCTTGAATTTTCGCGATTACGAATATATCGCACTATATTCTACATTTTCACGAATTCTCTAAGTGCCGATATTCACGATAAAAATTTGCGATTAGAATATTCGCGATTAACACTACTAGTCATTGCACTGGTTGCCCATACAGTATAGAACCCAATTTAAACTGCTTGTTCTGACCCACAAAGATCTTCTCAGTGCTGCACCCCCCTACATCTTTTCCTTAATCTCTGTCTTCCACTCTACCTGTGCTCTACATTCTGCAAAAGCCTTACGACTGTCGTCTACCATAATCTGAACTTCTCACTCCCGGCTCCAAGATTTCTCTCAAACTGCACCAGTTCTCTGGAATGCCTTACCCCAAGAAATTAGGTCAAATTGCAATATACACAGTTTTAGGGGCTCCCTAAAAAAACATATTTTTAGGGTGGCCTATCACATCCCCTGATCTAATTCCTCTCCATATATAGCCCATTTATCATCAGTTCCTGATCCTCAAGCAAACTCTCCACCACACCCATTTACTACTGAAATCTGCTGGTAACTGGCTCATACAACTTTATACCTACTCCCCTATTTTCCCAAGATAGCTGGACAATTGTACAAAACAAGCACTTTTACCTTTTGTGTCACACCTTTCCTATTCTGCCACAGATGTATGCTAGAGAAGTATCTGACGGGTTGTGAGTAGTAATCTCTGTACAAGCAATGGTAGACAGCTGAACTCACTAATACTCCTAGGTCATGGTACCATTGTATGTTAAAATCCAGTGAGGAGAATACAATGGTAATGCTTTGGTAATTTATTGAGTTTACCTTGAGCAAAGCACATAGAGAAAATTAGAGGAGACTAGAGGACTTTGGAGGTCAAAACGAAATGCTCTCACCAGCTCTGAGTCTGCAGCAGGAACGGAAGAAACAGGAACAGAGCAGAGGATGCAATGTCACAGAAAGGGAGGAGTAGAACAGAGAGCAAAGGCAATGGAATTTACATAATACATATTAGGAAACCTATAACAAGAGTGACCACGGGGTCACTCTTTACATAACGTGGTTAGAGATGTCCCGAACTATTCGCCGGCGAACAGTTCCCGGCGAACATAGCTTGTTCGCGTTCATCGCGGCGGGTGAACATATGCGATGTTCGGTCCGCCCCCTATACATCATCATTGAGAAAACTTTGACCCTGTACCTCACAGTCAGCAGACACATTCCAGCCAATCAGCATACCCTCCCTCCCAGACCCTCCCACCTCCTATCAAAAAGCAAGGACAGCATCCATCTTAGATTCATTCTGAAGCTGCAGTGCCACAAATTTGACTAAGTTGTAATCACAATGCGCTTAATACAGGTTATATTAATCGCATTGCGAATTCAACTTAGAGCTGGGTTACTAATGGTTGTATTGCTAGAATATAACGAAGATTGAGAATATAGTGCTATATTCGTTATATTCGTCAATTCTAGCAATACAACCATTAGGAACTCAGATCTAAGTTGTAATCGCAATGCGATTAATACAGGTTATATTAATCGCATTGTGAATTCAACTTAGAGCTGGGTTCCTAATGGTTGTATTGCTAGTCTATATAACGAAGATTGAGAATATAGTGCTATATTCGTTATATTCGTCAATTCAAGCAATACAACCATTAGGAACTTAGCTCTAAGTTTAATTTGCAATGCGATTAATGCAGGTTATAGTAATCGCATTGCGAATTCAACTTACCACACTCTGCGTCAACTACATAATTTTCCATGGGAGTTTTGCCATTGATCCTCCTCCGGCATGACACAGTCCAGGTGTTAGTCCCCTTTAAACAACTCTTCCATCACTATTGTTGCCAGAAAAAGTCCCTGTGTGTTTTAAAATTCGCCTGTCTATTGAAGTCTATGGCGGTTCGCCCGGTTCGCCCGTTCGCGAAAATTTTATGTTCTCGACATCTCTAAACATGGTAATGATATAATAACACAAACAGCAATTTATCTAAATGGAAGAAATAAATGCTTGGACAGCACATTTCCCTTCATAGATTGTAAGCTCTTGTGAGCAGGGCCCTCATTCATCTTGTTCCAATTATTGACTTGTCTGTTGTGATGTTATTTATGACTGTTTGTACATGAACCCCTGAATTGTTAAGCAATGCGGCATATGGTGGCTCAATATAAATAAAGATTATTATTATAAATCTCTGGCAATATATTTAAGAGGTTTTCCAGAAAGATTTTTTTGATAATGGGTCAGAAATACTGTTGATTGAGCACCAAAGTCCTCGGGTGTTCAGGTGCTCGGGATTTAACCATATACCCCTTTATGTGGTAGAAGGGTGCATGGGAATACAGTGTATTCAGTACATTATAAACAACACATTTAAAGTGCCTTTATGTTTATTAGATTTCTTCTGGTGGAGTCGAGAAGTAAGTGTCAATCCAGGCCTTGTTAATTTTTATAAGAGTCAACCTGTCAGTATTTACAGTTGACAGACGGCTACGCTTATCTGTTATAATGCCACCAGCAGCAATAAATACTCGCTCAGACAAAACACTGGCGCCAGGGCAGACCAGCACCTCCAAGGTGTAGAGTGCCAGTTCGTGCCACGTGTCCAGCTTGGACACCCAGTGGTTGTAAGGCACTGAGGGATCATTGAGGACGCTGACACGGTCTGCTATGTACTCCTTCACTATCTTCCAAAACTTTTCCCTCCTTGTACCACTAGGCAGCACTTCAGGGTGAGGTTTCTGGCGGGGTGTCATGAAAGTGTCCCATGCCTTGGAGAGTGTTGCCCTGCTTTTGTTGGAACTGCTGTGTGTTCCCCTTGTCGCCTTGACTCAGTTGCCTGAGGAAGTACGGACTCTGCCGGCCGCGTTGTCAGATGGAAAATTTTGGAGCAATCTCTCAACAAGTACCTTCTGGTATTGCACCATTTTACTCGTTCTCTCCACCACAGGAATTAGAGATGAGAATTTCTCTTTGTATTGGGGGTCGAGAAGGATGAATATCCAGTAATCCGTGTTATCTAAAATGCGTATAACACGAGGGTCGCAGGTAAGGCAGCCTAACATGAAGACAGCCATGTGTGCCAGAGTACCAACAGGCAAGACTTCAATGTCGACATCAGGGTGACTCTCCATCTCCTCATCCTCCTCTTATGCCTATCCACACTGAAGAGATGGAATTAAAGTTCCATGGGTACTACTCTCTGTAGCAGAGGCAACTGTCTCCAGCTCATCCTCCTCCTCCTCTTCATGGTCCAATTTGCGCTGAGAAGACGAACTGTGGGTGGTCTGGCTATCACCCTGTGTAATGTCCTCCCCATTTCCTCATCTGCCACATTCAGAGCGTCGTCCTTAATTGTGAGCAGCGATCATTTGAGTATAAACAGCAGTAGGATGGTTACGCTGATAATAGCGTTATCGTCACTAACCATCTGTGTGAATTCATCAAAGTTTTTTTTAAAACCTCATAGATGTCTGACATCAATGCCCACTCTTTGCTTGTGAATAGAGGCAGTTGACTCGAAAGGTGACAACCATGTTGCATCTGATATTCCACAACTGCCCTCTGCTGCGCATAAAGCCTGGCCAACATGTGGAATATATAGTTCCAGTGCGTGCTCACGTCGCACAACAGTCGGTGAGCTGGAAGATGCAAGCACTGATGCAAGCACTGTTGACAGAGCGGCTGAAGCTGTGGATGACTTGCAGAAATGGGCACACACGCGGCGCGACTTCACTAGAAGCTCTAGCAAATTGGGGTAGGTTTTGATAAACCGCTAAACCACTAAGTTTAAGACGTGGGCTAGGCATGAAATGTGTGTCAAGTTACCGAGCTCCAAAGCCGCCACCAAGTTGCCTCCATTGTCAGACACAACCATGCCTGGTTGTAGGTTGAGTGGCGAGAGCCACAGCTCGGTCTGGTCCCTTATACCCTGCCACAGCTCTGCGGTGGTGTACTGTTTGTCCCCTAAGCAGATCAACTTCAGCACGGCCTGTTGACACTTACCCACAGCAGTGCTACACTGCTTCCAGCTAGCGACTTATGGCTGACTGCTGCTGGAGGTGGAAGTGAGGGAGGAGGTGGCGGCGGAGGAGGAAAAGTGGTGGTTGGAGCCAGAGACATAGCTGCTGGCGGAGACCCTGATGGACGTAGGGCCCGCAATCCTGGGCGTGGGTAGCACCTGTGCCATCCCAAGGTAAGACTCACTCCCGGCCTCCACAACATTCAACCAGTGTGCCGTCAGTGAAATGTAGCGTCCCTGGCCACCAGCACTTGTCCATGTGTCCGTGGTTAAGTGGACCTTCACAGTAACTGTGTTGGTCAGGGCACGGGTGATATTCTGGGACACATGCTGGTGTAAGGCGGGCACGGCACACCATGAAAAATTGTGGCGGCTGGGGACTGCGTACCGAGGGACGGCCACCGACATAAGGCTGCGGAAGGCCTCAGTGTCCACAAGCCTAAATGGCAACATTTCAAGGTCCAGTAATTTGAAAAGTTGCGCATTTAGTGCTCTGGCCTGTGGGTGGGTGGGTATTTGCGCTTGCGTTCAAATGACTGTGTTATGGACATTTGGATGCTGCACTGAGACAGGGAAGTGGATGTTGTTGCTGATGGTTCATGTTAAGGTCCAGGTACAGGCTGAGGGGCATCCGGGCCTGCGCCTTTGACAGGGGATTGGCCAGCAGTGCGTAACACAGGGGAAGAGGAGGCAGTGGTGTGACCCTCAGACCCAGATTGTGGACCCAGGCGTTCGGCCCACTTATAAGGGTGCTTGGATGCCATGTGGCGGATCATGCTGGTGGTGGTGAGGTTGCTAGTGTTCATGCCCCGACTCATTTTAGTACAGCACAGGTTGCAAACTACCACTCTTTTGTCTGCATTTTCCTCAAAAAAGCACCATACTGCGGAACACCTAACCCATGGCAAGGTAGATTTACGCATAGGGGTGCTCGATGTAATGGTTGACGGCCTGTTTGGTGTGGGCCGACTTCTCCCTTTTGCAACCCCACTGCCTCTTCCCGCCTGTTGCGGTGCTGTGGATCCATCCCCCTCTGTACTGCTGTCCTCGCTCGGCTTTTCACCTTCCCATGTTGGGTCAGTGACCTCATCGTCAACCACCTCCTCTTCCAATTCCTCACTCTGCTCATCCTCCTGACTTGAACTAACAACAAAATCAGTGATTGACAACTGTGTCTCATCATCATCCACCTCGTGAACGAATGATTGCCGTTCAGCACTGTCATCTTCTTGAGACTGTGAAGGCTCAAGAGGTTGGGAATCCCGGCACAATATCTCAGGTCCCTCTTCAAGCGTTCTGGGCGCTAGGGCCAAATGTAATAGTGGCGCTGGAAAGAGCTCCTCAGAATATCCGAGTGTGGGATTACTCGTTTGGCAAGCCTCTACATGGTGGGAGGAAGGATGATCAGAGTGAGGATTTAGTTGACCAGACTCTTGGCTACAGAGACTGGACTTGGTGGAAGAGAGGGTGATGCTTAACCGACTATAAGCATTATCTTCAGCAATCCAACCGACCAACTGTTCGCACTGGTCCAACTTGGACCGTGTTGTCCTGTGCCGCCCAGCTAATTTGGACATGAAGCTGGGTACAGTGGATGTTTTTGTTTTTTTTTCAGTTGCACTGGTATCAGGCACAGTTTCATTGCGCCCATTGCCACGGCCTCTGCTTGCACCATCAGCATCATGCCCACTTCCCCATCCCTTAGTGCTCGCCTTCTTCATATTAAAGGTTTTGTCACTAGATGTGGCGCAGATTGTTTTTAAGTCCGCTAAAGACACAGTTTTCAGATGCAGGACAGTATATGTCACAGAAAGCCACACACTTTGGAAACTCGATTAGGCACAGATTAGTTAAATTTTCCCTAAAGCAACAGTTTTCGGATGGCATACTGTATATGTGAGAGTAAACAACACACTATGGACACTAGATTAGGCCCAGATTATTGGAATTTGCAATACAAACTCAGTTTTCGGATGCAGGACGGTATATGTCACAGAAACCCACAAAATATGGACACTAGATTAGGCCCAGATTAGTTAAATTTGCCCTAAAGAAACAGTTTTCGGATGGAGTACTGTATATGTCACAGAAAACAACACACTATGGACACTAGATTAAGCCCAGATTATTGGAATTTGCAATACAATCTCAGTTTTCGGATGGCGTACTGTATATGTCGCAGAAAGCCACACACTATGGACACAAGATTAGGCACAGATTAGTTAAATTTGCCCTAGAGAAACAGTTTTCGGATGGAGTACTGTATATGTCACGGATGAGTATTACACGCACACACTACAGAGACAGTAGACGAGGACTGGCACCTGATTATTTACATTTACGCAAAAAATAAAAGTTTTCGGATGGCGTACTGTATAGGTCACAGAAAACAAAACACTCAATTAGGAAACTAAATTTGGTGCAGAGTATTGGAGTTTACTCTGAAGAAACTGTTTACGGATGGAGTACTGTATATGTCACAGAGGTGTATTAAACGCACACTATAGACAATAAATGTGGCTCTGAATATTTGAATTTACGCAAAAAGACACAGTCTGCGGATGATGTACAGTATATGTCACTAATAGGTAGGAAAAATATCTTGCTGCTGTCAAACACACACACACTAGTCCTTAAAAGGACTTTGGGGTCTTTGAAAAGCTTTTAGTAGTAAAAAGAGCAAATTTCGCTCCCTGCACTATCTGTCCCTTCTTCAGCACTGATGTAACTGAGACTGATCGATTTAGCGCAGGTAAAAATATATTTCTGCTCTGAAACAAACACACACACACAAAGTAGTCCTTAAAAGGACTTTTGGGTCTTTGAAAAGCTTTCTTTGAATAATAACTGAGAATTTTGCTCCCTACACTACCTTTCCCTTCCTACTTTCTGCTCTCCCTGACTATGACTGATCCGAGCACGTGTCATTGGGTGCTATATAGCACTAGTGATAAGCGGCAGGGGTCATATTCGAATTCGCGATATTTCGCGAATATTTTATAGAATGTTCGTCGAAAATTTGAAAATTCACTATTTTTTTTTTACTCGAAAAATCTGAAAGGTGATGATTGTGTAATATGCAAATTTTTGGAATTCTAATTTTCGGATTCAAATTTTTTATTGCAAATTTTTCAACTTACAACTATTAGACAAAGAAGATTATAGCACTATATTAGCTAAATTGCACTATATTCGATTTTTTTCGAATATTCTCTATATTGCTATAACTTTTATATAACTATAACATTCTAAAACAAGAATATATAGCAATATAGCGAATATTCAAAAAAAAATAATATAGAGCAAAATTCGCAAACACTACTACTCCTAAAGTCAAGTATATTGCAGCCTTCTTATTGGCCCACAAGCTAGAAGCAGTGAGGGATCATGTGTACTGATAAAAAAAATAATAATAATCAAAAATAATAATAATAATAATCCAAAAAAAAATCGATATTCGAAATTACGAATATATATATATATCTATATTCGAAATATTTGCGAATTTTCGAAGTACCTATATTTGCAATAAAAATTCGAAATTCGAATATTCGTATTCAACACTATATAGCAACCGATGACGCGTTCCAGCCAGCCAATCACTGTAATTCCAGCAGCCAACATAGCTACTAGCATTACAGTGATGGCAGTACTTACCTGCACATTTATTAGCTGATTAGCAGCCGCAAAACGTGCGGAGAGGAGATTCGAGCATGGCGCTCAAGCATATGGGGTACTCGGCCGAGTACTGCCATGTGCTGAGCATAGCGATACTCGAGCCAAACAGGTATTCGGCCGAGCATGCTCGCTCATCACTAGTGACATCTAAAATCTCAATGACATCCAGTGCACTTTTTATGTAGACAAAGTCCACTGCGGACAGTTAAATTATTTGTGCCACATCTCCTGTTTAAAGTGTGTGCATCCCTAAAATATCAGTGACATCCAGTGTATCTTTTTCCGCAGACGGACAGTTAAATTATCCGCGCCACATCTCCTGTTTAAGGTGTGCGCATCCTTAAAATATCAGTGACATCCAGTGCACTTTTTCAGTAGACGGTGTCCGCTGTGGACAGTTAAATTGTCTGTGCCACATCTTCTGTTTAAAGTGTGCGCATCCCTAAAATATTAGTGGCATCCAGTATACCTTTTTCCGTAGACGGTGTCCGCTGCAGACAGCTTAATTATCCGCGCCTCATCTCCTGCTTAAATTGTGCGCATCTCTAAAATATCAGTGACAGCCAGTGCACTTTTTCCATAGACGATGTACGCTGTAGACATTTAAATTATTCGTGCCACATCTTCTGTTTAAAGTGTGTGCATCATTAAAATATCATTGACATCCAGTAGACCTTTTTCCGTAGACGGTGTCCGCTGCGGACAGTTAAATTATTCGCGCCACATCTCCTGT
The DNA here is from genome assembly GCF_905171765.1 of Bufo bufo. Taxonomy (NCBI): domain Eukaryota; kingdom Metazoa; phylum Chordata; class Amphibia; order Anura; family Bufonidae; genus Bufo; species Bufo bufo. The sequence continues at coordinate 366,995,113 of NC_053390.1, read as the reverse complement.
TTAAAGATTACGCATACTTAAAATATCAGTGACATCCAGTGCACTTTTTCCATAAACGTTGTCCGCTGTGGACAGTTAAAATATCCATGCCACAACCCCTGTTTAAAGTGTGCACATCCCTAAAATATCAGTGACATCCAGTGTACCTTTTTCCATAGACGGTGTCCGCTGCGGACAGTTAAATTATCTGCGACACATCTCCTGTTTAAAGTTTGCGCATCCGTAAAATATCAGTGACATCCAGTGCACATTTTCCGTAGACGGTGTCCGCTGTGGACATTTAAAATATCAGAACCAAATCTCCAGTTTAAAGTGTGCAAATCCCTAAAATATCAGTGGCATCAAGTGCACTTTATCCCCATACGGTGTCTGCTGCGGACAGTTAAAATATCCGCGCCACATTTCCTGTTTAAAGTTTGCACATCCCTAAAATATCAGTGACATCCAGTGCACTTTATACGCAGTCGGTGTCCGCTGTGAACAGTTAAATTATCTGTGCCACATCTCCTGTTGAAAATGTGCGCATCATTAAAATATAATTGACATCCAGTATACCTTTTTCCTTAGATGGTGTCCGCTGCGGACAGTTGAACTTTCCCCACCACATCTCCTGTTTAAATTGTGCGCATCCCTAAAATATCAGTGACATTCAGTGCACATTTTCCGCAGACAATGTCCGCTGCGGATAGTTAAATTATCCGGGTCACATCTCCTGTTTAAAGTGCGCACATCCCTAAAATTTCAGCTCCATCCAGTGCACTTTTTCCGCAGACGGTGTCTGCTGCGGACAGTTAAATTATCCACGCCACATCTCCTGTTTAAAGTGTGTGCATCCCTAAAATATCAGTGACATCCAGTGCACTTTTTCCCTAGACGGTGTCTGCTGCGGACAGTTAAATTATCCCCGCCACATCTCCTGTTTAAAGTGTGCGCATTCCTAAAATATCAGTGCCATCCAGCGCACTTTTTTCATAGACGGTGTCCGCTGCGGAAAGTTCAATTATCTGTGATACCTCTCCAGTTTAAAGTGTACGCATCCCTAAAATATCATTGATATCCAGTATACCTTTTTCTGTAGACGGTGTCCGCTGTGGACAGTTAAATTATCTGTGCCACCTCTCCTGTTTAAAGTGTGCGCATAACTAAAATATCAGTGACATCCAGTGCACTTTTTCCGTAGATGTTGTCTACTGCGGACAGTTAAATTTTCTGCGCCACATCTCCTGCTTAAAGTGTGCGCATCCCTAAAATATCAGTGCCATCCAGTGCACGTTATCCACAGACGGTTTCCGCTGCGGATGGTTAAATTATCCGTGCCACATCTCCCGTTTAAAAAGTGCGCATCCCTAAAATATCATTGATATCCAGTATACCTTTTTCAGTAGATGATGTCCGCTGTGGACAGTTAAATTATCTGCGCCACATCTTCTGTTTAAAGTGTGCGTATCCCTAAAATATCAGCGCTAGAGTTGAGCGGACACCTGGATGTTCGGGTTCGACGGGTTCGGCCAACTTCACAAAAAAGTTTGAGTTCAGGACCCGAACTTGACCCCGGACCCCATTGAAGTTAATGGGGACCCAAACTTTTGAGCACTAAAATGGCTGTAAAAACGTAATTGAAAGGGCTAGAGGGCTGCAAATGACATCAAAATGTGATTAAGAGCATGGCAAGTGCTCTTCAAACAAATGTGGATAGGGAAATGACTTCAAATAACATATAATTTGTAAAAATAAAAAATAATAATCTTGATCTAGGAGAACGAGGTCCATATGGAGTAGGAGGTTGAGGAGGTGGTGGATATGGCGGTGTATGTGGAAGCGGCGGAGGAGGAGGAGGAGGTAGCCTACAATGCTTTTTGGTTTTAAATTTATTTATATTTTTTTAAATTAGGGTACATCCCAAAACATTGGGAAATATAACTTGTGATAACCCCTCCAGTCGTGTTAAACACACGTTCAGACAATACACTGGCTGCAGGGCAGGCCAGCACCTCCAAGGGAGAAAGGGCAAGCTCAGGCCATGTGCCCAATTTGGAGACCCAGAAGTTGCAGGGGCTGACCCCTGTCAGTCAGATCGTGTAAGCGTGTGCACACTAACTGCCCCACCCTGTCGCACGTCCCCGTGATGTTCACAATCCAATTTGATATCTGCTCTATCATCTTTCGATGTTCTTTTATGCGCCTACCATGGTGATCACGGGTGGCGGGGAATCAGGGTCCCAGGCTGGAGAGGGAGCCTGAGAAAAGGATACCACATGCAAGGGAGGTCAATGGATGAAATTAAATGTAATCGAGCGGAAATGTGGGACAAAGTATTGAAGCATAAGCTTTCAAGTTAAGGATGGGACGCGCAGCAATTACCCACTCCCGACTCAGGGAGGTAGTGATGAAAAATAACAATACAGGACTCTTAAGATGCCCTGTTATTGGAATGATTAATAAAAAATTATAGGGAATGTCACTGTGGTATTATGGATTTGCAAATGTTAGCCAGGAGAGGTCCTGCTGCCGCTTTGTTGACTTTAGATAACTTCTGCCTGATCGCACGTCCCTGTGACATCCACCATCCATTTGGATATCTTCTTTATCAACTTTCAATGTTCTTTTCTGAGCCTACCATGTTGATCACGGTTATCGGTGAATCAGGGTTCCATAACGGAGAGGGAGCGTGAGAAAGAGAGACCACATTCCAGGGAGGTTAATTGTTTCAAATTAAATATGATAGAGTGGAAATATGGGACAAACTTTTTAAAGTTTAAGCATTGAATAAAAGGATGTGGTGCGTATCAATTAATGAAGAATTTCTTAAATTTTATTCCCTGTCAACTATGCAGAGCAGGTGTTTCTATACGGCAAAATGTGAAAAATGTCACCTGACAATGTAACAGACGTTTTTTTTTTATTTATGTTCATGTCACCTATGCAGAGGTGCCCAGTGACATCCACCATCCATTTGGATATCTTCTTTATCAACTTTCAATGTTTTTTTCTGAGCCTACCATGTTGATCACTAGTGATGAGCGGCATAGGCAGTATTCGAATTCACGATATTTCACGAATTTGTGGCTGAATATTTTGCCATAAATTTGAGAATTCGTGATCTTCAGTCATTGTTTACTTGATTGCAAAGATCGGCAATAAAATATATTTGCAATGAATTCGCGATTAGAATATTCAACACTATTCTCCAATACAAATATATGGCACTATATTCTAAATATTTGCAAATTCTCGAAGTGGCGATATTCGCGATTAAAATTTGCAATTCTAATATTCGTGCTCAACACTATTGATCACAGTTATCGGAGAATCAGGGTTTCACGCCGGAGAGGGAGCGTGAGAAAGAGAGACCATATCCAAGGGAGATAAATGGATTACATTTTTTTTTGATGGAGTGAAAATGTGGGAAAAGCTGTTAAAACGCAAATGTGGGACAAATTATTGAAGCGCAAATGTGGGAAAAATTATTAAAGCACCAATGTGTGAAAATTATTGAAGCGCAAATGTGGGACAAATTAGTAAAGCGCAAATGTGGGACAAATTAATGAAGCACAAATGTGGGACAAATTAGTAAAGCGCAAATGTGGGACAAATTATTGAAGCGCAAATGTGGGACAAATTAGTAAAGTTTAAGCATTGAATGAAAGGAGGTGGCGCGCATCAATTAATGAAAAATTTCTTAAATTGTATTCCCTGTCAACTATGCAGAGCAGGAGTTTCTATCCGGCAAAATTTGAAAAATGTCACCTGACAATGTAACAGACGATTTTTTTAAAATTTATGTTCCTGTCACCTATGCAGAGGTGCCCCAGTGACATCCACCATCCATTTGGATATCTTCTCTATCAACTTTCGATGTTCTTTTCTGAGCCTGCCATGTTGATCACGGTTATCAGCAAATCAGGGTTCCACGCCGGAGAGGGAGCGTGAGAAAGAGAGACCACATCCAAGGGAGATAAATGGCTGAATTTTTTTTTTATTTTTTTATATTGACAAATTTTATTTTCATAAAACATACGAAAAACAATTAACATTACAGGTATACATATGTCATGCATAACATAATCATATTCATGGCAGGGTGTAGCAGTTGCCATCAATACAGGTTGTAAGATATGCAGGCATGAGATGTACCGACAAATCAACATGAGATAAGGTGAGGATACATAAGAGTAGTCAGGTGAAGGGGATAGAGAAGGGGGGGGGAGGGGGATCTTCTAGTCGGAAGGTAAATTCTGTGATTTGTAGGAATGCAGAATACTTTGCTTGTGAATTTTAGGAGTAATGCCTGAATTTTTTCCAGGGGTTCCAGATATTAAGAAAAGTGGATCTTGTTCTTAGCTCCCAGTGTGAGATTTCTTCAAGTCTGTATATCTGGTCAATTTTGGCGTACCAACTCTCAAAACTGGGGATATCTGGGGTAAGCCAGAACTTTGGAAGCAATAATCTAGCGGATCCCAGCATAAGAGAGAAAAGGGACGCTTGATGGTTGGTGGTTTTTTGGATCCCTAAGGTGAGTAGAACTAGTTCTGGAGTACAGGCAATGGTGGTTTGGCAAATTCTATTGGTAATTTTAACTATTTCTTCCCACCATGGCTTGATCACTTCGCAAGACCACCAGATATGGAAATAGGAGCCTTTTTCTTTTTTAAATCTCCAACAAAGGTCGGATGAGTCTTTTTTATAAAGGCATGTTTTATCCGGGGTTTTATACCACCGAGAAAGGATTTTGTAACTATTCTCTTGGGTTCGAGCGCATCTGGAGATCTTATGCGGAGCGGTCAACATGCTGGAAATTTCTGTATTCGACAGAGTGCATTGTAGATCCCTTTCCCATAGTCCTACTATAGCTGGTTTGGGATCAGAAATTGGAGATTTTAGGTTCCTATATATTGATAAGTTTAGGGGGATAAAGGGAATTACTTAATAATTTTTCGAACCAGGAAAGTTCTCCTTGAGGTGGAGTGCTTTTAAGGGATGAAAGGATCTCCGTTCTGAGGAATCTCAGTGGAATGGGGTTACAGGTTTTTATTTTAAGCAACTCACATAATTTCTGGTCAGGAGGTAGGGTTCCATCTGGGTCTAATAGCTCTCTTATAGGAGTGTCAGAAAACCGCAAGGAGCGGGGAAAGCATTCTCTGAGCTCTATAGGGGCTAGGGAAACTACAGTACAGACCAAAAGTTTGGACACACCTTCTCATTCAAAGAGTTTTCTTTATTTTCATGACTATGAAAATTGTAGATTCACACTGAAGGCATCAAAACTATGAGTTAACACATGTGGAATTATATACATAACAAACAAGTGTGAAACAACTGAAAATATGCCATATTCTAGGTTCTTCAAAGTAGCCATCTTTTGCTTTGATTACTGCTTTTCACACTGTTGGCATTCTCTTGATGAGCTTCAAGAGGTAGTCCCCTGAAATGGTTTTCACTTCACAGGTGTGCCCTGTCAGGTTTAATAAGTGGGATTTCTTGCCTTATAAATGGGGTTGGGACCATCAGTTGCGTTGAGGAAAAGTCAGGTGGATACACAGCTGATAGTCCTACTGAATAGACTGTTAGAATTTGTATTATGGCAAGAAAAAAGCAGCTAAGTAAAGAAAAACGAGTGGCCATCATTACTTTAAGAAATCAGCCGAAAAATTGGGAAAACTTTGAAAGTAAGGTCTATTTGACCATGAAGGAGAGTGATGGGGTGCTGCGCCAGATGACCTGGCCTCCACAGTCACCGGACCTGAACCCAATCAAGATGGTTTGGGGTGAGCTGGACCGCAGAGTGAAGGCAAAAGGGCCAACAAGTGCTAAGCATCTCTGGGAACTCCTTCAAGACTGTTGGAAGACCATTTCAGGTGACTACCTCTTGAAGCTCATCAAGAGAATGCCAAGAGTGTGCAAAGCAGTAATCAAAGCAAAAGGTGGCTACTTTGAAGAACCTAGAATATGACATATTTTCAGTTGTTTCACACTTGTTTGTTATGTATATAATTCCACATGTGTTAATTCATAGTTTTGATGCCTTCATAGTCATGAAAATAAAGAAAACTCTTTGAATGAGAAGGTGTGTCCAAATTTTTGGTCTGTACTGTATATCTCTAATAAGTAGCAAAGGGGAGGGTAAGGATAGAGATCCCACTTTGGTTGAGAACCACTTCCAAACTTTCAAAGTATTTCTTATCATAGAGTTGGGGATAGAGCACAATCTCAGGGGGGATTTACCGGCCAACAGGAGAGCCCTTAATGGCGAGTTTAGGAAGGAATTTTCCAGAGTGAGCCAGGTTTTAGTGGGGGGAGATCTAATCCAGTCAATTATCCTGGACAGAAGGATGGATTTCATGTAGACCTCAGGGTCTGGTAGCCCTATTCCTCTAGCTCTTTTTGGCCTGGAAAGCGTAAGGAAGGAGATGCGAGGAGCCTTTCCCTGCCAGATAAACTTTCGAATGTGTTTACTCAAAAGGTTGAAAAATGTGTTGGGTATTTCTATTGGGAGTGTTTGCATTAGGTATGTGAGTCTTGGCATTACCAGGGACATAAGGAGTTTTTTTTCCCAAACCAAGACAAAAATGGGAAGTTTAATGAGTCCAGTTGGGCAATAATGGATGTCAGTAATAGTTTGTAGTTTAGCGCATAAAGATCAGATAAGTGTCGGGTAAGCTTCACTCCCAAATATGTCAATTGTTGGGTGTCCCAGTTATATGGGGAGGTAGCCCTAAGGGTAGTGAGGATTGTGGGGGAGAGGCCCATGTGTAGGACTTGGGATTTGGCAGGATTCACTTTAAAATTGGATAAAGATCCAAAGTGACTCAGTAATTAGAGTATAATGGGCATAGACTTGGAAGGGTTGGTCGTAATTATTAAAAGGTCGTCTGCAAAAGCAGCTAGTTTGAATTATATTCCCTCAACTCGTAAGCCTCTAATATTTTCTTCCTGTCTCAGGGCCTGTAAAAGGGTTTCCATTACGAGGACAAAGAGAAGAGGGGAGAGAGGGCATCCCTGTCTGGTCCCGTTTCTTATTGGGAAACTAGAGGAGAGGATCCCATTGACCGACACGGACGCTGAGGATTAAGCATACATTGAAAAAACGGAGTTAATGAAAAAATCCGGAATTTGGAATTTTTGCAAAGTAGATCGAATATAAGACCAATCAACCCTATCAAAAGCTTTCTCAGCGTCCGTGCCAATCAAGATCAAAGGGGTAACTTTGCGGGATGCGTAATAAAGGGCGTTCAGTACTTTGGTAGTGTTGTTTTTGCCTTCTCGTCCCTTGACAAAGCCCACCTGGTCTGGGTGGATTAAAGTGGGAAGAAGGTTATTCAGGCGGAGGGCGAGCATTTTGGCTAGAAGCTTTAGGTCTACATTGAGTAGGGATATGGGGCGATAATTTGAGCAAGAGGTGGGATCCTTTCCTTCTTTGGGTATAATGGTGATGGTTGCTCTAGTCATATCAGTGGTAATTGGGATTCCACACAGGGATGAGTTATATATTGGGAATAGGTAGGGGGTAAGAATATCTTTAAAGGTGGAATAGTAAGATATCGGGAGGCCATCAGGGCCTGGACACTTCCCCCTGGGGGTTGATTTTATAACCGCATCGAGTTCCAGGACCGAAAATGGTCTGGAGAGGAGGGTAGGTGATAAGACTGGAAGGGTAAGAGAGTCTAGGAAACTTTTAATGTGAGGTATTTTTTCCTCTGCAGAATATGTTAGCTCATGGGAGGGAAGGTTATATAGTGATTTATAAAAGAGTTTAAATTGCTCAGCAATCTCTTCCGATTTAAACAAAGAGGTATCTTGGGGGGATTTAATGCTCTGGACATATCGGGACTCCCTCCTTTGCTTTATCCTTTGGATCATATACTTGGAAGCCTTATTTCCATGGGCGTAAAACTTGAGACGATAGGAAGAACTTTCGTTCAAGAGGTTTTTGAGTTCTGATCTAAGGGACAGGAGTTCCGACAGGTGCAGAGCAAGGTGAGATTGTTTGTGTGCTTTTTCAAGTGAGTGGATCTGCGATAGGAGGTGGTTTAATTTCTTCTCAGATTCTCTTTTAAGGAAAGAGCAAAGACTGATGAGTTTACCCCTAATGTAAGGTTTATGGGCGTCCCATAACGTTTGAGGGGATATTTCTGGGGAATTATTAAAAGAGAAATACTCCTCCAGATAGGAGGCAATCTGGGCCTTGTGCGCAGCGTTGCTTAGCAGGGACTCGTTGAGGCGCCAATTAGGGGCTCTGGGAGGGCCCGCTAGTGAGTGAAATTCGCATGTTAATGTTTCCGATCTTAGCCAATTTACATAGTTGCAATTGCTCTCTAGGGATAAATACATAGTCGATTCTAGTATATGTGTTGTTGGCCGGAGAGTAGTAAGAAAAATCAATCTTATTCGGGTGTAAACATCTGCAAACGTCTACCAATCCCAAATTGAATAGTTTAGTCTGGAGGGTTTTAAGACCCTTGGTAGAGATTGAGGATTTTTTTGAGAAGGAGTCAAAAAAAGGATTAAGGGTTAGATTAAAATCTCCCGCTAAGATTAGAGAGCCCTCTTTATGTGCCTCTACAAGGTTTAGGAGAGAAAGGAACCAGTCAATCTGGCCCGAGTTGGGGGCATAAACGTTTACTAAAGTGAAAGCCTTTTGGCATATGAGAGGTTTTGGCGTATGAGAGATTGGGGTAATGACCATGCTTAAAATGAGTTTCCTGCAGGAAAATCACTGAGCTATTTTCTTTCTTTAGTAAAGAAAAAATTCTACATCTTTTGGAGGGCGATCTTAACCCTTTGACGTTGTAGGAAACTAGGTGAATATCTGCCATCATCCTGTATAAGATATGGGGGGAGGGGAATGGAAAATAGCTAATCTGATTTTCCCTGAGATGAAGCTGACTGTCGGGATGAGAGTTAGGGTGTATATGAACGCTACTTGAAGAATCTGCTTAATAAGTAGATGTGAGTAAAGTTGCACAACAGAATCTTTACATCTGGTATTGAAAATATAGGAGTAAGCCATCTTAGGCTTTGGTGTGTTATACCTGTTACAATAGAGAAAATTAAGAACATATAACAGAGAACATAACAAGAACTTATATGTAAGCTCAAATATAGTAATATTGTTTGAGCAAATTTGCTCTAATAACGGCAACAGTGGAGGGGGGTACAGACAAAATGTCATAGAAGTAGGTAGATAAAACCCTCAAAGGCTATTGCTACTGGCATGTAAAGGTCAGGGACCTGGGGTACCAAGGGCTTTCACTTATCTGGTAGTGATAGTCTCTTTGGAGTTGTCGCCAGGTACCCTCTTTTGTTCCCCTGCGATTTTGGGGTGTGCAAAGTCTCCCAGGGGGATACTGCAGGTAGAGGCGTCAGAGATGCTAAATTTTGGACTGTCTCCCAGTTCTCTATGTCCAGTGGGGAGATTTTTAACTGTGTGTATGCTTTTTCCAGGTCGCCATAGGAGGAGATGGTGATGCGACGTCCTTTATGAAGAAACAACAGACCGAACGGGAAGGACCAGCGGTAAGCGATGTTATGCTGACGGAGCCATTCCGTTAGGGGTTTCAGGGATCTGCGCTTCTTCAAAGTTGATTGTGCCAAATCTTGGAAGACGGAGATGGTATTATTTTCCCATCTCAATGGTTACGCTTGTCTGGCCCCAGACATTATGGCCTCTTTGACCGGAAAATGCAGGAATTTACATATAACATCCCGAGGGGGTTCTGAGGGGTGTGGTTTAGGGCGAAGGGCTCTGTGCGCCCTCTCTATTATTACCTCATGGGCAGAGTCAGGCCCCAAAATTTGAAGGCATATCTGGATTACTGCCTGTGGAACGTCTATTGGGGAGACAGTCTCAGGTATTCCTCGGAAACGCAAATTATTTCTTCTGTTTCTATTTTCTTGTTCCTCAATTGCAGAATATAAGAAGTTAAGGTGTCTCTAACACTCAGACAGGCTGTTAGCTGCCTCTGACTGGTGCGATATAATGGCCGCTTGGTTCTCTTCTAGGGTCTCCACTCGTCTGCCTATGTGGCGAACGTCTTCTTTAATAGAAGAGAGATCCAGGCTGAGGGGTCCCAGAGCGTCTGCCAATGCCTCCTTGAGGTAAGATCGGGAGACAGGGAGCCTATCAGAGTCAGGGGAATCATCTCTTACCCCTTCTATGTCGGCCGTCTCCCTCGGTTGCCTGGTGGTACTGCCTCGTGGAGTGTCGGGCGCCATCTTAGGTTCCTTGCTCATTGCGACTGCCGCCGCTTTTTTGATGAAATGATCCATGTCTCCGGGCTGACTGGAGGAACGGACATGACTCGCTTGGTAAAAGGACTTATGGCCACCTATCTTGACCATTTTGGTGTCCAGTAGAGCGGTATAAACAGGCTTAGAGGGTTCAATCAGTAGGAGAGCAGCACTTCACATAACCGTCCGTCTTCGGAGCTAGCTCCGCCCCCCCGATGAATTTTTTTTTTGATCCAGCGAAAATGTGGGAAAAGCTGTTAAAGCACAAATGTGGGACAATTTTTTTTTAACCTGTCTACTAGGTATAGCAGTGGTACATCACACCCAAAAATAGGTGAATTTCACCCGAAAATGTAACAGAAAACTTTTTTATTTTTTTAACCTGTCTACTAGGTATAGCAATGGTACATCACACCCAAAAAAAGGTGAATTTCACCTGAAAATATAACAGACAAATTAGTTATTATTTTTTTACTTGTCTACTAGATATAGCAATGGTACATCACACCCAAAAGTTGGTGAATCTCATCCAAAAATGTAACAGACAAAGTAGTGAAATGACATAAAATAAAATAAAATACGTACAAATAAAAAAAATATAAATTGTTTTATGAGGTGGAGTTCCATATGGAGTAGGAGTTTGAGGAGGCGGTGGACGTAGCTGTGTAGGTGGAAGTGGCGGTGGAGGAGGACAAGGTAGCCAACACTGTTTTTTTATTTTAATTTTAATTTTAATTTTTTATTAGGGTACACTCCAAAAGAGTGTGAAATATCCAAAATACAAGAATGAGCAATTGTGCTGTAGTATAACAATGGCTGGTTAAGGCCGATATACATGTCTATTCTGCACAAGGTTTAGACTCGTCCTGTGGGATCCATGCCCCCTGCCGTGCTAAACACACATTCTGATAATACACTGGCTGCAGGGCAGGCCAGCACCTCCAAGGCGCAAAGGGCAAGCTCAGGCCATGTGCCCAATTTGGAGACCCAGAAGTTGAAGGGGGCAGACCCGTCATTCAGTACGTGTAGGCATGTGCACACATACTGCTCCACCATGTTGGTGAAATGCTGCCTCCTGCTAAGACGTTCCATATCAGCTAGTGGTGCTGGTTGTTGTGGCGTGCTGACAAAGCTTTTCCGCATTTCGGCCATGCTAACCATGCCTTCTGAGGTGCTGTCGGTGCCCCAGCTGCGTTTGCGACCTCTTCCTCTGCCTTCGCCTTGTGCTTCCACTCTGCCCCCGCTGTCAGGTGGTAATGCAACTAGCAGCGCGTCTACCAGCGTGCGCTTGTACTCGCGCATCTTACGATCACACTCCAGTGACAGAATTAAGGATGGTACGTTGTCCTTGTAACGGGGATCCAGCAGCGTGGCCACCCAGTAATCAGCATGTAATCGCTCATGTGTGCCAGGCTGCCCAGAGGCAACGAAAAGCTGTCCTCTGTGGGAGGTGTATCGTCTGTGTCTTCTGTATCCCCCCAGCCACGCACCAGTGATAGCCATGAGCTGGTTTGGGTGCCACCCTGCTGTGAACACGGTTCCTCCTACTCCATCTCCAAGCCCGTCCACAGCTCCTGCATGGTGTGGGGTTTGTTATAATGTGGGCAACTCGGCGGTCGTTGCGGCGACACTGCAGCATGTAATCGCTTATGTGTGCCAGGCTGCCCAGAGGCAACGAAAAGCTGTCCTCTGTGGGAGGTGTATCGTCTGTGTCCTCTGTATCCATCCAGCCACACACCAGTGATGGCCATGAGCTGGTCTGGGTGCCACCCTGCTGTGAACATGGTTCCTCCTCCTCCATCTCCTCATCCTCCAGAACTGTGCCCTGGCTGGACAATTGTCTACCTGGGGTTTGTGGGTGCAGGAACCCACCCTCGGAGCCACTTGTGAATGACTGGCCGGAAACAATACAAAATGATCCCTCTTCCTCCTACTCCTCCTGTGCTTCCATCATCGCCAGCAGCATTTTTTCAAGAAGGCATAGAAGTGGGATAGTAATGCTGAGAACGACGTTATCGGCACTGGCCATGTTGGTGGAGTACTCGAAACAGCGCAACAAGGAACACAGGTCTCGCATGGAGGCCCAGTCATTGGTGCTGTTCTGTAGAGCGACTTACCCGTGCGTGCTGCAGCTAAAACTCCACTATCGCCTGCTGCTGCTCGCTCAGTCTGGCCAGTATGTGCAAGGTGGAGTTCCACCTTGTGTGCACGTCGCATATGAGGCGGTGAGCGGGAAGGCCGATGTTACGCTGCAGCGCTGACAAGCGAGCAGCAGCAGGGTGAGAACGGTGAAAGAGCGCACAGACGGCCCACACTTTATGCAGCAGCTCTTAAATATAAGGGGTAATTTTTAAGGAATTTCTGCACCACCAAATTCAGCACATGCACCAGGCAAGGGATGTGCATCAAACCGGCTAGTCCCAGAGCTGCTATGAGATTTCGCCCATTATCGCACACTACCAAGCTGGGCTTGAGGCTCACTGGCACCAACCACTCATCGGCCTGTTTTTCAAGGCCCGTCCACAGTTCCTGTGCGGTGTGGGGTTTGTCCCCCAAACAGATACAGTACAGACCAAAAGTTTGGACACACCTTCTCATTCAAAGAGTTTTCTTTATTTTCATGACTATGAAAATTGTAGATTCACACTGAAGGCATCAAAACTATGAATTAACACATGTGAAATTATATACATAACAAACAAGTGTGAAACAACTGAAAATATGTCATATTCTAGGTTCTTCAAAGTAGCCACCTTTTGCTTTGATTACTGCTTTGCACACTCTTGGCATTCTCTTAATGAGCTTCAAGAGGTAGTCCCCTGAAATGGTTTTCACTTCACAGGTGTGCCCTGTCAGGTTTAATAAGTGGGATTTCTTGCCTTATAAATGGGGTTGGGACCATCAGTGGCGTTGAGGAGAAGTCAGGTGGATACACAGCTGATAGTCCTACTGAATAGACTGTTAGAATTGGTATTATGGCAAGAAAAAAGCAGCTAAGTAAAGAAAAACGAGTGGCCATCATTACTTTAAGAAATGAAGGTCAGTCAGTCAGCTGAAAAATTGGGAAAACTTTGAAAGTAAGGGCTATTTGACCATGAAGGAGAGTGATGGGGTGCTGCGCCAGATGACCTGGCCTCCACAGTCACCGGACCTGAACCCAATTGAGATGGTTTGGGGTGAGCTGGACCGCAGAGTGAAGGCAAAAGGGCCAACAAGTGCTAAGCATCTCTGGGAACTCCTTCAAGACTGTTGGAAGACCATTTCAGGGGACTACCTCTTGAAGCTCATCAAGAGAATGCCAAGAGTGTGCAAAGCAGTAATCAAAGCAAAAGGTGGCTACTTTGAAGAACCTAGAATATGACATATTTTCAGTTGTTTCACACTTGTTTGTTATGTATATAATTCCACATGTGTTAATTCATAGTTTTGATGCCTTCATAGTCATGAAAATAAAGAAAACTCTTTGAATGAGAAGGTGTGTCCAAACTTTTGGTCTGTACTGTACGTTTTAAAACTGCCTGCTGTCGTTTACCCCTGGCTGTGCTGAAGTTGGTGGTGAAGGTGTTACGCTGACCGGAATGAGGAGCCCGTAGAGGATGAGGAAGTGGAGTAGGAGGAGGAAGCAACGAGAGGCAAACTGAAGCGCCCTGCAATCCTCGGTGCTGGAAGGACATGCGCCAAACAGCTATCCGCCTCAGGCCCAGCCGCCATTGCATTTACCAAGTGTGCTGTTATGGAGATATAACGTCCGTGACCGTGCTTACTGGTCCACATATTCGTAGTGAGGCGCACCTTGCCACAGATGGCGTTGCGCAGTGCACACCTGATTTTGTCCCCAATTTAGTTGTGCAGAGAAGGGATGGCTCAAATGGATAATTAGTGGCGGCTGGGCACGATGTACTGTAGGACAGCCACCACCATAAGGCCTTTAAAACTCTCTGACTCCACCAGACGGAATGACAGCATTTCTAAGGCCAGTAATTTAGAAATGCTGCCATTCAGGGCTAGTGATCATGGGTGGGTAGGGGGGTACTTCCTTTTCCTCTCCAGTGTTTAGGAGATGGAGAGCTGAATGCTTCCGTGGGACATTGTGGAGATGCTTGGTGACCCAGGTGGTGGTGTTGCTGGCAGATCTTCTGTTTGCGTGGTGGCAGGTGGCACTGTAACTCCAGAGGTGGATGAAGAGGCCAATACTGCAGCAGAAGAGGAAGCAGGAGGAGACAGAGACCTTTCTTGGTTTTTGAGTTGTCTACTCCACTGCAGCTCGTGCCTTCCACTTAAATGCATGGTCATGCAGGTTGTGCTCAGGTTGAGAACGTTTATGCCTCACTTCAGGCTCTTTTTGCACAGCGTGGAAACCACTCGTGTCTTGTCATCAGCACATTGTCTGAAGACCTGCCACACCAGGGAACTCCTTGGAGCTGGCTTTGGTGTGCTTGGTCTCTTGCTGTGTTGGGAAGTAGCAGGCGTACTGTCTAGGGGACGGTCGCTCCACTTTTGCACCCTGCTCCCTCTTCTGCTGTGCTGGTGGCTCTGTGCGACCACTGCCTCTTCCTCTGAACTACATAGGTCACTCGCATGACCTTGATTCCATGTGGGGTCGAGGACCTCATCGTCCTCCACATCATCTTTCACCCAGTCTTCACCCCTGCCCTCCTTGTGAGTCTGCACACTTTCAAAAGCCCCAGCAGTTGGCACCTGTGTTTCATCATCATCCGAGACGTGCTTCGATGGTTCTTTCATGTACTCATCTTGATACATAAGTGGTTGGGCATCGGTGCACTCAATCTCTTCCACTTCTGAGTCAGGGCTAGGTGGATGGCCCTGGGAAACCCTGCTAACAGAGTCATCAAAAAGCAGAAGAGACTGCTGCATGACTTGGGGCTCAGACTGCTTGGCTGATTTGCAAGGGGGTGAGGTGAAAGACTGATGGACATCAGCTGCAGGTGCACTCTGATCTTTCAGCAGGAGACTGGGTGGGAGACAATGTTAAGGAACTGGAGGCACTGTCAGCTACCCAATCTACTATCGCCTGTACTTGTTCTGGCCTCACCATTCGTAGAGCCGCATTAGGCCCGACCAATTACTGCTGCAGGTTCTGTCGCATACTCGCACCTGGGGAAGAGGTTTCACTTGTGCGTGTAGCTGGCACAGATCGACCATGTCCTCTCCCTGCAACAGGAGCTCCACAAGCAGCACCACAACCTGGGCCACGTCCCTTATTTGACGCTCTCCTCATATTTCTCAAGTTTAGGATCTTGCCCTAATGGGTGTTTAATAATAGCAGAATAGAACGACAGTATATAAAGGTTGTATCTCACACATACAGATGCAGACTAGGCCGCAATTAAAGTTTTTTGCCCAATATGGGTGTTTGTTTATTAACTGAATAGAACCACAGTATGTAAAGGGTGTATCTCACACGACCTGATCCAGACTACACCAGAATTTAAGTTTCTTGAACAAAATGGCTCTTTTTCAAATATCTGACTAGAACGGGAGTAACTAAAGGGTGTATCTCACATGTACAGATGCAGACTAGGCCGGAATTTAAGATTTTTGCCCAAAATGGGTGTTTGTTTGAAAACTGAATAGAACCAAAGTAAGTAAAGGGTGTATCTCACAGGTCCTGATACAGACTATTAAAGTTTTTTGCCCAAAATGGTTGTATTTCAAATAACTGAATAGAACCACGGTATCTAAAGGGTGTATCTCACACTGACTGATCCAGACTGGGCCGCAATTAAATTTGTTTACCCAAAATTGTTGTATTTCAAATTACTGAATAGAACCACAGTATCTAAAGCAGACCTGGGCAAACTACGGCCCGCGGGCCGTATACGGCCCGGCGGACCTTTTAATCCGGCCCCCGGCATTTTTGTTGCCGCCGCCGGCCCTGTAACAGCACGGAGTCACTGTCCGGAGTGAGGAGGGGGCGGGGCCCGCGGCCGCTCTGCGCTCCGCTCTGCGCTCCGCTCTGCTGCCTGGCCTGCCTGTCTCTTTAACAGAGCAGACCAGTGGCTGCTGGAGCGTGATGCAGCTGCCGCACAGGCAGAAAGAGGAAGGAGGCGGAGCCCCAGCCAGCAGCCACAGCCAAAGCCAAGCAACTAACAGAACTTACAGGTATTTGGTGGGGGTGGGGTGGGGGGGGGCTCATATAGGACAGGGGGACAGTGTGTGCTTTCCTGCCTGCTACTACATCACCCCCCCCCCCCCCCCCAGGGATTGTGGGGGTCATTAAGGGTTGGACTTGCTGCTGATGTTGAGTGTGCCAGTGTGTGTGTGTGTGTGTGTGTCCGTCCCTGTGTGTGTGTCTGTCCCTTTGTGTGTGTGTGTCTATCCCTGTGTGTGTGTGTTTGTCCCTTTGTGTGTGTGTGTGTGTGTCCATCCCTGTGTGTGTTTGTCCCTTTGTGTGTGTGTCCCCGTCCCTGTGTGTGTCCGTCCGTGTGTGTCTGTCCCTTTGTGTGTGTGTGAGTGTGTCTGTCCCTTTGTGTGTGTCCCCGTCCCTGTGTGTATGTCTCTCCCTGTGTGTATCACCTTGCCCACAGTGTTCCTATGTCTTGACGCAGCTGCTTCAGAACGTTCTGTGCGGGGAAGAAGATGGAAGAGGAGGCAGCGCCAGCATGGAGTCTGTGCGATAGACACAGGGAGGCACACTAAGGACGAAGGTAACACTTCCACATGATCTACACTAGTGTTATCTGTGGTTTTACATAGGACTGCAGGTAACACTACTACATTATTTAGCACTAGTGTTATCTGTGGTTTTACATAGGACTGCAGGTAACACTACCACAAGGTTAGCTCACACAGGGCGCCTGAACACCTAAGGCCGGCCCTGGCTGCGTCACTGATGTAATATGCCTCTTATATGTGGAGAGCGGTGATGTCACTGATGTAATATATCACTTATAAGTGATATATTACATCAGTGACATCACCACTCTCCACACATAAGTAATATATTACATCAGTGACATCACTGCTGTCCACATATACCGGTAAGTAATACATTACATCAGTGACATCACCGCTCATCACATATATGTGGAGAGCGGTGATGTCACTGATGTAATATATCGCCTATATGTGGACAGCGGTGATGTCACTGATGTAATATAACATTATATGTGGAGAGCGGTGATGTCACTGATGTAAAATATCACTTATATGTGGAGAGCGGTGATGTCACTGATGTAATATAACATTCTATGTGGAGAGTGTTCATGTCACTGATGCAATACAGCGCTCCAGATGGCGACCAAAATGGTCGCCAATGCGCCTTAAAATTTGCAGATGGCGACAAGACTTGTCATAGGCTACAGGCCTGAGGTCTATTTGGTAGTGAAATCCCAGCGCAGGCAGGCATGATGATGTCATCACGCCCGCCTGTGCCAGGACGCGGTGATTTTATGCAGTATTGAGTTTAGCCTTTTGGCCCGGCCCTCCAAAATATTTTCAGTTTCTCATGTGGCCCCATCGAAAAAATAATTGCCCACCCCTGATCTAAAGGGTGTATCTCACACTTACTGATCCAGACTAGGCCGCAATTAAATTTGTTTGCCCAAAATTGTTGTATTTCAAATAACTAAATAGAGCCACAGTATCTAAAGGGTGTATCTCACACCGACTGATCCAGACTAGGCCGTAATTAAATTTGTTTGCCCAAAATGGCTGTTTTTCCAATAACTAAATAGAACCACAGTATGTAAAGGGTGTATCTCACACATACAGATGCAGACTAGGCTGCAATTTAATTTTTTTTGCCCAAAACAGGTGTTTAATAACTGAATATGACAGCAGTATATAACCCTTGAATTTCACACGTGCTGATGCAGCAAGGGCTGACAAATTGTGTATTTGGCCCAAAAAAGGGTGTTTTATTAATAGAAGAATATAACCACAGTATCTAAATGGTGTATCTCACACCGACTGATCCAGACTAGGCCGCAATTACATTTGTTTGCCAAAAATGGCTGTTTTTCAAATAACTGAATTAAACCACAGTATCTAAAGTGTGTATCTCACACGTACAGATACAGATTAGGCTGCAATTAAATTTTTTGGACCAAAATGGTTGTATTTCAAATAACTGAATAGAACCACAGTATCTAAAGGGTGTATCTCACACTGACTGATCCAGATTAGGCCGTAATTAAATTTGTTGCCCAAAATTGTTGTATTTCAAATAATTGAATAGAACCACAGTATCTAAAGGGTGTATCTCACACCGACTGATCCAGTCTAGGCCGCAATAAAATTTGTTTGCCCCAAATGGCTGCTTTTCAAATAAAAGAATAGAACCACAGTATCTAAAGCAGACCTGGGCAAACTACGGCCCGCGGGCCGTATACGGCCCGGCGGACCTTTTAATCCGGCCCCCGGCATTTTTGTTGCCGCCGCCGGCCCTGTAACAGCACGGAGTCACTGTCCGGAGTGAGGAGGGGGCGGGGCCCGCGGCCGCTCTGCGCTCCGCTCTGCGCTCCGCTCTGCTGCCTGGCCTGCCTGTCTCTTTAACAGAGCAGACCAGTGGCTGCTGGAGCGTGATGCAGCTGCCGCACAGGCAGAAAGAGGAAGGAGGCGGAGCCCCAGCCAGCAGCCACAGCCAAAGCCAAGCAACTAACAGAACTTACAGGTATTTGGTGGGGGTGGGGTGGGGGGGGGCTCATATAGGACAGGGGGACAGTGTGTGCTTTCCTGCCTGCTACTACATCACCCCCCCCCCCCCCCAGGGATTGTGGGGGTCATTAAGGGTTGGACTTGCTGCTGATGTTGAGTGTGCCAGTGTGTGTGTGTGTGTGTGTGTCCGTCCCTGTGTGTGTGTCTGTCCCTTTGTGTGTGTGTGTCTATCCCTGTGTGTGTGTGTTTGTCCCTTTGTGTGTGTGTGTGTGTGTCCATCCCTGTGTGTGTTTGTCCCTTTGTGTGTGTGTCCCCGTCCCTGTGTGTGTCCGTCCGTGTGTGTCTGTCCCTTTGTGTGTGTGTGAGTGTGTCTGTCCCTTTGTGTGTGTCCCCGTCCCTGTGTGTATGTCTCTCCCTGTGTGTATCACCTTGCCCACAGTGTTCCTATGTCTTGACGCAGCTGCTTCAGAACGTTCTGTGCGGGGAAGAAGATGGAAGAGGAGGCAGCGCCAGCATGGAGTCTGTGCGATAGACACAGGGAGGCACACTAAGGACGAAGGTAACACTTCCACATGATCTACACTAGTGTTATCTGTGGTTTTACATAGGACTGCAGGTAACACTACTACATTATTTAGCACTAGTGTTATCTGTGGTTTTACATAGGACTGCAGGTAACACTACCACAAGGTTAGCTCACACAGGGCGCCTGAACACCTAAGGCCGGCCCTGGCTGCGTCACTGATGTAATATGCCTCTTATATGTGGAGAGCGGTGATGTCACAGATGTAATATATTACTTATAAGTGATATATTACATCAGTGACATCACCACTCTCCACACATAAGTAATATATTACATCAGTGACATCACTGCTGTCCACATATACCGGTAAGTAATACATTACATCAGTGACATCACCGCTCATCACATATATGTGGAGAGCGGTGATGTCACTGATGTAATATATCGCCTATATGTGGACAGCGGTGATGTCACTGATGTAATATAACATTATATGTGGAGAGCGGTGATGTCACTGATGTAAAATATCACTTATATGTGGAGAGCGGTGATGTCACTGATGTAATATAACATTCTATGTGGAGAGTGTTCATGTCACTGATGCAATACAGCGCTCCAGATGGCGACCAAAATGGTCGCCAATGCGCCTTAAAATTTGCAGATGGCGACAAGACTTGTCATAGGCTACAGGCCTGAGGTCTATTTGGTAGTGAAATCCCAGCGCAGGCAGGCATGATGATGTCATCACGCCCGCCTGTGCCAGGACGCGGTGATTTTATGCAGTATTGAGTTTAGCCTTTTGGCCCGGCCCTCCAAAATATTTTCAGTTTCTCATGTGGCCCCATCGAAAAAATAATTGCCCACCCCTGATCTAAAGTGTGTATCTCACACGTACAGATGCCGACTATGCCAGAATTTTAAGATTTTTGACCAAAATTGCTGTTTTTCAAATAACTGAATAGAACCACAGTATGTAAAGGGTGTATCTCACACGTACAGATGCAGACTAGGCCGCAATTCAAGTTTTTTGGCCAAAATGGGTGTTTGTGTAATAACTGAATAGAACCACAGTGTGTAAAGGGTGTATCTCACACGTCCTGATACAGACTAGGCCGCAATTAAAGTTTTTTGCCCAAAATTGTTGTATTTCAAATATCTGAATAGAACCACAGTATCTAAAGGGTGTATCTCACACAGACTGATCCAAACTAGGCCGCAATTACATTTGTTTGCCCAAAATTGTTGTATTTCAAATAACTGAAAAGAAACACAGTATCTAAAGGATGTATCTCACACCGACTGATCCAGACTAGGCCGCAATTAAATTTGTTTGCCCAAAACGGGTGTTTGTTTAATAACTGAATATGACAGCAGTATATAACTCTTGAATTTCACAAGTGCTGATGCAGCAAGGGCTGAAAAATTGTGTATTTTTCCCAGAAAAGGTGTTTTATTAGTAGAAGAATATAACCACAGTATCTAAAGGGTGTATCTCACACCAACTGATCCAAACTAGGCTGGAATTTAAGATTTGTGCCCAAAATGGCTGTATTTCAAATAACTGTATAGAACCACAGTATGTAAAGGTTATATCTCACACGTACACATACAGACTAGGCTGTAATTAAAGTTTTTTTGCCCAAACGGGTGTTTGTTTAATAACTAAATATGACAGCAGTTTATAACCCTTGAATTTCACACGTGCTGATGCTGCAAGGGCAGAAAAATTGTGTATTTTTGCCCAAAAAGGGTATTTTATTAATAGAAGAATATATCCATAGTATCTAAAGAGTGTATTCTACACCGACTGATCTAGACTAGGCCGCAATTAAATTTGTTTGCCCAAAATGGCTGTATTTCAAATAACTGAATAGAACCACAGTATCTAAAGGGTGTATCTCACACGTCCTAATACAGACTAGGCCGCAATTAAAGTTTTGTGCACAAAATGGCTGTTTTTCAAATAACTGAATATAACCACATTATCTACAGTGTGTATCTCACATATGCAGCAAAGGCTGCAAAATAAACTTTTTTGATCAAAACAGGTGTTTGTTTAATAACTTAATATGACAGCAGTATATAACCCTTGAATTTCACACGTGCTGATGCTGCAAGGGCAGAAAAATTGTGTATTTTTGCCCAAAAAGGGTGTTTTATTAATAGAAGAATATAACCACAGTATCTAAAGGGTGTATCTCACACGTACTGATCCAGACTAGGCCGGAATTTAAGTTTTTTGCACAAATCGGCTGTTTTTCAAATAACTGAATAGAACCACAGTATCTAAAGTATGTATCTCACAATGACATATGCAGCAAAGGCTGCAAAATAAACTTTTTTGCCCAAAATGGGTGTTTGTTTAATAACTAAATATGACAGCAGTATATAACCCTTGAATTTCACACGTGCTGATGCTGCAAGGGCTGTAAAATTGTGTATTTTGACAATAAAGTGTGTTTTTAAAAACCCAGAAAATTATGGCTGTATTTCTAGCTAAAATTGCACACTGAATAATCCAGATGTTAGATAATGCCAAAAATTTGTGTTTTTTCAAAGCCAGAAAATTATTTAAATTTTTAAAACTTGTTTTTAACATTCACAGATGCAGCAAGGGCTGCAATATACAGTATTTTAAAAAAAAAAACTGAATATGAAAGCTGTATAAAATGATTGAATTTGACACGTGCAGATTGAGCTAGGGCTGTAAAATTTTGTATTTTGCACAAAAAGGGTATTTTTAAAAACCCAGAAAATTATGGCTGTATTTCTAGCTTAAATTGCACACTGACTAATCCAGATGTTGTATATTGCCAAAAAAGTGTGTTTTTTTTGTAACAGAATATGAGAGCTGCATATTACGCTTGAATTTCACACATGCAGATCTGTAAAATAGTGGATTTTGTAAAAACCCAGAAAATGATGGCTGTATTTCTAGCTTAAATTGCACACTGACTAATCCTGCAAATGCACCAGATGTTGTATATTGCCAAAAAAGGGTGTTTTTTTTTTTAAACCACATTATTAGTGCAGTATTTCAAGCTTGGATTTGAATGTCACAAAAGCTCAGATGCAGTTCTGGTGCACTGAGCTTGCATAAAATGGCCGCCGCCGCTGCCCACCTAACTAACAGACAGATTAAAGTTCTTTTTTTCTGTCACGGGCAGGGTAAAAAGATTGTGCACTGCACCCACACAACTAAATGTATGTAGATAGCTGAGTTAGATTTCTAGAGTTCTGATCAGATTCTGTCCTATCCTCTCCCTACACTAGTAACAAAAGAGGGACGCGCAGCGCTACGTGAATCCAGCTTATATAGAATTTGGGCTTCTAAGGTCAGACAGTTAAATGCTTGTTGATTGACTGCTCTGCAGCCTTTCAAAAAGCGCTAAGAAATCGCCGAACATCGAACCCAAACCCGAACTTTTACTGAAATGAAATCCTAAAGTTCGGTACAAACCCAAACTTTACAGTTTGGGTTCGCTCAACCCTAATCAGCGCCATCAAGTGCACTTTTTCCGCAGACTGTGTCCACTAAGGAAAGTTAAATTATCCATGCCACATGTTCTGTTTAAATTGTGCTCATCCCTAAAATATCAGTTACCTCCAGTGCACTTTTTCCATCGACGGCGTCGCTGCGGATATTTAAATGTTTCACGCATTATCTCCTGTTTAAAGTTTGCGCATCAGTGATATATCAGTGACATCCAGTGCACTTTTTGTGTAGACGGTGTCCGCTGCGGGCAGTTAAATTATCTGTGCCACATATCCTGTTTAAAGTGTGCGCATCTCTAAAATATCAATGAACTCCAGTACACTTCTTCCGTAGACAGTGTCCGCTGCGGACAGTTAAATTATCCTCGCCACAGCTCCTGTTTAAAGTGTGAGCATCCCAAAAATATCAATAACATCTAGAGCACTTTTTCTGTAGACGGTGTCCACTGCGGACAGTTACATTTTCTATGCCACATCCCCTGTTTAATGTGTGCGCATAACTAAAATATCAGTGACATCCAGTGCACTTTTTCCATTGACGGTGTCCGATGTGGACAGGTAAATTATCTGCGCCACATCTCCTGTTTAAAGTGTGTGCTTCCCTAAAATATCAGTGACATCCAGTGCACTTTTTGCGTAGAAGGTGTCCACTGCGGACAGTTAAATTATCCGCGCCATATCCCCTGTTTACAGTGTGTGCTTCCCTAAAATATCAGTGACATCCAGTGCACTTTTTGCGTAGACGGTGTCCCCTGCGGACAGTTAAATTATCCGCGCAATATCCCCTGTTTAAAGTGTGTGCATCCCTAAAATATCAGTGACATCAACTGCACTTTTTACATAGATGGTGTCCTCTGCGGACAGTTAAATTATCTGCACCACATCCCCTGTTTAAAGTTTGCGCATCCATAAAATATCTGTGACATCTAGTGCAGTTTTCCGTAGACGATGTCCGCTGCGGACAGTTAAATTATCCACTCCATATCTTCCGTTTAAAATGTGCACATCCCTAAAATATCAGTGCCATCCAGTGCACTTTTAGCAGAGACGGTGTCCGCTGCGGACAGTTAAATTATCCGCGCCACATCTCCTGTTTAAAGTGTGTGCATCCCTAAAATATCAGTTCCATCCGGTGCACTTTTTCCGTAGACGGTGTCCGCTGCAGACAGTTAAATTATCTGCGCCACATCTCCTGTTTAAAATGTGCTCATCCCTAAAATATCTGTGACATCCAGAGTACCTTTTTCCGTAGACGGTGTCCGCTGCAGACAGTTGAATTATCCACGCCACATCTCCTGTTTAAATTGTGTACTTCCCAAAAATATCAATGACATCCAGTGCACTTTTTCCATCAACGATGTCCGCTGCGGACAGTTAAATTATACTCGCCACATCTTCTGTTTAAAGTGTGCGCATCCCTAAAATATCAGTGCCATCCAGTGCACTTTTTCCACATATGGTGTCCGCTGCGGACAGTTAAATTATCCGTATGCCACATCTCCTGTTTAAAGTGTGAGCATAACTAAAATATATGTGACATCCAGTGCACTTTTTACATAGACGGTGTCCTCTGCAGACAGTTAAATTATCCACACCACATCTCCTGTTTAAAGTGTGCGCATCCCTAAAATATTTAGATTCTTTATATGTACTGTATTTGGCAGTTTTTTATGACTTCACATATGAATTTGGTTTTTGATAGGGATGATTGTATTTATGAAATTTTGAACATTGTATGTATCAATTGATATCAATTTTCACCTGATTGATGTACCTTTATAATGTCTGAATGTATCACATGTGCACTGGGCTTGAAAAAGACAGCAATAAGCTGTTGAAACGTCGCTGCTGACTTTCGGTCAATAAACCACACGCTTTCTTGATATATTTGGAGTGCTGCTGGCCTTCTTTCTTTTTTTCCCCCTAAAATATTAGTGATAACCAGTGCACTTTTTGCATAGACGGTATCCTCTGCTGACAGTTAAACTATTTGCACCACATCTCCTGTTTAAAGTGTGCGCATCCCTAAAATATATGTGACATCCAGTGCACTTTTTACATAGACGGTGTCCGCTGCAGACAGTTAAATTATCCGCACCACATCACCTGTTTAAAGTGTGCGCATCCCATCCAGTGCAGTTTTCTGTAGACGATGTGCGCTGAGGACAGCTAAATTATCCACGCCACATCTTAAGTTTAAAGTGTGCGCATCCCTAAAATATCAGTGCCATGCAGTGCACTTTTAGCGTAGACGGTGTCCGCTGTGGACAGTTAAATTATCCACGGCACATCTCCTGTTTAAAGTGTGCGCATCCTTAAAATATCAGTGACATCCAGTGGACTTTTTCCGTAGATGGTATCCGCTGCGGTCAGTAAAATTTTCAGCGCCACATCTCCTGTTTACAGTCTGCACATCCCTAAAATATCAGTGACATCCAGTGCACTTTTTTTGTAGGCGGTGTCTGCTGCCGACAGTTAAATTATCCGCGCCACATCTCTTTTTTAAAATGTGCGCATCTCTAAAATATCAGTGACATCCGGTGCGCTTTTTCCGTAGACGGTGTCTGCTGCAGACAGTTAAATTATCTGTGCCACATCTCCTGTTTAAAGTGTGTGCATCCCTAAAATATCAGTGACATCCAGTGCACTTTTTCCGTAGACGGTGTTCGCTGTGGACAGTTAAATTATTCTCGCCTCAACTCCTGTTTAAATTGTGAGCATACATAAAATGTCAGTGACATCCAGTGCACTTTTTCTGTAGACGGTGTTCACTGCGGATATTTACATTTTCCGCGCCACATCTCCTGTTTAAAGTGTGAGCATAACTAAAATATCAATGACATCCAGTGCACTTTTTTCCATAGACGGTGTCCACTGCGGACAGTTAAATTATCCGCTACACGTCTCCTGTTCAAAGTGTGCGCATCCCTATAATATCAGTGACATCCAGTGTACCTTTTTCCTTAGACACTGCGAACAGTGACATTACCTACAGTACCTGTCCTGTATAACATTTACTAATCACAAATACCTTTGTAAAAATTTTTGAGCATACACTTCCAAATCCTACACTACTGTACGTGTAACATACTTCAAAGCATAGTAATTTGAAATATTAGCAGATACTCTTGCAATTGGAGTAACATATTTATTGTTAAAATTAACCTGTATAAAAAAATCTCTATAAGCCCACACATGTAATAATTCAAATGTTAAGAAATATTGAGAATAAAAATATTACAAATATCAGCACAAATTCTTGAAGATCATACACTTAGAATAGTACAATAGCAGCATTAAATTTTAAAATAGCAGCATAAATAAATAGGTATACTAATTTCAATCCTGCAGATCCAGATGAATCAATATCATAGTATCAAAGTGTCAATTGTTCCTCAAATAGAGGTAATTGATATCAATGGGGCCGCTGTAAATGCAATGTTGGATAAACCAGAGGTATTAAAAATGCCCAGAGTATCTATCTTCAATTATTGCTTCTCAAACAAAATGTCAATAATATCTCTCTATTCAGGCTCACTATTTTCGATGCAGCCAGCATAGCTTAAACAATTGGCATCAGCATTTGCAGAAATGATATGTAGGACTTACTTACAGGGGTAAAGAGGGTGATGTCCGGTATACCTAGACGCGGCGTCCCGCGTGTTCTTTGGTATTTGACGGCTCTTACCTTTTAATATGTTAGTTCTCCCCCCTCGCAGTCCCGTAACTAACATATTAAAAGGTAAGAGCCATCAAATATCACACAGGACGCCGCGTCTAGGTATACCGGCCAGAAACCTCCTTACCCCTGTACATAAGTCCTACATATCATTTCTGAAAATGCTGATTGAACTCAAATTGGCTTGGTAAGCTCAGTGACCCCTGCCCTACATACACAGGTGAATCCAATTATGAGAAAGAGTATTTAAGGGGGTCAATTGTAAGTTTCCCTCCTCTTTTAATTTTCTCTGAAGAGTAGCAACATGGGAGTCTCAAAACAATTCTCAAATGACCTGAAGACAAAGATTGTTCACCATCATGGTTTAGGGGAAGGATACAGAAAGCTGTCTCAGAGATGTCAGCTGTCTGTTTCCACAGTTAGGAACATATTGAGGAAATGGAAGACCACAGGCTCAGTTCAAGTTAAGGCTCGAAGTGGCAGACCAAGAAAAATCTCGGATAGACAGAAGCGACGAATGGTGAGAACAGTCAGAGTCAACCCACAGACCAGCACCAAAGACCTACATCATCTTGCTGCAGATGGAGTCACTGTGCATCGTTCAACCATTCGGCGCACTTTACACAAGGAGATGCTGTATGCATGAGTGATGCAGAGGAAGCCTTTTCTCCGCCCACAGCACAAAAAGTGCCGCTTGAGGTGGGCTAAAGCACATTTGGACAAGCCAGCTTAATTTTGGAATAAGGTGCTGTGGACTGATGAAACTAAAATTGAGTTATTTGGCCATAACAAGGGGCGTTATGCGTGGAGGAAAAAGAACACAGCATTCCAAGAAAAACACCTGCTACATACAGTAAAATATGGTGGTGGTTCCATCATGCTGTGGGGCTGTGTGACCAGTACAGGGTTTGGGAATCTTGTCAAAGTTGAGGGACGCATGGATTTCACTCAATATCAGCAGATTCTGGAGACCAATGTCCAGGAATCAGTGACAAAGCTGAAGCTGCGCCGGGGCTGGATCTTTCAACAAGACAACGATCCTAAACACTGCTCAAAATCCACTAAGGCATTTATGCAGAGGAACAAGTACAACGTTCTGGAATGGCCATCTCAGTCCCCAGACCTGAATATAATTGAAAATCTGTGGTGTGACTTAAAGAGAGCTGTCCATGCTCGGAAGCCATCAAACCTGAATGAACTAAAGATGTTTTGTAAAGAGGAATGGTCCAAAATACCTTCAACCAGAATCCAGACTCTCATTGGAACCTACAGGAAGCGTTTAGAGGCTGTAATTTCTGCAAAAGGAGGATCTACTAAATATTGATTTCATTTCTTTTTTGTGGTGCCCAAATTTATGCACCTGCCTAATTTTGTTTAAACAATTATAGCACACTTTCTGTAAATCCAAAAAACTTCATTTCACTTCTCAAATATCACTGTGTGTGTCTCCTATATGATATATTTAACTGACATTTTTTATCATAACAACCAACGATTTATACAGGAAAATCATGACGATTAACAAGGTTGACCAAACTTTCGCATCCCACTGTAGTTATATGTGGTGAAAACGTTTAGTGACGTATTTCAGTAAAAAAAAGAAAATAATATATGCAGTTCACTGTTGCAATTATTTGCGGTAAAAGCGTTTAGTGGCTTATTTCAGTACTAAAATTAAAATATATTCTCTGTTCACGTCTGCAGTTATATGTGGTGAAAGTGTTTAATGGCCTATTTCACTACAAAAAAAAAATATATACGCATTTCACTGTTGCAGTTGTTTGTGGTGAAAGCGTTTATTGGCCTATTTCAGTACAGAAAGAAAAATATATATGCAGTTCACTTTTGCAGTTATTTGTGGTGAAAGCATTTAGTGGCCTATTTCAGTACAAAAAAATGTATATATACACACTTCATTGTTGCAGTTATTTGTAGTGAAAGCGTTTAGTGGCCTATTTCACAACAGAAAGAAAAATATATTAGTCGCTTTTAGGGGTTTTTAATTTGCTTTTAATTTATTTAGTTCAGCTAACTGTCAGACAGAGAAGTGCCAGGCCATGCACAGAGGGTTGGCAGAGGCCTAAATGCTTCTGGCGCAGGCAGAGGTCGCAGCATATTAAGGGAGCATGGCAGCAGGAGTCGCAGCGAGAGACCTGAGCTCCCGGTGTCATCTAGCTGTCGTGTCTTGACCAGCCACCCAACGGTTCTTGATTGGTTAACTTGGTAATCCACTTTATCCCAAGTGACATCAGACACCCCCAGCCAACAGTCGGTGGGTTCGTCAGACACAACCCTTAGTTGGCTGGCCTGGGAGCAGGCCCTGTGCCCTCACCTGTCCTCAACCTGCTTCTGTCCTTTGCTGTTTCCTCAGCCACATAAGTATTGTATGCTGTGGGCTCAGCTCCACTATACAGCGAGAACGAGCTACTAGAGGACAGGCAGCAGCTATTGCTCAGCCAAGATCCGAAAAAGACATCCGCCGCTTCCTCTGGACAAGTAGTGATGAGGAGAGTGGCGTGGGAGGTGGTGTTGCAAGCGGTCCGGCTCCTAACCCAGAGACCGTTGAGGAGGACATTAGTAACATGTAGACAGTACTCAATGATGATGAAGCCGATCGCACTTGGGAGCTGGGTGCAGAAGGGGCTTCATTATCATCAGGAGAAGAGGGTGGCAGCTTATTATCCTGATGCTGCTGCTGCTACTGCCATCTCCACACCATGTCACCTTGCCACTCTGTGGTATCCTCCTTGTGCTGCTGCTGTGGCCACCTTCAGACTCTGTCATTGTTCCACTCTGTGGCCTCCTCCTGATGCTGCTGCTGCCGCCACCTCCAGACTCTATAATTAAGCCACTCGGTGGCCTTCTCCTGAAGCTGCCAACTTCAGACTCTGTTATTGTGCCACTCGGTGGCCTTCTCCTGATGCTGCTGCATCCGCCACCACCACACTCTTTCATTGTGCCACTCGGTGGCCTCCTCATACTGCTGCCAACTCCAGACTCTTTGCGGAGAAAGAGAGAGTATGAGGGTTAAACGGATCTTGTAGGATGGATATCCAGAAGATCCGAAATAATTGGAGGCGCCAGGGGATGGAGAGGGTAAGGGGAGAGAGGGGCAATAAAAGGTCGGGCAAGTGGAAAGGCTGTTAACAGGGTCTACCCTGCAGACTGGTCTGCAGGTAAATATAAAATAGGAGAATGGGCAGGAGGATTCGGTCGGGTGTATGATCACACCCAATGTCCCGCAAAGGTGACCCTGGGAGAGCGCCAGTCCAATGTGTATACTAGCAGATGGAACAGTGGTCTGTACTGCTGGACAAATCTTTTGGGTACAGTATTGCACAAAAGACCATAAAGGCAAATATAAAAACAATGTATAAAAAAAATCATTAAATATAAGGAAGGATAAAAATGTAACAATGAAAGATGTGGGATTAAAAAACAGAGTTGAAATCACCAACTGTTGGTCGGGATTATATACTTGTATATATATATATATATATATATATATATATGTGTGACAAATGAGCTTCTAGTCACTTCATGGGGGGGTGGTTTACTTGGATAAGCATAATACACCGGTAAACACATACCCCCCCCAGCCTGGATCGCCTCTAGATGGTGAAAGATGAAGGCAGCCACATTCAGGAAGCTCTGTCATCTCTCTCTCGGTGGCCTTCTCCTGATGCTACTGTTGCTTCCACTACCTCCAGACTCTGTCATGGTGCCACTTGGTGGCCTCCTCATACTGCTGCCACCTCCAGACTCTGTCATTGGTCCACTTTGTGATCTCCTCATGCTACTTCCACCTCACCACTATATCATAGGTTTTTCATGCTGTTCCCACCCTCCCCACTTCATAACTGGGCCAATATTTTGGCTTTCCGCCTGGCTGACATCATTTATTTGACCTGTCTTCTGAACTGTCAGAAGGAAGGAAAAATGAGACGCACAACGGATTCTGTCTTTGTAGCAGCTGTAAGGCCAGTATGGTCCCATCAGAATTGGCTTATGATTTGGTAGCAGCAGGAGTGGGTACAAAACACAGAAGACATGCAAATATTCCATTCATGTGTCATCTCTGTTTTACAGTTGCAAGAAAAAGTATGTGAACCCTTTGGAATGATTTGGATTTCTGCACAAATTGGTCATAAAATGTGATCTGATCTTCATCTAACTCACAACACTAGACGATCACAGTCTGCTTAAACTAATAACACGCAAAGAATTAAATGTTACCATGTTTTTATTGAACATACCATGTAAACATTCACAGTGCACGTGGAAAAAGTATGTGAACCCCTAGACTAATGACATCTCCAAAAGCTAATTGTAGTGAGGTGTCAGCCAACTGGAGTCCAATCAATGAGATGAGATTGGAGGTGTTGGTTACAGCTGCCCTGCCCTATAAAAAACACACACGAGTTCTGGGTTTGCTTTTCACAAAAAGCATTGCCTGATGTGAATGATGCCTCGCACAAAAGAGCTCTCAGAAGACCTACGATTAAGATTTGTTGACTTGCATAAAGCTGGAAAGGGTTATAAAAGTATCCAAAAGCCTTGCTGTTCATCAGTCCACGGTAAGACAAATTGTCTATAAATGGAGAAAGTTCAGCACTGCTGCTACTCTCCCTAGGAGTGGCCATCCTGTAAAGATGACTGCAAGAGCACAGCGCAGACTGCTCAATGAGGTGAAGAAGAATCCTAGAGTGTCAGCTAAAGACTTACAAAAGTCTCTGGTATATGCTAACATCCCTGTTAGCTAATCTACGATACGTAAAACACTAAATAAGAATGGATTTCATGGGAGGATACCACAGAGGAAGCCACTGCTGTCCCAAAAAAACATTGCTGCACGTTTACAGTTTGCACAAGAGCACCTGGATGTTCCACAGCAGTACTGGCAAAGTATTCTGTGGACAGATGAAACCAAAGTTGACTTGTTTGGAAGAAACACACAACACTATGTGTGGAGAAAAAAAGGCACAGCACACCAATGTCAAAACCTCATCCCAACTCTGAAGTATGGGGATGGGGGCATCATGATTTGGGGCTGCTTTGCTGCGTCAGGGCCTGGACGGATTGCTATCATAAAAGGAAAAATTTATTCCCAAGTTTATCATGACATTTTGCAGGAGACCTTAAGACCATCCGTCCACCAGCTGAAACTCAACAGAAGATGGGTGTTGCAACAGGACAACGACCCAAAGCATAGAAGTAAATCAACAACAGAATGGCTTAAACAGAAGAAAATACGCCTTCTGGAGGGGCCCAGTTAGAGTCCTGACCTCAACCCGATTGAGATGCTGTGGCATGACCTCAAGAAAGCGATTCACACCTGACATCCCAAGAATATTGCTGAACTGAAACAGTTCTGTAAAGAGGAATGGTCAAGAATTACTCCTGACCGTTGTGCACATCTGATCTGCAACTACAGGAAACGTTTGGTTGAAGTTATTGCTGCCAAAGGAGGTTCAACCAGTTATTAAATACAAGGGTTCACATACTCTTTCAACCTGCACTGTGAATGTTTACATGGTGTGTTCAATAAAAACATGGTAACATTTAATTCTTTGTGTGTTATTAGTTTAAGCAGACTGTGATTGTCTATTGTTGTGACTTAGATGAAGATCAGATCACATTTTATAACCAATTTGTGCAGAAATCCATATCATTCCAAAGGGTTCACATACTTTTTCTTGCAACTGTACATCCAATCCTTTTTGGCATTAGCAATACTAAAGGATTATTGAGCAAATGCTGACCGAGTGAAGGCCTATGCTCCACAGACAGGATCCGTTTTTTGTAGTTTATTGTTCTGACGGATCAGAGGAAGGGCAAATTAATCAGTGACCTGAACACAAACTTACTGCTGACACCCTCTCCACTCTGTCAGGGGGGCTCTACTTGTATAAGCGTTTAATACAGGGATGGCCAACCTGAGGCTCTCCAGCTGTTGCAAAACTACAACTCCCAGCATGCCCAGACTGCCTACATCTATTATCCTACAGCAGGCCATGGCGGGAGTTGTAGTTTTACAACAGCAGGAGAGCCCCAGGTTGGCCATGCCTGGTTTAATAGAACAGGTTCTGTAGACATCTATGTGGAATCAGCTGACGATGGTGGAAAAGGAGTGCACTTCTTCTTGGCGCTAACATCGACCTGTAAGGCTGAGTTCATACTTGAGTTATTTGGTCAGTTTTGGCCCCGTAACTGCCCAAATAAGTGAAGTGTGCAGTGATTCTAAGAGCAACGCCTGTCATCTGAATATCATACTGACTCACAGTATTGTTTCTCTACCACAGCAAACTCCCTATGCGTGTTACTGCAAGGCACAGTGTTCTGCCCCACTATAAAGGCCCTCTGCAGCCAGGAAATATCAATTTTTTAACACAATTCGCCACAAATAAATTCGGATCGAAAAATTTGCCGAACCGGCCGAATAGAATTTTTGAGAAATTCGTTCATCTCTAAAAATGACATATAATATGAACAACTCACCCTTTAAAAGAAGTCTAATTCTACATCACTTTTGTATTGAAAAAGGACAAGGGATACACTTCAAACA
The DNA here is from genome assembly GCF_905171765.1 of Bufo bufo. Classification (NCBI taxonomy): domain Eukaryota; kingdom Metazoa; phylum Chordata; class Amphibia; order Anura; family Bufonidae; genus Bufo; species Bufo bufo. Next base: position 366,962,002 of record NC_053390.1, on the reverse strand, counting down.
TAACTGCACTTCTAAGCTCTCTCATTTAGCCATTATGGTTTTGCATCTTTTTGCTGACTGCAGCTAGGATGGGTGTGACCAGGAGTGTAGCTATAGGGTGTGCAGAGATAGAAGGTGCTACTGGACCCAGGAGCCTGAGGGAGCCCACAGACACTTGTGTCACATAAAAACATACTGGTCTTAAAGAAACTGCATGCTTGTCAAGTTGTCTGTGAAGGTTCTCATTTATCCAGGTCATGGTATATCTGTAAAGAATAAATCAAGGCAACTGGACCTACTGTAGATTTCTTGAAAACGTTTCACTCGTTCTTCCAACGAGCTTTCTCAATTCTGAGTTGATCGATTCTCACTCAGAATTGAGAAAGCTCGTTGGAAGAACGAGTGAAACGTTTTCAAGAAATCTACAGTAAGTGCATGCTTGTCAAGTTAAACCTGTGGCTGAACGGAAGGGGTTAGGTCAAGATTTTGGCTTGGGGGCGTTGGGCTGTGCCGTTTCAATATTTGCCTCAAACAGCACAAAGACTATGTGCTTCCCTGCCCCTGTTCACAAAGTACTAAGGGAAAGGGGGCCCCAAGCTGATCTCTTTCACCAGGGCCCAAGAGCCTTTAGCTGCTCTACTGGGTATGAGCGCTGGTTTTCACAAATATTTTTGATTTGAATTAGTAGATACTTTAAAAGATTCACAGGGCAAATATATAGGGCAATCTTAGTCCAATGTGCTCTATTATGCTAACCTAGAAACTACTCCACGTGAATCTTATCAGTTTGACTACAGATGAACAAATGTCTTGAACTTAATTTCTGGTCTGATTCAACACTTAAAAAAAAAAAATAAATCAATTTGGGTATGAATTCGATAGGAAAAGACAAGGCGATTAACAAAATTTAATTTGCCAAGAAATTCAGGCGCCCCTTGGTTCTCCTTGGTAAAGACACAGAAAAGGTTTTTGATATGGTGGCCTGGCCTTTTTTTGAAATCACTGTGTTGCAGTTTGGGTTTCCATTACAGTTTCTTACAGTGATTTTTGCTATGTACGCTTCCGCTAGTGCCTACATTAATGTTAGTGATGCTCTATCTTAAACTGTTAAGATCAACAATATCACCATACAGGGTTGCTCCTTATCACCCTTGTTGTTTCTACTTATGTTGGAACCCCTGCTTCAGCAGATTAGGCTAGCAGATGTGATCCAGGGAGTCAAATGATGCTCCTTAGAATTAAAACTAGCCACTTACACTAATGACCTGTTGTTCCTGGTATGCAATCCTAGATTAACATTTTAATCTCTAATATGTATTTTTAATCCTTTAGTTACATCTACATTTTTAAAACTAACCCCTTGGGTCCTGAAGGATTTGTAATTTTTGCATTTTTAGTTTTTATTCCAGGAGCCATAACTTATTTATTTTTCTGTTCACGTAGCCATAACAGCAAACACTTACTTTTGCATACAACGTAGTGGGAAAACGGTAGTTTTTCTTGTGTTTTAATAAAAAATAAATTTTGAGAAAAACTCTTTTTTTTCTTTTCCTCACCATATTCTAGTCTAACCCCATAACATTTTTATAGTTATATATAAATGAGTGTTAATTTTTTGTGATCTGTATTTTCCAAAGGTGCCATTTGGGGTGTGTAAGACTTTTTGTTAACTTTTTATTCAGTTTGTTTTTGGAAGCTTAAGAAACAAAAAAAACTGAATCTGCCTTTTGATTTTTTTTTCATTACATCATTCGACGTATGGAATAAATATTTATATATTTCTAATAGTACAGGCATTTTTGGATACAGCAATGTCCATGATGTTTATTTTGTATTGTTCCTAGGGAAAGGTAGGTGATTTGAATTTTTATGTTTTAAAAAAAAAAAATTTGCCTTTTTTTACTTTTTTAAGTCACCCTAGGTTACTATAACATACAATCATTAGATTAAAACCTGCATTTTCAATGGATATCTATCCATAAAAAAATGCAGGATTCATTATATTCCAATGCAGTGCTACAACCTGGTCAGCACTGGAATATACTAGTAATCGGCCTGGAAGACTCATTCAACCTCAGGCCTATTTTCAGTATGCACTACCTTCTCCAATCTCAGCCATGGGATGGCAGCTGGTTTTCTGGTTTTAGTCCTCTCAGATGCCATGGACACATTTGACCACCTGAGACCATCTGAAAGGTTAAATGGCTGTTATCGGTTGTTTAACCCCTTAGTGACCACCCATATGCCTTTTTATGGTGGTCACTAAGTGTCCTTAGGCGGGGTGCCATTGTGTGTTAAGGTTGGCTGGGGTCTGATGTAGGCCCCAAACCAGCCTTGAGTATTTTTCATTAGGCTATGACTCTCTGGTGCAGCCTGCTGGTCAATGTCAGTATAGCACTGACATTAAAATGCAATGCATTATAGGAATAGTGCATTGTATTTTATAATCAATCAAAATATCTGTTATAGTCCCGTTGTAGGACTGTTACGTGGTAAAAAAGGAAAGAAACAGATGTATTAAATTAAAAAAATTCCAGTAAAAAAAATACTTTTTCCCATTGAAAAAATTGCAAAAAAAAATCTCAGAACTTTTAGTAGAAATAATAAATGAATGGCACAACCTAGAGCCATAAGAATAGATGCTCCAGAATTGTTATTATGTGGGAAATGCATGTAGCTATTAAAATATGCAGGTCAGGAGCGGTGAAAGGTCCTCTTTAATAAGAAAGTCATGTGTACCCTAAAATGGCACCATTAAAACTACAACTTGTCCCTCAAAAAACAAGCCCTCATACAGCTATATAGATGGAAAAATAAAAGCTCTTGGAAGGCAACAATGATAAAGGAAGAAAAACTCTTGGTCAGTAAGGTCCAAAACAGGCTGATCACTAAGGGGTTAAAACAGTAGGCACCCAGGAACCAACTTTAAACCTGTCACGGCCTATGGTGTGTTTTGTGACACTTTTCTTCACTTGCGGTTGCCTGTCGCAACGTGTGGTGTTTTGTGCATGTGGCGGAAGTGTCTCGGCATTGTGGCTGTTTCCCAGGACATGGTTGACTCGCATGCCGTTGCCGGTGGTAACAGGTGGAGTGGGATGTTTGTGTGTACACTTCCCCTTTAAGTGCCTTTTTCACTTGCCTGGTGTTGGAAGGGTTAATTCCCTTCCTAGTGAGTGAACACTGGGTGTGTCTGTGTGTGGGTGTGGCTACTTGGGCTATTTAGCTCCTGCTGGATGCCAGTAGCTGAGGGGTACTCCAGCCATGGTGTTTGCTGGAGTCATCCTCCTGGTCTCATATACCATCTGTCCAGTTAGGCCACCCTTGTGGTCATAAGTAATGTTTAGACATAGATGTTCTTATTTTATTATATGTCTAGTGGTGTTTCTATGTTTATTGCAGCTTATGGTTTCTGGGTTCCTGTGTGCTTTGTGTGTTTGCTGTGTCCTTTTGTGTTTGGTGTGGACATTAGCACTTCTGCACGGGTTCCAGTCTGGGTGTCTGTGGCAGGTAGGTGTTGTACTAGTTTCACTACCTGCAATTGCCATCTGCTGTATACAGTAGGTGTTTGTGAGATTGTGTTTTCAGCACGACAGCGTCGCGCTGATACTCGGCGATGTGGTGCCGAGATCTCGCACTCACTGGGATAGCGACAGCACATCCCAGCAAGCGCGTCATAGAAGCGACGGGAGATCCGACTTGGATTCCCGCCAATTCTACACGTGTGCGGCGTTTGTTATGAATCCTGAGGGGGAAGTCCCCACCGGATTTTAAATAAAAATCCGGCCTGGGTCCCGCCCTCAGGAGCATACCGGGCCCTTAGGTCTGTTATGGGTTGTAAGGAGAGCCCCCCCTACGCCGAAAAAAAAAGGGCGTAGGGGTCCCCCTACAATCCATACCAGACCCGTATCCAAAGCACGCTACCCGGCCAGCCAGGAAGGGGGTGGGGACGAGCGAGCGCCCCCCCCCCCCCCTCCTGAGCCGTACCAGGCTGCATGCCCTCAACATGGGGGGTTGGGTGCTCTGGGGCAGGGGGCGCACTGCGGCCCCCCCACCTCAGAGCACCCTGTCCCCATGTTGATGAGGACAGGGCCCCTTCCCGACAACCCTGGCCGTTGGTTGTCGGGGTATGCGGGCGGGAGGCTTATCGGAATCTGGGAGCCCCCTTTAATAAGGGGGCCCCCAGATACCGGCCCCCCACCCTAAGTGAATGAGTATGGGGTACATCGTACCCCTACCCATTCACCTGCAAGAAAAGTGGTAAAAACACAAATAAACCACACAGTGTATTAAAATATTTTATTTTTCTGCTCCGGAGGCCGCCCCCTGTCTTCTTTATTAGCTCTTTTACCAGGGGGGGGCTCTTCTTCTTCCGATATCCCGACGGGTCTTCTCCGCTATCCGGGGGGGTCTTCTCAACTCTCCGGGGTTCTCCTTCTGTCTTCTCCTTCTGTCTTGTTGTCTCCTTCTGTCTTCTGTCTCCGGGGGGGGCTCTTCTTCTTCCGATATCCCGACGGGTCTTCTCCGCTATCCGGGGGGGTCTTCTCAACTCTCCGGGGTTCTCCTTCTGTCTTCTCCTTCTGTCTTGTTGTCTCGGCGCACCCCGATTCTTCGTCTTCTCTTCTTGTTTTCGCCTCTCTCTGTTGTTGACTCGGCGCACCCCGGTTCTTCGTCTCGCGAGACGAAGAATCGGGGTGCGCCGAGTCTCGCGAGACGAAGAACCGGGGTGCGCCGAGTCAACAACAGAGAGAGGCGAAAACAAGAAGAGAAGACGAAGAATCGGGGTGCGCCGAGACAACAAGACAGAAGGAGAAGACAGAAGGAGAACCCCGGAGAGTTGAGAAGACCCCCCCGGATAGCGGAGAAGACCCGTCGGGATATCGGAAGAAGAAGAGCCCCCCCCGGAGACAGAAGACAGAAGGAGACAACAAGACAGAAGGAGAAGACAGAAGGAGAACCCCGGAGAGTTGAGAAGACCCCCCCGGATAGCGGAGAAGACCCGTCGGGATATCGGAAGAAGAAGAGCCCCCCCCTGGTAAAAGAGCTAATAAAGAAGACAGGGGGCGGCCTCCGGAGCAGAAAAATAAAATATTTTAATACACTGTGTGGTTTATTTGTGTTTTTACCACTTTTCTTGCAGGTGAATGGGTAGGGGTACGATGTACCCCATACTCATTCACTTAGGGTGGGGGGCCGGTATCTGGGGGCCCCCTTATTAAAGGGGGCTCCCAGATTCCGATAAGCCTCCCGCCCGCATACCCTGACAACCAACGGCCAGGGTTGTCGGGAAGGGGCCCTGTCCTCATCAACATGGGGACAGGGTGCTCTGAGGTGGGGGGGCCGCAGTGCGCCCCCTGCCCCAGAGCACCCAACCCCCCATGTTGAGGGCATGCAGCCTGGTACGGCTCAGGAGGGGGGGGGGGCGCTCGCTCGTCCCCACTCCCTTCCTGGCTGGCCGGGTAGCGTGCTTTGGATACGGGTCTGGTATGGATTGTAGGGGGACCCCTACGCCGTTTTTTTCGGCGTAGGGGGGGCTCTCCTTACAACCCATAACAGACCTAAGGGCCCGGTATGCTCCTGAGGGCGGGACCCAGGCCGGATTTTTATTTAAAATCCGGCGGGGACTTCCCCCTCAGGATTCATAACAAACGCCGCACACGTGTAGAATTGGCGGGAATCCAAGTCGGATCTCCCGTCGCTTCTATGACGCGCTTGCTCTCCATCGCGGCAAGCCAGCTCGGCGCTGGCTCCCGCGATGGGGCTCGTATGTGCTCAATCTCGCCGAGAAATACAGCGAGATTGACACAAAATCGGGTTCACCTACTGTATGTTTCCCATTCCTTGCAGCTTGGCCAGTGAGACTCCTGTTCATCCGTGCCAAGGAGAAACAGGTCGTCTTACCCTGCTGCTAGTTCCAGGGCAATCCTGAGGGCTAGTAGGGACCCTAGGTTCCGGAGTATGAGCCCTCCTACCATCAGGTTTGGCTCATACAGCTAGGAGTCAGGGTCAGATTTAAGGACGTTATAGGAGGTGACCTGCTCCCTGTTTCCTGTCCTAGCCCAGCAGCTACCCTTTATTATTGACATCGCACGGCTGAGTGTTTTCCCCACCCTCAGCCGTGACAAAACCACTGAGATTCAAGGGATTAATGCTTCTGAAACACAAGCTTTAAATGTTTTGTTATTACATACTACACATGTATTTTTACTGGATAACTTTCCCTTCTCATGGTCACATGTATCCATTAAGTTTTTATGTCTGATCTTAAAATTTAATATGAATGAAATAACAAAAAATTTTAAACCTCCATACCTTCTATCATAAGCTTATGGTCCCCAACCTTTATCTCTTGGATAGTTCAGGGAAATATATGTCTCGCCTAAAATAATGTATATTTTGCAAACATTACTGATACCTCTTTCTAATAAGTTTGTCCAACAATTTTGGAAAATGTGTTCCGATTACATATGGGGTAAGCATAAGCCTGGAATAACATACAAAATTCTTCAACCCTCCTATGACAAAGGTGATATCCATTTCCTTTACTTATTAACTTTTATAAGGTTGTACATTTGAATAGTTCCATATCCTGCTTTAGACATTGGAACTCATTATATATATATATATACACTGCTCAAAAAAATAAAGGGAACACAAAAATAACACATCCTAGATCTGAATTAATTAAATATTCTTCTGAAATACTTTGTTCTTTACATAGTTGAATGTGCGGACAACAAAATAAAAAAAAATAAAAAAATGGAAATCAAATTTTTTAACCCATGGAGGTCTGGATTTGGAGTCACCCTCAAAATTAAAGTGGAAAAACACACTACAGGCTGATTCAACTTTGATGTAATGTCCTTAAAACAAGTCAAAATGAGGCTCAGTAGTGTGTGTGGCCTCCACGTGCCTGTATGACCTCCCTACAACGCCTGTGCCTGCTCCTGATGAGGTGGCGGACGGTCTCCTGAGGGATCTCCTCCCAGACCTGGACTAAAGCATCTGCCAACTCCTGGACAGTCTGTGGTGCAACGTGATGTTGGTGGATAGAGCGAGACGTGATGTCCCAGATGTGCTCAATTGGATTCAGGTCTGGGGAACGGGCGGGCCAGTCCATAGCATCAATGCCTTCGTCTTGCAGGAACTGCTGACACACTCCAGCCACATGAGGTCTAGCATTGTCTTGCATTAGGAGGAACCCAGGGCCAACCGCACCAGCATATGGTCTCACAAGGGGTCTGAGGATCTCATCTCGGTACCTAATGGCAGTCAGGCTACCTCTGGCGAGCACATGGAGGGCTGTGTGGCCCTCCAAAGAAATGCCACCCCACACCATTACTGACCCAATGCCAAACCGGTCATGCTGGAGGATGTTGCAGGCAGCAGAACGTTGTCCACGGCGTCTCCAGACTCTGTCACGTCTGTCACATGTGCTCAGTGTGAACCTGCTTTCATCTGTGAAGAGCACAGGGCGCCAGTGGCGAATTTGCCAATCTTGGTGTTTTCTGGCAAATGCCAAACGTCCTGCACGGTGTTGGGCTGTAAGCACAACCCCCACCTGTGGACGTCGGGGCCTCATATCACCCTCATGGAGTCTGTTTCTGACCGTTTGAGCAGACACATGCACATTTGTGGCCTGCTGGAGGTCATTTTCCAGGGCTCTGGCAGTGCTCCTCCTGTTCCTCCTTGCACAAAGGCGGAGGTAGCGGTCCTGCTGCTGGGTTGTTGCCCTCCTACGGCCTCCTCCATGTCTCCTGATGTACTGGCCTGTCTCCTGGTAGCGCCTCCATGCTCTGGACACTACGCTGACAGACACAGCAAACCTTCTTGCCACAGCTCGCATTGATGTGCCATCCTGGATAAGCTGCACTACCTGAGCCACTTGTGTGGGTTGTAGACTCCGTCTCATGCTACCACTAGAGTGAAAGCACCGGCAGCATTCAAAAGTGACCAAAACATCAGCCAGGAAGCATAGGAACTGAGAAGTGGTCAGGTCACCACCTGCAGAACCACTCCTTTATTGGGGGTGTCTTGCTAATTGCCTATAATTTCCGCCTGTTGTCTATCCCATTTGCACAACAGCATGTGAAATTGATTGTCACTCAGTGTTGCTTCCTAAGTGGACAGTTTGATTTCACAGAAGTGTGATTGACTTGGAGTTACATTGTGTTGTTTAACCACCTCCGGACCGCCTAACGCAGGATCGCGTTCCGGAGGTGGCAGCCCTGCGCAGAGTCACGCATATATGCGTCATCTCGCGATGGCTGAGATTTCCTGTGAACGCGCGCACACAGGCGCGCGCGCTCACAGAAACGGAAGGTAAGAGAGTTGATCTCCAGCCTGCCAGCGGCGATCGTTCGCTGGCAGGCTGGAGATGTGTTTTTTTTAACCCCTAACAGGTATATTAGACGCTGTTTTGATAACAGCGTCTAATATACCTGCTACCTGGTCCTCTGGTGGTCCCCTTTGTTTGGATCGACCACCAGAGGACACAGGTAGCTCAGTAAAGTAGCACCAAGCACCACTACACTACACTACACCCCCCCCCGTCACTTATTAACCCCTTATTAGCCCCTGATCACCCCTGATCACCCCATATAGACTCCCTGATCACCCCCTGTCATTGATTACCCCCCTGTCATTGATCAACCCCCTGTAAAGCTCCATTCAGACGTCCGCATGATTTTTAAGGATCCGCAAAACGCATCCGGACGTCTGAATGAAGCCTTACACGGGCGTGATCAATGACTGTGGTGATCACCCCATATAGACTCCCTGATCACCCCCCTGTCATTGATTACCCCCCTGTAAAGCTCCATTCAGATGTCCGCATGATTTTTACGGATGCACTGATAGATGGATCGGATCCGCAAAACGCATCCGGACATCTGAATGAAGCCTTACAGGGGCATGATCAATGACTGTGGTTATCACCCCATATAGACTCCCTGATCACCCCCCTGTCATTGATTACCCCCCTGTAAAGCTCCATTCAGACGTCCGCATGATTTTTACGGATCCACTGATAGATGGATCGGATCCGCAAAACGCATCCGGACGTCTGAATGAAGCCTTACAGGGACATGATCAATGACTGTGGTTATCACCCCATATAGACTCCCTGATCACCCCCCTGTCATTGATTACCCCCCTGTAAAGCTCCATTCAGACGTCCGCATGATTTTTACGGATCCACTGATAGATGGATCGGATCCGCAAAACGCATCCGGACGTCTGAATGAAGCCTTACAGGGGCATGATCAATGACTGTGGTTATCACCCCATATAGACTCCCTGATCACCCCCCTGTCATTGATTACCCCCCTGTAAAGCTCCATTCAGATGTCCGCATGATTTTTACGGATGCACTGATAGATGGATCGGATCTGCAAAACGCATCCGGACGTCTGAATGAAGCCTTACAGGGGCATGATCAATGACTGTGGTTATCACCCCATATAGACTCCCTGATCACCCCCCTGTCATTGATTACCCCCCTGTCATTGATTACCCCCCTGTAAAGCTCCATTCAGACGTCCGCATGATTTTTACGGATCCACTGATAGATGGATCGGATCCGCAAAACGCATCCGGACGTCTGAATGAAGCCTTACAGGGGCATGATCAATGACTGTGGTGATCACCCCATATAGACTCCCTGATCACCCCCCTGTCATTGATTACCCCCCTGTAAAGCTCCATTCAGATGTCCGCATGATTTTTACGGATGCACTGATAGATGGATCGGATCCGCAAAACGCATCCGGACGTCTGAATGAAGCCTTACAGGGGCATGATCAATGACTGTGGTTATCACCCCATATAGACTCCCTGATCACCCCCCTGTCATTGATTACCCCCCTGTAAAGCTCCATTCAGATGTCCGCATGATTTTTACGGATGCACTGATAGATGGATCGGATGCGCAAAACGCATCCGGACATCTGAATGAAGCCTTACAGGGGCATGATCAATGACTGTGGTTATCACCCCATATAGACTCCCTGATCACCCCCCTGTCATTGATTACCCCCCTGTAAAGCTCCATTCAGATGTCCGCATGATTTTTACGGATGCACTGATAGATGGATCGGATCCGCAAAACGCATCCGGACGTCTGAATGAAGCCTTACAGGGGCATGATCAATGACTGTGGTTATCACCCCATATAGACTCCCTGATCACCCCCCTGTCATTGATCACCCCCCCTGTCATTGATTACCCCCCTGTAAAGCTGCATTCAGATGTCCGCATGATTTTTACGGATGCACTGATAGATGGATCGGATCCGCAAAACGCATACGGACGTCTGAATGAAGCCTTACACGGGCGTGATCAATGACTGTGGTTATCACCCCATATAGACTCCCTGATCACCCCCCTGTCATTGATCACCCCCCTGTCATTGATCACCCCCCTGTCATTGATCACCCCCCCTGTCATTGATCACCCTCTGTAAGGCTCCATTTAGACATTTTTTTGGCCCAAGTTAGCGGAATTATTATTTTTTTTTCTTACAAAGTCTCATATTCCACTAACTTGTGTCAAAAAATAAAATCTCACATGAACTCACCATACCCCTCACGGAATCCAAATGCGTAAAATTTTTTAGACATTTATATTCCAGACTTCTTCTCACGCTTTAGGGCCCCTAGAATGCCAGGGCAGTATAAATACCCCACATGTGACCCCATTTCGGAAAGAAGACACCCCCAGGTATTCCGTGAGGGGCATATTGAGTCCATGAAAGATTGAAATTTTTGTCCCAAGTTAGCGGAACGGGAGACTTTGTGAGAAAAAAATTAAAAATATCAATTTCCGCTAACTTGTGCCAAAAAAAAAAAATTCTATGAACTCGCCATGCCCCTCACGGAATACCTTGGGGTGTCTTCTTTCCAAAATGGGGTCACATGTGGGGTATTTATACTGCCCTGGCATTCTAGGGGCCCCAAAGCGTGAGAAGAAGTCTGGTATCCAAATGTCTAAAAATGCCCTCCTAAAAGGAATTTGGGCACCTTTGCGCATCTAGGCTGCAAAAAAGTGTCACAGATCTGGTATCACCGTACTCAGGAGAAGTTGGGGAATGTGTTTTGGGGTGTCATTTTACATATACCCATGCTGGGTGAGATAAATATCTTGGTCAAATGCCAACTTTGTATAAAAAAATGGGAAAAGTTGTCTTTTGACAAGATATTTCTCTCACCCAGCAAGGGTATATGTAAAATGACACCCCAAAACACATTCCCCAACTTCTCCTGAATACGGCGATGCCACATTTGTGACACTTTTTTGCAGCCTAGGTGGGCAAAGGGGCCCATATTCCAAAGAGCACCTTTAGGATTTCACAGGTCATTTACCTACTTACCACACATTAGGGCCCCTGGAAAATGCCAGGGCAGTATAACTACCCCACAAGTGACCCCATTTTGGAAAGAAGACACCCCAAGGTATTCCGTGAGGGGCATGGCGAGTTCCTAGAATTTTTTATTTTTTGTCACAAGTTAGTGGAAAATGCTGATTTTTTTTTTTTTTCATACAAAGTCTCATATTCCACTAACTTGTGACAAAAAATAAAAACTTCCATGAACTCACTATGCCCATCAGCGAATACCTTGGGGTCTCTTCTTTCCAAAATGGGGTCACTTGTGGGGTAGTTATACTGCCCTGGCATTCTAGGGGCCCAAATGTGTGGTAAGGAGTTTGAAATCAAATTCTGTAAAAAATGACCTGTGAAATCCGAAAGGTGCTCTTTGGAATATGGGCCCCTTTGCCCACCTAGGCTGCAAAAAAGTGTCACACATCTGGTATCTCCGCACTCAGGAGAAGTTGGGGAATGTGTTTTTGGGTGTCATTTTACATATACCCATGCTGGGTGAGAGAAATATCTTGGCAAAAGACAACTTTTCCCATTTTTTTATACAAAGTTGGCATTTGACCAAGATATTTATCTCACCCAGCATGGGTATATGTAAAAAGACACCCCAAAACACATTCCTCAACTTCTCCTGAATACGGAGATACCAGATGTGTGACACTTTTTTGCAGCCTAGGTGGGCAAAGGGGCCCATATTCCAAAGAGCACCTTTCGGATTTCACTCGTCATTTTTTACAGAATTTGATTTCAAACTCCTTACCACACATTTGGGCCCCTAGAATGCCAGGGCAGTATAACTACCCCACAAGTGACCCCATTTTGGAAAGAAGAGACCCCAAGGTATTCGCTGATGGGCATAGTGAGTTCATAGAACTTTTTATTTTTTGTCACAAGTTAGTGGAATATGAGACTTTGTAAGAAAAAAAAAGAAAAAGAAAAAAATTCATCATTTTCCGCTAACTTGTGACAAAAAATAAAAAGTTCTTTGAACTCACTATGCCCATCAGCGAATACCTTAGGGTGTGTACTTTCCTAAATGGGGTCATTTGTGGGGTGTTTGTACTTTCTGGGCATTGTAGAACCTCAGGAAACATGACAGGTGCTCAGAAAGTCAGAGCTGCTTCAAAAAGCGGAAATTCACATTTTTGTACCATAGTTTGTAAACGCTATAACTTTTACCCAAACCATTTTTTTTTTATCAAAGACATGTAGAACAATAAATTTAGAGCAAAATTTATATATTGATGTATTTTTTTTTGCAAAATTTACAACTGAAAGTGAAAAATGTCATTTTTTTGCAAAAAAATCGTTAAATTTCGATTAATAACAAAAAAAGTAAAAATGTCAGCAGCAATGAAATACCACCAAATGAAAGCTCTATTAGTGAGAAGAAAAGGAGGTAAAATTCATTTTGGTGGTAAGTTGCATGACCGAGCAATAAATGGTGAAAGTAGTGTAGGTCAGAAGTGTAAAAAGTGGCCTGGTCTTTCAGGGTGTTTAAGCACTGTGGGCTGAAGTGGTTAAGTGTTCCCTTTATTTTTTTGAGCAGTGTATATACAGTACAGACCAAAAGTTTGGACACACCTTCTCATTCAAAGAGTTTTCTTTATTTTCATGACTATGAAGGCATCAAAACTATTAATTAACACATGTGGAATTATATACATAACAAACAAGTGTGAAACAACTGAAAATATGTCATATTCTAGGTTCTACAAAGTAGCCACCTTTTGCTTTGATTACTGCTTTGCACACTCTTGGCATTCTCTTGATGAGCTTCAAGAGGTAGTCCCCTGAAATGGTCTTCCAAGAGTCTTGAAGGAGTTCCCAGAGATGCTTAGCACTTGTTGGCCCTTTTGCCTTCACTCTGCGGTCCAGCTCACCCCAAACCATCTCGATTGGGTACAGGTCCGGTGACTGTGGAGGCCAGGTCATCTGGCGCAGCACCCCATCCCTCTCCTTCATGGTCAAATAGCCCTTACTTTCAAAGTTTTCCCAATTTTTCGGCTGACTGACTGACCTTCATTTCTTAAAGTAATGATGGCCACTCGTTTTTCTTTACTTAGCTGCTTTTTTCTTGCCATAATACAAATTCTAACAGTCTATTTAGTAGGACTATCAGCTGTGTATCCACCTGACTTCTCCTCAACGTCACTGATGGTCCCAACCCCATTTATAGGGCAAGAAATCCCATTTATTAAACCTGACAGGGCACACCTGTGAAGTGAAAACCGTTTCAGGGGACTACCTCTTGAAGCTCATCAAGAGAATGCCAAGAGTGTGCAAAGCAGTAATCAAAGCAAAAGGTGGCTACTTTGAAGAACCTAGAATATGACATATTTTCAGTTGTTTCACACTTGTTTGTTATGTATATAATTCCACATGTGTTAATTCATAGTTTTGATGCCTTCAGTGTGAATCTACAATTTTCATAGTCCTGAAAATAAATAAAACTCTTTGAATGAGAAGGTGTGTCCAAACTTTTGGTCTGTACTGTATATATATATAGTGTAGGCAGATGGCAGTTATTGTATTGGACGGAGTGTATATCTTGCCCAGAAAGTTAAGCTGGGTGAGATATTAAAAGCCGGATAGTGTTGTTTTGTTCAGGAGCCTAGTTTCTGAACTGTTGGTAAATGATAAAATCTGGGCCAGGTTTGTTGGAGTGGTGAAGAGATTATGGTTGGACTCACCACTCCCACTCCACCACAGAGAGTGTGGGAAACTCAGCATGTTCAGCTGAGGAAAAAGCATGTCTCATTAGAGGTGTTTAAAAGCCTGAGTAAACCAGTAGGGCTTGCTGGTAGAAGAGCCTAGCTGACAGACACAAGCAGTTTGCAGGCTGGTAACAGGTCCGGGTCTTACCGATGTCCATGGGAGCGGGAGGCAGGAGTGCTCAGTTACTACAGGAGCCGAGCCAGGTGAACGCTGTTTGGTGCTGTTTCTGTTTTTTGTCTAGCTCGTCTGGAGCTGAAATAAAGCTTTATGTTACTTTACTCGGACTGGTGCTTCTGTGTAACCGCCAAGCGGCTCTATCACACTTCCAAACCTTACAATATATACTAAATATTAACATATTATATAACATATTTCAGTCTCAGTACATCAATTATTTTACATTCAATACCGTGTTTAAATAATTAGCTGTGGTTTAAGATGTTCTCTTTGGTGACATCCAGTGGCCACTATTGATATTTCTTCCTAATTCACCTACAAATTCATTTTGAGGACACAATCCTCTGTGTGTAAATTTCATAAGGATGTGCATCACACATTTTATATTTTGTAGCTTTATATATGAGTATTCTTTTAAAAATAAAAGTATGAGCACTGCTATCATATCATAAAACTAGATTATTATGTTTCACTGCATAGCATCCATTAATTTTGTTTTTCCCTCTCCAAATAGATGAATCAGAGCCTGTAAATGTGGATTGAATCAATAAGGAAGTCCATCTCTTCTTTGCTGGCCTCTCTTACTGGAAAAGAACAAGCACTTCTGTTAAAAAAAAATAAAAAATCATAATTTGGATACAAAAAAATACATGAATCTAGGCACCTAAAGCACACTGAGGATTTAAGGATGTCATGAGCCAGGTACAAGTTAGGCAAAATAAAGCAAAAGGCCAGACAATCGCCTAACACTGAATGCTTGCAGTGTTTAATGGATATAATAAAAAGCTGGATATTTTATGTCATTGTCACTACTGTAATTTTATGGATGTAAAGTTAATAGAAAGCATGCAATTTTAAGAATCAAAAGACAGTACAATAAAGATTGCATATACCTTGAATACAGCTTTCGTTATAGGAGTCACTATAGTCATCACTGCTAGGGATAGAGTATTGCATATTTACAAAAGAATCATGGATATACAATATATACTGTATATACTGGTGATCAAAATTAGAGAACAATTAATGAACACTTGATTTTTCCAGAAATAATGTAATCTACATTAATCATCATTTGAAGGCTTTTTTATAAGGGGTACACCATGCCATTAGAACAGTGTTTTCCAAAATAACCAAAGCATATCAACATAAAACCTTTATTTTTCAAAAAACCTGATGATCATAATTAGAGAACAGCAATGACTGTAGCACAGAGAATGATTCTAACTAAATTTTCTGAAGGTTACAAAAGTCACCAATCAGTAGAAGTGTATATGCCCTTGCTTTGAATGACTTCAGCACATCTGCGGCCACAGGACATCACTAGTCTCTCACACTGCTCTGGTGTGATTTTGGTCCACTCTTCTTCCCGTATCTTCAACAGTTCTGTGACTGTTGTGGGTTTCTTGACCATAACTTTGTCACCAATTTTCCAGAGGTTTTCTATTGGGTTTAGATCAGGATTCTGGGCTGGCCAATTCATTGTTTCAATGTTTTCGGTTTCTAGGAACTTCTTTACCCGTTTTGCTGTGTGACAAGGGGCATTGTCCTGCATGAAAATTGCTGGCTGATTGAGTGATGAACGCAAGGAAGGAACCATGTGTTGCTGAAGAAGGTTCTGATACACACTTGCATTCACTCTGCCATGTAGCTGTATGAGAGGTCCAACTCCTGCTTCAGAAAACATTCCCCAAACCATGACACTTCCTCCTCCACCTTTCACTGACTTCTTTACACATTTTGGGTTCAGTCTTTCCCCAGTTTGTCGACAAACATAATGTTTCCCATCAGAACCAAATAAATTAAACTTGCTTTCATCACTAAAATGAACTCTGGACCACTTCTCCTCTGTCCACACAACATGCTCCTCAGCAACGGTGAGTCTAGCATTTTGATTCTTTCTGCTAATGAGAGGTTTGGTCACTGCGGAGTAGGCTTTAAATCCAAATGCTCTTAAACGTTGAGACACTGTATGACAAGGCAGATCCTTATCCTGTTCAGTGCTGAAATGGTGAGCGATTTCAGCTGGAGTGTTGAAACGATTACCCATGGAGATTCTCCACATTATCCTGTCCTCTCTTGCATTTGTCTTTCGAGGGCGACCAGCCTTCTTGGGAGACTTGAATGAGTTTGTGATGTTGTAAAGATGCAATATTCTAGAAATCCTAGACTTGGAACAACCAACTTCTCTTACTATGGCTGATAGGGTCACACCTTTGGCCTTCATCTGGACAACCTGCTGCCTGAGGGTTTCAGTCACTTGGGAACGGCACACCATTTTGGCAAAGTCAGTGAAAACTGGAAAGTTAGGCTGCCAGCTAAATAGGGTTTGTCAGATCATTAAGGAAATTAGCACCAGTTGCCAGATTAACACCAATAACTTGCAGGTATCTAAAAGTGTTCTCAAATTTTGATCAGTGTTCTTTTTTAATTATCTCATTAAAATTTTTATTCTGTGCTTTAAAATAAATACAATTTATGAAATAATCGTAAAATACTGCTATTTTACTCATGTTATGATATATTCACATAGAACTACACTGTGACCTTGAAATTTTGGAAATTGTGTGTTATTCTCAAATTTTGATCGCCTCTTGTTATATGTATATATATATATATATATATATACCAGAAATAGGACAGCACTCCAAGACTTGAAAAAACTGTGTCTTTATTCACCCATGTGAAGCAGTAGCGACGTTTCAGCTCACAACTGAGCCTTTCTCAAGCAAAAGGTTGCTTGAGAAAGGCTCAGTTGTGAGCTGAAACGTCGCTACTGCTTCACATGGGTGAATAAAGACACAGTTTTTTCAAGTCTTGGAGTGCTGTCCTATTTCTGGTATATATTAAGGGTGAAGCTCATTCCCTTGGACATTGCACCTGAGCCAGTTTACTGGTGCCGCCGAATTTTCTTTTTTCTATATATATATAAATATATATATACAGTGGATA
Organism: Bufo bufo; assembly: GCF_905171765.1. Classification (NCBI taxonomy): domain Eukaryota; kingdom Metazoa; phylum Chordata; class Amphibia; order Anura; family Bufonidae; genus Bufo; species Bufo bufo. The sequence continues at coordinate 366,944,802 of NC_053390.1, read as the reverse complement.
TAAAAAGTCTACACACCCCTGTTAAAATGTCAGGTTTTTGTGATTTAAAAAAATGAGACAAAGATAAATCATTTCAGAACTTTTTCCACCTTTAATGTGACCTATAAACTGTACAACTCAATTGAAAAACTAACTGAAATCTTTTAGGTAGAGGGAAGAAAAAATATAAAAATAAAATAATATGGTGCGCACCCTTAATCTAATACTTTGTTGAAGCACCTTTTGATTTTATTACAGCACTCAGTTTTTTTGGGTATGAGTCTATCAGCATGGCACATTTTGACTTGGCAAGATTTGCCCACTCTTCTTTGCAAAAACACTCCAAATATGTCAGATTGCGAGGGCATCTCCTGTGCACAGCCCCCTTCAGATCACCCCATAGATTTTCAATCACTGTGTTCCATGGTATATCTAATGCCTTGGAAATTCTTTTGTACCCTTCTCCTGACTGATACCTTTTAACAATGAGATCCCTGCTTTGGAAGCTCTTTGTGGACCATGGCTTTTGCTGTGGGATGCGACTAAGAAAATTTCAGGAAAGACCAACTAGAGCAGCTGAACTTTATTTGGGGTTAATCAGAGGCACTTTAAATGATGGCAGGTGTATGCTGACTCTTATTTAACATGATTTTGAATGTGATTGCTTAATTCTGAACACAGCTACATCCCCAGTTATATAGTATGCACACTTATACAACCACATTATTATTATTATTATTATTATTATTATTATTATTTTTGTTTTCTTCCCTCCACCTAAACAATTTCAGTTTGTTTTTCAATTGAGTTGTACAGTTTGTAGGTCACATTAAAGGTGGAAAAAGTTCTGAAATGATTTATCTTTGTCTCTTTTTTTTACATCACAGAAACCTGACATTTTAATAGGGGTGCGTAGACTTTTTATATCCACTATATACAGTCGTGGCCAAAAGTTTTGAGAATTGCATAAATATTGGAAATTGGAAAAGTTGCTGCTTAACCACTTCCCATCTGGGCCCTTTGCCCCCTTCCTGACCAGGCCAAATTTTGCAAAACTGACATATCTCACTTTATGTGGTAATAACTTTGGAACGCCTTTATTTATCCAAGTCATTCAGAGATTGTTTTCTCGTGACACATTGTACTTCATGATAGTCATAAATTTGAGTCAAAATATTTCACCTTTATTTTTGAAAAAATCACAAATTTACCCAAAAATTTGAAAAATTCGCAATTTTCTAAATTTCAATTTCTCTGCTTTTAAAACAGAAAGTGATACCTCATAAAATATTTATTATTTAACATTCCCCATATGTCTACTTTATGTTGGCATCATTTTGGAAATGTCATTTTATTTTTTTAGGACGTTAGAAGGCTTAGAAGTTTAGAAGCAATTCTTCAAATTTTTAAGAAAATTGCCAAAACCCACTTTTTAAGGACCAGTTCAGGTATGAAGTCACTTTGTGGGGCCTACATAGTGGATACCCCTATAAATGACTCCATTGTAGAAACTACACCCCTCAAGGTATTCAAAACCGATTTTACAAACTTTGTTAACCCTTTAGGCGTTCCACAAGAATTAAAGGAAAATGGAGATCAAATTTAAAAATTTCACTTTTTTGGCAGATTTTCCATTTTAATCAATTTTTTTCTTTAACACATCGATGGTTAACAGCCAAACAAAACTCAATATTTATTACCCAGATTCTGCGGTTTACAGAAACACCCCACATGTGGTCATAAACTGCTGTATGGGCACACGGCAGGGCGCAGAAGAAAAGGAACTCCACATGGTTTTTAGATGCCATGTCCCATTTGAAGCCCCCTGATGCACCCTTACAGTAGAAACTCCCAAGAAGTGACCCCATTTTGGAAACTAGGGGATAAGGTGCTAGTTTTATTAGTACTATTTTTGGGTACATATGATTTTTTGATCATTCATTATAACACTTTATGGGGCAAGGTGACCAAAAAATTGGTTGTTTTAGCACAGTTTCTATTTATTTATTTTTACAGCATTCACCTCAGGGGTTCAGTCAAGTGACATTTTTATAGAGCTGGTTTTTACGGACGCGGCAATACCTAATATGTATACTTTTTTTATTTGTTTCACTTTAACACAATAATAGCATTTTTGAAACCAAAAAAATGATGTTTTAGTGTCTCCATGTTCTAAGAGCTATAGTTTTTTTATTTTTTGAGAGATTTTCTTATGTAGGGCTCATTTTTTGCGGGATGAGGTGACGGTTTTATTAGTACTATTTTGCGGGACATAAGCGTTTTTGATCACTTGGTGTTGCACCTTTTGTGATGCAAGGTGACAAAAGTTGCTTGTTTTGACACAGTTTTTTTTTTTTTTTTTACGGTGTTCACCGGAGGGGTTAGGTCATGTGATATTTTTATAGAGCTGGTTTTTACGGATGCGGCAATACTAAATATGTCTATTTTATTTTATTTTTTCTATTTAAATTTTTTCTTTTTATTCCTTACTTGGGAATTTTTTTTTTTTTTTACATGTGAAGCTTTTTTTTATTTTATTTTTTCAACCCTTTATTTTATTTTTATTTTATCTTACACTTTTCGTCCCCCATAAGGTCATACAAGACCTCTGGGGGACATTTGCTTCACTTTTTCATTTTTTTTTCACAGTTGATTTCTCCTGTAACTGGGGCTGACATAGTAGCCCCAGTTACAGGACAAATGCACCCCTAGAGAGGCTGTACAGCAGCAATCTAGCGCTGTACAGCCTCACAGCAGGGCTGATCGAGGTCTCTAAGAGACCTCACACAGCTCCTGCACACTCCGGTCACATGACCGCCGGGCCGGAACAGGAAGCGCACGGCGCTTCCTTCTCTGCAGACAAAGCGCTCGGTCTGCAGCGATCGTGAAGGCAGGGACACCTGGGCACTGTCCCTGCCTTGTCTTAGGGTTGCCCTGCTGTCACTGACAGCGGGCAACCCGATCAGCAGCTGCACGATTAGCGTGCAGCTGCTGTTTCTAAAAAGACGTTTTAAAACGTGCATTAGGAGATAGACGTCCACCCATAGGACGTTTATATCCTATGGGCGGACGTGAAGCGGTTAAGTTTTTATAATAGCAATTTGCATATACTCCAGAATGCTATGAAGAGTGATCAGATGAATTGCATAGTCTTTCTTTGCCATGAAAATTAACTTAATCCCAAAAAAACCTTTCCACTGCATTTCATTGCTGTCATTAAAGGACCTGCTGAGATCATTTCAGTAATCGTCTTGTTAACTCAGGTGAGAATGTTGACGAGCACAAGGCTGGAGATCATTATGTCAGGCTGATTGGGCTAAAATGGCAGACTTGACATGTTAAAAGGAGGGTGATGCTTGAAATCATTGTTCTTCCATTGTTAACCATGGTGACCTGCAAAGAAACGCGTGCAGCCATCATTGCGTTGCATAAAAATGGCTTCACAGGCAAGGATATTGTGGCTACTAAGATTGCACCTCAATCAACAATTTATAGGATCATCAAGAACTTCAAGGAAAGAGGTTCAATTCTTGTTAAGAAGGCTTCAGGGCGTCCAAGAAAGTCCAGCAAGAGCCAGGATCGTCTCCTAAAGAGGATTCAGCTGCGGGATCGGAGTGCCACCAGTGCAGAGCTTGCTCAGGAATGACAGCAGGCAGGTGTGAGCGCATCTGCACGCACAGTGAGGCGAAGACTTTTGGAAGATGGCCTGGTGTCAAGAATGACAGCAAAGAAGCCACTTCTCTCCAAAAAAAACCCATCAGGGACAGATTGATCTTCTGCAGAAAGTATGGTGAATGGACTGCTGAGGACTGGGGCAAAGTCATATTCTCCGATGAAGCCTCTTTCCGATTGTTTGGGGCATCTGGAAAAAGGCTTGTCCGGAGAAGAAAAGGTGAGAGCTACCATCAGTCCTGTGTCATGCCAACAGTAAAGCATCCTGAGACCATTCATGTGTGGGGTTGCTTCTCTTCCAAGGGAGTGGGCTCACTCACAATTTTGCCCAAAAACACAGCCATGAATAAAGAATGGTACCAAAACACCCTCCAACAGCAACTTCTTCCAACAATCCAACAACAGTTTGGTGAAGAACAATGCATTTTCCAGCACGATGGAGCACCGTGCCATAAGGCAAAAGTGATAACTAAGTGGCTCGGGGACCAAAATGTTGACATTTTGGGTCCATGGCCTGGAAACTCCCCAGATCTTAATCCCATTGAGAACTTGTGGTCAATCCTCAAGAGGCGGGTGGACAAACAAAAACCCATTAATTCTGACAAACTCCAAGAAGTGATTATGAAAGAATGGGTTGCTATCAGTCAGGAATTGGCCCAGAAATTGATTGAGAGCATGCCCAGTCGAATTGCAGAGTTCCTGAAAAAGAAGGGCCAACACTGCAAATACTGACTCTTTGCATGAATGTCATGTAATTGTCGATAAAAGCCTTTGAAACGTATGAAGTGCGTGTAATTATATTTCACTACATCACAGAAACAACTGAAACAAAGATCTAAAAGCAGTTTAGCAGCAAACCTTGTGAAAACTAATATTTGTGTCATTCTCAAAACTTTTGGCCTCGACTGTATATACGGTATATATATAAGCACTTGGTTTCTCAAAGGAACACAGGACCTAGAAATCTATGATGAAAATAAACGTAATATAAACTTGCTCTTACTGTTTGTTATTCTCCTTGATTTTCTGCATATTTCTAAGTAGAGATGAGCGAAGTATTCAAAAATTTGATTCTGTTGCTTCGTTAAATATTGCAAAAGATTTTTCTTTGTGACGAATTGTTTCATGATGTCATTACATCGGCCAGAGTGGTGATGTCATACGTCACAGCGCACAGGAATTCGTTCGAGGTCTTTAATCAGGGTTGCAGCACTCCTCCAATTCAAAGTAATGTGGTTATTTTTTCATTAGGCATCAATACAAGCGAGTCGAAGCGTCGCCTTGTATTGATGCCCAATGAATAAATAACCAAATTGCTTTCAATTGTAGGAATGCTGCAGTTTTACTTCTTGAACTATGTCCTGCTGCAGCCAATATCGAGCTTCCATCAGCAGGATTAACCCTATTCAACCAAGCATAATACCTGGTAGGGTGGATCATGCTAATTAAAACTATATATTTATTTTCTCTGTAGCATTTAGAGTTGCTAAGCTATGTGGACTCTTATATTTATTCAAATTAGGCAGATGGAGCACCGAGGGGCTGGCTGTAGCACTGTAAGCCTGATATATCACATCTAGCACTGTGTTCTGGCAACTGCGTTGTTATGCACAAACTGCACTTGCGCTTTCCATCTGCTGCTCCTTACTGATGCTTCAGAGACACAGGAGGAACGCTTCCGGTGGAATGACATAGTCTGCAACTGTACGCTGTCAAATTGCGCTGCTCAGCTAGCAACACCATGTGCACAACAGCACATACTACAGAGGACAGAACTATAAATGATAACATCGGAAGGGGGAGTGTAGTGGGCATCAGTGTCATAGCTGTAGCAGGGCACAAAGCACTACAGCCCACCCCTTAGTGCTTCAACTGATTTGAATAAAGGTAAAAATGCTCATAACTCAGCAACCCTCAGTGCTAGAGAAAAGAAATGAATTATTTTAATTACCATGATCAACCCTACCAAGTAATATGCAATTAATAGGGTTGATCATGCTGACAGAGGCTCTTTAACATATAGTTTGACTCCTTGATCTTAGCAGAGCATTGTAATTATAATTGGTGTAACTAGAGGAAATACTATGCAGCAAGTACCATATATGTCCAAACTGTCAAAACTGCCTCCTTGGCTGTGCATCACCAACTACCTGGGGTTGCCTCAAAGTTTGAGAGCTACTGGTCTAATAAATAATACTTTAATTAAAGCTTCATCTCACCATGGTTTTATTTTTTAAAATGCTGATTCTAAGAATGATGATTGCAAGACTCTAATTAGGTAATTTAATCTTTGGAATGAACTATGTTGATGACTTGAATTTCATTTCAACTGCCTAAAACATTGGATATTATGCTTCATGGGACATAATGCCAACTGAAATTGATTCTGCTTGATATTTTTGCATTATATAGCTTTATATGAATATAAAATGGTTTTGAACCATTGATTGGAGCAACTCTGTGTAGCTGAACTATTGCTTTAAAGTAAAAGGAAGTTGAAAAAAGTTCCATACACTGGCTTTATTTTGTTTGTGTATGTTCTGTTTAGAGATGAGCGAATTTCATGTTATCAAATTTGCTTCGTTTGGTAGTAAAAGTAGAATTGCGTTATGGATTCCATGGCCACGGACAATAATGCAAATCTATGACGGAATGCATAACGGAATGCCTTTAGAGGCATTCCGTTATTCATTCCGTCATAATAGAAGTCTATGGCATGCATAACGGATCCATCCCATTCCGTCATAGAATTGAGTTATGGTCCGTGGTAACGGAATTCATAACGCAGTACATACAACGTTAACATTTTGCTTCACCATTGTCTCTGCTAACCCTGCTATTGAGTTTGCTTTGCAAAGTTAAAATAAGTCATATAAGACAAAGATTTTTTTTTTTTGTATAATTAGCTCTATTTACTATAACATTAACCTATGAGGTTTAAGTGCATGTGAACTTGGATAAGTTTGCAGAATACACCACCAGTCTGCATTGTTGACAGCCACGAATATAAATGTGTCTTTGGGATCTGCCATTAACCAGTATGTGGGTCTAGAGGTGGAATTGGATATTACTGCTCATTCATAAAATATCTGCTAAACACAGTGACCAAAGCATCCTTCACTTTTGGGATCTGTGGAGTGACGCTAGGGTCCTACTGTTATACTTTTATTGTCACCTAAGGGATAATAGTGGACAAAAACTGTATAAATGATATGTGTTCCTTTCATCCAATCCTAATCCTTTCATTCAATCCAAGTATATAAATTAGCTGAACATACTACATGTACAATTACCTAAGCTGGTATAAGCTTTCTCCTCTACGGAGAATGGGAGAGAGAAAATGCAGTAACACCATCCTGTTTACAGATGGTGGCAAGTGGTGACATGCAGCAACACTAGAAATGAGTTTAATGTTAACTTCCCCCCTCCCCCCATACTCTTTGGGCACCAATAATATGAAAGTGGCATATAAGTACAGTATAACATATAAGTTGTAAGGTCTATGAGTTTAGTAGGTCTTATAATTCTAGTTCATTCTAGTTCAGATATCTACTAAATAGATGGAGAAGTTTTTTTAACATTTTTAACTTTGTATGAGATGCAAATAAAAGTAAGAAGTAATACATTAAGTGGATGATATACAATGTATTCAATGGAATTGGTGATGAATGACAATCTTGAAAACTGACGGTTGATAAAGCTTTACTTGCACAATGCTTTGGCGAATGATTGAATGGTATGCTTCACTGCACATTTTTCTTTTGGAACAGAAAAGGCAATGAGAGGGATTTGTACACTTAGGACAAATAAAACATAAGACAAATAACCTGAGTATAAATAACTGTCCTGCTACAAAGCAATATATTATAATAAAATATAATGGAAAACTCTGATTGTGCTCTGTTCACATTAATGTTTTTAAAAGTCAGTTGGTGATTTTTATATTTTTTATGTAAAAAATAGCATTTTCTACAGCGCAATACTTGTCAAAAATATCAAAAACCTATTATAACTTTTCTTATTTGTGTTTTTCTTTTGTTACTTCCACTATAGGTGAACATTGCACCCAACTACTGACAGTTTGAATATGTCCAAATTAGGCTTGAGCGAATCAAGATTCGGATCATAGATCCAAATTTTTTTCAATGCTGTCCGGAGACCTGTCTCCATACAGTATCAAATGTATTCGCAAAATGGAGGCAAAATGTGTTTCAGCCGAAGTCCCGCAAGACTTCGGTAAATGAATTTGTTATTCCTTTCATTATCTTTAAAAATATTTAAAATTAGCAATCCTAAATCGGGTTTGGTATTGGCTGGTACTTTGGTACCAAATCCAACTTCGGATTGCTATTTTGAAATGTTTTTAAAGACACCGAAGTAAATACTGAGTTCATTTACCGAAGTCTTGCGCAACTTCGGCTGAACCAAATTTTGCTTCCAATGAGGCATTTTAATTAGACAGCATTAAAATCGAAGTGTTTGATCGAATCGACTTCGGATCTAGGATCCAAAGCTCCATTCACTCAACTCTATTCCTAATGACTCAGGGAGTGTTTGGTTGTTTCAGTTTGTCCTCTTCCCCTTCTTCACCCTCCCCCTCCTTCCCCTGGTTTACCTCCCCTTCCTACTTTTTGTTTAGGAGTCGTTTTCATGAAGCCTGTCTCTGGGATGCTAATGGAAAATGATTATCTTCTCATAGGATGGAATGATAATATACCATTGTAAACTGTGTATCTGTTTTTTAAGGTTTTATTTACTTGTTTACTGAGTGACATCCCACAATATATCTTTTGACTCAATAAAAAGATTTATGACAAAAAATGAATCTATTATATGTTAGTGGAGTCTCTTAGGATTGTTGTTATATGACATACGGATGTAGCATGGTTAACACACATGCTTTATGAGACATGTTGTCTTAACTAAATGCAACTAAATGTGTTAACAAATTGCTTTTCAATGGCTTTTGTTTCAAGATAATGTGATGAGTTAAGAAATTTGAGTTAAGAGTGTGTGTGTTGCCCCTGCTACATCTGTACTTATTATTACCTCCATTATAAATGGAAATTATGGTGCTAGCCTTATGTAAAGGTTGCTATTTAACACAATGGGACATTCAAACATTACTTATTTAAAGAGGATCTTTCAGTCACCGCTCCTGACATGCCTATTTTAATAGCTTCATGTATTCCCCAGGTAATAACAATTCTGGAGCTTCTATGCTTAGGGCTCTATGTTGTGCCATTCCTTTATTATTTATACTAGGAGTTGTGAATAAATTACTACTAACCTTTGTGGTACCCCGAGCATGAGTGCTTGGCCTGTGTTCTGGGGACTCGGAGCTCCCCCTTATTCAAACAAATAACTGTCCCTTCTCTCCCTCTCCATCTTCCCCCACATCCTAAACCAGACCACCGCCATAAACTTCTTAGTCCCTGATCCAGAGGTGACAACGATCACTGGCCTCCACGACACTTTATATAAACATGCCTGTATAGTGGAGAGCTTCAAAGGGGTTTATTACTTTATGATAGGGGCACGCTTCCGGAGGGTGGGGGCAGGCTGCTCTCCATGTCATGCTGTCATTGGGAAAATCCAAAAATCTTTCTCCGGTCATAACTCGAAAATACAGCTCAATAGAGATTATTGAGGTATGCCATTTTACCGGTCAGTAGGTGACGGTGCCACACATACCAAAGACCACCCACTTAAATCTTGGCTCCGAAAATCAGTTCTTCTGATTGGGGTCACATTGATACCCTGTGTTTGGTACCCCTGTGACCCCAATACTGAGAGATGAAAAATGAGCCCACAATTATCGGGAAGGCATTCTCCTGTGTAGAGTTATGGGCAGAAATCCATTTTAGACCAGATTTCAGCGTGACTGACCGGTCATAAAAGTCACAGCCAACCCATATGTCACGCCCTAAAGGTGGGTTTACAGACTGCCTGGACCAATTCTTATAAATTGGACAGAGCAGATTGTACTGAGTTCCCCATTTTGAGGCCAATCTGATTGAATGAGGATCCGTGTCTTTCTATCTTGCCTCAGGACCTGATAGCTGCAAGTCTCTGTGTGAATAAGGCCTCATGCACACGACCGTTTTTTTTTGCGGTCCGCAAAAACGGGTTCCATTTTTCCAAGATCCGTGACCATTTTTTCGTCCGTGGGTCTTCCTTGATTTTTGGAGGATCCACGGACATGAAAAAAAAGTCTTTTTGGTGTCCGCCTGGCCGTGCGGAGCCAAACGGAGCCAAACGGATCCGTCCTGAATTACAATGCAAGTCAATGGGGACGGATCCGTTTGACGTTGACACAATATGGTGCAATTTCAAACTGATCCATCCCCCATTGACTTTCAATGTAAAGTCAGGAGTTAATATACCATAGGATCAGAGTTTTCTCCAATCCGATGGTAAATTTTAACTTGAAGCATCCCCATCACCTCTATGTTAGAATATACCATCGGATTTGAGTTACATCGTGAAACTCAGATCCGACAGTATATTCTAACACAAAGGTGTTCCCATAGTGATGGGGACGCTTCTTGTTAGAATATACTACGAACTGTGTACATGACTGCCCCCTGCTGCCTGGCAGCACCCGATCTCTTACAGGGGGCTGTGATCAGCATAATTAACCCTTCAGGTGCCGCACCTGAAGGGGTTAATTGTGCGTATCATAGCCCCCTGTAAGAGATCAGGGGCTGCCAGGCAGCAGGGGGCAGACCCCCCTCCCTCCCCAGTTTGAATATCATTGGTGGCCAGTGTGCAGCCCCCCCGGCCCCCCCTCTATTGTAATATCATTGGTGGCCAGTGTGCGCCCCCCCCTCCCTCTATTGTAATATCATTTGTGGCCAGTGTGCGGCCCCCCCCCCTCTATTGTAATATAATTGGTGGCCAGTGTGCGGCCCCCCTCTATTGTAATATCATTGGTGGCCAGTGTGCGGCCTCTGTCGGCCCCCCTCCCCCCCTCTATTGTAATTTCATTGGTGGCCAGTGTGCGGCCTCCCCTCTCCCCCCCCTTGCCCGATCATTGGTGGCAGCGGAGATTCCGATCGGAGTCCCAGTTTAATCGCTCTGGGGCTCCGATCGGTAACCATGGCAACCAGGACGCTACTGCAGGCCTGGTTGCCATGGTTACTTAGCAATATTACAATATTAGAAGCATTATACTTACCTGCTGGCTGCTGCGCTGTCTGTGTCCGGCCGGGAGCTCCTCCTACTGGTAAGTGACAGATCATTAAGCAATGCGCCGCACAGACCTGTCACTTACCAGTAGGAGGAGCTCCCGGCCGGACACAGACAGGGCAGCAGCTAGCAGGTAAGTATGATGCTTCTAATATTGTAATATTGCTAAGTAACCATGACAACCAGGCCTGCAGTAGTGTCCTGGTTGCCATGGTTACCGATCGGAGCCCCAGAGCGATTAAACTGGGACTCCGATCGGAATCTCCGCTGCCACCAATGATCGGGGGGGGGGGAGGAGAGGCCGCACATTATTCGTTGTTAGAAGGAATCGGCAACAATTTGATCTCCGTGCAATCTGGTAGATTGTAGGAAGCAGGGTGATCAAATTTGATAGTGTGTGTAGTGTCAGTACTTGTCCCAATTGACCGCTGGTACCTGATCCCGGTCTGATCAGGTACTGTGACCTGGGGAATCTGGCAAGATCTTGACAGCCTTCAGTAAGAGTATTAAGGGGTGGTAACCAGTTGGGGGGTGTACCTGCACAGACTCACTTTATCCAATCAGTGCTGACATTTTCAGACGGTGCAGAGACACACTCCCAACTTGTTACCACCCCTCTGTACCCTTACTGAAGGCTAAAAGCAATTTATTTATAACTTCTAGTAGAAATAATAAAGGAATGGCACAACATAGAGCCATAAGAATAGATGCTCTAGAATTGTTATTACCTGGGGAATGCATGAAGGTCTTAAAACAGACCTGTCACGAGTGGTGAAAGGTCCTCTTTTATTTGGGAGCTTACAAGATAAAAAGAAAACTGCATCTTTTCCATTTTTTTAAAGTCATGGAAATACAAAGTATGAATTTGATTAAATAAAATATGCCAATCTGTAGAAAAAAAGACATGGATCACACATCCACATGCATGCATTGATCTATTGCTTCTCAGCATAATTTATAAATGAGGACCTTAGTATACACTTTAATCAAAATGAATTGGCCTATTCATCACGTCAAGGTGACCTCTTTCGAGTTAGTCCTTACTCTAATTGTCACGGTCCCTCCTATGACAAAGGTTAGAAGATCGGAGAGACTGGCGGCACATGAGGTCTCTGACAATCTGACAGTCTCTCTGTTTTCATTTATTGCAGTGTTGTTGTTAGTGATGACCATACGGTACCTCTTATTCCCAGGTGAAGCTGGTGGTCATTACTGCTCTCTATTTAGTCTAGACTCACACTTCATACCATGAGGTTGATATTCTCTGCCTGGAGTTGGAAGAGCTAGTGTGTTGGTCTCATCTTAGTTCCTGCTCATCCATTTTCTATTGAAGATAAGTGTGCTTCTCTTGGTATTTTGTTGTTCCCTTTTGCTCATTGTTTCTAGGCCTCAGAGAGATGCTAGTTCTTTCATCTGGGAAGGAATCAGTAGTCTCAGACCCTGTCACTATTGTAGGGATTTTCAGAGTTTCTAGGGCCTAGGTTTTCAGTGTATGTATATTCCCACCTTCAGGGTCTATTCATACTGACAGGAGTCAGGGCTAGGTTTAGAGTTTCCCTTTCCCTAGCCTTGAGGCCAAGTTCCTGGTGATTTTACTTCTGTTGTCATTCTTGTGTTCCTCCCCTCCCCCTACACTGTGACACTAATTTAGCCACATGATGATCAATGCCACCATGGATCTTCCTGACTGCAGGTGCTGTGTTGGGAAGCAGTGGTTCTGAACTAAATTAGCGTAGGGACCCACTTGAAAAAGCCCATCTTGACTTGGTGAGTGGGTCTTTGCATTTTGACGAAAGCACATACAAAGTGCCAAATGGACACATTTATGCATTATGCTGATACATAAGTGCATGGCATGTGGATGTGCGATCCTTGTCTTTTTTTTTTGTTTCTACATATTGCTCTATTAAATGAAATATATACTGCATAATAATATGCACAGGCAAGTCTGAGATGGGGTACACAGTGCAGTGATTGCGGTGATCACAGCACTGTCAAGGCTATCTGAATAATGTTGGGCGAGCATGCTCGGCCGAATACCAGTTTGGCTGGAGCATCGCGATGCTTGGCACATCGCGGTGTTCGGCCGAATACCGTGTGCGCTCGAGCGTGCGATGCTCAAGTCTCCTCCCTGCATGTTTAATAAGAGCTACCATTCACTGTAATGCCGTAGCCATGTACCATATATAGCACACGATGACACGTGTTCGGCTCAGTATTAGTCAGAGAGAGCTGGAGAGCAGAAGGGAGAGATAGTGTAGGGATTGAAAAAGCAATATTTTAGTTTTTATACTTGTTATAGATCCAAAAGTCCTTTTAAGGACTATTGTGTGTGGCAGCAATATATATTTTTAGTGCAACCTGCACTAAATTGCTAAAACTTGTTAGAGACCCAAAAATCCTTTTAAGGAGTATAGTTGTATCTGGCAGCAATATATATTTTTAGCGCAACCTGCGCTAAATAGCTTGAAATTGTTTGGCCGCTGCAGACAGCGACATTATCTGCGCTACATCTCCTGTCTAACGTATGCACAGCCTAAAAATATCTGTGACATCCAGTGTACTTTTTCCGTAGACAGTGTCTGCTGTGGACAGTTACATTACCTGAGCTACATCTCCTGTATAAGGTTTGCGTATCCGAAATTAGTGTTGAGTGGGAATATTTGAATAGCGAATTTTAATCGCGAATATCGGCACTTTGAGAATTTGAAAATATTTAGAATATAGCGCTATATATTCAAAAAATCTAATATTTGCTTTTCTAAAGTTTATTGCAGTTATGAAAGAGACAACAGTGTCATTGCTGTGCTCTGTACTTTGTTGTATTACTTTAGAGTGTTAATTCAGATAGTTAGGGGGAGATAGTCAGTGTAGGTTAGATTGATCTATAGTGTAGATAATAGGTTCCAGTGCAGGGTGTTAGGCAGTGTCATAGGTTCTGCTGTCAATACATACATGCTATAGACATAGTGCTGTGATGTCACAAGTTGCACGTATTGCGAATAAATTTGTGCATCATTAATTGCTGAAAATTCGCAAGCGTAAATATATTGGAGCACTCTATCTGCACATAAAGCTATTCTAATGTTCTGCCATGCCAACCATATTCTCCAGTCTCAGGAAACTTATACCAGCTTAAAAAATGTAGCATAAGTGACCCACGCATGTATTTTGCGGGCATTATGCGAATATTACATTGCTGATTTTTGCAATCAAGAATATAATCTCGAATTCTCGAATTCACGAGTATATATGAATATTCTACAAAATATTCACAAAATATCGTGAATTCCAATATTGCCCCTGCTGCTCATCACTATCTGAAATATCAGTGACATTCAGTCAAATATTTTTGCTGCTGGGGGCAGCGACATTACCTGTGCTACATCTCCAGTATAACATTAGCGTATCCGAAATATCAGTGACATTAATTCAGTGTAATTTTTTATTAGCCGCTGGTGACAGCGACATTATCTGCACTATACCTCCTGTTTAACATGTGCGCATCCTAAATATCTGTGACATTCATTCAGTGTCATTTTTATTAGGCTGTTGTGACAGCAACATTACTTGCGCTATACCTCCTGTTTAACGTGTGCAAATCCTAAAAATATCAGTGACATTCTGTGTACTTTTTTTGCGCATACATTTACAAAACCTGCACTACTGTACGTAGTTAATATGTGCAAGGTGAGCAGTAAGGGACGGGGAAATGGCCGTGCTGCTGATGGTGCACGCAGAGGCCGTGGCCCTGGACGCGGTGAAACTGTGCCTGCAGCCAGAGCACAAGAAACACACTCATCCAAGATACCTAGCTTCATGTCCCAGTTTGCAGTGCGGCGCAGGACACCACTCTCGAAGTCAGACCAGTTGGATTGCAGCAGATAATGCTTTCAGTCTGTTGGACACCACCCTGTCTTCCACAAAGTCCAGTCTCAGTAGCCAAGAGTCGGGTCAACAGAATCATCATCCTGATACTCCTTCCACCCACCATGGGGAGTCTTGGTAAACAAGTGATCCCACACTCGGATATTCTGAGGAACTGTTTTCATCGCCATTCCTTAATTTGGGCCTCTCGTCAAGCCTGCTTGAAAAGGGACATGAGGAGATCTTGTGTCCTGATTCCCAAAGTCTGGAGCCTCCAGAGTCAGAAGAAGATGATAGTGGGGAATGGAAATTTGTGTTTTGTGAGGTGGATGATGATGATGAGACACAGTTGCCAATTAGTCAACCGCAATTAGTGTCTCAAGAGGGTTATGATGAGGATGAGACACAGTTGTCAATAAGCTAAGGTTGTTGTTAGGTCAAGAAGTCAGGAGGATGACCAGAGTGAGGAAGTGGAAGAGGAGGTGCTAGACGATGAAGTCACTGAACCAAACTGGGAAGGTTGCAAGCTGAGCTAGGACAGCAGTACAGACGGGGGAGGGATCCGCAGCACCACAACAGGCTGGAAGAGGCAGTGGGGTGGCAAAAGGGAGAAGGCGGGCCACACCAAACAGGCCCGCAACTGTTCCCCTGAGCACACACTTACGGCAATCTCCCTTGCCAAGGGGTAGGTGTTCCTCTGTCTGGCGCTATTTTGAGGAAAGTGCGGACAATAAAAGAATTGTCATTTGCAACCTGTGCCGTACCAAAATGAGCAAGGGTGTGAACACTAGCAACCTCACCACCACCAGCATGATCCGCCACATGGCATAAAAGCACCATAATAGGTGGGACGAACGCCTGGGTCCACAATCTGTGTCTGCGGGTCACACCATTGCCTCCCCTTCCCCTGTGTTACGTGCTGGGCTGGCCAATCCCCTGTCAAAGACGCAGGCCCAGATGCCTCCTGCCTTGCACCTGGACCTTCGCAAGCACCATCAGCGACCCCATCCACTTCCGTGTCCTAGCGCAGCGTACAAATGTCCTTAACCCAGGCATTTGAACACAAGCGCAAATACCCAGCCACCCACCCACAGGCCATAGCACTAAATGCGCAACTTTCCAAATTACTGGCCCTGGAAATGTTGCCATTTAGGCTTGTGGACACTGAGACCTTCCGCAGCCTGATGTCAGCGTCCGTCCCTCGTTATGCAGTCCCCAGCCGCCACTATTTTTCACGGTGTGCCGTGCCCACCTTAAAAAAGCATGTGTCCCGTAACATCAACCGTGCCCTGACCAACGCAGTTACTGGGAAGGTCCACTTAACCACTGACACATGGACAAGTGCTTTCGGCCAGGGACGCTACATTTCCCTGACGACACACTGGGTGAATGTTATGGAAGCCGGGAGCGAGTCATACCTTTGATGGCACAGGTGGTACTGAAGTCATGAATTGCGGGCCCTAATTCCATCAGGGTTTCCGCCACCACCTACATACGTTAGTGGCTCCAACCCCCACTTCTCCTCCTCTGCCTTCTCCTCCACTTCGAACTCAGAATTATCTTCCTGCAGCACCAGTCAGCCATCCAGGTAGCTGGAAGCAGTGTAGCACTGCAGTGGGGAAGCGTCATCAAGCCGATCTGCTTAGGGGACAAACAGCACACTGCCGCAGAGCTGTGGCAGGGCATAAGAGACCAGACTGAGCTACTCAACCTAGAAACAGGCATGGTTGTGTCTGATAATGGCCGTAACTTGGTGGAGGCTTTGGAGCTCAGAAAGCTCACACACATCCCATGCCTAGCCCACGTCTTAAACTTAGTGGTTCAGCGGTTTCTTAAAACCTACCCCAATTTGCCTGAGCTACTGGTGAAGGTGAGCAGCGTGTGTGCCAATTTCCAGAAGTCATCGCTGCACCAGTGCTTACAATTGGCAGCTCACCGACTGTTGTGCGACATGAGCACGCGCTGGAACTCGACGTTCCACATGTTGGCCAGGCTTTGTGAACAGCAGAGGGCAGTAGTGGAATATCAGCTGTAACATGGTTGTAAGTGAGGAGTGGCCATGAATGTCTGACCTCTCTGAGGTTTTAAGAAACTATGAGGAATCAACACAGATGGTGATCGGCGATAACGCTATTATCAGCGTAACCATCCCACTTCTGTGTCTACTCAAACGTTCGCTGTTCACAATTAAGGCCAATACTTTGCATGTGGAAGAGGTGGAAATGGGGAAAGACATTACACAGGGTGATAGCCAGAACCACCGTCAGTTTGTCTTCTCAGCGCAAATTGGATGATGATGATGAGGAGGAGCAGGAGACGGTTGCCTCCACTACAGAGGGTAGTGCCCATGGAAGTTTAATTCCATCTGTTCAGTGTGGATGGGCAGAAGAGGAGGAAAAGGATGAGGAGATTTAAAGTCATCCTCTTGATGAGGACAGTGAAGTCTTGACTGTTTGGACTCTGGCACACATGGCTGATTTTATGTTAGGCTGCCTTTCCCATGACCCACACGTTTTACGCATTTTAGACAACACCGATTATTGGTTGTTCACCCTTCTCGACCCCCACTACAAAGAGAACTTCTCATCTCTCATTCCTGTGGTGGAGAGGACGAGAAAAATGGTGCAATACCATGATTGTCCTTATGAAAAAATTGCTCCAAAAATGTCCAGCTGACAATGCTGGCGGCAGAGTACGTATTTCCTTGGGCAACCAAGGAGGGGAGACAAGGGGAACACACAGCAGAGGCAGGGCAACATATCCTCACAGTTTCATGACACCCCGTCAGCACCCTCACCCTGATGCGCGGCTTAGTGTCACAAAGAAGGAAACATTTTGGAAGATGGTGAAAGAGGACATAGCATACCGTGACAGCGTCCTCAATGATCCCGTTATGCCTTACAACTACTGGGTGTCCAAGCTGGACACGTGGCACGAACTGGCGCTCTACGCCTTGGAGGTGCTGGCCTGTCCTGCCGCCAGAGTTTTGTCAGAGGGGTATTTAGTAGGGTTGAGCGAACCCAAACTGTAACATTTTTGAAAAAGTTTGTGTTCGAGTTCGGTGTTTGGCGATTTAATGGCGCTTTTTGAAAGGCTGCAGGGCAGCCAATTAACAAGCGTTTAACTAGTGTGCCCTTAGAAGCCATCATAGCCATGCCTACTAATGGCATGGCTGTGATTGGCCAAGTGCAGCATGTGACCCAGCCTCTATATAAGCTGGAGTCACTTAGTTAGCGCCGCACGTCACTCCGCTCTTACTAGTTGTAGGGATAGGATGCTGCTGCTGTGAGGGAGAGATTAGGAAAGACTCTGATATCTGCACTTGGTGTAAAGTCAGTGATCTACAGTGTTTCTTGTTTTGGGGGTGCAATGCAACATTTTTGTACCCTGCCCTGAGCCCAGTGAGACTGAAAAAAAAGTTTTAATCCGTCTGTTAGTTAGGTGGGCGTCGGCGGCCATTTTGTGCAACAGCAGTGCACCAGCACTGCATAATTGCCAGGGACAATCATTTAATCCTGTTCTTGTATACCCATTTTTTAGGTGCACCTGCACTACATATGTGCCAGGGGAAGGGAAAATAATACTATCTGTGAGTTCAGTGACCCAGGGGGTGACATATCCCCAATTTTTCTGTAAAGTACCCCTGTGCTGCATTTCTGAGAGTGAAATATAATCAGATAAATCCATCTGTTACATTGTGGGGGGACATATTTACATTTTTTTGATGTAAAGTACCTCTGAGGCCTGCACTGCATATGTGACAGGTAGGCACATAAATTCAGCAAATTCATCTGTTCCATTGTAGGGGTGACATATCCACCATTTTTTATGTTAAAAACCCCTGTGCTTTGTTTGTAAGAGTGAAATATAATCACAGTTAAATCCATCTGTTTCATTAAGGGTTAAAAAAAAACTGTTTTGGGGGGCAATAAAGTACCTTTTTTGCCCTGTGCTGCATTTCTGACAGTCCAAAAAAATCACCAAATACTGCAGTTTTATTTGTTTGCTGAAAAGTTCCATTTTTTGTTGTTATAAAGTACATTTGCGGGCCACGCTGCGTTCCTGTCAGTCAAATAAAACCATTAAATACCGCTGTTACATTTTTGGGCTTCAAATTCCCATTTTTGAGTGTAAAGTACCTCTGAGGCCTGCACATGTGACAGGCAGGCACATAAATTAAGCAACTCCATCTGTTCCATTTGTACCGTTTTGCCCTGTGCTGCATTTCTGGTAGTTAAAGAAATACAGTTAAGGCTACTTTTACACTTGTGTTAGGTGCGGATCCGTCTGGTATCTGCACAGACGGATCCGCACCTATAATGCAAACACTTGTATTTGTTCAGAACGGATCCGTTTGCATTACCATAAACAAAATTATTGTTTTTTATTTTTTTATTTTTTTTTCATGATAATGCAAACGGATCCGTTTTGACTTACATTGAAAGTCAATGGGAGGCGGATCAGTTTTCAATTTCACCATATTGTGTCAGTGAAAACGGATCCGTCCCCATTGACTTACATTGTAAGTCAGGACGGATCCGTTTGGCTCTGTATCGTCAGGCGAACATCAAAACGCTGCAAGCAGCCTTTTGGTGTCCGCCTCCAGAGCGGAATGGAGGCTGAACGTAGGCAAACTGATGCATTCTGAACGGATCCTTATCCATTCAGAATGCATTGCGGCTAAACTGATCCGTTTTGGGCCGCTTGTGAGAGCCCTGAAACGGATCTCACAAGCGGACCCAGAAACACCAGTGTGAAAGTAAACTAAATCCATCTGTTTCATTGCGTGTGAGAAAAAATAAATAAAATTGCAATAAAGTACCTTTGCTGCCTGCACTGCATAGCAGACCGGACAATAAGTTTAAATAATGTGTCTGTTCTATATTTGGGTGACATTAACCCATTTTTCCTGTCAAAAAACCCCTGCTCTGCCTAGGTGACAGGGACCTAAATTTCTAAAATTTGTCTGTTCCATTGTTGGGTGACATTAACCCATTTTGACAGTCAAAAAACCCCTGCTCTGCATTGTTCACAAGGAACTAAATTTAGTAAAAACATCTGTTACTTCGGGGGATAACCGCAAAAAATTAGAAGAGCGTCAAACAAGGGATGTGGCCCTGGTCGTGGTGCTACTGGTGTTGGTGGAGTTCCTGTTGCAGGGAGAGGACGTGGTCGTTCTGTGCCAGCTACACGCCCAAGTGAAACACCTTCCTCAGGTGCGAGTAGGTGACAGAACCTTCAGTGTTATTTGGTAGGGCTGAATGTGGCTCTACGAATAGTGAGACCAGAACAAGTACAGGCGATAGTAGATTGGGTGGCTGACAGTGCCTCCAGTTCATTCACATTGTCTCCCACCCAGTCCACTGCTGAAAGAACAGAGTTGGCACCTGCAGCCCATGGATATCAGTCTTTCACCTCACCCCCTTGCAAATCAGCCAAGCAGTCTGAGCCCCAAGTCATGCAGCAGTCTCTTCTGCTTTTTGATGACTCTGCTAGCAGGGTTTCCCAGGGCCATCCACATAGCAGTGCCCCAGAAGTGGAAAAGATTGAGAGCACCAATGCCCAACCACTTATGTTTCAAGGTAAGTACATGGGAGTAGAGTTGAGCGGACACCTGGATGTTCGGGTTTGGCAGGTTCGGCCGAACTTGAAAAAAAAGTTCGGGTTCGGGACCCGAACTTGAACCCGAACCCCATTGAAGGCAATGGGGACCCGAACTTTTGGCCACTAAAATGGCTCTAAAATAGCACTGGAAAGAGCTAGAGGGCTGCAAAAGGCAGCAAAATGTGCTTAAGAGCATGGCAAATGCTCTGCAAACTAATGTGAATAGGGAAATTAATTAAAAAAAACATAAAAGACCTTAAAAAAAAATAATAATAATAATATTAGGAATGATGTAGGAGGAAGAGGTTGAGGAGGCGGTGAATGGGTGGATGTGGCCGTAGAGGCTAATGTGGCTGTCTAGGTGGAAGCGGCGGCAAAGGAGGAATAGGTAGCCAACACAGATGTGTGTTATTTTGCATTTCTACATAGAAGTATCCACCAAAATATTGGGACATATAAAAAAAAAAAAAAAAAAAAAGGAATAAGTGCACTTGAGTACAAGAATGGATGGTTGAGGCTGTTAGAACTGTCTATTCTGCACAATGTACAGACAAGTCTTGTGGGATCCAAGCCTGGTTCATTTTAATGAACGTAAGCTTGTCCACGTTGGCTGTGGACAGGCAGCTGCGTCTGTCTGTAATGACACCTCCTGCCGTGCTTAATAAACGTTCAGAGAGTACACTGGCTGCAGGGCAGGCCAGCACCTCCAAGGCATACAGGACAAGCTCTGGCCATGTGGACAATTTGGAGACCCAGAAGTTGAATGGGGCAGAACCATCAGTCAGTACGTGTAGGTGTGTGCACAGGTACTGTTCCACCATGTTGTTCAAATGCTGCCTCCTGCTAACACGCTCCATATCAGCAGTTGGGGCCGGATGTTGCGGCGAGGTGACAAAGCTTTTCCACATGTTGGCCATGCTAACCCTGCCTTCTGAGGTGCTGGCGCTGACACAGCTGCGTTGGCGACCTCTTCCTCCTCCTCTGCCTTCGCCTTGTGCTTCCACTTGTCCCCCGGCGTCAGTCGGGAATGCTCTGAGGAGTGCGTCTACCAGCGTGCGCATGTAGTCGCTCATCTTCCGATCACGCTCCAGTGAGGGAATTAAGGACGGCACATTGTCTTTGTAACGGGGATCCAGCAAGGTAGCCACCCAGTAGTCAGCACACGTTAAAATGTGGGCAACTCTGCTGTTGTTGCACAGGCACTGCAGCATGTAGTCGCTCATGTGTGCCAGGCTGCCCAGAGGTAAGGACAAGCTGTCCTCTGTGGGAAGCGTATCGTCTGCGTCCTCCGTATCCCTCCAGCCACGCACCAGTGATGGGCCCGAGCTGCGTTGGGTGCCACCCTGCTATGAACATGCTTCATCCCCATCCTCCTCCTCATCCTCCTCCTCCTCGTCCTCCAGTAGTGGGCCCTGGCTGGCCAAATCTGTACCTGGCCTCTGCTGTTGCAAAAAACCTCCCTCTGAGTCACTTCTAAAAGACTGGCCTAAAAGTGTTAGAGATGACCCCTCTTCCTCCTCCTCGTCCTGGGCCACCTCCTCTTCCATCATCGCCCTAAGTGTTTTCTCAAGGAGACATAGAAGTGGTATTGTAACGCTGATAACGGCATCATCGCCACTGGCCATGTTGGTGGAGTACTCGAAACAGCGCAACAGGGCACACAGGTCTCGCATGGAGGCCCAGTGTTTGGTGGTGAAGTGGTGCTGTTCCGCGATTCACCCGTGTGTGCTGCAGCTGAAACTCCACTATTGCCTGCTGCTGCTCGCACAGTCTCTCCAGCATGTGCACGGTGGAGTTCCACCTGGTGGGCACGTCGCATATGAGGCGGTGAGCGGGAAGGCCGAAGTTACGCTGTAGAGCAGACAGCCGAGCGGCGGCAGGATGAGAACGCCGGAAGCGTGCACAGACGGCCCGCACTTTATGCAGCAGCTCTGACATGTCGGGGTAGTTGTGAATGAATTTCTGCACTACCAAATTCAGCACATGCGCCAGGCAAGGGATGTGCGTCAAACCGGCTAGTCCCAGAGCTGCAACGAGATTTCGCCAATTATTGCACACCACCAGGCCAGGCTTGAGGCTCACTGGCAGCAACCACTCGTCGGTCTGTTGTTCTATACCCCACAACAACTCCTGCGTGGTGTGGGGCCTGTCCCCCAAACACATAAGTTTCAGAACGGCCTGCTGAGGTTTACCCCTGGCTGTGCTGAAGTTGGTGGTGAAGGTCTGTCGCTGACCGGATGAGGAGGTGGTAGAAAAGGAGGAGGAAGCCAAGTAGGAAGAGGAGGCAACAGGAGGCAAAGAATGATGCCCTGCGATCCTTGGTGGCGGAAGGACGTGCGCCAAACAGCTCTCCGTGTGGGGCCCAGCCGCCACTACATTTACCCAGTGTGCAGTTAGGGAGATATAGCGTCCCTGGCCGTGCTTACTGGTCCACGTATTTGTGGTTAGGTGGACCTTGCCACAGATGGCGTTGCGCAGTGCACACTTGAATTTTTCCGATACTTGCTTGTGCAGGGTACTTGCTCAGGCCTTACCATCCTTAGAACGGCATTAGGCCCGACCAAATATCGCTGTAGATTCTGGCGGCTACTGGGACCTGAGGTAGTAGGTTCAGTAGGACGTGTAGCTGTGGCAGAACGGCCGCGTCCTCTCCCTGCACCAGAGGCTCCACCAACACCACCACCACGACCATGACCGCGTCCCTTATTAGATGTTTGCCTCATAGTTATCGTTCACCAAGCAAAGTAAAAAGGGGTTAAGTCTGTAAAAATAATTAACCACCAATAAAAACCCTGATGTAGGGTATTTCACTCAATTTTTTTTTTTAACTCTACTATATGACAGCGGTATTTGTGGCCTAAATTTCACAGTCACTTATGCATGTCTAATCCCAGATGTGCAGTATATCAGAGGGTTTTTTAATCCCAGTAAGCAAAAAGCCATATTTGTGGCCAAAATTTCACAGTAACTAATGCACGTCTAATCCCAGATGTGCAGTATATCAGAGCGTTTTTTAATCCCAGTAAGCAAAAAGCCGTATTTGTGGCCTAAATTTCACAGTCACTTATGCACGTCTAATCCCAGATATGCAAGTATATCAGAGGTTTTTTTAACCCCAGTAAGCAAAAAGCCGTATTTGTGGGCTAAATTTCAGAGTAATTTATGCATGTCTAATCCCAGATGTGCAGTATATGAGAGGGTTTTTTAACCCCAGTAAGCAAAAAGCCGTATTTGTGGCCTAAATTTCACAGTCACTTATGCACATCTAATCCCAGATGTGCAGTATATCAGAGGGTTTTTTAACCCCAGTATGAGAAAGCCGTATTTGTGGCCTAAATTTCACAGTCACTTATGCATGTCTAATCCCAGATATGCAAGTATATCAGAGTTTTTTTAACCCCAGTAAGCAAAAAGCTGTATTTGTGGCCTAAATTTCACAGTAATTTATGCACGTCTAATCCCAGATGTGCAGTATATCAGAGGGGTTTTTAACCCCAGTAAGCAAAAAGCCGTATCTGTGGCCTAAATTTCACAGTCACTTATGCACATCTAATCCCAGATGTGCAGTATATCAGAGGATTTTTTAACCCCAGTATGAGAAAGCCGTATTTGTGGCCTAAATTTCACAGTCACTTATGCACGTCTAATCCCAGATGTGCAGTATATCAGAGGGTTTTTTAACCCAGTAAGCAAAAAGCCATATTTGTGGCCTAAATTCCACAGTCACTTATGCATGTCTAATCCCAGATGTGCAGTATATCAGAGGGTTTTTTAACCCCAGTAAGCAAAAGCCGTATTTGTGGCCTAAAATGAACCGTCCCTTATGCACCTATAATCCTAGATGTGCACTATATGAAACAGAGGAGTTTGTTTCACCCAGTATGCCAACGTTTTATTTCTGATCTAAATGTGACACTCACTTATGCACCTATAATCCTAGATGTGCACTATATGAAACAGATGGTTTTTTTTTTCACCCCAGTATGCCCCAGTATGAGAAAGCCGTATTTCTGGCCTAAATTTCACAGTCACTTATGCAGCGATAATCCTAGATGTGCACTATATGAAAAAAAGATTTTTTTTAACCCCAGTGTTTCAAAGCAGTATTTTTGGACTTGCAGACATGCAGATATCCTGTGCTGGTGCACTATTGTTGCATAAAATAGCTGCCGATTATGTATTGATATTGACTAACTGAAGGAAAAAAAGTTTGTTTTCAGTAGTAGTTGGCTCAGGGCAGGCTTAAAACAATTGTACACTGCACCCACAAAACACATTTGCTGTAGATCGCTGAGTAAAGAAGCAGTTCTTCATAAGATTCCTCCCTGATCTCTCCCTCACAGCAGCTGCAGCCTATCCCTACACTAATCCGAGCAGAGTGACAGGCGGCGCTATGTGACTCCAGCTTAAATAGAGACTGGGTCACATGCTGAAGTTGGCCAATCACAGCCATGCCAAAGTAGGTATGGCTGTGATGGCCTTTTGGGGCAAGTAGTATGATGCTTGTTGATTGGCTGCTTTGCAGCCTTTCAAAAAGCGCCACAAAAATTGCCGAACACCGAACCCGAACCCGCACTTATACGTAAATGTTCGGTTCAGGTCCGGGTGCCGAAAAAACCTAAAGTTCGGTACGAACCCGAACTTTACAGTTCGGGTTCGCTCAACTCTACATGGAAGGACCACCGCAGCACGTCTCGGATGATGACGAAACACAGGTGCCAACTGCTGTGGCTTTCGAAAGTGTGCAGACCAACAAGGAGGGCAGGGGTGAAGACTGGGTGGAAGATGATGTGGAGGACGATGACGTCCTCGACCCCATATGGAATCAAGGTCATGCGAGTGACTGTGTAGTTCGGAGGAAGAGGTGGTGGTCGCACAGAGCCACCAACACAGCAAAAGAGGGAGCAGGGTGCAAAAGTGGAGCGGCCGTCCCCTAGACAGTATGCCTGTTACTGCCCAACGCACCAAGGGACCGAGCACACCAAAGCCATCTCCATTGACAAGACACGAGTGGTTTGCACGCTGTGCAATCAGAGCCTGACGCTAGGCATAAACGTTCTAAGCCTGAGCACAACCTGCATGACCAGGCATCTAAGTGCAAAGCACGAGCTGCAGTGGAGTAGACACCTCAAAAACCAAGAAAGGTATCTGGCTCCTCCTGCTTCCTCTTCTGCTGCAGTCTCGGCCTCTTCATCCACCTCTGGAGTGACAGTGGCATCTGCCACCCTGCAAACAGAGGATGTGCCAGCAACGCCACCACCTTGGTCACCAAGCATCTCCACAATGTCCCATGAAAGCATTCAGCTGTCTATCTCCCAAACATTGAAGCGAAAGAGGAAGTGCCCCCCTACCAACCCGCGATCCCTGGCCCTGAATGCCAGCATTTCCAAATTCAAGTCCTTTGAAATGCTGTCATTCTGTCTGGTGGACACGGACAGTTTTAAGAATCTGATGGCGGTGACTGTCCCACAGTTCGTCGCCACTACTTTTCCAGGAGAGCTATCCTTTCCCTGCACAACCAAGTGGGGGACAAAATCAGGTGTGCACTGTGCAATGCCATCTGTGGCAAGGTCCACCTAACTAACGATACGTGGACCAGAAAGCACGGTCAAGGACGTTATATCTCCCTAACAGCACACTGGGTAAATGCAGTGGCGGCTGGGCCTGAGGCGGATAGCAGTTTGGCGCATGTCCTTCCACCACCCAGGATTGCAGGGTGCTTCTCTTTGCCCCCTGTTGCTTCCTCCTGCTACTCCGCTTCCTCTACCTCTACCGCCTTCTCATCCGGTCAGCGTAACACCTTCACCACCAACTTCAGCACAGCCAGGGGTAAACGACAGCAGGCAGATTTGAAACTTATCTGTTTAGGGGACAAATCCCACACCGCACAGGAGCTGTGGACTGGCATGGAATAACAAACCGATGAGTGGTTGGTTCCAGTGAGCCTCAAGCCCGGCCTGGTGGTGTGCAATAATGGGAGAAATCTTGTAGCAGCTCTGGGCCTAGCCGGTTTGACGCACATCCCTTGCCTGGCGCATGTGCTGAATTTGGTGGTGCAGAAATTCCTGAAAAATTACCCCAATATGTCAGAGCTGCTGCAGAATGTGCGGGCCATCTGTGCGCGTTTTTGCATTTCTCACCCTGCCTCTGCTCTCCTGTCAGCGCTGCAGCATAACTTCGGCCTTCCCGCTCACCGCCTCATATGCGACGTGCCCGTAAGGTGGAAAGAACTCCACCTTGCACATGCTGGCTGTGTGAGCAGCAGCAGGCGATAGTGGAGTTTCAGCTGCAGCACGCACGGGTGAGTCACTCTGCGAAACAACACCACTTCACCACCAATGAGTGGGCCTCCATGCGAGACCTGTGTGCATTGTTGCGCTGTTTCGAGTACCGCCACGTCCACCGCCTCCTCAACCTCCTACTCCATATGGACCTCCACCTCCTAGATAATGATTATTCTTTTTTATTTTTACGTATTTTATGTTATTTTATGTCATTGCACTATCCAAATTTGTTTGCTGAGCACTTGCAATGCTCTTAAGCACATGTTGCTGCCTTTTGCAGTGAAATATAATCAGTAAATACAACTTTTACATTGTTTGTGAAAATATAACACTTTTTTTTGCCATAAAGTACCTTTGTGGCTTGCGCTGTATTTGTGTTGGTGAAAGAAAATCAGTTAAATCCATCTGTTTCATTGTTGGTGGAAAAAAAAAAAAATATATATTATTTGGCTTTTACTGCATATGTGACAGCCAGGCAAATAAATACACTAAATTCATCTGTTGGATTGTGGGGTGACATATTCACAGTTTGGTCTTTCAACTAACCCTGCGGCCTGCACTGCATATGTGACAGCCAGGCCAATAAATTCACTAAATCCATCTGTTTGCGTGTGGGGTGACATTTCCACGGTTATCAGGCCAGTCAATCACAAGTGGCTCGGATGTTGGGTTCCTGCACCAACATAGGCCAGGTACACAATTGTACAGCTAGGGTACATGTGCAATACACCATTTTTACACCCCTGACACAGAAAGATAATTTAGCTGTATGTTCAATCTGTGGCTGACCTTCCTACAGCGATTTTTTGATGGGCGCAATGCAACATGTAAAATAAATATGAATAATTTAATACTTAATCCGTCTGTTAGTTCGGTGGGCGACAAAACAATTTTTTGTGAAGTACACCTGCTCCTGCATATGTGCCAGGGACAATTATATAGTTAATCCGTCTCTGAGTTCAGAGGTTGACATATTTGTCTGTGATATACCCCTACTCTACATAGCGAACAGACAAATACATTTCAAAAATTCGTCTGTTACATTGTTGGATGACATTCACCAATTTTTGGCTGTGATATACCCCTGCTCTACATAGCGGACAGGGAAATAAATTTCACTTATTCGTCTGTTACATTGTTGGGTGACATTCACCAATTTTTGGCTGTGATATACCCCTGCTCTACATTGCTCTACATACAGACAAGCGCAGTCGCCTGTCCACAGCCAATGTGGACAAGCTCACCTTCATTAAAATGAACCAGGCAGGGTTTCCGCAGGACTTGTCTGTACCTTGTGCAGAATAGACATGTATACCGGCCTCACCCAGCCATTGTTGTACCCAGCGCACTTTCTCTTTTTTTTTTTTTTTCATATTTCCCAATGTTTTGTGGTCTACCCAAATGTAAACCAAAAAAATAAACAAATAAAATAAAAAACAAAAACCAGTGTTGACTACCTCCTCCTCCTACACCCATCCTCCTAGATCAAGATTATTATTTTAATTTTTTTATGTATTTTATGTTATTTTAAGTCATTTCCCTATCCACATTTGTTTGCAGAGCACTTGCCATGCTCTTAACCACATTTTGCTGCCTTTTGCAGCCCTTTACATGACTTTTTAGAGCCATTTTAGTGCTCCAAAGTTCGGGTCCCTATTGACTTCATAGGAAAGCCATGAGAGGAAAGCGGCTGAACATAAAGGCACTTTCAATGTGTTTTTTATAATGTACTGAATACACTGTATTCCCATGCACGCTCTTCCACCACAAAAAAGGGTATATGGTTAAATCCTCCTTTTCTCATCCTCCTCCTCTTCCATCATGTCAACATGCTTTTTAGTCTGCCCTCTCTTGTAATGTTGCAGAGGGTCAGCTCACCTGCAGGCCCTCGCATATAATGTTTTAAAGGGTTAGCTCACCTGCAAGCCCTCACATATAATGTTTTACAGGGTCAGCTCACCAGCAGGCCCTCACCTACAATCTTTTAAAGGGTCATCTCACCAGCAGGCCCTCGCCCATAATTTTTTCAATGGTCAGCTCAGCAGCAGGCACTCGCCCCTAATGTTTTAGAGAGTCAGTTCTGCAGCAGACCCTCACCCTTAATGTTTTAGATGGTCAGCTCAGCAGCAGGCCCTCGCCCATAATGTTTTAGAGTATCACCAGCAGGCCATTACTCCTAAAATTTTTGAGGGCCACCATCAGGCCATCAATCATAATTTTTCAAGGGTGTATGATGCCCCTCTTTATATGTAATAGGCTTTATGAGTGTAGGAGCCCCACTACCTGAGCAATTGTACCACAATGTGAATGAGGCCTCCAATTATGTGATATACAGGTTGTATCGGAGTGCCTCTTTCTTGTAATGTTTGGCAGCACTTGCACTTTATATACAAGTAAATATATAGGAAAGAATGTTTCCTAACAATTTTTTCTCTAAAATCGATTTTATCTTCGGTTTGGTGCGTATTATTGTTAGTCTGTAAAAGTGGCGTACTACTCGGACAATATCGTTCCCAGAAGCGACCTGGGAGTCCAAGATGCATCCAAAAGGGTTAAATGGTCACTCGGACCTTAGCGTAACTTTTGCAACCTCTCTGACTAGTAATCATAAAATTTTTATCTTTATTAATCAGTCTTTAAAAATACAAATACTACTTGGAAACTCGCTTTAAAATTCCTCAGGGAGATCAGGGTTCGGGAACTGTCTAATATTTATTGTATAATGTATGTTCACATTGTACTCCACAGGGCGGGATATTGTCACGGCTGAGGGTGGGGGAAACCCTCAGCCTTGCGGTGTCAATAAGAAAGGGTAGCTGCTGGGCCAGGACAGGAAACAGGGAGCAGGAGACCAAATGGATTTACCGTCTCCATTCTCTAGCACCAAACGGGCTAAATGAGGGCTTCACATTTGCCTCATTTCTATAAAATAACCCAATATGGCATTTTTCAATTCCGATAATAGTTTAGATTCAGGATGTTCATATAAGAAAAAGAGGAACGATAGTTTAAGGGGGGCTTGATTTTTCATATAAAAGGGTGAATTACTTTATATCCTATACAAAACTTACCAAGGCAGGTGGGTGTTCCTCTTGTGGGTGTTCTGTCCGTGGGAGGAGATGCCCTAATAGAGATATCTGTAAATATAAACAAAAATAAAATAAATAACTACTAAAAAATAATAAATGAAAAATAACAAAACAATAACAATAAAAACTAAAAATGATAATAGTATTTAAATATACAGGGTGCTTTACAGCAATCACTATGGTTAATGGATGTAGATCTAAATCCATAATGGAATAAGAGGGGGACAAGCGACCCAAATGATAATGCATGCACAAATACAATTTGTACAATAGTGGCCTTTAAGTACCAACCACCCAACAAGATAGAGGCCAAGATATGAGAACATGTCCCCAAGCGACAGCACTAGTACACGGATGGGAGACCCACCAGAGGGTGTCAGTCTAGGCAAGACACAGGCGTACGGCAGTGAGGTGGAAGCTTGAATCCATAAGTGCCGACGTCCGCACTGAGATGGGACGCCCAAAAGAGAAATTTTCTAAGTGCGGGCGCAAGCGCAGAAGATTGATCGACGGGAATATTTTCAAAGTGCTGACGCTTGCGCGTTTGAACCTCATCGAAAGGATGGTGATATAGTGGAGGAGCGCAAGCGTAAAGAAAAGAAATAGAGAGTCCAGCACCGTGTAAGTACTGGCGCATGCGCGATACAATACCCTGGATGACATCACAGACATCATCGTAGTGACGCTGTTAGAGTGCGCCCTGAACTGATAATCTATTGGCGGAGATGCTGTCCATCATCGGAAGAGACACAGAGATTGGACAAACTGACCCCACCTGCTGGAACCGAGAATTTAAGGCTCGATCCCCGCCCCCACACGCAGTGCCTGCATATCATCCCCTGAAGACGCTGAGTAAACGGTGAAACATGTAGGGATGCAGGAACCAAGTTTTCGTCCGTGCCTAGGAGGAATAGGTCGTCTTTCTCTGCTCCTAGTCCAGGGTTGTCCTGAGGGCTAGTAGGGACCCTAGGTTCCGGAGTATGAGCCCTCCTACCATCAGGGTTGGCTCATACAGCTAGGAGTCAGGGTCAGATTTAGGGATGCATTAGGAGGTGACCTGCTCCCTGTTTCCTGTCCTGGCCCAGCAGCTACTCTTTCTTATTGACACCGCACGGCTGAGGGTTTCCACCACCCTCAGCCGTGATAGTATGACAACAATGGCTTCTTACTAGGTAACCTTCGAAAGATGGTGCAGCATGTATTGCCAGCTGTTTCGGAATACATGCGCGTTCTCCGGAGGGAGAGCGTTTTAGGGTTCATCGTTAATGGCGCGGTTGGTGGCTTATTCCCCGCCACCTTGCCTTCCGTGTCCGTGTTGGTGATCCCTTGTCCCTCTTCATGTTCCTATCCCTGGTCGTCTGCTGGCAGCATTCCATTGGTGTTCCGGCGGTGTGCTGGTTAGGAATGGCTGTTGGCAGCGACTGGAGTGGGAACGTGAGTGGAGAGTGGACGCAGTGTCAGTGCGGTCTCTCCGGGTTGTTTCTTTGCTGGTCTCTGGTTCCTGTGTGTTGCTCCAGAGGCTGTCAGTCGGCTCCTGGTTCCTGTGTGTTGCTCCAGGTGCTTGCAGCAGTCCCGGGGAGACTCGCATGCGCTGACACTGATTCTGCTACCTTTTTTCCCGTCTCCCTTCCCTGTTTTGGGTCCCTCACTAGTTTTCCCCTTTTTTTTGGTGGGGGGCTTTGAGGGGTGGGAGTGTCACGGTCTATGGTGTGTTTTGTGACACTTTCCTTCACTTGCGGTTGCCCATGGCAACGTGTGGTGTTGTGTGCATGTGGTGGCAATGTCTCGGCCTTCTGGCTGTTTCCCAGGACATGGTTGCCTCGCATGCCGTTGCCGGCAGTAACAGGTGGAGTGTGATGTTTGTGTGTACACTTCCCCTTTAAGTGGCTTTCTTCCCTTGCCTGGTGTTGGAAGGGTTAATTCCCTTCCTAGTGAGTGTACACTGGGTGTGTCTGTGTGTGGGTGTGGCTACTTGGGCTACTTAGCTCCTGCTGGATGCCAGAAGCTGAGGGGTACTCCAGCCATGGTGTTTGCTGGAGTCATCCTCCTGGTCTCATATACCATCTGTCCAGTGAGGGCCACCCTTGTGGTCATAAGTTATGTTTAGACATTGATCTTCTTATGTTATGCTATGTCTAGTGGTGTCTCTATGTTTATTGCAGCTTATGGTTTCTGGGTTCCTGTGTGCTTTGTGTGTGCTGTGTCCTTTTGTGTTTGGTGTGGAAATTAGCACTTGTGCACGGGTTCCAGTCTGTTTGTCTGTGGCAGGTAGGTGTGGTACTAGTTTCACTACCTGCCATTGCCATATGCTGTATATGTTTCCCCTTCCTTGCAGCTTGGCCAGTGAGATTCCTGTTCGTCCGTGCCTAGGAGGAACAGGTCGTCTTTCTCTGCTCCTAATCCAGGGTTGTCCTGAGGGCTAATAGGGACCCTAGGTTCTGGAGTATGAGCCCTCCTACGATCAGGGTTGGCTCATACAGCTAGGAGTCAGAATCAGATTTAGGGATGCGTTAGGAGGTGACCTGCTCCCTGTTTCCTGTCCTGGCCCAGCAGCTACCCTTTCTTATTGACACCACAAGTCTGAGGGTTTTCCCCACCCTCAGCCGTGACAATATCCCGCCCTGTGGAGTAAAATGTGAATATACATTATACAATAAATATTAGACAGTTCCCGAACCCTGATCTCCCTGAGGAATTTTAAAGCGAGTTAGTAGTATTTGTATTTTTAAAGAGTGATTAATAAAGATAAAAATTTTATGATTACTAGTCAGAGAGGTTGCAAAAGTTACGCTAAGGTCCGAGTGACCATTTAACCCTTTTTTATAATATATATAGCGTTGCAACCTCATGAGGGATCCTTTTGTTTGTTATTGAACAAGATGCATCCAGACATCCTCCCCATGCTGTTCCCAAACCATTTCAGTGGTGTTTCCATAAATTTCTGACATTTTGCTATGAACCAGACACCCTTCCCTCTTCAGATCAGGAGGTGCCTAGTTTAATGCTCGGGTTCTCCCATTAACTTCCATTGTGCTCAGGTGCTCGGTAGATCACCCGAGCATCCCGAGGTGTTCTACTCGAGCACCCAAGCACTTTGGTACTCGACTAACACTATATCTGATAGGATCTGAATTGTGATAGAAGCTGGGCTATATACCCTATAAAAACCATACTCTTTCTGTAGATCTTCTAGAAACAGTCGCAACATTTTCTAGACTTCTGGGATGGGTCTATCCATTACAGTAGGGGATAAAGTACCCAACTGCATCCGTCATAGGTTAAAAAGGGGGAAACCAAACTATACATAATGCTTACCAGATTATTATTTTTTTATTAAATGCACATAAACTGAATACTGAATTACTACTGAATTATTCTCATTATCATATATAGTTCATAACCTTAGTCTTTGCATTATGCATTATGTCTTTTTTTAAACTTAACCTAGTAACATTAATTTTAAATCTTTAAATTGAGCAAGGGAGCCTTGCATTTAAGGAGCTTAAGCAAAATCATTGTATTATCCCATGAGCTTGTCTTTCGGAAGCCTTGTAAAGGTACTGTGACAGGGCATGTTGGGGGAATTTGAGCGTGAGCTGTCACTGAAAGCATAGCACTTCCCTGGTAACTAAATAGAGAACGTCATATTCAAATGCTCCTGGTACTGTGTGTGTCACAATCACTTAATTTACATGATCCAGTTTAATAGAAATAATGCTTAAATAAAATCCATTTGGAACATGATCTAATACATTTCTAATGTTTAATGCTATTAACTTGAAAGAAAATATCAGAAAATTATGATACTCTGCTGTTTTCATTTATTTCTTCCACATCCCAGTGCCGTTGAACCATTTAGCACACAATTATATTGACTTACCACAGTTGAAGCCCTCTACCAATATCTCTATATATGTCTTATTTCAGTGTATTATGAATTGCTTTTTGCATATTAGTTGATAATTGTAAATTTATTGTAAAACTGAAGTTAGAAGTTCACTATAGCTATTGTGGTCCTGGCTACGGTGGGAACAGAGTGGACGAACTGAGTTGGGGAGGGGTGACTTGACTGTCAACTATCAATGGCAGAGGTGTGCCGGAAGCCATGGCCGTGTGCGAGCTAAATGAGGGGCAAGCCTGATGGTGAGAGAGGTGAAGAAAGGGGAAGGGTGGGAGGGGTAGAGTGCGGCGTCCATGATGGGAGAGCGAGGCGGCGCTATATAGGCACCTTCGCCCCTCCCACAAACACAGGCTAATCTTCAGCCTTACTACTCGTGGTCCTGGCTACGGTGGGAACAGAGTGGACGAACTGAGTTGGGGAGGGGTGACTTGACTGTCAACTATCAATGGCTGAGGTGTGCCGGAAGCCATGGCCGTGTGCGAGCTAAATGAGGGGCAAAAATCGGGTAGGAAAGACTAATGCGGAACTCATAGAGCTAAGCTGGTGAAGGCTTTGGCAATCTCAACCTGCGGGTTCGGAACGTAGTGCGTGAAACAGGAAGATTGCCATCTGCCCATTTTCTGGATGACGTGCGCTGGGACCCCATGACTTGACGCTTCGGATGCCGCCCCAATGCGAATTGAATGTCCCGAAATGGCCTTGGCATCGAACCCTAGTCCGAAAGCTAAGATTCTGATGTGGTGAACGAACTGTGACGCCGTGAGATGTTTGGAGTTGAAAGGGAAAACAGGGCTGCCCGGCGCGGGATCTTTTGAGGTGGCGAATAGCTTTTAAACACGGCAACCGGGCACCAGTCATTGAAGGTCTGGTAATAGCGAATTTTGACTGGCGGTCCCACTTGAGAAGTTTTGGTGGAGTGGAGTGACAGGGTGCAATGCGTCTGCTGCCAGGCTAATTGATCTAAAGTGGGGCCTGCGTGTCCAGGAGAGCTGGTGGATTCCCCGGCCGTAAGAACCCGTAAAACAGAGGTACATAGCTGCTTTGATCACTATGCTTTTATATGGCCCGAAAGGATCATTGTCTAGGGAGGTGGAAAAGACCCTGAACATTGCCCCGATGACTGGTTTCCTGCGGGACTCTGGCTTGCTGCTGTTCTTTGAATCCCTCTCAGGGTGGATTTTATGGCTTGAGACGAAAATATGGACTGGCTGGCTGGGTGATCTAAAGTGAAAAAATTTTGTACCCCTGCTAGGTATAATTTGATGGTATTGAGTGATAAGTGAAGGTCTGTGTGACAATAAGCCAGGAATGCGATAACATAAGTTGTTTGGTCCAGTTGTTCCTGTGGATGAGTGACTTAGCCGTTCTGACATGCTTGTTTAATCCATCGTCAGTGCCTCGGGGGTGGGTGGTGGGACCCCCTGATGGATCTGCATCTGGCATTACCTGGACTTGGCGTATGAAACCGTGGAACAGGAATGACCTGGATGGAAAGGGACCTGGAACTGGTACCTGGAGGAAATCACCTGAGCGAAATTTGAACCAGACAGACCTCTGGGATGACCCTGGAAAACATGGGATGAGGCTTGAGAGATGCTGGAGAAAAAGTAGAACCTGACGTGGATCAGGGAGCGGGAGCCCGCGATGTCAAGGAACTTAACCGTGCCTGATACATGTGAGGCCAGAGAGCGAAACAAATGACCTGATGCGTGTCAGGTGGTCGAGAGCTCGTGAACTAGCTGCGTGGCTAGTGCGTGAAAGAAAACCTGTCCCTGATGCGTGTCAGGGCGGTAAATGAACCTGATGCGTGTCAGGAAAATAAAACATGAACTGCTGCGTGGCAGACAAAAGCGAATGAACCTGATGCGTGTCAGGAAAATAAAACACGAACTGCTGCGTGGCAGACAAAAGATCGAATGAACCTGTTGCGTGTCAGGAAAAATAAAATGACATGAATCTGCTGCGTGGCAGACAAATGACCGGATAAGATCGATGCGTCTCTGGAAAATACATCACATGAATCTGCCGCGCGGCAGACAAACGACAGAACAAACCCAAGCGTCTCAGTAAATTAATGACGTGAATCTGCCACGCGGCGGAGAGACGACCGGACCCATCTTTTTTTCTTTTTTTTTTTTTTGAACGGAAGTGACCTGGATGAAAAGGGGGGCCTAGGATTGGTACCTTGAGGACTTCGCCTAGCGAATTTTTGAACCTAGACGGACCTCCGGGGTGACCCTAGAAAACATGGGGTGAGGTTTGAGAGATGCAGAAGAAAGGTAGAACCTGACGTGAATCAAGGAGCGGAAGCTAAGGGTCAAGCTTGACCGTGCCCGATACATGTGAGGCGCCCTTGAATGACCTGATGCCTTGCGGGCGGCCGGAACCCGTGAACTAGCTGCGTGGCTGGAGGCGAAGCCCCTGAGGCGCATCAGGGTCCAACCAGGTTAAAACGGGCCGAGTAGGGCGACCGATGCACCTGCTGCGTGGCAGGCCACGACAGCACCTGATGCGTGTCAGGAAGTGCAAACGAGACGTGAGAACCAGTCCCTGATGCGTGTCAGGGCGGTGGGTGAACCTGATGCGTGTCAGGAAAACTAACATGGACTGTTGCGTGGCAGACCAAAATTGAAAACCTGATGCGTGTCAGGGAAAGAAATGAGACCGGAAAGGGCATCTGCTGCGTGGCAGACGATTACGTGGATGAAACATTAAATGAGATAGAAAATTGACATGAATCTGCTGCGTGGCAGACAATAGCGTGAATGAACCTAAAGCAAGACAGAAAATTGACATGAATCTGCTGCGTGGCAGACAATAGCGTGCATGAACCTAAAGCAAGACAGAAAATTGACATGAATCTGCTGCGTGGCAGACAATAGCGTGCATGAACCTAAAGCAAGACAGAAAATTGACATGAATCTGCTGCGTGGCAGACAATAGCGTGCATGAAAACCTGAAAGCGAAACCGAAAAATTGACATGAATCTGCTGCGTGGCAGACAATAGCGTGAATGAACCTAAAGCAAGACATTAAATTGACATGAATCTGCTGCGTGGCAGACAATTGCGTGAATGAACCTAAAGCAAGACAGAAAATTGACATGAATCTGCTGCGTGGCAGACAATAGCGTGCGTGAACCTAAAGCAAGACATTAAATTGACATGAATCTGCTGCGTGGCAGACAATTGCGTGAATGAACCCAAAGCAAGACATTAAATTGACATGAATCTGCTGCGTGGCAGACAATAGCGTGCGTGAACCTAAAGCAAGACATTAAATTGACATGAATCTGCTGCGTGGCAGACAATTGCGTGAATGAACCTAAAGCAAGACATTAAATTGACATGAATCTGCTGCGTGGCAGACAATTGCGTGAATGAACCTAAAGCAAGACAGAAAATTGACATGAATCTGCTGCGTGGCAGACAATAGCGTGCGTGAACCTAAAGCAAGACAGAAAATTGACATGAATCTGCTGCATGGCAGACAATAGTGTGAATGAACCTAAAGCAAGACAGAAAATTGACATGAATCTGCTGCGTGGCAGACAATAGCGTGCATGAAAACCTGAAAGCAAAACCGGAAAATTGACATAAATCTGCTGCGTGGCGGATGATTGTGTGAAACCTGAAAGAGCCAAGCTGGATGAGACCTGATGCGTGTCAGGAAAGGACGTGACTCTGCTGGGCGGCAGATGGAAGGATAGAATGGACTGAGGATTCCCAGGAGTAAACAACGTGAATCCGCCATGCGGCAGACAAACGTCAGGGAACCCGAGCGTCCCGGTAAAATGAAGGTGACGTGAATCTGGCATGCGGCCGACATGAGCCCCCTTTTTTTTTTTTTTTTTTTTTTTTTACATTGCTGGGCATGGATTGCTGAATGAAGTGTGCCCAGACTGAGAGTATGGTATGTGAAGGGTTTGGCCATGTGACCTCAAGAGGGGTGACCAGGGTTGGTTGGATGCAGGTGCTGTGGCAGAGCCTGAATGTGCTGGATGATAAACCGTGCTGGGTGTCAGGTTTCCCTGTGATGGGGACCTGAGCGTCGGCGTTGCCTGGAGACCAGTGTGGGAGCTGGGGCCAGCATGCAGACACGTGGAACGTTGAAGAGCGCGGCGCCGAGGCTCCCAGGATGGGGAGCAGCTCAAGGCGCCGCTTAGCTTACCAGGGGAGCGCGGTTCGGGAGGGCAGAGGAACTCAGACCGGAGGCAGGAACGAGCAGCAGCGAAGGTAGAGCGGCAGCGTCGGCACTGAACCCGGAGGAGAGAGGATCGAATCGGTGCGGTATAACCTTCAGAGCGGCGGCAGGTACGGAGCGGCAGCGTGTGAACCCGAAACCGGAAGTGATGGGACGTCACGGTAGAGTGCGGCGTCCATGATGGGAGAGCGAGGCGGCGCTATATAGGCACCTTCGCCCCTCCCACAAACACAGGCTGATCTTCAGCCTTACTACTAGTCCATATGGTGTCAGAATATAGGTACATAAAGAATAAAGGGGGAATTTGTCAAGGTAGGTGTATTTGAGTTTAGTTCTTCGATTGGAGTTGCTATGCACACATGCGCCAAATTCATAAGAGTAGCACACATTAATAATAAATTTGGTTCAAGTGCAATGTGGTTGCCCCTATTTCTTTAAAAGTAAGCCTGGTGGGTGCCTGGTGTGGAGGTATGACTTTTTTGTGACTTTTAAAGAAGTTGCACTTCATAAGTATGTCACAAAAGTGATCTACTCTGAAATTCTGATCAAAATTTCACTCCAAATCTATAGGTAGCACTGAACGCCACAGTGCTCAAAAAGTAATTAAATATTTACACAAGTGACCCAAAAAAGTTGTAGTGCCCTACTTGCAACTTTTTGAATCCAGAATTATGGCATGCAGGACTTGGTAAATTCCCCCCTTGATCTTGTAACGGTCACGTACACACACACACAGGAGGGAGGATAGTGACCACTGCACTCCACCCTCACCCCTGGCCCTGCCTAGTTGCCTCGCAAGTCCTAATGACAGGGGACAACTGGACGGCAATCCCTAGCTTAGAATACGTGGCGGGAGGACAGACAAGACAAATGACGGATAGTGAACCGACCGGGTCAATACCAAGAGAGCAACGCAGTACAAAGGATAAAGCAGAGAATAGTCAGGAGAAGCCGGGGTCAAATACCAGGAGAGTAATGAAGTACCAAAGGAGTCCGCAAAGATTCGTCAGGTGGAAGTCGGGGTCAGAATACCAGGAGAGCAGTGCAGTACAGGAGGAGCAGGCAGAGGATCGT
The DNA here is from genome assembly GCF_905171765.1 of Bufo bufo. Classification (NCBI taxonomy): domain Eukaryota; kingdom Metazoa; phylum Chordata; class Amphibia; order Anura; family Bufonidae; genus Bufo; species Bufo bufo. The sequence goes on along the minus strand of NC_053390.1, from coordinate 366,905,938 downwards.
CAGGGAACAACAGGAACAGGTAAGTATGCCAGGTAACAAAAATCGCCAAGAACCAAATTAGCAGGTAACCTGTGGCCAGCAGGCTGCCTGTTAAATACGTGACGTGGCCAGCGCCACATGACCCGCACTAGGAAGTACAGCTGAGCACCGAGTGCCCAGCTCGGTGCTCAGACCTCCCCTGGTTGCCGGGGGAACCAAGAACGCCGGCCTCGCGGAGGAGACGTGCGCGGCCGGTCCGTCCCACCCCCTATCACCAAGGAGATCCTGCACAGAAACGGGACGCCGACGGTGCTGAGGAGAGCGAGCGCCTCGGCATCCCATGACTGTTCTTTTAGAAAAAAAAAACTACTGAATCTATATTATAATGTATATTAAAAACCTAAGAGCGGCTTCTATTGAAAACTTTTTTCTGTCAACCTTGATTGTTCATTGTCTTAAAATTTAACTACTTCACATCCGGGCCATTTCCCCTTTCCTGACAGAGCCATTTTTTTGCAAATCTGACATGTGTCACTTTATGTGGTAATAACTTTAAAACGCTTTTACTTATCCAGGCCATTCTGAGAGTGTTTTTTCGTCACATATTGTACTTCGTGACAGTGGTAAAATTGAGTAAAAAAATAAATCATTTTTAATTATAAAAAAATACCAAATTTACCGACAATTTGGAAAAATTGGCAAATTTCCAAATTTCAATGCCTCTACTTTTATAATAGATAGTAATGCCTCCAAAAATAGTTATTACTTTACATGCCCCATATGTCTACTTCATGTTTGGATCATTTTGTAAATGTAATTTTATTTTTTGGGGACGTTAGATGTTTAGAAGCAAATCTTGAAATTTTTCAGAAAATTTCCAAAACCCACTTTTTAAGGACCAGGTCAGGTCTGAAGTCACTTTGTGAGGCTTACATAATAGAAACCACCCCAAAAATGACCCCATTTTAAAAACTACACCCCTCAAGGTATTCAATACTGATTTTACAAACGTTTTCACAAGAATTTCACTTTTTTGGGCAGATTTTCCATTTCAATAATTTTTTCCGCTAACAAAGCAAGGGTTAACAGCCAAACAAAACTCAATATTTATTGCCCTGATTCTGTGGTTTACAGAAACACCCCATATGTGGTTGTAAACTTTTTTTTTACACCATGTCCCATTTGAAGCCCCCTGATGCATCCCTAAAGTAGAAACTCCAAAAAAGTCACAGATTTTGGAAAATACACCCCTCAAGGTATTCAAAATTGATTTTACAAACTTTGGTAACCCTTTAGGTGTTCCACAAGTGTTAATGGAATATGGAGATGAATTTTCAGAATTTCACTTTTTTGGCAAATTTTCTATTTTAATCCATTTTTCCAGTAACAAAGCAAGGGTTAACAGCCAAACAAAATTCAATATTTATTGCCCTGATTCTGTAGTTTACAGAAACACCCCATATGTGGTCATAAACTGCTGTACGTGCACATGTCAGGGCGCATAAGGAAAGGAGCGCCATGTGGTTTTTGGAAGGCAGGTTTTGCTGGACTGTTTTTGACACCATGTCACATTTAAAGACCCCCTGATGCACCCCTAAAGTAAAAAAACTTTAAAAAAAGTGACCCCATTTTGGAAACTACGGGATAAGGTGGCAATTTTGTTGTACTATTTTAGGGTACATATAATTTTTAGTTGCTCTATATTACACTTATTGTGAGGCAAGGTAACAAAAAATTGCTGTTTTGGCAACGTTTTTATTTTTTGTTATTTACAATGTTCATCTGAAAGGTTAGATTATGTGCTCTTTTTATAGAGCAGGTTGTTATGGATGCGACAATTCCAAATAAGACCTTTTTTTGTTTCAGTTTTACATAATAAAATATATTTTTTTTTTGGGGGGGGGCGATTGTCTTATGTAGGGGCTCATTTTTTTGGTATGATATGATGGTTTGATTGGTACTATTTTAGGATGCATATGACTTTTTGATTGCTTGGTATTACGCTTTTTGTGATATTAGGTGACAAAAAATGGCATTTTGTACACTTAGTTTTTTTTACGTTGTTCACCTGAGAGGTTAAGTAATGTGATATTTTTATACAGCAGGTTCTTACGGACGTGGCAATACCTAATATCTATACTTTTTTTATTTTATTTAAGTTTCACACAATAATATTTTTAAACAAATAAGTGTCTCCATAGTCTGAGAGCCATAGTTTTTTTTTTTTTTTTTTTTTTTTTTTTGGGCGATTGTTTTAGGTAGGGAATCATTTTTGGGGGCTGTGATGACAATTTGATTGGTACTATCTTGGGGTGCATATGACTTTTTGATCGCTTGCTATTACACTTTCTGTGATGTAATTATTTTTTTTTTACAGTGTTCACCTGAGAGGTTAGGTCATGCGATTTTTTTTATAGAGTAGGTTCTTATAATACCTAATATGTATACTTTTTAAGTTACTTAAGTTTTACACAATAACAGCATTTTTTAAACAAAAAAATATATATATTTTAGTGTCTCCATATTCTGAGAGCCATATTTTTTTTTTTTTTGGGCAATTGTCTTAGGTAGGGGCTAATTTTTTGTGGGATGAGGTGACGGTTATATTGGTACTATTTTAGGGGGCCTAAGCCTTTTTGATCACTTGGTGTTGCACTTTTATTGATGTAAAGCGACAAAAAAAAAAAATTTAGCCCAGTTTTTTTTTGTTTTTTTTTTTTTACAGTGTTCATCTGAGGGGTTAGGTCATGTGATATTTTTATAGAGCCGGACATCATGGACGTGGTAATACCTAAAATGTATACTTTCTTTTATTTACTTAAGTTTTACATAATATCATTTTTGAAACAAATAAAATAAAATAAAAATAAAAATATTTTAGTGTCTCCATTTTCTGAGACATAGTTTTTTTTTTTTTTTGGGCGATTGTCTTAGGTAAGGTCTCATTTTTTGCAGGATAAGATGACTGTTTGATTGGCACTATTTTGGGGTGCATATGACATTTTGATTGTTTGCTATTACACTTTTTGTGGCACTCTTTCTATATTTTTATTTTTACGGTGTTCACCTGAGGGGTTGGGTCATATGATATTTTTATAGAGATGGTTGTTACGGACACGGTGATACCTAATATGTCTACTTTTTTATTTATTTCACTTTAACACAATAATAGCATTTTTTAAACAAAATTTAATGTCTCTGTTCTGAGAGCTACATTTTTCTTTTCTTTTTTTGAGCGATTTTCTCATTTTTTGTGGAATGAGGTGACTGCTTTATTGATACCATTTATGGTACATATACCTTTTTGATCACTTTGTGTTGGACTTTTGGTGATGTAAGGTGACAAAAATGGCTTTTTTTTACACCGTTTTTGTCTTTTACTTTTGATGGGGTTTATCGGACAGGGTGGATCATGTGATATATTTATAGATCCGGTCGTGTGAAATATTTATTTGGTATTGCCGCGTCATGGACGCGGCAATACCAAATTCGTATATTTTATTAACTTTTTTCCTATTTTTTATATTTGAATTACTTAATTGGGGGATTTTTTTTTTTACATGTAAAACTTTCTATTTTAATTTTATTTTACACTTTGTGTCCCCCATAAGGTCATACAAGACCTCTGGGGGACATTTGACTTCATTTTTTTTCCCCACTAATGATTTCTCCTGTAACTGGGGCTGACATAGTAGTCCCAGTTACAGTAGCCCCTGAGAGGCTGTACAGCACTATACTGTGCTGTACAGCCTCAGTGCAGGGCTGATAGAGGTCTGTGAAAGACCCGACAGCTTCTGCACTCTCCCGGCCCTGGCAGTCACATGACCGCCGGGCCAGAACAGGAAGCGCATAGCTCGTTGAGCACTGTGTATACAGAAATCTAGAAGGCAGGGACAACTGAGAACTGTCCCTGCCTTCTCTCTGGGTTTCCCTGCTGTCACTGATGTTTATATCCTATGGGCGGATGTGAGGTGGTTAAGACATTAAACTACACTGTTGAACAAATTTGGGGGCATTAACAAATTTGGTCAAATCAGCCATCAGAATTCCAGTGCTTTTATCAGGTGTCCCACATCATTTTCTTAAATTATAACTGTGTGGTACATCACATCTATCCCTTCAGTGCCTGTACAGGCTTATGGAGAAGTTACTAAGCCCTCCTGGTACACTTACTTACTCCAGTGTGCTACCAAGATGCCACAGGACAAGATGGCGCCAGAACACCTGCTAACTACGAGCAGAAGAAAAGCTAACATATCAGCTTCTGCCCCGGCCATGATGGAGTTGGAGAACTGTGTCCTGCAAAAAGATGGCTGGGGAAGTGGCCAAGCTGTTTGCCCCAGACATTACATTTTCCCTGGAGGCTACAGTGGCAGCCATCTTGGTAAGCTTACAGAAGGAGGTAGAGAGATACAAACAAGATAACTAATATGGAGAACCATCTGCAACTGGTAGAAAGTAAACTAAAAGGCGATCAGTCCATGGTGCGGCAGGTACTGAAAATTAACTAGGCATTACAAGAAAAACTAGATGACTTGAAAAACCGCTCAAGGTGGAATAATCACTGGATTATAGGAATCCCAGAGACTATCCTTCCCAAACAGCTGCACCAAATCTGTGCTATGGACCTGCCATGAGCCTTGGGCTTATATTGCAGACGTTCAAGGTGGAGAGAGCACATCGATTGGGATTACCTAGAAAACAAAAGAATGGAGGGGCTAAGGGATGTCCAAGACCAATTATTGTAAAATACTTGGATAATACAGAAAAATCTGCAATATTGAAAGCCTTCAATCAGGATTGGGATCCAGTCATGTTAGATAACCATAAGGTGTTGGTGTTTGGGGGCAACTTGGCAGAAGTGGCAAGAAAAGCCTTCACTGCACTTTGCTCCTTTTTGGTGAAAAAACAGGTTTGCTTCTCCCTGGAATACCCAGCGACACTCAAGATTTAGGATGGGAGAGTATTCCAGTGGTCACAAATATTTTCAAATATTTGCAAATATCTACAGTTATTATAGTTATTCTGGTAAGGGGAAAGGGGATTTTTGGGGATGTTTATATAAATGTCAGGATAGAAAATGAAAATAATGGGTAAAATGCAGACTAGGGATTGTAAATTTTGACTAGAGAATTGACAGGAAGTTATGTGTTAATTTTAATCATATGTATTATTTTGGATTTTCTTTGTCTGAACTGTAATGAACATATCTTGCCCAATAAAACATTGTAATAAAAAAATATATATCCAAATTTAAAGTGCCACAAATACCCTGAAAAGTAATTTCAGGGTGGCCATCCAGTAATTCATAAGTGGATTGTTATATGCACTTGTGATAATCAAATTGTCTCATTATGTATTAAAAAATCTTATGAAACAAAAAAAATTATAATAAACAGTAACACCTACGTATTCATAGTTTAATGTATGTGCAAAATAATACTGTAACTTACAAAATATGTTCAGAATAGAACTGCTAATTCAATGCATGTGTTAGTCTTACCAAATGTGCATGTCTGAATATAGATGCTTCTTATTGACATGGTGATGCAGTATACTGTATGCTGTGTCCACAAAAAAGTTAACTCCATAGACCTTTCACATACAAAGCTGTGTCCTGTTGGCATGATAATCAATTCTGATTCCGGGGTAGCCACGGTGTATAACTATAGACGTTCCTTTAATATGAATTATAAACAATCGGATATATGATTCAGCTACTGCAATTACATTTAAGTTCCTATTGTCCAAAACTACAATATAGGTCTCACAATGTCTAATCTCACTTAAGATTTGATAGGGACTGATAGACCCCAAAACTTGGAATCAGGTAAATTCACACATCTCGACAAGTTGAAAAAACTGTGTATGATTTAGAGACCTACATTAAGACCCACGTTGCCACTAGAGATGAGAGATGTATTGGAAAATTTGATTTGGCTGCTTCACCAATATTTACAAAAAAAAAAGAATTTCTTTGTAAGTAGAGGGTGCAATAACAGGAAAAGGTGATTGCACAGCTCCCAATCATTGCACCCCTCAGATGCCGTTTATAGCTGATTTCGGCATCTGACATTAATATTACAGTGTAACATAAAAAATTAAATCAAACTTACCCTCATCCATTTGATCACTCAGAGCCGGCCGCTGCAATATTAGTTAAAGATTAGGGATGAGCGTACCCGAACTGTATAGTTCGGGTTCGTACCAAATTTTGGGGTGTCCGTGACACGGACCCGAACCCGAACATTTTCGTAAAAGTCCGGATTCGGGTTCGGTGTTCGGCGCTTTCTTGGCGCTTTTTGAAAGGCTGCAAAGCAGCCAATCAACAAGCATCATACTACTTGCCCCAAGAGGCCATCACAGCCTTGCCTACTATTGGCATGGCTGTGATTGGCCAGTGCAGCATGTGACCCAGCCTCTATATAAGCTTGGGTCACGTAGCGCTGCACGTCACTCTGCTGATACAAGCGTAGGGAGAGGTTGCTGCTGCGACGTTAGGGCGAGATTAGGCAGATTAACTCCTCCAAAAGACTTCATTCTGTGATCGATCTGCAGCAGTGGATCATTGAAGTGCTGATATACAATTGCTCACTTTTTTTAGGCTGCCCAGAGCGTTTTTATATCACTTTTTTCTGGGGTGATCGGCGGCCATTTTGTGGCTTGTGGTGCGCCAGCACAAGCTACCACCAAGCGCATTTAACCATCAATAGTGTGGTTATTTTTTGCTATATCCTACATCAGGTGCAGGCTGAGCCTGTGTCACCCAAGTGCATTTAACCATCAATAGTGTGGTTATTTTTTGGCCATATACTACATCAGGTGCAGGCTGAGCCTGTGTCACCCAAGTGCATTTAACCATCAATAGTGTGGTTATTTTTTGCTATATCCTACATCAGGTGCAGGCTGAGCCTGTGTCATCCAAGTGCATTTAACCATCAATAGTGTAATTATTTTTTGCTATATCCTACATCAGGGTCAAGCTTTCATCAAGTGCATTTAACCATCAATAGTGTGGTTATTTTTTGGCCATATACTACATCAGGTGCAGGCTGAGCCTGTGTCACCCAAGTGCATTTAACCATCAATAGTGTGGTTATTTTTTGGCCATATACTACATCAGGGACAAGTTGAGCCTGTCACCCAGCGCCTAAAAAATAGGCCTGACATTTCTATTCCGCCAAATCAGTACTGTTTTAGCTGGTCAAGTTATTTTTAGTGACAGTTTAGTGAAAGCACAGTTTTTGTTCTGGGTTGAAAAACAATTCCCAAATTTGCCATTCTCAAAATTAGTAGTTTCTGCTATATCAGGCCTACTTTAAATCTATCCCAAAAAGGGTATATTAGATTCAAGGTGCTGATAGTGTCATTCTGAAAAACTTAACACACACGCAACAGTGCAGATACAAGTCTAATTCTGTGATTAAACGTATACCTGTCACACAGCGCCTAAAAAATAGGCCTGACATTTATATTCCTCCAAATCAGTACTGTTTTAGCTGGTCAAATTATTTTTAGTGACCGTAAAAGCACAGTTTTTGTTCTGGGTTGAAAAACTATTCCCAAATTTGCCATTCTCAAAATTAGTATTTTCTGCTATATCAGGCCTACTTTAAATCTATCCCAAAAAGGGTATATTAGATTCAAGGTGCTGATAGTGTCATTCTGAAAAACTTAACACACACGCAACAGTGCAGATACAAGTCTAATTCTGTGATTAAACGTATACCTGTCACACAGCGCCTAAAAAATAGGCCTCACATTTATATTCAGCTAAATCTGTCATTACTAGTGTGCCTGTATTAGTGTAATACGGTACCTAAATAGATAGCCAGATAGTGTTAGGTGTCTGTAAAAAAAGGCCTGAATTTTAATTCAATACATTGGCCCGAATAATATTTTTCTTATTGTGGTGAACAGTAACAATGAGGAAAACATCTAGTAAGGGACGCGGACGCGGACATAGACATGGTAGTTGTGGTGTTAGTGGACCCTCTGGTGCTGGGAGAGGACGTGGCCATTCTGCCACAGCCACACGTCCTAGTGTACCAACTACCTCAGGTCCCAGTAGCCCCCAGAATTTACAGCCATATTTGGTGGGGCCCAATGCCGTTCTAAGGATGGTAAGGCCTGAGCAGGTACAGGCATTAGTCAATTGGGTGGCCGACAGTGCATCCAGCACGTTCACATTATCTCCCACCCAGTCTTCTGCAGAAAGCGCACAGATGGCGCATGAAAACCAAGCCCATCAGTCTGTCACATCACCCCCATGCATATCAGGGAAACTGTCTGAGCCTCAAGTTATTCAGCAGTCTCTTATGCTGTTTGAAGACTCTGCTGCCAGGGTTTCCCAAGGGCATCCACCTAGCCCTTCCCCAGGGGTGGAAGAGATAGAATGCACTAACGCACAACAACTTATGTTTCCTGATGATGAGGACATGGGAATACCACCTCAGCACGTCTCTGATGATGACGAAACACAGGTGCCAACTGCTGCATCTTTCTGCAGTGTGCAGACTGAACAGGAGGTCAGGGATCAAGACTGGGTGGAAGACGATGCAGGGGACGATGAGGTCCTAGACTCCACATGGAATGAAGGTCGTGCCACTGACTTTCACAGTTCAGAGGAAGAGGCAGTGGTGAGACCGAGCCAACAGCGTAGCAAAAGAGGGAGCAGTGGGCAAAATCAGAACACCCGCCGCCAAGAGACTACGCCTGCTACTGACCGCCGCCATCTGGGACCGAGCACCCCAAAGGCAGCTTCAAGGAGTTCCCTGGCATGGCACTTCTTCAAACAATGTGCTGACGACAAGACCCGAGTGGTTTGCACGCTGTGCCATCAGAGCCTGAAGCGAGGCATTAACGTTCTGAACCTTAGCACAACCTGCATGATCAGGCACCTGCATGCAAAGCATGAACTGCAGTGGAGTAGACACCTCTTCTGCTGCTGCCGCCTCGGCCTCTTCTGCTGCTGCCGCCGCCTCGGTCTCTTCCTCCGCCTCTGGAGGGACGTTGGCACTTGCCACCCAGCAAACATGGGATGTACCACCAACACCACCACCTGCGTCACCAAGCATCTCAACCATGTCACATGGCAGCGTTCAGCTCTCCATCTCACAAACATTTGAGAAAAAGCGTAAATTCCCACCTAGCCACCCTCGATCCCTGGCCCTGAATGCCAGCATTTCTAAACTACTGGCCTATGAAATGCTGTCATTTAGGCTGGTGGACACACACAGCTTCAAACAGCTCATGTCGCTTGCTGTCCCACAGTATGTTGTTCCTAGCCGCCACTACTTCTCCAAGAGAGCCGTGCCTTCCCTGCACAACCAAGTATCCGATAAAATCAAGTGTGCACTGCGCAACGCCATCTGTGGCAAGGTCCACCTAACCACAGATACGTGGACCAGTAAGCACGGCCAGGGACGCTATATCTCCCTAACTGCACACTGGGTAAATGTAGTGGCGGCTGGGCCCCAGGCGGAGAGCTGTTTGGCGCACGTCCTTCCGCCGCCAAGGATCGCAGGGCAACATTCTTTGCCTCCTGTCTCCTCCTCCTCCTACTCAGCTTCCTCCTCCTCTTCTTCCACCTGCTCATCCAGTCAGCCACACACCTTCACCACCAACTTCAGCACAGCCCGGGGTAAAAGTCAGCAGGCCATTCTGAAACTCATATGTTTGGGGGGCAGGCCCCACACCGCACAGGAGTTGTGGCGGGGTATAGAACAACAGACCGACGAGTGGTTGCTGCCGGTGAGCCTCAAGCCTGGCCTGGTGGTGTGCGATAATGGGCGAAATCTCGTTGCAGCTCTGGGAGTAGCCGGTTTGACGCACATCCCTTGCCTGGCGCATGTGCTGAATTTGGTGGTGCAGAAGTTCATTCGCAACTACCCCGACATGTCAGAGCTGCTGCATAAAGTGTGGGCCGTCTGTTCGCTCTTCCGGCGTTCACACCCTGCCATTGCTCGCCTGTCTGCGCTACAGCGTAACTTCGGCCTTCCCGCTCACCGCCTCATATGCGACGTGCCCACCAGGTGGAACTCCACCTTGCACATGCTGGACAGACTGTGCGAGCAGCAGCAGGCCATAGTGGAGTTTCAGCTGCAGCACGCACGGGTCAGTCGCACTGCGGATCAGCCCCACTTCACCACCAATGACTGGGCCTCCATGCGAGACCTGTGTGCCCTGTTGCGCTGTTTCGAGTACTCCACCAACATGGCCAGTGGCGATGACGCCGTTATCAGCGTTACAATACCACTTCTATGTCTCCTTGAGAAAACACTTAGGGCGATGATGGAAGAGGAGGTGGCCGAGGAGGAAGAGGGGTCATTTTTAGCACTTTCAGGCCAGTCTCTTCGAAGTGACTCAGAGGGAGGTTTATTGCAACAGCAGAGGCCAGGTACAAATGTGGCCAGACAGGGCCCACTACTGGAGGACGAGGAGGACGAGGATGAGGAAGAGGTGGAGGTGGAGGAGGATGAGGATGAAGCAGGTTCACAGCGGGCTGGCACCCAACGCAGCTCGGGCCCATCACTGGTGCGTGGCTGGGGGGAAACACAGGACGATGACGATACGCCTCCCACAGAGGACAGCTTGTCCTTACCTCTGGGCAGCCTGGCACACATGAGCGACTACATGCTGCAGTGCCTGCACAACGACAGCAGAGTTGCCCACATTTTAACGTGTGCAGACTACTGGGTTGCCACCCTGCTGGCTCCCCGGTACAAAGACAATGTGCCCACCTTACTTCCTACACTGGAGCGTGATAGGAAGATGCGCGAGTACAAGCGCACGTTGGTAGACGCGCTACTGAGAGCATTCCCAAATGTCACAGGGGAACCAGTGGAAGCCCAAGGTGAAGGCAGAGGAGGAGCAAGAGGTCGCCAACGCAGCTGTGTCACGGCCAGCTCCTCTGAGGGCAGGGTTAGCATGGCAGAGATGTGGAAAAGTTTTGTCACCACGCCACAGCTAACTGCACCACCACCTGATACTGAACGTGTTAGCAGGAGGCAACATTTCAATAACATGGTGGAACAGTACCTGTGCACACCCCTCCACATACTGACTGATGGTTCGGCCCCATTCAACTTCTGGGTCTCCAAATTGTCCACGTGGCCAGTGCTAGCCTTTTATGCCTTGGAGGTGCTGGCCTGCCCGGCGGCCAGCGTTTTGTCTGAACGTGTATTCAGCACGGCAGGGGGCGTCATTACAGACAAACGCAGCCGCCTGTCTACAGCCAATGTGGACAAGCTGACGTTCATAAAAATGAACAAGGCATGGATCCCACAGGACCTGTCCATCCCTTTTGCAGATTAGACATTAACTACCTCCCCTTAACAATATATTATTGTACTCCAGGGCACTTCCTCATTCAATCCTATTTTTATTTTCATTTTACCATTATATTGCGGGGCAACCCAAAGTTGAATGAACCTCTCCTCTGTCTGGGTGCCGGGGCCTAAATATGTGACAGTGGCCTGTTGCAGTGGTGGGTGACGTGAAGCCTGATTCTCTGCTATGACATGAAGACTGATTCTCTGCTGACATAAAGCCTGAATCTCTGTTATGGGACCTCTCTCTTCTGCTTGGGTGCCTGGGCCTAAATATGTGACAGTGGCCTGTTCCAGTGGTGGGTGACGTGAAGCCTGATTCTCTGCTATGACATGAAGACTGATTCTCTGCTGACATGAATCCAGATTCTCTGTTACGGGACCTCTCTCCTCTGCTTGGGTGCCTGGGCCTAAATATGTGACAGTGGCCTGTTCCAGTGGTGGGTGACGTGAAGCCTGATTCTCTGCTATGACATGAAGACTGATTCTGTGCTGACATGAAGCCAGATTCTCTGTTACGGGACCTCTCTCCTCTGTCTGGGTGCCGGGGCCTAAATATGTGACAGTGGCCTGTTCCAGTGGTGGGTGACGTGAAGCCTGATTCTCTGCTATGACATGAAGACTGATTCTCTGCTGACATGAAGCCAGATTCTCTGTTACGGGACCTCTCTCCTCTGCCTGGGTGCCTGGGCCTAAATATGTGACAGTGGCCTGTTCCAGTGGTGGGTGACGTGAAGCCTGATTCTCTGCTATGACATGAAGACTGATTCTCTGCTGACATGAAGCCAGATTCTCTGCTATGGCATGAAGAGACTGATTCTCTGCTGACGTGAAGCCAGATTCTCTGCTATGGGACCTCTGTCCAATTGATATTGGTTAATTTTTATTTTATTTTATTTTAATTCATTTCCCTATCCACATTTGTTTGCAGGGGATTTACCTACATGTTGCTGCCTTTTGCAGCCCTCTAGCTCTTTCCTGGGCTGTTTTACAGCCTTTTTAGTGCCGAAAAGTTCGGGTCCCCATTGACTTCAATGGGGTTCGGGTTCGGGACGAAGTTTGGGTCGGGTTCGGATCCCGAACATTTCCGGGAAGTTCGGCCGAACTTCTCGAACCCGAACATCCAGGTGTTCGCTCAACTCTAACCGCAGATAATGTCAATGCTGTCACCAGCGGCTAATAAAAAAATTACAGGGAATGTCACAGGTATTTGGGATGTGGAAACCTTACACAGGAGATGTAACCTAGGTAATGTCACTGTCCGCAGCAGACACCGTCTATGGAAAAAGTATACTGGATGCCACAGATATTTTTGGGATGCGCACACGTTACACAGGAGATATAGCGTAGATAATGTCGCTGTCTGCAGCGGTCTAACTATTGCAAGCTATTTAGCGCAGGAATAATAAGGGCCTGAACTAATGTTACTTCAGAATAATGGAAGAGGAACAGGTGGCTCCTTCCCCTCTACACGTGTTTTACGTATCTGCTTCGTCAGGAGGAGAGGCTAATCTGGACAAAGGGAGGAGTGTTTAAAGAGAAGCCTGGCCAATCTGGATGCAATTCTGTATTCACGTGACCTACTTAACATGAGCTGCTGCACCTGCGGCACATGACTAGAGACTATAGGCTGCGCAATGTCACTTCCGCCAATCCCCTGAGTGTCACGCCGGGAAGGGCAATCCTACATCATACGTCGTGGATTGGCGTTCACAGCGTCCCATCTCCTTGAAGACGTTCGGAAGCTCCACAGCTGCAGCCTCCGTCATGCTTGCTCAGCAGCTCATGATCTAACCAGGGCTAAAAACATGTTAACATAATGGGGACAGTGAAAGGGGAAGGTGGTAAGGGACAAAGAGGGGCATACATGGACTAATCTATGTTTAATATCAATTAAAGTGCAAGTGCTTAATAATAAAATGTAAGTTGCTGCATACAAATGACAGAATTACTAAAACATGTATATACTAATTATGTTACACGATTAAGCATAGAAAATTAGTGACAATAAAGTGACTAGTGCAAATAAATCATTAAAATGAAAAGATGAATAACTAAATAACAATGTGTGCACTTTTCATTTCAATTACAAAACAATTATCCAATTTATTCTATATACAAATTATGTGAGCACAATTTTATACTGTGAAAAAAGGTGCTACGTTATCGTTAAAGAGAAAGAGGATGAGATTGTAGACTGGATGGCTCACTCCTCTCAGTTGCAGCAGGATGACATGGAGATGACTTTGGAGTCCAACAGTGTTCTGTGAAGCCAGTTTTCACAGTGTTCCTCCTGCTCCTCCTTGCAGCCCCAAAGAAGGCTTTCAGTGAAGCCCTCTCAGTCTTAACTGATCCTTCCTGATGGGGAGGCCATCCTTTTTCCTAAGAAATGGCAAGAAAACCCCACCATGCCTTATGGCAGATAGTCTCCCATGATATTTCACAGTCTGATAAAAGCGGCAGGAAGGGTGAGTATTCAGATGAGGATTGTGTGCTTGACAGAACCGGGGAGCAAGATCCCTTCTTCACTCCCCACAGAGTGGCCCCCTCATCCTGTTGCCACAAGCAGCAGAAGCCACAGCAGCAGTAGCAGCAGCAGCAGCCATTTAGTCTCTTCAATATGGGAGCAGTCTTTTTTATTTTTTTTATATGTGCCGCACTAGGCTGAGGCCAGTCAGCAAGCCAACAGCTTCCACGTCAACACCCAGGTTCAGATCTACCTAAACTCTGGCTAGTCTCTGGATCCTACCCTGTTCTCTGACCCATGGGTTTCAGGGCAGGCAGACTGGAACAGTGACCTGAACTGTCACAGCACGCTCTCTTTCTTCTTTCTTGCCCAGACTCCACTGTCATCTCAGAGAGTGTTTTCATCACTGCAAAGGGTAGAGGTTTCACCCAAACAGACCAAGTTGTTCTCCACTAATGTCTAAAACATTGCTTTTGTCAAAATGAACTCAATCTGGATTTGGGAGGATTTTCACACTTCCTCAGCTGAGGCCGATGAACATATCTGTCCTTGCTGATGGTGCACCATCTTGCCACTGCTGTTGTCTGCTTGCCATCATCAAGCCACTGCTGCGGCCTTTCTACCATCATCTTCCGTAAGCTTCAGCTGCCTTCATCATCCTGATGCATGCCTGTCAACATGTACCATATGGCTAATGCTGCTGCTCCTTGCTGCTAATCCCCTACTGCCACCACTATTAACAAAAAGTATCTGCTACTACTACTACTACCACCACTAGTACTATTATATTACCTACTATTACTACTATCTGCTATGCAGCTTATGCTGCCGCTACTTTTGCGGCCGCATGCCACTATATCCTTACCCTTTCTAAATTTAGACTGCACTTATGCTGCTCCCAATAAGGAGAATTTTTTTGGACTCATTCACAAGCCACTTTTTCTTCTGACAAACAACACTTTTGCATGTTGTACGGGAAGGCATTCTGACCCTGTCAAGATATAATTTTTAGATACTTGGTCTCCTAACAAGCCACTTTTTATTACATTGTTTTAACATCATCTGCCCTGATACATGATCTGGCCCGATATGGGACAATTTTTGGAAGCTTTGGAATATGAAAAATCATATGTGCCGTCACGTGTGTTTTTAAACACGCTGTATGCTAATACCGTCAGACGTGCGTTTAACCATAGCTATGTATTTTAGTGTCACTCAGATATTATTTACTATTGCTGTCCCTGTGTTCCAGAGCTTGGGGAGGAAGAAGGAAAAAATAGAGTCCTAGTAGGCTAGAGGGGGTTATATAGAAATTCTCAGAGCAACAGGAGCAACTTTGGTTTGGCACAAATCTATTTGGCTCCGAACTCAACCCTTTGCAAAAATTTGCCAAACCTGAATTGAATTGAACCTCAAGTGGTTTACTCATCTGTAGAGCTGGTCTAACTTTGTTTTTTGGTATTGCCAGTTTAAAGTTATTAAAACTAAAAAGTTTTACATCATGTTCCTTTTTGATGCATATGCATTTAAAGAGGCTATTGTAAGAGTCTAGTTGATTGAATAAAGGTATTAAAGATGACCTGTCACCTCTCCTAATATGCCTGTTTTAATAGCTAAATGTTTTCCACATGTAATAACAATTCTGGAGCATCTATTCTTATGGCTCTAGGTTGTGCCATTCCTCTATTACTTCTACTAGAAGTTATAAATGAATTTCTAGCAGTCTGCAGAAAGTGTACAGAGAGGTGGTAACCAGTTGGGAGTGTGTACCTGCACAGTCTAACAATGGCAGCACTGATTGGATAGAGTGAGACACCCCCAACAGGTTACCACCCTCTGTACCCTGCAGACTGCTAGCAATTCATTCATAACTTTTTGTAGAGATAACACAGGAATGGTACAATATTGAGCCATAAGAATAGAGGCACTAAAAGTGTTACTACATGGGGAATGCATGTAGCTATGAAAACAGGAAAACAACAAAAAATGTCCAGCACTGAGATGAATAAAAGTCTTCATTCTATATTACATAAACTTAAAAACATTGTAATCCGACCCGCTGATAAAGGGGGGGGGGGGAGGCATTGTGATTCTTGAGGCCAAGAAATACAGTGAAGAATGTAGAAGACAACTAGCAGAAGAGTCAACATATAAAAAACGAAGGGGTGACCCAACAAAGGAATTCTGCAGAAAAGGACTAGAAAGTCAAAAACTTTTAGATCATGAGTACCAGTTTATAATAAACACACAACAAAGAATACCTGTTTTTTATTGCATACCAAAAATTCATAAGTATCAAGAGAATCCCCCAGGGCATCCAATCATCTCTGGTATTGGATCCCTGACATCAAACCTATCACAATATTATATATATATATATATATATATATATATATATATATATATGCTACTACAACCGACGGTCAAGAATATAAAATCATACATAAAAAATACAATCCCAAATCATACAAATTGTAGAGAAATTGAAATTTGAACTCCATTGGTTTATAGGTGTACTTGATGTACATTCTCTTTACACTATAATAGACCACGATCAGGGTATTGAAGCGATGAAACAGCAATTAGAAAGAAGCAGAAGATTTCATAATAAACAAATAGAGTATATAGCAGAGGGAGTAAGATACATATTAACCCATAATTATTTTTATTTTGAATCTGATTATTTCCTCCAGATTAGAGGCACTGCCATAGGGACCAGGTTTGCCCCCAGTTATGCCAATTTACTCATGGAGCAATGGGAATCTGTAAACATCACTCCCATACTGGGGTCAGACCTGGTCCTTTGGCATTGCTATATAGAGGTCATAATTTTCATTTGGCGGAGTAGTGAGGGTGAACTTCAGATATTTCTGGAGGAAATAAATATAAACACATGTAATTTACAGTTCACATCAAATGTAAGTCAATCTCAAGTCGAGTTTTTGGATCTACAAATTACATTAGATCAAGATAGACTAATAGAAGTGGCCAAAAATGGGTATATATTGTATTCTAGCTGCCATTTACCGAGGAGGCTCCTCAATATACCGGCAGGTCAGTTTCGTCATATCAAACAAAACTGTACCTCTAATGAACAGTTTGAAAAAGAGGCTCAGGCAATGAAAGAACAATTTGTAATAAAAGAATATCGGGCAAATGTAATAGAAACATCTTTATCTTAGGTAAAGCAATTGGATAGACAGTCTTTTTTTACGACCACTCCTACTATGGCGAAAATCTGGGAGGAGGAAACTATTTGTGTCATTCTACCTTTCAACTCACATTACAAAAAAGTAGAACAAATTGTTTCATCTTAAAGGATACATTTATAGGACCTTTAGTAACAGCTGCTCCACAGATAACATACACTAAGGCCCCGAATTCAGGCCTGAAAGTAGCCCCATCAATTAAACAAAATAAAAAGAATAAACAATCTATAAATAAATGACTAAATTTGAAGGGGTTTTACAGGTGTGAGAAGTGCAATAATTGCAAAACTTTGACATTCCCCCCAAAAAATGGGTTCACACATGAAATCAATAAATTTTTGTCTTTTAGTTCTATGAATGTGATATATATTGTAGAATGCCCATGTGAGAAACAGTATATAAGTCGAATTAAAAGAACACTTAAAAAGAGAAATGCAGAACATAAATCAAATATAAAAAATGGTTACGAGAAACATTCGCTATCTGTCACGACCGCTATCCCAGCAGCAGTCGTGTCGCACCAGACGGAGGGGAAGGGGGACCCTTATCTACGGATGGGAAATAGAATGGCCACCCTTGACTAACCCTAAGCTGGCACCTGTCTGTCCTGATACCCTAGACGGGGTGTGAACCCGTGCGGCGAGCAGGATGCCTAAACCCTCAGTCGCCCTAACAAGACTGGACTGGGGAAAGGCCGATGGGAGCGCTAGTCACCATCACTCATGTCTAGGAAAACAACAGGGGAAGACAGCAACAAACAAACAACAGCAGAGATAGACTTATCCAGTCACGAGCAGAGAAGGCGATCCCAAACACGGCAGTCCACGCCAGACAAGAGCTCCACAGCAACACCATCAAACGATCTCCTTCCAAGGTCAGAGTACCACTGGAAGTAAGGACTATATCTGGCAATGACTGCAAGTGAAAGTGAAACTAATATAGTAGCTGGGAGTGGCAGACAGGACTCACCTGAGAAGGATGCCTACAAACTCCCAGTCAGGACAAAAAGGTTCACAAGGCAAAACCCAGATGACATACCCTGAACCACGGAGCAAACTCACAAGCTATCGCGAGTAGCAAGTCGCTGCGACCTTCTCCTCCCAGACCTGTCTGGATCAGTCACAGTCGTGACACTATCAGAACATTTTAGACAATTCCATAATCAGGACCCCAAAGGCCTTACCTTTGTAGCACTTGAACAGGTAGAAAGACACTGGAGAGGTGGAGATCACATAAAAAGAATGTCACGACTAGAATCGAGGAGAATATTCAAATTCAACACACTCTTACAGGGAGGTCTCAATGCCGAATTAGAATTATATATATTTTTTTATAGAGTTAGGGTGGGTGCCCCTTGCTGGTGGGAAAATCGGTGACAGGCTGTTGTATCAGCACTCTGATTTCCCTTTGGTGGGAGGCCCCTGCCCTTTTCTTCGAGTCAGCTTTCTTTTGGACAGCTCTTTTTAATCAATCCTTTGAATCAACTTGTTGGATTAATCCTTTTTGAATCAGTTGGTAGAATCCCTTCTTGAATCAGTTGGTGGTATTCTTGTTAACTTCTAAGAAGGTAGCCAAAGGAAAGAATAGAAACATCAACAATATTAACAATGAGTTATGGTTAACATAATAAGGGAGGGCAATGAATAGTGGGTTGGCCGTATCTACTGTAATATGTCGTGTTCCAACTATCAAATGTTAGATAGATTTACAATTCATTTTGAGGTAAAAGGTCATAACAGAATGTTTGGATTTAAACTACTGTATATAATCAACAGTAATGATATAGTGAGAAACGTATCAATGTGCAAAAAACGCATCAGATACGCAGAGGAACCGCTACTGTTTTTTTTTTTTTTGCCAGAGGTTGCAGAAATTGCGTTCTTTATTACCTATAAGTTAGTTATGTGGTTGTCATGAATATGATAGATTGAGGCATGATAAACAACAATAAAAAACATAGGAGACAGGTATGGGTCCAGTACAGATTTTTTTAAGTGATCAATACCCCAGGTGACCTATAGTTGACTATATAAGTGGGCAGGATACGTCAAAGCCGGTAACCACTGATGAAGGAGTGAGGTAACACTCCTAAACTCGTCTGGTGTATATGATACCTGCACATCTGAAGACCCACTCGTAATATCCTTGGATAAAGATCTGTAGCCACAATTTGTCAAGCTAAAAGACAAACGCTGTATGGTACTTACAACTCTTCTCCCATCTCTCCATTCACAAGCTGTGGGGGCAGGAAAGAGGTAAAACTTACTTTATTATTAACCGCCACATGGGACGCCACGGTGTAGCGGCAGACGCTAACTTTGCTAACAAACTAATACCTACATTGCTACATTGCTTCAATGAAAATGCCTACTTATCATATGAATGTACGTTGATGTATATACATTTTACCACACGGACTCATACACTGTACTTAGTTGGACTATCCATTGGACCCAAAAGTGTGAATAAACCTTGATTAACCCTTAACTATTGAGTGGATATCAAGTATAATTAATCCTTGTGGATGTCCTGGGGACTACATTAATCCCAGAAGATATACTGGTGCACTTTAAATGTGTGTTACAGTCCTGGTGGATCAAGAAGGATCAAATAGGACCATTGGCGCTTTTTAAATTGCATATTACAATGTGATGAAATATTGTTCTAACTATTGAATATTTGCAACCTCTCACATTAGAGGACACATTTAATAGCTTTTTAAGGTCAAGGAAGTGCAATTCACTAAAACTCAATTTACTGTTGTTCATATTGTTTTGGTGGATATATACAGAGGATGGTGTGAATTGCATGGACGGCAGTCATCCACTTGGTCCCATCGGCTGGTGTCTGCTATCCATTGTCACGGCCATGCCCATGACCGTGACTCCTTTAACGCATGCAGTTGCCTGCGGTTTTGTATGGGTGTTCAACCACGGGTGAGGGCCGCTTGTCTGTGGCCTCACTTGTGGTTGCCGCGGGCAACCAGTGTTGTATTTTGCAGCAGAGCAGCCTGAGCGTCGCTAGGCAGCTTGCTGCCCTGGCATGCGGTCACACCTAGCAACCTTTATGTTAGGTGTGTGTATGTTATGTTTTCTTGTATGTCATGTTGTATGTGATGTTCTGTTGGGACCTTCCTTGTTACTTTGTGCAGTTTACGGTTCTGGATTCCTGTTGCACAGGGATCCAGTCAGCAAGGCTGTGGCAGGTTGGTGGAACTTCTAGTTCGCCTGCCATACCCGTAAAGCTGTTTGTGTTCCCCTTTTTCCCAACAGCTTGGCCAGTGAGACTCCTGCTCCTCCGCGTCTAGGAGGAGTAGGTCGTCTTACCCTGACTCCTAGCGCAGGGACCGGACGGAGGGTTAGTTAGGGATCCGAGGTTCCTGCGCATGGGTCCTCCTACCTTTAAGGTCGGCCCATGCAGTTAGGAGTTAGGGTCAGGGTAGGGACTAGGGATCGACCGATATTGATTTTTTAGGGCCGATACCGATACCGATAATTTGTGAACTTTCAGGCCGATAGACGATAATTTATACCGATATTCTGGGAATTTTCATTTTTGAGAAAAAAAAAATTCCTACACAAATCTGCTGAAAATTAATATGTTTATTGTTAATGTGTATTTTTTTGTTTATTGTTAATGTGTATTTTTTTTTATAAGTCTTTTTCATTTATACTTAATATTTTTGTGGTTTTTGTGTTTTTTTTTTTACTAACTTTTAGCCCCCTTAGGGACTAGAACCCTTGTCCTATTCCCCCTCTGTCATGGTCTTACCTTCTTGCTGTTCTCCTTCGTTTGACATGTGCTGGCGGCCATCTTGGTTTCTGGGTTCCTTGTAGCCTCCCACCCTGCGGCTCCTCCTTCCCACTGGGAGGAGCTGGATGCCTAGCTCATATATATAGGAGGTCTGTGGCTTCAGTTCCTTGCTTGGTCCTCTTGTGTTCACATGCTTCTAGACTGCTGCTGCTTCTGGTTCCTGATCCTGGTTTCGTCCGACTACCCTGCTGGTTCCTGATCCTGGTTTCGTCCGACTACCCTGCTGGTTCCTGATCCTGGCTTCGTCTGACTACCCTGCTGGTTCCTGATCCTGGCTTCGTCTGACTACCCTTCTGGTTCCTGATCTCTGGCTTCGCAAAGACTCTGCTTCGGTTTCGCCATCCGTTTGGACTTTTGCTTTACAGCTTTATTTTCAATAAAGCCTTCTTATTTTCACTTATCTCTTGTTGTACGTCTGGTTCATGGTTCCGTGACATTAGGACCAAGCCATGAATTCTGACGGTACAGGGCCATCCTCGCTACCCACGCTGGTTGCCAGACTTGATCAGCAGGATCACCTGTTGGGTCGGTTCGCTGTGGCGTTGCAAACCCTGCTTGAACGCACGGCTCATTTCGCTTCCGTTGCCGATGGGTCAGTTGTCGCTCCTGGGCCCGCTCCTACTGCCGCTCCAGTTGTTGCGCCAGAGTCTACCCCGACACCTGTTGTTGCACCTGCGGTGTTTCGGGGTATGACCGGTTCTGCCCCTCTTCCACAGCGCTTTGGGGGAGAGCCAACTCAGTGCCGAGGTTTCCTTAACCAGGTGGGCATTTATTTCGAGTTGCTGCCACATGCCTTTCCTACTGAGAGATCAAAGGTGGGCTTCTTGATCTCGCTGCTCTCGGACAAGGCCTTGGCCTGGGCCAGCCCTTTATGGGAGAACAACAATCCGGTGGTTGCCGAGTTTTCCGGTTTTGTTGCTTCTCTTCGGAAGGTATTCGATGTGCCGGCTCGTGCTGCCTCTGCTGCGAAGCTCCTTATGTCCATCAGACAGGGTTCACGATCCGTAGCTGAATACGCCATTGAGTTTCGTACCCTGGCAGCAGAGGTGGGCTGGAATAATGAGGCTCTGGTCGCTGCTTTCTCTCATGGTCTCTCGGATGCCTTGAAGGATGAGGTTGCAGCTAAGGACCTACCAGTGGAGCTCGAGTCTCGTATTTCTTTCCTAATTTTGATTGACACCAGACTCAGGGAGAGACCTTCCTTTAAGGAGAGCCTGCGGAGGTTTTCTAACAGATTGGCGCCCACGTTTGCTGTCCCACCTGTGCCTCCCTCTCCTCCCACGCCTCCTGGGGATGACTTGTCTGGGGGTGAACCCATGCAGCTGTGGTTTGCTCGCCTGTCCGAGGGGGAGAGGGTACTCCGGAGACGCGAGGGCCGATGCATGTACTGTGGTCTCGGTGGGCATTTTCGGTTGGCATGTCCGAACCGTCCGGGAAACGCTCGCACCTGAGATCCTGTCGGGGGCAGATCTTGGGTGGAGTCTCCTCGTCCCCGGTTTCCCATGTTGACAAACCACTGATCACTGTTGTCCTCTCCTGGGTCGGGGGCTCGGTGACGACCCAGGCGTTGGTGGACTCTGGTGCTGGTGGTCTCCACACTACTCGGTGGTCTTGGGGTACCCCTGGCTCCGGAAGCATAATCCGACTTTCGATTGGAGATCGGCCGAGATCCTCTCGTGGTCACCGCAGTGTGGGGCTAGTTGCATCCATGGGTCTGTCAAGTTGCTGTGTACTTCCTCGGACTCTCTGTTGCCTCCTGAATACGAGGAGTACCGGGATGTATTCGATAAGGTGCGCGCGGTTGCCCTACCTCCGCACCGCCCATACGATTGTGCCATAGAGTTACAATCTGGTTCTGTTCCTCCTCGTGGCAAAGTCTATCCACTGTCGGTAGCGGAGAATGAGGCCATGGAGGAGTACGTGAGGGAGGCGCTTTCACGCGGACACATTCGCAAATCCTCGTCCCCGGCAGGGGCTGGATTTTTCTTTGTGAAAAAGAAGGGCGGTGAGTTGAGGCCTTGCATCGATTACAGAGGTCTCAATCGCATCACGATCAAGAACGCTTACCCGATACCCTTGATTTCCGAGCTGTTCGATCGCCTTAAAGGGGCCACGGTCTTTACCAAACTCGACCTGAGGGCGGCATATAACCTGGTAAGGATCAAGGCGGGCGATGAGTGGAAGACCGCGTTTAACACCAGGACCGGTCATTATGAATCCTTGGTTATGCCCTTTGGGTTGTGCAATGCGCCCGCAGTCTTTCAGGAATTCATCAACGATGTTTTCCGTGACCTGTTGCAGCAGTGTGTGGTGGTCTATTTGGATGACATCTTGGTATATTCTGAATCCATGGAGGCCCACATTCTGGATGTCAGACTAGTGTTGCAACGGTTACGAGTGAACAAGCTGTTCGGTAAGCTTGAGAAATGCGAATTTCACCGATCCCAGGTAACCTTCTTAGGTTACATCATTTCCGCTGAGGGGTTCTCCATGGATCCTGAGAAGGTTTCGGCTGTCTTACAGTGGCCCCAGCCCAGTGGTCTTCGTTCCCTGCAGCGCTTTTTGGGCTTCGCCAATTATTATCGGAAGTTCATCAGGGACTTTTCCATGCTAGCCAAGCCTCTCACGGATCTGACCAGGAAGGGCAGTAATTCCCAGGTCTGGCCGCTCGAGGCCATCCGAGCTGTTGAGGCTCTAAAGTCCGCCTTTGTGTCGGCTCCGATTCTGTCGCATCCCAACCCTGGGTTGCCCTTTGTCCTCGAGGTGGACGCGTCTGAGACGGGAGTAGGCGCCCTTCTGTCTCAGCGTAGAACACCAGAGGGTCCTCTGCTTCCTTGTGGGTTTTACTCCCGGAAACTGTCTTCCGCGGAGTGCAACTATCAGATTGGTGACAGGGAGTTATTGGCCATCGTGCAGGCCCTTAAAGAATGGAGGCACTTGCTCGAGGGTTCGGTGGTTCCGGTCCTCATCCTGACGGACCACAAGAATCTGACCTACCTTTCTGAGGCCAAGAGATTGACACCACGTCAGGCCAGATGGGCTCTGTTCTTGTCACGTTTTAATTACGTGGTCTCCTACCTACCCGGTTCCAAGAACATCAGGGCGGATGCCTTATCACGGCAGTACTCCGAGCTGTCCAGGGAGGAGTCGATTCCGACTTCGGTCATACCTCCGAATCAGATCTTGGCCGCCATTCGCACCAGCCTGACCTCTCCCCTGGGTGAGCAGATTTTGGCGGCTCAATCTGGTGCTCCCTCTGGGAGACCCAACGGCAGATGTTTTGTGCCTGAGGAGTTGCGCACTCGGTTGTTGCGAACCTACCATAACTCCAAGACCGCGGGGCATCCTGGAAAGAATCAGCTGTCCTGGGCTGTTTCACGTCTGTTCTGGTGGCCTTCCCTATGTTCCGACATCGCCGCATATGTAGCGGCATGCTCCGTTTGTGCCCAGAGTAAGTCCCCTCGGCACCTTCCGTTGGGCCTTCTGCAACCCATAGCCACCGGGGAGCGCCCATGGTCTCACCTGGGGATGGATTTCATTGTGGACCTCCCTGCATCCCGAGGCCATACGGTCATTCTCATGATTGTGGATCGGTTTTCCAAAATGTGCCACTGTGTTCCTCTCAAGAAGTTACCCTCTGCACAAGAGTTGGCCACGATTTTTGCCAGGGAGGTCTTCCGGTTGCACGGTTTGCCCAAGGAGATTGTGTCGGATCGGGGGAGTCAGTTTGTGTCCAGGTTCTGGCGCGCCTTTTGTTCCCAGTTGGGGATTCATCTCTCCTTCTCCTCGGCCTACCACCCTCAGTCCAATGGGGCCGCAGAACGATCCAATCAGGCCTTGGAGCAATTCCTTCGTTGCTATGTCTCCGATCACCAAGACAATTGGGTTGACCTCCTGCCTTGGGCTGAGTTTGCCAGGAACACGGCGGTGAACTCTTCCTCTGGGACGTCTCCCTTCAAGGCCAATTATGGGTTCCAACCTGCCGTGTTACCGGAGGTATTCTCTCCCCAGGATATTCCGGCTGTGGAGGATCACCTTTCCGTCCTACGTGCTTCTTGGGTACTGATCCAGAAGTCCCTTGAGGTCTCTGCGCAGCGCCAGAGACTCCAGGCTGATCGCAGACGAGCGCCTGCTCCTTCCTACCAGGTCGGAGACCGTGTATGGT
Source organism: Bufo bufo (assembly GCF_905171765.1). Lineage (NCBI taxonomy): Eukaryota > Metazoa > Chordata > Amphibia > Anura > Bufonidae > Bufo > Bufo bufo. Next base: position 366,880,975 of record NC_053390.1, on the reverse strand, counting down.
TGTCCACCCGCAACCTTAACCTTCGAGTGCCCACTCCCAAGCTGGCGCCTCGCTTTGTTGGTCCCTTCCGAGTGCTTCGCAGGGTAAACCTGGTAGCCTATGCCCTTGCGCTTCCTCCTGGCATGCGGATCTCCAACGTGATTCATGTCTCCCTGTTGAAGCCACTGGTGTGTAATCGTTTCACTTCCTCGGTTCCTCGGCCTCGTCCGGTCCAAGTGGGTAATCGTGAGGAGTATGAGGTGAGCAATATCCTGGACTCACGCCTGGTCCGCGGTCGGGTGCAGTTTTTGGTCCATTGGCGTGGTTATGGTCCAGAGGAGCGTTCCTGGGTTCCCTCCGCAGATGTCCATGCTCCTGCCTTGCTCCGAGCCTTCCACGCACGCTTCCCTCAGAAACCGTTCTTTACTCCGCGGAGGAGGGGCCCTTGAGGGGGAGGTACTGTCATGGTCTTACCTTCTTGCTGTTCTCCTTCGTTTGACATGTGCTGGCGGCCATCTTGGTTTCTGGGTTCCTTGTAGCCTCCCACCCTGCGGCTCCTCCTTCCCACTGGGAGGAGCTGGATGCCTAGCTCATATATATAGGAGGTCTGTGGCTTCAGTTCCTTGCTTGGTCCTCTTGTGTTCACATGCTTCTAGACTGCTGCTGCTTCTGGTTCCTGATCCTGGTTTCGTCCGACTACCCTGCTGGTTCCTGATCCTGGTTTCGTCCGACTACCCTGCTGGTTCCTGATCCTGGCTTCGTCTGACTACCCTGCTGGTTCCTGATCCTGGCTTCGTCTGACTACCCTTCTGGTTCCTGATCTCTGGCTTCGCAAAGACTCTGCTTCGGTTTCGCCATCCGTTTGGACTTTTGCTTTACAGCTTTATTTTCAATAAAGCCTTCTTATTTTCACTTATCTCTTGTTGTACGTCTGGTTCATGGTTCCGTGACACCCTGATAGATCTCTATCAGGGTGAATAGGATCTCACACTGTCCCTGCTGCTCTGTGCTTTGTGCACACAGCAGCATGGAGCTTACCATGGCAGCCAGGGCTTCAATAGCGTACTGGCTGCCATGGTAACCGATCGGAGCCCCAGGCTTACACAGCTGGGGCTCCGATCGGAGGAGCAGGGGAGAGGGGATCCTGTGGCCACTGCCACCAATGAGTAATACTGGGTGGGGGGGGGGCACTGCGCCACCAATGTTTTTACTATTGGCCGGGATTGGGGTGGGGCGCACTGCGCCACCAATGATTAATACTGGTGGGCTTGGGGGGGGGGGCGCACTGCGCCACCAATGAAGATAAGTCTCTCAATCATTCATATACAGGAGGCGGGAGCTGGCTGCATAATCACATAGCCGGCTCCCGACCTCTATGAGCGGTAGCTGCGATCCGCAGCACCTGAGGAGTTAACTACCGCGGATCGCAGCTATCGCTCATAGAGGCCGGGAGCCGGCTATGTGATTCTGCAGCCAGCTCCCGCCTCCTGTATATGAATGAATGAAAGGCTTATCTTCATTGGTGGCCACAGCCCCTCCCCTCCTCTTGTCTTCTCTTCTGCCATTGGTGGCAGCAGCAGCAGCACAGGGGGAGGACACACTGCTTCCTTCTCCCCTGTGCTGCGGAGGGAACACAGAACGCGCTGAAAGCAGCGCGTTCTGTGTTCCCCATACGTTATTGGTATATCGGCAAAATAGATGCCGATACCGATAACGTTCAAAATCCTCAATATCGGCCGATAATATCGGCCAAACCGATAATCGGTCGATCCCTAGTAGGGACGCTGTTAGGAGGTGACCTGCTCCCTATCCTGTTCTCCTGGCCGAGTAGGCCTACAGCATCTTTCATCGCACGGCTGAGGATTTCCCCCATCCTCAGCCGTGACAGTATGACCACAGAGGCTTCTCGCGTGGCGCTCCCTCGAAAGAGGGTAAAGCATGCACCGCTATCTGCGGATGGGGTGCATGCGCGTTCTCCGGAGGGAGAGCGTTTTGGGGCTTTCGCCATTTACGGCGCGGTGAGTGGCATTCCCCGCCATTCCTTGCTCACCGTTGTCCGTGTTGGTGTCCCCTTTGTTTGTCTTTCCCCTCCCCCCTCCCATTGTTTCTTATGCCTCACCAACTTTCTCCTTTTGTTGTTAGGAGGGGCTTTGAGGGGTGGGAGTATGCTTCCCTCGAAAGAGGGTGTAGCATGTACTGCCGTCTGCTGATGGGGTGCATGCGCGCTCTTTGGAGGGAGAGCATTCTGGGGGTTTCGCCGCTGATGGCACGGTGAGTGGCTTATTCCCCGCCACTTTCTCACCGTGTTCGTTTGGCATCCCCTGATATTTTTATCCCCTCACCTTGGTGTTTTTTGGTGTAGGGCTGCACGCCTTCGGAAGAGGGTGCAGCATGCAGTGCCATCCCCTTGTGGCCTGCATGCGCGTTCTCCGGAGGGAGAGCGTCCCGGGGGGATCACCGTTAACAGCACTGTTGGTGGCTTATTCCCCGCCACCTTACCTTCCGTGTCTGTGTTGGTGATCCCTCGTCCCTCTCCATGTTCCCATCTCTGGTCGTTTGCTGGCAGCACTCCGTAAGTGGTCCGGCTGCGTGCTGGTTAGGAGGGTCTGCTGGCAGCGACTAGAGTGGGGATGTGAGTGGAGAGACCCCTCGTCCACTCTCTGTGGTTCCATTCCCTTGTCGCTGGTGCGGGCTGCAGGCCTCGTCGGACTGGCTAGTGTGAGCTGGGAGAGGATGCAGCTGACAGTGACCTCCTGGGAACTATGTCCTGAGAGTGGACATCTCTTTCTCCCATCCCCTTGTGTGAGTTCCTCACCAGTTTCCTTTTTTTTTTGGTGGGGGGGCTTTGACGGGTGGGAGTGTCACGGCCATGCCCATGACCGTGACTCCTTTACCGCATGCAGTTGCCTGCGGTTTTGTATGAGTGTTCAACCACGGGTGAGGGCCGCTTGTCTGTGGCCTCACTTGTGGTTGCCGCGGGCAACCAGTGTTGTATTTTGCAGCAGAGCAGCCTGAGCGTCGCTAGGCAGCTTGCTGCCCTGGCATGCGGTCACACCTAGCAACCTTTATGTTAGGTGTGTGTATGTTATGCACGTTGTATGTATTGTGTGCACTTCCCATTTATGTGTCTTTCCCTTCTGTGGTACTGGAAGGGTTAACTTCCTTCCCAGTGTGTGTGTGATGTCACTGGGTGTGTCCAACCCTTGGGTGTGGCCACTTGGGCCTATATAGACCCTCTCTCTAGCAGGGCTCAGTAGGTTGCTTCAGTCTTGCTAGCTGAAGCAGCCTCCTGTGTTTTCCATCCGCCTGTGAGAGCCACCACTGTGGTCATAGTTTATGTTTATGTTTTCCTGTACTATTTAGTGCTGCCATGTATCTGGGTTCCAGTGTGTGGATGAGTTTGTGCTGACGTCTGTCTGCTATTTGTGGACTTCAGCTTTCCTGCACACGGATCCAGTCAGCAGGGCTGTGGCAGGTGGCTGGAACTAGTTCAGCACCTGCCATATACATAGGCTGTTTATATTTCCCCTTTTCCAGCAGCTTGGCCGTTGAGACTCCTGCTCCTCCGTGCTTAGGAGGAGTGGGTTGTCTTACTCAGCTCCTAGCTTAGGGCCATCTTGAGGGCTAGCAGGGACTTCTAGGTTACGGAGCATGAGCCCTCCTACCATCAAGGTTGGCTCATGTAACTAGGAGTCAGGGTCAGGTTAGGGATGCGTTTAGGAGGTGACCTGCTCCCTAATCCTGTCTTCTTGGTCAAGCAGCCATAACATCACCTGGCTCCACACGGCTGAGGATTTCCCCCATCCTCAGCCGTGACATCCATGCACTGAACACAATATTGTATGTGATTGGTTGGGAAAGTATTATTATTACAATTTTATTCTTTTATGCATTTATTTTAATTAACTTTTTTAACATATCAATTTGTCAATAAATATTAACCTTTTTAAGACATCTCTGTGTGGTTTCAGATGGTGAGTGCCTGTCGTTCTAATATACATATACATTTAAAAGAATACAATTCTTTACATGGACCGCTGTCAAATTGTATTGTTTTAAATTTATGAAATAAAGATTGAAGACTTTTATTCATCTCAGTGCTGGACATTTTTCGTTGTTTTCCTGGATTATACTAAGGACTGGACCGGGTCATTGCACAAGAGGTAATATGGGGAGTGCTGGCTTACCTTTTTGACCTTCACAGCTATTAAATCAGACAGGTCAGGAGTGGTGACAGGTCTTCTTTAAGTGCTATTTTAAACTAAATTGCAATGCTTCCACCTAAAAATAAATTGTATCCTTTGCCTATTTTTTTCTTCTCTGCGTACCTCTCAGCACCATTGCAGACTTACTGAATTTTTTGTTTTATAAGACACAGTTCCCCCCCCCCAAAAGTGTCTGAAAAATGTAAATGTGTATTATAAAGTGAATACTAATTAAGTAGTGTTCATTAGTACAGTAGGACTAGGGAGAGATGAGTATAGCGCTGCTAGTGGTGGTATTACGCACCGCTCTCTGATCTTCTCCAGGCACAGAATTGTGCTGTATCCTGACAGCATACAGCTTGAGTGTTGGCATGCACTATGACCTGACACTGTGCTACGTCAAGTCACAGTGCAGTGCAGCAGGAAGAGAACACTGGCTCTCTCGAGTGGCGGCATCATCTGGAGCAGAAGAGGTATGTTGCTTTATTTATTTTTTAGTGTGATCTAACGCCTGATGAAGATAAGAGGACTGATTTGGGGGTGTGATCAGAGGTCTGATGAAGATTGGGGATCTGATCTGAGGTCTAATGAAGGTAGGGGGCCTGATCTGAGGTCTGATGAACATTGGGGTCTGTTGAAGATTGGGGGTCTGATGAAGATTAGGGGTCTGATGAAAAATATATATATATTTTTTTTTTTTTCTCTTATAAAACCTAGGTTTGTCTTATGGACAGATGTGCCTTATAGAGAGGGAAAAAAAAACCAGACACACTAATAGGCAATATCACATGACCCATGTATTTATTTTCTGCCTACAGCACTCAAGCCCCTTACATGCTTTTTGTATCTTTTACTCTATTTTGCTCCTCAAAACTGCCAGCCTAAATACCCCTCTGGTAGCCATAAATCTAGTTCTCAGTAAATTCTGGGTCAGTCTACTTTTCCCTCTGGCTTCCGTAAATATAGTTCCCAGCAAGTTCCATCCCAGTAAGTCTCCTTCTTGCTTTAGCAGACATAAATATAGTCCCTATTAAGTTCCCCTGCAGATGACTAGATTATAAATCCCTCATTTAGTCTGGAGAAGTGATATCAAATAGTACTTTTTTGCTCACAACTCAATCCTCATAAGCAATTTTCTCAGATTTGCTGTGTATTCTTGCTGTGCTATTTCATATGCTCTAGCTCTCCTCTGACAAGCAGAGTAGAAGCAATTGTAAAACCTTCTGTTCTGTGAACAGAGGAATATTACGCTGAAAACAGGAATGAGGATCCTTCAGTGAAGAGGTTGACTGAGCACACATGTCCAAAAACACTCAGCTCACTAGGTGAATATGCAAATTGATATACATTTTGTAAAACCAGCTGGCGCCATACTATTTAAGTAACTTTAAGTACTGTATTGTTATTTCTCATGATCTGCGCAATAAAGATAATATTAATAGATGGGACAATCATATAAAAAAAAAATAGGCTAAATAGTTAAAAGTTTGTAAAAACATTAGGGAAAAGTTTTAATAATTCTGTCCATTTGCAATAAAAGTCTATTGTAAGTAATTCTCAAATTATTTTTATTTTTTTAATCTCTCCATTGGATGACTCTTTGATGAAGAGTCTAATAAAATCACTTTTTAGCAACACAATAAAAGACCGTGGAATGTATTCACAGTGTAACAGCAGCATTGTACTCAAGAAAGTAAGTAACAGGGGACATTCTATGACCTAAATGAAAATAATAAAATAGGATATAGACTTTTGAATAAATAAGTTTGATTCAAATAGGTCATTTGTACACTTACAATCTGTGTCCTTCTCCCATCCCTTGTAAATTGCAAGTCCTTGTATACTTCACCCCTCTTACCTTCTGTACCAGCCTCTCACTCAGTAAGTTCATGTTTATTATGTTATGTACCTTTTATATTTGTATCAAATCCTTTTGTTTTTCATATGTAGAATGTTTTGTATTTTTTTCAGATAAATAAAAGTAATAACAATAAGGCCTCATGCATACAATGTCATCCATGTCCTATCTGCATCCATGCTATTTTATTTTATGCACTTATATAGCGCTATTATATTCCGCAGCGCTTTACAGACATTAGCATCCAACTGTTCCCAATGGGGCTCACAATCTGTCTTTGCAGTGTGGGAGGAAACCGGAGTACCCAGAGGAAACCCATGCAAACACGGGGAGAACATACAAACTCCATGCAGATGTTGCCCTTGGTCGGATTTGAACGTATGACCCCAGCGCTGCAAGGCACCAGTGCTAACCACTGAGCTACCGTGCTGCCCCGTTCCTTTCCACAAATTATAGAAAATGTCCTATTCTGGTCCACAAAATGCAATCCACAGACCCATTAAAGTCAATGGTTTGCAAAAAATGTGGTTTATTAGGCCACTTTCACACTCGAGTTTTGGCTTTCCGTTTGTGAGATCCGTTCAGGGCTCTCACAAACGGTCCAAAATGGATCAGTTTTGCCCTAATGCATTCTGAATGGAAAAGGATGCATTAGGTCTCAGAATGCATCAGTTTGCCTCCGATCAGTCTCCATTCCGCTCTGGAGGCGGACACCAAAATGCTGCCTGCAGCGTTTTGCTGTCCGTTTGACAAAACTGAGCCAAACGGACACAATCTGGCACAATAGAAAACGTGTTCGTCTCCCATTGACTTTTAATGGAGTTCATGACGGATCCGTCTTGGCTATGTTACAGATAATGCAAACGTATCCGTTCATGACGGATGCATGCGGTTGTTTTATTGTAACGGATCCGTTTTTGCAGATCCATGACGGATTTGCCCAAAACGCCAGTGTGAAAGTAGCCTAACATGGGCATTATCCATATTTGGTGGATCTGTTGATTGCGGATCATAAAATACATAATGATATTAAACAAATTTGGAATAATTCAGCTTGTTGATGTTTTGTATTCTGTGTGCCACTATATGATACCTCTGTTAGGACTTATAATTTATGTTAACATGCAAAGGAATATACAATTCAGTTATTTGATCACTTATTACCATTATTTATTGTGAGCCAAAACTAGGTGCAGGTCAAAAACACAATATAGGTGCAAATCTCTGAGTAGGCTTTACTACTGGTTTTGGCTCATAACCACTGATGGACATAACTGACCAAATAACTGAAGTTATTATTATTATTATATTTATATATATTTATTCGTTTTAGCAATAGTATAGTGGTATTTGTGTGTTTTAAATATACAACCCTACACACATTTTTTATTTAAAAAATTAAGGTATTCGTTTTAGCTATATTTTGCATAGCAAGGTTTTTTTCTGTGTAAAATACACACATATTTGTCTTTATTTATAAAAAAAAGTAAAAGCAAAAAACCTAAAGATGTCCAAATTTCCCCAAGATGAATATTTTTTCTGGCAGCATGGTGCTATAGAACCAGCAATAGAAAAATAGGCCGCTAAAATCCAAAATGCGCTCTAGTCTTTTGAAGTCTTGTGACAGGCCCAGCCAGTAGTCAAATTATATAAATAGTGTCAATTTTCAGGGTACAAGTGTACAGTAATGATTTTAAAATTGTTTTTTCTTGAAGCTAGATACAATAGGAAAAAAACTATAATAAAGGAAAAATATATTTATTTAATAATTTTCAGTTTTTCCTTAAATATATATTTTTAAATATTATATCCACCATCTAATGGCAAAAAAGAAAGGTCTAAGGTGTCCTGTGAAAAATAATATCAAATTCATGGAGTCTGGCTTAGAAATTATTCAGTTATTTGCAGTTAGATAGGGCCACTTCTACAACTGAAAAATTGGCCTGGTAAGGAAGGGGGATCAACGCTCCAGTAATGAAGTATTTAATCTATTAAAAAGCTTGTTTCTTTTTAAAATCAGGTAACCCATTTAACAGTTATAGACAACGATAGCATATACCACAACATATAAACCACTCTCTATGTCAGGTGTCATTAGTCTTTCACTGTAACAAGTACCGGTAGTTATTTCTCTCTCATAGAGGATGCCAACCTCTTCAGGACTCAGACAGTTTTCAGCTTATGGTCCAATCATAATTTTGCAAATCTGACATGTCACTTTATGTCGTCATAACTCATGATTGCTTTTACTTATCCAACCGATTCTGAGGAAGTTTCCTCATGACACATAATACTTCATATTAGTGGGTAATAAGTTTTACCTTTATTTATTTATTTAAAAAGTCTTGAATTTCCCTGCTTTTAAGAAAGAGTGATACCTAATAAAATAATTATGCATTGACATTCAACATATATCTACTTTATTTTACTATCATTTGCAAATGTCAATTTATTTTTGGGGGGATTTTAGAATGCTTAGAATTTTAGAAGCAATTTTTTAAATTTTCAAGAACATTTCCAAAACTGACTTTTTTATGGACAAATTAAGTTTTGAAGTGATTTTGAGAGGCTTACATAGTAGAAACCCATAAATACCCCATTTTTTATTTGATTCTGAAGTTTACAGAAACATCCCATATGTGGTCGTAAACTGCTATATGGGCACTCAGAAGGGATCAGAATAGAAAGAGTGCCTTATGGTTTTTGGAGGTCAGATTTTGCTGGAATCGTTTTGGGCATTTCACATTTGAAGAGACCCTGAGGTACACCTACAGTGGAAAAAGTTTTAGGGAAACTTTTGGAAATTAATGACCTAACAAATTATGCAATTTGAAGACATTTGACTATGAAAATAAAACTTTTAATTTCTTAAATAAAATGTTGCTTTAGCCCAAAATTTTTCATTTTCACAAGGCGAACCCCTCACATAACATTCTACAATTTGTTAAGCATTATTCCTGAATGTGGAAACACCCCATATGTGGTCATAAACTGCTGTATGAACACTCTGCTGGGTTCAAAGGTGAAGGAGGGAAGCATTTGGCTTTTGGGGGGCAGATTTAGCTGAAATGATCTTCTGTCTCTATATCATATTTTAAGAGACCATGAGGTACCTCTACAGTGGAAACCCCCCCCCAAAAAATAAACCCCTCAAGGAATTTATCAAGGGGTGCAGTGAGTGTTTGACCCCATAGGTGTTTCATAAAATTTATAAACACTTGGGTATGGAAATTTAAACTTCCATTTTTTTCCCTATAAAATGTTGCTTTAGTATCAGATTTCTCATTTTCACAAGGGGTAACAGGAAAAGGCACCCCAACATTGGTTGCACCTTTATTTACAGAAAAAGGCAGCACCCCACATGTGGTTGTAAACTGCTGTAAAGGCACACGGCAGGGCTAGAAAGGAAAGGAGAGCTATTTGGCTTTTGGAGGGAAGATTTTGCTGAAATGGTTCTTATGTGCCATATCACATTTGCAGAGTCCCTGAGGTGCCAGTGCAGTATAAAATTCCACTATAGTTGCCTCATTTTGGAAACTAAACCTTTCAAGAAAATCACCTAGAGGTATAGTGATTGGCTTGACCCCACATCTTTTTTTTTTTTAGGGCATAAAATTATAAATTACATTGTGTTTCTATTATATGTAGTTTTAGCCTCAAATGTTACATTTTAATAAGTGGCAATAGGAGAAAAAGCTCTCCAAACTTTGTCATATACTTTTTCCTGAGTATAACACTACTCCCTATGTGGTCATGAATTGCTGTTTGGGCAAACTGCAGGGTTCAGAAGAGAAAGAGCACCATGTGCATTTGGCCTAGTTTGGGAATTTATAATGAACTGGCTGACAGCTACAGCGGCTCTGAGGTGAAATTAAAAAAAAGAAACCCCCAAGAGGTGACTTTTGGTAACTTTACAGAATTTACCAAGGGATGTTGTAAACATTTTGATTCTTCTGGTGTTATTTAAAAATTAATGCAGACCAAATGGTGCAAAGTGAAAATTTAAATTTTTACACAAATATATTATTTTAGTGGCCAAGATTTGGGGTACAGCAGGTGCCATGGTGAAAAGCAAGCCATCTTATTATGCTTTGCTTCCTGGTTTTAGCAACACACTACATGTGACCCTATTCTTTGCCTGACCATTTAAGAGGGATCAAGAGTATAAGAGCACCATGCAAATCTTGAGACCCAATATGGTGATTTATAATGCTAATGCTGCCAACTGTAAAGGTTCAGGGTGAAATAATAAATGTACCACATTTAAACTGTCATTTTCACACTCACATTTACCTATGAGACTCAGCCTGGGGGCTGGACCTCATAATCATCTGCACATGGTAGGCCCGGAAGTAATTGTAAGGTTTCCAGGTGCCATGGACACCATCAGCATCCCCTGATCACATTGTGTGTAGACAATGAAGTTAGAGCATGAGCCCCATTGATAAAAAATGTGAATGATACTGCAGTGGCCTGTATGTCAATGACAGACAGGGCCCCTGTACTTATCAAGCAGGCACAGGCCCTGTGCCCACTCAATTACAGTGCCATACACCTACATCACTTTGTGACAAATTTACGTTGCTATTGGCTAAAGTCTGCAATTATTAGTTCATGTCATAAAAAAATATTTTGAATATTTTGTTCACGTCATATCAAGCAGTTTATATATATCATAAAATAATCACTATTTAGTGTTTGGGCAACTTTCACACTAGCCGCAGCCTTCTCCGGCAGCCTGTTCCAGCGGGGGAAGAGCCTGCCGGAGAAGGCTGCCGCTAGTGTAAAAGTATCCTTTAATGAGGGTATAAATTTTAGGCTGTGTTCACATCAGGTTTTGTGTCAAGTTTAAGTGGCAACTGTATCAGCTATCAAGTTTCAGATCTACATACTGATTAAGAAGTTCACCAGTCATATCCAATATTTATGTTAATGACACAGTAATCTCATTATATGTTATAGGTTTCTAAATAAAACTTACTTCTTAACAACTTAGTATGAGGGTTTTACTACTTCAAGAAAATTGCAGTATGCAAATAATGCTACAGTTCAAAAAGTCTTCCCGAGTAAATTAGTTATGTATGCACCTTCAGCAAATACATGGTATTAATAATTTATTTCTAATAAACTGTATGCACTAAAAACAGGGCAAATGTCATAGATTCATTTACTTGTAAAATATTTTTATTAAAAAATAAATTAAAATTGTTGAAGCTTCTAATTTCATGTTTTATAGGGGTTTTAAGAAAAATGTGAAAGCTAGGATCAGTTCTCACAATGTTTTACATACAGTTGGTGGTACTGTAAATACCTGCAATAAGATTAGACATGAGCAAAGTTTCCAAAAATTCAATTCGGACGCTTCAACAAATAAAAAATAAAAAATATGTATTTGATCTGAATTAATTTGTGACGAAGCACGTTAAAAATCTGCTATTTCCAGGCTGCAGGGAGCCTGTATATCATTGTACGTCACAGTGCATTGCAGAAACATGCATAGAAAGTCTGCTGTGGTAGTGAAACAGTTATTGTGCGTCAGTATGACAGGCAGGTGATAGGTGTCATTCTTAGAGCCACTTCACACTTCACTTATTTGGTCAGTAATGGGGACAAAACTGACCAAATAACTGAAGTGTAAACTCAGCCTTACGGGTCATTATTAGTGTCAGGTATAAAGGACTATGCAGTGGCCCAAGATTCTACTATAAAATGAAAAAGTGCGCTCCTTTTACACCATCAGCTGATTCCACATTGCTTTCTAAACAACCTGTTCTGTTACAAGCTAATACAAGTAGTGTCCCCATGAGTGGAGAGGGTAACAGCTAGAGATGAGCAAATTTTTCCAAAATTCGATTCGCCAAATTTTTGGGGAAAAATTGGGTTTGATCAGAATATATTTGCGGTGAATTACATTAAAAAAGGCTATTTCCTGGCTGCTGAGAGCCTTTATAGTGATGAAGAACACTGTGCCTTGTAGTAACATGCATAGGAAGTTTGCTTTGGTAGTGAAATAACACTGTGCCTTGCAGTAACACACATAGGGAGTCTGCTGTGGTAGTGAAATTATACTGTGAGTCAGTCAGTATGACATGCAGATGACAGGCGTAGCTCTTAGAATCACTGCACACTTCACTTATTAGGGCAGTCACGGGGCCAAAACTGACCAAATAACTCAAGTATGAACTCAGCCTTACAGGTCGATGTTAGTGCCAAAAAGAAGCACACTCCTTTTACACCGTTGCCAGCTGATTCCACATAGATGTTATCACAACCTGTTCTATTAAACGCGTATACAAGTAGAGCCCCCCGACAGAGTGGAGAGGGTGTCAACAGATAGTTTGTGTTGACGTCACTGATTAATTTGCCCTTCCTCTGATACGTGAGAACAATAACCCACAAATAATGGATCCTGTCTTTGGAGCATACGCTTTCATTCGGTCAGCATTTGCGTTCGCGGCGGGCCCCATTCACTTTAATGGCAGGCGACCCTGGAACACCTTCAGCTCATATTTGCAGCCACCAAATACTTAGTAGAAGTGTACAAATTGTCCCACAACATGGACAGTGACATACTAGAGGGGGATCAATGACAAAAATTCTAACAAAAAATATGTATCTTAATCAGGGGACATTTTTATCTTTCTTAAAGGGAAATTCTCTGAAATGTGCCTTTTTGGAGTCTAGAATTTTTTTTTTTTTTTTTTTAGGCCACGGGAGTACGGGCCTTAAAAATTTGGCATTCACCTGACAGAAAAGAACAAGTGATTATGTGGCTCGAGGTACATTATGCGGTCAATGGACAAAAATTGTACTGTAGGCCACTGGACTACAGGCCCCAAATATTAGACATTTACAGGACAGAAAAGATCAAGTGATTATGTGGCCGAAGGTATATTACACGGTCAATGGATATCAATTTTACTGCCGGCCAGTACAAATAGAGGTCAAATACATATGTTTAAAATAACTAAAAATATAAAATTTGATTAAAAACATGGCTAACGAAATTCCCCCTCTTGAAAAAAATCCCTAATGATAATAGCTAAAATTCTATAACACAAATGGTGCACTACCCAAATGCACTATATAGAAAGTATATTATTGGTATATCACACCCTGCCTCAATTAGTTTTTTTGGGGAGCAACTGGTATATCACACCAGTTGAAAATATTTGTTCCAATAGCGTTTGTCACTATCTGTAGCTGAGGTAACGCAGCAAAACCGCAAACAAATGCTGCACTACCCAAATGCACTATATAGAAAGTATATAATTGGTTTATAACACCCTGCTTCAATCAGTTTTTTAAGGGGGCAACTGGTATATCACACCAGTAGAAATGATTTGTTCCAATAGCATTTGTCACTAGAGATGGCCTTGCGGTTAGCCCGGCGGTCGCTTCGCAGCGAACTTTGCGTGTTCGCGATTCGCCGAACATGCGAACATATGGAGATATTCGGGCCCGCCATATTCTTTTACATTGTGAAGAACTTTGACCCATTACACATCCATCAGGTGGTACAGGACAGCCAATTGAGACATTTCAGCACATGGACATACCCCCTACCTTATAAATAAACCTGATCTGGCCGCCATTTTACATTCAGTCTTTTGCCAATGTAGGGAGAGGTTGCTATGTGGAGCAGGGACAGGCTGTTAGGGACACCAAACGTTAGCTAATAGGCTGCAAAAGTGCAATATACTTATAATATACTTTTATAATGAGTCAAAAACACATAGATATATATAGTGAACACTAGTGATATAGATAGATAAGTAATATAGTGCTATAATCTTTTTTTTATAGTCAAATTTTTTTTGTTTCTTCTGAAGTTCAGATTTGGAAAAAATTACACTATTAAAAAAATACTATAGCGCTATATTAGCTAAATTGCAGTCTATATGTGTATTTCCCGAATATTCGCTATATTGCTATAACTTAGTGTTTTAGAATATGACGATTATGACGAATATTCTAAAAAATGAAGTTATAGCAATCTAGCGAATATTCGTAAAATACACATATAGACTGCAATTTAGCTAATATAGTGCTATAATCTTTTTTTTTTATAGTCTCATTTTTTTTGTCTCTTCAGAAGTTCAGAAGTTTTTGCCTACCACATCTATGCTTTTTGCTTTACTTTAATAATTTTATATATTTTCATTTTGAGGGATATCTTTTCCATTCACACATCCGCAAAATGGGTTCCGCATCCGTTCCGCAATTTTGCAGAATGGGTACAGACCCATTCATTTTCAATGGGGCCGGAATGTACTGTCCGCATCCGCACATCCGCATCAGTGCATTCGTTTCCGCAAAAAAATAGAGCATGTCCTATTCTTGTCCGCAATTGCAGACAAGATTCGGCATTTTCTATTATAGTGCCGGCGATGTGCGGTCCGCAAATTGCGGAATGCACTTTGCCGGTGTCCGTGTTTTGAGGATACGCAAAACACTTACGGACGTGTGAATGAACCCTCATAGTAACATTATTAAAGGCTACGTTTTATCTTTATGTATATTCTAATGGATTGCCTTTCTTGTACAATGTTATAATATACTTTCTATAAGTATATTATAGTGTATTTTTATTGTGCGGCAGTTGTGTGCGGTTCTGCTGAGATACTGCAGGTATATAGAGGGACAAACGTTATTGGAACAAATAATTTCTACTGGTGTGATATACCAGTAGCCCCCCAAAAAAACTGATTAAAGCAGGGTGTTATATACCAATATACTTTCTTTCTAGTGCATTTGGGTACTGTATAGTGCATTTGCGCATGCGCGTACGCGAAAATTATATTGCCGATATTTCACATTGGAAAAAAATTATGAATGGAGATCGCAAATTCGAATAATACATCTGGTATGTCACTGTCCATGTTGTGGGACTATTTGTGCACTTCTAGTAATTAGTTCTTGGCTGCAAATATGAGCTGAAGGTTTTTGAGGTTCGCCTGCCATTAAAATGAATGGGACCCGCCGCAAACTTGCGGCACACGAAAATTGTTTTTTGTTCGCAAGATCGCGTTCGCGAACCGTCCCGGCAGATGTTCCTCCATCACTATTTGTCACTATCTGTAGCCGAGGAAACGCAGCAAAACCGCAAACAAATGCTGCACTACCCAAATGCACTATATAGAAAGTATATTATTGTTATATAACACCCCTGCTTCAATCACTTTTTTGGGGGGACAACTGGTATTTCACACCAGTAGAAATTATTTGTTCCAATTGCATTTGCCACTATCTGTAGCTCCGGTAACGCAGCAAAACCACAAACTAATGCTGCACTACCTAAATGCACAATACAGAAAGTATATTATTGGTATATAACACGCTTGCTTCAATCAGTTTTTTTGGGGGGGCAACTGGTATATCACACCAGTAAAAATTATTTGTTCCAATAGCGTTTGGCACTCTGTGTAGCCGCATTTTTGCAGCAGAACCGCACACAACTACACTGCGTGCAGAATTATTAGGCAAATGAGTATTTTGACCACATCACCCTCTTTATGCATGTTGTCTTACTCCAAGCTGTATAGGCTCGAAAGCCTACTACCAATTAAGCATATTAGGTGATGTGCATCTCTGTAATGAGAAGGGGTGTGGTCTAATGACATCAACACCCTATATTAGGTGTGCATAATTATTAGGCAACTTCCTTTCCTTTGGCAAAATGGGTCAAAAGAAGGACTTGACAGGCTCAGAAAAGTAAAAAATAGTGAGATATCTTGCAGAGGGATGCAGCACTCTTAAAATTGCAAAGCTTCTGAAGCGTGATCATCGAACAATCAAGCGTTTCATTCAAAATAGTCAACAGGGTCGCAAGAAGCGTGTGGAAAAACCAAGGCGCAAAATAACTGCCCATGAACTGAGAAAAGTCAAGCGTGCAGCTGCCAAGATGCCACTTGCCACCAGTTTGGCCATATTTCAGAGCTGCAACATCACTGGAGTGCCCAAAGCACAAGGTGTGCAATACTCAGAGACATGGCCAAGGTAAGAAAGGCTGAAAGACGACCACCACTGAACAAGACACACAAGCTGAAACGTCAAGACTGGGCCAAGAAATATCTCAAGACTGATTTTTCTAAGGTTTTATGGACTGATGAAATGAGAGTGAGTCTTGATGGGCCAGATGGATGGGCCCGTGGCTGGATTGGTAAAGGGCAGAGAGCTCCAGTCCGACTCAGACGCCAGCAAGGTGGAGGTGGAGTACTGGTTTGGGCTGGTATCATCAAAGATGAGCTTGTGGGGCCTTTTCGGGTTGAGGATGGAGTCAAGCTCAACTCCCAGTCCTACTGCCAGTTTCTGTAAGACACCTTCTTCAAGCAGTGGTACAGGAAGAAGTCTGCATCCTTCAAGAAAAACATGATTTTCATGCAGGACAATGCTCCATCACACGCGTCCAAGTACTCCACAGCGTGGCTGGCAAGAAAGGGTATAAAAGAAGAAAATCTAATGACATGGCCTCCTTGTTCACCTGATCTGAACCCCATTGAGAACCTGTGGTCCATCATCAAATGTGAGATTTACAAGGAGGGAAAACAGTACACCTCTCTGAACAGTGTCTGGAAGGCTGTGGTTGCTGCTGCACGCAATGTTGATGGTGAACAGATCAAAACACTGACAGAATCCATGGATGGCAGGCTTTTGAGTGTCCTTGCAAAGAAAGGTGGCTATATTGGTCACTGATTTGTTTTTGTTTTGTTTTTGAATGTCAGAAATGTATATTTGTGAATGTTGAGATGCTATATTGGTTTCACTGGTAAAAATAAATAATTGAAATGGGTATATATTTGTTTTTTGTTAAGTTGCCTAATAATTATGCACAGTAATAGTCACCTGCACACACAGATATCCCCCTAAAATAGCTAAAACTAAAAACAAACTAAAAACTACTTCCAAAAATATTCAGCTTTGATATTAATGAGTTTTTTGGGTTCATTGAGAACATGGTTGTTGTTCAATAATAAAATTATCCTCAAAAATACAACTTGCCTAATAATTCTGCACTCCCTGTATGTTAGAAAGTATATTATTAGTATATTAGACCCCTCAGTAAGTCACATACCAGTCCTTAAAATGACTTTTGTGGCCTATTAGCTAACGTTTGGTGTCTCTAACAGTCTGTCCCTGCTCCACACAGCAACCGCTCCCTACAGTGGCAAAAGACTGAATGTAAAATGGTGGCCAGATCAGGTTTATTTATAAGGTAGGGGGTATGTCCATGTGCTGAAACGTCTCAATTGGCTGTCCTCCTGTACAACCTGATGGATGTGTCATGAGTCAAAGTTCTTCACAATGTAAAAGAATATGGCGCCGGCGGACATCGCCATATGTTTGCCTGTTCGTCGAACCGCGAACGAGCAAAGTTCGCTGCGAACCGCAAGGCCATTTCTATTGCTGAATAATACATCAATATTGCTAATGCCAAAAAAACTGAAGCTAATCTAAAACAGAGATGACACGTGAATGGAAAATTTGCATGTCTTGTGTGTTTTGTACCCACTCCTGCTTTTGGTTACCAAATCATAAGCCAATTCTAATGGGACCATACAGGCCTTAAAGCTGCTACACAGACAGGATCCGTTGTGCCTCTCATTTTTCCTTCCTTCTGATGATCAGAAGAAAGGTCAAATAAATGCTGATGTCAGCTAGGCCAAAAAGAAAAATAGTGGCCCTGTCATAAAGTGGTGAGGGTGGGAATAGCATGAGAAGTCCACATGGTAAACGTATGACATATTGATGAGGTGAAAGCAGCATGAGGAGACCACAGAGGCCCAATGACAGAGTGCAGAGGTGGCAGCAGCAGAATCAGGAGAAGGCCACAGAGTGGCACAATGACAGAGTCTGGAGTTGGAAGCAGCATGAGGAGACCGCAGAGTGGCCCAATGACAGAGTCTGGAGGGGACGACAGCATCATCAGGAGGATACCACAGAGTGGCAAGGTGACATACTGTGGAGAAGGCAGCAGAAGCATCAGGATACCACAGAGTAGCAAGGTAACATAGTGTAGAGATGGCAGTAGCAGCAGCAGCGGGAGACGACAGAGTGGCAAGGTGACATAGTGTGGAGATGGCAGCAGAAGCATGGCAAGTTGACCTAGTGTGGAGATGGCAGTAGCAGCAGCAGGAGGATACCAAAGAATGGCAAGGTGACATAAAGTGGAGATGGCAGTAGCAGCAGCAGCAGCATTAGGAGAACACAGAGTGGCAAGGTGACATAGTGTGGAGATGGCAGCAGCAGCAGGAGGATACAACAAAGTGACAAGGTAACATAGTGTTGAGATGGCAGTAGCAGCATCAGGAGACCACAGAGTGGCAAGGTGACAAAGTGTGGAGATGGCAGTAGCAGCTGCATTAGGAGACCACAAAGTGACCCAGTGACAGAGTGGGGCGGTGGGTGGCAATACCAGTACCCGCTGACGAAGGTGGGTGAAAGAAGGAGCACTTGGCATCAGATGTGTGGCATCAAGCGGGTTGCAGCATCAGAGTAGTAGCTGAGGCAGGTAGTCAGAAGAAACCGGTCTCAAAGTGTTGGTGTGGCACCATGGATGATCTAGTCTAATGCATCAGGAATTGGTGGTTGGAAATCCTGGCTGATCTCTCCACATTTTGGGAGGACAGGCGAATTCTCTTTGGGGTAAATATGGCCCCCGCTGCATTAAACACCTACTCTTATGCCACACTACTGGCCGGGCAAGACAGCTTTTCAAGGGCAAACTCTGCTAGTTGTGGCCACAAATCCAGTTTTGCTGCCCAGTAGTCTAGCGGATCTTCAATGTGGGTTGGCAGGGTGCTGTCCAAGTATGCCAGCACCTGCTGGTTCAGGTCCTGCTCCAGGTCTACCTTGTGCTGCTGGTGAGTAGTTTCTTCACTATGTTGGTGAAGAAAGCTGCTCATCAGTAGTGTTGATCACGAATATTTGAATTTCAAATTTTTATCGCGAATATAGGTACTTAAAAAATTCGCGAATATTCATTTTTTATATTCAATTTATTTATTTTTTTATCAGTACACATGATCCCTCCCTGCTTCTAGCTTGTGGGCCAATAAGAAGGCTGCAATATACTTGACTTTAGGAGTAGTGTTGTTTGCGAATTTTGCTCTATATTCTTTTTTTTTCCGAATATTTGCTATATTGCTATATATTCTTGTTTTAGCAATATAGCGAATATTCAAAAAAAAAACGAATATAGCGCAATTTAGCTAATATAGTGCTATAATCTTTTTTTTTATAGTTGTAATTTTTTTCCAATCTGAACTTCAGATGAGAAACAAATTACAACTATTGGACAAAGAAGATTATAGCACTGAATTAGCTAAATTGCTCTAAATTCGTTTTTTTTCGAATATTCACTATATTGCTATATATTCTTGTTTTAGAATATTCCGAATATTCGAAAAAACGAAGTTATAGCAATATAGCGAATATTCAAAAAAAAAAAAAAATTAATATAGAGCAATTTAGCTAATATAGTGCTATAATATTCTTTGTCTAAAAGTTGAAAAATTCGCAATAAAAATTCAAAAATTCGAATACGAAAATTCGCATATTACACGATCATTACCTTGCCGATTTTTTGAGTAAAAAAAAATCGTAGAATATAACGAATATTCGAATTTGCGAATATTCGACGAATATTCTACGAAATATTCACGAAATATCGCGAATTCGAATATGACCCCTGCCGCTCATCACTACTCATCAGCGACTATAGACTCAGGCTGCTGCTGATGGAGCTGGTACTGCTTCTGCCACCCCACCCCTCCCCAGCAGCCATGGCAGTGGAACGTGAGCGCAGAGGCCCGCCCCGGTCAGACCTGCAAGAGGATGGACGATGGCGCAGATGGACAGTGGCCAACTGACTACATAAGTTGTCTCTGTGTTAGTTCAGTTTGTCCTTCCTCTCAGTGGGTGTAAAAAAGGCCCCCATTCTCAACCAGTAGAGAGGGTCCAACATGGTGGAGAGCCTGAAGTCATCACTCTGCCGAATTGTGACAATTTGGCTGTCATTATGCAAGTAAGTGAGCATGCATTGGGCCATTTGTGCAAGTGACTCGGAGGGACTCCCTGCCTACATCTTTACTGCATACTGCCACGGTGTGTCTGGGTCCTCTGTCTCGTCTTCCTTATCGCCCTGTAGCTCCTCTGGCTGCTCATGCTCCTTCCCTCCTGTCACCTGAGTAGAAAAACCAACAATTTTGCTACACATTGCCTGTGCTCCAATGTCCTCCTCCCCCTCCTCCTCCTCTTCCAGTTCAGCCCCCACAGGGCTCAGGTGTCCATGAGATCTAGTCACCTAGTCTCCAGTCACCTGACCAGTAATTGTTACCACCATCTGTTCCAGGACATGAAGCAGTGGAATGACTTTGTTCATCCCGTAGTCCTGGCGACTGACAAATAACGTGGCATCCTCAGAGCCTGAGCAAACAGCAGGTGCCACGAATGAGCTGCCACTGGTTGACATCAAAGTTACACAGGGGAGTACTCCTATCCGCTTGCATCATCAAGAAATCGTTGACGACCTTTCTTTGTTCGTATAGTCTGTCCAACATATGGAGGGTGGAATTCCTACGGGTGGAAACGTCACATAGCCTATGTTGGGGGATGCGGTCCTGCTGCAGCAGCTCAAGGAGGGTGTGCTTTGCGGTGTACAAGTGGCTGAAGTGCATGCAAAGTTTCCTGCCCATTTTTATGATGTCTTGCAGATGGGTGGAAGACTTCAGGAACCGCTTAACAACCAGATTCAACATGTGTGCCATGCAGGGCGCATGGCTTAGCCTTCCTTAACACAATGCTCTTCCCGTTGTCAGGAACTATGGTTCCGATTTTGAGTTGTCGGGGAGAAAGACAGGATTCGATTTCTTGACGAAGAACACAGGGCAGTTCCTCCCCTGTGTGACTCCGTTCGCACAGGGAAATGAGGTGCAGAACAGTGTGACACTACTGTGCTCTGCACATGTGGTATGCTGGAGGGGCACTGTGACTTGTCCCTGCAGTGGAGGCTGAGGACATGGTGGAGGATGAGCGAGGCAGAGGCGACAATGTCGCAGACCACATTCACCCAGTGAGATGTAAAGGACATATACTGTCCCTGAACAAAGTTAAAGCTCCACACGTCTGCACTGCCATGCACTTTTGCAGACACCGACAGGCTTAAGGAGTGGCCCACCTTCTGTTTTACATATTTGTGCAGGGCTGGTACTGCCTTTTTGACAAAGAAATGACAGCTTGTGAGTCTCCATCTAGGCTCAGCACAAGCCATCAGTAAACATAGAAACATAGAATGTGTCGGCAGATAAGAACCATTTGGCCCATCTAGTCTGCCCAATATATCTGAATACTATGGATAGCCCCTGGCCCTATCTTATATGAAGGATAGCCATATGCCTATCCCATGCACGCTTAAACCCCTTCACTGTATTTGCAGCTACCACTTCTGCAGGAAGGCTATTCCATGCCTCCACTACTCTCTCAGTAAAGTAATACTTCCTTATATTACTTTTAAACCTTTGCCCCTCTAATTTAAAACTGTGTCCTTCTGTGGTAGTTTTTCTTCTTTTAAATATGCTCTCCTCCTTTACCGAGTTGATTCCCTTTATGTATTTAAAAGTTTCTATCATATCCCCTCTGTCTCTTCTTTCTTCCAAGCTATACATGTTAAGGTCCTTTAACCTTTCCTGGTAAGTTTTATCCTGCAATCCATGTACTAGTTTAGTAGCTCTTCTCTGAACTCTCTCTAGAGTATCTATATCCTTCTGGAGATATGGCCTCCAGTACTGCGCACAATACTCCAAGTGAGGTCTCACCAGTGTTCTGTACAGCGGCATAAGCACTTCACTCTTTCTACTGCTTATACCTCTCCCTATACATCCAAGCATTCTGCTGGCATTTCGTGCTGCCCTATTACATTGTCTTCCCACCTTTAGTCTTCTGAAATAATTACTCCTAAATCCCTTTCCTCAGATACTGAGGTCAGGACTGTGTCAAATATTCTATATTCTGCCCTTGGGTTTTTACGCCCCAGGTGCATTATCTTGCACTTATCCACATTAAATTTCAGTTGCCAGAGTTTCTGACCATTCTTCTAGTTTTCCTAAAATCCTTTTCCATTTGGTGTTTCCCTCCAGGAACATCAACCCTGTTACATATCTTTGTGTCATCAGCAAAAAGACACACCTTCCCATCGAGGCCTTTTGCAATATCACTTATGAAGATATTAAACAAAATTGGTCCCAGTACAGATCCCTGTGGAACCCCACTGGTAACATGACCTTGTTTTGAATGTTCTCCATTGACTACAAACCCTCTGTTGTCTGTCACTCAGCCACTGCCTAATCCACTCAACAATATGGGAGTCCATGCTCAATGACTGCAGTTTATTGATAAGTCTTCTATGTGGGACAGTGTCAAAAGCCTTACTAAAATCTAGATATGCGATGTCTACTGCACCTCCACCGTCTATTATTTTAGTCACCCAGTCAAAAAAATCTATAAGATATGTTTGACATGATCTCCCTGAAGTAAACCCATGTTGTTTTCATCTTGCAATCCATGGGATTTTAGATGTTCCACAATCCTATCTTCTCTTCCGGTGTATAGCGATGACGTCATCGACGCAGGCGCATTGAGGATGGAGCGGATCGAGCAGAGCGGCGCCTCTCAGTGCGCCAGCGCCGATTTGAAGCCAGGTACGGCGCAGGCGCGAGATTTCAATTCTAACAGCGCCAGCAGAGAAGGGATTACCTTCTCTGACCCTGTCAATCAGCATGCCGAGGGGGCGTCATTACCATCGGAGGATGTGGCTGCTACCAGCAAGTAGCCGCCCTACTTGCTGGTAGCAAGGTAATTAGCATATTTTAAAAATCGTTTTTTTGCAAAATCTACTGAACCAAAATTATTAATTTGATTATGTATCATGAGATCGCACTATAGGGATTATTATTAAAGAAAAAAAAAAAAAACGGTTTAATGGGGTGACAGAAACCCTTTAATAGGGTTTCTATTAATTTGCCTACTATTGATGTCAGACTCACTGGTCTATAGTTGCTCGATTCCTCCCTACTACCTTTCTTGTGAATGGGCACGACATTTGCCAATTTCCAATCTTCCGGGACGACTCCTGTTACTAATGATTGGTTAAATAAATCTGTTAGCGGTTTTGCCAGCTCACCACTAAGCTCTTTTAATAATTTTGGGTGTATCTCATCAGGCCCCTGTGACTTATTTGTCTTCACCTTAGACAGCAAACTTAGAACATCTTCCTCTGTAAAGATACATGCATCAAATGATTTATTAGTCATCCTTTCTAGTAGAGGTCCTTCTCCTTTTTCTTTTGTAAAAAACTGAACAGAAGTATTCATTAAGGCAGTCGGCTTAGCCCTTTATTCTCTTCTACATACCTTCTGTCCTTTGTTTTTAATTTAGTTATTCCTTGTTTTAATTTCCTTTTTTTCATTTATATATCTGAAGAATGTCTTATCCCCTTTTTTCATAGACTGAGCTAGTTTTTCTTCTGCCTGTGCTTTAGAAGTTCTTATAACTTGCTTGGCCTCTCTCTGCCTAATCTTGTAGATTTCCTTATCTTCATTGCTCTGTTTTTTTTTTTATAATTACAAAATGCTAGCTTTTTATTTTTAATGATTTGGGCCACTTCTGCTGAGTACCACAGTGGTCTCTCCTTTTTTTGCTTTTACTGACAAGTCTAATGCAATTTTCTGTTGCCTTCAATAATGCACCTTTTAAGTAGTCCCATTTCTCCTGGACTCCATGTAATCCGTTCCAGTCTGATAAGGACTCATTTATTACTAATTTCATTTTTGAAAAGTCTGTTTTTTTAAAATCTAAAACTTTTGTTTTTGTGTGGTGGGACTCTTTCACAGTTCTTATATTAAACCACACTGACTGGTGATCACTAGATTCCAAGGTTTCGCCTACAATGACATCATATACCGAATGCCCATTTGTGAATACCAAATCCAAAATGGCCTCCCTCCGGGTTGGCTCCTCAACCACTTGTTGTAGAGATAACCCCAGTAGGGAATTTAGAATATCTGTACTCCTGGTAGAACTTGCTATTTTGGTTTTCCAGTTTATATCTGGAAGATTGAAATCTCCTATAATGATAACTTCTCCTTTCATTGTCATTTTAGCTATTTCTTTAACTAGTAGATCATCTAGTTCTTTAACTTGACCAGGTGGTCTATATATCACACCTACACGAGTTACTGCATGGTTAGCAAACTGCAACGTAATCCAAACTGACTCTATGTTGGCCTCACCAACTTGTATTAGGTTAGGGTTAATGCTATCTTTCACATACAGGGCCACTCCTCCTCCTTTCTTGCCTTCCTCTGTCTCTTCTGTATAAAGAGTACCCTGGTATGGTTATGTCCCAGTCATTTCTTTCATTAAACCATGTCTCCGTAACAGCCACTAAATCTACATTCTCAGATGCCATTATTGACCCAAGTTCATTGATTTTTTTTACCTAAACTGCGAGCATTTGTAGACAGGACTCTGAGCTTATCATTTCTTAACCTCTGTGCTTCTGACCTGTTCTGGCATTGTTTCGGGGGGCAATTGGACTCTTTTATTTTCACTCTTTTGCCCCCCCCTTCCTAGTTTAAATACTCTTCGCAAATTCTTGGAGTTGTTCACTAAGTACATTTGTTCCTTTGAGAGAAAGAATGCAAACCATCTTTTTTGTAACAGTTCCTTTCTATTCCAAGTAGAGCTATCATGAGAAACAAAGCAAAATCCTTGCTCTTGACACCATTTACCAAGCCATATGTTGAACTCCTTTATGCGCCTCTGCCTATCATCTGAACATTATGCACAGGCAGAACTTCAGAAAATGAAATGGTGGATGCAAAATCCTGTACGTCATTACCAAGTGTGATAAAGATTTTTTCACCTCTGACACTTCATTGCAAGCCAGGTCATTTGTCCCTAGATGGACAAGAACATCCACGTCCCCTTCCTGCTTTGCTTGCTTAACAATATTAATTAATACGTCTTCTATCTCTTCTAGCAGTAGCCCCAGGGAGACATCTCACAAAACCATTTTCTTTAAGCTCCACACTTCTTATGATTGAATCACCCAGCAACAGCTGCTTCCTTTGAGACTTCACTTTATCTTTTTTGTTGCATACATTAGACATAGGAGTCGATGGTTTCTCACCCACTGTGCTTGAGTCCATTCCATGTTGTCCTTACATTCTGAGAGTGCTGCAAATGAATTATGGAGAACCACCGACTGTGGGACATGTCTTCTATCCCACCACTCTAAGTCTTCCAGAACCTACATTAACCCATCTGCCATTTCTGGGGGTCCTCTGTGGCAGTGGCATTGCAGCAAGTCCTAGCTGGAGTTTGTTTTAACAGATAATTTAAATATTTCAGATTTCAAAAATGCAATTTCCTGCTGCAGTAAGGAGAACTGTCTACAGATCTGACAGCATCCGAATCTCTCAAAGAGTGGAGCATGAACTAAATGCACAACAATTCCTGCACTGAACCAAGTCTGCCATTTAAAGAGGAGAAAAAAAAAAATTGTAAATTTAAATCAAACAAATCTTACCTTTTTTTTTTTTTGTATTGTTTCCACCTTCCAGCCTACCTCCTGACTATCTCCTGCAATATCTCTTTACTGTACCTAATGTAGTACTTGAAGGTAGTACTTGCAGCTAATGTACTCTGAAAGGTGCAGAATCCACCACTTGGAAAGGGAGGGACTGCAGCACCAGCAACTTGGACAGAAGCACGTTCAGCTTCTGCGCCGTTGGATGCGTGCACGCGTACTGCTGTCTCTTGGAAATCACTTTGGTGATTGATTGCTGACGGAATGACTGACGAGGAGTAGGAGGAGCAGGAGCATCTGTACCAGCAGAAGATAGAAATGACAGACAGCTCCCTTCAACTGAGGTGGTGGCGTCTTGATTGCTTGAAACCGGGTGCGTGCCACTGGGCGATACAGCGGTTGCCACGGTTATCCCAGGTCACTTTATGGTGACGCTGAATATGTTGATGCAGGGCAGTGGTGCCAACATTGGCACCCTGGCCACGCTTCACCTTCGGCCCACATATTCTACATATGGCCATGCTAATCTTTTCCGGCGGCTTAACAAAAAACTGCCACACTGCCGAGGAGGTGAATTTCCCCCCAACAGTCTGCACTGACTGACTTCTACCGCCGCTGCCTCCGTGAACCCCTGCATCACTAGTTCCCGGGCAGGTAGGCTGCTGAGAAGCAGGTGGTCTACCCCGGGCACTTTTGGCTCACGACCTGCAACTGCTGCCCACCCTGCTTACTCCCAACCATGCTACTACATTGCTGGCTCAGCCGCTGCCTCACAGGCAAGCTGCCACCCTCTTCTCCTGATAATGATAAAGCCCTTTCTGCCCCCGGCTCCCAAGAGCAATCGGCTTTATCATCATCGAGTAGTGTCTGCACGTCACTGATGTCCTTCTCAACGGCTCTGGGTTAGGAGCAACACCACCTCGCTACTCTCCTCGTCATTCCTTGCCCGCTTTGCGAGGAAGCGGCGGATGTCTCCTCCAGATCTTATCTGGGCAGTAGCTGGTGAATGTCCTCTAGTAGCTCTTCCTCGCTGAAAAGTGGAGCTGAGCATACAACATATAATACTTCTCATGGTGAGGGACCATAAAAGGACAGAGGCAGGTTGAGGACAGGTGAAGGCACAGGCCTGCTCCCGGGCCATGCCAACTAAGGTTTTGTCTGACGAACCCACCGACCCCTGTTGGCGGTGGGTTGTCTGATGTCACTTCGGCTGAGGTGTGGAATAGACCGGAGATTAACCAAATCAAGAACCGCTGGGTTGCTGGTCAAGAACACGACCACTAGATGACACTAGGAGCTCAGGGCCTCCTCCGCTTAGCCTCTGTTGCCACGCCCCCTTTACTCTGCTGCGACCTCTGTCTGCACCAGAAACAGTTATGCCTCCGCGACTCCTTCTTTTGGGGTGCAAGGGCCTGGCACTTCTGTGTATCTGACATACTTTTAGCTGAACTAAATAAATTAAAAGCAAATTAACACACCCCTAAAAACGACAAAAATATATTTCTTTTTGGACTGAAATATGCCTTTAAACGCTTTCACCACAAATAAATGCACCAGTGAAGAGCGTATATAGTTTTCTTTCTGTACTGAAATAGGCCACTAAACACTTTTGCCACAAATAAGTGCACTAGTGAAGTGCGTATATTTTTTTCTTTCTTTAATTAAATAGGCCACTAAACCCTTTTGCCACAAATAAGTGCACCAGTGAAGTGCGTATGTTTTCTTTCTGTACAATTTCAACACATATAACTGCAGAAGTGAACTGAGAATATATTTTTCTTTACGTACTGAAATAAGGCAGTAAACGCTTTTAGCAGAAAAAAATGCACCAGTGAAGTGCGTATATATTTTACTTTCTGTACTGAAATAGGCCACTAAACGCTTTTGCCACAAACAAGTGCACCAGTGAAGTGCGTATATGTTTTTCTGTACAATTTCAACACACATAACTGCAGAAGTGAACTGTGAATATATTTTTC
This sequence comes from Bufo bufo, assembly GCF_905171765.1. Lineage (NCBI taxonomy): Eukaryota > Metazoa > Chordata > Amphibia > Anura > Bufonidae > Bufo > Bufo bufo. The sequence continues at coordinate 366,853,366 of NC_053390.1, read as the reverse complement.
TTTTTATACTGAAATAGGCCAGTAAATGCTTTTAGTAAAAATAAATGCACCAGTGAAGTGCATATATATTTTTTTCTTTCTGCACTGAAATAGTCCAGTAAATGCTTTTAGCAGAAAACAATGCACCAATGAAGTGCGTATAAATTTTACTTTCTTTACTGAAATAGGCAAATAAATGCTTTCAACACATATAACAGCAGAAGAGAACAGAGAATATATTTTTCTTTTTGTACTGAAATAGGCCACTAAACACTTTTAGCGGAAATAAATTCACCAGTGAAGTGCATATATTTTTATTACTTTTTGTACTGAAATAGGACACTGAACACTTTCACCACATATAACTGCCGAAATGAAATGTGTGTATATTTTTCCATTTTGTACTGAAATAGGACACTGAATGCTTTCACCACATATTACTGCTGAAGTGAAATGCGTATATATTTTTCCTTTTTGTACTGAAATAGGCCACTAAACTCTTTCACAAATAAATGCAACAGTGAAGCACATATATTATTTTTTCCTTTTTGTACTGAAATAGGACACTGAACGCTTTCACCACATATAACTGCAGAAATGAAATGCGTATATTTTTTTCCTTTTTGTACTGAAATAGGACACTGAACGCTTTCACCACATATTACTGCAGAAGTGAAATGCGTAAATATTTTCCTTTTTGTACTGAAATAGGCCACTAAACTCTTTCACAAATAAATGCAACAGTAAAGTGCGTATATTCTTTTCCTATTTGTACTGAAATAGGACACTGAACGCTTTCACCAAATATAACTGCTGAAGTGAAATGCGTATATATTTTTCACTTCAGATGTCTCTTTCCCTGCTCTAAGATGCTGTGAAATTATTCCTTCCTATCCTTTCCCTGCACTTATAAATCGTTTTTTCAGGGTTTTTTTCAGAATGAGGTTTCTCCTATTGCTGTCCCTAGTGCCTTCTCATGTCTGTCCCTGCATTCAGAACGCTGGAAAATGTCTGACTCTAAGATGGAAGCTGTATTTATAGGGCTGTTACATCACAGGGCTGGAGGGCTGCTGATTGGCTGCATGCATGGCATTATGGGTCAGTCTGCCTTCCCAGAGTTCCTTGCCCCATGTCCTCACATGTGTAGCCCCCATTGTGGCTGCCATTTTAGGAAAAAGCGAGGAAATCTCCATTCATTGCAAATCTCTAGTATCAGCAGTAAGTTTGTGTTGATGTCACTGTTGTTTTCTCCCTGCTTCGGATCCATCACAAGAACAACCACAAAAATAGATCCTATATTAGGTAAAAAAAAAAAAAGATTTGGATCCAAAACATAGATGACGTGATTGGAATATTTCCATGTCTTTCTTGTTTTGTACCCACTGCTTTTGGCTTCCAAATCATAAGCAAATCTTGATGCAAAATAGGGACTGTGTGATAGAGGCCTTACAGATACTCCAAAGACAGGATCTGTTGTGTTTTTTTCAATTTTCTGTCCTTCTGACAGATCAGAAGTGTAAAATAAATGGTGATGTAAACAAGGCCAAACAGGGACACTAGTGGTGGAGTCAACATAGTTACCCAGTGACAGAGTGGGGAGGGTAACAACCACATGAGGAGTCAACACAGTGGCCCAGTCGCAGAGTGGGGAGGTGGGGGGGCAACAGCAGTGGCAGTAACCGCACAAGATGGTGGGTGGTAGTAGGAGAAGATGGCTGCAGAGGCAGCAGGTGTGTATCACCAGTCTGGTGGCAGCATCAGAATAGTTGCTGAAGTATGTGGCCAGAAGTAACAGGCCATTTTTCTCAATGTTTTGGTTTGGCACTAAGAATGATCTAGTTAGGCGTGTGGAAATCCTGGCTAGTCCATGCCTAATTCCTCTTTACAAAGGATAGTCTCTCAACATACTGGGTGGAAAGGCGAGTTCTCTGAGGGGTAACTATGCCCCCCGCCGCACTAAACACCCGCTCTGATGCCACACTATTGGCCGAGCAGGAAAGCTTGTCCAGTGGAAACTTGGCCAGTTATGGCCACAAATCGAGTTTGGTTGCCCAGTAGTACAGGAGATATTGGATCTGGGGTGGCAGGGTGCAGTCCAAATATGCCACCACCTGCTGGTTCAGGTTCTGCTCCATGTCCTGTTGCTGCTGGGTGGTTTGTTCAGTAGACGGCTGAAGAAAACTGCTCATCATACACTACAGATTTAAGTTGCTGTTAATGTAGATGGTGCAGCTCCTGCCTCCCCCGACCAGTCATGGCAGTGGAGGGTGAACTTAGAGAGTCAGACCTCCTTGAGGACAGGCGATGGTGCTCATAGGAAGTGACCAACCACTTACACAGCAAGTCTCTGTAGTAGTCTATTTTTACTGTCGGGGTCTGTCGGGGTCATCTGCATTATCTTCGTTGTTTCCCTCAAGCTCATCATGCTCCTCCTGCTCCTCCTGCTTCGCTCCAGCCGCTTGGGCAGATAAACAACCTAGTTATGTATAGAATTCCTGGGCATTTATATCCTCCTTCTTGTCCTCATCCTTCATAGGGCTCAGTTGGCTGTGAGATGTAGGTTCCACGTCTTCTGTCCCCTCGCCAATCATATTTGTCAGCATCCAGCTCCAGGACGTCAAGGAGTGGAATGACATTATTCATCCTGTAGTTCTATTGACTGACAAATAAAGTGGCCTCCTCAAAAAGCCTGAGCAAATTGCACATGTCACGAACGAGCTTCCAATGGCTAATGTGGAAGTTACACTGGGGAGTAGACTAGTCCTACTGCTTAATTAAAACCAGCTCTGTCAACAGGATTAACCCTATTAAACCAGAAATACTGTCTGGTAGGACTCATTATACTGTGTCATGGTGAAGAAAAAAGAAAAGACCCCGGGTGTCCCAAGAAACACATGGGGGACAGTGCCTACCCAATGTACATGTAATGGGGTACCCGTAAAAAGGTAACTCGGTACAAGCTCCGAGTATAATGACAAAGGAAGAGAAAAGAAGCTCAAAGTACCAAAAAGAATAATTGATGAATAAATATTTTATTGTATCAAAACATTATTAACAACACACATTCAGGTGATGCCATGAACAGGGTAGTGGGAGCAGGGAAAGGAGAAAACAAGCGCCACCCTGGATGAACACACAGGTCACAAAATACACAATATTAATAAAGTCATAGGAGAATGTATAAGGTACAATGACCAGCCCGTGGGCCAAATATGACAAAGAATATATATATATATATGATAGTATAAGGTAAGGAAAGGTCAGTGAGAGAACCAACCACGGCTGTAGTGCATAGTGTGCTGACCAAAGAAGTAATACAGGAATGTATAAGACCAGCAAAGCAATGAAAAAGCCAGGTGAGATGTCTCAACATCGGCAGCACAAAGCCGTGGGAGGGAGACTATGACCTAAAACTTACCTAGAGTGAACCTTGTGTGAACAAACAATCCAGGATGGCGCCACCCCACTCTTATGACTTTATTAATATTGTGTATTTTGTGACCTGTGTGTTCATCCAGGGTGGCACTTGTTTTCTCCTTTTGCTACTCCCACTACCCTGTTCATGGCATCACCTGTATGTGTGTTTTTAATTATGTTTTGATACAGTACAATAAAATATTTATTCATCAATTATTCTTTTTGGTACTTTGAGCTTCTTTTCTCTTCCTTTGTGTCACGGTGAAGTTCACTGTGACAATTTTGGCCGTGTAGGCTGGCTGCATGCTCTCTTGCGTACTGGCTGCAGGCCGAAACCTGTGTAAGCTGGTTGCTTGGGGCTGCGTGCTGGCTGTGGTGTCTTGTGTGAACTATGCCCGTGTATGTGTGTACTCTCCATGTCTGCATCTCTGTGCAGTTCTTGTCTCGGTTTCCATGTAGGCTGGCTGCAGGCTCTGTGGAGTACTGGCTGCAGGCTGTCTCCTGTGTATATTGGTTGCTTGGGACTGTTTTCTGGCTGTGGTGTGTGTGAATTGAGGCCTGTGTTTGTGGCTTCCATGTCTGCATATCTGTGGTTCCTGTCTCTGGTGTCGTGCAGGCTGGCTGCATGAGCTTTGTGTACTAGCTGTGGGTGTTCCCAAGCATGCTGCTTCTGCGATGCGTGCTGGCTGCAGCCTTGAGTGTGAACAGGGACTGAGTTTGGATTCACTTGTGATTGTATGTTCTGTGCTTCTTGTTAATCCTGGTTCTAATGGGGTTAACTTTTCCTTGTCTGTTCCTGGGTGTGGCTTATCAGGTTCCCTGTTTATTCCAGCTATATCTATCTGTGAGCTGTGGGGCTTGAGGTCAGTCTGTCCTTTGCCTTACTGGGTGTAGCCCCTTGCTGCTGACCCAGGAGGTCCATCTAGCTTATGTATGTCTTGCTGGGTGTAGCACCTTGCTGCTCATCCAGGAGCGTCAGTCCTTCCTGTGCCTTACTAGGTGTAGCCCCTTGCTGCTGACCCAGGGTTTTTTGCCATCTGCCATTGTTTGTGGTGTTGCTTGGTAATGCATTATTAATGTTATATCCTTGTCTGATCTTCTGTACCTGTTCTGTTCCATGTCTAGCATAGCAGTGCTCTACTGCGTCTGATAGTTTGGCGGTGCTTAACTGCTTCTGATCCTGCCTGTTCTGTGGCCAGCCTGGCAGTGCTTACTGCTTCTGATCCTGTCCTTTGTCCAGCTTGGCAGTGCCTACTGCGTCTGATCTAGTCTGTTCCTTGTCTGTCCTGCAGTGCCTTACTGATTCTGTTCCTGTGTTTGTCCTGCCTTCGTGATAGGGCTCCTGGGTTCTCTGGAGGATCTCTAGTCTATGTGCAGCTCTTCCTGAGACCGCCATGCTTCCATTCCTCATGGGGTCCATACATCTGCTTCTGTGCTGGTTCCCGTTTGTCTTGTTGTATCATCCATGCCCTGTGTTTGTAGGGGTTGGAGTTCTGCACAGGTCATGTCACTTACCAGTAGGAGGAGCTCCCGGCCGGACCTGTCACTTACCAGTAGGAGGAGCTCCCGACCGGACGCAGACCATCGCAGCTCGCAGGTAAGTATAATGGTTCTACAAATTGCTAAGTAACCATGGCAACCGGGACTGCAGTAGCGTCCTGGTTGCCATGGTTACCGATCGGAGCCCCAGCGATTAAACTGGGACTCCGATCGGTACACTCCGCTGCCACCAATGATAGGGGGGAGATTTTAATTAGGAGGGGGAGGGAGGGGAGACGGCCCACTGGCCACAAACGAGTTAACTACAGGGGAGGGAGGGGGGGGCCCACTAGCCACCAACGAGTTAACTACAGGGGAGGGAGGGGGGCCGGCCGCACTGGCCACCAATGAGTTAACTACAGGGGAGGGGGGGGCCCACTGGCCACCAATGAGTTAACTACAGGGGAGGGGGGGCGGCCGCACTGGCCACCAATGTGTTAACTACAGGGGAGGGGGCTGCCCCCTGCTGCCTGGCAGCACCTGCCAGGCAGCAGGGGGCAGTCATGTACACAGTTCTTTTAGTATATTCTAACCTGAAGCGTCCCCATCACCATGGGAACACCTCTGTGTTAGAATATACTGTTGGATTTGAGTTTCACGATGTAACTCAAATCCGACTGTATATTCTAACATAGAGGCGTTCCCATGGTGATGGGGACGCTTCAAGTTAAAATATACCATCGGATTGGAGAAAACTCCGATCAGATGGTATATTAACTCCTGACTTTACATTGAAAGTCAATGGGGGACGGATCCGTTTGAAATTGCACCATATTGTGTCAACGTCAAACGGATCCGTCCCCATTGACTTGCATTGTAATTCAGGACGGATCCGTTTGGCTCCGCACGGCCAGACGGACACCAAAACGACTTTCTTTTCATGTCCGTGGATCCTCCAAAAATCAAGGAAGACCCACGGACGAAAAAACGGTCACGGATCACGGAAAAACGAAACCCCGTTTTGCGGACCGTGTGCATGAGGCCTAATTCTGATATTGAGATCTGGCAGTGGATCTCAATACAGGAATTAAACGGATCAGTTTTGATTTTGCACATCAGGATGCGGTTGTATGAAATCAAAATGGAAAAAAACGTATCCGTCACTAAATACATTGAAAGTCAATAGGTGATGGATCCGTTTTTTTGGGGGCTCTTAAAAAAACGGATCCATCACCATTGACTTACATTGTTTTCAGTGCTGGGTCTGTTTTTACAATGCTTCTAGAGACGAAGAGTTGTTTCTCTTTTAGGCCTCTTTCACACGACTGTATGGCTTTTTCAGTGTTTTGCGGCCCGCAAAAAGCAGATCCGCAAAAAATACGTATGACGTCTGTGTGCATTCCGATTTTTGCAGAACGGAACAGCTGGCCCCTGATAGAACAGTACTATCCTTGTCCATTGTGCGGACAATAATAGGACATGTTTTATCTTTGAACGAAACGGAAAGCACACGGAGTACCGTTTTTTTGCGGATCCATTTAAATGAATGGTTCCGTATACAGAACGCAAAAAACGGAACGGAAAAAGGCAAGAGGCCTTACTGTGATACTAAGCTTCTGACTATTCCCGGAAAAGTTTCAACTTTTATACTGTTTAAACAAAGAGCTTGAATCCATAGTGGAATATAGCCAGTGCATGCACGCTATAATGGTCACTGTGTACGTGTTGCTATCTTACCGGACCTTGAATAGGTCAATTCCCAGATCCGTAATGAATCAGAATCCCAAAACAACCTTGACTAAATATGTAAAGTCTAGTTCTCTTGCACACGCAATTCCAAGCAAATCTTAATTTTATTCACAAGTCATGATGATGGTTCTAACAGACAAAATGGAGTTGTCAAATGATCAGACACGACATCTTCACACTTTAATAACTCATACTTTATTTCCCCCTAGAGAGTAATGAATTAATTCAGCCATTCCTTGGATTTTTAGGCCATTCTCTGTGTGGTATAAATAACATTCTTCACTCCTCAAAAATAAAAATACAGCCACGAAATGGGATATTTTTAAAACCATCCTAAAATTTTATTGTGAGAGGTACATACCTTATGGTAAAAATGTTAACGAACAAGAAAAAGAAATATGTGGATAAATAGAATAGTGATGAGCGGCAGGGGCAATATTCAATTTAGCGATATTTCGCAAATATATGGGCGAATATTCATCATATATTCACGAATTCGTGATTCGCTATCTTCGTGCATTGTTTTTTCCCATGCAAAAATCGTAAAATAAAATTTGTATAGTGCGCATGCGCAAAAAGGGCGTGGTCTACAGTATAATGAGTTGATCTTCTATAAAGGGAGTTCTTGATTTACACTTCAAAATTGGTGTTGCCTGATGATTGAGGAGTTTAGCGTTCTGTCCTCATATATTGGCTATGTCAAATTATTAGGCAAGTTTGGGCTGAGGACACTGGAATTCGGGTTCCAGTAGAGGGGAAGTTGTTTACTGATGGAGGTACCCATTCATGGTAGTAGGCGGTCCGTCACAGTACGTTTCACACACATAAATATATATATATATACATACATACGTGAGTGTGTGTGGGTGTGTACAGTATATATACATAAACTGCAATCATCATTCTGTATTCCAGTAAAAGCCCCCGCCCATCATTACATTAGATACATCCTCCACTTAATTTGCATGGGATTATAGACATTATATATATATATATATATATATATATATATTAGTGATGAGCGGCAGGGGTCATATTCGAATTCGTGTTATTTTGCAAATATTTTGTATATTTTGTAGAATATTCGTCATATATTCGCAAATTTGTATATTCGTTATATTCTACATTCCTTTTTTTATGTGAAAATCAGCAAAGTAATGATCGCGTAATATGCGAATATTACACGCTCAATACAGCCGTGGGTCAAAAACGAATATATAGCACTATAGAATTAAGTGCTATATATTTGTTTTTACGAATATTCGTCATTTTTTACATCTGAACACATGATTCCTCCTTTCTTCTTACTTGTGGGCCAATGAGTCATTGGCCCACAAGCAACTTAAGCAGGGAGGAATCATGACTTCAGATGAAAAAATGAAAATTCTAAAAAACAAATATATAGCACTATATTAAATATAGTGCTATTTATTCGTTTTTTAACCTCTTCCCGTCCGCCCATAGGATATAAACGTCCTATGGGTGGACCTCTATTTCTGAAAGCACGTTTTAAAACGTCCTTTCAGAAATCGCAGCTGCACGCTAATCGTGCAGCTGCTGATTGGGTTGCCCGCTGTCAGTGACAGCAGGGCAACCCAGAGATAAGGCAGGGACAGTTCCCTGGTGTCCCTGCCTTGTGGATCGCTGCATACACAGCGCTCACCGAGCGCTGTGTATGCAGAGCAGGAAGCGCTGTGCGCTTCCTGTTCCGGCCCGGCGGTCGTGTGACCGCCGTGACCGGAGAGTGCAGGGGCTATGTGAGGTCATCCACAGACCTCGATCAGCCCTGCACTGAGGCTGTACAGCACTGTATTATGCTGTACAGCCTCTCTGGGGGGTGCATTTCTTCTGTAACTGGGGCTACTATGTCAGCCCAAGTTACAGGAGAAATCAACAGTGAAAAAAAAAAGAAAAAGTGAAGCAAATGTTCCCCAGAGGTCTTGTATGACCTTATGGGGGACGAAAAGTGTAAAAAAATTAATAAAAAAATAAAGGATTGAAAAAAAAAAAAAAAAAAAAAGTTTCACATGTGAAAAAAAAAAGTCCCCAAGTAAGGAATAAAAAATAATAATTCAAAATAGAAAATGTAAAATAAAATAGACATATTTGGTATTGCCGCGTCCGTAAAAACCAGCTCTATAAAAATATCACATGACCTAACCCCTCGGGTGAACACCGTAAAAAATAAATAAAAAAAACTGTGTCAAAACAAGCAATTTTTGTCACCTTACATCACAAAAGGTGCAACACCAAGTGATCAAAAACGCGTATGTCCCACAAAATGGTACCAATAAAACCGTCACCTCATCCCTCAAAAAATCAGCCCCTACATAAGAAAATCTCTCAAAAAATAAAAAAACTATAGCTCTCAGAATATGGAAACATTAAAACATAATTTATTTGTTTCAATAATGCTATTATTGTGTAAAACTTTAATAAATGAGAAAAAGTATACATATTAGGTATCGCCACGTCCGTAACAATCTGCTCTATAAAAATGTCACTTGACTGAACCCCTCAGGTGAACGCTGTAAAAATAAATAAATAGAAACTGTGCTAAAACAACCAATTTTTTGGTCACCTTGCCCCATAAAGTGTTATAATGAATGATCAAAAAATCATATGTACCCAAAAATAGTACTAATAAAACAGGCACCTTATCCCCTAGTTTCTAAAATGGGGTCACTTCTTGGGAGTTTTAACTGTAAGGGTGCATCAGGGGGCTTCAAATGGGACATGGCATCTAAAAACCATGTGGAGTTCCTTTTCTTCTGCGCCCTGCCGTGTGCCCATACAGCAGTTTATGACCACATGTGGGGTGTTTCTGTAAACCGCAGAATCTGGGTAATAAATATTGAGTTTTGTTTGGCTGTTAACCATCGATGTGTTTAAGAAAAAATTGGATTAAAATGGAAAATCTGCCAAAAAAGTGAAATTTAAAAATTTGATCTCCATTTTCCTTTAATTCTTGTGGATTGCCTAAATGGTTAACAAAGTTTGTAAAATCGGTTTTGAACACCTTGAGGGGTGTAGTTTCTACAATGGGGTCATTTATGGGGGTATCCACTATGTAGGCCCCACAAAGTGACTTCAGACCTGAACTGGTCCTTAAAAAGTGGGTTTTGGCAATTTTCTTAAAAATGCGAAAAATTGCTTCTAAACGTCTAAGTCTTCTAACGTCCTAAAAAAAAAAAAAAATGACATTTCCAAAATGATGCCAACATAAAGTAGACATATGGGGAATGTTAAGTAACAAATATTTTATGAGGTATCACTTTGTTTTAAAAGCAGAGAAATTGAAATTTAGAAAATTGCACATTTTTCAAATTTTTGGGTACATTTGGGATTTTTTCATAAATAAAGGTGAAATATTTTGACTCAAATTTATGATTATCATGAAGTACAATGTGTCACGAGAAAACAATCTCTGAAAGACTTGGATAAATAAAGGCGTTCCAAAGTTATTACCACATAAAGTGAGATATGTCAGTTTTGCAAAATTAGGCCTGGTCAGGAAGGGGGCAAATGGCCCAGATGGCAAGTGGTTAAAATATTAGTAATTTTCTTCCATCTGAAGTGAACACATGATTCCTACCTGCTTCTTGCTTGTGGGCCAATGACGTCATTGGCCCACAAGCAAGAAGCAGGGAGAAATCATTTGTTCAGATGGATAAAATGCCGAATATTCGATATAACGAATATATAGCACTATATTCTAAATATTCGCAAATTCTCGAACTGCTGATGTTCGCAATTAAAATTTGTTATTCGACTATTCACGCTCAACACTAATATACAGTTGCAAGAAAAAGTATGTGAACCCTTTGGAATGATATGGAATTCTGCACAAATTGGTCATAAAATGTGATCTGATCTTCATCTAAGTCACAACAATAGACAATCACAGTTTGCCTAAACTAATAACACACAAATAATTAAATGTTACCATGTTTTTATTGAGCACACCATGTTAATATTCACAGTGCAGGTGGAAAAAGTATGTGAACCCTTGGATTTAATAACTGGTTGAACCTCGTTTGGCAGCAGTAACTTCAACCAAACGTTTCCTGTAGTTGCAGATCAGACGTGCACAACGGTCAGGAGTAATTCTTGACCATTCTTTTTTACAGAACTGTTTCAGTTCAGCAATATTCTTGGGATGTCTGGTGTGAATCGCTTTCTTGAGGTCATGCCACAGCATCTCAATCGGGTTGAGGTAAGGACTCTGACTGGGCCACTCCAGAAGGCGTATTTTCTTCTGTTTAAGCCATTCTGTTGTTAATTTACTTCTATGCTTTGGGTCGTTGTCCTGTTGCAACACCCATCTTCTGTTGAGCTTCAGCTAGTGGACAGATGGCCTTAAGTTCTCCTGCAAAATGTCTTGATAAACTTGGGAATTTATTTTTCCTTCGATGATAGCAATCCGTCCAGGCCCTGACGCAGCAAAGCAGCCCCAAACCATGATGCCCCCACCACCATACTTCACAGTTGGGATGAGGTTTTGATGTTGGTGTGCTGTGCCTCTTTTTCTCCACACATAGTGTTGTGTGTTTCTTCCAAACAACTCAACTTTGGTTTCATCTGTCCACAGAATATTTTGCCAGTACTGCTGTAGAACATCCAGGTGATCTTGTGCAAACTGTAAACGTGCAGCAATGTTTTTTTTGGACAGCAGTGGCTTCCTCTGTGGTATCCCCCCATGAATTCCATTCTTGTTTAGTGTTTAACATATCGTAGATTCGCTAACAGGGATGTTAGCATATGCCAGAGACTTTTGTTAGTCTTTAGCTGACACTCTAGGATTCTTCTTCACCTCATTGAGCAGTCTGCGCTGTGCTCTTGCAGTCATCTTTACAGGACGGCTACTCTTAGGGAGAGTGGCAGCAGTGCTGAACTTTCTCCATTTATATACAATTTATCTTACTGTGGACTGATAAACAGCAAATCTTTTGGAGATACTTTTATAACCCTTTCCAGCTTTATGAAAGTCAACAATTCTTAATCGTAGGTCTTCTGAGAGCTCTTTTGTGGGAGGCATCATTCACATCAGGCAATGCTTCTTGTGAAAAGCAAACCCAGAACTGGTGTGTGTTTTTTTATAGGGCAGGGCAGCTGTAACCAACACCTCCAATCTCATCTCATTGATTGGACTCCAGTTGGCTGACACCTCACTCCAATTAGCTCTTGGAGATGTCATTAGTCTAGGGGTTCACATACTTTTTCCACCTGCACTGTGAATGTTTACATGGTGTGTTCAATAAAAAGATGATAACATTTCCTTCTTTGTGTGTTATTAGTTTAAGCAGACTGTGATTGTCTATTGTTGTGACTTAGATGAAGATCAGATCACATTTTATGACCAATTTGTGCAGAAATCCATATCATTTCAAAGGGTTCACATACTTTTTCTTGCAACTGTATATGCACACCCCATTAATTTAACCTCATAAACCAATAATCAAAAACCTGGACAAATCATATAAATGGTTAAATTAGGCCATGGCCAACGTTATTAAAGAATAGTTTAACAAAAGAATAAATTCCATAAGACATATTATTTACCACTGAATAGACCAGCCCTAAGCTTTGAAAAAATACCACAAAAACATCTAGTTTGCTCGCCAACTATCAGGAAAGCACTTTTACCCCTCCTTGTAATAAAGTGACCGTGACAGCAAAATCAACAGGGAGGGCGGTCGGGCAGCAGATCTTCAAAATACCGCTTGGCAGACAGCATAACGCTGGAAGCCACTGCAATTATATACCCACCATAACACCAACCAATAACCCCTTATCCTTATCTCCAAATTGTTGCTGGGGTCTCCTAAACTTCAATAACCCTGCAACAGTACACTATAGTACAACTTCCTAACCGATCCCCTGCTACGTCATCCTACCTACTGTAGTAACTTAGGCGATTTGTATTCTTTACCACTGGTTTTGGTGGTTAATTTACCACCAAAACGAGCCTAAACCACCATTGGGATAATCCTAATCGTATCCAGATCACTACATATTAGAATTTCTGGATATTTTAAGTTGTTATGAGTTCTGAGTTGTTTGTCTAAATTCTGAAAATTGCGTGATTACAGGTATTTCCCTTCCCTCGGTCCGCTGCAGGACCTCGACCAATGATATGGAGGTGGTGCGGTCATCGCAGAGGAGGAGGAGGAAGGAGAGGAGGCCGGACCCTCCCAGCCTGTGGTCCCCCCATCTGAAGTTGGAGAAGTAGTGGAGGTGGAGGCGGAACAGGCCGGACCCTCCTAGCAGCTGGATTCCCCCCCAGCTCATGATGAGGAGGATGAGGAGGATGTCACCAGCCCCCACCAGAAGGGTAAAAATGTACACACAGCAATATAATTATTTATACATAACATGTACATAAACATTGAATGGGACAACAATGAGGGGACAACACACACTATAGTAATAGAAAAAAAGAACACTGGACACTAACTCTGTAGTCTACATAAAAACCATTAACTTATCAACTAAAAAACATTATATTCTACTAAACTATGACTAACTAACCAACTATATAACATTATAATACTTCCCAAACAATATTATGAGGTAATAAACAAATTATTTTAATCAACGTGCATTAAACCTAGAGGAAATAGGACCCTTAAAATATAACTTTTATTATTGATCAAGCTAAAAAAAATTGTATGCCCCAGTATCTGTGACAGATAACAACAAAAACATGGGCGAGTGGATACAGCCCACCTACTAATGCATATATAGAGTCTACCATAGGTATAACTAACGAATGTAGATATACTACAACAATGGGGAGGAAAGAGGATCATTGGCCAGATATTCAGGTAAAGAAGCTGATGTCTCACTATCAAGTGAATACTTCCCTTCCATATCCTGGTCTAACCTCAGCCCAGGGACCATCCTAATGGTGGGGTTTCCCTGTCCTCGCACATTACCTCATTGCCCTATATAGCCCTAAAAAAGGGGAGATAATAAATATGTTATCAATGATAATGCCCCAACAAGAATGAGAGTTAGCGTATAAAGTTGGTAGCAAATAAACCAACGAGTTTCGCCCTGACGGGCTCCTCAGGGGGTCAATATAAAAATTATTAGAAAAATATGGACATTAGGGAAAAATGATGATTCCTTATAAGTAGTAACCGTAAAATACATTCTATTATTGTAAATGAATTGTTGTCCTGGATTATATTATAAGCATCACAAAATAATGAGACAGACCTTGGCATCGATATGGCATTAATTTACAATAATGGAATGTATTTTACAGTTACTACTTATAAGGAAACATCATTTTTCCCTAATGTCCGTATTTTTCCAATTATTTTTAAATTGACCCCCTGAGGAGCTCACCAGGGCGAAACATGTTGGGTTATTTTTTACAGGGTCTTTGTTACCAACTTTATACGCCAACTCTCATTCTTGTTGGGCATTATCATTGCTAACTTATATTTATTATCTCCCCTTTTTTAGGGCTATATAGGGCAATTAGGGGAGGTACGAGGACAGGAAAACCCCACCATTAGGGGTGGTCCCTGGGCTGAGGTTAGACCAGGATCTGATTAGGGAAAGATTCCCTTGATAGTGAGACATCAGCTTCTTTACCTGAATATCTGGTCAATGATCCTCTCTCCTCACCGTTGTTTTAGTATAGCCACATTCGTTAGTTATACCTATGGTGGACGCTATGTATGCAGTAATAGGTGGGCTGTATATAACATTATACTCTACTAAACTACAACCAATTAAGCAACTATATGACACTATACTCTACTGAACTATAACTAACTAACCAACTATATAATCATCATAAATATCATTGATAGTGTTGAGCGAGCATGCTCAGCCGAACTGCTGCTCGGCTCGAGCATCGCTATGCTCGGCACATGGCAGTACTCGGCCGAGTGCTGCATGTGCTCGAGCGCCATGCTCGAGTCTCCTCCCTGCATGTTTCACAGCTGCTATGCAGCCAATAAACATGCAGGTAAGTACTGCCCTCACTGTAATGCCAGTAGCCATGTTGGCTACTGGCATTACAGTGATTGGCTGTCTGGAACACTATATAGCACCCGATGACACATGCTTGGATCAGTCATAGCCAGGGAGAGCAGAGGGCAGAAAGGAAAAGGCAGTGTAGGTAGCAAAATTCTCAGTTATTATTCGAAGAAAGCTTTTCAAAGACCCAAAAGTCCTTTTAAGGACTACTGTCTGTGTGTTTTACAGTAGCAATATATTTTTACCTGCGCTAAATTGATCAGTCTCAGGGACATCCATGCTGAGGAAGGGACAGAGAAATGGAGAGAAATTTGCTGTTTTTACTAAAAAAGCTTTTCAAAGACCCCAAAGTCCTTTTAAGGACTACTGTGTGTGTGTTTGAAAGCAGCAAGATATTTTTCTTTAATACCTATTAGTAACATATACTGTACATCATCCGCAGACATGTCTTTTTGCGTAAATTCAAATAATCAACGCCACATTTATTGTCTATAGTGTGCTCTTAATACACATCCGTGACATATACAGTAAGCCATCCGAAAACAGTTTCTTTAGCGTAAATTTTAATAATCAGGGGCCAGTCCTCATCTACTGTCTCTGTAGTGTGTGCGTGCAATACACATCTGTGACATATTCAGTCGTGGCCAAAAGTTTTGAGAATTACATAAATATTGGAAATTGGAAAAGTTGCTGCTTAAGTTTTTAGAATAGCAATTCACATATACTCCAGAATGTTATGAAGAGTGATCAGATGAATTGCATAGTCCTTCTTTGCCATGAAAATTAACTTAATCCCAAAAAAACCTTTCCACTGCATTTCATTGCTGTCATTAAAGGACCTGCTCAGATCATTTCAGTAATCGTCTTGTTAACTCAGGTGAGAATGCTGACAAGGCTAGAGATCATTATGTCAGGCTGATTGGGTTAAAAGGAGGGTGATGCTTGAAATCATTGTTCTTCCATTGTTAACCAAGGTGACCTGCAAAGAAACGCGTGCAGCCATCATTGCGTTGCATAAAAATGGCTTCACAGGCAAGGATATTGTGGCTACTAAGATTGCACCTCAATCAACAATTTATAGGATCATCAAGAACTTCAAGGAAAAAGGTTCAATTCTTGTTAAGAAGGCTTCAGGGCGTCCAAGAAAGTCCAGCAAGCGCCAGGATCGTCTCCTAAAGAGGATTCAGCTGCGGGATCGGAGTGCCACCAGTGCAGAGCTTGCTCAGGAATGGCAGCAGGCAGGTGTGAGCGCATCTGCACGCACAGTGAGGTGAAGACTTTTGGAAGATGGCCTGATGTCAAGAAGGCCAGCAAAGAAGCCACTTCTCTCCAAAAGAAAATCAGGGACAGATTTATCTTCTGCAGAAAGTATGGTGAATGGACTGCTGAGGACTGGGGCAAAGTCATATTCTCCGATGAAGCCCCTTTCCGATTGTTTGAGGCATCTGGAAAAAGGCTTGTCCGGAGAAGAAAAGGTGAGCTCTACCATCAGTCATGTGTCATGCCAACAGTAAAGCATCCTGAGACCATTCATGTGTGGGGTTGCTTCTCATCCAAGGGAGTGGGCTCACTCACAATTTTGCCCAAAAACACAGCCATGAATAAAGAATGGTACCAAAACACCCTCCAACAGCAACTTCTTCCAACAATCCAACAACAGTTTGGTAAAGAACAATGCATTTTCCAGCACGATGGAGCACCGTGCCATAAGGCAAAAGTGATAACTAAGTGGCTCGGGGACCAAAACGTTGACATTTTGGGTCCATGGCCTGGAAACTCCCCAGATTGTAATCCCATTGAGAACTTGTGGTCAATCCTCAATCAGGCGGGTGGACAAACAAAAACCCACTAATTCTGATAAACTCCAAGAAGTGATTATGAAAGAATGGGTTGCTATCAGTCAGGAATTAGCCCAGAAGTTGATTGAGAGCATGCCCAGTCGAATTGCAGAGGTCCTGAAAAAGAAGGGCCAACACTGCAAATACTGACTCTTTGCATGAATGTCATGTAATTGTCGATAAAAGCCTTTGAAACGTATGAAGTGTGTGTAATTATATTTCACTACTAGAGTTGAGCGAACACCTGGATGTTCGGGTTCGAGAAGTTCAGCCGAACTTCCCGAAAATGTTCGGGTTCGGGATCCGAACTCGACTCGAACTTCGCCCCGAACCCCATTAAAGTCAATGGGAACCCGAACTTTTCAGCACTAAAAAGGCTGTAAAATAGCCCAGGAAACGGCTAGAGGACTGCAAAAGGCAGCAAAATGTAGGTAAATCCCCTGCAAACAAATGTGGATAGGGAAATTAATAAAAAAAATATATATATATAATTAACCAATATCAATTGGAGAGAGGTCCCATAGCAGAGATTCAGGCCTTATGTCACCCAACACTGGAACAGGCCACTGTCAGATATTTTTAGGCCCCGGCACCCAGACAGAGGAGAGAGGTCCCATAGCAGAGATTCAGGCTTCATGTCACCCAACACTGGAACAGGCCCCTGTCAGATATTTTTAGGCCCCGGCACCCAGACAGAGGAGAGAGATCCCATAGCAAAGAATCAGGCTTCATGTCATAGCAGAGAATCAGGCTTCATGTCACCCAACACTGGAACAGGCCACTGTCAGATATTTTTAGGCCCCGGCACCCAGACAGAAGAGAGAGGTCCCATAGCAGAGAATCAGGCTTCATGTCATAGCAGAGAATCAGGCTTCATGTCACCCAACACTGGAACAGGCCACTGTCAGATATTTTTAGGCCCCGCCACCCAGACAGAGGAGAGAGGTCCAATAGCAGAGAATCAGGCTTCATGTCATAGCAGAGAATCAGGCTTCATGTCATAGCAGAGAATCAGGCTTCATGTCACCCAACACTGGAACAGGTCACTGTCAGATATTTTTAGGCCCAGGCACCCAGACAGAGGAGAGAGGTCCCATAGCAGAGAATCAGGCTACATGTCATAGCAGAGAATCAGGCTTCATGTCACCCACCACTGGAACAGGCCATTGTCAGATATTTTTAGGCCCCGGCACCCAGACAGAGGAGAGAGGTCCCATAGCAGAGAATCAGGCTTCATGTCCTAGCAGAGAATGAGGCTTCATGTCACCCAACACTGGAACAGGCCACTGTCAGATATTTTTAGGCCCCGACACCCAGACAGAGGAGAGAGGTCGCATAGCAGAGATTCCTGGCTTCATGTCATAGCAGAGAATCAGGCTTCATGTCACCCAACACTGGAACAGGCCACTGTCAGATATTTTTAGGCCCTGGCACCCAGACAGAGGAGAGAGGTCCCATAGCAGAGATTCAGGCTTCATGTCATAGCAGAGAATCAGGCTTCATGTCACCCAACACTGGAACAGGCCACTGTCAGATATTTTTAGGCCTCGGCACCCAGACAGAGGAGAGGTTCATTCAACTTTGGGTTGCCCGGCAATATAATGGTAAAATGAAAAAAAAAAGAGGATTGAATGAAGAAGTGCCCTGGAGTACAAGAATATATGATTAAGGGAAGGTAGTTATAAATGTCTAATCTGCACAAGGGATGGACAGGTCCTGTGGGATCCATGCCTGGTTCATTTTTATGAACTTCATCTTGTCCACATTGTAGACAGGCGGCTGCGTTTCTCTGTAATGACGCCCCCTGCCATGCTGAATACACGTTCAGACAAAACGCTGGCCGCCGGGCAGGCCAGTACCTCCAAGGCATAAAAGGCTAGCTCTGGCCACGTGGACAATTTGGAGACCCAGAAGTTGAATGGGGCTGACCATCAGTCAGTACGTGGAGGGGTGTGCACACGTTCTGTTCCATCATGTTAGTGAAATGTTGCCTCCTGCTAACACGTTCCGTATCAGGTGGTGGTGCAGTTACCTGTGGCGTGGTGACAAAACGTTTTCACATCTCTGCCATGCTAACCCTGCCCTCAGAAGAGCTGGCCATGACACAGCTGCGTTGGCGACCTCTTGCTTCTCCTCTGCCTTCGCCTTGGGCTTCCACTTGTTCCCCTGTGACATTTGGGAAGGCTCTCAGTAGCGCGTTTACCAACGTGCGCTTGTACTCGCGCATCTTCCTATCACGCTCCAGTGCAGGAAGTAAGGTGGGCACATTGTCTTTGTACCGGGGATCCAGCAGGGTGGCAACCCAGTAGTCCGCACACGTTAAAATGTGGGCAACTCTGCTGTCGTTGTGCAGGCACTGCAGCATGTAGTCGCTCATGTGTGCCAGGCTGCCCAGAGGTAAGGACAAGCTGTCCTCTGTGGGAGGTGTATCGTCATCGTCCTGCGTTTCCCCCCAGCCACGCACCAGTGATGGGCCCGAGCTGTGTTGGGTGCCACCCCCCTGTGAACATGCTTCATCCTCCTCCACCTCCTCCTCCTTCACCTCATCCTCATACTCGTCCTCCAGTAGTGGGCCCTGTCTGGCCACATTTGTACCTGGCCTCTGCTGTTGCAAAAAACCTCCCTTTGAGTCACTTCTGAGAGACTGGCCTGAAAGTGCTAAAAATGACCCCTCTTCCTCCTCCTCCTCCTCCTGGACCACCTCCTCTTCCATCATCGCCCTAAGTGTTTTCTCAAGGAGACATAGAAGTGGTATTGTAACGCTGATAACGGCGTCATCGCCACTGGCCATGTTGGTGGAGTGCTCGAAACAGCGCAACAGGGCACACAGGTCTCGCATGGAGGCCCAGTCATTGGTGGTGAAGTGGTGCTGTTCCACAGTGCGACTGACCCGTGCGCGCTGCAGCTGAAACTCCCCTATGTCCTGCTGCTGCTCGCACAGTCTGTCCAACATGTGCAAGGTGGAGTTCCACCTGGTGGGCACGTCGCATATGAGGCGGTGAGCGGGAAGGCCGAAGTTACGCTGTAGCGCAGACAGCCGAGCAGCAGCAGGATGTGAACGCCGGAAGCGCGCACAGACGGCCCACACTTTATGCAGCAGCTCTGACATGTCGGGGTAATTGTGAATGAACTTCTGCACCACCAAATTCAGCACATGCGCCAGACAAGGGATGTGCGTCAAACCGGCTAGTCCCAGAGCTGTGACGAGATTTTGCCCATTATCGCACACCACCAGGTCCGGCTTGAGGCTCACCGGCAGCAATCACTCGTCGGTATGTTGTTCAATACCCCGCCACAACTCCTGTGCGGTGTGGAACCTGTCCCCCAAACATATGAGTTTCAGAATGGCCTGCTGACGTTTACCCCGGGCTGTGCTGTAGTTGGTGGTGAAGGTGTGTGGCTGACTGGATGAGCAGGTGGAAGAAGAGGAGGAGGAAGCCGAGTAGGAGGAGGAGGCTACAGGAGGCAAAGAATGTTGCCCTGCGATCCTTGGCGGCGGAAGGACGTGCGCCAAACAGCTCTCTGCCTGGGGCCCAGCCGCTGCTACATTTACCCAGTGTGCAGTTAGGGAGATATAGCGTTCCTGGCCGTGCTTACTGGTCCACGTATCTGTGGTTAGGTGGACCTTGCCACAGATGGCGTTGCGCAGTGCACACTTGATTTTATCGGATACTTGGTTGTGCAGGGAAGGCACGGCTCTCTTGGAGAAGTAGTGGCGGCTGGGAACAACATACTGTGGGACAGCAAGCGACATAAGCTGTTTCAAGCTGTCTGTGTCCACCAGCCTGAATGACAGCATTTCATAGGCCAGTAGTTTAGAAATGCCGGCATTCAGGGCCAGGGATCGAGGGTGGCTAGGTGGGAATTTACGCTTTCTCTCAAATGTTTGTGAGATGGAGAGCTGAACGCTGCCGTGTGACATGGTGAAGATGCTTGGTGACGGAGGTGGTGGTGTTGGTGGTACATCCTCTGTTTGCTGGGCAGCAGGTGCCAACGTTCCTCCAGAGGCGGAGGAAGTGGCCGAGGCAGCAGCAGAAGAGGTAGCAGGGGGAGCCTGAGTGAGTTCCTTGTTTTTAAGGTGTTTACTCCACTGCAGTTCATGCTTTGCATGCAGATGCCTGGTCATGCAGGTTGTGCTAAGGTTCAGAACATTAATGCCTCGCTTCAGGCTCTGATGGCACAGCGTGCAAACCACTCGGGTCTTGTCGTCAGCACATTGTTTGAAGCATAAGCCACGCCAGGGAACTCCTTGAAGCTGCATTTGGGGTGCTCGGTCCCAGGTGGTGGTGGCCAGTAGCAGGCGAACTCTCTTGGCGGCGGGTGTTCTGCTTTTGCCCACTGCTCCCTCTTGCTACGCTGTTGGCTCGGTCTCACCACTGCCTCTTCCTCCGAACTGTGAAAGTCAGTGGCACGACCTTCATTCCATGTGGGGTCTAGGACCTCATCGTCCCCTGCATCGTCTTCCACCCAGTCTTCCTCCCTGACCTCCTGTTCAGTCTGCACACTGCAGAAAGAAGCAGCAGTTGCCACCTGTGTTTCATCATCATCAGAGACGTGCTGATGTGGTATTCACATGTCCTCATCATCAGGAAACATAAGTGGTTGTGCGTCAGTGCATTCTATGTCTTCCACCTCTAGGGAACTGCTAGGTGGATGCCCTTGGAAAACCCTGGCAGCAGAGTCTTCAAACAGCATAAGAGACTGCTGCATAAGTAGAGGCTCAGACAGTGTCCCTGATATGCATGGGGGTGATGTGACAGACTGATGGGCTTGGTTTTCAGGCGCCATCTGTGTGCTTTCTGCAGAAGACTGGGTGAGAGATAATGTGAACGTGCTGGATCCACTGTCGGCCACCCAATTGACTAATGCCTGTACCTGCTCAGGCCTTACCATCCTTAGAACGGCATTGAGCCCCACCAAATATCGCTGTAAATTCTGGCGTCTACTGGGACCTGAGGTAGTTGGTACACTAGGATGTGTGGCTGTGGCAGAACGGCCACGTCCTCTCCCAGCACCAGAGGGTCCACTAAAACCACCACGACCATGTCCGCGTCCGCGTCCCTTAATAGATGTTTTCCTTGTTGTTACCGTTCACCACAATAAGAAAAAAATTATTTGGCCCAATGTATTGAATTCTAATTCAGGCCTTTTTTTACAGGCACCTAACACTATCTGGCTATCTATTTAGGTACCGTATTACACTAATACAGGCACAGCAGTAACCACAGACAGTATTACAATTGGCTAGCCACAGCTGAAACACCAGATTTAGGGTACTGCTATTTTGGCAATTGTATTTCACCCCTCAATAAAATAGCAAGCACATCCAAGCCCCTGATGTAGGATATAGCAAAAGACAAACAAACACACTATTGATGGTTAAATGGACTTGGTGGCAGCTTGTGCTGGCGCACCACAAGACGCAAAATAGCCGCCGATCACCCCATAAAAAAGTGACCGAAAAATGCTCTGGGCAGCCTAAAAACAATGAGCAATTAACTAGCAGAAGTTGAATGATACACAGCTGTAGATCGATCACTTCATTAAAGGGGTTATCCGAGTTATTTTTTTGTTCTCTCTATGTTCCTAACTAAGCAAATGTAACAGCTTTCCAATTCACTCACTTTATCTCCGGTGGCTGGTTTCTCAGATTTCACTGAGGGTCACATGACCTGTGATGTCAGCTTCTCTCCCTGCTCTGATAAAGGTCGTTTACAAGCCTGTAAACGAGACGTCACTGTGCTGGCCACGCCCCCTCCACTGCCGGCTGTGTGCTCTATCCTAGGAATCTTAACCCCTTCAGCTGCACAGCTCTGCAGGCAGTGAGGAGACTGCCTGCCTGCAGGGAAATGACAGACTAGAGAGCGCATTGCACAAGAAGGTAGGGGGAAGATCTTGTGTGTATTAGCAGTGTCATTATACAGGTGGGACATGTAGTCCTACACATACAACATGCTGCAGAGTCTCCCAGCACTCAGGGCAGCTCTTGTATTCACTCCCTTAGCAGTGTCATTGTACAGCTGGGACTTGTAGTCCTACACATACAACATGCTGCAGAGTCTCCCAGCAGGCAGACATGTCACTCAGGGCAGCACTTGTATTTATTCCCTTAGCAGAGCAGGGGGAGGGGCAGAGATTGTTTTTATTGCAGGTAAACAAAGGGCCAGAAAAGAACCAGGGAAATGAGGAAAAATTCAATTTTTTTTGGCATAAAACTTGCTTAGCTCAGTTGTATATCGGATTTTCAGTGCTATATTATTTTTTTTCATAACTCGGACAACCCCTTTAAGTGTTTTTGATGAGTAAATCCCTGCTTAATCTCGCCCTAACAGCAGCAGCTGCATCCTATCCCTACACTGATCAGAGCAGAGTGACGTGCGGCGCTACGTGACTCCAGCTTAAATAGAGGCTGGGTCACATGCTGCACTGGCCAATCACAGCCATGCCAATAGTAGGCATGGCTGTGATGGCCTCTTGGGGCAAGTAGTATGACGCTTGTTGATTGGCTGCTTTGCAGCCTTTCAAAAAGCGCCAAGAAAGCGCCGAACACCGAACCCGAACCCGGACTTTTACGTAAATGTTCGGGTTGGGGTCCGTGTCACAAACACCCCAAAATTCGGTACGAACCCGAACTATACAGTTTGGGTTCGCTCATCCCTATTCACTACATCACAGATACAACTGAAACAAAGATCTAAAAGCAGTTTAGCAGCAAACTTTGTGAAAACTAATATTTTTGTTATTCTCAAACTTTTGGCCACGACTGTACAGTACTCCACCTGAAAACTGTTTCTTTAGAGCAAATTTAACTAATCTGGGCCTAATCTAGTGTCCATAATGTGTGACTTTCTGTGACATATACAGTACGCCATACAAAAAATGCATCTTTAGGGCAAATTCCAATAATCTGGGCCTAATCTAGTGTCCATAGTGTGTGGCTTTCTGTGACATATACAGTAAGTCATCCGAAAACTGTTTCTTTAGCGTAAATTTAAATAATCAGGGGCAAGACCTCATCTACTGTCTCTGTAGTGTGTGCGTGTAATACACATCCGTGACATATACAGTACTCCACCCGAAAACTGTTTGTTTAGTGTAAATTCCAGTAATATGGGCCTAATCTAGTGTCCATAGTGTGTTGTTTTCTGTGACATACACAGTACGACATCCGAAAACTGTTTCTTTAGGGCAAATTTAACTAATCTGGGCCTTATGTAGTGTCGATATTCTGTGAGTTTCTGTGACATATACTGTCCTGCATCCAAAAACGGTGTCTTTAGCGGACTGTAAAACAATCTGTGCCACATCTAGTGACAAAACCATTATGAAAAAGGCGAGCACTAAGGGACTGGGAAGTGGGCATGATGCTGATGGTGCAGGCAGAGGTCGTGGCACTGGGCGCAATGAAACTGTGCGTGCTGCCATTGCACCAAAAAAAGAAAACATCCACCGTACCCAGCTTCATGTCCAATCTAGCTGGGCGGCACAGGACAACACTGTCCAAGTTGGACCAGTGCGAACAGTTGATCGGTTGAATTTCAGAAGATAATGCTTCCAGTCGGTTAAGCACCACCCTCTCTCCCACCAAGTCCAGTCTCTGTAGCCAAGAGTCTGGTCAATCCCTAGAGCTCTCCCTGACTGCAATGCCCATGCAAAGGTCTTTATGGTAGACGATTGCATGCCCACGTACCTTATACTATAGTATTATAGTATGGGAGGGAATATAAAGGGAGACAATTAGTGTAAATAGGTGACAGCTGGGAGAAGGAAAAGAGATAACAAAGTGAAACCAAAACAAAGAACTTCATGCAAGAGGTAGAGAAGAACGTCTAACAGACCTTCTCACAGAACTGGCGGTGACAGTACCCCTCCCTCTACGGGTGGACTCCAGACACTCAGAGCCCACCTTCTCAGGATGAGACATATGGAAAGCCCTGATGAGACGAGTGGCCTTAATGTCCGCCACTGGGACCCACATCCTCTCCTCAGGACCATAACCCTCCCAATGAACGAGGTAATGGAGAGAACCGCGGTTAATGCGGGAATCCACAATCCTAGAAACCTGAAATTCAAGATTACCATCAACAACAATCGGAGGAGGAGGCAAAGAGGAGGGTACAGTGGGTTGGACATAAGGTTTTAATAGGGACCTGTGAAAAACATTATGGATCTTCCAAGTCTGAGGAAGATCAAGACGGAAGGCAACGGGATTGATGACGGACAAGATCTTGTAAGGCCCAATAAACTAAGACCCAACTTCCAGGAGGGAACCTTCAGTTTGATATTCTTTGTAAACAACCACACCAGATCACCAACATTCAGGTCTGGACCAGGCACACGTCTCTTATCCTCCACATGATTATATCTCTCACTCATCCTCTTCAGATTACCCTGAATCTTTTGCCAAATAAATGACAAAGACGAGGAAAATCTCTCCTCATCAGGTAAACCAGAAGACCCCTCTCCAGAGAATGTCCCAAACTGCAGATGAAACCCATATGCACCAAAAAATGGTGACTTATCAGAGGACTCCTGGCGATGGTTATTTAAAGCAAACTCAGCAAGGGACAAAAAGGAACACCAATCCTCCTGATTCTCCGCCACAAAACAGCGCAGATATGTCTCCAGATTCTGATTGACTCATTCGGTCTGACCATTCGACTGCTGGTGAAAAGCAGAAGTGAACGACAACCGAACCCCCATGCGAGAACAGAAGGCCTTCCAGAATCTGGAAACAAATTGCGTGCCCCTATCAGAAACGATGTCTGAAGGAATGCCATGCAATTTAACAATGTGATCAACAAACGCTTGCGCCAGCGTCTTAGCATTGGGTAACCCAGGAAAGGGAATGAAATGGGCCATTTTGCTAAAACGGTCCACTACTATCAGAATCACAGTCTTCCCCGAGGAACGAGGCAGATCCGTAATGAAGTCCATGGACAGATGCGTCCAAGGACGGGAAGGAATGGGTAACGGGAGGAGAGAACCCGATGGCCGTGAATGAGGGACCTCATCTGTGCCCTGACATTAGTGGCAGAGACTCGCGCTAAAGAGAAAGATATGGAAAACAAATGATTTAATGCGACTGAACAAGTGTTCCTCCAGCATGAGATCCATCTAGGTGAACAAAGTGCACCGCTGAATGAAAAGTAAAAGGGTGGATGGACAAATGTTAGGAGGCAGTATATACGGGTGAAGTAACCCTTATCTCAGCCACTAGCACCCTACCGCACCTAGAATTTTAAAGTTTCCTTTGTTCTCCCGTTTTATATTATTCCTAATAAATAAAATAAACGTTACGTTTTAAATTGACCAGAAACGGGAGTTTACTAGTCTAGGCAACTAGGCTATTTGAATTATATTATTGAATATCCCGGGTCCAAAGGGTCTTTGAAACATAATGAGGGACCTTGGCACGAGCGCAGGTCTCGCAGGCTGCCACAAAACCCTCAACCGTCTTACAAAGAGCTGGCCACTGGAATCTCAGAGCAATGAGATCCACTGTGGCTCTACTCCCCGGGTGCCCAGCAAGGACAGTATCGTGGTGCTCCTTAAAAACCTTGTGTCGTAAAGTGAGAGGCACAAACAACCTCCCAAGGGGACAAAGATCAGGAGCCTCTGCCTGGGCTGCCTGAACCTCTGCCTCCAAATCAGGATAAAGAGCAGAGGCGACCACCCCTTCAGCCAAAATGGGACCCGGGTCTTCAAAGTTCCCCCCTCCTGGAAAACAATGTGACAGGGCATCCGCCTTCACATTTTTAACCCCAGGGCGGAACGTAACAACAAAATTAAACCTAGAAAAGAACAAAGACCATTTGGCCTGTCTCGGGTTCAGACGCTTGGCCGATTCCAAGTAGGCCAAATTCTTATCGTCTGTAAACACGGTAATAGGGTGTCTGGCTCCCTCTAACCAATGGCGCCATTCCTCAAAAGCTAATTTGATGGCCAACAACTCCCTATCTCCCACATCGTAATTTCTCTCTGCAGAGGAGAGTTTCCTTGAGAAAAAGGCACACGGTCGCCATTTGGCAGGAGAGGGACCCTGAGAAGACCACACCCACACCACCTCAGAAGCATCCACCTCAACAATAAAAGGTAGAGAGACATCAGGTTGTACCAAAATAGGAGCGGAAGCAAAACTCTCTAGTAGAAAAGGCTTTAAGTGCATCTACCGACCACAAAGAAAAATCTACCACCTTTTTAGTCATATCAGTGAGTGGCTTAACAACAGAGGAATAATTCAAAATGAACTTTCTGTAATAATTGGCAAAACTCAAAAACCACATCAGCACCTTCTGATTCTCAGGAAGCTCCCAATCAGGCACAGCGCTGACCTTCTCAGGGTCCATGAGAAAACCTGAAGCGGAGAGAAGAAAACCAAGAAATTGAATCTCCGGAACCGCAAACACACATTTTTCCAGCTTAGCGTACAATTTATTATCCTGCAGAATCAGCAAGTAGGTGGTCTCGATGAGTCTTGAAATCAGGAGAAAAAAACTAAATGTCATCTAGATACACCAGTACAAATTTCTCCATTAAATGATAAAAAGTTCTGTTCACAAAATGTTGGAAGACGGCCGGAGCATTCATCAAACCAAAGGGCATAACCAAATTCTCAAAATGACCCTCAGGGGTATTGAAGGCCGTCTTCCATTCGTCCCCTTCCCTGACCCTGACTAGGTTGTATGCCCCTCTTAAATCCAACTTAGAAAAAACCTTAGCCCCAACAATCTGGTTAAACAGGTCCGGGATCAGAGGAAGCGGATATGGGTCACGAATCGTGATACGGTTCAGCTCCCTGAAATCCAGACAAGGTCTTAAAGAACCATCTTTTTTCTTAAAAAAAAAAAAAAACAGCGGCAACAGGTGACTTCGAGGGTCGGATGTGTCCCTTTCTCAGGCTCTCAGAGATATAAGCACGCATAGCGACTCTTTCAGGTTGGGAGAGATTGTATAAACGTGATGTTGGCAGTTTGGCGCCTGGGATGAGATTAATAGGGCAGTCGTACTCCCGATGCGGGGGCAACTCCTGGACACCACTCTCGGAAAACACATCCGAAAATTCTGAGAGAAAAGATGGCACAGTCTTGGTAGAAACCTCTGAAAGAGACGCCGTGAGGCAATTCTCTCTGCAAAACTCACTCCAACCATTTATTTGCCTTGCTTGCCAATCAATGGAGGGGTTATGTTTAGTGAGCCAGGGTAGCACCAACACTAGAGGAGTAGGTAATCCGCTTAAGATGAAACATGACATATCCTCAACATGAGCGTCACCCACAGTCAAACGGATATTGTGAACTATGCCCTTTAACGATCTTTGAGAAAGTGGAGCGGAATCGATAGCAAAAACAGGTATATCCTTTTCCAAAGTGCATACCTGGAAACCATGCGTTATTGTAAATTGATTATCAATGAGATTGACAGATGCTCCACTATCTACAAAAATCTCACAAACAATGTTCTTGCTGTCTAGCGCCACCCTGGCAAGTAGGAGAAAACGGGAACTACAGTTTTTTTTTTTTGTTTTGTTTTTATTATCCTCAGAAAACTCCATGAATCTCCTAGAGGGGAAAACATTAGCCAAATGATTTATAACCCCACAACAGAAACAAACCCTCCTCTGAGAGCTGAATCCTCTACTATCAGAGGCAAGCAAACCCAGCTGCATGGCCTCTTCCTCAGAGGGGATTGAGACAGACTGATACCCCTGCGCAATGAATGAGACAGCCCCACTGTCCTTGGGCTGAATATGACAGGAAGGAGTAGTCTACTCTCTCTCTAAGACACCTGTCAATACGAACAGCTAGAGACATGGCAGATTCTAACGAGGCTGGTCTCTCATGAAAAGCAAATGCATCTTTCAATCTTTCCGAAAGACCATGGCAAAACTGATTTCGGAGTGCAGCATCATTCCAACCAGTATCAGCTGCCCATCTCCGAAATTCTGAACAATATATCTCTGCGGACTGTTTACCCTGGCATAAAAGACGCAGTTTAGATTCAGCCAGAGCAATACGATCCGGGTCATCATATATCTGCCCCAGGGCTACAAAAAATTCATCCACCGATCGGAGGGGCCGTGCCCCCACCGGCAGCGAAAGGGCCCAAGACTGAGTGTTATCCCTGGGCAGCGAGATGATGATCCCCACCCTCTGCTCCTCATCACCATCCGACTGGCTTGATCACAAACTAAGGAGCATATGGGTGAGCCCTATAAAACCCCTATAGCTCTCGCTGTCTGCTATGCCCATGCAAAGGTCTTTATGGTAGACGATTGCATGCCCACGTACCTTATACTGTGTGACACCTGAAAACCCTATAATAGTGAGGGGACACGACCACCGGCTCCCTGCACTTAATACGGACGGAGTCAGGGTCACCTAGAATCAAGCCAGCAAGGAAACACAAATAAAGGAAAAAGACTTATCTGAGGAATCAGCAGTAGCAGGCTCCAGCAGTGAACAACTCATCCAGAAAGAAGTATAAACCGCAAAGTGAGGCAGTATGGGAGGGAATATAAAGGGAGAAAATTAGTGTAAATAGGTGACAGCTGGGAGAAGGAAAGGAGATGACAAAGTTAAACCAAAACAAAGCACTTCATGCAAGAGGTAGAGAAGAACATCTAACAGACTTTCTCACAGAACTGGCGGTGACAGAGGAGCTCTATCTAGCGCCACTATTACATTTGGCCATCGCGCACACTACGCTTGAAGAGGGACCTGAGATATTGTGCCCTGATTCCCAAACTCTTGAGCCTTCACAGTCTCAAGAAGATGACGGTGGTGAACGGCAATCATTCGTTCACGAGGTGGATGATGATGAGACACAGTTGTCAGTCACTGAGGTTGTGGTTAGGTCAAGTCAGGAGGATGAGCAGAGTGAGTAAGTGGAAGAGGAGGTGGTTGATGATGAGGTCACTGACCTAACATGGGAAGGTGAAAAGCCGAACAAGGACAGCAGTACAGATGGGGGGAAACCTGCAGCACCGCAAAAGGCTGGAAAAAGCAGTGGGGTTGCCAAAGGGAGAAGTCAGCCCACACTAAATAGGCCCGCAACCGTTACACGAGCACCCTTATGCCTAAATCTACCTTGTCAAGGTGTAGGTGTTCCGCAGTATGGCGCTTTTTTGATGAAAGTGCCGACGACAAAAGAGTGGTAGTTTGCAACCTTTGCCGTACTAAAATGAGCCAGGATGTGAACACTAGCAACCTCACCACCACCATCATGATCCGCCACATGGCATCCAGTGTCCTGTCCGAAATGACGTTCAGAGCAGCAGGGTGATCGTGACTGATATGCACACTCGCCTAGCTCACGACAGTGTGGACTACCTCACATTTCTAAAAATTAATGAGGCATGGATCTCGGAGGAATTCAACACCTGTGACGACCACGTTTAAATGAATTTATTCATGACATCCCACAAATATCCGAGACCACCCAGAACAAAATAATGTTCCATGTCTTAAGTAAATACAGCGGCATAAAAGGCCTTTTCTGTCTGGTGAATGCCTAATGTTTGGGACCTCGGAGGAATTTAACAGCTGTGACGATCACATGTTATCATATTTCAACTATTATCATTTGGGGTTTTTTCAAGAGGGGGTGATTACGTTAGCCATATTTTTAATCCAATTTTATATTTTTTGTTCTTTTAAACATATGTATTTGACATCATAATTTGACATTATAATTTTTGGGGCCTGTAGTCCACTGGCCTGAAGTAAAATTTACATCCATTGACTGTCTAATATACCTCCTTGATCATTTATATTCGTTGAATGCATAATTTTTGGGGCCTGTAATCTAACTGGCCAACAGTAAAATTGTTATACAGTGACCACCTAATGTACCTCCAGCCACATTATCAATTGGTCTTTTCTGTCCGGTGAATGCCTAATGTTTGGGGCCTGTATTATACTGGTCTGCAGTAAAATTGATATTAATTGACGTGTTATCATTTGTTTTTTTTTTGAGAAGGGGGATTTTGCTAGTCATGTTTTTAATCCAATTTTATATTTTCTGTTCTTTTAAACATGTATTTGACATCTATTTGTACTGGCCTGCAGTAAAATTGATATCCAATGACCGTCTAATATACCTCCAGCCACATAATCACTTGATTTTTTCTGTCAGGTGAATGCCTAATTTTTTGGGCCTGTATTCCCGTGGCCTAAAATAAAAAATTTCTAGGCTCCAGCAGGCCACATTTTTGACAGTTTCTCTTAAAGACGCATGATAATAGCCCCTGATTAAAATACATATTTTTTGTGGGAATTTTTGCCATTGATCGCCCTCTGATATGTCACTGTCCTTGTTGTGGGATGATTTGTACACTTCTTGCAAGCATTTGGTGGCTGCAATAATGACCTGAAGGTTTTTCAGGTTCGCCTGCCAGTAAAGTGAATGGGGTCCGCTGCAAACTTGCGGTTCGTGAACATTTGATTGCGTTCTCGCGATCACGTTCGCGAATCATCCCGGCCGATGTTCGTCGATCACTATTTACCACTTGAGAGCTGGACTTTGTTCTATTTACAAGGTCACATATATAGCTTTGCACATCATCCTGAAGGCCACCAACATTCGTAGCTAACCCCTATCTAAACTTTAAAAAAAAAGCATACAGCATCCTTCAGTAAAGATGCTCGCCCCAGCAGGTGTCCCAATGACTTTTTAGTAGAACAAAATAAGGACATGGAGGCAGCACCAATAAACTGAAAAAATCCATGTTGTGGCAGTGCAAACACATGTATTGAAATCCCTTCTGTTAGCTTTACAATGACTGTGTGTCACTATTAGGCTTGGTTCACACTTCACTTATTTGGTCAGCAAATGTCAGCCCAAAGCAGGTGCGCGTCAAACCCACAGAACAGGTGCAGATCTATTCATAATACCTAATCTGAGAGTAGGCTTGGATCCTAAATTGGCCCCACAATAATGAATGGAAATAACTTACCAAACAACAGAAGTATGAACTCTGCCTTACAGGTCAATGTTAGTGTCCGCTCTAATTTATTGTTGTGGACTAGGGATAAGCAAATTTGAATAAAACTTTGTTTCAATACTGTACAGAGCTTTTCAGAACATGTAAAAAAGGCCCCCATTTTGGCCCGGTAGTGAGGGTCTAACATGGTGGAAAGCCAGTCGTCATCCCTTTGCCGAATGGTGATAATGCGGCTGTCACTACGCAAGCAATTCAGCATGCATCTGACCATTTGTACAAGGGACTCAGAGGAACTCCCTGCCTCCATCTCCACTGAATACTGCCACAGTGTGTTAGGGTCATCTACTTGGTCTTCCTCATTGCCCTCTAGCTCCTCGTGCTCCTCCAGCTCCTCTCCTGTCACTTATGCAGATAAACCACCTATTTCCGACAGTTGAGCCCCCACAGGGCTCAGGTGGCCTTGAGATGTTGGCACCACATCTCCTGTCCGCTGGCCAGGCAGAATTATCAGAATCCCCTCCAGGACTTGAAGTAGTGAAATAACATCAATCATCTTATAGTCCTGGCGACTGACAAATAAAGTGGTCTCCTCAAAGGGCCTGAGCAAATGGCAGGTGTCACGAATGAGCTGCCACTTTCTAATGTCAAAGTTCCACTGGGGAGAAGTCCTGTCCCTCCGTGACACAGCGCAGACAGAATATTCTTCAGGCCATTAGTGACCATGTTTCCTATCTCCAGTTGATGAGGAGACAGCCAGGATTCGATTTCCTGATTTATAATGCAGAGCAGTTCATCCATGGTGTGACTCCATTCGCCCAGGCTGAGCAAGTGCATAACCATGTGACAACTCCATGCTCTGCCTAGGTGGTATACTGGAGGACCACTCTGAACTCTGTGCCTACAGTGAAGTCTGAGGACAAGGTGGAGGATGAGGAGGCAGAGGAGGACATTGGCGCAGAAATCCCACGATTACGAAGCAGAGGCAGCATTGCCATAATCTGGCCAAGTTGCTGGTGTGCTTGTGCTGGAACCACATTTACCCAGTGGGCTGTACCAGACATCGACAGGCTCAAGGACAGCATTACTTCCTGAGAAGAAGGAGCAGCAAAAGAAAGAAACAGTTGCAGGACAGGTGAGGGCACCGAGGATGTTCCTGGGCCATGCCAACTATGTGTGGTGTCAGAGGAACCCACCGATTTCTGGTTGTTTTCACCTGAGATGGTGTTGACGAGTGAGTCAACCATTCCAGTACAGCTTGATTGCTGGTCAAAACACAACCGCTGGATGACAGTGGCAACTCAGGCCTGTTGCTGCGACTGCTGTTACCACCACCCCTTGTTCTGATGCTACTTGTGGCAGCTACAGCAACATTTTTGCCACTGCACATTCCTTTTGAGGGCCCAGGCAACTGTCTGTTAGCCATAGTGTACAGTGACTGAATCAGTAATGTAATAGATGAAGTATGTATGGTGCAGCAGATAGACTACAACCACAAAAAGGGGGGTCAGCACATCCCAATGCGCAGGTGCACGTCGCTAATGTGGCTGCAAATATACATCTGACAAACACATAGTGCAACAGCACTCTACAAACCAAAAGTAGAGTACAAAGGTTTATTACATTGTAAATGCTATGCTGATAACTTAGAGATGCTTAGAAAATACATTTTGTACAAAATCATTTGAGCCCGTCTGCCGCACGCCAAGGCGATCTCTGTAAGACGGGTCCTAAGACTAAAGCTCACCTTTTGGGTGCCATAACAGCGACCATGAAATCCAGGAAGTGCAGGTCCCACATGCATGCTGGGCCCCTGTTGATCCATATCTGTGTGGAGCCAAAATGGCCTTCATGGAATCCAGGGACTATAAATACCAGCATGCATGCTGAGCAGACTATATACTCATGCTAATTAAAATCAGCCTGTGAGGCAGAGGAGGCTAAGGGAGTGCACGACCCTGTCTACAGGTGTCAGCCACCACTCCTATATATAATACTACAAACACAAAAAGGGGGGGTCAGCACATCCCAATGCGCAGGTGCACGTCGCTAGTGTGGCTGCAAATATACATCTGACAAACACATAGTGCAACAGCACTCTACAAACCAAAAGTAGAGTACAAAAGTATATTACATTGTAAATGCTATGCTAATAACTTAGAGATGCTTAGCAAATACATTTTGTACAAAATCATTGGAGCCTGTCTGCCGCACGCCAAGGCGATCTCTATAAGACGGGTCCTAACACTAAAGCTAATCAGCAGATAGACTAGCTCTGGTAGATAGGGTAAGTCGACGCAGTACAGAGGCAAAATACAAGTTCTTAACTCAAAACGTCAGTGTTTTTTCATACTTGAGACAGTTGCACAAAACAGCACGTGACTTTGCAGTCTTGGTATTAATTCAAACACAATGGGAAGTTCTTATAACAAAAGTCACCTTGCTGGCAGTTCTGAATCCAGTAGTCCACAGCAGGCTTTAGGGGGCCTGTTTCCCCAGCACAGCACAAAGCCTCAGATCCCAAAAACAGAGACATCTCTGCTGAGCCCAGCTGCCTATCTAAGGACAGCCAGGTGCTGCCAAAACTTAAACTCCGGTCCAGTATTTGACCTCACCTGGCTGGAATCCAGCCCAGCCGCACATGCTGAGAGGAAAATACCTGCCTTGCCAGACACAACCCCTCACTGTGTCACATACCCCCCCTTTGTTCAACCCTGAGGAGTTGGACACATGCCAGACAATGCACCCGGGACAGGGCATCCGCGTCTCCCTGCAACTGGCCTGCTATTTGTTCTACCGAGAACTTAAAGTTCTTCAGAGACATAAACCATCTAGTGACCCGGCCATTCCTGTCCTTAGCCTGGCTCATCCACTTGAGAGGAGCGGTCAGTCACCAGGCGGAACTTTATCCCCAACAAATAGTGGCAGAGAGACTTGAGTGCCGACTTGATTGCCAGGCACTCTTTCTCCACTATACTGTACCTGGTTTCAGCTGGGGTGAGCTTGCGGCTTAGGAAGACAACGGGATGCTCCTCCCTGTTGACTTCCTGAGACAGTACAGCACCGAGGCCTACTTCGGAGGCATCCGTTTGTACCACAAACTCAGTCTTGAAGTCGGGCGTCACCAAAACTGGTGACCCACACAGGGCTGACTTCAAAGCGGCAAAAGCCGATCATCCCAGCGAACCATCACTGATTTTCGTCCCTTCAAGAGCCCTGTCAAGAGCGCAGCTAGAGTAGCAAAGTAGGGAACAAACCTCATGTAATAGCCCACCATTCCAAGGAATGACTTTATTTGCCTAGTGGTGACAGGTCGGGGCCAATTCCGGATCGCCTCTATTTTAATCATTTGGCGTTTGATGACTCCACGCCCAATGACATACCCCAGGTACTTAGTCTCTTCTAACCCTATCGCACATTTTTTGGGGTTAGCGGTTAGGCCAGCTTTCCGAAAGGAGTCCACTACAGCCTGCAGTTTAGGTAGGTGACTTCGAAAGTCAGTGCTGTGGATGACAATATCGTCTAGGTAAGCCGAAGGCTACCGACGATGTGGACGAAGCGCAAAGTCCAATAGTCGCTGAAAAGTGTCGGGGGCGCCATGCAGACCAAAGGGTAACCCCTTATATTGATATAGCCCCTCAGTCGTGATGAAGGCAGTTTTCTCTTTGGCAGCCTCCGTTAAGGGCACCTGCCAGTACCCTTTCGTAAGATCCAAAACAGAAAAATACCGGGCTTGTCCTAACCTCTCGATGAGCTCATCCACCCGGGGCATGGGATACGCATCGAATTTGGAAACCTTGTTAAGTTTTCGAAAGTCGTTACAAAACCGCAACGTCCCGTCCGGCTTGGGTATCAATACTATAGGAATGGCCCGCTCACTTTTTGACTCCTGAATGATGTCTAGCAGGAACATCAGCTACACCTCCTCCGATATGGCTTATCGCTGAGCCTCGGGGACCCGGTATGGTTTTAATCAGACTTTTGCCTGAGGCTCAGTGACAATGTCATGCTGGATTATGGAAGTGCGTCTCAGGAGGTCCAAGAACACATCTGTGTTCCGACTAACAAACGCCCTGGCCTCCTGAGTCTGTTTAGAGGAGAGGCTGTCAGCAATTTTTCCTGTGGCAGCCGCCTCTCTTGCATCAGACAAAGGGGCCGGTACCTCTTCTCCCAGAAAACCCAGCCGTGGGCTGTCTTCTGTACAGGTTTCCCTATCTTTAATCATTTTGAGTAAATTTGCATGGTAAATATGCTCCGGCTTTCGCCGCCCTGGCTGGTGTACCTTGCAGTTTACACCTCCAATTTTCTCAAGTACCTAGTAGGACCCCTGACACCTAGCCAGGAACTTACTATCCATGGTCGTCACCAGAATCAAAACCCGATCACCCAGGTTAAAAGGTCCGGACCCGAGCCTGCCGTTTATAGACCTGACTCTGGGCTCGCTGAGCTGCCTCCATATGCTCCCTAACAAGAGGCAACACCGTCTCTATCCAATCTTGCATCTGAGTATCGTACTCAATGATACTTTTATGAGGAATGGGTTGTTGTTCCAATGCCTCTTTGGCCATGTCCAAGAGACAGTGAGGGAGTCTGCCATATAGCAATTCGAAGGGCGAGAACCCAGTAGAGGCCTGAAGTATCTCTCGCACTGCGAACATGAAATAGGGCAGAAGGAGGTCCCAGTCCTTCCCGTCTTTAGACACTACCTTTTTCAACATATTTTTTAAATGTTTGGTTAAACCGTTCTACCAGACCGTCCATTTGTGGATGGTAAACGGACGTCCGTAGTTGTTTTATGTGCAGCAACTTACACAGTTTCTTCATCACCTTGGACATAAAAGGGGTCCAGTGGTCTGTCAGAACCTCTTTAGGTAGTCCCACTTGGGAAAACATCTCCATTAACTCCTTAGCTATGAGTTTGGCTGAGGTATGTTGCAGTAGCACCGCCTCCGGGTACCGAGTGGCATAGTCTAGACTGACTAAGATGTGTTGATGCCCTCTGGCGGACTTCGGTACTGGGCGTATGAGGTCCATAGCTATTCGGTAAAACGGTACTTCAATAATCGGGAGAGGTACTAGGAGACTACGGAAATGTGACTGGGGGCTAGTTATCTGGCAGGTCAGGCAAGACTTACAAAACTCTTATACTTCTTTGAATATGCTGGGCCAGTAAAACCGCTGTAGAATGCGATCCTGAGATTTCTGCAGCCCCAGGTCCCCCCCGGGAACGTGTTAGTGGGCAAGATATAACACAAGCTTGCGATAAACCTTGGGGACCACCAATTGTTCAATAGGCTCACCCCGTAGTTGGTTTACTCAATACAACATATCCTGATGAACCACAAAACGGGGAAACACTGACTCTGCCCCAGGTTGTTGTGGTTCACCATCTACTATTAACACATTTTCCCAGTCGCAGGATAGGGTTGGGTCCCGACGTTGGGCGGTACCAAAATTATCCCCGGAGACATTGAGGTCTGCCAATTCAGGACCCGGCGGCAAGTCCTCCACGTCTCCCACCATCACACTTAGCAGGGTTGTCTCCCCCTCTTCCACCGAAGTGGCGGTCACCCCTACTGTTGGCTCTTTGGTCTCAGGTTCCCAGGGTTCTGGTCTCCCCCCTGAGACAGGCCACTCTACTAGGGTTACCCCTGTCTCATGGGTATCAGTCACTTTCATAGCATGCCACAGTGCCGGGAAGCCCAGGAAGTCTCTCCCCATTATGAGTTCATAATGTAGATTTGTGGTGACAGCCATTTCGTGAGTCCATCTGCCAGCCCCTGTGGTTAGAGACACCAGGGCGGTGGGATAGTCTTTTAAGTCTCCATGGATGTACATGACCTCAACTTTCCGGTCAGTATACTCTGCTGACCATACCAGGGGAGCCCTTACTAGGGACACCAGACTCCCTGAGTCCAGCAGAGCCTCCGCTGGAGTGTCTCCTACCTCCACCTGGCACAGGTGGTTTAGAGTTTTTATGGTACCTGCTGCACACAGCTTCCTGGCATATAGTGACTGACGGTAGCCATAGTTAGTATCCATGGGTTCCACCTGATGGGGATAGTGAGCTCTTACATGGCCCTGCTCCTGACACCGCCAGCAGACTATCGGAGCCAGGTCCGTAGAGGGTACACCCCAGGTGGGTTTTGTTGGTACAAGTCACCGAGTCTGGGATGGAGATTTATGGGGCTTGACTGCCCCCCTCCCAAAAGAACCCCCTGTAACAGTCTTAATAGCCTCGTAGCGCTCCACCAGGTCCACCATTTTAAAGGGCGTTGCCAGAAGACACCTGGCCGATCCAGTGCTGGAGAGGGGTTGGCAGAGCCCTCCAGAACATATCAGCCAATTGCTGTAGCCACTTTTGCAAGAGAGGAGTAAGTCATAATACTGGGTCCTCAGGCTCAGCCGGCTTAAACCCCCAATGATAGAATATAGTTCTATATATTTGTTTTTTAGAATATTTGTCATTTTTTTTCTATCTGAAGTTATGATTCATCCTTGCTTAAGTTGCTTGTCAAGCAATTTAAGCAGGGAGGAATCATGAATTCAGATGGGAAAAAAATGACGAATATTCAAAAAAACAGTGGGGGTTTAAGCCGGCTGAGCCTGCGAAGACCCAGTATTATGACTTACTGCATCTCTTGCAAAAGTGGCTACAGCTATTGGCTGTAAAAAAAAGGCGTATGCCCGCCAAAATAGTACCAATCTAACCGTCACCTCATCCCGCAAAAAATTAGCGTCTACCTAAGAAAATCGCAGAAAAAAATAAATAAAAAACTATGGCTTAGAATATGGAGACACTTAAACATCTTTTTTCTAAAAATTCTGTTATCGTGTAAAATTTAAGTAAATAAAAAAATTATACATATTAGGTAGCGCCGTGTCTGAAATAACCTGCTCTATAAAAATATCATATGACCTAACCCCTCAGGTGAACACCGTAAAAAAATAAAAATAAAAACGGTGTTAGAAAAGCCATTTTTTGTCACCTAAACTTCTAAGCCTTCTAACGTCCCCAAAAAATAAAATGGCATTCACAAAATTATCCAAACATGAAGTAGACATATGGAGAATGTAAAGTAATAACTATTTTTGGAGGTATTGCTATCTATTATAAAAGTAGAGAAATAGAAATTTGGAAATTTGCTAATTATTAAATTTTTTTTTTGTAAATTTAGATTTTTTTTATAAATACAAAATAATTTTTTGGACTCAATTTTACCACTGTCATGAAGTACAATATGTGACAAGAAAACTGTCTCAGGGCTCTTTCACACTTGCGTTATTGTCTTCCGGCATAGAGTTCCGTCGTCGGGACTCTATGCCGGAAGAATACTGATCAGGATTATCCTAATGCATTCTGAATGGAGAGTAATCCGTTCAGGATGCATCAGGATGTCTTCAGTTCCGGTACGGAACGTTTTTTGGCCGGAGAAAATACCGCAGCATGCTGCGCTTTTTGCTCCGGCCAAAAATCCTGAAGACTTGCCGCAAGGCCGGATCCGGGATCAATGCCCATTGAAAGGCATTGATCCGGATCCGGCCTTAAGCTAAACGTCGTTTCGGCGCATTGCCGGACCCGACGTTTAGCTTTTTCTGAATAGTTACCATGGCTGCCGGGACGCTAAAGTCCTGACAGCCATGGTAAGTGTAGCGGGGAGCAGGGGAGCAGCATACTTACCGTCCGTGCGGCTCCCCGGGCGCTCCAGAGTGACGTCAGGGCGCCCCAAGCGCATGGATCACGTGATCACATGGATCACGTCATCCATGCGCATGGGGCGCTCTGACGTCATTCTGGAGCGCCCGGGGAGCCGCACGGACTGTAAGTATACCGCTCCCCCGCTCCCCGCTCCTACTATGGCAACCAGGACTTTAATAGTGTCCTGGGTGCCATAGTAACACTGAACGCATTTGGAAGACGGTTCCGTCTTCAAATGCTTTCAGTACACTTGCGTTGTTACGGATCCGGCAGGCACCTCCGGCAACGGAAGTGCATGCCGGATCCCAACAACGCAAGTGTGAAAGAGGCCTCAGAATGGCCTGGATAAATAAAGGCGTTTTAAAGTTATCACCACATAATGTGACACATGTCAGATTAGCTAAAAATGGCGTGGTTCTTAAGGTGAAAAATGGCAGGGTCCTTAAGGGGTTAAACATTTAAGACACTGATGGTCAAATATATACTCACTTCCCTTGTTACTGAATTTGTTATTTAAACAGCGGTGTCAAAAAAGAAATTTGATTAAGTCTGCAAATAGATGAGGTAACAAATGAAATCTAGCAACCACAAATCAATTTTTCTAGCAGTTAACTATGTAAAAATATTTGCATCGTAAATTTTCTAGAGTATGCTGCCACCTTTTGTTTTGTAGCAGTGTCTTTAATCTGCATTCCCTATTATAAACTGCATTGGCACTTTCTAATAGCAATATTTTATGCTCACAAAATATAAGCTGATAGAGCATGTTGACATCTTGACACTAAGCACTATGGAAAAGGTAAGTGATTTGGCTGTTTGAAATATAATCCACAGGACCTGTTCACAGTATTAAATACATGGTGTGAAGAAAATTTTCTTTTTCTATGAAGATCTTAAAGGGAACCTGTCATGTGGATATTTGATTATAATAATCTAACTAATTATATACAATCATTAACTACTAAAAAGTACCTTAGATGTATTCACTTACTGGTGTGACAGATGGTTACCCCATAATATACACACAAAGATGCCACATGCCGCATGCTAATGAGCTGATTGGAGTCCGGCGTGATGTCATTGAGTCCAGTGTATATTTAATTCAGATCTATAGCCACTTCCCTGCCCACCTGCTGCTGGTTCATATGGAAACAAACTGTCATTCAGCAGCAGGTGGGCGGAGAGAGTCAGGAGCTCATGAATATCCATGACTCATCATGATCAGCTGGAGCTTTTCAATACAAGATGTTGGCATATTGACTGGGTCAATTAAAGAAAGTGACCCAGCATTTTGCTAAGAGAATCAGTCAATTATTTATGTTGCTCTTAGTTAGGACACCATAAAACTGGTGACAGGTTCCCTTTAACCACCTCAGCCCCCCTAGCTTAAACACCCTTAAAGACCAGGCCACTTTTTACACTTCTGACCTACACTACTTTCACCGTTTATTGCTCGGTCATGCAACTTACCACCCAAATGAATTTTACCTCCTTTTCTTCTCACTAATAGAGCTTTCATTTGGTGGTATTTCATTGCTGCTGGCATTTTTACTTTTTTTGTTATTAATCGAAATTTAACGATTTTTTTGCAAAAAAATGACATTTTTCACTTTCAGTTGTAAAATTTTGCAAAAAAAAACGACATCCATATATAAATTTTGCTCTAAATTTATTGTTCTACATGTCTTTGATAAAAAAAAAATGTTTGGGTAAAAAAAAAAAATGGTTTGGGTAAAAGTTATAGCGTTTACAAACTATGGTACAAAAATGTGAATTTCCGCTTTTTGAAGCAGCTCTGACTTTCTGAGCACCTGTCATGTTTCCTGAGGTTCTACAATGCCCAGACAGTACAAACACCCCACAAATGACCCCATTTCTGAAAGTAGACACCCTAAGGTATTTGCTGATGGGCATAGTCAGTTCATAGAACTTTTTATTTTTTGTCACAAGTTAGCGGAAAATTATGATTTTTTTTAATTTTTTTTTTTTCTTACAAAGTCTCATATTCCACTAACTTGTGACAAAAAATAAAAACTTCCATGAACTCACTATGCCCATCAGCGAATACCTTGTGGTGCCTTCTTTCCAAAATGGGGTCACTTGTGGGGTAGTTATACTGCCCTGGCATTCTAGGGGCCCAAATGTGTGGTAAGTAGTTTGAAATCAAAATGTGTAAAAAATGACCGGTGAAATCCGAAAGGTGCTCTTTGGAATGTGGGCCCCTTTGCCCACCTAGTCTGCAAAAAAGTGCCACACATGTGGTATCGCTGTATTCAGGAGAAGTTGGGGAATGTGTTTTGGGGTGTCATTTTACATATACCCATGCTGGGTGAGATAAATATCTTGGTCAAATGCCAACTTTGTATAAAAAAATGGGAAAAGTTGTCTTTTGCCAAGATATTTCTCTCACCCAGCATGGGTATATGTAAAATGACACCCCAAAACACATTTCCCAACTTCTCCTGAGTACGGAGATACCACATGTGTGACACTTTTTTGCAGCCTAGGTGGGAAAAGGGGCCCATATTCCAAAGAGCACCTTTCGGATTTCACCGGTCATTTTTTACAAATTTTGATTTCAAACTTCTTACCACACATTTGGGCCCCTAGAATGCCAGGGCAGTATAACTACCCCACAAGTGACCCCATTTTGGAAAGAAGACACCCCCAGGTATTTCGTGATGGGCATAGTGAGTTCATGGAAGTTTTTATTTTTTGTCACAAGTTAGTGGAATATGAGACTTTGTAAGGAAAAAAATAAATAAAAAATAATCATTTTCCGCTAACTTGTGACAAAAAATATAAAATTCTAGGAACTCGCCATGCCCCTCACGGAATACCTTGGGGTGTCTTCTTTCCAAAATGAGGTCACTTGTGGGGTAGTTATACTGCCCTGGCATTTTCCAGGGGCCCTAATGTGTGGTAAGTAGGTAAATGACCTGTGAAATCCGAAAGGTGCTCTTTGGAATGTGGGCCCCTTTGCCCACCTAGGCTGCAAAAAAGTGTCACACATGTGGTATCGCTGTACTCAAGAGAAGTTGGGCAATGTGTTT
Source organism: Bufo bufo (assembly GCF_905171765.1). NCBI lineage: Eukaryota > Metazoa > Chordata > Amphibia > Anura > Bufonidae > Bufo > Bufo bufo. The sequence continues at coordinate 366,811,213 of NC_053390.1, read as the reverse complement.
TGGGGTGTCATTTTACATATACCCATGCTGGGTGAGATAAATATCTTGGTCAAATGCCAACTTTGTATAAAAAAATGGGAAAAGTTGTCTTTTGCCAAGATATTTCTCTCACCCAGCATGGGTATATGTAAAATGACACCCCAAAACATATTGCCCAACTTCTCCTGAGTACAGCGATACCACATGTGTGACACTTTTTTGCAGCCTAGGTGCGCAAAGGGGCCCACATTCCAAAGAGCACCTTTCGGATTTCACCGGCCATTTTTTACAGATTTTGATTTCAAACCACTTCTCACGCATTCGGCCCCTAAAATGCCAGGGCATTATAACTACCCCACAAGTGACCCCATTTTGGAAAGAAGACACCCCAAGGTATTTCGTGATGGGCATAGTGAGTTCATGGAAGTTTTTATTTTTTGTCACAAGTTAGTGGAATATGAGACTTTGTAAGGAAAAAAAAATTATAAATCATCATTTTCCGCTAACTTGTGACAAAAAATATAAAATTCTAGGAACTCGCCATGCCCCTCACGGAATACCTTGGGGTGTCTTCTTTCCAAAATGGGGTCACTTGTGGGGTAGTTATACTGCCCTGGCATTTTCCAGGGGCCCTAATGTGTGGTAAGTAGGTAAATGACCTGTGAAATCCTAAAGGTGCTCTTTGGAATGTGGGCCCCTTTGCCCACCTAGGCTGCAAAAAAGTGTCACACATGTGGTATCGCCGTATTCAGGAGAAGTTGGGCAATGTGTTTTGGTGTGTCTTTTTACATATACTCATGCTGGGTGAGAGAAATATCTTGGCAAAAGACAACTTTTCAATCCATTTTTTTATACAAAGTTGGCATTTGACCAAGATATTTATCTCACCCAGCATGGGTATATGTAAAATGACACCCCAAAACACATTGCCCAACTTGTCCTGAGTACGGCGATACCAGATGTGTGACACTTTTTTGCAGCCTAGATGCGCAAAGGGGCCCACATTCCTTTTGTGAGGGCATTTTTAGACATTTGGATCCCCGACTTCTTCTCACGCTTTAGGGCCCCTAAAATGCCAGGGCAGTATAAATACCCCACATGTGACCCCATTTTGGAAAGATGACACCCCAAGGTATTCAATGAGGGGAATGGCGAGTTCGTATAATTTTTTTTTTTTTGGCACAAGTTAGCGGAAATTGATTTTATTAATTTTTTCTCACAAAGTCTCCCTTTCCGCTAACTTGGGACAAAAATTTCAATCTTTCATGGACTCAATATGCCCCTCACGGAATACCTGGGGGTGTCTTCTTTCCAAAATGGGGTCACATGTGGGGTATTTATACTGCCCTGGCATTCTAGGGGCCCTAAAGCGTGAGAAGAAGTCTGGAATATAAATGTCTAAAATTTTTTACGCATTTGGATTCCGTGAGGGGTATGGGGAGTTCATGTGAGATTTTATTTTTTGACACAAGTTAGTGGAATATGAGACTTTGTAAGAAAAAAAAAAAATTCCGCTAACTTGGGCCAAAAAAATGTCTGAATGGAGCCTTACAGGGGGGTGATCAATGACAGGGGGGTGATCAATGACATGGGGGTGATCAGGGAGTCTATATGGGGTGATCACCCCCCTGTCATTGATCACCCCCCTATAAGGCTCCATTCAGATGTCCGTATGTGTTTTGCGGATCCGATCCATGTATCCGTGGATCCGTAAAAATCATACGGACACCTGAATGCAGCCTGACAGGGGGGGTGATCAATGACAGGGGGGGGATCAATGACAGGGGGGGGTGATCAATGACAGGGGGGTGATCAGGGAGTCTATATGGGGTGATCACCCCCCCCTGGAAGGCTCTAGGGAGACGCCTGTATGTGTTTTGCGGATCCGATCCATCTATCAGCGGATCCGTAAAAATCATGCGGACGTCTGAATGGAGCTTTACAGGGAGGTGATCAATGACAGGGGGGTAATCAATGACGGGGGGTGATCAGGGAGTCTATATGGGGTGATCACCACAGTCATTGATCACGCCCCTGTAAGGCTCCATTCAGACGTCCGTATGCGTTTTGCGGATCCGATCCATCTATCAGTGGATCCGTAAAAATCATGCAGACGTCTGAATGGAGCTTTACAGGGGGGTGATCAATGACAGGGGGGTAATCAATGACAGGGGGGTGATCAGGGAGTCTATATGGGGTGATCACCACATTTATTGATCACGCCCCTGTAAGGCTCCATTCAGACGTCCGTATGCGTTTTGCGGATCCGATCCATCTATCAGTGGATCCCCAAAAATCATGCGGACGTCTGAATGGAGCTTTACAGGGGGGTGATCAATGACAGGGGGGTAATCAGGGAGTCTATGTTGGGTGATCACCACAGTCATTGATCATGCCCCTGTAATGCTCCATTCAGACGTTCGTATGCGTTTTGCGGATCCGATCCATCTATCAGTGGATCCGTAAAAATCATGCGGACGTCTGAATGGAGCTTTACAGGGGGGTGATCAATGACAGGGGGGTAATCAATGACAGGGGGGTGATCAGGGAGTCTATATGGGGTGATCACCACCGTCATTGATCACGCCCCTGTAAGGCTTCATTTAGACGTCCGTATGCGTTTTGCGGATCCGATCCATCTATCAGTGGATCCGTAAAAATCATGCGGACGTCTGAATGGAGCTTTACAGGGGGGTGATCAATGACAGGGGGATAATCAATGACAGGGGGGTGATCAGGGAGTCTATATGGGGTGATCAGGGGTGATCAGGGGCAATCAGGGGCTAATAGGGGGTTAATAAGTGACAGGGGGGGTGTAGTGTAGTGTGGTGTTTGGTGCTACATATTGCTGAGCTATCTGTGTCCTCTGGTGGTCGATCCAAACAAAAGGGACCACCAGAGGACCAGGTAGCAGGTATATTAGACGCTGTTATCAAAACAGCGTCTAATATACCTGTTAGGGGTTAAAAAAATCACATCTCCAGCCTGCCAGCGAACGATCGCCGCTGGCAGGCTGGAGATCCACTCTCTTACCTTCCGTTCCTGTGAACGCGCGCGCCTGCGTGCGCGCGTTCACAGGAAATCTTGCGTCTCGCGAGAGGACGCACCGGCGCGTCCACCCAGAAGAGCAGGGCCGCCGCAAAGACGCAATCCTGCGTATGGCGGTCCTGAGGAGGTTAAGCTCTATTATGATAAATGTTAAATATCAAGTGGGTCATTTATTAAGACCGGCGTTTTAGACACCGGTCTTAATATCCTCTATAGCTGGTGCTGGCCTCTACATAACTTTGGCGGATTAAGCCTGCCCCCTTAATAGTAACATCCACTGCTCCCTCCCTTTTAACAGTGACCTTCACAGCGGCTGCCCCTTTATTAGTGACCTCCACAGTACCCCGTCTCCTTAACAGTCCAGCTTTCAGATTCCCTATCCTCCGTCTGCCACAGGGCCTGGATGGACACAGAGATGTCCTTTTGAACAGCTCACTCTCAGACAGCATCCCTGTGCTGTCTGAGCGTGAACTGAAGGGAGAAAGTCACCCTTCCTGCCACCCCTGGAGCTGACAGAAGTTGATTTTTACCTTCATTTTTCAATCCCCGTCGGCTAGAGATTGGGAGGGGGCGTGGTCTAACCGGGTCGTGAGAGTGTCTTAGCGGTATCTGGGGGTGGGGTTTTTAAGTCCGTCTTTTGAGCGTGGCCTCTATGGCCACCCTACCTGCCCCCTGAACTTTGACTTCCACAGCACTTCTCTCCCTTAAGGCCCCTTTCACACGGGCAAAAATTTCATGCGGGTGCAATGCGTGAGGTGAATGCATTTTACCCGCACTGAATCTGGACCCATTCACTTCAATGGGCCTGTGTACATGAGCGGTGATTTTCACGCATGACTGGTGTGGATGGGGTGAGTTAAATTTGTTTATTATTTTTAACCCCTTAATGGACATTTTACTAAGCATTCTGTATTAAGAATGCTATTATTTTCCCTTATAACCATGTTATAAGGGAAAAAAATAAAATCTACAGAACACCTAACCCAAACCGGAACTTCTGTGAAGAAGTCCGGGTTCAGGTCTGGGTACCAAACATGCCGATTTTTCTCACGTGTGTGCAAAACGTATTAAAACGTTTTGCACTCGTGCTGAAAAATTGTGCATTTTCCCACAATGCACCCGCAGTCTTGTCCGGCACTCACACGCGACTCCTGTGTGAAAGAGGCCTAACAGGCATATGGCTTTACTTCAATAGCGATTATCCTGGTGACGAATTTCCTTTAAAGCTGACCTACAGCAGTGAAGAAAAATGTCTGGGTTGTTATGGAAACCTGGTGTAAAACTGTGTGTATGTGGAGACTAAGGGCCTGAGAGCTTCTATTGGCTGATAAAGGTCATGTGACCAGGCTTCTATTGGCTAATGCAATTTTTGTGAATATCTCAGGAACGGTACGTCTTGGAGAGATGAGACCCAGTCTAACACCTTCACAGACACCTGATACATCTGTGTGCCATATTTTATGATTGTAAATGCGATGGTGCAGAGTACTTTAGCCGACATACATACACACAGTCACACACACATACATGCATACACACATATATACACTCAGCTTTATATATTAGATTGCGATGTTAAATGCACCATACATCTTATAAAAAAATGCAGTATTGTTCGTTGAACATACAGAGTCTCTAAAGTGGTAAAATTATTTAACAGAAATAACATGATAACCACTGGCGTACATACAGGGGTCGCAGCTTCGACCGGGCTCGGCACTCCAGGGGGCCCAGCAGCCTGTGGACCCCTGGCCCCACCATGCCATGTACTATGTACCGTAGTGTATGAGGCCCGCCGCCCAGTGTTCCTCATGCCCGCCTGTCACGCCGGTGACAGGTTTGAGAAGGTCTGAAAGAATATCTGCACATTAGTTATCTGACAGCCTCTTTTGGTTTCACCTTGTCTGTGTGTTGCTGGTATGTCCACACCCCCTGTTCAGGTGTGGATCATGTGACCTTCACCTCCCCCTATTTAGTCTGACTTTACCCATCACTCCTTGCTCTGGATAGCTTAATTTGGTTTTTGGAAGAGCTGGAGTGTGGTTCATGGTGAAGTCCTGTTCGTCCATCATCCTTTAGCCTCAGAAGTTAAGTGTTCGGCTTGTTGTGTTTTGTATTCCCCCCCACCTTTGTTGTTTACTAGGCCTCAGTGAGACGCTGGTTCCTTCACCAGGGAAGGAGCGGGTTGTCTCTGCCCGGTCATTACTATTAGGGCAACTGAGGGCCACCAGGGTTTTCTAGGTTCCTGTGTATGGGCATCTCTACCATCGAGAGGTGCCCATACGGATAGGAGTTAGAGCCAGGAGCAGGGTTTTATAGGTGGTGACCCTTTTCCTTCCCTAGCGGTGAGGCCTAGTGTCTTTTCCCTTCCTTCTTATTGTCCTTTGGTGTTCTCCCCTACAACATCCGTGACACCGCCCTTTTCATATACTTACCCTCCCCTCCCCGGTTAGCGCTTCACTGTCCTGAGCGCGTACATCGTCAGGACGTAGTGAACGCACTATGACTTGACGCTGCACACTGTCAGGTGACAGTGCAGTGCCGGCTGGGAAGACAGAGAGAGGAGCAGAGCGCGACTTCTGCCAGAGGCCTGAAGAGGAAGAGTAGCCCCGCAGCAAAGAACAGGTAAGTATTGGGGCCTGGGGGAATTGGGATCACTCTGGGATGCCGCTGCTGATTGATCTGAGCCGATGGGGGCTGAGTGGGGGTCTGATGGGGGGTCTTTGGGCTGATCTGAGGTCTGAAGGTGGCTGACTTGAGGACCTGGGTGTCTTTGGGCTAATCTGAGTTCTGATGGGGGCTAAGTGGGGGTATTTGGGCTGATATGAGGTCTGATGGGGGTTTAGTGGGGGTCTGATGTGGGTCTTTGGGCTGATCTGAGGTCTGATGGGGGCTGAGTGGGGGTCTTTGGGCTGATCTGAGGTCTGGTGGGGGCTGAGTTGGGGTCTTTGGGCTGATCTGAGGTCTGATAGGTGCTGAGTGGGGGGGGCTGATGATGATGGGGGTCTTTGGGCTGACTGATGGGGGCTCAGTGTGGGTCTGATGGGGGTCTTTGGGCTGATCTGAGGTCTGATGGGGGCTGAGTGGGGGTCTTTGGGATGATCTAAAGTCTGATGGGGGCTGAGTGGAGGTCTTATGGGGGTCTTTGGGCTGATCTGAGGTCTGATGGGGGCTGAGTTGGCTGATATGAGGTCTCTCTGCAGTGGCAGAGAGACTCACTGAGGCAAGCCCAGCAGCAGCCATTTTAGTCAGATTACAGCCACTCTGCAGCTTTGGCTCTAATCTGACTGAAAGGGCTGCTGCTGGCCGCAGTCTCTCTGCCACTGCTGCTCTTAGGGTGGCCAGATATCCATTTTTTAGACTCCTTGTCTGGCGCAAGACCAGGCCGGACGGCCAGGAGACCCCCTTTTTTATTGTTATGGATGATGGGATGGCAGGTCCGGCTCAGGCATGGTCACTTTAAGTCCCAATGGCTGGGGGCAGGGCCTGGCAGCATGTCCGGGGAGGGGGCCCCATGGATCAGTTTCGCACCGGGGCCCCATGGATTGTGTGTACGCCACTGATGATAGCTGTTGAAGTGCATAAACCTTAATCCCTCCCCTCCCCCTCATGACATCCATATGTTCTAACAGGGCATACAGGTGTTTTCTTAGTGGGACAACCCCTTTACTATACTTTATATTATAGCGTTATAACATACTCAGCAAATGTTAGATAATTTAACTTGTTGGAGAAAGGCTCTCAGGTTTATATGTAACATGCATGCATACATACATACATACATAATATAAAATAAAACAAGCACAAAAACTACTACAATGAGCAAGGACTAACTAAGAAACTGGTACTATGTAAGTGAGGACATTGCCCATGAAAGCTGGCAATCTACAAGGAAGGAGGGAAGATAGACAGTACATCTGGCTGTGTGGTGGCAGCAAGCTTGTCAAAGGTGGTAGGCTTTACTGAAGAGGTCAGTCTGATGTGCAGGGTAGTGAGACCCAGAATATGGAAGATGCATGTGAGAAATCTTATAGACAATTATGCAAGGACCAGACAAGAGGAGAACAAAGGTGGAAGTCATGTGAGGATTGGATGATGACCTTATGTAGTTTTTAGTATTTTGAACATAAATTTCTGGGCCAGTGAGCCTTTGAAGGGATTGGCAGAGAGGAGAGGCAGAGGAGAAACTAGGGGAAATGGGCATTTAAAAGTTGCATATTTAAATACTGAAGGGATTTAAGTAATGTCAAGAAATACATATATTTTCCAATTTTGCTCCATATTTATACCAGTGCATTCCATGTTGTGTTAGGGCTTGTTTGCAAAATGTTTTTTGGGGGGCTGTTTTTCATACATTTTCCTTGCCAAAAAATGCCTAAAATAAAAACCTCCTATCCATTTCAATGGGAGTCAGAACTTGCATTTTTCTCCATGCTGAGAAAAACATCAGTAGCCCTAGCTTGGAACAGAATCTGTGCTGATTCTCTGATTGAGATAAATAGTGAGCTAAAAGAATAACTGCGCCCAAAAACTTATCAAAACCACAAAGAAAGTAAAAAGTGTATGAAAAACGCTCTGAAGAAAACACTTGCAGATTCTGTGCTAATTTTTATCAGTGCATTTCAAAATCTAATATAGATGTGGACTGGCATTCATATATTTGGAGTCTGCGTTAATATCAATCACAATTTCTTATATAAAAACCTATTGGGTACATAGACAATAAAAGAATCAATAAAATGTTAAAGCATTATAGAAACTATCTAAAAAAAAATTAAAAAATAAATTGTAGCAAAATAGCAGCAATCGGGGCACTTCACATAAGCGTATAAAATGGTAACGTTCATAGGACCAATAGTATTCATCCAAATAATAGGCTACTGTCAGTTTCCTTTATATATAAATGTTGTTGGTTGTTGCACATATAAAAGTTCCAGAAAAGAACAATTCTCCGAAAGGACTTGGTGTGCTCGGTGTAGAGATGTTGGTAAGGCTGAACACTCTAAGAGGTTAGTAAACGGTTAATAGTCTCTAGATACTTTCAAATTTCCACCGGATAATAGCATAAGTTGTTACTTGTGTTAGTACAACCTCTGTGTAGCAGTTATACAATTGCTCCTCTTTTACTTGTCCGTAATAACCAGTTAGTGAACGGTTAATAGTCTCTAGATACTTTCAAATTTCCACAGGGTAATTGCATATGGTGTTACTTGTATTAGTACAACCTCTGTGTAGCGATATATACAATTGCTACCCTATTAGTTGTCGGTACTCACAGTTGGATGACACAGGCTGTGTATTAGGCGTCCCTCATGTGGGCGCTTGCTTCTTATTATTATAAATGGAGCGGTTAGCGGGGGACTTAGACAGCTGGCTTGTATCCTTAGCGTCTTGTCTCCTTCGTTCTCTGCTCCCGCCGCTGTATCTCCCGATATGAGAAGACGTGGCTTTGTCAATCTCGCAATCGCTCCTGCAGCTGTAAATGTATAATAAATGTAAAGTCTTTTCATTTACAGCCTTGTAGTCCATATTCATGCATATGCCTGACGTATTCTGGTGTATATCTGTCTCAGATTGTGGTGCAATCTGAGACTTTTCCCTGCTCACGCCAGGTCTAAAATGGTGGCATGGCATGAGTGGGGAATCGGGCAGCCAGGTATGCCCGTTTCATTTATCATTTTCTACACTGTTCTAGGCGTTGAAAATGTTCTAAATCTACGCCAGCAAAGGAGCTGGCATAGATTTATACTGGCATTGGATGCGCTGAAGTTATGTAGAGCCCAGTGCATACTTAACTTAGGTGGATCCACCGCCAGCGCAGAGGTTATTAAGACCAGCATCTAAAACGCCAGTCTTAAAGAAGAACTCTTGCAAAAAAATGCATTCTCTGAAATGTTAGAAAGGTGCATGATATAATGTGCGGTGAATCTAATCTACTTACCACCGTCTGTATTTGTGAGCAATCCCCTGCCTTCTGCTTCTTGGCTATGTCATATGACCAACAATCAGACCTCCCAAATAACACAGCATCTTATGTGTATACAGGAAGTCAGTTTCTCCATGTATTCCTATGGGAGCCTCACTCTCAGTCTCACAGGAATGAATCGGGAAGTAACTGACTTCCTGTTCTGTGTGAATTGATCAGAGAATTGGTCACATGACACAACTTAGATTAGATGCGAGGGGATAGCTCACAAATACAGTCACTGATGACAAGATTACATTAACTACAGATTACAACATGCACCTTTCTAACAGGTCAGAGAATAAAAAATATGTGGGAGTGCAACTTTAATAAATGACCCCCAAAGTATCTACTGTAATGCAACAGGACCCTATTATTCTTAGTATTACCAGGATGCAAATACATTTACAAAATGCTCTGAACAAATATGTATTCTACAAGTGTAGGTGTTCCTATAAGCTTTAGTTTAAGTTTTGTTAACCCTACTATAAGGTGATTATACATTTTAATATTAGGTAAATGTTATATGTTACTTTAACCACTTAAGGACCACGGGTTTATACCCCCCTAGTGACCAGGCCCTTTTTTACAAATCGGCACTTCACAACTTTAACGGTTTATTGCTCGGTCATGCAACTTGGCACCCAAATTAATTTTACCTCCTTTTCTTCTCACAAATACAGCTTTCTTTTCGTAGTATTTGATTGCTGCTGACATTTTAAATTTTTCTGATATTAATCAAAATAGACCGCAATTTTCTAAAAAAAAGTGTATTTTTAACTTTTTCTGGTAAAATTGTTCAAATATAATTATATTTCTATACAAGTTTGTGTCAGAATTTATTGTGCTACATGTCTTTGATAAAAAAAAAATCCAATAATTGTATATTTATTGGTTTGCGCAAAAGTTATAGCGTTTACAAACTATGGTACAAAAATATGAATTTCCACATTTTGAAGCAGCTCTGACTTTCTGAGCACCTGTCATGTTTCTTGAGGTGCTAGAATGCCAGGATAGTATAAATACCCCCCAAATGACCCAATTTTAGAAAGAAGACACCCCAAAGTATTCGCGGAGGGGAATGGTGAGTTCATGTATGAGTTAATTTTTTTTTTACAAGTTAGCGGAAAATGACACTTTATGAGGAAAATAAATAAATAATAAAGTTTCCATTTCTGCTAACTTCTGGCAAAAAAAATAAAAAATCTCCCATGGATTCACTATGCCCCTCAGTGAATACCTTGGGGTGTCTACTTTCCAAAATGGTGTCATTTGTGGGGTGTGTTTACTGTTATGGTATTTTGGGTGGGGCTAAATTGTGATCAACCCTGTAAAGCCTAAAGGTACTCGTTGGACTTTCGGCCCCTTTACGCACCTAGGCTGCAAAAAAAGTGTCACACATGTAGTATCGCCGTACTCAGAAGAAGTAGGGCAATGTGTTTTGGAGTGTATTTTTACATATACCCATGCTGGGTGAGAGAAATATCTCTGTAAATTGACAACTTTGTATATAAAATGCCAGGGCAGTATAAATACCCCACAAGTGACCCCATTTTGGAAAGAAGACACCCCAAGGTATTCCATGAGGGGCATGGCGAGTTCATAGAAGATTATTTTTTTTTGCACAAGTTAGCGGAAATATTTATATTTTTATTTTTTTCTTACAAAGTCTCATATTCCACTAACTTGTGACAAAAAATAAAATTTTACATGAACTCACCATGCCCCTCACAAAATACCTTGGGGTGTCTTCTTTCCAAAATGGGGTCACTTGTGGGGTATTTATACTGCCCTGGCATTTTAGGGGCCCTAAAGTGTAAGAAGTAGTTTGGAATCCAAATGCGTAAAAATGCCCTGAAATCCTAAAAGTACTCATTGGAATTTGGGCCCCTTTGTGCACCTAGGCTGCAAAAAAGTGTCACACATGTGGTATCGCCGTACTCAGAAGAAGTAGGGCAATGTGTTTTGGGGTGTATTTTTACATATACCCATACTGTGTGTGAGAAATATCTCTGTAAATGACAACTTTTTCCATTTTTTTATACAAAGTTGTCAATTTACAGAGATATTTCTCTCACCCAGCATGGGTATATGTAAAAATACACCCCAAAACACATTGCCCTACTTCTCCTGAGTACGGCGATACCACATGAGTGACACTTTTTTGCAGCCAAGATGCTCAATGGGGCCGAAAGTCCAACGAGTACCTTTTAGGAGGGCATTTTTAGGCATTTGGATTCCAGACTTCTTCTCACGCTTTAGGGCCCCTAAAATGCCAGGGCAGTATAAATACCCCACATGTGACCCTATTTTTGAAAGAAGACTCCCCAAAGTATTCCATGAGATTTTTTTTTTTTTGCACAAGTTAGCGGAAATTTTCTTATTTTTATTTTTTTCTCACAAAGTCTCCCTTTCCGCTAACTTGTGACAAAAAGTTCAATCTTTCATGGACTCAATATGCCCCTCAGCGAATACCTTGGGGTGTCTTCTTTCCAAAATGGTGTTATTTGTGGGGTGTTTGTACTGCCCTGGCATTTGAGGGTCTCCGCAATCATTACATGTATGGCCAGCATTAGGAGTTTCTGCTATTCTCCTTAGGCCTCATGCACACGACCGTTGTTTGGGTCCGCATCCGTTTTGGCGGCTCGGATGCGGACCCATTCATATGCTGTCCGCATCTGTGGCTCCGTTCCGCGACCCCGCTAAAAAAATATCACATGTCTTATTCTTGTCCGCGCTTTGCGGACAAGAATTGGCATTTATATTGCCGGTGCCCGTTCCGTTCCGCAAATTGCGGAAGTCAACACGGGCTCCTTCCGTTTTTTGCGGATCCGCGGTTTGCGGACCGCAAAAAACGGCACGGTCGTGTGCATAAGGGCCTAATATTGAGCATACGGGTAATGAGATATTTTTTTTTACATTCAGCCTCTGGGCTGAAAGAAAAAATGAACGGCACAGATTTCTTCATTCGCATCGATCAATGTGGATGAAAAAATCTCTGCCCAAAAATTTGCAAAAAAAAAAAAAGCTGCGATCGCTAATAAAGATCCAAAAAGCTCAAAAGTGATCTTTATAGCGCCGCAGCGATTTTACGGTGTTTTTGCAGAGATCAGAAAAAAACAATTTCTGTCACTGCGGTGGGGCGGACTGAACGCAAGTGTGCGCACAAGATCAGGCCTGATCGGGCGAACACTGCGTTTTTTGTAGAGCCTAAGGTGACCCTAATGTACTGATATTGATCTAATTGCAATCAGTCTTGATCACTTACAGATACTATATAGTACTAGTGCTGATTAGCGACAGCGATGACGTTAATTAGCGACTAATCAGTGACTGCGGTGCGGTGGGCGCTAACTACCTAACAAGTGGCTAACTAACTGGCGGTGATAAGGGTCCCTTAGGCCCCATTCACACATCCGCAATTCTGTTCCACATTTTGCGGAACGGAATTGCGGACCCATTCATTTCTATGGGGACAGACTTTGTCCAGCTCGGATCCGGAATTGCGGATCTGCACTTCCGGGTCCGCACTTCCGTTCCGCAAAAATATAGAACATGTACTATTGTCCGCAATTGTGGACAAGAAAAGGCATTTTCTATATAGTTCTGGCAATGTGCGGATCCGCAAAATGCGGAAAGCACATTGCCGGTGTCCGTGTTTTGTGGATCCGTGGATCTGCAAAACACATACGGACGTCTGAATGGAGCCTTACAGGGGGGTGATCAATGACAGGGGGTGATCAGGGAGTCTATATGGGGTGATCAGGGGTTAATAAGGGGTTAATAAGTGACAGGGGGGGTGTGTGTAGTGTAGTGTGGTGCTTGGTGCTACTTACAGAGCTGCCTGTGTCCTCTGGTGGTCGATCCAAGCAAAAGGGACCACCGGAGGACCAGGTAGCAGGTATATCAGACGCTGTTAACAAAACAGCGTCTAATATACCTTTCTGATGTTAAAAAAATCGCATCTACAGCCTGCCAGCGAATGATCAGCACTGGCAGGCTGTAGTTCAACTTGTTTACTTCGCGATCCTGCGATCGCGCGCTCTTGTGAGCGCGCGTTCACAGGAAATCTCGGGTCTCACGAGATGACGCCAATAGGAGTCGCTGAGCCCTGAGAGAGCCGCCGCCCGGACACCTATCGGCGTTGTGTGCGGCAAGAGGTTAATTGCAAGAATAGCTCCATATGTATTTTGATCATGTACTTTTTACCGCAATCTGCATCTACTGAGTCTATCAAATACAGTCACATGACTTTACATGCCACATTAACTACTGACTGTGACATCTAAGGGTAAAAACTGCCAGGATATGAGTTCTCTGATCCTGGCACTTGTGACAGGACTTTAATGGGTGACAAATCTAAATAGGTAAATCGCTTCATGCAATGAATTTATTCTAAACAGAATTTTCTATGGATTTTTTTTTTGTGGTGTCACAATATATAAAATATTTTTCATTTTTCTCTCAAGGTAGACCTTATTGCAAATGTCACTCCATGTTTTCTTTCATACAAACTACTGTTGCAGAAAAAGTGAAATCGTCGTTGTAGCCTACTCAATGTGACATGTCTTCCCTAGATATCCATTTTCCTTATACCAACACAAAGAAACAAATACATGCAAAAGTTAAATTGTGAAAATTGGCAGATTTGAAAAAATATCTTATGTGCACTGGTAAAAGTCTCATAGTAAGCTGAGTTGTATCTTATGTAGTGCACTAGCAGAAGGACTCGGCTTTACATGGGTATATTTCATCAATTCCATTTAATGTTTGTGTGTGTTGTTAAAAGATATTGACAGTATCCTCCATAACAGTGAACTCTACAGCACCCCGACCCTTTAACAGTGAACTCCACAGTCCCCCACCCCTTAACACTGACCCCCCCACAGTGTCCCCTTAAGATGGGACCTCCACAGCAGCCCATCCCTTTAACTTTGACCTTCACAGCAGCCCGCTCCTTTAACAGTGTGTTTCATAGCAACCCACTCCCTTGACAGTGACCCCCTCAGGGGCCCGCCCCCTTTAACAGTGACTTCCACAGTACCCCGCTGCCTTAACAGTGAACTCCACAGCAGTTGCCCCTCTAATAGTGCCCCCTACCCCCTTAACAGTGACCTCCACAGCGGCCTGCCCCCTTAACAGTAACATCCACAGTAAACACCTCTTTAACAGTGACCTCCACAGCGCCCTGCCCCTTTAAGATTAGGGCTACATGCCCACATGTGTCGCGCGCCATTTTGTCTCAACAATTTTTATAATGATAGGCTATGGTGTTGCACTGGGACATGTGACATGCTGCGACTGCAACACGACAAGATGGATCCAAGATGGATTTTTCTGCGACTGCCACGTCGCAGACGCAGCATGTCACATGTCGCAGTGCAACACCATAGACGATCATTATAAAAATTGTCGCACGACATTGGTACGACATCAATGTCGCGTGACACATGTAGCAGTGTAGTTGTGCCCTATGTGTCGTGCGACTTATTGTCGAATGACAAATGTCGTCGTGTATCTCTAGCCTAAAGCTGACCTACAGGAGTGAAGAAAAATGACTGTATTGTTATGGAAACCTGGAGTAAAACTGTGTGTATGTGGAAACAAAGGGCCTGCGAGCTTCTATTGGCTCATAAGGGACATGTGACTTGTGTATGGCAGTTGGGATATGATAAGAAATACTTGCAGGCTTGTATTAGCTAATGCCGGTAATTTTTTGGGAATATCTCAGGAACGGTACATCCTAGAGAGCTGTGACCCAGTATAAAACCTTCCCAGACACCTGATATACCAAATTTGGTAAAGATCGGTTCAGTCGTTTGGTCACGCATAAAGAACAAACAGGCAGACAGACAGACAGACGTCAGGACAGACTGAAATTGTACCGGCATGTTACCTCCACAGTATTTTTTCCCAGATAGTAAGTGATGTGTACCAAGTTTTGTAGAAATTGATCGGTGAGTTTTTTGAGTTACAGAACAATACAGGGAGTGCAGAATTATTAGGCAAGTTGTATTTTTGAGGATTAATTTTATTATTGAACAACAACCATGTTCTCAATGAACCCAAAAAACTCATTAATATCAAAGCTGAGTATTTTTGGAAGTAGTTTTTAGTTTGTTTTTAGTTTTAGCTATTTTAGGGGGATATCTGTGTGTGCAGGTGACTATTACTGTGCATAATTATTAGGCAACTTAACAAAAAACAAATATATACCCATTTCAATTATTTCTTTTTACCAGTGAAACCAATATAACATCTCAACATTCACAAATATACATTTCTGACATTCAAAAACAAAACAAAAACAAATCAGTGACCAATATAGCCACCTTTCTTTGCAAGGACACTCAAAAGCCTGCCATCCATGGATTCTGTCAGTGTTTTGATCTGTTCACCATCAACATTGCGTGCAGCAGCAACCACAGCCTCCCAGACACTGTTCAGAGAGGTGTACTGTTTTCCCTCCTTGTAAATCTCACATTTGATGATGGGCCACAGGTTCTCAATGGGGTTCAGATTAGGTGAACAAGGAGGCCATGTCATTAGATTTTCTTCTTTTATACCCTTTCTTGCCAGCCACGCTGTGGAGTACTTGGACGCGTGTGATGGAGCATTGTCCTGCATGAAAATCATGTTTTTCTTGAAGGATGCAGACTTCTTCCTGTACCACTGCTTGAAGAAGGTGTCTTCCAGAAACTGGCAGTTAGACTGGGAGTTGAGCTTGACTCCATCCTCAACCCGAAAAGGCCCCACAAGCTCATCTTTGATGATACCAGCCCAAACCAGTACTCCACCTCCACCTTGCTGGCGTCTGAGTCGGACTGGAGCTCTCTGCCCTTTACCAATCCAGCCACGGGCCCATCCATCTGGCCCATCAAGACTCACTCTCATTTCATCAGTCCATAAAACCTTAGAAAAATCAGTCTTGAGATATTTATTGGCCCAGTCTTGACGTTTCAGCTTGTGTGTCTTGTTCAGTGGTGGTCGTCTTTCAGCCTTTCTTACCTTGGCCATGTCTCTGAGTATTGCACACCTTGTGCTTTTGGGCACTCCAGTGAGGTTGCAGCTCTGAAATATGGCCAAACTGGTGGCAAGTGGCATCTTGGCAGCTGCACGCTTGACTTTTCTCAGTTCATGGGCAGTTATTTTGCGCCTTGGTTTTTCCACACGCTTCTTGCGACCCTGTTGACTATTTTGAATGAAACGCTTGATTGTTCGATGATCACGCTTCAGAAGCTTTGCAATTTTAAGAGTGCTGCATCCCTCTGCAAGATATCTCACTATTTTTGACTTTTCTGAGCCTGTCAAGTCCTTCTTTTGACCCATTTTGCCAAAGGAAAGGAAGTTGCCTAATAATTATGCACACCTAATATAGGGTGTTGATGTCATTAGACCACACCCCTTCTCATTACAGAGATGCACATCACCTAATATGCTTAATTAGTAGTAGGCTTTCGAGCCTATACAGCTTGGAGTAAGACAACATGCATAAAGAGGATGATGTGGTCAAAATACTCATTTGCCTAATAATTCTGCACTCCCTGTATGTGTGTAGCAAAAACAGTTGGAGCATACAAACTCCATGCAGCTGCTGTGTAGGGGCGTATGACTCCCACAAGATTTCTTTCCAGGTAGCAAGAGATGTGTATACCAAGTTTCGTTGAAATCGATCTTTGTATTTTTGAGTGATCGCGAACATACATAGATCACAGAACATACATACATACACACACATACATATATATGTCCTTCTTTATATATATATATATATATATATATATATAATTATTTATATTCCGAAAATCTGAGATATACAGTTGCAAGAAAAAGTATGTGAACCCTTTGGAATGATATGGATTTCTGCACAAATTGGTCATAAAATGTGATCTGATCTTCATCTAAGTCACAACAATAGACAATCACAGTCTGCTTAATCTAATAACACACAAAGAATTAAATGTTACCATGTTTTTATTGAACACACCTTGTAAACATTCACAGTGCAGGTGGAAAAAGTATGTGAACCCTTGGATTTAATAACTGGTTGAACCTCCTTTGGCAGCAATAACTTCAACCAAACGTTTCCTGTGGTTGCAGATCAGATGTGCACAACGGTCAGAAGTAATTCTTGACCATTCCTCTTTACACAACTGTTTCAGTTCAGCAATATTCTTGGGATGTCTGGTGTGAATCGCTTTCTTGAAGTCTTGCCACAGAATCTCAATCGGGTTGAGGTCAGGACTCTGACTGGGCCACTACAGAAGGCGTATTTTCTTCTGTTTCAGCCATTCTATTGTTGATTTACTTCTATGCTTTGGGTCGTTGTCCTGTTGCAACACCCATCTTCTGTTGAGCTTCAGCTGGTGGACAGATGGCCTTACGTTCTCCTGCAAAATGTCTTGATAAACGTGGGAATTCATTTTTCCTTCGATGATAGCAATCC
Organism: Bufo bufo; assembly: GCF_905171765.1. Lineage (NCBI taxonomy): Eukaryota > Metazoa > Chordata > Amphibia > Anura > Bufonidae > Bufo > Bufo bufo. The sequence continues at coordinate 366,793,775 of NC_053390.1, read as the reverse complement.
ATCCAGGCCCTGATGCAGCAAAGCAGCCCCAAACCATGATGCCCCCACCACCATACTTTACAGTTGGGATGAGGTTTTGATGTTGGTGTGCTGGGCCTCTTTTTCTCCACACATAGTGTTGTGTGTTTCTTCCAAACAACTGAACTTTGGTTTCATCTGTCCACAGAATATTTTGCCAGTACTGCTGTGGAACATCCAGGTGCTCTTGTGCAAACTGTAAACGTGCAGCAATGTTTTTTTTTGGACAGCAGTGGCTTCCTCTGTGGTATCCTCCCATGAATTCCATTCTTGTTTAGTGTTTTACATATCGTAAATTCGCTAACAGGGATGTTAGCATATGCCAGAGACTTTTGTAAGTCTTTAGCTGACACTCTAGGATTCTTCTGCACCTCATTCAGCAGTCTGCGCTGTGCTCTTGCAGTAATCTTTACAGGACAGCCACTCCTAGGGAGAGTAGCAGCAGTGCTGAACTTTCTCCATTTATAGACAATTCGTCTTACCGTGGACTGATGAACAGCAAGGCTTTTGGAGATACTTTTATAACCCTTTCCTGCTTTATGCAAGTCAACAATTCTTAATCGTAGGTCTTCTGAGAGCTCTTTTCTGTGAGGCATCATTCACATCAGGCAATGCTTCTTGTGAAAACCAAACCCAGAACTGGTGTGTGTGATTTTTTAGGGCAGGGCAGCTGTAACCAACACCTCCAATCTCATCTCATTGATTGGACTCCAATTGGCTGACACCTCACTCCAATTAGCTCTTGCAGATGTCATTAGTCTAGGGGTTCACATACTTTTTCCACCTGCACTGTGAATATTTACATGGTGTGTTCAATAAAAACACGGTAACATTAAATTCTTTGTGTGTTATTAGTTTAAGCAGACTGTGATTGTCTATTGTTGTGACTTAGATGAAGATCAGATCACATTTTATGACCAATTTGTGCCAATTTGTGCAGAAATCCAAAGGGTTCACATACTTTTTCTTGCAACTGTAGAGGAATTATAACAATGTGATAAAGTTTGGTTCATGCAACATATAAAACATTCAACGACCTCACAATAAACGCATAGTAATAGTTATTAACTTTGTTAGGGTTTAACAGAGGGCTACATTCTAATCTTATATGTAAGAAGGGTTGAGGTATTGTTGTACTTTATACTTTCAAGCTGATTGTTCATTGAAACTAATGTTCAGGAATATTCTTTCTGGCAGTAATAAAAGATTGGTCAAATAAATTGCTGGCTCGCACAAATTCCCAGATTAGGAGTTATGTTTAGTTAGAAGCAGTCTTGCTTTTCTGTGCAAAAGTTTTAAGAAAATAAAGTTTAAAATCATTGGGAAATGAAATTGCACATACATATTTCAGCCCAAAAAATATAATCTCAATACTCATAGGGTAGAGATGAATAAACTTCTTGAAATTCGTTTTTAATGTCCGATTTGCAGAATTTTTCCAAAAATGTGATTTGTGTCCAAATAGATTCTACAAAAATCAGATATGCTTGAATTGGCAAGAAAATTGGTATATGACACTCTGGATCTCATAGGACTCTTAGATTTTTTTTACATATTTTTTATATCTTTTTTTTATTTGTTTTAATGAATGTTTGCTCTTTCTCCCCCTTTAAGCTCTTTAAGGGTCCATTCACACGTCCGTTGTTGTATTCTGCTTCCGTTCCACAAAAATTGCAGAACGTTATGCGGCTCCATGCATTTTCAATGGCCTCCGTTAAAATGCGGACAGCACTCATGGTGCTGTCCGCATCCATCATTCCGTTCCGCGGGTTCCGTTCATGCGGATCTGCAAAAAATATATACCTTGTCCTACTATTTGTCCGCATATCCGTTCCGTGGTCCCATTGTAGTCAATGGATCCGCAAAAAATGTGGAAGACATGCGGAATGCAGCAATGTGTTCCGCATGTCATCCGAATTTGCAGATCCGTTTACATGAAATTGAAAAAAAAATAAGGCCTGTCCCTTCTTAAATGTTCTTTCAGTACCAAGGAAAGCTGTGTACTGCGTGCTGTGCAGTCTGCAAATAGACAAACAAAATGGCCTATGGAGTGGAGAATCTAATCATCTTGATCCAGGAGCTCCTTTCCTTGTGGGATACTAGGAAGGACCACTACCACGACCGTGTGCTGAAGGACCGTAATTTGGAAGAAATTGCACAAAAATTGCTGCCATCTTCCTGGGAATCGGCAAACATTGCCAAAAGGGACAAAATTAGTGAGTATATAAATTTTAATATATAATGTGTAATTTTTGAGTATAGATTCAGACATAAGGTCCGTATTTGAGTATGCCATCTGTCCTGGAACAGCATAGATAGTGTACATTTGAGTGACAGTGAATTTTGGATGCTCATTTGAACATTTTCTATGCTGCTTCAGGACATGGACACTCACTGCGATTTCTAGATCAGGGATGCTCAACCTGCAGACCTCCAGTTGCTGTAAAACTACTACTCCCACCATGCCCTTCTGTAAGCTGATAGCTGTAGGCTGTCCGGGAATGATGGGCGTAGTTTTGCAAAAGCTGGAGGAATGCAGGTTGAGCATCCCTGATTTAGATTTTTTTGTACAAGGCCTAGTCTTTATTGCTTTGCATACATTGATTATTACCTTCCTGCAATGCATTAATCAACATGTTGCATAGCAACCGTGGTCTAATTTTTATTTTATTTTTTCAAAACTATATTAACTCTATTATATAGCATACTTTTACATTTTTGGTATAAAAATGTTGTTTTATATAGGCCTCTTTCAGAATTTCTAGTTAGACAGAAAGATGTGTGTGATAGTTTTGGTCAGGGCTGGCCAACATGCGGATCTCCAGCTGTCTCCTGCTGTAGGCTGATAGCTGTAGGCAGATTGGGCATGCTGGGAGTTGTAGTTTTGCAACAGCTGGAGCGCCACAGGTTGGCCATATGTGGTTTAGGTGCTGATGGGGTCATAGGCATATTCTGACGGCTTATGGATGCATTCTAGTAGAATGGTTTTGGATTAATTGTGGCAGCTGCATGGATTGTGCCCGTCTCATAATTATTATTTTTTTTTATCTGAAAATATTTTATTTTAACTATTGTATTTTCTCTTTTTTTTACAGTAAAAGATTTTAAAAAAAGATGGTACTCATGCAGAGATCAATTCCGGCGGGAAATTAATCTGAAAAAACATATTTATATACCAGACAACTAGAATTTTTGAAACCCATAATAGAACTAAGGAGGTAAAATTGTATAATAAAAAAAATAATAATATATCAAATGTAACAAAAGTGCTGTGTGAGAGCGCTGTGTCCGTGTGTGTGTACCCAGTTTTGCACAGGGCATGCGCGGCGGGGGGACCAATACGGACACAACGCTCCACACAAGTTCCACAGCAGGGTGTCAGCAGTCTGACTGCCCGTAGATACCACCAAGCCCCTATAGGAAAGCCACAGATGCCTTGCTCCTCTCTTGGCTCCGGTTCTGGACAGTATAGGCCAGGTATCAGGATAGTGATGATGGCACCGTGTTGTAGATGATAGGAGGAGGGCAGGAGATGGAGGGCAATGTGTTTCTATTCACTGACAGCAAGAAGATAGGATGAAAATGATGAAGAATTGAGGTTCACAGTTATTTACATAATTCTGGGCAATTCCTCATTATAATTAGGATCTGTTCCTTCACCAACAAAGGTAATAATTAGGGTTTAGCATAATTTTTTTCTGGTTTCGTGTTTTTGTGCTGATTATTGTTTTGCGCATGCGCGGCGCACTGGCCAATCAAGAAACGGCACTACTACTGTTCTATTGCCTGTTATTGTAACAGAATTAATGTCTATTTAGATGCAGAATCTGCAGGGAATATTTCCCAAGAGGCCTCTCAAGCTCCGCAGGAAGAAAGAAGAGAGGAAATTCCAGATAGTATGGAACCCATGACTCAGCTGTCTCCAGAAAATGAGGCCAACGTGGAGACTTCTCCAGTTCCTGAAGAACGTGTTTGCAGTTCATCAGGTAGACGACGGCGCAGACCCGCGGCCGATTCTGATTTAGATGCTAGGAAGCCTGATAGATTATCGGGTTCCTGATAAATCAGAATAAATCAGATAGTAAAGAAGAAAAGACTATAAGAAGTCTTGCGTCATGTCTGTCTGTGCGATCACAATCTTAATATTGAGACACCTAAATATCGATTGCATAGACAAGAACACCCTATAACAAAGCAATGTGAGCAGCATCCTGCTGCTCACATTGCTTTAATAAAGGCACTTGCATGTGTCAAAACGCGCGTCACCTCTTCTATGAGTGGCGAATAAACCCGATATAATTCCAGTACCAGTACCAAGGAGTGCCGGTTTCTTCCTTCATTTAAGCATCCGGAGTGACATCAGCTAACCGCGCACCCATACCTTCACGCAGTGCTGCCCGACTATTCGTAACCAAAAACACCCTATAATCCAGACCCCAGGCCCTTTTACAAGGGAATTATATGATCTATAAGTATTATTATTATTTTTAATTAAAAAGTTTTCATATTACAAGAGATTAATATTATCTTTAATTATTATAATTTGTTTGATGTTAAATAAATAAAAATCTGATTATATATAATGTCTGTATTTGTTTATTTTTATTAATATTTTTGTATACTTTCAAATTAGCATCAGCAGGGTCCGTCTTTCTGCAGGGGATCAGCCTTCTGGATCCATTGTAAAGCTAGCCCACCATGACGTTTCATTTCTGCACTAGCCCCATTCACTCCATCCTGTTTCTATTATAGTGAATGGGGCTGTAGCAGAAATCTAGCAGCACAGTAATATACTGTAGCTTCAGCACGGATTTGGCTGGCTGTTATTGTTGAGCGCAAATATTCGAAAAGCTAATTTTTATCGCGAATATCGGCACTTTGAGAATTTGTGAATATATACAATATAGTGCTATATATTCGTAATGACGAATATTCGTTTTTTTGTTTGTTTGTACACATCCGGTGATCATCCTTCCCTTCTTTTAGCTTGTGGGCCAATGAGAAGGCTAGTCACAGATTAGCAACATCCGTAGCAACCAATAGAAAAGTTGCCTACCCCTTACTATATAAGAACCTCTCCAGCAGCCATTTTCTAAAGTTTATTGCAGTTATGAAAGAGACAGCAGTGTCATTGCTGTGCTCTGTGCTTTGTTATATTACATTAGACAGTTAACTTATATGTATAATTCAGATAGTTAGGGAGAGATAGTCGGTGTTTGTTAAATTGATCTATAGTGTAGCAGATATTGCCGAAAATTTGCAAGCGCAAATATATTGGAGCACTCTATCTGCATATAAAGCTATTCTAATGTTCTGCCATGCCAACCATTTTCTCCAGTCTCAGGAAACTTATACCAGCTTGAAAAATGTAGCATAAGTGACCCACGCCGGTATTTTGCGCGTATTACGCGAATATTACATTGCCGATTTTCGCAAACAAGAATATAATATTGAATTCTCGAATTCGCGAATATATGATGAATATTCTACAAAATATTCGCAAAATATTGCGATTTCGAATATTGCCCCTGCCGCTCATTAGAGGTGGCCTTGCGGTTCACCCGTCGGTCGGTTCGTGGTGAACTTTGCGTGTTCACGATTCGCCGAACATGCGAACATTGTGAAGAACTTTGACCCATGACACATTCATCAGGTGGTACAGGACAGCCAATTGAAAAGTTTCAGCACATGGACATACCCCCTACCTTATAAATAGACCTGATCTGGCTGCCATTTTACATTCAGTCTTTTGTCAGTGTAGGGAGAGGTTGCTGTGTGGAGCAGGGACAGACTATTAGTGACACAAATCGCTAGCTAATAGGGCCATAAAAGTCCTTTTAAGGACTGGTGTAGGTGTGCTATCAATAGGTGTGCAGTACAGAGGGGTGTAATACACTTATAATATACTTTCTAACATAGAAAGTATATTATAGTAGATTTGTATTGTGCAGCATTTGTGACTGGTGAGCGGTTCTGCAGCGATACTACAACTACAAAGAGTGACAAACGCAATTAGAAAAAATTATTATAACTGATGTGATATACCAGTCGTCCCCCAAAACGACAGATTGAAGCGGGGTGTTATATACCAATATACTTTCTATATAGTGCATTTGGATACTGCAGCATTTGTTTGCTGTTTTGCTGCGTTCCCTCTGCTACACACAGTGACAAACGGTACTGGAAAAAATTATTATAACGGGTGTTATATACCATTCGCCCCCCAAAACAACAGATTGAAGCGGGGTGTGATATACCTTCTTCCACAAATACTGCGCTTCTCTAGAGACTTTTGTCACAGGGTCATTTAAAAAATGACAGGCAGAGGAAGAGGCAGGCCCTTCCGCAGGGGTGGTAGGGGTCGGGCAGGAGCACCAGGCCGGAGCCAAAGTGGAAAGTTGCAGAAGGTGTGTGCGATTACGTCAAAGGACGCACCAGACTTGGTTGAGTGGCTCACTCAGCTTTCCGCTTCTGCACCCTCCTCATCTTCTCTATCTGCACCCTCTTCACTCTTTGCTGTTTGCAGCCCCAAAGACACCACCACCAACACCAACATATCCTCTCCGCTCGAGTCCAAGGAATTATTTTCTGATCTATTACAAGACTTATCTGATGCACAGCCATTGTTAGCATCGGATCAGGAAGAGGAGGTAGCATCAGCCGCCACTCAGCAGTCTGACGACAGTACCCAGATCAGCCCAAGGAGGTTGGTCATCGCTGTTTCTGCCTACTCCGAGATCTCTAATGTTAGTGGTGGGGAAGATGACGATGATTACGTGTCGATGGACATCACGCGGGTGCCCACAAGAGAAGAAGAGGAGAGGGAGTTCAATGGGAGAGACGGAGCAGCAGATAGGGAGGAGAAGCAGGCAGAACTTACAGTGCACAAGAGGCAAAAAGCAGACTGCAAATGTATCTGGAGCGAGCCATCTACCATGCACGGTCAGATCTGGCGCTCCCAGGATGCTGGCACATGGCTCCGCAGTATGTTTTTTTTTTTTAACGTGTCCGCTGCTGACAGTAGTGTTGCCATCTGCAGTCTTTGCTGTCAACACATAAGTTGCGGTAATTCGAATATTGCCCCTGCAGCTGATCTCTTCCTCAACGTCGCGCAAATTGTTGGCAACCATCTTTTCTAATCGCATCCAACTTTGATCTGGTGGAAACAGTTGCTCTAGGTCGTGACTATTTTGCGCATGCGCGTACGCGAAAATTATATTGCCAATATTTTGCATTGAAAAAAATAAAAATAATGAATGGAGATTGCAAATTCGAATAATACATCTGGTATGTCACTGTCCATGTTGTGGGACTATTTGTGCACTTGTAGTAATTATTTATTGGCTGCAAATATGAGCTAAATGTTTTTAAGGTTCGCCTGCCATTAAAATGAATGGGACCCCCCGAGAACTTGCGTTTGCAAACCGTCCCGGCAGATGTTCATCCATGACTAGTCACCAGCAGGCCATCAATCATAATTTTTCAAGGGTGTGTATGATGCCCTCCTTTATGTGTAACAAAGAGTGTTTTGAAGTGCCGGTTCCTTGTAATTTTTGGCAGCTATTTCACTCAGTGCATAGTCTTTATGAGTGTAGGAGTCCCACTACATGAACAATTGTACCACAATGTAAATTAGGTCCTATTTTATGTGATATTCAGGCTGTTTCGGAGTGCCTCTTGCTTGTAATTTTTTACAGCACTTGCACTTTATATACAATTGAATATACAGGAAAGAATGTTTCCTAACATTTTTTTATGTAAAATTTAGAGGTGGGACAAATTAAATTTTTTTCAAATCCGAATTCGAAAAGGTTCTTGAATATATTGATTCTTTCGAATCTCGAATCCTACGAATCCTGTACATTAGAATTGTGTGAACAGTGTAAGAAACAAAGTGATCCAAACACTTATGGGGGGTAGAGCTGTCCCGAATAGTTGGCCGGCGAATAGTTCCTGGCGAACATAGCTTGTTCGCGTTTGCCGCGGCGGGCGAACATATGCGATGTTCGGTCCGCCCCCTATACATCATCATTGAGTAAACTTTGACCCTGTACCTCACAGTCAGCAGACACATTCCAGCCAATCAGCAGCAGACCCTCCCTCCCAGACCCTCCCACCTCCTGGACAGCATCCATTTTAGATTCATTCGGAATCTGTATTCTCAGTGAGAGGAGGGACAGTGCTGCTGCTGCTGATCTAATAGGGAAAGCGTTAGCTAGGGCAGTGTTCTGTGTCCACAGACTCATCTGCTGTAAGAACAGCGTCCTGACAGCACCCCAAAAAGCCCTTTTCAGGGCTGGTACATCAGTCTGCTTTTTTTTTTATTTATATTTATATATATTGCAGTTGCCTGCCCATGTTGTGTGAGAGGCTGCAGGCTCAGTCACAGACAGTACTGTGTGCACACCATTCATACAGGGTGTGACAGAAAATACCTTGCAGATAAAAAAATTAAATGTATTATTTATCTGTGATATAATCGCAGTTGCATGCCAGTGAGTGTCTGGCCCACAGACAGTACTGTGTGCACACCATTCATACAGGGTGTCACAGACAGTACCTTGCAGATAAAAAAAAATTATATTTATTATTTCTCTGTGATATAATCGCAGTTGCAAGCCAGTGTGTGTCTGGCCCACACAGACTGTATTGTGGCCACTGGCTAGCCCACCACTCATACCGTTACAGGGTGTCACTCACTCACAAATACCTTGCAGATAAAAAAAATATCTATTTAATATTTTTCTGTGATATAATCCCAGTTACAAACCAGTGTGTGTCTGGCCCACCACTCATACCGTTACAGGGTGTCACTCACTCACAAATACCTTGCAGATAAAAAAAAAATATTTAATTTTTTTCTGTGATATAATCCCAGTTACAAACCAGTGTGTGTCTGGCACACCACTCATATCGTTACAGGGTGTCACTCACTCACAAATACCTTGCAGATAAAAAAAATCTATTTAATATTTTTCTGTGATATAATCCCAGTTACAAACCAGTGTGTGTCTGGCACACCACTCATATCATTACAGGGTGTCACTCACTCACAAATACCTTGCAGATAAAAAAAAAAAAAGTTAATATTTTTCTGTGATATAATCCCAGTTACAAACCAGTGTGTGTCTGGCCCACCACTCATAACGTTACAGGGTGTCACTCACTCACAAATACCTTGCAGATAAAAAAATTTTTTTTTATATTTTTCAGGCCCACACAGACTGTACTGTGCCCACTGCCCACCACTTATATAGGGTGGCACAGTACCTTGCACGCATAGTACCACTTATCTAAAAAAAAAAAAGACAGGCTGAGGCAGGCCACCTGCAGGCGCCGTCGTGGTCGTGGTGCTGTGATTTCCACTGGCCCTGGAATAATGCCCAGTGTTCAGAGGCCACGTACCCTGAACCCAAAAAATTCGGAGAAAATAGTTGACTGGCTTGCACAGGACACCCAATCTTCAACAGCTTCCGCTAAGAACCTTGACGCACCATCCTCCTCCAGCTCAGCTTTGGTCACCTGCTCTCAAGTTACCACTCTCCCGCCCGCTGCCACCACCACCACTACCACCACAGCCACCACAGTCGTTTCACTTGATCCCTCAGAGGAGTTATTTACACATCAGTTGGATGAAATTAGTGATGCACAACCATTATTGCCAGAGGATGTAGATAACAGGGATATGTCTCAGTCAGGCAGCATTACACACATGGATGTACAGTGTGATGATGATGATGATGATGTTGTACCCGCTGCTGCTTCCTTTGCTGAGGTGTCAGATACAAGTGAAGCGGTTGATGATGACGATGTGTCCGTGGATGCCACGTGTGTGCCTGCTCGAAGAGAAGAAGAAGAGGGGGAAAGTTCAGAAGGGGAGACAGAGAGAAGATGGAGACGAGTTGCAAGCAGGGGGTGGTCGTCGCAAGGAGCTAGTGGCACAGTCAGACAGCATGTATCGGCACCCGGGGTCAGCCAGACAGCACGCCAATCAACGCATGCTGTTGCCACCACCAGAATGCCGTCATTGCAAAGCTCAGCAGTGTGGCATTTTTTTTGTGTGTCTGCCTCTGATAACAGCAATGCCATTTGCAACCTGTGCCAAAAGAAACTGAGTCATGGGAAGTCCAACACCCACCTCGGTACAACTGCTTTGCGAAGGCACATGATCGCACATCACAAACGCCTATGGGATCAACACATGATTACAAGCAGCACACAAACTCAAAGCCACCATCCTCCTCCTGGTCTAGCATCTTCAGCCACGTCAACCACTGTTGTCCTCCTTGCCCCCCCTCAACCACCCGCCACTCCACCTCTCACCTTCAGCAGCTCCATCTCATCTGCCCACAGTCAGGTGTCTGTCAAGGAAATGTTTGAGCGTAAGGAGCCAATGTCACAGAGTCACCCCCTTGCCCGGCGTCTGACAGCTGGCTTGAAGGAACTCTTAGCGTGCCAGCTTTTACCATACCAGCTGGTGGAATCTGAGGCCTTCAAAAAATTAGTCGCTATTGGGACACCACAGTGGAAGGTACCCGGACAAATTTTTTTTTCAAAAAAGGCAATCCTAAACCTCTACTCAGTGATTGAAAAGGAAGTCATGGCATCTCTGGCATACAGTGTTGGGGCAAGGGTCCATCTGACCACTGATACCTGGTCTGCAATGCATGGTCAGGGCAGGTATATCACGTACACTGCGCATTGGGTCAACCTGCTGACGGCTGACAAGCATGGAATGCGTGGCTCTGCAGCGGAGTTGGTGACACCGCCACGACTTGCAGGTAGGCCTACTGCCACCTCCTCTACTCCTCCTACTCCATCCTCTTCGATAACCTCCTCGGCTGAGTCCTCTTCTGCTGCGGCGTCTGGCTGCACATCAACGGCACTCCCCCAGCTCCCCAGGGGCTATTCCACATCCCGGATACGACAGTGTCACGCTGTCTTGGGGTTGACTTGCCTGAAAGCAGAGAGCCACACCGGACCAGCACTCCTGTCCGCATTGAATTTGGGCAAGTTGTCACATGTGCCGTGCATGGCACATGTGTTGAATCTCATCGTACAACGCTTTGTGTCTAAGTACCCAGGCTTACAGGACGTCCTCAAGCATGCCAGGAAGGTGTGTGGCCATTTCAGGCGTTCCTACATGGCCATGGCGCACTTTTCAGACATTCAGCGCCGAAACAACATGCCAGTGAGGCGCTTGATTTGCGACAGCCCGACACATTGGAATTTAACACTCCTAATGTTCGAACGCCTGCTCCAACAAGAAAAAGCTGTCAACGAGTATTTGTATGACCGGGGTGCTAGGACAGCCTCTGCTAGGACGCTCATGCGCAATGCCTGTAGGCTCATGCGTCCTTTTGAGGAGGTGACAAACCTAGTCAGTCGCACCGAAGGCACCATCAGCGACCTCATCCTATTTGTTTTCTTGCTGGAGCGTGCCCTGCGAAGAGTGCTGGATCAGACTGTAGATGAGTGTGAAGAGGAAGAGTTGTGGTCACCACCACCAGAAACAGCCTTGTCATCATCGCTTGCTGGACCTGCGGCAATGCTGCAAGAGGATTGTGAGGAACAGGAGTCAGAGGAGGAATGTGGCTTTGAGGAGGAGGAAGACCAACCACAGCAGGCATCCCAGGGTGCTCGTTGTTGTCACCTATCTGGGACCCGTGGTGTTGTACGTGGCTGGGGGGAAGAACAGACCGTCAATGACATCAGTGAGGACGAGGAACGGGAAATGAGTAGCCTGGCATCCAACCTTGTGCAAATGGGGTCTTTCATGCTGTCATGTCTGTTGAGGGACCCTCGTATAAAAAGGATGTAGGAGAACGACCTGTACTGGGTGGCCACGCTACTAGACCCCCGGTATAAGCAGAAAGTGGTGGAAATGTTACCAAATTACCGAAAGTCAGAAAGGATGCAGCAGTTCAAAACCAAACTAAAAAATATGCTTTACACAGCTTATAAGGAGGATGTCACAGCACAACGGGAATCTAACTGGGGAAGAGGTGAAAGTAATCCTTCTCCTACCACGACCACGGCGGCAAGGACAGGACGCTTTTCCTTTATTTGTGTTTCCTTGCTGGCTTGATTCTAGGTGACCCTGACTCCGTCCGTATTAAGTGCAGGTAGCCGGTGGTCGTGTCCCCTCACTATTATAGGGTTTTCAGGTGTCACACAGTATAAGGTACGTGGGCATGCAATTGTCTACCATAAAGACCTTTGCATGGGCATAGCAGTCAGGGAGAGCTCTAGGGGTTTTATAGGGCTCACCCATATGCTCCTTAGTTTGCGATCAAGCCAGTTGGATGTTTATTTATAAGTTCCAGCTTTCTGCAACACCATCCGTGACACATGCTCCCTCTCCAGCGTGGAACCCTGATTCGCCGTTAACCGTGATCAACATGGTAGGCGCAGAAAAGAACATCGTAAGTTGATAGAGCAGATATCCAATTGGATCGTGGACATCACGGGGACGTGCGACATGGCGGAGCAGTATGTGTGCACATGCCTACACGTACTGACTGATGGGTCTTCCCCCTTCAACTTCTGGGTCTCCAAATTGGGCACATGGCCTATGCTTCCCGTTTACGCCTTGTAGGTGCTGGCCTGCCCTGCAGCCAGTGTATTGTCTGAATGTTTGTTGAGCACGGCTGGAGGGGGTTATCACAGGTTATATGTCCCAATGTTTTGGGATGTGCCCTAATTTAAACAAAAAAAAATAAAAATAACCAAAAAACTGTTTTGGCTACCTCCTCCTCCACTGCCGCTTCCACCTACACTGCCACATCCACCACCTCATCAATTCTCCATATAGACTTCGTCCTCCTAGATCAAGATTATTATTTTTATGTATTTTATGTTATTTTAAGTCATATCCCTATCCACATTTGTTTGCATAGCACTTGCCATGCTCTTAACCACATTTTGATGCAGCTCCAAAGTTCAGGTCCCCATTGACATCAATAGGGTTCAGGTCCTGAACTCGAACTTTTTTGAGAAGTTTGGTCGAACCAGTCGAACCTGAACATCCAGGTGTCCACTCAACTCTAAGCATTTATCAAATCAGATATGTTGGTTTTTTTTTTGGCTTAAAATATCACACATGATGCTGATTGTGCTTTTTTCTGCTACATTTGGTCAAAGTTGTGACATTTGGTGATCCTCGCCACTTTTCAAAGCGGTCAATGTGTAAGAGCTAAAAGTGGTATTAGACCTGAATTATGGCACATTTACTATGTCTCAAAAAAAGGTGCACCATTTCAAAATTTTGCACAGCACACAAAGCAAAGACAGACAAAATCGATGCTAAAACAACTGCAAATGATAAATGTCCCCCCAAGTGTATTTATGGCTGCCAATAGCACATTTGTGAAAAGTACTTTCAGATCTCTTTTACTTTCTATATTGCTGTCTTCTATAATTAATCAGTGAATTATTTGTCTAAACTGGCTGTCTTAACATCTTGTTGAGCAGCTTGCTTTTCTTGAAGTGCGAAAAATAAGTGTTAAACAATGCAAATAGTCTAATTAGTCTGATCAGATTGTCTTTGTTTTGTTTTGTTCTTTTTGTATGTGGAAAACATCCACCATACTGCAGAAGTAATCATATATTGCCTAAGGTCATTTCTTATGGTAAAAAGATTGCCTCTTTGCTTCAGAATGATCAAGTTAAAGGGGTTGTCTGAGATAAAAAAAAAAATCCCTGAATACCCAGAAGCTGTAAGAAACTGTATTAGTATATGTTAAAATTTATCTCTAGTCTCTTCCCTCCTACAGTTTATTCATAAACATATGTTTGGGCCATATTAACACCAATTTTGTTCCCAACTGTATGTGAGCAATAAATTGGTTCTAAAATATATGTGCAGTATAGTAAACTTAAAGGGGTGCTCCAGCGTTGGGAGTCTTTCTGCCAGACCCCGGACCTCATTGGATCTGCTGGGGGAAGCATACTTACTTGAACCCTGTCACTGGGTAATGTGACACATGGAGGACACATTACCACTACCACAGCAAAATATACACTTACCTAAAGAATTATTAGGAACACCATACTAATATGGTGTTGGATCCCCTTTTGCCTTCAGAACTGCCTTAATTCTACGTGTCATTGATTCCACAAGGTGCTGATAGCATTCTTTAGAAATGTTGGCCCATATTGATAGGATAGCATCATGTTGGCCCATATTGATAGGATAGCATCTTGCAGTTGATGGAGATTTGAGGGATGCACATCCAGGGCACGAAGCTCCCGTTCCACCACATCCCAAAGATGCTCTATTGGGTTGAGATCTGGTGACTGTGGGGGCCATTTTAGTACAGTGAACTCATTGTCATGTTCAAGAAACCAATTTGAAATGATTCGAGCTTTGTGACATGGTGCATTATCCTGCTGGAAGTAGCCATCAGAGGATGGGTACATGGTGGTCATGTAGCGATGGACATGGTCAGAAACAATGCTCAGGTAGCCCGTAGCATTTAAACGATGCCCAATTGGCACTAAGGGGCCTAAAGTGTGCCCAGAAAACATCCCCCACACCATTACACCACCACCAGCCTGCACAGTGGTAACAAGGCATGATGGATACATGTTCTCATTTTATTTACGCCAAATTCGGACTCTACCATTTGAATGTCTCAACAGAAATCGAGACTCATCAGACCAGGCAACATTTTTCCAGTCTTCAACAGTCCAATTTTGGTGAGCTCGTGCAAATTGTAGCCTCTTTTTCCTATTTGTAGTGGAGATGAGTGGTACCCGGTGGGGTCTTCTGCTGTTGTAGCCCATCCGCCTCAAGGTTGTGCGTGTTGTGGCTTCACAAATGCTTTGCTGCATACCTCAGTTGTAACGAGTTGCTCTTCTATCAGCTTGAATCAGTCGGCCCATTCTCCTCTGACCTCTAGCATCCACAAGGCATTTTCGCCCACAGAACTGCCGCATACTGGATGTTTTTCCCTTTTCACACCATTCTTTGTAAACTCTAGAAATGGTTGTGCGTGAAAATCCCAGTAACTGAGCAGATTGTGAAATACTCAGACCGGCCCGTCTGGCACCAACAACCATGCCACGCTCAAAATTGCTTAAATCACCTTTCTTTCCCATTCTGACATTGTCACTACCAGAGCTTTGAGACGTTCTCACAGCTCCGTTTCTCCACCCCTGTGATGATGTCACTACTAGAGCTTGGTGGAGTTCCCTCTGCTCTGTTTCTCCGCCCCTGTGTTGAGGTCTTTACTTCCTCCCAGCTGTCCCTCCTGTGTTTGATTTCTCTGCCTTTAAATCACCCCTCCTCCTTTGTAGGGTGTGGATTATACTTTTCATTTGAGCTGTATCTCTCGCTTGAGTATCTTCACTTGTGTGTTATCTTTCTATGGACCTGAGTTCTGCTGAAGCAAGTACTTCGGATAGTGTCTGCTGACTTTGGATCTGTCTTCACTGCTGCTGCAGCTCCTTCAGTTAAGTGTGCAGACATTGTGTGTTTCTGTTTGTTTTCTGACTGGATCCGAGGCGACCCCGGTTCCGTCCAGATTCTGAGCAGGGCACCAGTGGCCATGCCCCTTCCACTATTGTAGGGGTTACAGTGGTCATCAGCCTTAGGTACGCGGGCATGTCTCGATCCACCATTTGGATCTGGACATGTGCTTAGCAGCATAGGGAGAGCTTTTAGGGTCTGACAGGGGTCACCCTTTATCCTCCCTAGTTTGGTTCAGGTCAGTAGATTATTCACTGTGTATGCTCTTGTTGCTCACATACAGACGTGACAGACATTCAGTTTGGAGTTCAGGAGATTGTCTTGACCAGGACCACATCCCTAAATGCATTGAAGCAACTGCCATGTGATTGGTTGACTAGATAATTGCATTAATGAGAAATAGAACAGGTGTTCCTAATAATTCTTTAGGTGAGTGTATATAGCACTATGATTCTGCAGTTTACAGAAATACCCCATATATGGTGGTAAACTGCCCTATAGACATGTGACAAAGGTCACAAGGAAAGGAGCGCCATATGGATTTTGGAGGCAGATTTTGCTTGTATGGTTTTTAGGCACCATTTTGTATTTGAAGAGACCCTGACGTACCCCTACAGTGGAAACCCTCAAAAGGTGACTACATATTGGAAACTACACCCCTTAAAGAATATATTAAGAGGGGTACTGAGAACTTTGACCCCATAAGTGTTTTATAGAATTTGGAAACACTTGGCTGTGAAAATGAAAAGTTTCATTTCTTCCAATAAAATGTTTCTTTAGCCCCAAATTTTTCATTTTCACAAGGAGTAACAGGAGAAAAAGCACCCCATAATTTGTTACCCATTTTCTCCTGAATACGGCAACACCCCATATGTGGTGGTAAAGATATGTGGTGGTAAACTGCTGTGGGGGCACATAGCAGGACAGTAGGAGCACCATATGGCTGCAGCGCAGATTTTGATGGATTGGTTCGTGGGTGTCATTGTTTTTTTTTTATTTTTTTAGTGATTGTCTTATGTGGGGGATCATTCTTTGCGGGATGAGATGACATTATCATTGTTACAATTTTGGGGTACATAAGACTTTTTGATCTCTTGGTATTACACTTTTTGTGAGGCAAGGTGAAAAAAATGGCTGTTTTTTTTTTTTTTTTTTTTTTTTACAGCATTCACCTGAGGAGGCATCTCATGTTATATGTTTATACAGTAGGTTGTCATAGACCCGGAGTTACCCAATGTGTCTATTATTTTTATTTTTGTTAAGTTTTACACAGTAAAAGCATTTTGAACAGAAAAAAAAAAATCTTGTTTTTGTGTTACTATTTTCTGAGCCATATTTTTTTATTTTTTTGTGGGATTGTCTTAGGTAAGATCTTATTTTTTTGTGGGATGAGATGGACAGATTTTATTGCTACCCATATCGGGCTAAAAATGCCTTTTTGATCACTTGGGATTACTACTATTAGCAAATGCAAAAATTGCTTTTTTTGGCAATCATATATTTTTTTTTTTTTTTTTCATCGACGTACACACTTGATGGGGTAAATCATGTGATATTTTTATAGAGCTGGATAATATGGACGTGGCAATACTTAATATGTCTGCTTTTTTTTTCCCCTATTTTTCAATTTTTTTATCTTTTATGCTTTTTTTACTTGAAACTTTAAATTTTTTGGGTAAAACTTGATTTTACTTTTTTTTTTACTTCATTTTTTGTTTCACTCTGGGACTCAACTTTTGGGGGTCTGATCCCCTGTACAATGCATTACAATTAGAGAGGATGCGAATTTTTAAAAAATTAGATTCGGCTAGTTCGCCAAATTTAAAAAAAAAAATTGTTTATTCAAATTTATTTGCGTCGAATCGCATTAAAAACAGCTATTTCCTGGGTGTAGAGAGCCTTTATAGTGGTGTAGAACACTGTGCCTTGCAGTAACACACATAGGGAGTCTGCTGTAGTTGTGAAACACACAGATGACAGGCGTCGCTCTTAGAATCACTGCACATTTCACTTATTTGGGCAGTCACGGGGCCAAAACTGACCAAATAACTCAAGTATAAACTCGTCCTTACAGGTCAATATTAGCGCCAAGAAAAAGCACATTCCTTTTACACCGTCATCAGCTGATTCCACATAGATGTAAACAGAAACTGTTCTATTAAACTCTTATACAAGTAGAGCCCCCGGACAGAGTGGAGAGGGTGTCAGCAGTAAGTTTGTGTTGATGTCACTGATTATTTTGCCCTTCCTCTGATCCATAAGAACAATAAGGCCCCTTTCACACGGGCGTGTTTTCCGCGCGGGTGCAATGCGTGAGTTGAACGCATTGCACCCGCGCTGAATCCGGACCTATTCATTTCTATGGGGCTGTTCACATGAGCAGTGATTTTCACGCATCACTTGTGCGTTGTGTGAAAATCACAGCAAGCTCTATTTTGTGTGTTTTTCACGCAATGCAGGCCCCATAGAAGTGAATGGGGCTACGTGAAAATCGCAAGCAAGTGCGGATGCGGTGCAATTTTCACGCATGGTTGCTAGGAGACGATCCAGATGTGGACCCGATCATTATTATTTCCCCTTATAACATGGTTATAAGTGAAAATAATAGCATTCTGAATACAGAATGCTAAGTAAAATAGGGCTGGAGGGGTTAAAAAAAAAAAAAATAATAATTAACTCACCTTAATCCACTTGTTCGCACAGCCGGCATCTCTTCTGTCTTCATCTGTGAGGAATAGGACCTTTGATGACATCACTACGCTCATCACATGGTCCATCACATGATCCATCACCATGGTGATTGATCATGTGATGGACCATGTGATGAACGCAGTTACGTCATCAAAGGTCCTATTCCTCAAAGATGAAGACAGAAGAGATGGGCCGCTGCGCGAACAAGTGGATTAAGGTGAGTTAAATTTTTTTATTTATTTTTTAACCCCTCCATACCCTATTTTACTTAGCACTTCTGTATTCAGAATGCTATTATTTTCCCTTATAACCATGTTATAAGGGAAAAATAATACAATCTACACAACCTTGATCCCAAACCTAAACTTCTGTGAAGAGTTAGGTTGGGTACCACATTCAGTTTTTTATCACGCGCGTAGCAAAACGCATTGCACCCGCGCAATAAAAACTGAAACAACGGAACGCAATCGCAGTCAAAAACTGACTGCAATATGCGTACCTACTCGCACGGGTTTTGCCGCAAACGCATCCGGACCTTATCTGGACACGCTCGTGTGAAAGAGGCCTAACTCACAAAGACTGATCCTGTCTGTTGAGCATCCGCCTTCACTCTGTCAGCATTTGGTCAGAAATCCATCAGGAAAAACAGGAGTAGATCCAAACAGAGATAACACGTGAATGAAATATTTGCAAGGTCTTCTGTGTTTTGTACCCACTCCTGCTTTTGGCTACCAAATCACAAGCCAATTCTGATGGGACGATACAGGCCTTACAGCTGCTACACAGACAGGATCCGTTCTTTCCTCCTGACAAATTCAGAAGAAGTGTTAATAAATGATGATTACAGCCAGGACGAAAGGCAAATAGTGGCCAAAGTCATGAAGTGGGGAGGGTGGAACAGGATGAGAAATCCACTGAGTGGCCCTATGACAGAGTTGTGAGGTGGAAGCAGCATGAGGAGACCACAGAGTGGCCCAATTACAGAGTTTGGAGTTGGTATGCAGTATCAGGAGGAGGACACAGAGTGGCACAATCGCAGTGAGGAGGTGGCTGGCAGCATTAGGCAGGCACACTGTCACGCTTCGGTGTGGGGAGGGATACACCACACCAAGCATAAGAGGGAAGGGGGGGTAACAGGGAATCAGCCTGAGAACTAGGGAAGGAAGAAGGACACCTCAAGTAAAACCCTAGCCAAGATCCTGACTGACTACCAGTATGAACAGACCCCAGAGGTAGGTATGTTCATACACAGGAATCCAATCTAGCCCTATAGGACCCAGGTAAAAAGAGAAAAAGGTCCAGCTCGGTTAAAAATGTTACTTTATTTTTCAGTGCAGATCTATATGGTCTGACCAAAAAATTCCCCTCTCCACGCTCCATCATGAAAAAAACATCACCGCTCTTCAAAGAGGGAGAAATCAGTCTAGGAGCATGGTTTTTAGCTCCACCGACCCGGAATCTTCCGATTCGGTTTCGGAGCCCATACCATCTGGGGCCCCATGATTTTGAAATCAGATGATACGTACCGGTGCTGCTGGTAATATTTTTCCTATCAAGAAAGCTAAAAAAAAAACGGCGTGCAGGACGTTAAACATTCCTAAGGGAGGTCGATATCCCTCACGCAACAGGAGAAAGAGATGAATATCCAGGTCCTTAACCTTTCCGCAAAGGTTTTTTCACAGTCACAATTAGATGTCCTATCTAGGGGCCTTTCATTCTCCCCCGACTTCTCAGGCGGCATTTACCGCACTATTATAGATCTGAATAGATTTGCACGGGGCTAGACTGTGAAAAAACATTTTGCGGACTGTCAGGACTCCTCCCCAGCCCTCTCCAACCAGCCTACATTGCCTATGTGTAATGCTGATGTAGTCTGTTTTGATTAGTCACATCATTCACCTGTGTCCTCTTTTCTTCTCAAGAATTGTCTAATTTATCTTTTTTGCAGCAATCCCGTACTATTCCTGATTTCGATCCGGCAGTGATTTTGCACATAAGTTCACTACTCATAACCCTGGGGTTTTATCCCATTCATTCACACACTCCTGCTCTGGATCATTATTCAGGAATTTGTTATACGGGACTTATTTGCTTTGCAAGGGGATATGCAATCGTCTAGGGCGACAACCTGTAATATATAAAGCGACAAGCCTGTCTGAACTCGAGTCAATGCCCGACATTTCCTAATAATCGGCTGATAAGGGGGGAGTAGTGGTCATCCTGGATAAAGCTATCTATAAATTACAAAATGTATTAATGTAGAAGACACCTCTGTTTATGGAAGGAGCTTCCAGGTGATCCCACTCCCCCTCTTCCAGCAACAAATACAATGCCTCTTGGAGAAGGGATTGGAAAATGGTTATTTGGAATAACATCAAAGCGATTTTATTTTTGTTCAATTTCCAGTGATTCCCCATTTTCCACTCCCTCCCCAATATACACAAGGGAGGATTTCCTTCCTTCCATGCGCTATTGTGTCGGGCATTGGCTCGTTTTCGGAACAATCTCTCAGCCTGGGTTGACTCTCTGCTGCAGCCACTGGTGCAGGAATTACCTGGTTTCCGTACAAGACACTAAGGAGTGTTCTACAGGCTTTTCATAGCCTGAAGTGGGAGCCAAGTTTTGCATGGATCACTGCAGACGTGACTTCCCTCTACACCGTCATTCCATCATGACTTGGCCGTCCAGGCAATTACGTGGTTTCTTGCTGTATATTCAGATTTATCATCTGGGCTACGTGTGCGATGTGGTTTTTTTCTTATTAAAACATTACTTTTTTATGCTCAATGACAGGTTTTTCCTGCAATTGTCCTGCAAATAGTTTCCATGGGAGCCAAATTCTCCCCCTCCCTGGCCAATGTGTACACGGCCTGGTGGGGAACATGCATTTCTCTTCTCCCCGACCAATCCCTGGGCACCCTCACTGAGTGGTATGGTCGTTACATCGACGACCTGCTGTTCATATGGTCGGGCCGATGTGGCGACCATACCACTCTTTGAGGAGTTTTTGAATTGCAATGTGTGCTATTTGAAATTTACTGTGCACCTCTCATGCTACTTATATTTCCTTTTTGGACTTGTCTCTGAAGGGCGACGAATGTACTGGTTCAATTAACACCCGGACTTTTCGCAAAGAAAACCGCGGGTAATACAACTCCTCCATGCGGCATCTTGTCATCCTCCCCCTGTTGCTAAAAATATCCCTAAGGGTCAGTTTATTCGCATCAGATGAAACTGCACTCAGGATGCAACATGTCGCATAGAGAAGCGATCTGCTGCCTTCCGCCTCTCTATGAGGACAATATTCTCAGCACAGTTTATCATGTGCCCAGAAGGAAGCCCTGTCTAGATCCAGACAATCATTATTATTTACCCACCACAATACACCGCACACGTCACTCTGTGAACTCAGATCAGTCACGGCATTCCCGGTCTTGCCTGTTTTTGTCACTACTTATAGTGTACAATACTCGCAGATCTGTAATATAGTAAGAAAACACTTAGCTGGTACTTTCAACAGATGACCAATGGCGCAGTGTTTTGAAGGTGGCATCTGTGCTCAGCCTGTAGAGCGGCCACACTGGGCAACAGACTCTGCCCCTCTTTGTATTCTGAGGGGACACGAGCTTCTCCAGTGTGGTTGCGGTTTTCTCGGAAGCTACAAATGTGGGCATAAAATCTGTACGTGTTGCTCGTATATGCGACCTGGCAATGAAGTTTTTTCTTGCCAAGAATCAAAGTTTTTCCATCAAACAATACATCAACGTAACACCACTCATGTGGTGTATTATATTTCATCTACTCTCTGTTCCCTCAAGTATATTGGTTGCACCACCAATGGCCTTAAGGTTAGATTGTGCAGGCACATCTCTGACATTCCTCATTCACATGCCAGGAATGTGTCTGCAGTTAGCTTGCATTTTTCAGTGGTGCATGTGGCAGACACAGAGGGTTTAAACAGTGCAAGGCTGGAAAGGGTTACTCCACCATCTAAGGGTGGTAATTACAAGAAGAAGCTTTTGAATCGTGAGTCCTTTTGGATTTTTAAAATGGGGTCCACTTACACAGGTGGACTCAACGGAAACATGACCTGATATTACACTATTGAATTTTTGATACATGACTTGTGTTGTGTTCTCTTGTTTTAATTAACCATGCTTTTTAGCACGTGTCCACCCGCTTCAAGTGGAGGCGCTATAAATCTAACCCCCTCCTCAGTATGTGTATGTCATGAGTAAGGATCGCTACTGTCTCTGATCCGAAACATGTAGACTGGACTGTAACTGTCTTTTATCTGCACTGAAAATAAAGGTAACATTTAACCGAGCTGGACCTTTTTTTCTTTTTTACCTTAAGCAACGCTGTGGTTCTTGGCCTGGTCCGTTGCTTGGTGTGACAGGGTTTGAGCACGGCCTATACTCTTTCTTTGCCTATAGGACCCAGGTACTATGGCAGAGACAAGACTACCTGCTCCTCCAAATGGAAGGACGAACAGGAGTCTTCTACAGGGCTAATAAAAACAATGGGGAAAATGCAACATAACAGAAGCCAAACAGTATACAAGAAGGGAAAGGAAAGACTTAACTCAAAGGAGCTATGGAAGCACCTGGAACTCTGCCGAGATCAACACTCCAGCAATCCAAAACAGAAACTTGAAGCTAAAGCTATAAACCACACAGCATAGTGGGAGAAGCAACTATAAATAAGGAAGATTAAATGACCACATTAGCAACACCTGAAGCAAGGGGTGTGGCCATAACAGAAACAACGCAGACACCTATTGATCCACAGGGAAAACCTGCTACAGCAACCATGGCAGAGGAACGTAAGCACAGAGGGCCCCCCCGGTCAGACCTGCAAAGAGGATGGACGATGGAGCAGATAGGCAGCTGCCAACTGATTACATAGGATGTCTCTACAGTAGTTCAGTTTGTCTTTCCTCTCAGCAGGTGTAAAAAAAGGCCCCCATTTTGGAC
The DNA here is from genome assembly GCF_905171765.1 of Bufo bufo. Classification (NCBI taxonomy): domain Eukaryota; kingdom Metazoa; phylum Chordata; class Amphibia; order Anura; family Bufonidae; genus Bufo; species Bufo bufo. Next base: position 366,770,618 of record NC_053390.1, on the reverse strand, counting down.
AGGTAGCGAGGGGTCCAACAAGGTGAGAGCCAGAAGTCATCCCTCTGCGAATGGTGACAATCCGGCTGTCACTACGCAAGCGAGCATGCATAGGGCCATTGTGCAAGTGACTCGGAGGGACTCCTGCCTCCACCCTCCACTGAATACTGCCACGGTGTGTCTGTGTCCTCTGCCTTCTCTTCCTCATTGCCCTGTAGCTCCTTTGGCTGCTCCTGCTCCTCTTCTCCTATCACCTATGTTTAAAAACCACCCATTTCCACTACGCATTGCTTGTGCTTCAAAGTCCTCCTTCTCCTTCAGTTCAGCCCCCACAGGGCTTATGTTACCGTGAGATTTAGGTGCCACATCTCCAGTCCCCTTACCAGCCAAATTTACTAGCATCTGAAGCAGTGGAATGACAGCGTTCATTCCGTAGTCCTGGCGACTGACAAATAACGTGGCCTCCTCAAAGAGCCTGAAAAAACAGCAGGTGTCACGCATGAGCTGCGACTGGCTGACAATCGAAGTTACACAGAGGAGTAGTCCTGTCTGCTTGGATCACCACAAAATCGTTTATGGCTTTCTCTGTTCGTATAGTCGCTCCAACATATGGAGGGTTGAATTCCAACTGGTGAAACGTCGCATATCAGCCTATGTTCAGGGATTCTGTTCTGGCACTGTAGGTGGGTGTGCTTTGCGGTGTACAAGTGCCTGAAGTGCATTCAAAGTTTTCTGGCCATTTTTAGGATGTCTTGCAGATTGGTGGAAGACTTCAGGAACCGCTTGACAACCAGATTGAACACATGTGCCAGGGAGCATGGCTCAGCACTCCTTGACGCAGTGCCGACACCATGTACTTCCAGTTTTCGGTCACCATGGTTCCGATTTTGAGTTGTCGCAGAGAAAGCCGGGATTCGATTTCTTGATGAAGGAAACCGAGCAGTTCTGCGCCTGTGTGACTCCGTTTGCCCAGGCAAACGAGGTGCAGAACAGCGTGACAACGCCGTGCCCTGCACAAGTGGTATGCTGGAGGGGAACTGTGAATTGTCCCTGCAGTGGAGCTGTGGAAACGGTGGAGGATGAGGAGGCAGAGGCGGACATTGTAGCAGGACAAACGGCGTGACAACGTAGAGGCGGAAGCAGCGTCACCTGGCCAAGTTGCTGGTGTGGCTGTGCAGGAACCACATTCACCCAGTGGGCCGTAAAGGACATACATTGTCCCTGACCATAGTTACAGCTCCACACATCGGCACTGGCATGCATTTTAGCAGACACAGACAGGCTCAAGTACTGGACCACCTTCTGTTCTACATATGTGTGCAGGGCTGGTACTGCCTTTTTGGCAAAAAACATGATGGCTTGGGACTCTCCACCTCGGCTCGGCACATGCCATCAGTTCTCTGAAAGGTGCAAAGTCCACCACTTGGGAAAGGGAGGAGTTGCAGCACCAGCAACTTGGACAGGAGCACATTCAGCTTCTGAGCCGTTGGAGGAGTGCACGCATACTGTTGTTTCTCGCATTGGTGATTAATTGCTGACGGAATGAGTGATGAGTAGTAGGAGGAGGAGGAGCAGCAGCATCTGGACCAGCAGATGATGGGAAGGACAGACAGCTTCCTTCGGCTAAGGTGGTGGAGTCTTGACTGCCTGAAACTGGGTGCATGTCACTGGGTTGCTGCGGCAGGCTGGACCACCACATCGGAGCCACGGTTGTCCCAGGCCACTTTATGGTGACACTGCATATGTTGACGCAGGGCTGTGGTGCCAACTGGCCATGCTTCACCTTCTGTTCACAGATCCTACATATGGCTAAACAAAAAACTGCCACACCGCCGAGTAGGTGATTATAACCCCAACACTATGCACTGACTGACTGCTACCACTGCTGCTTCCGTGAACCCATGCAACACTACTTTCTGGTCAGGTAGGCTCCTGCGAAGGTGGCTGGTCTACCCCGGGCACATTTGGCTACCGACCTCCAACTGCTCCCACTCTGCTGACATACGGCACTCTAGCAACTTGCTGGCTCCGCCCGTGTCTTACAGACAAGGTTCCACCATCTTCTCCCGATGATGATGTAGCCCCTAATTCACCCGGCTTCCAAGCGTGATCAGCTACTCATCATCATTGAGTACTGTCTGCAAGTCACTGATGTCCTCCCTAATGGTCTCTGGGTCAGGAGCCTCACCGCTTGCAGCACCAGCTCCCACGCCACTCTCCTTATCACTACTTGCCCGCCTACGGAGAAGCGTTGTCTGTCTCCTCCACATCTTGGCTGGCCTGTAGCTGCTGACTGTCCTCTAGTAGCTCGTCCTCGCTGTATAGTGGGGCTGAGCCCACAACATATAATACTTCTGTGACTGAGGGAACAGAAACGGACAGAGGCAGGTTGAGGACAGGTGAGGGCACAGGGCCTGCTCCCGGGCCATGCCAACTAGAGTTGTGTCTGACGAACCCACCGACTCTTGGCTGGGGGTGTCTGATGTCACTTGGGATGAAGTTGATGACCAAGTCAACCATTCAAGAAACCGCAGGGCTGCTGGTCAAGACACGCCCGCTAGATGACACCGGGAGCTCAGGCCTGTCACTGCGACTCCAGCTCCCACACCCCCTTACTCTGCTGAGACCTGTGCCTGCACCAGAAACATTTCTGCCTCTGCCCACTCCCCTGTGCACTTCACCACCACTTCACCACACAACGGCTAATAAGCCCTTCCCCCCCCACTAATACACAGTAAAAAGGGCAGTAATTTTCTCAATTCACCACACAACGGCTAATAAGCCATTTTTTTGTTTGCCACTAATACACGCCAAAAAGCCTTTAGAACATATAATCACCGCCTTGAACGGCAATTTTTTCCCCCACTTATACACTCCACAAGAGGGCTTTATAACATATCAGTGCACCGCTGAAAGGCAAATAGGCCCTTATTTTTTTCCTCTTATACACTCCACAAAGGGCTTTAGAACATAAAACTGCACCGCCGAACAGCAAATATATTTTTATTTTTTCCTCTTATACACTCCACAAAAGCCTTTAGAACATTATAACTGCATTGCTGAACTGCAAATGTTTTTGTTATTTCCACTTATACACAACACAAAAGGCTTTAGAACATATAACTGCACTGCTGAACAGCAAATAGGCCCTTATTTTTTTCAACTTATACACAACACAAAAGGCTTTAGAACTTATAACTGCACTGCTGATCGGCAAATATATTTTTCTTTTTTCACTTATACACTCTACAAACAACTTTATTATTATAATTGCACAATGAACGACAAATATATTTTCTTTTTTCCACTTATACACTTTACAAAAGGGCTTAGAACATATAACTGCACCACGGAACGGCAAATATTTTTTTTCTCTTTTCCACTTATCACACTCCACAAAAGGGCTTTAATAACATATAACTGCACTGCTGAATGGCAAATAGGCCCTTATTTTTTTCCACTTATACACGACACAAAGGCATTAAAACATATAACTGCACCACTGAACGGCAAATATATATTTCTTTTTTTCCATTTATACACTATACAAAAGGCTTTATAATATATAACTGCACCACTGAACGACAAATACTGTATTTTTCGTCACATAAGATCACCTGCCCAAAAGAGGTTTTTGGGGAGGAGAAAATAAGCAAAAGGGTGTGTTTTTTGGTGGGTTTTTGAACTATAGGTTGGTCTGTGGATGACATTATTATGAGGGATCTATGGATGACACTGTTATAAGGGGGGCATCTGTGTATGACACTGTTAAAAGGGAGGTATCTGTGGATGACACTGTTATGGGGGGCCATCTGTGGATGACACTGTTATGGGGGGGCATCTGTGGATGACACTGTTTATAAGGGGGGCCATCTGTGGATGACACTGTTATGGGGGGCCATCTGTGGATGACACTGTTATGGGAGGCCATCTGTGGATGACACTGTTATGGGGGGTACTACAAGAAAATTTAGACTAGAACCTTCAGAATCACAGGTGCATATCCATGAAGCAAACATGATTATAAAAAATGGTGTGCAGCCATTTTATTTTTTATAATCATGTTTGCTTCATGGATATGCACATGTGATTCTGAAGGTTCTAGTCTAATTTTTCTTGTAGTACTAATTGAGAGTAGCGCCTCATTTAGACTGAACACGCAATTTACCTAGAGCTTCTGAGCAGAGTACATATGTAGCTGGTTCTTACACTACCCTGAATATTGTAGGCTTAGTTAAGTCCAAAGAGAGGCAGTATACTAGTGTTAGGGACCCATCTGTGGAAGCCACCTTGACGGCCTGGTAGATGGGCCCGACACACGTTTGATCAAATATGTGCGCTAAGAGCTTCCATTGACTCATTTATAGTAGGTATTATACAACTTTTATTTAAAATGACCCTTATTTCTTAGCTCTATTGTTTGTATGTATAATACTGTTATGGGGGGGAGCATCTGTATATGACACTGTTATGAGGCAGCCATCTGTGGATGACAATGTTATGGGGGGGCCATCTGTGGATGACACTGTTGTGGGGGGGGGCCATCTCTGGATGACACTGTTATGGGGGGCCATCTGTGGATGACACTGTTATGGGGGGGACATCTGTGGATGACACGGTTATGGGGGCCATCTGTGGATGACACTGTTATGAGGGGGCCATCTGTGGATGACACTGTTATGGGGGCCATCTGTGGATGACACTGTTATGGGGGGCCATCTGTGGATGACATTGTTTATGGGGTGGGCCATCTTTGGATGACACTGTTATGGGGGGCATCTGTAGATGACACTGTTATGGGGGGCATCTGTGGATGACACTGTTATGGGGGGCCATCTGTGGATGACACTGTTATGGGGGGGCCATCTGTGGCTGACACTGTTATGAGGGACCATCTGTGGATGACACTGTTATGGGGGGCTATTTGTGGATGACACTGTTATCGAGGGGCCATCTGTGGATGACACTGTTATGGGGGGCCATCTGTGGATGACACTGCTATGGTGGGCCATCTGTGGATGACACTGTTATGGGGGGCTCTCTGTGGATGACACTGTTATGGGGGGGGCGTCTGGATGACACTGTTATGGGGGCATCTGGATGACAGTGTTATGTGGGGCCTCTGTATATGACACTGTTATGGGGGCCTCTGTGGATGACACTGTTATGAGGGGCCACTGTGGATGACACTGTTATAGGGGGCCTCTGTGGATGACACTGTTATGGGGGGCCTCTGTGGATGACACTGTTATGGGGGCATCTGTGTATGACACTGTTATGGTGGGCATCTGTGGATGACATTGCTATGGGGGGCCATCTGTGGATGACACTGTCATGGGGGCCATCTCTGGATGACACTGTTATGGGGGGGGGGCCATCTCTGGATGACACTGTTATGGGGGGACCATCTGTGGATCACACTGTTATGAGGGAGCCATCTCGATGGCACTGTTATGGGGATATGTGGATAGCACTGTTATGGGGAGGGGGTGGCACTGTTATCGGGAGGGAGATCTGTGAATGACACTGTTATGGGAAGGGGGATATTTTAATGACACTGTTATGGGAGGGGGATCTGTGGATGACACTGTTATAGGGGGGAATTTGTGGATGACCATGCTATAGGGGGATCTGTGGATAACACTATATAGCATCTTATGCTATATGTGTCATCCACAGATCTTCCCCCCATAACAGTGTCCCCCCAATACACCGGGCCCCGCCGCTCACAGAAGTATACATATCTAAATAGTAATCCCTAACCTCGAATAACTAACTTTAAAGCAGCGCTATCCTGTTTACTACCTTACAATCAAGCTCCGGTAACATTCAGAGTGGGCGGCGACGTAATGTCACTTACTCACGTCACGCACATGCTCCGCCTGCTTCATTCATAAAGTGGCAGGAGCAGGCGCGTGACATGAGTGAGTGATGTTACGCCGCCGCCCTCTCTGCCTGTTACCGGAGCTTGATTGTAAGGTAGTAAACAGGATAGAGCTGCTTTAAAGTTAAAGTTACTCAAGGTTAAGGATTACTGTTTAGATGTGTATACTGCTGTGAGCAGCGGGGCCTGGTGTGAGAGTACATCGACTGCCCTGCCGCAAGTTGCCAGCCTCCAGCCCCTCCTCCCTTCCCGCTGAACACACGTTTACACTATACACTGGCTGCAGGGCAGGTCAGCACCTCCAAGGCTGACAAAGCTTTTCCACATTTTGGCCATACTAACCCTGCCTTCTCAGGTGCTGGCCGGTGCCCCAGCTGCGTTGGCGACCTCTTCCTCTGCCTTTGCCTTGTGCTTCCACTGTACCCCTGCTGTCAGGTGGGAATGCTATCATCAGCGTGCGCTTGTAGTCGCGCATCTTCCGATCAGTAACAGATGTTTTCACTAAATTAAGTTCCCTGTCAGCAATGCAGAGCACAGCAGGGGTTCGTTCACGGCAAAAGGGGTTCATGTCACCCAGCAATAGAACAGAGCATTTTGAGAGATTTAGGTCCTTGTCACCCAGGCACAGCAGGGGTTCATTCACGGCAAAAGGGGGTTCATGTCACCCAGCAATAGAACAGAGAATTTTGAGAGATTTAGGCCCCTGTCACCCAGGTCCACAGCAGGGGTTCATTCACGGCAAAAGAGGGTTCATGTCACCCGCAATAGAACAGAGCATTTTGAGAGATTTAGGTCCTTGTCACCCAGGCACAGCAGGGGTTCATTCACGGCAAAAGGGGGTTCTTGTCACCCAGCAATAGAACAGAGGATTTGAGAGATTTAGGCCACTGTCACCCAGGCACAGCAGGGGTTCATTCACGGCAAAAGGGGGTTCTTGTCATCCAGCAATAGAACAGAGGATTTTTAGAGATTTAGGCCCCTGTCACCCTGGCACAGCAGGGGTTTATTCACGGCAAAAGGGGGTTCATGTCACCCAGCAATACAACAGAGGATTTTAGGGAGATTTAGGCCCCTGTCAGCAATGCAGAGCAGGGGTTCATTCACGGCAAAAGGGGGGTTCATGTCGCCCAGTAATAAAACAGACGATTTTGAGAGATTTAGGCCCCTGTCACCCAGGCACAGCAGGGGTTCATTCACGGCAAAAGGGGGTTCATGTGCTTAAGAGCATTGCAACTGCTCTGCAAACAAATGTGGATAGGGAAATAACTTAAAATGAAATAAAATAACAAAAAATTACAAATTATTAACCTGCAACTCAGAGAAGGAGGTGGATATGGAGTCGGAGGTTGAGGAGGCGGTGAATGTGGTGTTGTAGGTGGAGGCAGCAATGGAGGAGGAACAGGTAGCCAACAATGTTTTTTTTATTTTTTATTGGGGTAGGTAGCCCCCAAAATATTGGGACAAAAAAAAAAAAAGAAAACAAAGAATCATTGCACTTGACTTGAGTACAAGAATGTATGTTTGATGGTGGTATAAATGTCTATTCTGCACAAGGTACAGACAAGTCTTGTGGGATCCAAGCCTGGTTCATTTTAAATGAACGTGAGCTTGTCCACGTTGGCTGTAATGACGCCTCCTGTCGTGCTAAATACACGTTCAGAGAGTACACTGGCTGCAGGGCAGGCCAACACCTCCAAGGCATACAGGGCAAGCTCTGGCCATGTGGATAATTTGGAGACCCAGAAGTTGAATGAGGCAGAACCATCAGTTCAGTACGTGTAGGCGTGTGCACAGGTATTGTTCCACCATGTTGTTCAAATGCTGCTTCTGCTAACACGCTCCATATCAACAGTTAAGGCCGTTTGTTGCGGCGAGGTGACAAAGCTTTTCCACATGTCGGCCATGCTAACCCTACCTTCTGAGGTTGCTGGCGCTGACACAGCTGCGTTGGCTACCTCTTCCTCCTCCTCTGCCTTCGCCTTGTGCTTCACTTGTCCCCCGGCGTCAGTCGGGAATGCTCTGAGGAGCGCGTCTACCAGCGTGCGCCTGTAGTCGCGCATCTTCAGATCAAGCTCCAGTGAGGGAATTAAGGACGGCACATTGTCTTTGTAACGGTGATCCAGCAGGGAGGCCACCCAGTAGTCAGCACACGTTAAAATGTGGGCAACTCTGCAGAAATTGCACAGGCACTGCAGCATGTAGTCGCTCATGTGTGCCAGGCTGCCCAGAGGTAAGGACAAGCTGTCCTCTGTGGGAGGCGTATCGTCTGCGTCCTCTGTATCCCTCCTGCCTCTTCCTCCGAACTCTGAAAGTCAGTGCCACGACGTTCATTCCATGTGGGGTCTAGGACCTCATCGTCCCCTGCATCGTCTTCCACCCAGTCTTCCTCCCTGACCTCCTTTTTGGTCTGCACACTGCAGAAAGACGCAGCAGTTGGCACCTGTGTTTCGTCATCATCAGAGACGTGCTGAGGTGGTATTCCCATGTCCTCATCAGGAAACATAAGTGGTTGTGCGTCAGTGCATTCTATGTCTTCCACCCCTGGGGAAGGGCAAGGTGGATGCCCTTGGGAAACCCTGCCAGCAGAGTCTTCAAACAGCATAAGAGACTGCTGCATGACTTTAGGCTCAGACAGGTTCCCCTGTACGGGGGTGATGTGACAGACTGATGGGCATGGGTTTCAGGCGCCACCTGTGCGCTTTCTGCAGAAGACTGGGTGGGAGATAATGTGAACGTGCTGGATCCACTGTCGGCCACCCAATTGACTAGCGCCTGTACTTGCTCAGGCCTTACCATCCTTAGAACGGCATTAGGCCCGACCAAATATCGCTGTAGATTCTGGCTGCTACTGGGACCTGAGGTAGTAGGTTCAGTAGGACGTGTAGCTGTGGCAGAATGGCCACGTCCTCTCCCTGCACCAGAGGCTCCACCAACACCACCACCACGACCATGACCACGTCCCTTATTAGATGTTTTCCTCATAGTTCACAAAGCAAAGTAAAAAGTGGTCAAGTATGTTAAAATATTACAGTTCGGGTTCGCTCAACTCTAATTATGGGTGATCCCGCATTCCCAGAGTTCCTTGCTCCATGTCCTGATAAGTGCAGCATTCATTTTAGGAAAAAAATGTGTTTCGCTAGCACGAAGCGTGAAGAAATTCGGATTCTGTGTGAATCAAATTTTTCCTGAAATTCGGATCGAATTCCACTTCGTCAACTGAGTAATACACTTAACAGCCTGCTTCCTTTGAGATCCATGGGGCTGGATCTCACAGGCTGACAGGAAAGGCAGCACGATGCCTAAGGAAGGCATCGGGCTGCCGTCACAGTCATCGGGGACGTGAGGATACCGCACGTGCAGTGGCAGTGCAAGGGTTAATGCACCAGCATCTGTGTTTTCACTGATGCCGGCACATACAGCAGGGGTCCGGCTATCAGTGACTGCTGGAAACCTGCAGGTGATCGGGCGGGGGCAGCTCCTGCGCCAGCCGGTCAGAGCGCCGTAGCTGCACGGCGCTGGGATTTCAGACCCAGTTCCAACGCCGTACATAAGCGGCGCTGATATCCTACAGGTTAATATTATTACTACTTTTCTTTCATCATCTGTGAGAATGTTATTAAGCATACCCTGATTTATCAAGACCATCTTGTGTTATGCCCAGGCTTGATAGGGCCTACATTGACAGAGGAGGCATGCAACTTAAGATGAGGCACAGGCCTCTTCATAAATGAATGGCCTTTTCCAGCAGTCCATGGGATAAACTGAAATCTACCGCAGTTCATAGCTGCCGAAGATTTCAGCCATTATTTCTAGAGATGAGCAAATTTTTTAAAAATTCAATTCGCTGCTTCGCCAAATTTTTGGGTAAAAATTTGGTTCGGCAAATTACGTTAAAAAACCACCAATTTACTGGTAGAGATGTCGCGAACATAAAATTTTCCGTTCGCGAACGGCAAACGCGAATTTCCGCAAATGTTCGCGAACGGGCGAACTGGGCGAACCGCCATATACTTCAATAGGCAGGCAAATTTTAAAACCCACAGGGACTATTTCTGGCCACAATAGTGATGGAAAAGTTGTTTCAAGGGGACTAACACCTGGACTGTGGCATGCCGATGGGGGATTCGTGGCAAAACTCCCATGGAAAATTACGTAGTTGACGCAAAGTCGGGTTTTAATCCATAAAGGGCATAAATCACCTAACATTCCTAAATTGTTTGGAATAACGTGCTTTAAAACATCCAGTGTGTGTATACGATCAGGTATTATGTTGTATCGATCAGGTAGTGTAAGGGTTACGCCCACTTCACAGTGACAGACCAAACTCTGACAGACCAAACTCCCCGTTTAACGCACCGCAAACAACCGCAAAGAGTTGTCAATAGTTGACACACTCATGACATAAATTTTATTCCTCTATGCGTCAATCTTGGTGTAGTGATGACTGTGCTCGTGCGCACGTTCGGGAGATTGCAGGCGATGGTGGTTTTTCAAAGCCTATGGTCGTGCTGAGGTAGTTCAGTGACAGTTAAGTGACCCAGAAAACAATGATTTTGCAGTGTGGGCCCATTTTTGGCCTAGTAGGCTTTAATGATTACCTTAGATGATCACAAAGAAAATTTATGTTTTTTCTATCAAAAATTATCCAGCCGATAGCTTTTGGTCTGTTCACAATGAAGCAACGACCTTATCATCTGGTGTGTGCCAACATTGCCAACACACTCATAGAGGTGATCGCTTCTTTGTGATATGCAAGCGCCTTCACCACAACAAGGTAACGATCACGAAGGGGAATTGAATGTTTGTGCCTTCTTTTTTGTTTTGTTTTTGCGCCACAGTGCAGCACCAGAGGTCAGAAAAATTAGGCATGTACACATGCCTGAAAAATTAGGTATTGTTGCAGCCGGCAGAAAGTGCACTAAAACATTGCGGCTTGAACCCTAGTTGGTGGCGGAGAAGTCACACAAGTCATCCGGCATGCAGAGATTAAATACAGCAGCGTGTGGACCATTTTTAGCCCGAGGCATCTCATCAGGACTTTTTTAGTCAAATGCATCCCACACTGTCAGTCCCTTCGGGATCCATGCCTCATTCATCTTAATAAAGGTGAGGTAATCTAGACTTTTTTGACCTAGGCGACTTCTCTTCTCAGTGACAATACTTCCTGTTGCGTTGAAGGTCTTTTCTGACAGAACACTTGAAGCGGGGCAGGCCAGAAGTTCTATCGCAAATTGGGATAGCTCAGGCCACAGGTCAAGCCTGCACACCCAGTAGTCAAGGTGTTCATCGCTCCTCAGAGTGTCGATATCTGCAGTTAAGGCGAGGTAGTCTGCTACCTGTCGGTTGAGTCGTTCTCTGAGGGTGGACCCCGAAGGGCTGTGGCGATGCGTATGACTTAAAAAGCTCTGCATGTCCTCCATCAACAACACGTCTGTAAAGCGTCCTGTGCTTGCCGGCGTGGTCGTGGTACGAGGAGGATTACTTTCACCTCTTCCCCTGTTAGATTCCCATTGTGCTGTGACATCACCCTTATACACTGTGTAAAGCATACTTTTTAACTTGTTTTGGAACTGCTTCATCCTTTCCGACTTCCGGTAATTCGGTAACATTTCAGCCACTTTCTGCTTATACCGGGGGTCTAGTAGCGTGGCCACCCAGTACAGGTCGTTCTCCTTCAGCCTTTTTATATGAAGGTCCCTCAACAGGCATGACGGCATGAAAGACCCCATTTGCACAAGGTTGGATGCCGAGCTACTCATGTCCCGTTCCTCGTCCTCACTGATCTCATTGAAGGTCTGTTCTTCCCCCAGCCATGTATAACACCACGGGTACGAGATAGGTGACAACGAGCACCCTGGGATGCCTGCTGTGGTTGGTCTTCCTCCTCCTCAAAGTCACATTCCTCCTCTGACTCCTCTTCCTCAGACTCCTCTTCCAGCGTTGCCGCAGGTCCAGCAAGCGATGCTGATAAGGCTGTTTCTGGTGGTGATGGTGACCACAACTCTTCATCTTCACGCTCATCTACGGCCTGATCCAGCACTCATCGCAGGGCATGCTCCAGGAAGAAAACAAATGGGATGATGTCGCTGATGGTGCCTTCGGTGCGACTGACTAGGTTTGTCACCTCCTCAAAAAGACACATGAGCCTACAGGCATTGAGCATGAGCGTCCAGTAACGTGGCAAAAAAATACCCAGCTCCGCAGAGGCTGTCCTAGCACCCCGGTCATACAAATACTCGTTGAGAGCTTTTTCTTGTTGGAGCAGGCGGTCGAACATTAGGAGTGTTGAATTCCAACGTGTCGGGCTGTCGCAAATCAAGCGCCTCACTGGCATGTTGTTTCGCCGCTGAATATCCGAAAAGTGCGCCATGGCCATGTAGGAACGCCTGAAATGGCCACACACCTTCCTGGCCTGCTTGAGGACGTCCTGTAAGCCTGGGTACTTATGCACAAAGCGTTGTACGATCAGATTCAACACATATGCCATGCACGGCACATATGTCAACTTGCCCAAATTCAATGCCGCCAACAAATTGCTTCCGTTGTCACACACCACTTTGCCGATCTCCAGTTGGTGTGGGGTCAGCCACTGATCTACCTGTGCATTCAGGGCGGACAGGAGTGTTGGTCCGGTGTGACTCTCTGCTTTCAGGCAAGTCAACCCCAAGACGGCGTCACACTGTCGTATCCGGGATGTGGAATAGCTGGGGAGCTGGGAGGGTGCAGTTGATGTGGAGCAAGACGCAGCAGCAGAAGAGGACTCAGCCGAGGAGGTTAGCGAAGAGGATGGAGTAGGAGGAGTAGAGGAGGTGGCAGCAGGCCTGCCTGCAAGTCGTGGCGGTGTCACTAACTCTTCTGCAGAGCCACGCATTCCATGCTTGGCAGCCGTCAGCAGGTTTACCCAATGCGCAGTGTACGTAATATATCTGCCCTGACCATGCTTTGCAGACCAGGTATCAGTGGTCAGATGGACCCTTGCCCCAACACTGTGTGCCAGACATGCCATGACTTCCTTTTCCACAATAGAGTACAGGTTGGGGATTGCCTTTTGTGAAAAAAAGATTCGGCCGGATACCTTCCACTGCGGTGTCCCAATGGCTGCAAATTTTTTGAAGACCTCAGACTCCACCAGCTTGTATGGTAAAAGCTGGCGGGCTAAGAGTTCCGACAAGCCAGCTGTCAGACGCCGGGCAAAGGGGTGACTCTGTGACATTGGCTTCTTACGCTCAAACATTTCCTTGACAGACACCTGACTGTGGGCAGATGAGCAGGAACTGCTGAAGGTGAGAGGCGGAGTGGCGGGTGGTTGAGAGGGGGCAAGGAGGACAGTAGTGGTTGACGTGGCTGAAGATGCTGGAAAAGGAGGAGGATGGTGTCTTTGAGTTTGTGTGCTGCTTGTACTCATCATGTGTTGATCCCGTAGGCGTTTGTGATGTGAGATCATGTGCCTTCGCAAAGCAGTTGTACCTAGGTGGGTGTTGGACTTCCGACGACTCAGTTTCTTTTGGCACAGGTTGCAAATGGCATCGCTGTTATCAGAGGCAGACACACACAAAAAATGCCACACTGCTGAGCTTTGCAATTACGGCATTCTGGTGGTGGCAACAGCATGCGTTGATTGGCGTGCTGTCTGGCTGACCCCGGGTGCCGATACATGCTGTCTGACTGTGCCACTAGCTCCTTGCGATGACCTCCCCCTGCTTCCAACTCGTCTCCTCCTCCTCTCTGTCTCCCCATCTGAACTTTCCCCCTGTTCTTCTTCTCTTCGAGCGGGCACCCACGTGACATCCACGGACACATCGTCATCATCAACCGCTTCACTTGTATCTGACAACTCAGCAAAGGAAGCAGCAGCGGGTACAACATCATCATCATCACACCGTACGTTTATGTGTGTAATGCTGCCTGACTGAGACATATCCCTGTTATCTACAACTTCTGGCAATAATGGTTGCATATCACTCATTTCTTCCAATTGATGTGTAAATAACTCCTCTGACATATCAAGTGAAGCGGCTGTGGTGCTAGTGTTGGTGGTGGTGGCAGGCAGGCGAGTGGTAACTTGAGAGGTGCCCGAAGCTGAGCTGGAGGAGGATGGTGCGTCAAGGTTCCGAGCGGAAGCTGTAGAAGATTGGGTGTCCTGTGTTAGCCAGTCAACTATGTCCTCAGAACTTTTCGAGTTCAGGGTACGTGGCCTCTGAACACTGGGCATTATTCTAGGGCCAAAGGAAATCACAGCCCCACGACCACGATGGCCCCTGCGGGGTGGCCTGCCTCTGCCTGTCATTTTTGATTTTATGCGTGCAAGGTACTGTGCCACACGATATGAGTGGTGGGCTGTGGGCACAGTACACACTGTGGGCCTGACACACACTGGCAGGCAACTGCAATTATATTACAGAGAAAAAAATTGTATTACTTTATTATCTGCAAGCTACTGTGTCACCAGATATGAGTGGTGGGCACTGGCAGTGGGCACAGTACACTCTGTGGGCCTGACACACACTGGCAGGCAACTGCAATTATATTACCGAAAAAAAAATGTATTACTTTTTTATCTGCAAGCTACTGTGCCACCAGATATGATTGGTGGGCACTGGCAGTGGGCACAGTACACTCTGTGGCCCTGACACACACTGGTAGGCAACTGCAATATATATATATATATATATATATATATATATATAAAATAAAAAATAAAAGCAGACTGATGTACTAGCCCTAAAAAGGGCTTTTTGGGGTGCTGTCAGGACGCTGTCCTTACAACAGATCAGATGAGTCTTTGAGGACTGGAGTGGACACAGAACACTGGCCTAGCTAACGATTTCCCTATTAATTCAGCAGCAGCACTCTCCCTGCTCTCACTAACACTGCAGCTTCAGAATGAATCTAAGATGGATGCTGTCTGTGGGAGGGTCTGGGAGGGAGGGTATGCTGATTGGCTGGAATGTGTCTGCTGACTGTGAGGTACAGGGTCAAAGTTTGCTCAATGATGACGTATAGGGGGCGGACCGAACATCACAAGCGATGTTCGCCGGCGAATAGTTTGGGACATCTCTAACAGCCATTTGAAATACAGCCTTGTTGGGCAAAGAAATATTTTAATTAAGGCCTACACTGGTTCAGACCGTGTGAGATACACCCTCTATATACAGGAGTTTGATTCAGGCATTTGAAATACAGCCATTTGAAATATAGTCATTTTGGCCAAAGAAATATTTAATTTAGACCTACACTGGTTCAGACCCTGTGAGATACACCCTCTACATACAGGGGTTTGATTCAGGCATTTGAAATACAACCATTTTGAAATACAGCCATTTTGGGCAAAGAAATCTTTAATTCAGGCCTACACTGGTTCAGACAGTGTGAGATACACCCTCTACATACAAGGGTTTGATTCTGGCATTTGAAATACAGCCATTTTGGACAAAAAAATCTTTAATTGAGGCCTAGTCTGGTTCAGGCTGTGTGAGATACACCCTTTACATACTGTCGTTCTATTCTACTATTAATTAAACACCCATTTAGGGCAAGATCCTAAATTCGAAAAATATAAGGAGACCATCAAATAAGGGACGTGGCCCAGGTCGTGGTGCTGCTAGTGGAGCTCCTGTTGCAGGAAGAGGACGTGGTCAATCTGTGCCAGCTACACTCACAAGTGAAATCTCTTCCTCAGGTGCGAGTAGGCGACAAAACCTGCAGCGGTATTTAATCGGGCCTAATGCTGCTCTACGAATGGTGAGGCCTGAACAAGTACAGGCGATAGTAGATTGGGTTGCTGACAGTTGATCCAGTTCCTTCACATTGTCTCCCACCCAGTCTCCTGCTGAAAGACCAAAGTTGGCACCTGCAGCCGATGTCCATCAGTCTTTCACCTCACCCCCTTGCAAATCAGCCAAGCAGTCTGAGCCCCAAGTCATACAGCAGTCTCTTCTGCTTTTTGATGACTCTGTTAGCAGGGTTTCCCAGGGCCATCCACCTAGCCCTGCCCCAGAAGTGGAAGAGATTGAGTGCACCGATGCCCAACCACTTATCTTTCAAGATGAGTACATGGGAAGACCATCGCAGCACGTCTCGGTTGATGACGAAACACAGGCGCCAACTGCTGGGGCTTTCGAAAGTGTGCAGACCGACAAGGAAGGCAGGGGTGAAGACTGGGTGGAAGATGATGTGGAGGACGATGAGGTCCTCGACCCCAAATGGAATCAATGTCATGAGAGTGACCTTTGTAGTTCCGAGGAAGAGGCTGTGGTCGCACAGAGCCACCAGCACAGCAGAAGAGGTAGCAGGGTGCAAAAGCGGAGCGGCCGTCCTCTAGACAGTACGCCTCCTACTGCCCACCGCAGCAAGGGACCAAGCACACCAAAGCCAGCTCCAAGTAGTTCCCTGGCGTGGCAGTTCTTCAGACAATGTGCTGATGACAAGACACGAGTGGTTTGCACGCTGTGCAATCAGAGCCTGAAGCGAGGCATAAACGTTCTCAACCTGAGCACAACCTGCATGACCAGGCATTTAAGTGCAAAGCACGAGCTGCAGTGGAGTAGACACCTCAAAAACCAAGAAAGGTCTCTGGCTCCTCCTGCTTCCTCTTCTGCTGCAGTCTTGGCCTCTTCATCCACCTCTGTATAGACAGTGCCACCTGCCACCCCGCAAACAGAGGATCAGCCAGCAACACCAACACCTGGGTCACTAAGCATCTCCACAACGTCCCACAGAAGCGTTCAGCTCTCCATCTCCCAAACGCTGGAGAGGAAGAGGAATTACCCCCTACCCACCCGCGATCCCTAGCCCTGAATGCCAGCATTTCTAAATTACTGGCCTTTGAAATGCTGTCATTCCGTCTGGTGGAGACGGATAGTTTTAAAGGCAATATGGCGGTGGCTGTCCCACAGTACGTCGTGCCCAGCCGCCACTACTTTTCAAGTCGAGCCATCCCTTCCGTGCACAACCAAGTAGGGGACAAAATCAGGTGTGCACTGCACAATGCAATCTGTGACAAGTTGCACCTGACTATGGATACGTGGACCAGTAAGCACGGTCAGGGACGTTATATCTCCATAACAGCACACTGGGTAAATGCAGTGGCGACTGGGCCTGAGGCGGATAGCAGTTTGGCGCATGTCCTTCCACCACCGAGGATGTGAGGGTGCTTCAGTTTGCCTCCTGTTGCTTCCTCCTCCTACTCTGCTTCCTCATCCTCTACTAGCTCCTCATCCGGTCAGCGTAACACCATCACCACCAACTTCAGCACAGCCAGGGGTAAACGACAGCAGGCAGTTTTAAAATGTATCTGTTTGGGGGACAAACCCCACACCACGCAGGAGCTGTGGACGGGCCTTGAACAACAGACCGATGAGTGGTTTGTGCCAGTCAGCCTCAAGCCCGGCCTGGTGTTGTGCGATTATGGGCGAAATCTCATAGCAGCTCTGGGACTAGCCGGTTTAACGCACATCCCTTGTCCGGCGCATGTGCTGAATTTGGTGGTGCAGAGATTCCTTAAAAATTACCCTGATATGTTAGAGCTGCTGCATAAAGTGCGGGCTGTCTGTTCTCACTTTCAGCATTCTCACACCCTGCTGCTGCTCGCCTGTCAGCGCTGCAGCGTAACTTCGGCCTCCCTGCTCACCGCCTCATATGCGACGTGCCCACAAGGTGGAACTCCACCTTGCACATGCTGGCCAGACTGTGCGAGCAGCAGCAGGCGATAGTGGAGTTTCAGCTGCAGCACGCACGGGTGAGTCGCTCGGCGGAACAGCACCACTTCACCACCAATGACTGGGCCTCCATGCGAGACCTGTGTTCCTTGTTGCTCTGCTTCGAGTACTCCACCAACATGTCCAGTGCCTATAACGCCGTTCTCAGCGTTACTATACCACTTCTATGCCTCCTTAAAAAAACGCTCCTGGCGATGATGGAAGAGGATGTGGCACAGGAGGAGGAGGAGGAAGAGGGATCTTTTCGTAGGGTTTCCGGCCAGTCATTCCCAAGTGCCTCCGAGGGTGGGTTTCTGCACCCACAAACCCAAGGTACACAATTGTCCAGCCAGGGCACGGTTCTGGAGGATGAGGAGGTGGAGGATGAGGAGGAGGAGATGGAGGAGGAGGAATCATGTTCACAGCAGGGTGGCACCCAAACCAGCTCATGGCCATCATTGATGCATGGATATGGGGGATACAGAGGACACAGACAATACACCTCCCACAGAGGACAGCTTTTCGTTGCCTCTGGGCAGCCTGGCACACATGAGCGATTACATGCTGCAGTGTCTCCGCAACGACCACCGAATTGCCCACATTCTTTCTTGTGCTGATTACTGGGTGGTCACACTGCAGGATCCCTATTACAAGGACAACGTACCATCCTTAATTCCGTCACTGGAGTGTGATCGTAAGATGCGCGAGTACAAGCGCACACAGGTAGACGCGGTGCTGGTGGCATTCCCAACTGACGGCGGGGGCACAGTGGAAGCACAAGGCGAAGGCAGAGGTCGAGGAAGAGGTCGCCAACGCAGCTGGGGCACCGCCAGCACCTCAGAAGTCAGGGTTAGCATGGCCGAAATGTGGAAAAGCTTTGTCAGCACGCCACAACAACCAGCACCACCAGCTGATATGGACACATGGCCTGAGCTTGCCCTTTACGCTTTGGAGGTGCTGGCCTGCCCTGCAGCCAGTGTATTATCTGAACGTGTGTTTAGCACGGCCTGGGGCGTCATCACAGACAAGCGCAGCCGCCTGTCCACAGCCAATGTGGACAAGCTCACGTTAGTTAAAATGAACCAGGCATGGATCCCTCAGGACTTGTCCGTACCTTGTACAGAATAGACATGTATACCGGCACTAACCAGCCATTATTATACTGCAGCGCAATTGCTCATGTTTGTATTTTGGATATTTCACACTCTTTTGGAGTATACCTTAATTTAAAAAAATTAAATTAAAACCAAAAACCTGTGTTGGCTATTTCGTCCTCCTCCACCGCCGCTTCCACCTACTCCGCTACATCCACCGCTCAAACTCCTAGTCTATATGGAACTCCACCTCATAAATCATATATATTTTTTTTTTTACGTGTTTTATTTTATATCATTTCACTACTTTGTTATTTACATTTTCGGGTGAAAATCACAAATTTTTGTGTGTATAGTACCACTGCTATACCTAGTAGACCGGTTAAAAAAAATAAAAAATTGTCATTTACATTTTCTGGTGAACTTCACCAATTTTTGGCTGTATAGTACCACTATACAGGCCGGTTAACAAAAGTAGGCCGGTTAACAAAAAAAATAAAATTGTCAGTTACATTTTCAGTTGAAATTCAACAATTTTTGGCCTCATGCACACGACCGTTGTGTGCCTCCGCGTCCGTCATTTTTCACAGTTTAGCGGTGGTCCCATTAATTTCTATGGAGCTTTGAAAAAAACCTGATAGTCCTCCGTTTTTTCTCCGCGTCCGTGATCAGTGATTCCAGTCCGTCAAAAAAATATAACCTGTCCTATTCTTGTCAGTGGAAAACGGAGGACGGACCCATTCAAGTCAATGGATCCATCAAAAAAAAAAACGGATGCACAACTGGTATGTCATCCGTGTCCGCATCCGTGTCCGATTTTTTCTACAAGACCTTGGTGCAATAAAATTACACTTTTCATTAACCATCCTTATTTTATCCCCTGTCAGACAAAAAAAAAGGAAGACACAAGGAAACACAACTGAAGCAAAATCGGACACGGACCACTGAAGCCAAATCACTGAAAAAAAACAATGTCGTGTGCATGAGGCCTTTGGGTGTGGAGTACCACTGCTAGACCTAGTAGACAGGTTAAAAAATAAAAAAAATTGACTGTTACATTTTATGGTGAAATTCACCAATTTTTGGGTGTGATGTACCACTGCTATACCTAGTAGACCGGTAAAAAAAAATAAAAAATTGGCAGTTACATTTTCTGGTGAAATTCAGCAATTTTTGGATGTGAAGTACCACTGCTATACCTAGTAGACCGGTAAAAAAAATAATAATTGTCAGTTACATTTTAGGGTCAAATTCACCAATTTTTGGGTGTAATATACCCCTCCTCTACCTAGTTGACAGCTTAATAAATTTCAATAGTTTTTATTTTACTTTTTGGGTGACAATAAACAATTGTTTTCTGTCATAGACCCCTGTTCTACCAAGTAGAAAGTTTAATTAATTTCTGTAATTTTTCTGTTACATTCTTGGGTTGACATTATACAATTTTAGACGTAAATAAAGCCCTGCTCTGCATAGGTGACAGGGAATAAAATTTCGGAAATGCTTCTTTAATTGATGCGCGCCACCTCCTTTGATTCAATGCTTAAACTTAAACAAGTTGTACCACATTTGCATTTCAATAATTTGTCCCACATTTCCTCTATACTCTTTTGCCCAACATTTGCGCCTCAATAGCTTTTCCCACAATTCCGCTTGACTCTTTTTGCCCACATTTGGGCTTCTGTAATCTGTCCCACATTTGCGCCTCAATAGCTTTTCCCAATTTTTAAAATAAATTTATCTCCCTTAAATTTGGTCTCTTTTTCTCAAGCTCCCTCTCCGGCCTTGAACCCTAATTCCCCGCCACCTGGGATCACCATTGTAGGCGCATAAAAGAACATCGAATGTTGATAGAGCAGATATCAAATTGGATCGTGAACATCACGGGGACGTGCGACATGGTGTGGCAGTAAGTATGCACACGCCTATACAAACTAACTGACAGGGGTCAGCCCCTGCAACTTCTGGGTCTCCAAATTGGGCACATGGCCTGAGCTTGCCCTTTATGCCTTGGAGGTGCTGGCTTGCCCTGCAGCCAGTGTATTGTCTGAATGTGTGTTTAGCACGACTGGAGGGTTATATTTCCCAATGTTTTGGGGTGTAACCTAATTTAAAAAAAAATATAAAAAATGTAAACCAAAAAGCAGTGTAGGCTACCTCCTCCTCCACCACCGCCACTTCCACCTACATCACCACATCCACCGCCTCCTCAACCTCCTACTCTATATGGACCTGGTCCTCCTAGATCAAGATTATTATTTTTTATTTTAACTTATTTTATGTTATTTTAAGTCATTTCCCTATCCACATTTGTTTGCAGAGCACTTGCCATGCTCTTAACCACATTTTTACAACATTTGCAGCCCTCTAGCCCTTTCAATTACATTTTTACAGCCATTTTAGTGCTCAAAAGTTCGGGTCTCCATTGACTTCAATGGTGTTTGGGTTCGGGTTCAAGTTCGGGTCCCGAACTCGAACTTTTTTCTGAAGTTCGGCCGAACCCGTCGAACCCGAACATCCAGGTGTCCGCTTAACTCTACCCATGATCCCTCCCTGCTTCTTGCTTGTGTGCCAATGAGAAGGCTGCAATGTCTTTGTCTGAGCTTAGCAACATCCCTAGCACGCAATAGGAAAGCTGCCTACCCCTTACTATATAAGAACCTCCACAGCAGCCATTTTCTACAGTTTTGTCATTGCTGTGCCATATGTTTTCCACTCATTACATTAGATAGATAGTTAGAAAGCTTATACAGTATATGTAAAACAGATAGTTAGTGGGAGATAGTCAGTGTAGGTTATATCCTGATATAGTGTATCTGGTGCAGTGCAGTGTGATAGGTTCTGCTGTCCATACATACATGCTACAGACATAGTCCTGTGATGTCGCAACAATACATAGTGCACCAATCAGTAATATGTAATCAGACCTGCTAAAATGTGAAGTTTCACATATTGCGCCCAAATATTCGCATCATTAGTGCTGATTAGTGCAATGGCGAATATATTGGAGTACTCTATCGACATATAAAGCCATTTTTAATGTTCTGCCGTGCAAACCATTTTCTCCAGTCTCAGGAAACTTCTAGCAGCTTGGAAAATGTAGCAAAAGTGACCCACACCTGTATTGCACGCGCATTACGCGAATATTACATTGCCGATTTTTGCAATCAAGAAAATAATCGCAAATTCTCGAATTCGCAAATATATGACGAATATTCTACAAAATATTCACGAAATATCGCAAATTCGAATATTGCCCCTGCCGCTTATCACTACTCATCACTAATTACAGCTTCTTGGTAAATATTATTTTAAGACTAAATCCACCAGAATGATTTTATGTCAATGATTCTAGTCTTTCCCTTTATTTTGTATTTTACTAGTACCCCACTTTACTATAACATAAGTTTTTATTTAGATACTTTTCTGCACCTTTTATATTGATCTTTACATCCCTTCCGCACTGTGCAGTGATATCCAAACATTTTTTTCTTAATAAGCTGCTGATGTACTGAAACTCTTTTATATTCCTCACTGAAAAGCATGTCTTATTTTGCCATAACAGGAAAAATGAGTATGTTGCAAGATGGTAATTTATAAAATAAAAAAAAATTAACATATTACATTTTGGAAATTATACCTTCACAAAGTTATTGAGCCATATTTAATTTTATTCTCTTGATTGATGTTTACATTTCTGTCTACCTTTGAGAAATTTGTAACCTTCTTTTGGTGTGCTTGGAAAAATGTTATAAGGTCAGGGTTGTTTCTGAAACACAAGATCAATAGTGAAGATAATCGTGCAATACCTCTGAGTTTTGTCATGTCTGACCTTGAAGCAGTGGATTATTGCTCAATATATGATGGAGAAATGTTTCATCTTCCTGTGTATGTTTGACTAATTTAAATGAATAAACCACATTTTCCAATAGAGATATAAAGCAGACAAGAAATACAGACAACAAATAGGTGTCACAGAAACACAAACAAAGTTATAAATTGAAGTAGTAACCTTTTCACTCCAGAGAAACGTATTTCTGTTTCAATTTGCTCATAATATGTATGTTATGGACTTCTTACACCTATAAATAAATATAAAAGAAATAATCAAAAACAAGACATATATTATATAGACATAATATTATTTTGTAAATATAAAAATCATATTTTACAATCTCCCCTAGATGTAATATAGAGGTAGTAAAATCAATTTGGATCTAAATATGTTTTGCATTCAATGTGGTTCAGCAATCGGTACAGGTTTTGTGTTCAATCTTAATTAAAGTAGATTGAATTTCGAGATGAGCAAATGTCTTGAAATTTATGTCATTTCCGATTTGTCAATTTAAAAAAATATATTTATATTTGTGGTTAAATCACTGCTATAATTAGCCCCACAATTGGTATGTGAAACTCTAAGGTCTCCTAGGACTCATTGTATTTTATTTATTTATTTTATCAAATTTTTGCTCCCCCTTTGATGATCTTTAATACAATGACAGTGATAAATAATACCAGAGTGACACTGACAAATATAGCTAGGGTAGATAGGGTAAACGCATGCTTAGCAGTGTAAACAAACAGCCTGATTAAAAACACACTGTGCCAACGCATTAGTTTAGCTTTTTAGAAATTAAAAAGTGTCCCTTATTGTGGACACATGGTGGTTAAACACACTGGAGCACATGTATTTTTAAACCTTTAAGCTGGGACTCTTCATAACTTTGGCGAATCCACCGCCACTTCAAAATGTACGACAGCTTCCTAGCAATTTTCTATTTAGACCTTTTTCTACGGTCAGGCGTGGAAAATGGTAAGTGAGGTGGACTGGCAGGCTCCTTCCCTGCCTATGCCACGCACACTTTTTTGAGACCTGACACGAGTGAGAAGTTGCTGATTTCTACGCAATCTGCGCCTGAAATACGCCTAATATAGGAATATTTTAGCTTTATAAATGGTCCCCACTATGTTATAAAAAAATGAAAAAAACAGAGGCTTGTTGTGAACAAGCATCCGAAAATTATGCCTTGACGGGGTCAGGTGCCTGCTCCTGTTTATACACACAAACAAGTGTTAGTGTGTCAAAAGAAACAATGATATGTTGTAAATTAGTAGGAAGAAATTTTAATTGTGAACACCAGCAGTATAGTGTTGATGTGGAAAGGTTAGGGTAAAAGAGACATGTTGTTGCAATAGTAACAGCAACAGTAGCAGCACATCATGGAACACAAAATTCATTAGATGTGTTTGCAGCTGTCTTGGGGAAGTAGAGTAGTAGTAGTGGTATAGTGGTAGCTGTGTAGAAATAATGGTAGTGGCAGTAGGGATAATGCAGGTAACAATAGGGCAATTAGTGGCGGAGACTAGCAGCTACACAGAAGTCCATGGGGTCAGGGAAGAAGGTATGCACTAGATAATGGCAACAATCCAGGTAGGACTGAACCTGGTTGTTCATGCGGTAGTCCCTCACTTAGTATAATGTGCACCTGTAGTCCCCCACTTATTATTATGTGCCCCTGTATTCCTCTACTTAGCATAATGTAGCCCTGCAGTATAATTCCCCCATGCAAAATGTTTTTTATATATAATGTTCTCCCTCTCCAGCTACTGCTCCCAGTAGTGTCAATATAAATATATTAAAATAAAAAAGGCAAAATACTTATATGCTGCACAATACCCTAAAGAGATGATGGGACTGAGCTATAGGCATCATTACAGTCAGTAAGCACAGCATAGGTGTCACGTTCAGGTGGGTGAGGGAAACACCACACCAAACATAGTAGGGAAAGAGGTAAGGGAATAAGGCCTGGAAACTAGAGAAAGGAGATGGACACTTATTAGTAAAATCCTAATCAAAGTCCTGACTAACTAACAATATGAACAGACCCCAGAGGTAGGTGAGTTCATTCACAAGAATACCTAGTGTCCTAACTCACCCTATAGAACTGTGGTACTAATGTCAGGACTGAGACAACCTGTTCCTCCAAAAGGAAGGATGAACAGGAGTCTCCCTCATGCTTTAATAAAAATGACAGGGAAATGCAACACAAAAAATAACCCAAACAAAATACAAAAGGGAAAGAAAACACTTAACTTCAAGTGGCTATGGCAGCACCAGGAACTCAGCCGAGATCCACACACCAGCTATCCACAACTCCAACAGAAGCTATAAACTACATAGCATAGTAGGAGAAACAACAATAAATAGAGAACGTTAAACTACTATAATAGTCACACCTGGGGAAAGAAGGTGTGTAAAGTAACAGAAGCAACACAGACGTAATTTGGACAAAATAGAAAACATGTCAGATCAAACCATGTGTTGCCAGTCTCACTGATCTCCTGCCACCTGTCGCTGGAACGTCCATGACAACAGGCTAAGGTAAGGTTCAGTCATGTGGATGTCACACATCACAGAGCCAGAATGTCCTGAGCTAGTCTATCAAAGTCAGTGACTCAGTGAGTGAACGACGAGTGCACCAGTACTGTGCTCGCTGTGTGTGGACAGGAAGTGATAACAGCAGGCTACAGATGCACAGCGGCACATGCTGAACAAAACACATATGGGGTTAATAATTAAACTGGTGTAAAGTAGAACTGGCTTAGTTGCCCATAGCAACCAGATTCCATCTTTCATTTTCGAAAGAACCGGTCAAAAGTGGAAGGTGGAATCTTGTTGGTATGGGCAACTAAGCCAGTTCTACTTTACACTGTACAGTAATCTATTCCGTCACTATAAAGAAATTTCACTGCTGCACATCACCAGCTCTCTGCCCCCCGCCCATGTTCTAGTAGATGGTGCCACCACCTGAGGCAATTGCTTAGCTTTTCCTTGTTAAAGGCGCACACCTTTTCCCCCGACCCAGCCTTCCCCAGATATCTTCAAACCCGGCCTCAGAACAAAACCGTGCGAGGGGAGACCCTTGGGCGGAAGCCTCTCTTTCAATACCCATAGATACCCTGTCTATTACCGGGTTCATTACGCAATTGAAATCCCCAATAATCAATGTAGGGCATTCCGACCATTTGTCCATAAATTCCAACAGAGACTTAAGTATCGCAAAGGAAAAAGGAGGTGGAATATAGACAAATGCCAGAATACACATGTTCCCTGCCAGCCTACAGTATAGAAATACATATCTCCCCTGTTGGTCAACAGATGACGGCTCGCACAAGAAGTCAATCGCCTTATGGACAAAAACCGTCACTCCCCTGGAGTGGCTGGAAAAAGTAGAATGATACGTGTGTGCAGCCCATCCCCTGGTGGCCAACCTGGAGGTTTCCCTGGTAAGATGTGTTTCAGTAAGAGATACAATTGCTGGGAGATGTTTACGCATCCAGTCAAAAACCGCTTGTCTCCTTATTTTGTCTCCCAGACCCCTAACATTCCAGGTGATAATTCTAATAGCCATTACACATAAAAATGAAAACAAATAATAAAAAAAGAAAAAAGAAAAAAAAAAGGGAAATATTCTCTCTCTCTCCTCCGCCCTCACGCCCGCAAACCATCCCCCCGATCCAACCCCCCCCTGCCCAACTAGTAATCCACCGCAATGCAGCAGATCTCTTACCTATGACCCTCCCCCCCTCTCCACCGCTCGACGCCCCCCCACTATATAGCCATAAAAAAAAAAGTAAGTCTGCCTGCTCCTACTCTCCTCCAAAGCCCTAGATAATTAAATTTACATATTATTTTGTTCAAGCCAGTCCGCGACACTATCCGGCGTATCAAAAAAGTGGGTTGAGTCATTAAAGATGATCAGTAATTTAGCCGGGAAGATAAGTGAATATTTGATGCCCCTTTCTCTCAAGGTCTTTTTATGTATTAGTAAACAAGGCAAGTCAATGTCCAGAATCGATCATGCCCTGATTAATAGGAAATACTTATGCTATGTAAAACGGCTGAAGTATGAAACTAGGTCAGTTTCGGACCATTTACCATTGCTTCTTGAGCTCTGCTTGACCCAGGATAAACAAAGAGTGTCGCTCCCTTTTAGATTGAATCCCTATTGGTTGTCAATATTAAAGAATCATCACACAATAGAAAGGGAAATCGATCAATTTTAGGAGGCCAATTATGGGTCAACCAGGATTCAGGTAGTATGGGATACTCTTAAGGCATATATGAGGGGAATAATGGTTAGTAGCATTGCAAACCTAAGAAAGGAATATGGGGAAAGTGAGGAAAAATTTAAAAAACAAGCCTCCGTAGCAACACAAAGTTTCTATATAAATAGTTCAGAAGGAAACAGGGAGACAATGCAGAAAACCACACAAGCATAGTCTAACTTTTTGCTGGAAAAGGCGCAACATACTCTATTCTTTAAGGGCCAAAAATATTTTACTGAGTCAGGGCGACCTGGGAAACTCCTTTCCAGAGTGATCACGAGTCAGGACCCTAAAAAGAATATAGATAATATCCGGTTGCCCAATGGAAGGATCGTGACGGAGCAAGTTTCCATTGAGGAGGCTTTCCGGGACTACTTTTTGGACATTTATAGAGCCAATGGTAGGATCACGGAGGAAAGGATGGACTCTTATTTGGATAACATTGTCTTCCCCACTATCACTGCAGCCCAAAAGAAGGCACTAGAGGCTGATCTCTCAATGCATGAGCTTAAAGGGGCAATTAAACTATGCTCGGCCAACTCTACCCCCGGTTCGGACTGACTTCCATATGAATTTTATACTAAATACAAGGAGGTAATTTTACCCAAATTGCTGGAGGTGCTGACCGAATTGGTGATAGAAGGGAACCTTCCTGGTTCAATGATGGAAGGGCTAATAATTTTAGTTCCGAAAAAAGGGAAGGACCTATAGATATGGGATCATATAGACCAATCTCATTATTGAACACCGATGTAAAACTTCTTGCTAGGATCTTGGCGTCAAGACTTTCTGGGGTCATCTCTTCCATCATCCATCCAGACCAGAACGGTTTTATCCCAAAGAAGGGTACGCATCATAACCTTCATCGTCTCTTTGCAAATTTACAGGCTCCTGGGGGATCTGATCACTGTATCCTGTCCCTAGATGCCTCTAAGGCCTTCAACAGGGTGGAGTGGCGATTCCTCTGGAAGGTGCTGCTCAGGATGGGCTTTGGGGAGAGATTCATAAATACCATTAAAACTTTGTATAGACTAGACTGAACCTTAATGGGAGCCTTACTCCTAGCTTTGACTTAGAGCGAGGTACCCGGCAGGGTTGTCCCTTATCCCCTCTCTTATTTGATATATATATCGAGCCTTTGGCGTTGGCTATTAGGCAAGATCCCCAAATTAAAGGGTTCGGAACATTAAGAGAGGAAGATCGCATCTCCCTATATGCGGATGATGTTCTTTTTTTATAGAGGATACAGAAATAAACGCCCCAAGGATTATTCAGTTGGTTAAATTATTTGGTGAGGTATCTGTCACTACCAGAGCTTTGGGACGTTCTCACAGCTCTGTTTCTCCACCCCTGTGATGATGTCACTACTAGAGCTGGGAGGAGTTCTCACTGCTCTGTTTACTTTTGGTTTCCTTCCTCCCAGCTGTTCCTTATGCGTTTGATTTCCCTCTCTTTATATCACCCCTCCTCCTATTGTAGGGCGTGAATTATAGTTCTCATTTCAGTTGTAGCTCTTGCTTTAGTATCTTCATTTGTAGCTATCAGTTCACTGGACCTGTGTTCTGCTGCAGCAAGCACTCCGGATATTGCCAGCTGTCCTTGGATCCGTCTTCTCTGCGGCTGCAACACCTTCAGCTAAGTGTACAGACATTGTTGTGTACCTGATTGTTTTCTGACTGGATCTGAGGTGGCCACGGTTCCCTCCATATACTGAGTAGGGCACCGGTGGCCGTGCCCCTTCCACTATTGTAGGGGTTACAGTGGTCATCAGTCTTAGGCACGTGGGCATGCCTCGTTCCGCCATTTGGATCCGGGCATGTGCTTTAGCAGAATAGGGAGAGCTTTGAGGGTCTGACAGGGGTCACCCTTTATCCTCCCTAGTTTGGGTCCGGTCAGTAGCTCTTTTACTGTGTATACTATTGTTGCTCACATACAGCCGTGACAGTATCAGGATTAGATATAAACTGGTCAAAGACATTTCTGATGCCTTTAGATCAGCTGCCGCAAAAAGAGCCCCTGTTAAATCAGTTAGAAGTCGTTGATACTTTTCAATACTTGGGCATGATGATATCCCCCAAGGTTGAAAGTGTTTTGGAACTGAACCTTATTCCATTGATAATGAAAATCAGGGCAAAAGTAGGGATCTGGTTGCGACTTCCTTATCCAGAGCCGATCGAGTCTCGTTGGTCAAGATGATAATCCTCCCCCAATTTCTCTATGTCCTCAGAAATATTCCTATTTGGATAGACGATAAATTCTTTAAACTTCTGGAAAGAATAATTAATGAGCTAGTCTGGGGAAGGAAAAGAGTGAGATTAAAAATAGAATACTTATATAAGCCTCTGGAGTGTGGGGGTCTAAATCTCCCATACTTCAAAGGCTATTTTGTGGAAGCTCAATTATGGACATGTAACGAGTGGATAAACAGTGCCTCTTTGACTGATCTAATAAGCGCCTCCATGCATAATAAAATTTTTACGTTTTTGGAGTCTGGGTTAATAGTTGAGGGAGACCGGGGCTATAAAGAAACCACAAAATCACTTTTCAAAATGTGGGCTATCACCAGAGGATGGTTGGGGGTGAAGGGATCACTTAATTTTACGCCTCTTTGGCATAATAAGCACTTACAGTCTTTAGATAGTATAGCAACTGATCAATTTTGGCAAAGGAAGGGGATTGTATACTTGGCACAGGTGGTTAAGAATAGGGAAATCATGACATTTGCGGAACTATCACATAGTGTACAGAACCTCTCATGGTTTAGGTATTTTCAGCTTCGCTCGGCACTTTTTAGTTTGGAAGATAAATCACGATTGGAAATAGATACCTTCTCACCATTAAATCAATGGTTAGGGAAGACATCACGAAAAATGAAGATTTCAAATATATATTAATTATTGATTAAGTCACGTTTTTCTGATACACAATCACCAGGTCAAAGGGCCTGGGAAGTGGACTGCCCAAATATTAAAGTCGTGGGATGGGGAACTATTTTTACTAACCCTGATGTACTCTCCCATAATTTTAATCATGTGCTTACACAGTTTAACATCTACCATAGACTTTATGTTACCCCTGTTTGGTTGAACAGATGTGGATTGAGAGATACTTCTAATTGCCCTCGCTGTGATAATACAGGAGCGGATTATCTTCATAAGATCTGGCTGTGTCCCGGTCTGTCAGTATACTGGAAGGGCATTGGAAATTTTCTCGCCGACAGGTTAAAAATATCTATATCTCCTGATCCACAACTGTTTCTACTTAACGATTTGTCTTAATTGACGGCCCATAAATATCAAAAGATCTTATTGGGTAGAGTACTACTATTGGCCAGACTGCTGATCAGTCAAAATTGGTTTGCACGCCATCCCCCAAAGTTAAATAACTGGATTAATCTGGTTAACAATATTAAAAACTACGAGCGGATCTTGTATAAGCAGAGAGGTGGATTGGAGAAATGGAATAAGATATGGGAGGCTTGGAGGCTTTGATAGACTTGGCTTTTTTTTTCTTTTTTTTTTTTCTTTTTTTCTCTCTTCCTCTCTCTCTCTCTTTCTCTCTTTTCCTCTCTTCCCCTGTTCCTCTCTCCCCCCCGCGTCCCTACGGGGGCGCGGGAGGAGGTAGGACACAGGACGCATCGCAAGGGGGGGTGGGAAGGGGGGAAAAAGGGACTGGGCGATAACAGGGAGTTAGTTTAAAGTAAATTAAATGTTAATGATTATTTCTTTGTTCTCCTTTTTTTACTTTCTTTCTGTTATTTCCTTGTATAATAATAAAGATGTTTAATAAAAATAAAAAAAAGGTGCGCCCCTGACAACAACCTGGAAGAAAGGAGGCATGCAGATTTTTTCTTTTCGATATAGCTCAATGACTCTTGTAATCGGTAGAGATATCTTTAACAACTGCCACTGGTTTATGAGGAAAGGTATTTCATAAACCTATTGTGATTAAAGATGTAATAGTCAGGAGCAGATATAGAAATATGAGAAATACATGGCTTGAATTAATGGTCCCTCAGGAAAATTATAAATGTGGTCAATGCTCATCCTGTGAATGTATATTGAAAGGTAAGAATCTAAATCTAGGTGTTGTGAAACGTACAGTACAGTACATCATGTGGCATTTTGTTTTGTCCTTGTGGTAGATTCTATATAGAAGTCGGGGAGGAGGGCTTCACATTTTTGCCCCATGTTTAACGTACACATTAGGAAAATGTACTCTACACTTTTGCCTGCAAAAAAAAAAAATAAATAATTTAAATATATATATATATATATATATATATATACAGTACAGACCAAAAGTTTGGACACACCTTCTCATTCAAAGATTTTTTTTTATTTTCATGACTATGAAGGCATCAAAACTATGAATTAACACATGTGGAATTATATACATAACAAACAAGTGTGAAACAACTGAAAATATGTCATATTCTAGGTTATTCAAAGTAGCCACCTTTTACTTTGATTACTGCTTTGCACACTCTTGGCATTCTCTTGATGACCTTCAAGAGGTAGTCCCCTGAAATGGTTTTCACTTCACAGGTGTTCCCTGTCAGGTTTAATAAGTGGGATTTCTTGCCTTATAAATGGGGTTGGGACCATCAGTTGCGTTGAGGAGAAGTCAGGTGGATGAACAGCTGATAGTCCTACTGAATAGACTGTTAGAATTTGTATTATGGCAAGAAAAATGCAGCTAAGTAAAGAAAAATGAGTGGCCATCATTACTTTAAGAAATGAAGGTCAGTCAGTCAGCTGAAAAATTGGGAAAACTTTGAAAGTAAGGGCTATTTGACCATGAAGGAGAGTGATGGGGTGCTGCGCCAGATGATCTGGCCTCCACAGTCACCGGACCTGAACCCAATCGAGCTGGTTTGGGGTGAGCTGGACCGCAGAGTGAAGCAAAAGGGCCAACAAGTGCTAAGCATCTCTGGGAACTCCTTCAAGACTGTTGGAAGACCATTTCAGGGGACTACCTCTTGAAGCTCATCAAGAGAATGCCAAGAGTGTGCAAAGCAGTCATCAAAGCAAAAGGTGGCTACTTTGAAGAACCTAGAATATGACATATTTTCAGTTGTTTCACACTTGTTTGTTATGTATATAATTCCACATGTGTTAATTCATAGTTTTGATGCCTTTATAGTCATGAAAATAAAGAAAACTCTTTGAATGAGAAGGTGTGTCCAAACTTTTGGTCTGTACTGTATATATATATATATATATATATATATATATATATATATACAGTGGTGCAAAAAAGTATTTAGTCAGCCACCAATTGTGCAAGTTCTCCCACTTAAAAAGATGAGAGAGGCCTGTAATTTTCATCATAGGTACACTTCAACTATCAGAGACAGAATGGGGAAAAAGAATACAGGAAATCACATTGTAGGATTTCTAATGAATTAATTGGGAAATTCCTCGGTAAAATAAGCATTTGGTCACCTACAAACAAGCAAGATTTCTGGCTCTCACAGACCTGTAACTTCTTCTTTAAGAGGT
This sequence comes from Bufo bufo, assembly GCF_905171765.1. Lineage (NCBI taxonomy): Eukaryota > Metazoa > Chordata > Amphibia > Anura > Bufonidae > Bufo > Bufo bufo. The sequence continues at coordinate 366,738,352 of NC_053390.1, read as the reverse complement.
TCCTCTGTCCTCCACTCATTACCTGTATTAATGACACCTGTTTGAACTTGTTATCAGTATAAAAGACACTTGTCCACAACCGTAAACAGTCCCACTCCAAACTCCACTATGGTCAAGACAAAAGATCTGTTGAAGGACACCAGAAACAAAATTGTAGACCTGCACCAGGCTGGGAAGACTGAATCTGCAATAGGCAAGCAGCTTGGTGTGAAGAAGTCAACTGTGGGAGCAATTATTAGAAAAGGGAAGACATACAAGACCACTGATACTCTCCCTTGATCTGGGGCTCCACGCAAGATCTTACCCTGTGGGGTCAAAATGATCACAAGAACAGTGATCAAAAATCTCAGAACCACACGGGGGGACCAAAGTAACAAAGGCTACCATCAGTAACACACTACGCCGCCAGGGACTCACATCCTGCAATGCGAGATTTGTCCCCCTGCTTAAGCCAGTACATGTCCAGGCCCGTCTGAAGTTTGCTAGAGAGCATTTGGATGATCCAGAAGAGGATTGGTAGAATTTCATATGGTCAGATACACCATAGCACAACCTTTTGGTAAAAACTCAACTCATCGTGTTTGGAGGAGAAAGAATACTGAGTTGCATCCAAATAACACCATACCTACTGTGAAGCATGGGGGTGGAAACATCATGCTTTGGGGCTGTTTTTCTGCAAAGGGACCAGGACGACTGATCCGTGTAAAAGAAAGAATGAATGGGGCCATATATTGTGAGATTTTGTCACAACTAGACAGCTGAGAAGCTCTGACAGGAGCTTTCCAGATCCTCCTCCTTGAGTTTCTTTGTTTTGGTTAAGTTCCTCATCTCGTTAGTCTATCTCAGCTGTCATGCAGTTGGACTGATTGCTTCTCTTTAAGTTCCTCCCCATGATGCATTAGGTTGCGGCTTATACAACTTCCTGGAGTGTGTGTGCATGCTGTTTCTATTCCTCAGTCCTCTGCAAGATAAGTGCTGTTCCTTTATTTGTGATTTTCTGTCTGCTGGATTTTCAGCTGACCCTGACTCCCTCCGTGTCTTGTGTAGGGAGCCGGTGGTCGTGTCCCCTCACTATTGTAGGGTCTTCAGGTATTAGATAGCCGAGGTACGTGGATATGCGCCCATCCACCCTTGGGGTGTTCGCATAGGCTGAGCAATTAGGGAGAGTGGCAGGTCTCATGTAGGGGTCTCCCTTTTGTTCCTTAGTTGTGGATCCAGTGAGTCATTAATTGTATTGCATTGTCTTGTTTCCTGTACACCATCCGTGACATTATAAGCCGCCAAAACCGTCTCAAGCATGGATCCGGTTTCACTTTTGGCTGAGCGCTTCCAGGGTCTTTCATTGGAGGTAGATGATCTCCGTAAGACTTTTTCTCAGTTTCAAGTGACCGGTTCAGCTTGCGTTCATGGAGTTTGTTCTGAGCCTAAGATCTCGCTCCTGGATACGTTCTCCGGGGGTAGTGAGTATTTTGTGCGTTTTAGAGAGGCTTGCAAACTCCATTTTCGCCTTCTTCCCCATTCCTCTGGTGATGAAGAACGGAGGGTGGGGATCATTATATCGCTGCTCAGGGGTAACGCTCAATCCTGGGCCTTTTCGCTGCCGGAGGGGGCACGGCCCCTCCGTTCAGTGGATGAATTCTTTTTAGCCCTGGGTCAGATATATGATGATCCGGATCGTATTGCTCTGGCTGAGTCTAGACTACGTCTGTTATGCCAGGGTAAACAATCCGCAGAGATATACTGCTCAGAATTTCGGAGATGGGCAGCTGATACTGGTTGGAATGATGCTGCACTCCGAAGTCAATTTTGCCATGGTCTTTCAGAGGGATTGAAAGATGCATTTGCCTTTCATGAGAGACCTACCTCCTTGGATTCTGCTATGTCTCAGGCCGTTCGTATTGACAGGCGTCTTAGAGAGAGAGGAGAGATCTCTCCTTCCTGTCATACTCAGTCCCGGGACAGTGCAGCGGTCTCTTTCTGTGCGCAGGGGTCTCAGTCGCTGTCAGCCCCTTCTGAGCAGGAGCCCATGCAGCTGGGGTTAATTGCCTCTGACAATAGAAGATTCAGCCCGCATGGGAGGGTTTGTTTTTGTTGTGGAGGTATAAATCATTTGGCAAATGTTTGTCCCTCTAGGAGATTCAGGCAGTCTTCTGGGAGTAATAAAGAAACAAAAAGGAAAAAATCTTTTAAAAATGTTCCGTCTGTTACTATTGGCAGGATTGAGGCAGAAATTGAAGGTTTTCCGTTTGCTTGTAGTTCCCATTTTGTCCTGCCTGCTAGGGTGGCGCTAGAGAGCAAGAGCATTTTTTTGTGAGATTTTTGTGGATAGTGGAGCAGCTGTCAATCTCATTGATAATCAATTTGCAATAACTCATGGTTTCCAGGTATGCACTTTGGGAAAGGATATTCCTGTTTTTGCTATTGATTCCGCTCCACTTTCTCAGAAATCATTAAAGGGCATAGTTCACAATATTCGTTTAATTGTGAGTGATGCTCATGTTGAGGATGTGTCATGTTTCGTCCTTAGCGGTTTGCCTACTCCTCTAGTGTTGAGGCTACCCTGGCTCACTAAATATAACCCCACCATTGATTGGCAAGCGAGGCAAATAAATGGTTGGAGTGACTTTTGCAGAGAGAATTGCCTCATGACATCTGTTTCTGAGGTTTCTACTAAGACTGTACCACCTTTCCTCTCTGAATTTTCTGATGTCTTCTCTGAGAGTGGAGTTTAGGATTTGCCCCCGCACAGGGAGTACGATTGCCCTATTAATCTCATCCCAGGCGCCAAACTGCCTAAATCTCGTTTATACAATCTTTCCCAACCTGAGAGGGTCGCTATGCGTGCTTATATCTCTGAGAGTCTGAGAAAAGGACACATACGACCCTCGAAGTCACCTGTTGCCGCTGGTTTTTTCTTTGTTAAGAAAAAAGATGGTTCTTTAAGACCTTGTCTGGATTTCAGGGAGCTGAACAGTATCACTATTCGTGACCCTTATCCGCTTCCTCTGATCCCGGACCTGTTTAACCAGGTTGTTGGGGCTAAAGTCTTTTCCAAATTAGACCTAAGAGGGGCATACAACCTGGTCAGGGTCAGAGAAGGAGACGAATGGAAGACGGCTTTCAATACCCCTGAGGGCCATTTTGAGAATTTGGTTATGCCTTTTGGTTTGATGAATGCCCCAGCCGTTTTTCAGCATTTCGTCAACAGCATTTTTTATCATTTAATGGGAAAATTTGTATTAGTGTATTTGGATGACATTTTGATTTTTTCTCCTGATTTCAAGACTCATAAGGAACACTTACGTCAGGTCTTGCTCATCCTGCGGGAGAATAAATTATACGCAAAACTGGAAAAATGTGTGTTTGCGGTTCCAGAAATTCAAATTCTGGGGTTTCTTCTCTCCGCTTCTGGTTTTCGCATGGACTCCGAGAAGGTCCGCGCTGTGCTTGAGTGGGAGCTTACTGAGAATCAGAAGGCGCTGATGCGTTTTTTTGGCCTTTGCCAATTATTACAGGAAATTTATTTTGAATTATTCCTCTGTTGTTAAACCACTCACTGATATGACCAGAAAGGGGGTAGATTTTTCTTCCTGGTCGGTAGAGGCGTGTAAGGCCTTTTCTAATATCAAGGAGAGTTTTGCTTCCGCTCCCATCCTGGTACAACCTGATATTTCATTACCCTTCATAGTCGAGGTTGATGCTTCTGAGGTAGGGGTGGGTGCGGTCTTGTCTCAGGGTTCCTCTCCTGCCAAATGGCAACCATGTGCCTTTTTCTCAAAGAAACTCTCCTCCGCAGAGAGAAATTATGATGTGGGAGATAGGGAATTGTTGGCCATCGAGTTGGCTTTTGAGGAATGGCGCCATTGGCTAGAGGGAGCCAGACACCCTATTACCGTGTTTACTGACCATAAAAATCTCGCCTACTTGGAGTCAGCCAAGCGTCTGAACCCGAGACAGGCCAGATGGTCTTTGTTCTTTTCAAGGTTTAATTTTGTTGTCACGTTCCGCCCTGGGGTTAAGAATGTGAAGGCAGATGCCCTGTCACATTGTTTTCCGGGAGGTGGGAATTTTGAAGACCCGGGTCCCATTTTGGCTGAAGGTGTGGTGGTCTCTGCTCTTTTTCCTGAATTGGAGGCAGAGGTGCAGGCAGCCCAGTCAGAGGCTCCTGATCTTTGTCCTCCTGGGAGGTTGTTTGTGCCTCTCGCTTTGAGACACAAGATTTTTAAGGAACACCATGATACGGTCCTTGCTGGGCACCCGGGGGCAAGAGCCACACTGGATCTCATCGCTCGGAGATTCTGGTGGCCTGCGCTTCGTAAGTCGGTTGAGGGTTTTGTGGCAGCTTGCGAGACTTGCGCTCGTGCCAAAGTCCCTCATTCACGGCCATCAGGTCCTCTCCTTCCCTTACCCATTCCTTCCCGTCCTTGGACACATCTGTCCATGGACTTCATAACGGACTTGCCTCGTTCCTCGGGGAAGACTGTGATTCTGGTGGTGGTGGACCGTTTTAGCAAAATGGTGCATTTCATCCCTTTTCCTGGTTTGCCCAATGCTAAGACGCTGGCGCAGGCATTTATTGACCACATTGTCAAATTGCATGGTATTCCTTCAGACATAGTCTCTGATAGGGGCACGCAGTTTGTTTCCAGATTCTGGAAGGCTTTCTGTTCTCGCTTGGGGGTTCGGTTGTCATTCTCTTCTGCTTTCCACCCGCAGTCGAATGGCCAGACAGAGCGCGTCAATCAGAATCTGGAGACATATCTGCGCTGTTTTGTGGCGGAGAATCAGGAGGATTGGTGTTCTTTTTTGCCCCTTGCTGAGTTTGCTTTAAATAACCGTCGTCAGGAGTCCTCTGATAAGTCACCATTTTTTGGTGCATATGGGTTTCATCCGCAGTTTGGGACTTTCTAGGGAGAGGGGTCTTCTGGTTTACCTGATGAGGACAGATTCTCCTCGTCTTTGTCATCTATTTGGCAAAAGATTCAGGATAATCTAAAAAGCATGAGTGAGAGATATAAGCGTGTGGCAGATAAGAGACGTGTGCCTGGTCCGGACCTGAATGTTGGTGATCTGGTGTGGTTGTCTACCAAGAATATCAAATTGAAGGTTTCCTCCTGGAAGTTGGGTCCTAGGTTTATTGGGCCTTACAAGATCCTGTCTGTCATCAATCCTGTTGCCTACCGTCTGGATCTTCCTCAGACTTGGAAGATCCATAATGTTTTTCATAAGTCCTTATTGAAACCTTATGTTCAACCTATTGTACCCTCGCCTTTGCCTCCTCCTCCGATTATGGTTGATGGAAATCTTGAATTTCAGGTCTCTAGGATTGTGGATTCTCGTCTTGTCCGCGGTTCCCTCCAGTACCTCGTTCATTGGGAGGGTTATGGTCCTGAGGAGAGGATGTGGGTCCCAGTGACGGACATTAAGGCCACTCGTCTCATCAGGGCTTTCCATAGGTCCCATCCTGAGAAGGTGGGCCCTGAGTGTCCGGAGTCCACTCGTAGAGGGAGGGGTACTGTCACAACTAGACAGCTGAAAAGCTCTGACAGGAGCTTTCCAGATCCTCCTCCTTGAGTTTCTTTGTTTTGGTTAAGTTCCTCATCTCGTTAGTCTATCTCAGCTGTCATGCAGTTGGACTGATTGCTTCCCTTTAAGTTCCTCCCCATGATGCATTAGGTTGCGGCTTATACAACTTCCTGGAGTGTGTGTGCATGCTGTTTCTATTCCTCAGTCCTCTGCAAGATAAGTGCTGTTCCTTTATTTGTGATTTTCTGTCTGCTGGATTTTCAGGTGACCCTGACTCTCTCTGTGTCTTGTGTAGGGTGCCGGTGGTCATGTCCCCTCACTATTGTAGGGTCTTCAGGTATTAGATAGCCGAGGTACGTGGATATGCGCCCATCCACCTTTGGGGTGTTTGCATAGGCTGAGCAATTAGGGAGAGTGGCAGGTCTCATGTAGGGGTCTCCCTTTTGTTCCTTAGTTGTGCATCCAGTGAGTCATTAATTGTATTGCATTGTCTGTATTGCATCATACACCATCCGTGACAGATTTTGAGTGAAAACCTACTTCCATCAGCAACAGCATTGAAGATGAAACGTAGCTGGGTCTTTCAGCATGAGAATGATCCCAAACAAACCGCCTGGGCAACGAAGGAGTGGCATTTCCTGGAGTGGCCTAGCTAGTTTCCAGATCTCAACCCCATTGAAAACCTTTGGAGGGAGTTGAAAGTCTGTGTTGCCCAGCGACAGATATATTCGCCATAAATTTGCACATTCGAGAATTTGTGATCTCGTCATTGTTTACTTGATTTAGAAAATCGGCAATGTAATATATTTGCGATAAATACGCGATAAATTTGCGATTAGAATATTCAACACTATTCAAAAATATGAATATATAGCACTATATTCTAAATATTTGCAAATTCTCGACATGGCGATATTCGCGATTAAAATTAGTGATTTAAATATTCACGCTCAACACTATTAGCCCTGTGATTCAATTTGGGTCCAAATCAATTCTCCCCCAATCACAGGTGCTTTGTTTGCCAGGAGAAGTCTCTCTCTTGAATGACTCAAGTTTTTGATTCTACAGAATCCTACTTTAGTCAAATTTTGTTTTCATAGAATCTATTAACTTATCTCTAACCATGATTATTTAATTTGTGTGTTAGGGTACATTCACATCAGAGGTTCAGTTTGTGGCCCGTTACAGATTCCATTTCAAATGCCAAATAAAAAGTTCTACATGAGACTGAACTGAAGGTATTATAGTCAATGGATTATGTTTGGCACTGTTAGCTATGTGCCAAATCTTGCACTTCCATTATTTCTATTGCCATGCTCCTAAAACTGAGAATAACAGAAAAATATAGTGGTGATGTGAACGCCTCCTTACTTGACCGAGTCTATGTCCTTTAGCCATTTACACTATGAAACAGAAAAACCATCGGGGAGGCCCTTCTTCTGTAATGAGGAATATACAGGTGAAACTCAAAAAATTTGAATATCGTGCAAAAATCCATTTATTACAGTAATGAAAATTAAAAGGAATTGCATTAATCCAGCTTAAAATTTGTATTTTGTGAAAAGGTTCAATATTCTAGGCTCAAAGTGTCACACTCTAGTCAGCTAATTAACCCATATCACCTGAGCAAAAGGTACCTCAAAATTGTGACTTTGGGGTTTCATAAGCTGTAAGCCATAATCATCCAAATTATAACAAATAAAGGCTTGAAATATCTAGCTTTACATGTAAGGAGTCTATCTGATATGTTAGTTTCACCTTTTAAGTTGCATTACTGAAATAAATGAACTTTGCACGATATTATAATTTTTCGAGTTTCACCTGTAATATGGCAAAATCCCCATAACTGATTGTTACTGGTATATTAATGTATGAAAGGTTAAAGAGTAACTACTGCTATAACATAGCAACTAGAGATGAGCAGTTAAGAAGTTTTCAAAACTTTGATTTGCTTATTTTGCCAAATTATTCAAAAACTATTTTGCTTTATGATGAATTAATTCCTCACAAAGCGCATTAAATCAGCTCTATCCCAGTCTTCAGTTAAACTTTAGGGAGAATGTATTCTGGTGTACATCACTGTGCAGTGCAGCAACATGCATAACTAGTCCTTTCTGTTAGCGAAACAGTTACTGTGTGTCAGAATAATGGGAAGGCCACATACATGGAAGTGCGTATCATCATGCAGGACACCAACATTCCTAGCTAACCCCTAGCTAAATAAACAAACACAAAAAAGCATACATCATCCTTCAGTAAGGCAAAGATGCTGATGCAGATGTCCCAATGACTCTTTAGTGGAATAAAATAAGGACATGGAGGCATCACCATTAAAGTAGTAGAGAGAAAAAAAGATTCTTCTAACCCATGTTATGGCAGTGCAAGCACATGCGTTTGAATCCCTTCTGTTATAAATAGAATAACTGTGTGTCACTATTAGGCTTATTTCACACTTATTTGGTCAGTTATTTCTCATCAGTAATTGTTAGCCCAAAGATTGTATGGGTAAAAAACACAGAACAGGTGCAGATCTATTTATGATACCTAATCCAAGAGTAAGTTTGGCTCCTGAATGTGCCTCACAATAAGTGATAGAAATAACTGACTAAATAACAGAGGTTTGAACTGCGCCCTATAGGTCAATATCTGCATCAGCTCTACTTTATCTGCATGGACTTAACAGTGCAGTGGCCTTATGACAGTAGAGAGGGTGTCAGCAGTAAGGCTATGTTTAGATCACGGTTTATTTTTCTGTTCTTATAATCCATCAGAAAAACTGGCTAAAAAAAGTGGATGCTTTAAATGATGTGCGGTAGGCTTTTGTATAAGGCACCGGTGTCTGGAAATCCTGCTTGATCCAGGCCTGATTCATCTGTACGGTTAGTCTGTCAACATTTTTTGTTGAAAGGTGAGTTCTCTTTGGGGTAAGTATGCAACACATAGCAATAAACACTCACTCTGATGCCACACTACTGGCTGGGCAGGAAAGCTTGTCCAGGACAAACTCGGCCAGTTGCGGCCACAATTCAAGTTTGGCTGCCCAGTAGTCTAGGGGATCTTGGATCTAGGGTGACAAGGTGCAATTCAAGTATGCCACCATTTGCTGTTTCAGGTTCTGCTCTATGTCCTGCTGTGGCTGGGTGGTTTCTTAAGTAGGTGGGTGAAGAAAAGTGCTCATTAGAGACTCAAGACTTAAACGGGTTCTGCAGTTTGTTTAAACTGATGATCTTGTGACTGACTGAACCGTCACTGGGGCTGCTGGAGAAGCATGAGGGCCAGCCTCCCCCCTACAGACTATGGACCGAGAACTATGGAGACCCCCTCAGACCTTTTTTGGTTAGAAGGAACTATGAACCCTGATTTATGTGTGTAATTTATATGCCACATATTTCCTATTGCCCATTAAAAAGGCATGGTGTGGATTCAGCAACACAAAAAGGGTTAACTCTGCACTAAGACTCCCACTGATTGTGTTAGTGATGGGATTAAGATAGTTGATTATAATAGCAGCCGACTCCTATGATACACTCAGGAGATAATCCCATCACATGTGTCTCCTCTTCCCATTCATTCATTATGGAGGGGGTGAAGATATCTGTTTGCATGTTCATTGTTGATTGCATCAAAGACAATGCCAGTGTGTTTGTTAATTGGGTCACAGACAATGCCATTGTGTTTGTTCAATAGGGTTAGTTATGTGTTTAAACTGTACAGGATTGGCTGCTATGTCATGTCCTCAGTATGCCATGTGTATATAAGTCAATGCTGTGTGTTCAATAAAGAGTTCCTGTTTTACCCTTCATCATGTTGAGGCTGGTGTTTGTGTAACTGATCAACGCTGGGGATTGCTATACGCTGAAGATTTGCTATACTCCCCTGGCTATACTATTTTCTCTTGTAAGAGCTGTTCCTGGTTCCTGTGGTGGTTTTGGTGTAGAGTGGAGTGCTTGGAGTCCTCGGGAAGCACTAGGAGCATCTATCAACGGAGGTACCCGGTCGGGGTGCCAGGAGATCCGTTACAGATCTATCCTCTGGATAGATAATCAGCATCTGATCGGTGGGGGTCCTACACACGGGACCCCCGCCGATCAGCTGTTTGAGAAGGCAGCGGCGCTCCAGGAGCGCCATGGCCTTCTTACTGTTTACCGCAGGCCCAGTGATGTCACGACTAGTGTCAATGGCCTGGGCGGGGCTAAGCTCTGTTCATTTGAATGGTGCTTACCCGCGCCCAGGCCAGTTGATTCTAGTTGTGACATCACTGGGCCTGCAGTAAACAGTGAGAAGGCTGCAGCGCTCCTGCAGCACCGCTGCCTTCTCAAACAGCTGATCGGCGAGAGTCCTGGGTGTCGGACTCCAGCCGGTCAGATGCTGATGATCTATCCAGAGGAAAGATCATCTGTTTAATCAAACTGCAGAACCCCTTTAAGTATCTGCTAATAGAGCTGGTGCTGCTCCTACCGCCCACCCCACCTCACCTCCAGCAGTCATGGCAGTGGAATGTGAGCTCAGAGGGTCCCCCCGATTAGACTTTCATGAGGATGGGCGATGGGGTACGTAGGCAGTGACTAACCGACTACAAAGGATGACTTGATAGTAGCTGAGTTTTCCTCCTTCTCAGAAGGTGTAAAAAAGGCCCCATTTTGGATCGGTAGTGAGGGTCTAACATTGTGGAAAGCCAGTAATCTTTCCTCTGACGAATGGTGATAACGCAGCTGTCACTACAAGAGCAATTCAGCATGCATCTGGTAATTTTCCCAAGGGACTCGGAGGGACTCTGTGCCTCTATCTCCAGTGCATACTGCCATGGTCTGTCTGCGTCATCTGTGTTGCCTTTGTCATCACCCTTTAGCTCCTCATGATCCTTCCGCTCTTCTCCTGCCTTTGCAGCTAAAGGAGGGCGTCTTTTGCACTGTAAGAGTGGCCTAAGTGCACGCATAGTTTCCCTGACATTTTCAAGATGTCTTGTAGTTGGGTGGAAAACTTCAGGAACTGGGTGACAACCAGATTTAAGACGTGCACCATGCAGATCACATGGTTCAGCTCTCCCTGACGCAGACCAGACAGAATATTCTTACCATTATTAGTGACCATGGTTCCTATATTCAGTTGGTGAGGAGACAGCCTAGATTTGATTTCTTGGTTGATGACAAGTAGCAGTTCCTCCCCGGTATGACTCCGTTCTCCCAGGCAGCCCAATTGAGAAACCACATGACAACACCATGCTTTGCATAAGTGGTATGCTGGAGGACCACTCTGAACTGTGCCTATGGAGGAGGTTGAGGACAAGGTTGAGGATGAGGAGGTAGAGGAGGATATTGGCGCAGAAATCCCATAATTACAAGTGGAGGCTGCATTGCCATCACCTGGCCAAGTTGCTAGTGTGCTTGGGCCAGAACCACATTTACCCAGTGGGCTATAAATGACATATATTTTTATTGACCATAGTTACAGCTCCACACATCTGTGTTGGCATGAACTGTACCAGATGCCAACAGGCTCAAGGACTGACCCACCTTCTGTTCAACATATGTGTAAAGGACTGGTATCGCTTTTTTAGAGAAGTAATGACAGACTGTGACTTTTCACTTTAGGTGGACTCAAGCTATCAGTACTCTGAAATGTTCAGAGTCCACAATACGGAAAGGGAGGGATTGTTGTACCAGTAACTTGGCCAGGAGCACATTCAGCTTCTGCGCTATTGGATGAGTGCACTCATATTGTTGTCTCTTTGTCATCGCCTCGGGTAATCGATTGCTTGTGAAACACGTGACGAGGAGTAGGAGGAGCATCAGGAGCAATAGTCGAAGGGAAGGAATGACAGCTTCCTGCTCCTGAGGTTGATGAGCCCTGAGTGCTGGAGAAGGCATGCGGGCAGCTGGGAGATGCAGTGGTTGCTGCGTGAGGCTGTATTAAAATTAGTGTCACAATTTTTCCAAGCCATTTTATGGTGATGCTCCATGTGTTGTCGTAGGGCTGTGGTGCCAACATTACCACCCTGACCGCACTTCACCTTCTGCCCACATATCCTACAACTGCCACTCTAATGTCCTCCAGCTACTTGATAAAAAATTCCCACACTGCCATTTTAACCCCACCACTCCGTGCTGACTGCCTGCCACTGCCTTTATGAACCCGTGCACAGCTAATTGTTTCCTGACAGGTAGGCTCCTGAGTAGCAGATGGTCTGACATGGGCCTGCAGATGGTGCCCTTTCTTCACCCGTCTCCCACATGCAATCGGCTACATCATCATTCACTACTGTCTGTTTGTCACTTATGTCACCCTCACCAGTCTCATGGCCTAGTCACTGACCACTCGCAACCCGTGCTCCGACTTGACTGTCATCATCAATAGTGCATGCCTAATGGAGGGCGCAGTGGACGCCTCCTCCAAGTCTGTGCTAGCCTGTAGCTGCTGACTGTCCTCACTAAGCTCATCCTCGCTAAAAAGCGGAGCAGAGGTGGCAGCATGCATAACTTCCCGAGTAAAAGGAGAAGCAAAAGAAAGAGGAAGTTGCAGAACAGGTGGTGGCACAGAGGTTGTTCCTCTGTCATGCCAACTAAGGGTGGTGTCAAAGGAACCCACTAATTCTTGGATGTCTGTATCTGTTGTCATCTGAGATGATTTGAAGAGCAAGTCAACCATTTCAGTACAGCTGGATTGTTGGTCGTCAATACATGACCGCTGTATGACAGTGGCATCTCTGGACTGTTGCTGCAGCTGCTGCTATCACCACTCTTTCTTCTGCTTCTACTTGTGCCAGCTAAAGCAAAATTTTTGCCACTGCCCGTTCATTTTGAGGGCCCAGGCAAATGTATTTTAGTGTAGTGTACATCAACTGAATCAGTAATGTAACAAATGAAGTATGAATGGAGCAGCAGATGAACTAGGTAAATACACCTACATATTAGACTGCCTGTTGACAGTGGGTTTGATGCACAATAAGTCTATGTATAACAGAACAGATTAAGTATAAACGATGCAGCAGATGAACTAGGTAAATACGCCTATATATTAGACCACCTGTTGAGACTAAGTCTGATGCACAGTAAGTCTATGTATAACAGAAAAAATTAAGGCTACTTTCACACCTGCACTTTCCCTTTACGCTATTGAGATCTGCCATAGGATGTCAATAGCAGAGGAAAAAGCTTCAGTTTTGTCTCCATTCATTGTCAATGGGGACAAAACTGAACTAAACGTAATGGAGAGAACCAGAATGCATTCCATTTAATTGCATTCCCATGACGCACACAAAAGTGCAGCAAGCAGTGTTTTTGAGTGTATCCTGGGATGCAGAGCAAGACAGATCCGTCATGACTCACAATGGTCAATGGTGACGGATCTGTTTTCTCTAACACAAAAGAAAACGGATCTGTCCGCCATTGACTAACAATGGTTTTAGAGACGGATCCATCATCGCTATTTCAGAGATTATACAACTGGATCCGTTCATAACGGATGCAGACAGTTATGTTATTATGACAGAAACGTTTTTGCTGATCCATGACGGATCCAGCAAAAATGCAGGTGTTAAAGTAGCCTAAGAATGAATGACGCAGCAAATGAACAAGATGTACATGATGATTACACCGAGCCTGCACTGTCCCTGCCATCTCCCTATGGTCTGGCTACAGTGTGTAAAAATTCTCCCTACAATCTCCCTGCACTGTCCCTGAACTGACAATCCAGTCATATCCAATATTCTACAATTAAGGCCCCTTTCACACGGGCGAGTATTCCGCGTGGATGCGATGCGTGAGGTGAACGCATTGCACCCGCACTGAATACCGACCCATTCATTTCTATGGGGCTGTTCACATGAGCGGTAATTTTCAAGCATCACTTGTGCGTTGCGTGAAAATCGCAGCATGCTCTATATTCTGCGTTTTTCACGCAACGCAGGCCCCATAGAAGTGAATGGGGTTGCGTGAAAATCGCAAGCTTCCGCAAGCAAGTGCGGATGCGATGCAATTTTCACGCATGGTTGCTAGGTAACAGTCTATTCACTGTATTATTTTCCCTTATAACATGGTTATAAGGGAAAATAAAAGCATTCTGAATACAGAATGCTTAGTACAATAGCGCTGGAGGGGTTAAAAAAAAATAAAAAATAACTCACCTTCTCTTCTTGTTCGCGTAGTTCCCGGTCTCTTCTTTACTTCTTTAATAATGAACTACCGGCTAGGACCTGTGGTGATGTCAGATCACATGCTCCAATCACATGGTCCATCACCACGGGGATGGACCATATGATTGGAGCATGTGATCTGACGTCACCGAAGGTCCTTCAGCCCACAGCTGATAATTAAAGAAGTAAAGAAGAGACCGGGAGCTACAGGCACAAGAGGAGAAGGTGAGTTAATTTTTTTATTTATTTTTTAACCCTCAATTGATCACCTACTAAGCATTCTGTATTCAGAATGCTATTATTTTTCCTTATAACCATGTTATAAGGGAAAATAATAACATCTACACAACACCTAACTCAAGCCCGAACTTCTGTGAAGAAGTTCGGGTTTGGGTACCAAACATGCGTGATTTTTCTCACGCGAGTGCAAAACGCATTACAATTTTTTGCACTCGCGCGGAAAAATCGCGGGTGTTCCCGCAACGCACGCGCACATTTTCCTGCAACGCCCGTGTGAAAAAGGCCTAACAGCTTTGTTAACCAGTGTCACTAGCACTTGGCACGTCTGTCCCTATGCTCAGCTCACAGTAAAATGGCAGCGATGGGGTGGGGCTTTTATATCGCTGTGACTAGAGATGAGCAAATTTTTTAAAAAGCCGGCAAAAATTTGGTTTGACCCGAATAAATTTCCGTCAAATTACGTTAAAAAACGACTATTTCCTGGCCGCTGAGAGCCTTTATAGTGGTGTAGAACACTGTGCCTTGCAGTAACATGCATAGGGAGTCTGCTTTGGTAGTGAAATAATACTGTGAGTCCGTATGACATGCAGATGACAAGCGTCGCTTTTAGAATCAATGCACACTTCACTTATTTGGGCAGTCACGTCGATGTTAGCGCCAAGAATAAGCGCACTCTTTTTACACCGTCGTCAGCTGATTCCACATAGATGTGAATTGAACCTGTTCTATTAAATAGAAGTTATGAGACGCACAAGAGTGGGTGAGGCCACAGATGGAGGTGCTCGCAGTAAAAAAGGATTCGCCCCTCCTTTACAAGTAAGACAATATAAAATGGTATACTGGGCACCAGGAACAGGAAGTGTAAAGAAAACAGAGGCAGCGGCGGCAAACGCTGACGCTACATAACCGGAACATCTTCTAAGAGAACCTGGCACGCTGAGTCATCAGGAGCTTGAACCTCTCAAAAACCTGAGAACGAGCACATCCTTATTTTGTGACCGCAAACTTAATCTAGCGTGGAAGCAGGCACACACACAGGCTTGAAGGACATCGGCTCTTGAATCATACGGAGCGGTGCCCGGAGCCGTACTAAACCGGTGGCGGAAGACAAGCTGAGAACAGCTATTGGGTGACACAGAGAACCGGAGCTACAGCAGTGTATTTTACACTAATAATCATCGAACAGTGAGTATAAGCGGGACGCCGCATATTACACTCACTGCAACGCGACTGTCCTATAAACCACTTTACACTATATCAGATGTTTTCATAGCCGTGTTTTACCATTCGCTATTCAATTCTATATTTATTGTCTAATTACCACTATTCTATTTCGTTTTAGGTACTTCTAATGTATTATTATTATATTCCATCGTTATTCCATTGACTTTTAGATAGTCCAGTCCATTGTATTGTATTTTATTATATTTTATTGATTCATTAAACGACCAGCTATACTAATAAATACTACTAAATCTTAATTTAGTCATCAGTATCGATTTTATTTGTGGTTCTGTTCTATTAAATGCTTAAACAAGTAGATCCCTTCCTGACACAGTGGAGAGGGTGTCAGAAGTAAGTTTTGCATTGACGTCACTGATTATTTTGCCCTTCCTCTGATCCGTCAGAACAATAACCCCCCAAAAAATGGATCCTGTCTGTTGAGCATTTGCCTTCAATCGGTCAGCATTTGGTCAGTAATCTGTCAGTATTGCTAATGCCAAAAAAAACAGGAGTTGATTAAAAACAGAGATGACATCTGAACTGAATATTTGCATGTCTTTTATGCTTTGTGCCCACTCCTGCTTTTGGCTACTAAATCTCAAGTAAATTCTGATGGGACCATACAGGCCTTACAGATGCTACACAGACAGGATCTGTTGTGCGTCTCAATCTTCCTACCTTCTGACAGATCAGAAAAAGGGTCAAATAAAAATGATGTCAGCCAAGCCAAAAAGGCAATATAGTGGCCCAGTCATGAAGTCGGGAGGGTGGGAACAGCAAGAGTAGTCCACAGAGTAGCCCCATGACATAGTGGTGAGGTGGAAGTAGCATGAGGCGACCACAGAGTGGCCCAATGACAGAGTCTGGAGGTGGATGCAGCATGAGGAGGCCTCAGAGTGGCACAATGACGGAGTGTGGAGGTGGCAGCAGCACGAGCAGGCCACAGAGTGTGGAGGTGGCGGCAGCAGCAGCATCAGGAAGAGGACACAGGGTGGCACAATCACAGAGTGTGGAGGTGGCAGCAGCATCATCAGGAGGTCACAGAGTGACACAATGACAGAATGTGGAGGTGGCAGCAGCATCAGGAGGAGGGCACAGAGTGGCACGAAGACAGTGTGTAGAGGTGGGTGGCAATAACAGTACCAGCTGACGATGGTCGGTGTAAGAAGGAGCACTTGGCATCAGATGCGTGGCATCAGGCGGGTGGCAGCATCAGAATAGTAGCTGAGCCAGGAGAAACCGGTCTCTTTTGTCAAAGTGTTGGTGTGGCACCATGGATGATCAAGTCTGATGCATCAGGCATTGGTGGGTGGAAATCCTGGCTGATCCATACCTGATTCATCTTGACAAAGGACAGTCTCTCCACATTTTGGGTGGACAGGCAAGTTCTTCTTGAGGTAACTATGGCCCCCGCCACACTAAACACTCGCTCTGATGCCACACTACTGGCCGGGCAGGACAGCTTTTTCAGGGCAAACCCTGCAAGTTGCGTCCACAAATCCAAATTGGCTGCCCAGTATTCCAGTGGATCTTCAATGTGGGGTGGCAGGGTGCTGTCTAAGTAAGCCACCACCTGCTCAAGGTCTAGCTGCTGCTGCTGGTGAGTACTTTCTTCACTATGCGGGTGAAGAAAGCTGCTCATCAGTGACTCTAGACTCAGGCTGCTGATGATATAGCTGGTACTGCTCCTGCCACCTCACCCCTCCCCAGCAGGATCAAGGACTGGCCCACTTTCTGTTCTACATGAGTGTGCAGGGCTGGTACTGCCTTTTTGGCAAAGAAATGACAGCTTGGGACTCTCCATCTCGGCTTGGCACAAGCCATCAGTTCTCTGAAAGGTGCAGAGTCCACCACTTGGAAAGGGAGGGACAGCAGTACCAGCAACCTGGACAGGAGCACATTCAGCTTCTGCGTCATTGGATGTGTGCAGGCATACTGTTGTCTCTTGGCAATCGCTTTGGTAATCTATTACTGACGGAATGACTGACGGGGAGTAGGAGAAGGAGGAGCATCAGGACCAAACCGGGTGCGTGCCACTGGGTGATGCAGCGGTTGCTGCGGCAGGCTGGAGCACCATATCGGAGCCACGGTTGTCAGAGGCCACTTTATGGTGATGCTGCATATGTTGACACAGGGCCGTGGCCACGCTTCACCTTCTGCCCACAGATTCTACATATGGCCATGTTCAGCTCCTTCGCCAGCTTAACAAAAAACTGCCACACTGCAAAGTAGGTGATTTTACCCCCCAACATTCCGCACTGACTGACTGCTACTGCTAATGTCTCCTTGAACCCATCATGCACCACTACTTTCTGGGCAGGTAGGCTCCTGCAAAGCGGGTGGTCTACCCCGGGCACGTTTCACTCCTGATCTCCCACTGCCGCCACCCTGCTGACTCCCGGCCATGCTATCGACTTGCTGGCTCACGGGCAAGCTGCCACCCTCTTTTCTCGATAATGGTGAAGCCCCTTCATCACCCAGCTATCAGCTACATCATCATCATTGAGTACTGTCTGCACATCACTGATGTCCTCCTCAAGTGTCTCTGGGTCATGAGCCTGACCGCTTGAAACACCAGCTCCCATGCCACTCATTCTGCTGCAATTTCTGTATTCTTATAGTTATTAGTTAGGTAACAGCACCATCTAGTGGTGGTGAAAATGAATTGCACCTTGTTTTCTTGTTAATAAAGATTATTGCTTTGTGGGAGGTGCTAGGAATTGTGGATAGTGCAAGGCATTCTGGGAAGGAGAAGCCCCAGTCTTCAGTCTACATACAGACTATAGGACATCAGCAGAGCTGTTTCATGCAGTTTTCCTTCTTAAATTTCACCATCTTTGTGCAAGTATATCTGGTGAGTGAGATCTACCTTGTTTCAGGGATATTATGTTATGCAGAGCTGTTTAGCTAGGTACTGTATAAGTGTCACTCAGGGAGTTATTTCTGTTAGCTAGACATGCAGTTTTATGTATAGGCAGCCATTTTGGACATCTGCTTTCTCTGTACTTGCTATTCTATATGTTTTACACAAGCCATTTGTATTCTTGTAGTTTTACCAATTTACATTCCTGTTGGCCAATAAACAAGTTAGATTACAGAAAACAGTCCTCTTATTTGGAAGACAGGAATGGTTTATACTGAATGTCAGACTGCACACTGTGTGAACGTGTATGAAGACATAACACTTCTCACCAGTACTTGCCCACATGTCTCCTCCAGATCTTGTCTAGGCAGTAGCTGCTGATTGTCCACTAGTAGTTCGTCCTTGCTGAAAAGTGGAGCTGAGCCCACAGCATATAATAATTCTCTGGCTGAGGGAACAGAAAAGGACAGAGGCAGGTTGAGCACAGGGCCTGCTCCCGGGCCATGCCAACTAAGCGTTGTGTCAGAGGAAACCACCGACTCTTGGGTGGGGGTGTATGATGCCAATTGGGACGAAGTGTATGACTGAGTCAACCATTCATGAACTGCTGGGTTGCTGGTCAAGACACAAACGCTAGATAACACCAGGAGCTCAGGCCTCTCGCTGTGACCGATGCTGCCATGCCCCCTTACTATGCCGCAACCTCTGACTGAGCCAGAAACATGTACGCTTATGCCACTCCCCTTCGCAGGGCCTGGCACGTCTCTGTCTGACATACTGTTAGATCAAATAATCCAATGTTAGATCAAATATTTAGGCCCAAATTTTGTTCTGCTTTTACACAACAGGCTTTACAACATATATATGCAACGCTGGACGGCGAATATATTTTTATTTCATCAGTAATACACTGAAAACAGGGCTTCACAGCAAAATGTCAATTAGGCCCAAATTTTATTCTACTTTTGCACAACAGGCTTTTCAACATATATATGCAACGCTGGATGGCGAATATATTTTTATTTCACCAGTAATACACTGAAAACAGGGCTTCACAATATATGACTGCACTGCAGAACGTCAATTAAGCCCAAATTTTGTTCTAATTTTACACAACAGTCTTTTCAACAAATATATGCAACACTGGACAAGGAATATATTTTTATATCGCCAGTAATACACTGAAAACAGGGCTTCACAATATATCACTGCACTGCAGAACGTCAATTTGGCCCAAATTTTGTTCTATTTTTACACAATAGACTTTTCAACAGAGGAGTATAATGCTGGACGGCAAATATATTTTTATTTTGCCACTAATACACTGAAAACAGGGCTTCCGAATATATCACTGCACCACTGTGAGGCAAAGATATTTTTTCCTTTTTCCACTAATACACATAAAAAAAGGGCTTTAAAACAGATAACTGCACTGCTGAGAGACAAAAATGTTTTCCTTTTTCCACTAATACACACAAAAAAACGCTTTAACCACTTAAGGACCACAGGTTTATACCCCCCTAAAGACCAGGCCCTTTTTTACAAATCGGCACTACACTACTTTCACCGTTTATTGCTCGGTCATGCAACTTACCACCCAAATGAATTTTACCTCCTTTTCTTCTCACTAATAGAGCTTTCATTTGGTGGTATTTCATTGCTGCTGACATTTTTACTTTTTTTGTTATTAATCGAAATTTAACGATTTTTTTGCAAAAAAATGACATTTTTCACTTTCAGTTGTAAAATTTTGCAAAAAAAACGAGATCCATATAGAAATTTTGCTCTAAATTTATAGTTCTACATGTCTTTGATAAAAAAAAAATGTTTGGGTAAAAAAAAAATGGTTTGGGTAAAAGTTATAGCGTTTACAAACTATGGTACAAAAATGTGAATTTCCGCTTTTTGAAGCAGCTCTGACTTTCTGAGCACCTGTCATGTTTCCTGAGGTTCTACAATGGCCAGACAGTACAAACACCCCACAAATGACCCCATTTCGGAAAGTACACACCCTAAGGTATTCGCTGATGGGCATAGTGAGTTCATAGAACTTTTTATTTTTTGTCACAAGTTAGCGGAAAATGATGATTTTTTTTTTTTTTTTTTTTTTTCTTACAAAGTCTCATATTCCACTAACTTGTGACAAAAAATAAAAACTTCTATGAACTCACTATGCCCATCACGAAATACCTTGGGGTCTCTTCTTTCCAAAATGGGGTCACTTGTGGGGTAGTTATACTGCCCTGGCATTCTAGGGGCCCAAATGTGTGGTAAGGAGTTTGAAATCAAATTCTGTAAAAAATGACCTGTGAAATCCGAAAGGTGCTCTTTGGAATATGGGCCCCTTTGCCCACCTAGGCTGCAAAAAAGTGTCACACATCTGGTATCTCTGTATTCAGGAGAAGTTGAGGAATGTGTTTTGGGGTGTCTTTTTACATATACCCATGCTGGGTGGGATAAATATCTTGGTCAAATGCCAACTTTGTATAAAAAAATGGGAAAAGTTGTCTTTTGCCAAGATATTTCTCTCACCCAGCATGGGTATATGTAAAATGACACCCCAAAACACATTCCCCACCTTCTCCTGAGTACGGCAATACCAGATGTGTGACACTTTTTTGCAGCCTAGGTGGGCAAAGGGGCCCATATTCCAAAGAGCACCTTTCGGATTTCACAGGTCATTTGTTACAGAATTTGATTTCAAACTCCTTACCACACATTCGGGTCCCTAGAATGCCAGGGCAGTATAACTACCCCACAAGTGACCCCATTTTGGAAAGAAGACACCCCAAGGTATTCCGTGAGGGGCATGGCAAGTTCCTAGAATTTTTTATTTTTTGTCACAAGTTAGTGGAAAATGATGATTTTTTTTTTTTTTTTTTTTTTCATACAAAGTCTCATATTCCACTAACTTGTGACAAAAAATAAAAACTTCCATGAACTCACTATGCCCATCAGCGAATACCTTGGGGTCTCTTCTTTCCAAAATGGGGTCACTTGTGGGGTAGTTATACTGCCCTGGCATTCTAGGGGCCCGAATGTGTGGTAAGGAGTTTGAAATCAAATTCTGCAAAAAATGACCAGTGAAATCCGAAAGGTGCTCTTTGGAATATGGGCCCCTTTGCCCACCTAGGCTGCAAAAACGTGTCACACATCTGGTATCTCTGTATTCAGGAGAAGTTGAGGAATGTGTTTTGGGGTGTCTTTTTACATATACCCATGCTGGGTGAGATAAATATCTTGGTCAAATGCCAACTTTGTATAAAAAAAATGGGAAAAGTTGTCTTTTGCCAAGATATTTCTCTCACCCAGCATGGGTATATGTAAAATGACACCCCAAAACACATTCCCCACCTTCTCCTGAGTACGGGGATACCAGATGTGTGACACGTTTTTGCAGCCTAGGTGGGCAAAGGGGCCCATATTCCAAAGAGCACCTTTCGGATTTCACAGGTCATTTTTTACAGAATTTGATTTCAAACTCCTTACCACACATTTGGGCCCCTAGAATGCCAGGGCAGTATAACTACCCCACAAGTGACCCCATTTTGGAAAGAAGAGACCCCAAGGTATTCGCTGATGGGCATAGTGAGTTCATGGAAGTTTTTATTTTTTGTCACAAGTTAGTGGAATATGAGACTTTGTATGAAAAAAAAAAAAAAAAAAAAAATCATCATTTTCCACTAACTTGTGACAAAAAATAAAAAATTCTAGGAACTCGCCATGCCCCTCACGGAATACCTTGGGGTGTCTTCTTTCCAAAATGGGGTCACTTGTTGGGTAGTTATACTGCCCTGGCATTTTCCAGGGGCACTAATGTGTGGTAAGTAGGTAAATGACCTGTGAAATCCTAAAGGTGCTCTTTGGAATGTGGGCCCCTTTGCCCACCTAGGCTGCAAAAAAGTGTCACACATGTGGTATCGCCGTATTCAGGAGAAGTTGGGGAATGTGTTTTGGGGTGTCATTTTACATATACCCATGCTGGGTGAGAGAAATATCTTGGCAAAAGACAACTTTTCCCATTTTTTTATACAAAGTTGGCATTTGACCAAGATATTTCTCTCACCCAGCATGGGTATATGTAAAATGACACCCCAAAACACATTCCCCAACTTCTCCTGAGTACGGCGATACCAGATGTGTGACACTTTTTTGCAGCCTAGATGCGCAAAGGTGCCCAAATTCCTTTTAGGAGGGCATTTTTAGACATTTGGATACCAGACTTCTTCTCACGCTTTGGGGCCCCTAGAATGCCAGGGCAGTATAAATACCCCACATGTGACCCCATTTTGGAAAGAAGACACCCCAAGGTATTCAATGAGGGGCATGGCGAGTTCATAGAAATTTTTTTTTTTTGGCACAAGTTAGCGGAAATTGATATTTTTAATTTTTTTCTCACAAAGTCTCCCGTTCCGCTAACTTGGGACAAAAATTTCAATCTTTCATGGACTCAATATGCCCCTCACGGAATACCTGGGGGTGTCTTCTTTCCGAAATGGGGTCACATGTGGGGTATTTATACTGCCCTGGCATTCTAGGGGCCCTAAAGCGTGAGAAGAAGTCTGGAATATAAATGTCTAAAAAATTTTACGCATTTGGTTTCCGTGAGGGGTATGGTGAGTTCATGTGAGATTTTATTTTTTGACACAAGTTAGTGGAATATGAGACTTTGTAAGAAAAAAATAATAATAATTCCGCTAACTTGGGCCAAAAAAATGTCTGAATGGAGCCTTACAGGGGGGTGATCAATGACAGGGGGGTGATCAATGACAGGGGGGTGATCAATGACAGGGGGGGTGATCAATGACAGGGGGGTGATCAGGGAGTCTATATGGGGTGATCACCACAGTCATTGATCACGCCCCTGTAAGGCTTCATTCAGACGTCCGGATGCGTTTTGCGGATCCGATCCATCTATCAGTGCATCCGTAAAAATCATGCGGACGTCTGAATGGAGCTTTACAGGGGGGTAATCAATGACAGGGGGGTAATCAATGACAGGGGGGGTGATCAGGGAGTCTATATGGGGTGATCACCACAGTCATTGATCACGCCCCTGTAAGGCTTCATTCAGACGTCCGGATGCGTTTTGCGGATCCGATCCATCTATCAGTGCATCCGTAAAAATCATGCGGACATCTGAATGGAGCTTTACAGGGGGGTAATCACCACAGTCATTGATCATGCCCCTGTAAGGCTTCATTCAGACGTCCGGATGCGTTTTGCGGATCCGATCCATCTATCAGTGCATCCGTAAAAATCATGCGGACATCTGAATGGAGCTTTACAGGGGGGTGATCAGGGAGTCTATATGGGGTGATCACCACAGTCATTGATCATGCCCCTGTAAGGCTTCATTCAGACGTCCGGATGCGTTTTGCGGATCGGATCCATCTATCAGTGCATCCGTAAAAATCATGCGGACATCTGAATGGAGCTTTACAGGGGGGTGATCAGGGAGTCTATATGGGGTGATCACCACAGTCATTGATCACGCCCCTGTAAGGCTTCATTCAGACGTCCGGATGCGTTTTGCGGATCCGATCCATCTATCAGTGCATCCGTACAAATCATGCGGACGTCTGAATGGAGCTTTACAGGGGGGTAATCAATGACAGGGGGGTAATCAATGACAGGGGGGGTGATCAGGGAGTCTATATGGGGTGATCACCACAGTCATTGATCACGCCCCTGTAAGGCTTCATTCAGACGTCCGGATGCGTTTTGCGGATCCGATCCATCTATCAGTGCATCCGTAAAAATCATGCGGACATCTGAATGGAGCTTTACAGGGGGGTAATCACCACAGTCATTGATCATGCCCCTGTAAGGCTTCATTCAGACGTCCGGATGCGTTTTGCGGATCCGATCCATCTATCAGTGCATCCGTAAAAATCATGCGGACATCTGAATGGAGCTTTACAGGGGGGTGATCAGGGAGTCTATATGGGGTGATCACCACAGTCATTGATCATGCCCCTGTAAGGCTTCATTCAGACGTCCGGATGCGTTTTGCGGATCGGATCCATCTATCAGTGCATCCGTAAAAATCATGCGGACATCTGAATGGAGCTTTACAGGGGGGTGATCAGGGAGTCTATATGGGGTGATCACCACAGTCATTGATCATGCCCCTGTAAGGCTTCATTCAGACGTCCGGATGCGTTTTGCGGATCGGATCCATCTATCAGTGCATCCGTAAAAATCATGCGGACGTCTGAATGGAGCTTTACAGGGGGGTGATCAATGACAGGGGTGTAATCAATGACAGGGGGGTGATCAGGGAGTCTATATGGGGTGATCACCACAGTCATTGATCACGCCCCTGTAAGGCTTCATTCAGACGTCCGGATGCGTTTTGCGGATCCGATCCATCTATCAGTGGATCCGTAAAAATCATGCGGACGTCTGAATGGAGCTTTACAGGGGGGTAATCAATGACAGGGGGGTAATCAATGACAGGGGGGTAATCAGGGAGTCTATATGGGGTGATCAGGGGCTAATAAGGGGTTAATAAGTGACGGGGGGGGGGGGGTGTAGTGTAGTGTAGTGGTGCTTGGTGCTACTTTACTGAGCTACCTGTGTCCTCTGGTGGTCGATCCAAACAAAGGGGACCACCAGAGGACCAGGTAGCAGGTATATTAGACGCTGTTATCAAAACAGCGTCTAATATACCTGTTAGGGGTTAAAAAAAACACATCTCCAGCCTGCCAGCGAACGATCGCCGCTGGCAGGCTGGAGATCAACTCTCTTACCTTCCGTTCCTGTGAGCGCGCGCGCCTGTGTGCGCGCGTTCACAGGAAATCTCGGCTCACGCGAGATGACGCCTATTGGCGTTAGTGTGACCTGGGAGCGCCGCAGAAATGACGCCTTTCGGCGTTAGCGTGGCGGGAAGTGGTTAAAACAGATGACTGCACCGCTGAGCGGTTATAATTTTTTGTTTCCCCCATTAATACACAGAGAAAAGGGCTTTAAAACAGATAAGTGCATCTCTGAGCGGCAAATATATTTTACTTTTGCCACTAATACACGACAAAAAGGGCTGTAATTTTTGCAGTTCACAACACAACGACTAATAAGCCCTTTTTTCCCACTTATGCAAGCCAAAAAATGCTTTAGAACATATACAGTAACTGCACCGCACTAGGGCAAATAAGACATAGAAATATTTCATTGTAATAAACCCTGTTAATGCCTGTATCAAACAGCACCCTAATAAGACAGGTTTGCTTGAATTACAGAGCTGTATAATGGCAATTTGGATCCCCAGTCAGTGCTGCAAGGTGTAATAGGATTGTTCCTATTACCCAGGCTGTCACCTCCCCCGACTGAACCGTGTTCAACACAAATGCTGGTGGAATGATTCCGCCCTATCCTTTCCCTACACCTTGAGTAATCTTTCCCTGTACCTGTAAATTGGTTTTTTTCACCATAATCAAAATTTGTTTCACTTTGATTTGCTCAACACTAAAAGCAACATATGAAAGGTTTTTATTGGTTCAGATTCGAGTGCTGAGACCCCTAAAATGTGGAGTTAGATTCACTCAGTTAAGATTTGTATCTCCTTGTGGCTGAAGTTGGAAAAGAAGACAGACAATAGAAAGTATAAGAGGTCATGTTCATTTCTGTCCTCAGCAGCAAGGATAGACAGTGCTCTGTGTAGTCAATTCTAACTCCTTGTTTTAGCGATTGTTAGGGGTCTCAGAAATCGGACACTTATCAATCAAAACCCTAAAAATGATTTTTGAAAATATAGTTACTTTATAAGTTTAGATTTCACTGTGAAACATTTACATTATTTATTTGGCAAATTCTATACTCAAATGATTCATCCATGTTTTTTTCATGAAAGATTGACACAATTTTTAGTAATGATTCACAAATAGAAATTGATATAAAGGACAGAAGAATATGGCTGAATAAATTACTTAGGACAAGCATGTAATACTTTAATGTCAGTTCTCCTTAAAAATCAGACAATTGTAACAGAGTACAGATTCTCTACAGGGAAACTCAAATGAACAGTATGAAAGAAAACTAATAGTGATGAGCGAGCATGCTCTACCAAATCGCTATGCTAGGCAGATCCGAGTGCTCGGCCGAATAATTTGGGTGCTCAAATACAATTTAATACAATGCTCGGAAGACAAGATGTGCCCAATTTATCCACGAGACAGATAACAGCCAGCATACCTTACAATGGCAGCCTTGTGCACTATGAAATATTCCAAACCAGCTCTCATCTGACTAAGAACTAGTAAATCTCAAATTTATTTTGCATCTGTTGGATGGCTTGGGTGGACCTGCACACCTAGATCAATATCATTAGGGCGACAAAAAGTTTTCCGATTGTCCTAACATACAGATGTAGCAGGGTTAGCATCAATTTCTAACCTTTTATTATGAACCAGACACCCTCTTCTCTTCAGAGAAGGGGGTGCCTGGTTGTTTCCCATTTACTTTCATTACAGGGAGTGCAGAATTATTAGGCAAGTTGTATTTTTGAGGATTAATTTTATTATTGAACAACAACCATGTTCTCAATGAACCCAAAAAACTCATTAATATCAAAGCTGAATATTTTTGGAAGTAGTTTTTAGTTTGTTTTTAGTTTTAGTTAATTTAGGGGGATATCTGTGTGTGCAGGTGACTATTACTGTGCATAATTATTAGGGGTTATTGGGGTTCAGATCAGGTGAACAAGTAGGCCATGTCATTAGATTTTCTTCTTTTATACCCTTTCTTGCCAGCCACGCTGTGGAGTACTTGGACGCGTGTGATGGAGGATTGTCCTGCATGAAAATCATGTTTTTCTTGAAGGATGCAGACTTCTTCCTGTACCACTGCTTGAAGAAGGTGTCTTCCAGAAACTGGCAGTAGGACTGGGAGTTGAGCTTGACTCCATCCTCAACCCGAAAAGGCCCCACAAGCTCATCTTTGATGATACCAGCCCAAACCAGTACTCCACCTCCACCTTGCTGGCGTCTGAGTCGGACTGGAGCTCTCTGCCCTTTACCAATCCAGCCACGGGCCCATCCACCTGGCCTATCAAGACTCACTCTCATTTCATCAGTCCATAAAACCTTTAGAAAAATTAGTCTTGAGATATTTCTTGGCCCAGTCTTGACGTTTCAGCTTGTGTGTCTTGTTCAGTGGTGGTCGTCTTTCAGCCTTTCTTACCTTGGCCATGTTTCTGAGTATTGCACACCTTGTGCTTTTGGGCACTCCAGTGATGTTGCAGCTCTGAAATATGGCCAAACTGGTGGCAAGTGGCATCTTGGCAGCTGCACGCTTGACTTTTCTCAGTTCATGGGCAGTTATTTTGCGCCTTGGTTTTTCCACACGCTTCTTGCGACCCTGTTGACTATTTTGAATGAAACGCTTGATTGTTCGATGATCACGCTTCAGAAGCTTTGCAATTTTAAGAGTGCTGCATCCCTCTGCAAGATATCTCACTATTTTTGACTTTTCTGAGCCTGTCAAGTCCTTCTTTTGACCCATTTTGCCAAAGGAAAGGAAGTTGCCTAATAATTATGCACACCTAATATAGGGTGTTGATGTCATTAGACCACACCCCTTCTCATTACAGAGATGCACATCACCTAATATGCTTAATTGGTAGTAGGCTTTCGAGCCTATACAGCTTGGAGTAAGACAACATGCATAAAGAGGATGATGCGGTCAAAATACTCATTTGCCTAATAATTCTGCACTCCCTGTATATTCGGCCGAGCACACAAATATAGCAATGTGTTTGGGCTGAACACCCTAATACTTTGGTGTTCGCTCATCACTTAAAACTAAGCTACCTAGTACATTTGTGTGAAACCCGCCATAGAGTAACAAAATAATCAATAAACCATGGTTGAGTTGAAATAGGCATAGTATGTGGTAAGACAATAGACACTGAACTGAGGGACTGTTGTTGTTGTATGAATTGTACCAGATGCCTAAACTTGTTTACCATGGTGTCTGGTGCCTGTAAAGTATACCAGCATACCCTGCATATTAGGAAGAAAGGCCAGAAAAAAAGGCAGATGGTTTTGGAAAAGGCACCGTATGATTATGTGGCTGCAAACCGCAGTTGCATACAGCAACTGGGTTAGTTTAAATAATAAGTTGGTGAATCAGCTTGCTGGGAAACCACAAAACCCAGTGTCCATTACAATTGATTGCATTGTTTTTTCAATTTGAAACCAGCATCGGTTGACTTGACCTTATGCTTACATTTCTTTAAGTGACTAAAGAAAAAAATGTACTGGCCCATTTGGCCTTGTCCTAAGATTGTTTTAAAGGGATTGTTCACCTCGGAGGCCTTTCGGGCAGACCCCCCGATATGGCCAGATCTACAGACAGAATCATACTTACCCGATCATTACCACTAGGTTCTGTCTCTTTCAATTCACTGCTGCTGTAGCTGGTTTGAGGTGGGTCACCTGGCTGCTGCAGCCAATGACTGGATGCAACCGCGACAGGATACTCATGTGTCACTTGACCCAGTGATATGAAGCATTCCCTAGAATCCCCTCCTGACTAGATGTTATTCATACTACTGGTGTCTTTCGGACCCCCTCAGGAATTAGAACAATGGTGGAAATGCAACCTGTACACCTTTCTATAGCTATTTCCTTGCTTTATCTAGAACAGTTATGTTAGGGCTAGACCTGATGATATAAGGAAATAGGAATAATAGTTATGTTGATGCTTTTATGTAAATAAATGTACATTATTTAACTGATTTTTTTGTTGTAATTTCCCCTCAGAGCACAATAAGGCCCTGTTCACAGCATGCATTCCACGCCAAAAAGCTACCAATGGTTGCGCAGAATCTGACTCTCATTGTTTATAATGAGAGGCTGCACTACATGTCCTTGATTTACAGCCGCAACTCAAAGTGGGTGCACATTTGTGGTTTAACTCCATTCAGTAGGATTAAATGGCAGCATTCACATAGAAAAAATCCGACAGAAACTGGAGGGTTCTCTTTCTGAATACAAGGCAGATTTTGCCTTTACGAAATCGTCCATGTAAATGGAGCCTAAGGGATTTGTTTTTATTAAATTCATAATTACTGTCATTTGATAAAAAAAAATTTTTTGCAACTAAAAGCAATATTTCTCTACTACAAACAGTATTTACAGCAATATACCACTATGGTAACCTAGTCAAAGTGACTGATAATTTGTATAATTTGTCCTGTTGATTTTCCAAAAATTGGCAGTGATAACTTGTAAGGAATATAAAGAAACGGTAAACAAATGGACAAAGATTTATAGGTAGTATTTGCTGGTTTTAATTTGTCCTTCGCTGGTGTGAGATGTGCCATAATTAATAATGGAGAGGATTGAGAGGATTTCTGGTGCAATGTGAACCAGTTGCTAGTGCACATGCAGCTAAATGAGTTGGGCTTCAGAGTCCATGGCAACAGCCTAACTTCTCCAACCTACATTTTTGAAAAGTGACTAGAGTATCTAAAAAAAAAAAAGCTGAAAAGTGCAAATTTTGTTGCAAACTGGCACTTTCAAGAAAATTTGAAATTTTTCTAAGCCAGAAAGCTAGCATAGAACGATGATAATTCTCCCCCATGTAGCAGTGTGCCAAGTATGTCATGTCGGCACCTGTAAAAAAATAATTTTATCTGTTTCTATTTTATCTCCTCTATTTGCCATATCCTTCTTAGAATCTGAATACTTATTGCCAATGTATGCTACAACAATGGCCTTAATTTATTATTGATTAGTTTATATCTTTTAATAATTGCCTAAAATGTATTTCCCTTTACTTTCATTATATACATATATATATATTATTGTATGTACAGTCGTGGCCAAAAGTTTTGAGAATTACATAAATATTAGAAATTGGAAAAGTTGCTGCTTAAGTTTTTATAATAGCAATTTGCATATACAAGCAAATAATGTGGAAATAGGCGCTAAAACAAAATAATAATATTATCTTTATTATATGTACGGTTAAAATAAAGTGTATCACCCGTCAGTGTAACAGTCAGCACTGACAAATACTAAGTATGTGAGAAGGAAATAATGTCTCCAAACAGCACCACCATCTGGAGCACTAGAACAGTCTCACAGACTGACCAACACATAAGGGGGCTCAATCGTGAGATTCGTGATGTCAAGAATATGCTCCCCGATCCGTCTTCTTAGCTCTCTGATGGTTTTGCCAACGTATTTGATGTTGCATACACATGTCATTAGATAAACAACACCAACCGACTTGCAATTATGGAAAGACTTGGTGAAAAAACGTTTTATCTGCAGTACTGTTGGTAAAGCTTTTAGCCTTTTTAATGAAACCACAAAATTTACAGGATCCACATGGAAATGTCCCTGTTAGCAGGTTTCGTAACCATGATTGCGGTCGGGGGCTAGTGTATAAGCTATGCGTCAACATGTCCCGCAAATTGTTGCTGCGCCGATATGTGACTGAGGGTTTGGCTGGAATCAAACACCCAATATCTGGGTCAGATTTGAGTATGTCCCAGTGTTCAGCAAGAACATGGCACACCTTCTCATGGGCACTATCAAACGTCCCGATAATCCTCACGATGTTATCAACAGTGTCTCTCTTTTTGGGAGACAACAACAGATCCCTGTTGGTGCTCATAGGATATTGTGGCTACTAAGATTGCACCTCAATCAACAATTTATAGGATCATCAAGAACTTCAAGAAAAGAGGTTCAATTCTTGTTAAGAAGGCTTCAGGGCATCCAAGAAAGTCCAGCAAGCACCAGGATCGTCTCCTAAAGAGGATTCAGCTGCGGGATCGGAGTGCCACCAGTTCAGAGCTTGCTCAGGAATGGCAGCAGGCAGGTGTGAGCGCATCTGCACGCACAGCGAGGTGAAGACTTTTGGAAGATGGCCTGGTGTCAAGAAGGGCAGCAAAGAAGCCACTTCTCTCCAAAAAAAACATCAGGGACAGATTTATCTTCTGCAGAAAGTATGGTGAATGGACTGCTGAGGACTGGGGCAAAGTCATATTCTCCGATGAAGCCTCTTTCCGATTGTTTGGGGCATCTGGAAAAAGGCTTGTCCGGAGAAGAAAAGGTGAGTGCTACCATCAGTCCTGTGTCATGCCAACAGTAAAGCATCCTGAGACCATTCATGTGTGGGGTTGCTTCTCATCCAAGGGAGTGGGCTCGCTCACAATTTTGCCCAAAAACACAGCCATGAATAAAAAATGGTACCAAAACACCCTCCAACATCAACTTCTTCCAACAATCCAACAACAGTTTGGTGAAGAACAATGCATTTTCCAGCACGATGGAGCACCGTGCCATAAGTCAAAAGTGATAACTAAGTGGCTCTGGGACCAAAACGTTGACATTTTGGGTCCATGGCCTGGAAACTCCCCAGATCTTAATCCCATTGAGAACTTGTGGTCAATCCTCAAGAGGCGGGTGGACAAACAAAAACCCACTAATTCTGACAAACTCCAAGAAGTGATTATGAAAGAATGGGTTGCTATCTGACAGGAATTGGCCCAGAAGTTGATTGAGAGCATGCCCAGTCGAATTGCAGAGGTCCTGAAAAAGAAGGGCCAACACTGCAAATACTGACTCTTTGCATAAATGTCATGTAATTGTCGATAAAAGCCTTTGAAATGTATGAAGTGCGTGTAATTATATTTCACTACATCACAGAAACAACTGAAACAAAGATCTAAAAGCAGTTTAGCAGCAAACTTTGTGAAAACTAATATTTTTTTCATTCTCAAAACTTTTGGCCACGACTGTACATGGCTTGATTATGGGAAATGGCGCTTTTTTACTTGAAACGTTTATTATTTTAACGTAAGAAACACTTTTTTCACTTTTTGTTTATGTCCCATTATGATACTTCAACGTCTGATCCCCGTTTCAAAGCAGTACAATACATGCTGTATTGTACTGCATTGACTGTCAGTGTATAGCAAATGTACACATTTTTCAACAAGCTAACCTAACCTAACAACAACAACCTAACCCGAAGAGTCACCTGACACCTCTCTGATATTTCAGTACTGTACTTTCTCTTTCTGAGGCCTAGTTCACACTTCAGTGTATGGTCAGTGATTTCTATCAGTGATTTTCAGCCAAAACCAAGTGTGGGCCAAAAACAACAAAAAAACATGTGCAGATCTTTCTATTATACTTTATTTATGGAAGCTCCACTTCTGCTTTTGGACTAGCAATCACTGATGGAAATCACTAAAGTATGAACTAAGCTTGCTAATCCCTTTCATTGGTATACTCACCATGGAGGCAGCCAGCCATTCCACTGGAAGGGGTCCCAGTTTCAGGGAAGGCAGATGCTTAAAGAGGACCTTTCACTAGAATAAAACATCTAAACTAACTATACAGACATGGAAAGCGGCGCCCAGGGATCTCCCTGCACTTACTGTTATACCTGGGCGCCGCTCCGTTCTCCCGTTATAGCCTCCGGTATCTTCATAGTTAGGCTCCACCCAGGGGAACCTCCAGGCGTCTCATTCTCCCATGCTGTAGCGCTGGCCAATCACAGCGCTCAGCTCATAGCCTGAGAGGCTTTTTTTTCTCTTAGGCTATGAGCTGAGCGCTGCGATTGGCCAGCGCTACAGCATAGGAGAATGAGACACCTGGAGGTTCCCCTGGGTGGAGCCTAACTATGAAGATACCTGAGCCTATACCGGGCGAACGGAGCGGCACCCAGGTATAACATTAAGTGCAGGGGGATCCCTGGGCGCCGCTCTACATGTCTGTATAGTCAGTTTAGATGTTTTATTCTAGTGAAAGGTCCTCTTTAACACCATCTTCTGCTTCCTGACATTAAACAACAGTATAATACTTTAGCCACCACTAGGGGGATCTAAGCAAAGAGCTTTTTAACAGCTGCCATTGAGTTCAATGGTCACATTAAAAATTCCTACACACTAAGCTCCCCCTAGTGAAGGCTGCAGGCAACCAGTTTTGTAATATGCTATATGAAGGAAGCTGAGGATTTAGAGATGCATAAGGGTGTTTTATCAATGTGTTTATGAACCACTTGTTCCAACTTTTCAAACCCAGAAGTTGGGTAAAGAGTGGCAGAGTGACTTTTTTTAAACTAAAACATTCCCCCTATCATATATATATTATAGGGTTTCTTTTTCCATCTCTCTATTGTACCTCTCTATAGCAAGTTTCTGATTAAAATGTATTTAAATGAAATACTGTATATGAAACATGGCTTATGCATTTTTGTATTTTTATATGTATTAGATATTTTGGTCAGCTTAATAAATGCAATTAGTACACCTTTAACTAATGATTTTTAAGTACCTAAAGTACCTAAAACAGTACATCGATACACCGCATGTCTAAAACAACAAATTGCCCAGGTCTACAGAAATTGAACATATCAATTTCTTAGCCCAGTAATTACTGCAAATTAGCTTAGATTCTGTAATTCTCAAAATTCAGAACACAATGTAATAATTTGTTGCACGGATATGTCTGATTAAATAAGCTAAGAAGCTAAAAATAAAGCTTTTTTAAATTAGTGTCTATTACTCTGTGAGAAGAGAGCGCATTGTATAGGGAACATAGTAACAAGAACTAACAGAATAGGTAGAGAACAATAATTACTTCTCAAACATTGTTTTATATATTATCTTAGAGTTTTAATCTGTTTTGAGGAATATGCGTGTTTGCTAGTTATTAAGATGCTGTAAGTAAAAAATTATCCTTTGAGATGTTCAGAAGAAATATGTTCAATATATTATTTGAAGAGCATAAGGGATTTTTATTTTATTTTTTAATGCAACAATGAACATAGTCAAATTAGGTCAACTGCCTTAGACGTACATTTGTAACTTTGTCAAAAAAATTATCTTCACAAATGTGCAATTATTTTACTGGATGAAATTCCTTTTTTTTTTTTTCCCAGTGATGTAATTTGTTCATAGCCTAAATGAAAACATAATAGTTTGTTCAAAATGTATTATTTTCAGTAGAGAACAGCTGCATTACCAAAGCAGGGCTTTTTTTTAGGAGACTAAATAAAAAAATAAAAAACTTTATGTTTGACTGTTATTATAAGTAGAGTTGAGCAGACACCTGGATGTTCGGGTTCGACGGGTTCGGCCGAACTTCACAAAAAAGTTTGAGTTCGGGACCCGAACTTGACCCGAACTTGACCCCGATCCCGAACCCCATTGAATTCAATGGGGACCCGAACTTTTGAGCACTAAAATGGCTCTAAAAATGTCACGCAAAAAGGCTAGAGGGCTGCAAATGCCAGCAAAATTTGGTTAAGAGCATGGCAAGTGCTCTGCAAACAAATGTGAATAGGGAAAGGACTTCAAATAACATAAAATACATAAAAATTAAATCTTGATTCTAGGAGGATGAGGTCCATATGGAGTAGGAGGTTGAGGAGGCGGTGGATGTGGCGGTGTAGGTGGAAGTGGCGCTGGTGGAGGAGGAGGTAGCCTACACTGCTTTTTGGTTTTAATGTTTATTTTTAAATTCGGGTACACCCCAAAACATTGGGAAATATAACCTGTGATAACCCCCTCCAGTCATGCTAAACACACGTCCAGACAATACACTGGCTGCAGGGCAGGCCAGCACCTCCAAGGCGTAAAGGGCAAGCTCAGGCCATGTGCCCAATTTGGAGACCCAGAAGTTGCAGGGGGCAGAACCATCAGTTAGTTCGTGTAGGCGTGTGCAAACATTCTGCCCCACCATGTCGCACGTCCCTGTGATGTTCACGATCCAATTGGATATCTGCTTTATCAACTTTCAACGTTCTTTTCTGCGCCTACCATGTTGATCACGGTTAGCTGCGAATCAGGGTTCCACCCCGGAGAGGGAGCGTGAGAAAGAGAGACCACATCCAAGGGAGATCAATGCATAAAATTAAATTTTGATCGAGCGACAATGTGGGAGAAGCTATTAAAACGGAAGAATTGAAGGAAAGGAGGGGGCGCGCGGCATATACCCATTCCTGACTCGGGGAGGTAGTGACAATAAATAGCAATACAATTTTCTTAAGATGCCCTGCTATTGGAATGATTAATAAAAAATTATAGGGACTGTCACTGTGGTATTTTGGATTTGGAAACGTTAACCAGGAGAGGCCCTGCTGCCGCTTTGTTGACTCTAGATAATTTCTGCCTGATCGCATGTACCTGTGACGTCCACCATCCATTTGGATATCTTCTCTATCAACTTTCGATGTTCTTTTCTGAGCCTACCATGTTGATCACGGTTATCAGCGAATCAGGGTTCCACGCCGGAGAGGAAGCGTGAGAAAGAGAGACCACATCCAAAGGAGATAAATGGATTTCATTTTTTTTTTATCGAAGCAGAAATATGGGAAAAATTATTGAAGCGCAAATGTGGGAGAAATTATTGAAGCGCAAATGTGGGACAAATTATTAAAGCGTAAATGTGGGACAAATCTTTAAAGCGCAAATGTGTGACAAATTATTGAAGCGCAAATGTGGGACAACTTGTTAAAGTTTAATCATTGAATGAAAGGAGGTGGCGCGCATGAATTAGAGAAGAATTTCAGAAATTTTATTCCCTGTCACCTATGCAGAGCAGGGGTTTCTATCCGGCAAAATTTTAAAAATGTCACCTGACAATGTAACAGACGATATTTAGAAATTTATGTTCCTCTCACCTATGCAGAGGTGCCCCCGTGACGTCCACCATCCATTTGGATAACTTCTCTATCAACTTTCGATGTTCTTTTCTCAGCCTACCATGTTGATCACGGGTTATCGGCGAAACAGGGTTCCACGCCGGAGAGGGAGCGTGAGAAAGAGAGACCACATCCAAGGGAGATAAATGGATTAAGTTTTTTTTTTATCGAGCGGAGATATGGGAAAAGTTATTGAAGCGCAAATGTGGGACAAGTTATTAAAGAGCAAATGTGGGACAAATTATTAAAGCGCAAATGAGGGACAATTTGTTAAAGTTTAAGCATTGAATGAAAGGAGGTGGCACGCATCAATTAAAGAAGAATTTCTGAAATTGTATTCCCTGTCACCTCTGCAGAGCAGGGGTTTATTCACGTCCAAAATTGTAAAATGTTAACCTAAGAATGTAACAGAAAAATTTGTGAAATTTATTAACCTGTCAACTAGGTAGAGGAGGGGTATATTAAACCCAAATATTGGTGAATTTCAACTGAAAATGTAACAGACAAATTTGTGATTTTTTTACCTGTCTACTAGGTATAGCAGTGGTACATCACACCCAAAAATTGGTGAATTCCACCCGAAAAAGTGAAATGACATAAAATAAAATAAAATACGTACAAATAGTAAAAACAAAATTTAATTTATGAGGTGGAGGTCCATAAGGAGTAGGAGTTTGAGGAGGCGGTGGACGTAGCGTTGTAGGTGGAAGCAGCATTGGAGAAGGACAATGTAGCCAACACTGGTTTTTGATTAATTTTTTTTTATTTTTTATTAGGGTACACTCCAAAAGAGTGTGAAATATCCAAAATACAAGAATGAGCAATTGCGCTGCAGTATAACAATGGCTGGTTAGTGCCGGTATACATGTCTATTCTGCACAAGGTACGGACAAGTCCTGTGGGATCCATGACTGGTTAATTTTAATGAATGTGAGCTTGTCCACATTGGCTGTGGACAGGTGGCTGCGCTTGTCTGTGATGACGCCCCCTGCCTGGCTAAACACACGTTAAGATAATACACTGACTGCAGGGCAGGCCAGCACCTCCAAGGCGCAAAGGGCAAGCTCAGGCCATGTGCCCAATTAGGAGACCCAGAAGTTGAAGGGGGCAGACCCGTCATTCAGTACGTGTAGGCGTGTGCACACATACTGCTCCACCATGTTGGTGAAATGCTGCCCCCTGCTAAGACGTTCCATATCAGCTGGTGGTGCTGGTTGTTGTGGCGTGCTGACAAAGCTTTTCCACATTTCGGCCATGATAACCCTGCCTTCTGAGGTGCTGGCGGTGCCCCAGCTGCATTGGCAACCTCTTCCTCTGCCTTCGCCTTGTGCTTCCACTGTGCCCCCGCTGTCAGGTGGAAATTCCACCAGCAGCACGTCTACCAGCGTGCGCTTGTACTTGCGCATCTTACCATCACGCTCCAGTGAGGGAATTAAGGAGGTACATTGTCCTTGTAACGGGGATCCAGCAGCGTAGCGTAGTAATCAGCACAAGTTAGAATGTGGGCAACTCGGCAGTCAATGCGGAGGCACTGCAGCATGTAATCGCTCATATGTGCCAGACTGCCCAGAGGCAACGAAAAGCTGTCCTCTGTGGGAGGTGTATCGTCTGTGTCCTCTGTATCCCCCTAGCTACGTACTAGTGATGGCCATGAGCTGGTCTGGGTGCCACCCTGCTGTGAACAAGGTTCCTCCTCCTCCTCCATCTCCTCCTCCTCATCCTCCACCTCCTCATCCTCCAGAACTATGCCCTGGCTGGACAATTGTGTACCTGGCATTTGTGGGTGCACGAACCCACCCTGGGAGCCACTTGTGAATGGCTGGCCGGAAACCGTACAAAATGATCCCTCTTCCTCCTCATGCTTCTGTGCCACATCCTCTTCCATCATCACCAGCAGTGTTATTTAAAGGAGGCATTGAAGTGGGATAGTAACGCTGAGACCGGCGTTATCAGCAATGGCCATGTTGGTGGAGTACACGAAACAGCGCAACAAGGAACACAGGTCTTGCATGGAGGCCCAGTTATTGGTGGTGAAGTGGTGCTGTTCCACAGAGCACCTTACCCGTGCGTGCTGTAGCTGAAACTCCACTATCGCCTGCTGCTGTTCACACAGTCTGGCCAGCATGTGCAAGGTGGATTTCCACCTTGTGGGAACGTCGCATATGAGGCGGAGAGCGGGAAAGCCGAAGTTAAGCTGCAGCGCTGACAGGAGAGCAGCAGCAGGGTGAGAACGCCGAAAGGGCGCACAGACGACCCGCACTTTATGCAGCAGCTCTGACATATTGGGGTAATTTTTAAGGAATCTCTGCACCACCAAATTCAGCACATGCGCCAGGCAAGGGATGTGCGTCAAACCGCCTAGTCCCAGAGCTGCTACGAGATTTGCCCATTATCGCACACTACCAGGCCGGGCTTGAGGCTCAATGGCACCAACCACTCATCGGTCTGTTGTTCAAGGCCCATCCACAGCTCCTGCGTGGTGTGGGGTTTGTCCCCCAAACAGATACATTTTAAAACTGCCTGCTGTCATTTACCCCTGGCTGTGCTGAAGTTGGTGGTGAAGGTGTTACGCTGACCAGATGAGGAGCTGGTAGAGGATGAGGAAGCAGAGTAGGAGGAGGAAGCAACAGGAGGCAAACTGAAGCGCCTTGCAATCCTCTGTGGTGGAAGGACATGCACCAAACTGCTATCCGCCTCAGGCCCAGCTGCCACTGCATTTACCCAGTGTGCTGTTATGGAGATATAACGTCCCCGACAGTGCTTACTGGTCCACTATCCGTAGTGAGGTGCACCTTGCCACAGATGGCGTTGCGCAGTGCACACCTGATTTTGTCCCACACTTGGTTGTGCTGGGAAGGGATGGCTCGCCTGGAAAAGTAGTGGAGGCTGGGAACGATGTACTGTGGGACAGCCACCGCCACAACATAGTAACATAGTACATAGGGCCGAAAAAAGACATTTGTCCATTCAGTTCGGCCTGTTATCCTGCGAGTTGTTGTTCCAGAGGAAGGCAAAAAATAAACCCTGTGAGGTAGAAGCCAATTTTCCCCACTTTAAGGGAATAAAAAATTCCTTCCCGACTCCAATCAGGCAATAAGAATAAATCCCTGGATCAACGACCCCTCTCTAGTAGCTATAGCCTGTAATATTATTACGCTCCAGAAATACATCCAGGCCCCTTTTGAATTCCTTTATTGTACTCACCATCACCACCTCCTCAGGCAGAGAGTTCCATAGTCCCACTGCTCTTACCGTAAAGAATCCTTTTCTATGTTTGTCTACAAACCTTCTTTCCTCCAGACGCAGAGGATGTCCCCTTGTCACAGTCACAGTCCAGGGGATAAATAGATGACGGGATAGATCTCTGTACTGACCCCTGATATATTTATACATAGTAATTAGATTTCTAACGTGAATAACCCTAATTTTGATAATCTTTCAGGGTACTGTAGTTGCCCCATTCCAGTTATTACTTTAGTTGCCCTCCTCTGGACCTTCTCCAGCTCTGCTATGTCTGCCTTGTTTACAGGAGCCCAGAACTGTACACAGTACTCCATGTGTGGTCTGACTAGCGATTTGTAAAATGGTAGGCCTATGTTCTTAACACGGGCATCTATGCCCCTTCTGATGCAACCCATTATCTTATTGGCCTTGGCAGCAGCTGCCTGACACTGGTTTTTGCAGCTTAGTTTGCTGTTTATTAAAATTCCTAGATCCTTTTCCATGTCAGTGTTACCGAGTGTTTTATCATTTAGTATGTACGGGTGACTTGCATTATTCCTTCCTATGTGCATAACTTTACATTTGTCAGTGTTAAACCTCATCTGCCACTTATCTGCCCAAGCCTCCAATCTATCCAGATCCCTTTGTAGTAGTATACTGTCCTCTTCAGTGTAAATTACTTTACACAGTTTAGTGTCATCTGCGAAAATTGATACTTTACTATGCAAGCCTTCTACAAGATCATTAATAAATATATTGAAGAGAATAGGGCCCAATACTGACCCCTGAGGTACCACACTAGTTACAGTGACCCAATCTGAGTGTGTACCGTTAATAACCACCCTCTGTTTTCTAGTATTGAGCCAGTTACTTACCCACATACAGATGTTTTCTCCCAGTCCGAGCATTCTCATTTTATATACTAACCTTTTATGTGGTACAGTGTTAAATGCTTTGGAGAAGTCCAGATATACGACATCCATTGATTCGCTGCTGTCAAGTCTAGAACTTACCTCCTCATAGAAACTGATTAAATTAGTTTGGCATGACCGATCCCTCACGAAGCCATGCTGATATGGCGTTATTTGCTTATTTCCGTTGAGATGCTCTAAGATAGAATCTCTCAGAAAACTTTCAAACAGTTTACCCACAACAGATGTTAAACTTACCGGCCTATAGTTTCCAGGCTCTGTTTTTGGACCCTTTTTGAATATTGGCCCCACATTTGCCATGCGCCAATCCTGTGGGAATTCCCTGTCATTATAGAGTCCGCAAATATCAGAAATAAGGGTCTGGCTATGACATTACTTAATTCCCTTAGGATACGGGGGTGTATGCCATCCGGTCCTTGCGATTTGTCTATTTTAATCTTTTTAAGTCGCTGATGTACTTCTTCCTGGGTCAGACAAGACATTTTTAATGGGGAATTTATTTTTACATTCTGCATGTCATCTGACAGTTTATTTTCCTCAGTGAATACATTGGAGAACAAAAAAAAT
Source organism: Bufo bufo (assembly GCF_905171765.1). NCBI lineage: Eukaryota > Metazoa > Chordata > Amphibia > Anura > Bufonidae > Bufo > Bufo bufo. The sequence continues at coordinate 366,697,977 of NC_053390.1, read as the reverse complement.
TTAACAGCTTTGCTTTCTCCTCGTCGCTCTCTGCGACTCCCCCCTCATTACTCTTTAAAGGGCCGACATCTTCAGATTTATACTTTTTAACATTTATATAATTGAAGAACATTTTAGGGTTAGTTTTACTCTCTTTGGCAATTAATCTCTCGGTCTCTGGTTTGGCCGCTTTTATTTGTTTTTTACATGTTCTATTTTTTTTCCTTATAGTTTTTCAGTGCTTCCATGCTACCCTCCTGTTTTAGTGATTTATATGCTTTCTTTTTGTCATTTATTGCTTTCTTTACAGTTCTATTTATCCACATTGGTTTCTTTTTGTTCCTTAACCTTTTATTCCCATACGGTATGTACCTCTCACAATGAGATTTTAGGATGTTTTTAAAGAGGCTTTTTAACCTCCTCCGGACCGCCTAACACAGGATTGCGTTCCGGAGGCGGTCGATTTGTTCCTCCTTGACTCTTCGGCGCGTCATCTCACGAGACGCGAGAATTCCTATGAACGCGCGCACATAGGAGTGCGCGTTCACAGGATCGGGAGGTAAACGAGTGGATCTACAGCCTGCCAGCGGCGATCATTCACTGGCAGGCTGTAGATCCGATTTTTTAACCCCAAAAAGGTATATTAGACGCTGTTTTGTTAACAGCGTCTAAGATACCTGCTACCTGGTCCTCTGGTGGTCCCTTTTGCTTGGATCGATTACCAGAGGACATAGGCAGCTCTGTAAGTAGCACCAAACACCACTACACTACACTACACCCCCCTGTCACTTATTAACCCCTTATTAACCCCTGATCACCCCATATTAGACTCCCTGATCACCCCCCTGTCATTGATCACCCCCCTGTAAGGCTCCATTCAGACGTCCGTATGTGTTTTGCGGATCCGCAAAACACGGACATCGGCAATGTGCTTTCCGCATTTTGCGGATCTGCACATTGCCAGAACTATATAGAAAATGCCTTTTCTTGTCCGCAATTGCAGACAAGAATAGGACATGTTCTATAGGCTCTACAAAAAACGCAGTGTTGGCCCGATCAGGCCTGATCTTGTGCGCACACTTGCGTTCAGTCCGCCCCACCGCAGTGACAGAAATTATGCAAAAACACCGTAAAATCGCTGCGGCGCTATAAAGATCACTTTTGAGGGGCATGGCGATTTCATAGAAGATTTTTTTTTTTTTTGGCACAAGTTAGCGGAAATTGTTTTTTTTTGTTTTTTCTTACAAAGTTCATGTAAAAAAAAAAATTTGTCACAAGTTAGTGGAATATGAGACTTTGTAAGAAAAAAAATTAATAATAATAATAATTTTCCGCTAACTTGTGCCAAAAAACTAAATATTCTAGGAACTCGCCATGCCCCTCACGGAATACCTTGGGGTGTCTTCTTTCCAAAATGGGGTCACTTGTGGGGTATTTATACTGCCCTGGCATTTTAGGGGACCTAAAGCGTGAGAAGTAGTTTGGAATCCAAATGCGTAAAAAATGCCCTGTGAAATTGTAAAGATTCTCATTGGAATTTGGGCCCCTTTGCGCACCTAGGCTGAAAAACATTGTCACACATATGGTATCGCCGTACTCAGGAGAAGTAGGGCAATGTATTTTGGGGTGTATTTTTACATATACCCATACTGTGTGTGAGAAATATCTCTGTAAATGACAACTTTTTAATTTTTTTTATACAAAGTTGTCAATTTACTGAGATATTTCTCTCACCCAGCATGGGTATATGTAAAAAGACACGCCAAAACACATTGCCCTACTTCTCCTGAGTACGGCGATACCACATATGTGACACTTTTTTGCAGCCTAGGTGCGCAAAGGGGCCCAAATTCCAATGAGAATCTTTACGATTTCACAGTGCATTTTTTACGAATTTGGATTCCAAACTACTTCTCACGCTTTAGGTCCCCTAAAATGCCAGGGCAGTATAAATACCCCACAAGTGACTCCATTTTGGAAATAAGACTCCCCAAGGTATTCCGTGAAGGGTATGGTGAGTTCATGTAAAATTTTATTTTTTGTCACAAGTTAGTGGAATATGAGACTTTGTAAGAAAAAAAAATATAAAAATCATTTTCCGCTAACTTGTGACAAAAAATAAAAACTTCCATGAACTCACTATGCCCATCAGTGAATACCTTAGGGTGTCTACTTTGGGTCATTTGTGGGGTGTTTCTACTGTCTGGGCATTGTAGAACCTCAGGAAACATGACAGGTGCTCAGAAAGTCAGAGCTGCTTCAAAATGCGGAAATTCAAATTTTTGTACCATAGTTTGTAAACGCTATAACTTTTGCGCAAACCAATAAATATACACTTATTGCATTTTTTTTTATCAAAGACATGTAGAACAATAAATTTAGAGAAAAATGTATATAGAAATGTAGTTTTGTTTGAAAAATTTTACAACAGAAAGTGAAAAATGTCATTTTTTTGCAAAAAATCTGGTCAATTTCGATTAATAACAAAAAAAGTAAAAATGTCAGCAGCAATGAAATACCACCAAATGAAAGCTCTATTAGTAAGAAGAAAATGAGGTAAAATTCATTTGGGTGGTAAGTTGTAGGACCGAGCAATAAACCGTGAAATTAGTGTAGTGCAGAATTGTAAAAAGTGGTCTGGTCATTAAGGGTGTTTAAGCTAGGGGAGCTGAGGTGATTAAAGAGGCTTTTAAAACTCACTGTCTCCACCAGACGAAATGACAGCATTTCAAAGGCCAGTAATTTAGAAATGCTGGCATTAAGGGCTAGGGATCGCCAGTGGTTAGGGAGGTACTTCCTCTTCCTCTCCAGTGTTTGGGAGATGAAGAGCTGAACGCTTCCGTGGGACATTGTGGAGATGCTTGGTAACCCCGGTGATGGTGTTGCTGGCAGATCCTCTGTTTGCGGGGTGGCAGGTGGCACTGTCACTCCAGAGGGGGATGAAGAGGCCGAGACTGCAGCACAAGAGGAAGCAGAAGGAGCCAGAAACCTTTCTTGGTTCTTGAGGTGTCTAATCCACTGCAGCTCGTGCTTTCCACTTAAATGCCTGATCATGCAGGTTGTGCTCAGGGTGAGAACATTTAAGCCTTGCTTCAGGCTCTGATTGCACAGCGTGCAAACCACTTGTGTCTTGTCGTCAGCACATTGTCTGAAGAACTGCCATGCCAGGGAACTCCTTGGAGCTGGCTTTGGTGTGCTCGGTCCCTTGCTGCTGTGGGCAGTAGCACGCATACTGTCTAGGGGACGGCCGCTCCGCTTTTGCACCCTGCTCCCTCTTTTGCTGTGCTGGTGGCTATGTGCAACCACCGCCTTTTCCTCCGAACTACATAGGTCACTCGCATGACCTTGATTCCATGTGGGATCGAGGACCTCATCGTCCTCCACATCATCTACCACCCAGTCTTCACCTCTGCCCTCCTTGTTATTATTAATAACATAACAAAAACAAAAACAGGTGCACTCTGCGGTCTTACTAACCCTCGTACTGGTGTAAAATTGAGAATTAGCCAACATATCCTGCTTGGAGGACATGTCTGAGCCCGAGCACCGCGCCAAGGTTTCTCAAGTAGCTCGGGACCTAACGCTAAACCTACCTGGGCCGTATGGGCAAATACCAGGAGCCAGTGGGCGAATTACAGGCGCGGTGCTCGGGCTCAGACATGTCCTCCAAGCAGGATATGTTGGCTAATTCTCAATTTTACACCAGTACGAGGGTTAGTAAGACCGCAGAGTGCACCTGTCTTTGTTTTTGTTATGTTATTTTGACTGATTGTCACATGCACACAATTGCTATCCTGTGTAGGATGTCCATTGTGGTACTTGTGGTCCGTGTAGGCATCCTCCATTGTATGCATTTTTGCTGGGGATTGCCATTAGCAACGGGCCACAAGTGCAGGATCTGCCCCCCTGGTATAGATGCGCCACTGCATATGGGGTTGAGCACTTCCTGCTTTTTAATACCACGCCAATTTGTAGTTTGTATTTCGAATTTTTGGAGGTGTAGAAACTCCTAGTCTGAATGTGCCTTTATTTCAATCCACAGGCAGCATTCTGGTGCACATGTGAGGCCCTGGCTATATCAGCCAGTCTTGGTTGGGGCTCAGAGCTCTCTGCCTCCTCCCATTGTATGCATGGTCACATGCTGGAGGTTACTGGGAGATTAATTTGAGTCGGACCTTGCGCGCCTGTAATTCGCCCACTGGCTCCTGGTATTTGCCCATATGGCCCAGGTAGGTTTAGCGTTAGGTCCCGAGCTACTTGAGAAACCTTGGCGCGGTGCTCGGGCTCAGACATGTCCTCCAAGCAGGATATGTTGGCTAAATCTCAATTTTACACCAGTACGAAGGTTAGTAAGACCGCAGAGTGCACCTGTCTTTCTTTTTGTTATGTTATTTACACTTTCAAAAGCCCCAGCAGTTGTCACCTGTGTTTCGTCATCATCCGAGACGTGCTGCGATGGTTCTCCCATGTACTCATCTTGAAACATAAGTGGTTGGGCATCAGTGCACTCAATCTCTTCCATTTCTGGGGCAGGGCTAGGTGGATGGCCCTGGGAAACCCTGCTAACAGAGTCATCAAAAAGCAGAAGAGACTGCTGCTTGACTTGGGGCTCAGACTGCTTGGCTGATTTGCAAGGGGGTGAGGTGAAAGACTGATGGACATCGGCTGCAGGTGCCAACTCTGATCTTTCTGCAGGAGACTGGGTGAGAGACAATGTGAAGGAACTGGAGGCACTGTCAGCAACCCAATCTACTATCGCCTGTACTTGTTCTGGCCTCACCATTGGTAGAGCCGCGTTAGGCCCGACCAAATATCGCTGCAGGTTCTGTGCCTACTCGCACCTGAGGAAGGGGTTTCACTTATGCTTGTTGCTGGCACAGATCAACCACGTCCTCTCCCTACAATAGGAGCACCACCAGCAGCACCACGACCTGGGCCACGTCCCTTATTTGAAGCTCTCCTCATAATTCTCAAATTTAGGATCTTGCACTAAATGGGTGTTTAATTAATAGCAGAATAGAACGATAGTATGTAAAGGTTGTATCTCACACGTACAGATGCAGACTAGGCCGCAATTAAAGTTTTTTGCACAAATTGGCTGTTTTGCTAATAACTGAATAGAACCACGGTATGCAAAGGGTGCATCTCACATGTACAGATCCAGACTATGCTGCAATTATAGTTTTTTGCCCGAAACAGGTGTTTGTTTAATAACTGAATATGACAGCAGTATATAACCCTTGAATTTCACACGTGCTGATGCTGCAAGGGCTGCAAAATTGTGTATTTTTGTTTTTAAAAACCCAGAAAATTATCGCTGTATTTCTAGCTTAAATTGCACACTGACTAATCCTGCAAAGGCACCAGATTTTGGATATTGCCAAAAATTTGTGTTTTTTTTCAAGGCCAGAAAATTATTACATTTTTTTAAAACTTGTTTTTAACAATCACAGATGCAGCAAGGGCTGCAATATTAAGTATTTTGCAAAAAAAGGTTGTTTTTTTACTAACAGAATATGAAAGCTGTATATAACGCTTGAATTTCACACGTGCAGATGTATCAAGGGCTGTAAAATAGTGTATTTTGCCAAAAAATTGTGTTTGTAAAAACCCAGAAAATTATGGCTGTATTTCTAGCTTAAATTGCACACTGACTAATCCTGCAAATGCACCAGATGTTGTATATTGCCAAAAAAGGGTGTTTTTTTAAAACCAGATTATTAGTGCAGTATTTCAAGCTTGGATTTGAATGTCACAAAAGCTCAGATGCAGTGCTGGTGCACTGAGTTTGCATAAAATGCCCACCGCCACTGCCGACCTAACTAACAGACGGATAAAAGTTATTTTTTTTCTGTCACTGGGCTCAGTGCAGGGTAAAAAGAATGTTCACTGCATCCACACAACTAAACCTATGTAGATTGCTGAGTTCAATTGGATAACAGATTCTGTCCTATTCTTTCCCTCAAAGCACCAGCAGCATCCTCTCCCTACACTAAGCACAGCTGAATGACATGCAGCGCTACGTAAATCCAGATTATATAGAGGCTGGGTCACATGCTGCACTGGCCAATCACAGCCATGCCATTAGTAGGCATGGCTGTGATGGCTTCTAAGGTCACACAGTTAAACACTTGTTGATTGGCTTCTCTGCAGCCTTTCAAAAAGCGCCAAGAAATCGTCAAACACCGAACCCGAACGTTTACTAAAATGTTCGGGTCCGAGGTCCAAAAATCCTAAAGTTCAGTACGAACCCGAACTTTAAAGTTCGGGTTCGCTCAACCCTAATTATAGGCATATATTTTAATAGATTTATTTTTTTCTTTATTAACTATTTTAATATAAAAAGTCTTAAAATATTGCAGCTTTCACACAGACTGGGTCTTCCTGTAGCCCTGTTTTTCTGTATAGATTGGAATAATCTCTTTATCACTATAGAGTTGGCAAGCTACTATACTAACAGCTCCATCATAATGATGAGCAAATTTCTCAAAATTTGTTTCAGATCCAATTAATTTAAATTGACTATAAGATTTGATTCAAGTACAAATTGATTCTATCCAACTCGAAAATACTTTGCCTCTTTTTTGAGAGTCTCTTTCTATTCCTCTCTTGAAAAAATTTGGGGTGAATTTTGATTCTAAAGAATTAATTTGCTCATCTCTACATACATAATTGCAAGGAATAGCATAGTCTACTACAATATTCCATACAGTTTTTTTGTATTAAACTGTGTACAGACTAGGCATAAGACATAAATCAATTTTTTGGCCTCTATGTGGCTAATGTAACCATACAGACATATTTAGTACTGATGAGCTGCAGGGTCCATATTCAAATTTGCAATATTTCACACTATATATATATATATATATATAAATAATATTTTATGTCCATGAGCTTTCTTTTTCTGACCGTAAGTATTTGCTGGTTCATTTAGCATTACCCAGGATGCACCACGGGGAGGTGAACCAGCAGTACACCCCATACCGTACCGTCACTTCACTAGACAGGTACATCTCTTCTTAGCTGGCCAATATCAGATTGCTCAGACCCCACACACATGCAATCGCAATACAATCTGATCTTATAATGGTAACATTAAATCTAATATTTCCCCTTCAAAGACTACTAACTGTTTTAAAGAAAAATGAGCTCAGATGGATTTTTTGTTTGGATACCTTGAAACCTAAAGGATTAAACGTCGAGTTTATGGTAACAGGAGGGATGGTGGGCTAGTACCCCTCCTCTATTGCCTGTTTTCTCGTGTGTCCAGAATGCTGTATTGGGTGAACCCAGTGGAAATTATGCGGATCAATTATGCCACAATACGATTTTTTATGTTGTTATATCACTTGAAAGTATTATCATTAACTTATCTTGCTGGGTTGGTAATTTTGTTTATAGGAAGTAACAGGAAGAAGGAGGATGTCAGATAGAGTCATTGCCCAAAAGATTGCCCTGTTGTAAAATGGCGGAAAAGGCAAGTGAAGTGATGCTGGTGTCTGTGTCTGCACGTGATGCGCGCGGAGCGTGCTGACGCAGTACACCAGACGTCACGGCGCTTGGTCTCCGCCTTCTGGTGGCTGCACATCGGTTATGTACCGCCTAACAGGAGGGGAAGGGCTGACACATGCGCATTGGCGAGGACTATATGCGGAGAATTGGCGTGCATCCACAAGAGTTAAGACGCCATCCCCTTGGTTTATTTCATAAACCCCCCAGCAAGGTATAGATGTTAAGCGTTTTAATTGCACCATGCACTTTATTATTTGCACTTTACATATGCACTATGATTATGAAAACGGTAAATGGATAGTATGGCTACAATACCACAGTATATATACAAGATGTTTGTTAGTCTGTGTTTACATTGATACGTGGTGTAAATGAATGAATTGTAATACGTCCACAAAGGGGAGTGCACTATTTTTGTATTGGTTGATTAACTAATTGGTAACAACCTTATCATATATTTATATTGGCACTACTGCACTTTATGTTTCACCTGACTTGAGAAAGGTTCTATGAGAGAACCGAAATGTTGTCACTTGATATGTGTGAATAAAAGAGCACATTTTATCTTTCAAGGAGTGCTGCGAACTTTCTTTGCTATATATATACACTGCTCAAAAAAATAAAGGGAACACAAAAATAACACATCCTAGATCTGAATTAATTAAATATTCTTCTGAAATACTTTGTTCTTTACATAGTTGAATGTGCTGACAACAAAATCACACACACAAAAAAAAAAATGGAAATCCAATTTTTTAACCCATGGAGGTCTGGATTTGGAGTCACCCTCAAAATTAAAGTGGAAAAACACACTACAGGCTGATCCAACTTTGATGTAATGTCCTTAAAACAAGTAAAAATGAGGCTCAGTAGTGTGTGTGGCCTCCACGTGCCTGTATGACCTCCCTACAACACCTGTGCATGCTCCTGATGAGGTGGCGGACGGTCTCCTGAGGGATCTCCTCCCAGACCTGGACTAAAGCATCTGCCAACTCCTGGACAGTCTGTGGTGCAACGTGACGTTGGTGGATAGAGCGAGACGTGATGTCCCAGATGTGCTCAATTGGATTCAGGTCTGGGGAAAGGGCGGGCCAGTCCATAGCATCAATGCCTTCATCTTGCAGGAACTGCTGACACACTCCAGCCACATGAGGTCTAGCATTGTCTTGCATTAGGAGAAACCCAGGGCCAACCGCACCAGCATATGGTCTCACAAGGGGTCTGAGGATCTCATCTCAGTACCTAATGGCAATCAGGCTACCTCTAGCGAGCACATGGAGGGCTGTGCGGCCCTCCAAAGAAATGCCACCCCACACAATTACTAAAAGCATGTCTGATAAGGCGATAGAGGTATGATTCAGAGATTTAGCTAAGTATTTCATTCCAACAAGAAATATATATTCTCAGGTCACTTCTGCAGTTATTTCTGAAGAAAGCGTATAGGGGCGTATTACAGTAAGAAAAGACAAATATATACGCACTGCACTGTTGCAGTTATTTCTGGTAAAAGCGTATAGGGGCGTATTTCAGTACTACCATAAAAATATAAACACATTTCACTATTTAATTGTTTTCTGGTTAAAGCGTATAGTGGCCTATTTTATTCCAAGAAGAAATATTTATTCTTAGGTCACTTCTGAAGTTATTTCTGGTGATAGTGTATAGGGACGTATTTCATAAAAAAAAGAAAAATATATACGCACTGCACTGTTACAATTATTTTTGGTGAAAGCATATAGGGGCATATTACAGTAAAAAAAAATATATATATATACGTCACTGTTGCAATTATTTCTGGTAAAAGCGTATAGGAGCGTATTTCAGTACTTCAAGAAATATATATATATATATACGCACTTCACTCATTTAAATTTTTTTTGTGTAAAAGCGTATAGTGGCCTATTTAAGTCCAACAAGAAATATATATTCTCAGTTCACTGCTGCAGTTATTTCTGGCGAAAGCGTATAGGGGCGTATTACAGTGAAAAAAGAAAAACATATATGCACTGCACTGTTGCAGTTTTTGCTGTTGAAAGAGTATCGGGGCGTATTTTAGTAAAATATCAAAAATATATACGCACTGCACTGTTGGAGTTATTTCTGGTGAAAGCGTAAAGGCCGTATTTCAGTAAAAAAAGAAAAATATATACACACTGCACTGTTGCAATTATTTCTGTTGAAAGAGTATAGGGGCATATTACAGTAAAAGAAATATATATATATACCAGCACTGCACTGTTGCAGTTATCTCTGGTGAAAGCGTATACTTTAAGAAATGTATATACGCAGTTCACTCTTTAATTTTTTTCTGGTTAAAGCGTATAGGGTCATATTTTAGTACAACAAGAAGAATATATTCTTAGTGTATTTTAGCAGTTAATTGTGCTGAAAGCATTTAGTGGCCTATTTCAGTACAAAAAGAAAAATATATTTATCTCTTTTAGGGGTGTTTTAATTTCCATTTCATTTGTTTAGTTCAGCTACAAGTATGTCAGTCAGAGAAGTGCCAGGCCATGCACAAAGGAGTGGCAGAGGCCTGAATGTTTCTGGCGCAAGCAGGGGTCACAGCAGAGTAAGGGGTCATGGCAGCAGTAGTCGCTGCAAGAGGCTTGAACTCCTTGTGTCATCTAGCGGTTGTGTCTTGACCAGCAACCTGCGGTTCTTGATTAGTTAACTTGGTCATCCAAGTCATCCCAAGTGACATCAGACAACAGTCGGTGGGTTCGTCAGACACAACACTTAGTTGGCATAGCTCGGGAGCAGGCCCTGTGCCCTTAACCTGTCCTCAACCTACCTCTGGCTTTTTCTGTTCCATCACCACAATAATTACTACATGCAGTTGTCTCAGCTTCACTTTTCAGCGAGGATGAGCTACTAGAGGACAGTTAGCAGTAGAGTTGAGCGAACACCTGGATGTTCGGGTTCGAGAAGTTCGGCCGAACTTCCCGGAAATGTTCGGGTTCGGGATCCGAACCCGACCCAAACTTCGTCCCGAACCCGAACCCCATTGAAGTCAATGGGGACCCGAACTTTTGGGCACTAAATAGGCTGTAAAACAGCCCAGGAAAGAGCTAGAGGGCTGCAAAAGGCAGCAACATGTAGGTAAATCCCCTGCAAACAAATGTGGATAGGGAAATGAATTAAAATAAAAATTAAAAAAATAAAAATGACCCAATATCAATTGGACAGAGGTCCCATAGCAGAGAATCTGGCTTCACGTCAGCAGAGAATCAGTCTCTTCTTGCCATAGCAAAGAATCTGGCTTCATGTCAGCACAGAATCAGTCTCTTCATGCCATAGCAGAGAATCTGGCTTCATGTCAGCACAGAATCAGTCTTCATGTCATAGCAGAGAATCAGGCTTCACGTCACCCACCACTGGAACAGGCCACTGTCACACATTTAGGCCCAGGCACCCAGGCAGAGGAGAGAGGTCCCGTAACAGAGAATCTGGCCTTATGTCAGCACAGAATCTGTCTTCATGTCATAGCAGAGAATCAGGCATCACGTCACCCACCACTGGAACAGGTTACTGTCACATATTTAGGCCCAGGCACCCAGGCAGAGGAGAGAGGTCCCATAACAGAGAATCTGGCCTTATGTCAGCGCAGAATCAGTCTTCATGTCATAGCAGAGAATCAGGCATCACGTCACCCACCACTGGAACAGGCCACTGTCACACATTTAGGCCCAGGCACCCAGGCAGAGGAGAGAGGTCCCGTAACAGAGAATCTGGCCTTATGTCGGCACAGAATCAGTCTTCATGTCATAGCAGAGAATCAGGCTTCACGTCACCCACCACTGGAACAGGCCACTGTCACACATTTAGGCCCAGGCACCCAGGCAGAGGAGAGAGGTCCCGTAACAGAGAATCTGGCCTTATGTCAGCGCAGAATCAGTCTTCATGTCATAGCAGAGAATCAGGCTTCACGTCACCCACCACTGGAACAGGCCACTGTCACACATTTAGGCCCCGGCACCCAGACAGAGGAGAGGTTCATTCAACTTTGGGTTGCCCCGCAATATAATGGTAAAATGAAATAAAAAATAGTATTGAATGAGGAAGTGCCCTGGAGTAGAATAATATATTGTTAAGGGGAGGTAGTTAATATCTAATCTGCACAAGGGATGGACAGGTCCTGTGGGATCCATGCCTGGTTCATTTTTATGAACGTCAGCTTGTCCACATTGGCTGTAGACAGGCGGCTGCGTTTGTCTGTAATGACGCCCCCTGCCGTGCTGAATACACGTTCAGACAAAACGCTGGCCGCCGGGCAGGCCAGCACCTCCAAGGCATAAAAGGCTAGCTCTGGCCACGTGGACAATTTGGAGACCCAGAAGTTGAATGGGGCCGAACCATCAGTCAGTACGTGGAGGGGTGTGCACAGGTACTGTTCCACCATGTTAGTGAAATGTTGCCTCCTGCTAACACGTTCCGTATCAGGTGGTGGTGCACTTAGCTGTGGCGTGTTGACAAAACTTTTCCACATCTCTGCCATGCTAACCCTGCCCTAAGAGGAGCTGGGCGTGACACAGCTGCGTTGGCGACCTCTTGCTCCTCCTCTGCCTTCGCCTTGGGCTTCCACTGGTTCCCCTGTGACATTTGGGAATGCTCTCAGTAGCGCGTCTACCAACGTGCGCTTGTACTCGCGCATCTTCCTATTACGCTCCAGTGTAGGAAGTAAGGTGGGCACATTGTCTTTGTACCGGGGATCCAGCAGGGTGGCAACCCAGTAGTCCGCACACGTTAAAATGTGGGCAACTCTGCTGTCGTTGCGCAGGCACTGCAGCATGTAGTCGCTCATGTGTGCCAGGCTGCCCAGAGGTAAGGACAAGCTGTCCTCTGTGGGAGGCGTATCGTCATCATCCTGTGTTTCCCCCCAGCCACGCACCAGTGATGGGCCCGAGCTGCTTTGGGTGCCACCCCGCTGTGAACATGCTTCATCCTCATCCTCCTCCACCTCCTCCTCATCCTCGTCCTCCTCGTCCTCCAGTAGTGGGCCCTGTCTGGCCACATTTGTACCTGGCCTCTGGTGTTGCAAAAAACCTCCCTCTGAGTCACTTCGAAGAGACTGGCCTGAAATTGCTAAAAATGACCTCTCTTCCTCCTCTTCCTCCTGGGCCACCTCCTCTTCCATCATCGCCCTAAGTGTTTTCTCAAGGAGACATAGAAGTGGTATTGTAACGCTGATAACGGCGTCATCGCCACTGGCCATGTTGGTGGAGTACTCGAAACAGCGCAACAGGGCACACAGGTCTCGCATGGAGGCCCAGTCATTGGTGGTGAAGTGTGTCTGATCCACAGTGCGACTGACCCGTGCGTGCTGCAGCTGAAACTCCACTATGGCCTGCTGCTGCTCGCACAGTCGGTCCAGCATATGCAAGGTGGAGTTCCACCTGGTGGGCACGTCGCATATGAGGCGGTGAGCGGGAAGGCCGAAGTTACGCTGTAGCGCAGACAGGCGAGCAGCGGCAGGGTGTGAACGCCGGAAGCGCAAACAGACGGCCCGCACTTTCTGCAGCAGCTCTGACATGTCGGGGTAGTTGCGAATGAACTTCTGCACCACCAAATTCAGCACATACGCCAGGCAAGGGATGTGCGTCAAACCGGCTAGTCCCAGAGCTGCAACGAGATTTCGCCGATTATCGCACACCACCAGGCCGGGCTTGAGGCTCACCGGCAGCAACCACTCGTCGGTCTGTTGTTCTATACCCCGCCACAACTCCTGTGCGGTGTGGGGCCTGTCCCCCAAACATATGAGTTTCAGAATGGCCTGCTGACGTTTACCCCGTGCTGTGCTGAAGTTGGTGGTGAAGGTGTGTGGCTGACTGGATGAGCAGGTGGAAGAAGAGGAGGAGGAAGCTGAGTAGGAGGAGGAGGAGACAGGAGGCAAAGAATGTTGCCTGCGATCCTTGGCGGCGGAAGGACGTGCGCCAAACAGCTCTCCGCCTGGGGCCCAGCCGCCACTACATTTACCCAGTGTGCAGTTAGGGAGATATAGCGTCCCTGGCCGTGCTTACTGGTCCACGTATCTGTGGTTAGGTGGACCTTGCCACAGATGGCGTTGCGCAGTGCACACTTGATTTTATCGGACACTTGTTTGTGCAGGGAAGGCACGGCTCTCTTGGATAAGTAGTGGCGGCTGGGAACAACATACTGTGGGACAGCAAGTGACATGAGCTGTTTGAAGCTGTGTGTGTCCACCAGCCTAAATGACAGCATTTCATAGGCCAGTAGTTTAGAAATGCTGGCATTCAGGGCCAGGGATCGAGGGTGGCTAGGTGGGAATTTACGCTTTCTCTCAAATGTTTGTGAGATGGAGAGCTGAACGCTGCCGTGTGACATGGTTGAGATGCTTGGTGACGCAGGTGGTGGTGTTGGTGGTACATCCCATGTTTGCTGGGCGGCAGGTGCCAACGTTCCTCCAGAGGCAGAGGAAGAGGCCGAGGCGGCGGCAGCAGCAGCAGAAGAGGCCGAGGCGGCGGCAGCAGCAGAAGAGGCCGAGGCGGGAGCAGCAGAAGAGGCAGCAGGGGGAGCCTGAGTGACTTCCTTGTTTTTAAGGTGTTTACTCCACTGCAGTTCATGCTTTACATGCAGGTGCCTGGTCATGCAGGTTGTGCTAAGGTTCAGAACGTTAATGCCTCGCTTCAGGCTCTGATGGCACAGCGTGCAAACCACTCGGGTCTTGTTGTCAGCACATTGTTTGAAGAAGTGCTATGCCAGGGAACTCCTTGTAGCTGCCTTTGGGGTGCTCGGTCCCAGATGGCGGCAGTCAGTAGCAGGCGGAGTCTCTTGGCGGCGGGTGTTCTGATTTTGCCCACTGCTCCCTCTTTTGCTACGCTGTTGGCTCGGTCTCACCACTGCCTCTTCCTCCGAACTGTGAAAGTCAGTGGCACGACCTTCATTCCATGTGGGGTCTAGGACCTCATCGTCCCCTGCATCGTCTTCCACCCAGTCTTGATCCCTGACCTCCTGTTCAGTCTGCACACTGCAGAAAGACGCAGCAGTTGGCACCTGTGTTTCGTCATCATCAGAGACGTGCTGAGGTGGTATTCCCATGTCCTCATCATCAGGAAACATAAGTGGTTGTGCGTTAGTGCATTCTATCTCTTCCACCCCTGGTGAAGAGCTAGGTGGATGCCCTTGGGAAACCCTGGCAGCAGAGTCTTCAAACAGCATAAGAGACTGCTGCATAACTTGAGGCTCAGACAGTTTCCCTGATATGCATGGGGGTGATGTGACAGACTAATGGGCTTGGTTTTCATGCGCCATCTGTGCGCTTTCTGCCTGTACCTGCTCAGGCCTTACCATCCTTAGAACGGCATTGGGCCCCACCAAATATCCCTGTAAATTCTGGGGGCTACTGGGACCTGAGGTAGTTGGTACACTAGGACGTGTGGCTGTGGCAGAACGGCCACGTCCTCTCCCAGCACCAGAGGGTCCACTAACACCACCACGACCATGTCCACGTCCGCGTCCGCGTCCCTTATTAGATGTTTTCCTCATTGTTCCCGTTCACCACAATTTTGAGAATGGCAAATTTGGGAATAGTTTTTCAACCCAGAAAAAAAAGTGTGCTTTTACGATCACTACAAATAACTTGACCAGCTAAAACAGTACAGATTTGCTTGAATAGAAATGTGAGACCTGTTTATTTTTGCACTGTGTGACAGGTTAAGGTTTAATCTCAGAATCAGACTTCTATCTGCACGGTAGCGTGTGTCTTAGGTTTTTCTGAATGACACTATCAGTACCTTCAATGTAAGATATCCTTTTTGGGATAGATTTCAAGTAGGCCTCAAATACCAGAAACTAGTTATTTGGAGAATGGCAAATTTGGGAATAGTTTTTCAACCTAGGAAAAAAAAAAGGGCTTTTACGGTCGCTACAAATAACTTGACCAGCTAAAACAGTACATATTTGCTTGAATAGAAATGTGAGACCTGTTTTTTTTTGCACTGTGTGACAGGTTAAGGTTTAATCTCAGAATCAGACTTCTATCTGCACGGTAGCGTGTGTCTTAGGTTTTTCTGAATGACACTATCAATACCTTCAATGTAAGATATCCTTTTTGGGATAGATTTCAAGTAGGCCTCAAATACCAGAAACTAGTTATTTGGAGAATGGCAAATTTGGGAATAGTTTTTCAACCCAGAAAAAAAAAGGGCTTTTACGGTCGCTACAAATAACTTGACCAGCTAAAACAGTACAGATTTGCTTGAATAGAAATGTGAGACCTGTTTTTTTTTGCACTGTGTGACAGGTTAAGGTTTAATCTCAGAATCAGACTTCTATCTGCACGGTAGCGTGTGTCTTAGGTTTTTCTGAATGACACTATCAGTACCTTCAATGTAAGATATCCTTTTTGGGATAGATTTCAAGTAGGCCTCAAATACCAGAAACTAGTTATTTTGATAATGGCAAATTTGGGAATAGTTTTTCAACCCAGAAAAAAAAGTGTGCTTTTACGGTCACTACAAATAACTTGACCAGCTAAAACAGTACAGATTTGCTTGAATAGAAATGTGAGACCTGTTTTTTTTTGCACTGTGTGACAGGTTAAGGTTTAATCTCAGAATCAAACTTCTATCTGCACGGTAGCGTGTGTCTTAGGTTTTTCTGAATGACACTATCAATACCTTTAATGTAAGATATCCTTTTTGGGATAGATTTCAAGTAGGCCTCAAATATTAGAAACTAGTTATTTAGAGAATGGCAAATTTGGGAATAGTTTTTCAACCTAGGGGAAAAAAAAGGGCTTTTACGGTCGCTACAAATAACTTGACCAGCTAAAACAGTACATATTTGCTTGAATAGAAATGTGAGACCTGTTTTTTTTTTGCACTGTGTGACAGGTTAAGGTTTAATCTCAGAATCAGACTTCTATCTGCACGGTAGCGTGTGTCTTAGGTTTTTCTGAATGACACTATCAAAACCTTCAATGTAAGATATCCTTTTTGGGATAGATTTCAAGTAGGCCTCAAATACCAGAAACTAGTTATTTGGAGAATGGCAAATTTGGGATTAGTTTTTCAACCCAGAAAAAAAAAAGGGCTTTTACGGTCGCTACAAATAACTTGACCAGCTAAAACAGTACAGATTTGCTTGAATAGAAATGTGAGACCTGTTTTTTTTTTGCACTGTGTGACAGGTTAAGGTTTAATCTCAGAATCAGACTTCTATCTGCACGGTAGCGTGTGTCTTAGGTTTTTCTGAATGACACTATCAATACCTTCAATGTAAGATATCCTTTTTGGGATAGATTTCAAGTAGGCCTCAAATACCAGAAACCAGTTATTTGGAGAATGGCAAATTTGGGAATAGTTTTTCAACCCAGAAAAAAAAGTGTGCTTTTACGGTCGCTACAAATAACTTGACCAGCTAAAACAGTACAGATTTGCTTGAATAGAAATGTGAGACCTGTTTTTTTTTGCACTGTGTGACAGGTTAAGGTTTAATCTCAGAATCAGACTTCTATCTGCACGGTAGCGTTTGTATTAGGTTTTTCTGAATGACACTATCAGTACCTTTCAATGTAAGATATCCTTTTTGGGATAGATTTCAAGTAGGCCTCAAATACCAGAAACTAGTTATTTTGAGAATTGCAAATTTGGGAATAATTTTTCAACCCAGAAAAAAAAGTGTGCTTTTACGGTCACTACAAATAACTTGAGCAGCTAAAACAGTACAGATTTGCTTGAATAGAAATGTGAGACCTGTTTTTTTTTGCACTGTGTGACAGGTTAAGGTTTAATCTCAGAATCAGACTTCTATCTGCACGGTAGCGTGTGTCTTAGGTTTTTCTGAATGACACTATCAATACCTTCAATGTAAGATATCCTTTTTGGGATAGATTTCAAGTAGGCCTCAAATACCAGAAACTAGTTATTTTGAGAATGGCAAATTTGGGAATAGTTTTTCAACCCAGAAAAAAAAGTGTGCTTTTACGGTCACTACAAATAACTTGAGCAGCTAAAACAGTACAGATTTGCTTGAATAGAAATGTGAGACCTGTTTTTTTTTGCACTGTGTGACAGGTTAAGGTTTAATCTCAGAATCAGACTTCTATCTGCACGGTAGCGTGTGTCTTAGGTTTTTCTGAATGACACTATCAATACCTTCAATGTAAGATATCCTTTTTGGGATAGATTTCAAGTAGGCCTCAAATACCAGAAACTAGTTATTTTGAGAATGGCAAATTTGGGAATAGTTTTTCAACCCAGAAAAAAAAGTGTGCTTTTACGGTCACTACAAATAACTTGACCAGCTAAAACAGTACAGATTTGCTTGAATAGAAATGTGAGACCTGTTTTTTTTTGCACTGTGTGACAGGTTAAGGTTTAATCTCAGAATCAGACTTCTATCTGCACGGTAGCGTGTGTCTTAGGTTTTTCTGAATGACACTATCAATACCTTCAATGTAAGATATCCTTTTTGGGATAGATTTCAAGTAGGCCTCAAATACCAGAAACTAGTTCTTTTGAGAATGGCAAATTTGGGAATAGTTTTTCAACCCAGAAAAAAAGTGTGCTTTTACGGTCACTACAAATAACTTGACCAGCTAAAACAGTACAGATTTGCTTGAATAGAAATGTGAGACCTGTTTTTTTTTGCACTGTGTGACAGGTTAAGGTTTAATCTCAGAATCAGACTTCTATCTGCACGGTAGCGTGTGTCTTAGGTTTTTCTGAATGACACTATCAATACCTTCAATGTAAGATATCCTTTTTGGGATAGATTTCAAGTAGGCCTCAAATACCAGAAACTAGTTATTTTGAGAATGGCAAATTTGGGAATAGTTTTTCAACCCAGAAAAAAAAGTGTGCTTTTACGGTCACTACAAATAACTTGACCAGCTAAAACAGTACAGATTTGCTTGAATAGAAATGTGAGACCTGTTTTTTTTTGCACTGTGTGACAGGTTAAGGTTTAATCTCAGAATCAGACTTCTATCTGCACGGTAGCGTGTGTCTTAGGTTTTTCTGAATGACACTATCAATACCTTTAATGTAAGATATCCTTTTTGGGATAGATTTCAAGTAGGCCTCAAATACCAGAAACTAGTTATTTGGAGAATGGCAAATTTGGGAATAGTTTTTCAACCCAGAAAAAAAAAGGGCTTTTACGGTCGCTACAAATAACTTGACCAGCTAAAACAGTACAGATTTGCTTGAATAGAAATGTGAGACCTGTTTTTTTTTTGCACTGTGTGACAGGTTAAGGTTTAATCTCAGAATCAGACTTCTATCTGCACGGTAGCGTGTGTCTTAGGTTTTTCTGAATGACACTATTAGTACCTTCAATGTAAGAAATCCTTTTTGGGATAGATTTCAAGTAGGCCTCAAATACCAGAAACTAGTTATTTGGAGAATGGCAAATTTGGGAATAGTTTTTCAACCCAGAAAAAAAAGTGTGCTTTTACGGTCACTACAATTAACTTGAGCAGCTAAAACAGTACAGATTTGATTGAATAGAAATGTGAGACCTGTTTTTTTTTTGCACTGTGTGACAGGTTAAGGTTTAATCTCAGAATCAGACTTCTATCTGCACGGTAGCGTGTGTCTTAGGTTTTTCTGAATGACACTATCAGTACCTTCAATGTAAGATATCCTTTTTGGGATAGATTTCAAGTAGGCCTCAAATACCAGAAACTAGTTATTTGGAGAATGGCAAATTAGGGAATAGTTTTTCAACCCAGAAAAAAAAGTGTGCTTTTACGGTCACTACAAATAACTTGACCAGCTAAAACAGTACAGATTTGGTTGAATAGAAATGTCAGGTCTATTTTTTAGGCGCTGTGTGACAGGCTCAACTTGCCTCTGATGTAGTATATGGCCAAAAAATAACCACACTGTTGATGGTTAAATGCACTTGGGTGACACAGGCTCAGCCTGCACCAGATGTAGTATATGGCCAAAAAATAATTAGACTGTTGATGGTTAAAAGCACTTCGGTGACACAGGCTCAGCCTGCAGCTGATGTAGTATATGGCCAAAAAATAACTAGACTGTTGATGGTTAAATGCACTTCGGTGACACAGGCTCAGCCTGCAGCTGATGTAGGATATAGCACAAAATAACCACACTATTGATGGTTAAATACACTTGGTGATAGCTTGTGCTGGCGCAACACAAGTCACAAAATGGCCGCCGATCACCCCAGAAAAAAAGTGATCTAAAAACGCTCTGGGCAACCTCAAAAAAGTGAGCAAGTCAATACTAGCACTTCAATGATCCACAGCTGCAGATCGATCACAGAATGAAGTCTTTTGGAGGAGTTAATCACTGCCTAATCTCGCCCTAACGTCGCAGCTGCAACCTCTACCTATGCTTGAATCAGCAGAGTGACGTGCAGCGCAACGTGACCCAAGCTTATATAGAGGCTGGGTCACATGCTGCACTGGCCAATCACAGCCATGCCAATAGTAGGCAAGGCTGTGATGGCCTCTTGGGGCAAGTAGTATGACGCTTGTTGATTGGCTGCTTTGCAGCCTTTCAAAAAGCGCCAAGAAAGCGCCGAACACCGAACCCGAACACAGACTTTTACGAAAATGTTCGGGTTCGGGTCCGTGTCACGGACACCCCAAAATTCGGTACGAACCCGAACTATACAGTTCGGGTTCGCTCATCCCTAGTTAGCAGCTACTGCCCAGCCAAGATGTGGAGGAGAATTCAGCCACTTCCTACGCTAGGCGGGCAAGTAGTGATGAGGAGAGTGGCATAGGAGCTTGTGTTGCGAGTGGTCAGAGGCCGTTGAGGAGTGATGTGCAGACACTACTTTATGATGATGAAGCCAATAGCACTTGGGAGACGGGTGAAGAATAGGCTTCGTCATCATCAGGAGAAGAGGGTGGCAGCTTGCCGTTCAGGCAGCGGCTGAGCCAGCAAGATGCTAGGGTGGCCGGGAGTCAGCAAGGTGGCAGCAGTGGAAGGTCGGGAGCCAAACGTGCCCGGAGTAAACCACCTGCTTCGCAGCAGCCTACCTGCTCGGGAAGTAGTGATGCAAGGGTTCACGAAGGCAGCGGCGGTAGAAATCAGTCAGTACAGACTGTTGGGGGAAAAAGCACCTACTCGGCAGTGTGGCAGTTTTTTTCAAAGCGCCAGAGGAGGTGAACGTGGCCATATGTGGCATCTGTAGGCAGAAGGTGAAGCGCGGCCAGGGTGCCAATGTTGGCATTTTTGCACTGCGTAAACATATGCAGAATCGACATACAGTAGCTTGGGAGAACCGAGGCTCCGATGTGGTGGTCCAGCCAGTGGCACGCACCAGGTTTCAGGCAGTCAAGGCTCCACCATCTCAGCTGAAGAGAGCTGTCTGTCATTCCCATATTCTGCTGGTACAGATGCTCCTGCTCCTCCTATTCATCGTCAGTCATTCCATCAGCAATCAATCACCGAAGCGATTGCCAAGAGACAGCAGTATGTGTGCATGCATCCAATGGCGCAGAAGCTGAACGTGCTCCTGTCCAAGTTGCTGGTTCTGAAGTCCCTCCCTTTCCAAGTGGTGGAAAGGGAGGGAGTCCCAAGCCGTAATTTATTTTCGAAAAAGGCAGTACCAGCCCTGCTCAAATATGTAGAACAGAAGGTGGCCAGTCCTTGAGCCTGTCGGTGTCTGCCAATGTGCACGGCAGTGCCGACGTGTGGAGCTGTAACTACAGTCAGTGACAATACATGTCCTTTACGGCCCACTGGGTGAATGTGGATTCTGCACAGCCACACCAGCAACTTGGCCAGTTCACGTCGCTTCCACCTCCACGTTGTCACGTCGTTGGTCCTGCGACAATTGTCCGCCTCTGCCTCCTCATCCTCCACCATGTCCTCAGCCTCCACTGCAGGGGAAAAGTCACAGTGCCCCTCCAGCATACCACATGTGCAGGGCTCTGCGGTGTCACGCTGTTCTGCACCTGGTTTGCCTTGGTAAACGGAGTTACACAGGGGAGGAAATGCTCCGTGTGATACATCAAGAAATCGAATCCTGGCTTTCTCCTCGACAACTGAAATTCGGAACCATGCTGACCAACAACGGGAAGAACATGGTGTCGGCGCTGCGTCAAGGAAGGCTGGCACACAGGTTTAATCTGGTTGTCAAGCTGCTCCTAAAGTCTTCGACCCATCTGCAAGATATCCTAAAAATGGCCAAGAAACTTTGCATGCACTTCAGCCACTCGTATACCGCAAAAGCACACCCTCCTTGAGCTGCAGTGGCAGAACTGCATACCCCAACATAGGCTGATATGCGACATTTCCACCCATTGGTATTCCACCCTCCATATGTTGGACCGACTATACAAACAGAGAAAGGCCATCAATGATTTCTCGATGATGCAAGCGGATAGGAGTACTCCACTGTGTAACTTCAATGTCAGCCAGTGGCAGCTCATGCCGTTTGATCAGGCCCTTTGAGGACGGCATGTTATTTGTCAGTCGCCAGGACTATGGGATGAACGACTTCATTCCACTGCTTCATGTCCTGGAACAGATGCTGGTAACAATGACTGGTCAAGGGAAAGGAGACGTGGCGCCTCGATCTCACTGCCACATGAGCCCTGTGGGGGCTGAACTGGAAGAGGATGAGGAGGGGGAGGAGGACATTGGAGCACAGGCAATTTGTAGCCAAATGGGTGGTTTTTCTACTCAGCTGACAGGACAGGAGGAGCAGGAGCAGCCAGAGGAGCTACTGGGCGATGAGGAAAATGAGACAGATGACCCGGACACACCATGGCAGTATGCAGTGGAGATGGAGGCAGGGAGTCCATCTGAGTCACTTGCACAAATGGCACGATGCATGCTCACTTGCTTGCGTAGTGACAGCCGAATTGTACCCTCGCTATTGGTCCAGAATGGGGACCTTTTTTTACACCTACGAAAGGGAGGGCAAACTAAACTACTACAGAAACATCCTATGTAGTCAGTTGGCCACTGCCTATCTGCGCCATCGTCCATCCTCTCACAGGTCTGACCAGGGGGGGGCCCTCTCCACTCCCATTCCACTGCCATGGCTGCTGGGGAGGGGTGGGGTGGCAGGAGCAGTACCAGCAGCAGCAGCCTGAGTATACAGTCACTGATGAGTAGCTTTCTTCACCCGCATAGTGAAGAACTACTTGCTAGCTGCAGCAACAGGTAGACCTGGAGCAGGACCTTAACCAGCAGGTGGTGGTATACTTGGACAGCACCCTGCATCCCCTCATTGAAGATCCGCTGGACTACTGGGTAGCCAAACTGGATTTGTGGCTGCAACTAGCAGAGTTTGCCCTGGAAAAGCTGTCCTGCCCGGCCAGTAGTGTGGCATCAGAGTGAGTGTTTAGTGCGGCGGGGGCCATAGTTACCCCAAGGAGAACTCATCTGTCCATCCAAAATGTGGAGAGACTGACCTTTGTCAAGATGAATCAGGTGTGGATCAGCCAGGATTTCCACACACCAATGCCTGATGCATCAGACTAGATCATCCATGGTGCCACACCAACACTTTGATAAAAGAGACTGTCTCCACATTATGTCACCTTGCCACTCTGTGGCCTCTTCATGCTGCTGCCATCTCCACACTATGTCACCTTGCCACTCTGTGGTCTCCTCATGCTGCTGCAATCTCCACACTATATCATCTTGCCACTCTGTAGTATCCTGCTGCTGCCATCTCCAAATGATGTCACCTTGCCACTCTGTGGTCTCCTCATGCTTCTGCCATCTCCACACTATGTCACCTTGTCACTCTGTGATATCCTGCTGTTGCTGCTGCCATTTCCACATTATGTCATCTTGCCATTCTATGGCCTCCTCATGCTGCCAAATCCACACTATGTCAACTTGCCACTCTGTGGTCTCATGATGCTGCTGTTGCCATCTCCACACGATGTCCCCTTGCCACTCTGTGGTCTCAGGATGCTGCAGCCATCTCCAAACTATGTCACCTTTGCCGGTAAAAATCATGGGTGACTGAAAAACTCCTTTTGCTGTATGGACTGAATGATGTCATGTGAGGTCGTGTGACGTCTGAAAGTGTGAGCAAAATATATATTATGAAACAATAAATATACAGAAAGTACATGAAAATAATGACAACCTCCTGATGCTGCTGCCACCTCCAGACTTTGTCATTGTGACACTCAATGGCCTCCTTATACTGCCGCCACCTCCAGACTCTGTCATTGTGCCACTCGGTGGCCTCCTCATACTGCTGCCAACTCTATACTCTGTGATTGTGCCACTCGGTGGCCTCCTCATACTGCTGTCACCTCCAGACTCTGTCATTGTGGCACTCTTTCAAAGTTTTTTTTTTTTTGTAGTGTTGATGGTTGACTACAAAACTCTTTTTGCTGTATGAACCGAATGACGTTGTGGTGAAATTTTTCTTTCAAATTAGTTTTTTTTCTGTAAAAATTATGGGTGACTGAAAAACTCCTTTTGCTGTATGGACCGAATTACATCGTGTGAGGTCGTGTGACATCTGAAAGTGTGAGGAAAATATATATTATGAAAAATATTATGCAAAAAGTACATGAAAACAATGACAACCACCTGATGGTGCGGCCACCTCAAGACTCTGTCATTGTGCCACTCGGTGGCCTCAGCATACTGCTGCCATCTCAAGATTCTGTCATTTTGACACTCTGTACCTTCTCCTGATGCTGCTGCTGCATCCGCCACTTCCAGACTCTGTGATTGTGCCACTTGGTGGCTTTCTCCTGATGCAGCACCTCCAGACATGGTCATTGTGCCACTTGGTGGCCTCCTCATACTGCTGCCAAATCCAGACCCTGTCATTGGGCCACTCTGTGCTCTCTTTATGCTGCTTCCACCTCACCACTATGTCATAGGTCCACTCTGTGGACTTCTCATGCTGTTCCCACCCTCACCACTTCATAACTGGTCCACTATTTTGCCTTTCGACCTGGCTGACATCATCATTTATTTGACCTTTCTTCTGATCTGTCAGAAGGAAGAAAAAATGAGATGCACAATGGATCCTGTCTGTGTAGCAGATGTGAGGCCTGTATGGTCCAATCAGAATTTGCTTATGATTTGGTAGCCAAAAGCAGGAGTGGGTAGAAAACACAGAAGACATGCAAATATTCCATTCACGTGTCATCTCTGTTTTACATCCAGATCAACCAAAGAGAATCACTAATTTGAGAGAGGAACCGGTTGCCCCCATGTGGGGTTGAACTTACCAAGGTGCCAGAGAAGTGAAGTAGTAAATGGGAGAAATTTAATATAGAAAGATCGAGCTTAGGAATGATGTATACCCATCTATGTGTAAGCTAGCCCTCATGGAGTGAAGCTCCCTTAAATGTCTCGGGAATCGGAAGGGATCTGGAAAAAAGAAGGCAGAGTATTAGTATCTCAGATTAATTAATGGTATATAATGTTCAGTCAGTGCATGTGATCAGATGAAAGCTGACAGCTCGTACTCTCTATTTAGATCCCCTCGGTTCCAGGCTTTGTAGCCTGTGTATCCAATAGGCTTCCCGTTTTTTCAGCATATGTTGTCGATTGCCCCCTCACCTGGGCATCCTTATCTGTTCTATGACCTGGAACCTAAATTGGGATATGTTGTGCTTCATTTTGTGAAAATGGTGTGGGACTGGAAGTAGGAGGTTTTGGCAGCGGACAGTGGATTTGTTCTGGCAGACCCTATCTCTAACACTTTGGGTTGTCTCGCCAACATATATCAGGCCACAGGGGTATTTGAGTAGATAAATCACATAATTAGACTGACATGTGTGATAACCCTTGATCTGTATTTTTTCACCTGTCTGTGGATGATGGATCTTGTCCCCTTTCAACACATTAGAACACTGGGCACAATGTAGGCACGGGAATGCACCCTGTCTGGCCTTCCCTAGTAGACGTTGATGCAGAATTCCACGGCTGGAGCCAGTGTCTGCTCTGACCAGCCAATCTTTGAAATTCTTGGGTCATCGAGTGCATGGTGAAAACCGTGTTTGAAACTCTTCGATGTTGGGATAGGAACGAGTGAGGAAATTTCAATGTCTGTTGAGGATATTGGTCACTCTATGTGAGTAAGGATGATATGTGTGTACGAAGGGGAGTCTCTTTTTAGTATCTAGTCTTAGTTATGTATTAGGTACAGGGTTCTGTTCGATAGTGACCAGGGGATAACCCCTCTGTTGAAATTTCATGGTCATTTATGAAAGCCGTAATTGTCTAACATCTCCTGAGGTCACTATTCTCTTGACCCGCTCAAACTGAGATTTGGGTAATGCTTTCTTAGTAGAGGGTGCATGCAGAGGCGTAGCGTGGGGGGGGGCCGGGGGGGCCGTCGCCCCGGGCGCCACTCTGCAGGGGGCGCCGTCTGCGGGGCTGGCACAAGTTAAATCGCCGACGCTGTGTTTTTTTTTCTTCACACAGCGTTCGGCTGCAGAGCAGAGTGAGGAGGCGAGGGGGGGCGGGGCATGCACGGCAGTTCCCGATAGGCTCCACCCACCTTCCAGGCGGGAAGTACAGTGCAGACTGCAGAGCCAGGAGCCGGAGGCAGCAAGAAGAAGCAGAAGATCATGGCTGCAGCTGAATCAGTAGGAGACTGTAGTCCAGCCATGAGCCTAGAGACAGTGATTCAACTTGAATTACTTAGTGGGGGCATTGTGCACTGTCTGTGGGGACAGTATTACTTTGTTGGGGCCCTGGGGCGCAAATTACGTAATGGGCAGTGCCCATTACGTAATTTGCCCCCCAGTGCCCCCACTAAGTAATACTAACTGCCCCCACAGACAGTGCACAACTCACTGCACACTGCCCATTACGTAATTTGCCCCCCAGTGCCCCCACTAAGTAATACTAACTGCCCCCACAGACAGTGCACAACTCACTGCACACTGCCCATTACGTAATTTGCCCCCCAGTGCCCCCACTAAGTAATACTAACTGCCCCCACAGACAGTGCACAACTCACTGCACACTGCCCATTACGTAATTTGCCCCCCAGTGCCCCCACTAAGTAATAGTGCCCCACAGACAGTGCACAGTTGTGGCAGTATTACTTAGTGGGCCACTGGGGGGCAAATTACGTAATGGGCAGTGCGCAGTGAGTTGTGCACTGTCTGTGGGGGCAGTATTACTTTGTTGGGGCACTGGGGGGCAAATTACTTAATGGGCAGTGCCCATTACGTAATTTTCCCCCCAGTGCCCCCACTAAGTAATACTAAGTGGCTGAACAAATGCATGCCCTCGCAGGGGCAGCAGTGCAGCACAATCCACCATTATCCGGCCGGCCAGCAAGTACAGGAACAGCCAAACAGGAGGAGTCAGATCGATGACAGCCAGGTAGGAATCAGGAGAAGATGTTAGAACTTAGATGGATGGATCACAAGTAGGGGGCGTGGAGCGGGCGGCGGCTAGTCGGGATTCGGACTCGAGAGCACCGGCGCTCCCAGGCAGAGTGCGCTCTGCGCGGTGGCCTACTCTGCTTATAGGTGGCGCCGGCCCTGGATTCAAGCGACCCTGAGACAGAGTGAGTGACAGTCAGTGTCACTGTCCCAGAGTCCCAAAGTCCCACCCTGAGTGTGTAATTAGGTCAGTAGTTTACTTTGTTGGCATTGGCTGAGGGCAGGCAGGCTTTAGGGGTAATATATGATTATATGAGTTAAGTGCCAGTAAGTGTCATGAGAGCCAGGCCAAGGCTGCCAAGCAGATGGCACCATGGCACTGCAGTCAGAGTGCTGGTGAAGGATGACCAGGGACACTGAGACAGTACTGCCTCTCTGGGATGCCATCTGCCCATCTCTGCTGTCCATATACCAGGCCTACCCTGGTATATGGACAGCAGAGATGGGCAGATGGCATCCTCTGGGCAGTACTGTCTCTCTGGTCATCCTTCACCAGCACCCTGACTGCCACGGTCCTGCTTGGCCTGGCTCTCATGGCACTTCACTGCCTCGTGCTTGGCTATCAGCGCTGAGTGACTCAGTCACACTGCAACATTGACTGAGTCACTCAGTGCTGATAGCCAAGCATGAGGCAGTGAAGTGCCATGAGAGCCAGGCCAAGCAGGACCGTGGCAGTCCGGGTGCTGGTGAAGGAAGACCAGAGAGACAGTACTGCCCAGAGGATGCCATCTGCCCATCTCTGCTGTCCATATACCAGGTCTACCAGCATTAGCCATTGATATACCACCTGCCTGCCTGGTCACCCCACCTAACACTCACGGAGACAAGTGACTCAGACTGTTAGGTGTGGGGGGACCAGGCGGTATATGAAGGGGTAATACTGGTAGGCCTGGTATATGGACAGGAGAGATGGGCAGATAGCATCCTCTGGGGGTTGTATCTTACATGGGACTGTATGCTGGAGGAGCTGAAGGGAGAGTGATGTGTTTTACATGGGACTGTTTGCAAGAAGGACTAAAGGCAGGGGGAGTGTTGTATGTTACACAGGACTGTATGCTAGAGGGGCTGAAGGGGGCCATAATTATTACTATAATACTACAGAGGTGGTCATTATAATAATAATACAGAGGGGGCCATTATATATTATAATTATACAGAGAGCATTATACTTATGGGCACTACAGGGGAAGGGGACTTCTGTTATCTGAGGATGATAGTAAAGTGAAGAATCTAAAACATTTTCTGCAAAACTTTGCAGAGACGAGACATGGCTGAAAGAAGGTGTCATGATGGTCCTATCTCCGAATGAGGACGTTGATGAAAGTCTACATCACAGGAGATGTCACTGGATGTAACAGGTATGGTGCGGTATTCTCCTGTATATTTCATAGCAATGTATGTTATGTCCATCCAAATATCTGTTTCACGGTAGGGGGGAGGGGGTATATAGAATTTGTCCCACACTGCCTCAGCCTGGCCCCAGACTTGAGGTCACACTGTGTGTGTTCTGAATTCTGGGGCCTCACACCCATCGACTACATTATCTGTACTCAGAGTTATCACCGTGTTATCTGTGGTGTTACATAGGACTGCAGGTGACATCTATTACATTATTTGTTTAAAAAAGGGGCGTGGTCACAGGTTGGGGGGGGGGGGGGGCGCAATACTTGGCTTGCCCCGGGTGCTTGTTACCCACGCTACGCCACTGGGTGCATGACAACTGCTGTAGTGAAGTAGGTTGTTACGGTCGGTCGGTTTCCGATAAAGATCCATAGTCAAAGTACTGTCCTCGTGTTTGTAAACCTGGGTGTCGAGAAAATGTATGGTATGTTTGTCATGGTGAATGGTAAATTGTAGTTCAGAGAAAACTGAATTCAGATAAATATGAAATTATAAAAGGGAATCTTCAGGGCCATCCCATAGACAAAATATGTCATATATGTATCTCTTCCACATTCTGACATGTTGGAGAAAAAGGGGGTGTGGGTATACATATTCTTTTCTGAAACGGGCCATGTAGCTATTAGCTTAAGGTGGCGCTGCATGTGAACCCATAGCGGGTCCTTGTTTTTGGATATAAAAATAATCCTCAAACATAAAAGAAGTTCTTCTGTAGGATAATGGTTAGAAGATCAATAAAAACTCAATCAAATGAGGCAACATATTAGTTTCTTCCAATAGAAGTCTGGTGGCCCTGATACCTTTAGTATGCTGTATAGAGGTATACAGGCTGTTTAGATCCCAGGTTACAAGTCTGCATCTGTCAGGAAGTGAACCTACTTGTCTGATTAATTTGAGAAAAGTGGATGTGTCCAATAAGAAGGAAGTAGTGGTTTTAAAGAGTGGGGTCAGGACTTTTTCTAATAAAATTGATAGGGGTGCTAGAATGGAGTCTGTGGATGCCACAATAGGTCGTCCAGGTGGTTTGTCCAATGTCTTATGGATCTTTGGAAGTACATACAAAAATCGGGGTAATGGGATGTGGA
The DNA here is from genome assembly GCF_905171765.1 of Bufo bufo. Taxonomy (NCBI): domain Eukaryota; kingdom Metazoa; phylum Chordata; class Amphibia; order Anura; family Bufonidae; genus Bufo; species Bufo bufo. Next base: position 366,668,655 of record NC_053390.1, on the reverse strand, counting down.
TTGGTCAAGAAATGTATTATTTCCTCGTTGATGGTGTCCTGCCTAAGATGATGGGCAAAAGTGAAAGTAAATCCCGGCAACTGCTTAAATATGCTGAATCTTCTTCTTTTATTGCTTATTATGTAAGAAATAACAATATATAACGCGTTTCGGCACACTGCCTTTCTCAACAAGTACATTCCACATGTGTTACACAGATATATATAGGCAGATTAATTACAGGTACAAGTGACATCATCCACCCACTATTAGGCGGGTATTCACTACCCACCAATCGATCACCTACTTTCTATTCATCAAGAGGCGCACCAGAGAGTATAGGAGCACCAGAGAGTATAGGATATCCAGTGCCAGAGAATAGAAATCAGCAGATCTGCTGTGTCGAAATAGAAAAGGAGAAAAAGAAAGAAAGAAAGAAACACATATCATTAATAATACAATAAATTACAGTCTAGCAACCTCATAATCACGGTTTAAACCTTTTGGATACAATGTATCCAACATATGTATCCAATAGGCTTCACGGCGGAGGAGGAGTTTTTTTGATATCCCCTCCTCTCCTTGGTCTCGTCACTTGTTCCAGGACCTGGATTCTTAACTGCGAGATTCTGTCTACACTTATCAAAATGATACGGTAGTGGTAATAGGAGATTTTTGGTCCTAATGGTAGACTTGTGTTTACAAATCCTGTCCCTCACTGTCTGCATTGTTTCTCCCACATATCCCAGGCCACATGGACACTTAATCAAGTAAATCACATTTTTTGATTCACAGGTAAAAAAAACTTTCACTTTGAACGCTTGACCTGTGCGTGGGTGATGGAATTCAGGACCTTTGATAATATGGGAACACTGCAGACAGTGAAGGCACGGAAACGTTCAGTTTTCCACAGTTCTCAACACATTATGTCTAGGGGTCTCCCTACCACTGCCTAGGTTTGCATGCACCAATTTGTCCCTCAAATTTGGATTTTTCTTATTACAAATCAGAGGTGGACATTTAAATTCATCAACATTCGGATAGGCTTTAGTTAGAATATGCCAGTACTTCCTAAACACATTATCTAAATGTGCATTATACGGATGGAATTTATGTATAAATGCCACTCTCTGTTGTTTAATCCTAGTAGGGTTTTGAGAGGAAAGATCTTATCTCGTCCTATCAAGTATAGACCTAGGATAACCTCTTTTCTCAAATCTATGTGAGTAAGGATGATATGTGTGTACGAAGGGGAGTCTCTTTTTAGTATCTAGTCTTAGTTATGTATTAGGTACAGGGTTCTGTTCGATAGTGACCAGGGGATAACCCCTCTGTTGAAATTTCATGGTCATTTATGAAAGCCGTAATTGTCTAACATCTCCTGAGGTCACTATTCTCTTGACCCGCTCAAACTGAGATTTGGGTAATGCTTTCTTAGTAGAGGGTGCATGACAACTGCTGTAGTGAAGTAGGTTGTTACGGTCGGTCGGTTTCCGATAAAGATCCATAGTCAAAGTACTGTCCTCGTGTTTGTAAACCTGGGTGTCGAGAAAATGTATGGTATGTTTGTCATGGTGGATGGTAAATTGTAGTTCAGAGAAAACTGAATTCAGATAAATATGAAATTATAAAAGGGAATCTTCAGGGCCATCCCATAGACAAAATATGTCATATATGTATCTCTTCCACATTCTGACATGTTGGAGAAAAAGGGGGTGTGGGTATACATATTCTTTTCTGAAACGGGCCATGTAGCTATTAGCTTAAGGTGGCGCTGCATGTGAACCCATAGCGGGTCCTTGTTTTTGGATATAAAAATAATCCTCAAACATAAAAGAAGTTCTTCTGTAGGATAATGGTTAGAAGATCAATAAAAACTCAATCAAATGAGGCAACATATTAGTTTCTTCCAATAGAAGTCTGGTGGCCCTGATACCTTTAGTATGCTGTATAGAGGTATACAGGCTGTTTAGATCCCAGGTTACAAGTCTGCATCTGTCAGGAAGTGAACCTACTTGTCTGATTAATTTGAGAAAAGTGGATGTGTCCAATAAGAAGGAAGTAGTGGTTTTAAAGAGTGGGGTCAGGACTTTTTCTAATAAAATTGATAGGGGTGCTAGAATGGAGTCTGTGGATGCCACAATAGGTCGTCCAGGTGGTTTGTCCAATGTCTTATAGATCTTTGGAAGTACATACAAAAATCGGGGTAATGGGATGTGGATTGGTCAAGAAATGTATTATTTCCTCGTTGATGGTGTCCTGCCTAAGATGATGGGCAAAAGTGAAAGTAAATCCCGGCAACTGCTTAAATATGCTGAATCTTCTTCTTTTATTGCTTATTATGTAAGAAATAACAATATATAACGCGTTTCGGCACACTGCCTTTCTCAACAAGTACATTCCACATGTGTTACACAGATATATATAGGCAGATTAATTACAGGTACAAGTGACATCATCCACCCACTATTAGGCGGGTATTCACTACCCACCAATCGATCACCTACTTTCTATTCATCAAGAGGCGCACCAGAGAGTATAGGAGCACCAGAGAGTATAGGATATCCAGTGCCAGAGAATAGAAATCAGCAGATCTGCTGTGTCGAAATAGAAAAGGAGAAAAAGAAAGAAAGAAAGAAACACATATCATTAATAATACAATAAATTACAGTCTAGCAACCTCATAATCACGGTTTAAACCTTTTGGATACAATGTATCCAACATATGTATCCAATAGGCTTCACGGCGGAGGAGGAGTTTTTTTGATATCCCCTCCTCTCCTTGGTCTCGTCACTTGTTCCAGGACCTGGATTCTTAACTGCGAGATTCTGTCTACACTTATCAAAATGATACGGTAGTGGTAATAGGAGATTTTTGGTCCTAATGGTAGACTTGTGTTTACAAATCCTGTCCCTCACTGTCTGCATTGTTTCTCCCACATATCCCAGGCCACATGGACACTTAATCAAGTAAATCACATTTTTTGATTCACAGGTAAAAAAAACTTTCACTTTGAACGCTTGACCTGTGCGTGGGTGATGGAATTCAGGACCTTTGATAATATGGGAACACTGCAGACAGTGAAGGCACGGAAACGTTCAGTTTTCCACAGTTCTCAACACATTATGTCTAGGGGTCTCCCTACCACTGCCTAGGTTTGCATGCACCAATTTGTCCCTCAAATTTGGATTTTTCTTATTACAAATCAGAGGTGGACATTTAAATTCATCAACATTCGGATAGGCTTTAGTTAGAATATGCCAGTACTTCCTAAACACATTATCTAAATGTGCATTATACGGATGGAATTTATGTATAAATGCCACTCTCTGTTGTTTAATCCTAGGAGGGTTTTGAGAGGAAAGATCTTATCTCGTCCTATCAAGTATAGACCTAGGATAACCTCTTTTCTCAAATCTATCAGTCATCTCATCTCCTGTGTCTCTGAATCAGAGACTATACGCTTAATCCTCTGAAATTGAGCTTGTGGGATTGCCTTTTTAAGCGAGGGTGGAGGAGCGCTAGAGAAATGCAGAATACTGTTTTTATCTGTTTCTTTCCTAAATAGATCAGTGGAAAGATAGCCCTGATCATCCTTCACCACCACCATTTCAAAAAAACTCACTCTCTTCTTATCACAAGTCATTGTGAATTTCAAACCTTGACAGACCATGTTCAGATGGTCAAAGAAACCGGATAGGATCTCATGTGACCCCGCCCACACGCAAAAAATATTGTCTATAAATCTCTTCCATATAATGATATTCTCTTGGTAAAAATTACTGTTATAGACAAAACGATCTTCTAAAGCGGACATAAACGCATTTGCGTAGGACGGGGCCACATTCGATCCCATTGCGGTTCCCTGTCGCTGTAAATAATAGACATCTTCTAATAAGATATAATTCTCACATAGGACCAAACGCAACATCTGCAAGAAAAATTCCTGTTGTACCTCTGAGTAATCACTAGTTCTCAACAATTTTGCAACAGCCTCAATGCCTTCCTCATGACCAATAGACGTGTAAAGGCTTACAACATCTATTGTTACCAGCCAGCTCTCAGCCGGGATCATTCGAAGGTCAGCAATCATCTTCTTGAAGATGAATTTGAAGATGATTGCTGACCTTCGTATGATCCCATAGTGATCAGCACTCGGTAACAACTAACAGGCAGTGCGGGCGGCGCGCCTGCTCCTCCCACTAGGCGGCGCAGGTGCGTGACGTCACTGTGAGCGCCGCCCACACACTGCCTGTAGGCTGTAGCCTGGCCCTGTTACCGAAGCTAACTGAGGAGTGGTGTAAGGTACTAGTAGAGATGAGCGACTGCTTATTTAAAGTTAAAGTTAGTGCAGGATTTGGATTACAGTTTAGAAATGTGACTGTCAAATGTACACTCCTGTGAGCAGTGGGGAGGGGGACCTGTGGATGACACTGTTATGGGGTGGGATCTGTGGATGACACTGTTATGGTGGGGGGATCTGTGCATGACACTGTTATAGGGAGGGGGATCTGTGGATGACACTGTTATTGGGTGGGATCTGTGGATGACACTGTTATAAGGAGGGGTATCTGTGGATGATACTGTTACAGGAGAGATGACATGTAGTATAATGAAGAAGAAGCAGCATTTGCATGGAGGGTGATATTATCAGCAGAAGGTTTATAGAGCCATCCCAGCCCCTCTCAAACACCCTCTGCCTGATTCCTCTGACGATGCCAGTTTAACTGGTGAAACAAGTCGTGGGCAGTATTTGAGCATTTTTAACACAGCGAGTGCACATAGGGAATAATGAAGTATGTAGGATATAGATAAGCAACATAGTGCAGGGACTGTAAAGCAGTGAGGCGCGAAATAGCTCGCAATAACGGACTCCCTGACCCCTAGCTAGTGAAAGTGAACTGTGAGAAAAACAGTATTAGGCCGAATGCACACGGCCGTGGAACACGGCCGTTAGCGGTCCGTGGTATCCCGACCTGGCATCCTGCTGAGAGCAGGAGTGCACTGCGTCATTGGTTGCTATGACGCCGTGCGCTTCATGCCGCCGCTGCACAACAGTAATACACTCGTAAAGATCGTACGAGTGTATTACTGTAGTGCAGCGGCGGGATGAAGCGCACAGCGTCATAGCAACTAATGACACCGTGCGCTCCTGCTCTCAGCAGGGTGCCAGGCCGGGATACCACGGACCGCTCACGGCCGTGTGCATTCGACCTTAAGAAGAGATAAGGATACAAAATTATCATGTGACACAGCTAATAGTTTTAAACACCTTTATTTAGTTCATTGATATTTTTAATAACGGATTTGATAAATGTTATGTTTTAGCAATTGGCATATGAAACAAAAAGGCGTCATTGGTCTTATGGACCATTTGTAAATATATAGCGCATGGAGGGCTGGCTCCTTTTCAGACAGATGATCAGGTGTCAGGTGTCAAAGCCTTTAAACCCCTTTAAAGGGAATGTGTCATCAGAAAGTGACCTATTGTTAAAAATGCATATGTATTTTTTTGCCAGTTTATTACAGCTAGGCATGTATACATGAGTTAGTCTGTCAATGGTTGTCAAAATATCTGTAATTACCTTAAATTAACAGCTTTCATTAATGACCCTTGTCCCTTTCTACTGCTCCCTTAAAAGTCAGTTGCTATGGCTTGTCTGTCTCCAGCTAAGAAGACAGGAAGACAGAGGGGCGGTCCTTCAAACTGCATGCTGCATTAGGCTTCACAGTGAGGAGGCGTGTCTCTCAGTAATCTAATCTGATTGGCTGGCAGGGAGCTACTGCCTACAGCAAGTGTATATGTGAAGTGAGGGAAAGCAGAGAACTGGCAGAGGAGCCATCTTGAGAAGCTCCTCATATTGTAGCAGTTAAAACAGCTGTAACTAAGGGAAAAATTCAAAGAAAACAGTAGTATGTGAAGAAACTAAAGATTGCTTTATGCATAATGCTGCAGCAGCAGTAACATACGCTAACATTGATTTTTAATTTAATTTTATTATTTATTTTATTTTTATTTTAACTCTTTTATTGAGCAGAATTAAAATACATAGAAACGTAGATACATTTCAGAGGTGGAGTCAACAGGTCTCCAACGGAAAACATTGAGCTTACAGTGTATAAATTATCATTAGATGAAAGGTCATCAGGTCACATATTAAGTTCAGTCTCTAAGGCAGAACATATGCATTTAAAGTAGTAGATCTAAGTTACCTTGGTCAAGGGTCTGAGGCGGATTGGGTGTAGTATCTCCGAAAGCTGCGACAGGTGATAAACGGGAAAGTGAAAACAACAGCCTCACGAGCAAGTAACCCGTGCATTGAGGTGTAAGGTAATTGTTGAAAGCATTAGGTCTCGTATCCTCTGAAGGATTTCCAACCCTTCCATGTCTTGACTAAAGTATGATGCGATCTCATCTCCCAGTCTATAAATTTGGTCAATTTTAAGGTACCATTGTTCCAAGGAAGGGACTTCTGAGGACAACCATAAGGTCGGAATCAGGAGTTTGGCTGCATTTAGTAAGTACTTAAACAATCTTAGATTAGGAGATTTTGTACCTCGGGGGAATAAACTCAGGAGGGCGATTTCGGGGAGGGGGGCAATGTAGCACTACATACTTGGTTTCCAATTTTGAAAATTTCCTCCAACCACTGTAATATTTTCGGGTAGCTCCACCAAATATGAAGTTATGTACCCCTATCCATCGAACACCTCCAGAACACATCCGACACCGAAGTAGTGTAAAGACAGGTTTTGTCTGGTGTTTTATACCACCTAGTTGTTATTTTGTACCCGTTTTCTTGAATTTTCACACATCTTGATGCTATGTGTGGTGAGATGTAGTTACTGTGAATCTCGTCTATGTGAAAGGTTTTATTTAAATCTTTTTCCCAAAGGCAGATAAAGGCAGGAAGTAGCGAGTTTGGAGGGTCTCTCAGTTTTTTGTAGAGTTGGGAAATCAATTTCAGGGGTGGGTGGGTTTGGGAGGCAAGACTCTCAAACCATGTGAGCGGCCTAATTAGAGTGTCTAGACGTCCATGTTGAGACATATAGGCTCTAAGAAAATATATCAGATTAAAACATGCAGGGGCAACTTCTAAGAGTTCATACATTTTGTCTATGGAAATTAGAGCTCCATCTTTGTAGAGATCCATGATCTTCATTTCAGCAAGTCTAACGTTGGGTGGGATGCTGTCTCTTAAGGCCTGAGGGGCCAGATTAAATACATCCCTGATATAAAGTATCGGGGACGGAAGGGGGATTCCCAGACAGGAACTCTGCAGGGCACTCCAAGCTCGAAAAGTAGCTTTCATGACTGGGGAAATATTGCAGCGGGGAGGAGAGGATACTTTAAAAGAGGACCCAAGAAGAGTCTGCTCTATTGCAACCCATGACTTGTGTGGGGGACATCTCAACCAATCTATTACTCTCGCCAGAAGGACCGCTCTGCCATATAGTTCGGGATCAGGCAGTGATATTCCTCCTTTATCTTTCGGGTAGGATAAGGTCTTATATGACATCCTCACTTTCTTCCCGGACCAAATTAAGGATCTAAAAAGGGATCGCAAGGTAGCATAATAGGTGGAGGGTATCACAATTGGAAGTGCCTATTGAAGGTAGGTCAATTTAGGTATGATTAAAGACATCAGGATATTTTTTCTCCCAAACCATGAAAGAACTGGGATATCCAAGGAATTGAGCTCAGTCGTAATTTTCTTTAAGAGGGGGAGGTAGTTTAGATTAAAGAGCTGGTTTGGGTCAGTGCAAATTTTAACTCCTAAGTACGTTAAATGAGGGAAGGACCAATTAAAAGGTGAATTTTGTTCTAGGTGCCTTTTTAGAGTATTTGAGATACCAGTGGAGATAATGAATGACTTATTATGGTTGATTTTGAGGTTGGAATGGGAGCCGAAAATTTCTAAGTGTTTATAAATCTTGGGGAGTGCAGTAACTGGGTTGCTTACCATTATCAACATGTCATCAGCAAACGCAGCTATTTTGTGCTGTTGGTCTCCCAAATTTATCCCCTGGATATCCCTATCCAACCTAATGGTCTGCAAGAAAGGCTCTAGTGTCAGAACAAAAAGAAGGGGCGACAGGGGACAACCTTGACGGGTGCCATTACTTATCTGAAAAGGAGCTGACAGGGTGTCATTGACCGTTATGGAGGCTGAGGCATTCAAGTACATGGACTTAACTGCTTGGACAAAGGTATTAGGAAAGTTGCTAGATCTCAAGACTGAGTACATAAAAGACCAACTAACCCTATCAAATGCCTTCTCAGCATCTGTGCTGAGAAGAACCAAGGGCATGGCATGCTTTTTGACATGATGTAGGATATTGAGAACTCTGGCGGTGTTATCTTTGCCTTCTCTGTTCTTAACAAAACCTACCTGGTCTCTATGGATCAGGTCGGAAGGATCTTTGCCAATCTATTAGCTAGCAATTTAGCTAAGAGCTTTAGATCTGTGTTGAGGAGGGAGATAGGTCTAAAATTGGAGCAGATAGTGTGATCTTTTCCTTCTTTTGGGATCAGAGTAATATGGGCTTTGGTCATATCCCCAGTTAGAGGAGTGCAATGCAGAGTTGCGTTGAAAATCGGTAGTAGGTGGGGAATTAGTAACTCATGAAAGGTATTGTAATAAGGGATAGATAGTCCATCGGGGCCCGGACATTTACCCTTGGGGGAGTTTCTAATGACTCCCAGGAGTTCCTCAGAGGTGAAGGGGGTATAGAGCTGCTGTCTGTCTTGTTCTGTTAGCTTTGGAAGACCTAGGCCTTCTAGGAAGGACTTATGTGAAGGGGCAGCTTCTAGGCTTTCAGTGAACTTATGTGAGGGATATAGATTATAGAGAAATTTATAGAAGTCTCTAAAAAGGGAGGCTATTTGGTTAGAGTCAAATGTCAATGGACCTTCTGGGGTCTTCATTTTATGAACATAGTTATTAAGTTTGCTGCTCTTAAGTCTTTGCATCATAAATCTGGAGGCCCTATTACCATGCGCAAAGATCTTCTGCTGGGAATGCAGAAAATACTTCACTGATGTTTAGTGTCCAAAAGACCTAATAACTGCTAATTTAAGCGCCAATTTCTGGTAGGGCGGTGATTTGGAGGAGTTGATATGCTTATGAAGATCGGGGCATGGTCTGATATGATAATGGACCCTATCTCAGCTTCAGAGCAGTGCTGGAGGTGTTCTTTAGACACAAACAAGTGGTCTAAGCGTTGATATGAGTCGTGTACCTGGGAGAAAAAGGTATAATCACTAGCGTTGGGGTGTAGGGTACGCCATACATCTATAAGATGATTTTTGGCCAAGTTATGTAGTAGAGAGCAGAGGGCTTTCTGGGATTGGGCAGACCTATGTGAAGAAGAGTCTAAAAACGGGTTTAAAATTTGATTGAAATCCCCTCCGAAGATGACAATTCCTTCCTTAAAGGAGTTAGCTATCTTCAAAATGTTGTTTAGCCACTGTGTTTGGTTATTGTTAGGCTCATATACGTTTATAAAGGTGTACAGATGTTGGCCTATTGTACCTTTTATCATTATATACCTACCATCCGTGTCGCACAGTTGGTCTGCTAAAAGGAAGGGGACTTTTTTATGGAAGCCAATACTCACTCCTCTTGAATTAGAGGTGGGGGAGCCACAATGGAACCATTTAGGGAATGCGGAAAATGAAAGGTTGGGGAAGTGGTTAATTTTGAAATGGGTCTCCTGAAGAAAGACAACATTCGTTTTGTCCCTCTTCAGAACTCCAAGAATGTGACTCCTCTTTGATGGTGAATTACAACCCCGTACATTAAATGATGCCACTCTAAGAGCCATCATGTAAATTTTTAGTGATGATGATAGGCTGAGTTATAACCCTAATGTAAAAGGCATGTAGGAAGAAAACTAAGTGATACTTATCCCTCAGAGGAAATAGACCAAGATCAAGTCGCCAGTACCAGAGATGACCCAACCGCCTCAGTCGGAGACCAAATGACCTGATAAAAAACCAAAAAAATAAAGAACATAAGAAAAACATAATGAACAAAGGTAACATGAAAATAAGGGTGAAAACTCGGCACGGTAATCCCTATGGAGGAAAGAGGGGGAGAGATGGTGTGTCACCAGTAGGTGGCAGCAACTCTACAAAAAGAGTAGCTATATAGGCCTTTATGGATTGAAGTGAAGGATAGAGGTTAACTATTGGCCTGGGTCGGACTAATGTAGGCCTATAAGAAATCAAGAAGAGAGAAAATAAAAGAAAACACGAGGGTATGAGGAAAAAAAGGGGGGAGGGGTGGGAAAGGAAGAGGGGTTAGGACGGAGGATTGGAAAGGAGTGAAAAGGAAAAGGAGGTTGGAGGAGGGGTGGAAGAGACAGAACTCTAGGGTGCTCTCAACTTGAAACGGCCAGGAGGAAAGGGATGAAGAAAGCCTATTAGACTAGGGATATAAGACCAGGGGCATCATGGATGTCCCCAGGGGGTTTAAGATGTGTCTGAACCTAATTGGTACATGTGAGATGTGGGGACTGAACGGGAGCCCAGGCCATATAACTAAAGAGGGCTAAAGCAGCCCTACTCATTATCTCATAGATTAAGTGGATGGGCGGTCTATGAATTCTCCTATGAGATCTGGGGTCCCCATAGGAAGACTGATAGATATTATACTAGGGGGAACTAAATGGAAAGATCAGCGATCCTCTGAGGCAATGCGTCTTGGAGTCAGAGGCTGGTTCCTTTTTTTCTGGCGTCTGGATCTAGGAGTGTCTCTGGATTCAAAGGGAGCGATCCTCGGTATCTCCGGTAAGGACGTCAGATCCTGGACAGTGTCCCAATCTTCTATAGCTAGAGGTGAAATGTCCAGTAAATCATACACTGGGCCTAGATCAGAGTGTGCTTTGATGGTGATTCTTCTGCCGTTGAAAGAGAAGGATAAACCGAACGGAAAGTTCCATCTATATAGGATTTTATTGTTCCTAAGCCAGTCCGTGGGGGGCTTCAGGGCTTTTCTTTTTTGGAGGGTGATAGGGGCGAGGTCCTGGAAAATACTTATGTCTTTTCCTTTGTACTTCACTCCCTCAGGTCTACGAGCCTTGTTCAGGACAGCTTCCTTGTCCTGATAGTGGAGGAAGCGACATATTATATTCCTGGGAGGATCATTAGCGCTCGGTTTTGGACGTAGAGCGCGATGGGCCCTTTCGATGATTATGGGATCGGAGCGATCCTGGCCTAGAAGATCGGAGCATATGGCTTTGACGATATCTGAGGACTCAATCATGGGGTCTGCTTCCGGGACGCCTCTGAATCACAAGTTATTTCTTCTGCCGCGATTTTCTTGGTCCTCCAAGGCGGCATAAACTGCGTTAAAGTGAAGCTGGCCTTTCTGTATACTAGTAGAGGTCGCGGCCTGAAAGTCCAGCATGGCGGCCTGTGCGTCCTCCAAGGCTTCTACCCTGCCTCCCACATGTCTGATGTCTTCTCTCAGGGAGGAGATCTCACCCACTAGTGGATCCATAGCTTTCTGGAGGGCCAAGTCCAGGTACTTCCTTGAAATCGGGAGGCATTTGCGATTCTTGGCTCCTTCAGTATCGCTTGTGTCGTCCTCTGGGTCGATTTCTTCTGTCTCCCTGCTAGGAGCCAGCGCCATCTTGGGCTCTTTAGCCGCGTATATAGCGGCTGCTTTCTTAATGAAGCGATCCATGTCCCCGCTGTTTGTGGAGGACTTGTGATGCTGGGATGAATCCCCGGTCCTTTGCTGACCGATTTTACCCATTTACGTGTGCAGGGGCTAAAGTAAGCTGCTGTAGAGAAGCGCTTTCCTAACGGAGCTCAGGCGCACACGTCCATGTCGGTCTGGTGCTAGCTCCGCCCCCCTAACATTGATTTTTGATGAAAACATGGCGGTTACACTTTAAATCAATTATTTATGTTAAACATATTTTTTAAGAATTTTGGATTATATTATTTAAAATTTCCCATGTCATTATCTATATTTAACGAAAAAACCATAAACTCCTGCAGTTTGCACACTGGCCACTAAGCCTAATAATAGGTGCCACTTGTACTATGCTTATCTGTCATTCTAATCATGTCTGTAATTACATCACTTCTGTGTATAGATTAGGATTAGAGATGAGCGAATCGAAGTTAACGAAGTGGAATTCGATCCAAATTTCAGGAACAATTTGAAGTCGAATTTCCTCATGCTTTGTGGTAACGAATCACATTTTTTCCTAAAAATGGCTGCTGCACGTGTTAGGACATGGAGCAAAGAACCTTGAGACAGAGGGATCACCCACAATGCCATGCATGCAGCCCATCAGCAGCCATTCAGTGCCTGTGATGTCACAGCCCTATAAATAGCCTCAACCATCTTGGATTCTGCCATTTTCCAGTGTGCTTAGTGCACGGAGAGACGTCAGCAGGCGCTAGGGACAGCGTTAAGAAGACTTCATTGTGCTGAATAAACTATTTGCAAGTTCAGGGAAAGATTATTCAAGGTATAGGGAAATGATAAGGAGGCATCATCTACACTATAAAAGGAGAATAGGGTGCAATAGGAGTGTGTACAGACTGGGTAATAGGAGTGATTCTATTACACCTTGCTGCACTACTGTAATTTGGGATCCAAATTGCAGTTATACTGCTGCTTTTAGGTTGTTTGCACTATATGATACAACACTAATTCCAGCAAACCTTGCTTGTGATTGGGGTGCTGGTTCTGTGTGATGCAACCATTTGTGGGGTGTATTAATAGGAAAGATATGTACAGTACAGACCCAAAGTTTGGCACACTTTCTCATTCAAAGAGTTTTCTTTATTTTCATGACTATGAAAATTGTAGATTCACACTGATGGCATCAAAACTATGAATTAACACATGTGGAATTATATACATAACAAACAAGTGTGAAACAACTGAAAATATGTCATATTCTAGGTTCTTCAAAGTAGCAACCTTTTGCTTTGATTACTGCTTTGCACACTCTTGGCATTCTCTTGATGAGCTTCAAGAGGTAGTCCCCTGAAATGGTTTTCACTTCACAGGTGTGCACTGTCAGGTTTAATAAGTGGGATTTCTTGCCTTATAAATGGGGTTGGGACCATCAGTTGCATTGAGGAGAAGTCAGGTGGATACACAGCTGATAGTCCTACTGAATGGACTGTTAGAATTTGTATTATGGCAATAAAAAAGCAGCTAAGTAAAGAAAAATGAGTGGCCATCATTACTTTAAGAAATGAAGGTCAGTCACTCAGCCGAAAAATTGGGAAAACTTTGAAAGTAAGGGCTATTTGACCATGAAAGAGTGATGGGGTGCTGCGCCATATGACCTGGCCTCCACAGTCACCGGACCTGAACCCAATTAAGATGGTTTGGGGTGAGCTGGACTGCAAAGTGAAGGCAAAAGGGCCAACAAGTGCTAAGCATCTCAGGGAACTCCTTCAAGACTGTTGGAAGACCATTTCAGGGGACTACCTCTTGAAGCTCATCAAGAGAATGCCAAGAGTGTGCAAAGCAGTAATCAAAGCAAAAGGTGGCTACTTTGAAGAACCTAGAATATGACATATTTTCAGTTGTTTCACACTTGTTTGTTATGTATATAATTCCACATGTGTTAAATTCATAGTTTTGATGCCTTCATAGTCATGAAAATAAAGAAAACTCTTTGAATGAGAAGATGTGTCCAAACTTTTGGTCTGTACTGTACGTCCTATTAGCCGTTCTGAGTTGATTTTACATTGTTAAACTTTTTTTGGGGAGTGTATTAATAGGAAAAAAAAGGAAAAAATATATGTCATAAGTGCCGTTCAGAGGTGAAGTTACATTGTACTACAGCCATTTATGTGGTGTTTTAAAAGGATATACATGTACATCCCATTAGTCGTTCTGCGGTGAATTGTGATTGTTATATTTCTTTTTTTTTTTGGTGTATTAATGGGAAAAAGAATACGTCTTAATTGCCGTTCTATGGTGTTACATTGTAATACAGCTATTTACGGGGTGTATAATTAGGAAAGATATGAATGTCCCATTAGCCATTCTGGGTTGATTTTACATTGTTTTACTTTTTTGGGGGGTGTAGTAACCCCTTAGGGACCGGGCTCATTTTCACCTTAACCTCCTCAGGACCGCCGTACGCAGGATTGCGTCTTTGCGGCGGTCCTGTTGTTCTGGGTGGACGCGCCGGTGCGTCCTCTCGCGAGACGCAAGATTTCGTGCATTGCCGGCCAGCGCATGCGCATCGCGGGCCGGCAAAAGTTAAAGAAGTATTTCGTCACCAGCCTGCCAGCCACGATCATTGGCTGGCAGGCTGGCGATTTTCAAAAAATCTAATCAGAAGCCAGATAACAGATCATATTAGTAAATATGATCTGTTATATGGCTTCTCTGCTCCTCTGCTGGTCCTTTTCGTCGGTTGGATCCAGCAGAGGAGCAGACTTCACTGTGAGTACCCACCAACACTACACCTTAGCCCCAGATCACCCTCCATCACCCCCATCATCCTAATTAACCCCTTGATCGCCCCCTGTCAATCACTTAGTGAAAGACAAAAAGTGATCAGTGTAAACTGTCACTTATTTTTTTTCACTAGTATTGGCTGTTAGGTTTTAGGATAGTTTAGGTCCCTTGGTTAGGTAGTTTAGCGTCAGTTAGCGCCCACCCCACTGCACCGCAGTCACTTATTCGCTGATTAGCGTATCGCTAATCAGCATTTGTACTTTTATAGTATCTGTAAGTGATCAAAACTGATCACGGTCAGATCTATAATAGTATTAGTGTCACTTTAGTTCGCCCTCCACCCAAAACGCAGTGTTTGCCCGATCAGGCCTGATCGGTCGCCCACACGTGCGTTCACCCACACCCGCCCCACCGCAGTGACAAAAAAAAAATTTGTTTTTTGATCACTGCACATTCACTTTACACGCACTGCGGCGATAAAAAAAATCAGTTTTGATATTTTTTATCAACCGCAGTGGCCTCTGGTACTTCGCTAGCCTCCCCTTTGTAAGACAGGTTTGCTTTTTTTCTTGGGTAGTCTCAGGGAATACCCCTAAATTTAGTAGTCCAAATGGCAAACAGGGGGTATTCTTCTGAAGAGGCCTACAGGATTCTGACCCAGTCGGATGAGGAGTGGGAACCCTCATCTGACGAATCTAGCGAGTCAGAATATGAACCTGTGGAAAGCAGTGGCTCTCTGACCCAAAGTTCGGACGAGGAGGTGGAGGTCCCTGATAGAACCAGGCGTACCCGGCCCCGTGTCGCTAGACCACAGGTTGTGCAGGATCCGTTTCAAGAGCAGCAGAGTGGGGCTGTCGCTGCCGGATCACGTGGTGAGGCATACACCAGCAGCGCAGCCCTTCCTGGACCTAGTACCAGCACTGCCGTACAACATGGTGACGTGGCGAGCACCAGAAGGGCAGTTGAAGCTGGTACGGTGGCACGTGCAGTAGTTACCCCGTCGCAGCCACCGCGGAGACAGACCCGTAGAGCCCCTAGAATCCCTGAGGTGCTGGCAAACCCTGATTGGCAGTCACCAACTTCAGCCGCACCATTAGTTCCCCCTTTCACCGCCCAGTCTGGAGTTCGGGTTGAGACGGCTCATATCGGTTCGGCCCTGGGATTTTTTGAGCTGTTCTTGACTGCGGAGCTCTTGGACTTAGTCGTGGCAGAAACAAATCGGTATGCCACACAATTTATATCCGCCAACCCGGGAAGCTCTTATGCCCAGTCTTTCCGGTGGAAACCAGTCCAAGTTTCCGAACTTAAAATTTTTCTGGGCCTTTTCCTCAATATGGGTCTAACTAAAAAGCATGAATTGCGGTCATATTGGTCCACGAACCCAATTCATCACATGCCCATGTTCTCTGCTGCTATGTCCAGGACACGAATTGAGACCATCCTGCGTTTTCTGCATTTTAGCGACAACACCACCTCCCGTCCCAGAGGCCACCCAGCTTTTGACCGGCTCCACAAAATTCGGCCCCTCATATACCATTTCAACCAGAAATTTGCAGATTTGTATACCCCCGAGCAAAACATCTGCGTAGACGAGTCCCTAATACATTTTACCGGGCGCCTTGGCTTCAAACAATACATCCCAAGCAAGCGTGCCCGGTATGGGGTCAAATTGTATAAGCTCTGTGAAAGGGCCACAGGCTATACCCACAAATTTCGGATCTATGAGGGAAAAGATCAGACCCTGGAGCCGGTCGGTTGCCCTGACTACCTGGGGAGCAGTGGGAAGACAGTCTGGGACTTGGTGTCACCCTTATTCGGCAAGGGGTACCATCTTTTTGTGGACAATTTTTACACAAGTGTGGCCCTCTTTAGGCATTTGTTTCTAGAACGGATTTGCGCCTGTGGCACAGCGCGAACTAGTCGCGTGGGCTTCCCCCAACGGCTCGTTACCACCCGTCTTGCAAGGGGGGAGAGGGCTGACTTGTGTAATGAAGAACTGCTCGTGGTGAAATGGAGAGACAAGCGTGACGTTTACATGCTCTCCTCCATTCACGCAGACACGACAATCCAAATTGAAAGGGCAACCCGTGTCATTGAAAAGCCCCTCTCAGTCCACGACTATAATGCGCTCATGGGAGGGGTGGACTTCAATGACCAGATGTTGGCTCCCTATTTAGTTTCCCGACGCACCAGACGCTGGTATAAGAAGGTGTCTGTATATTTAATTCAATTGGCTGCATATAATAGTTTTGTTCTCTACAGTAAGGCTGGGAGAACAGGATCCTTCCTCAAATTCCATGAAGAGATCATCGAGAACCTCCTGTATCCAGGAGGTTCCGTGGCCCCATCCACCAGTGTAGTTAGCCGTCTACACGAGCGACATTTCCCCAGTGTCGTTGCTGGTACCTCAACCCAACCGCCACCCCGAAAAAAATGTCGTATCTGTAGCAGGAGTGGAATAAGGCGTGACACCAGCTATTTCTGTCCTGACTGTCCTGACCACCCTGCCCTATGCTTTGGTGAGTGTTTCCGGAAGTACCACACACAGGTACACCTAGCATAGGGATTGCATCTCACAGGACAGGCACACAGGGCTATTAGGGCCCTTTTACTCACAGCTGCTGCAAATCTCTCCTTTCACCTGGGATAAAGTGCATAACGTACTTCGCCACATCTTTGGGCGATTTGCGCTTTGCACATTGTCCCATGGGGAAGGAGAGGTTTGTTCTATAAAGGTAAAAAAAAATAAACAAAAAAAAATTGCCGGTAAGTAAAAAAGTTAACGTTCAGTTAAAAAAGTTAAAAAAAAATTTCTATGTTCTGTTCAACAGTTAATAAATTTATTGCGTTGCGGCCTGGTTTTTTCTTTTTTGTTTTGTTTTTTTTTACCTTCCAGGTGGACCAACCGATCGACTAGCTGCAGCACTGATGTGCATTCTGACAGAAGCATTGCGCTGCTGTCAGATTACACGCAAGTCGGTGTATGCGGCGCTGCAAGACGAGATTTCTCCTCTGCAGTAAAAGATACGTTTGCCGAGGCATATGAGCTGAGGAGGTGGCGGTGTTCATATACTTTGGCAAACACTTTGTATATATATAAAAAAAAAATAATCCCGGCAATGATTTATTCATCCACATCGATTGATGTGAATGGAGAAATCTGGTTTGCCAGGGCATACGAGCTAAGTGGGTATGGATGTTGGGCGGAGCTCCTATGTCCTGGCAGACGCCTTACCCCTCCTTTTTCTTTTTTTGGCAGAGATTTTTTCATCCACATTGATCGATGCGAATGAAGAAATCTGTGCCGTTCATTTTTTTCTTTCAGCCCAAAGGCTGAACGGAAAAAAAAAATTACCCGTATGCTTAATATAAGGAGAATAGCAGAAACTCCTAATGCTGGGCATACATGTAATGATTGCGGAGACCCTCAAATGCCAGGGCAGTACAAACACCCCACAAATGACCCCATTTTAGAAAGAAGACACCCCAAGGTATTTGCTGAGGGGCTTATTGAGTCCATGAAAGATTGAAATTTTTGTCCCAAGTTAGCGGAAAGGGAGACTTTGTGAGAAAAAAATCCAAAAAATCAATTTCCGCTAACTTGTGCCAAAATTTTTTTGTTTCTATGAACTCGCCATGCCCCTCATTGAATACCTTGGGGTGTCTTCTTTCCAAAATGGGGTCACATGTGGGGTATTTATACTGCCCTGGCATTTTAGGGGCCCCAAAGCGTGAGAAGAAGTCTGGTATCCAAATGTCTAAAAATGCCCTCCTAAAAGGAATTTGGGCCCCTTTGCCCACCTAGGCTGCAAAAAAGTGTCACACATGTGGTATCTCCGTATTCAGGAGAAGTTGAGGAATGTGTTTTGGGGTGTCATTTTACATATACCCATGCTGGGTGAGATAAATATCTTGGTCAAATGCCAACTTTGTATAAAAAAATGGGAAAAGTTGTCTTTTGCCAAGATATTTCTCCCACCCAGCATGGGTATATGTAAAATGACACCCAAAACACATTCCCCAACTTCTCCTGAATACGGAGATACCAGATGTGTGACACTTTTTTGCAGCCTAGGTGGGCAAAGGGGCCCACATTCCAAAGAGCACCTTTCGGATTTCACAGGTCTTTTACCTACTTACCACACATTTGGGCCCCTAGAATGCCAGGGCAGTATAACTACCCCACAAGTGACCCCATTTTGGAAAGAAGACACACCAAGGTATTCCGTGAGGGGCATGGCGAGTTCCTAGAATTTTTTATTTTTTGTCACAAGTTAGTGGAAAATGATAATTATTATTTTTTTCTTCTTACAAAGTCTCATATTCCACTAACTTTTGACAAAAAATAAAAGCTTCCATGAACTCACTATGCCCATCAGCGAATACCTTGGGGTGTCTTCTTTCCAAAATAAGGGTTACTTGTGGGGTAGTTATACTGCCCTGCCATTCTAGGGGCCCAAATGTGTGGTAAGGAGTTTGAAACCAAATTCTGTAAAAAATGACAAGTGAAATCCGAAAGGTGCACTTTGGAATGTGGGCCCTTTGCCCACCTAGGCTGCAAAAAAGTGTCACACATCTGGTATCTCCGTATTCAGGAGAAGTTGGGGAATGTGTTTTGGGGTGTCATTTTACATATACCCATGCTGGGTGAGATAAATATCTTGGTCAAATGCCAACTTTGTATAAAAAAATGGGAAAAGTTGTCTTTTGCCAAGATATTTCTCTCACCCAGCATGGGTATATGTAAAATGACACCCCAAAACACATTCCCCAACTTCTCCTGAATACGGAGATACCACATGTGTGACACTTTTTTGCAGCCTAGGTGGGAAAAGGGGCCCATATTCCAAAGAGCACCTTTCGGATTTCACTGGTCATTTTTTACAGAATTTGATTTCAAACTCCTTACCACACATTTGGGCCCCTAGAATGCCAGGGCAGTATAACTACCCCACAAGTGACCCCATTTTGGAAAGAAGACACCCCAAGGTATTCGCTGATGGGCATAGTGAGTTCATGGAAGTTTTTATTTTTTGTCACAAGTTAGTGGAATATGAGACTTTGTAAGAAAAAAATAAAATTAAAAAAAATCATAATTTTCCACTAACTTGTGACAAAAAATTAAAAATTCTAGGAACTCGCCATGCCCCTCACGGAATACCTTGGGGTGTCTTCTTTCCAAAATGGGGTCACTTGTGGGGTAGTTATACTGCCCTGGCATTCTAGGGGCCCAAATGTGTGGTAAGGAGTTTGAAATCAAATTCTGTAAAAAATGACCAGTGAAATCCGAAAGGTGCTCTTTGGAATATGGGCCCCTTTGCCCACCTAGGCTGCAAAAAAGTGTCACACATGTGGTATTTCCGTATTCAGGAGAAGTTGGGGAATGTGTTTTGGGTGTCATTTTACATATACCCATGCTGGGTGAGAGAAATATCTTGGCAAAAGACAACTTTTCCCATTTTTTTATACAAAGTTGGCATTTGACCAAGATATTTATCTCAACCAGCATGGGTATATGTAAAATGACACCCCAAAACACATTCCCCAACTTCTCCTGAATACGGAGATACCACATGTGTGACACTTTTTTGCAGCCTAGGTGGGCAAAGGGGCCCACATTCCAAAGAGCACCTTTCGGATTTCACCGGCCATTTATTACAGAATTTGATTTCAAACTCCTTACCACACATTTGGGCCCCTAGAATGCCAGGGCAGTATAACTACCCCACAAGTGACCCCATTTTAGAAAGAAGACACCCCAAGGTATTCGCTGATGGGCATAGTGAGTTGATGTAAGTTTTTATTTTTTGTCACAAGTTAGTGGAATATGAGACTTTGTAAGAAAAAAAAAAATAAAAAATCATCATTTTCCGCTAACTTGTGACAAAAAATAAAAAGTTCTATGAACTCACTATGCCCATCAGCGAATACCTTAGGGTGTCTACTTTCCGAAATGGGATTCATTTGTGGGGTGTTTGTACTGTCTGGGCATTGTAGAACCTCAGGAAACATGACAGGTGCTCAGAAAGTCAGAGCTGCTTCAAAAAGCGGAAATTCACATTTTTGTACCATAGTTTGTAAACGCTATAACTTTTACCCAAACCATTTTTTTTTTACCCAAACATTTTTTTTTTATCAAAGACATGTAGAACAATAAATTTAGAGCAAAATTTATATATAGATCTCGTTTTTTTTGCAAAATTTTACAACTGAAAGTGAAAAATGTCATTTTTTTGCAAAAAAATCGTTAAATTTCGATTAATAACAAAAAAAGTAAAAATGTCAGCAGCAATGAAATACCACCAAATGAAAGCTCTATTAGTGAGAAGAAAAGCAGGTAAATTTCATTTGGGTGGTAAGTTGCATGACCGAGCAATAAACGGTGAAAGTAGTGTAGGTCAGAAGTGTAAAAAGTGGCCTGGTCTTTCAGGGTGTTTAAGCCATGGGGGCTGAGGTGGTTAAGGACCAGGCCATTTTTTGCAAATCTGACCAGTGTCACTTTATGTGGTGATATCTTTAACCACTTCAGCCCCCAGTGCTTAAACACCCTGAAAGACCAGGCCACTTTTTACACTTCTGACCTACACTACTTTCACCGTTTATTGCTCGGTCATGCAACTTACCACCCAAATGAATTTTACCTCCTTTTCTTCTCACTAATAGAGCTTTCATTTGGTGGTATTTCATTGCTGCTGACATTTTTACTTTTTTTGTTATTAATCAAAATTTAACGATTTTTTTGCAAAAAAATGACATTTTTCACTTTCAGTTGTAAAATTTTGCAAAAAAAACGAGATCCATATAGAAATTTTGCTCTAAATTTATAGTTCTACATGTCTTTGATAAAAAAAAAATGTTTGGGTAAAAAAAAAATGGTTTGGGTAAAAGTTATAGCGTTTACAAACTATGGTACAAAAATGTGAATTTCCGCTTTTTGAAGCAGCTCTGACTTTCTGAGCACCTGTCATGTTTCCTGAGGTTCTACAATGGCCAGACAGTACAAACACCCCACAAATGACCCCATTTCGGAAAGTACACACCCTAAGGTATTCGCTGATGGGCATAGTGAGTTCATAGAACTTTTTATTTTTTGTCACAAGTTAGCGGAAAATGATGATTTTTTTTTTTTTTTTTTTTTTTTCTTACAAAGTCACATATTCCACTAACTTGTGACAAAAAATAAAAACTTCTATGAACTCACTATGCCCATCAAGAAATACCTTGGGGTCTCTTCTTTCCAAAATGGGGTCACTTGTGGGGTAGTTATACTGCCCTGGCATTCTAGGGGCCCAAATGTGTGGTAAGGAGTTTGAAATCAAATTCTGAAAAAAATGACCTGTGAAATCCGAAAGGTGCTCTTTGGAATATGGGCCCCTTTGCCCACCTAGGCTGCAAAAAAGTGTCACACATCTGGTATCTCCGTACTCAGGAGAAGGTGGGGAATGTGTTTTAGGGTGTCATTTTATATATACCCATGCTGGGTGAGAGAAATATCTTGGCAAAAGACAACTTTTCCCATTTTTTTATACAAAGTTGGCATTTGACCAAGATATTTATCTCACCCAGCATGGGTATATGTAAAAAGACACCCCAAAACACATTCCTCAACTTCTCCTGAGTACGGAGATACCAGATGTGTGACACTTTTTTGCAGCCTAGGTGGGCAAAGGGGCCCATATTCCAAAGAGCACCTTTCGGATTTCACAGGTCATTTTTTACTGAATTTGATTTCAAACTCCTTACCACACATTTGGGCCCCTAGAATGCCAGGGCAGTATAACTACCCCACAAGTGACCCCATTTTGGAAAGAAGACACCCCAAGGTATTCCGTGAGGGGCATGGCGAGTTCCTAGAATTTTTTATTTTTTGTCACAAGTTAGTGGAAAATGATGATTTTTTTTTTTTTTTTTTTTCATACAAAGTCTCATATTTCACTAACTTGTGACAAAAAATAAAAACTTCCATGAACTCACTATGCCCATCAGCGAATACCTTGGGGTCTCTTCTTTCCAAAATGGGGTCACTTGTGGGGTAGTTATACTTCCCTGGCATTCTAGGGGCCCAAATGTGTGGTAAGGAGTTTGAAATCAAATTCAGTAAAAAATGACCTATGAAATCCAAAAGGTGCTCTTTGGAATGTGGGCCCCTTTGCCCACCTAGGCTGCAAAAAAGTGTAACACATCTGGTATCCCCGTACTCAGGAGAAGTTGAGGAATGTGTTTTGGGGTGTCTTTTTACATATACCCATGCTGGGTGAGATAAATATCTTGGTCAAATGCCAACTTTGTATAAAAAAATGGGAAAAGTTGTCTTTTGCCAAGATATTTCTCTCACCCAGCATGGGTATATGTAAAATGACACCCCAAAACACATTCCCCACTTTCTCCTGAGTACGGAGATACCAGATGTGTGACACTTTTTTGCAGCCTAGGTGGGCAAAGGGGCCCATATTCCAAAGAGCACCTTTCGGATTTCACAGGTCATTTTTTACAGAATTTGATTTCAAACTCCTTACCACACATTTGGGCCCCTAGAATGCCAGGGCAGTATAACTACCCCACAAGTGACCCCATTTTGGAAAGAAGAGACCCCAAGGTATTCGCTGATGGGCATAGTGAGTTCATGGAAATTTTTATTTTTTTTCACAAGTTAGTGGAATATGAGACTTTGTATGAAAAAAAAAAAAAAAATCAACATTTTCCACTAACTTGTGACAAAAAATAAAAAATTCTAGGAACTTGCCATGCCCCTCACGGAATACCTTGGGGTGTCTTCTTTCCAAAATGGGGTCACTTGTGGGGTAGTTATACTGCCCTGGCATTTTCCAGGGGCCCTAATGTCTGGTAAGTAGGTAAATGACCTGTGAAATCCGAAAGGTGCTCTTTGGAATGTGGGCCCCTTTGCCCACCTAGGCTGCAAAAAAGTGTCACACATCTGGTATCTCCGTACTCAGGAGAAGGTGGGGAATGTGTTTTGGGGTGTCATTTTACATATACCCATGCTGGGTGAGAGAAATATCTTGGCAAAAGACAACTTTTCCCATTTTTTTTATACAAAGTTGGCATTTGACCAAGATATTTATCTCACCCAGCATGGGTATATGAAAAATGACACCCCAAAACATATTCCCCAACTTCTTCTGAATACGGAGATACCACATGTGTGACACTTTTTTGCAGCCTAGGTGGGCAAAGGTGCCCAAATTCCTTTTAGGAGGGCATTTTTAGACATTTGGATACCAGACTTCTTCTCACGCTTTGGGGCCCCTAAAATGCCAGGGCAGTATAAATACCCCACATGTGACCCCATTTTGGAAAGAAGACACCCCAAGGTATTCAATGAGGGGCATGGCGAGTTCATTGAAAAAAAAAAATTTTGGCACAAGTTAGCGGAAATTGATTTTTTTGATTTTGTTCTCACAAAGTCTCCCTTTCCGCTAACTTGGGACAAAAATTTCAATCTTTTATGGACTCAATATGCCCCTCAGCGAATACCTTTGGGTGTCTTCTTTCCAAAATGGTGTTATTTGTGGGGTGTTTGTACTGCCCTGGCATTTGAGGGTCTCCGCAATCATTACATGTATGCCCAGCATTAGGAGTTTCTGCTATTCTCCTTATATTGAGCATACGGGTAATGAGATTTTTTTTTTCCGTTCAGCCTCTGGGCTGAAAGAAAAAAATGAACGGCACAGATTTCTTCATTCGCATCGATCAATGTGGATGAAGAAATCTCTGCCAAAAAAAGAAAAAGGAGGGGAAAGGCGTCTGCCAGGACATAGGAGCTCCGCCCAACATCCATACCCACTTCAGCTCGTTTGCCCTGGCAAACCAGATTTCTCCATTCACATCAATCGATGTGGATAAATAAATCATTGCCGGGATTTTTTTTTTTTATATATACAAAGTGTTTGCCAAAGTATAGGAACACCGCCACCTCCTCAGCTCATATGCCTCGGCAAACGTATCTTTTACTGCAGAGGAGAAATCTCGTCTTGCAGCGCCGCATACACCGACTTGCGTGTAATCTGACAGCAGCGCAATGCTTCTGTCCGAATGCACATCAGTGCTGCAGCTAGTCGATCGGTTGGTCCACCTGAAAGGTAAAAAAAACAAAACAAAAAAGAAAAAACCAGGCCGCAAAGCAATAACTTTATTAACTGTTGAACAGAACATAGAAACTTTTTTAAAACTTTTTTAACTGAACATTTAACTTTTTTACTTACCGGTATTTTTTTTTTTGTTTAGTTTTTTTTACCTTTTATAGAACAAACCTCTCCTTCCCCATGGGACAATGTGCAAAGCGCAAATCGCCCAAAGATGTGGCGAAGTACGTTATGCACTTTATCCCAGGTGAAAGGAGAGGTTTGCAGCAGCTGTGAGTGAATGGGCCCTAATAGCCCTGTGTGCCTGTCCTGGTGAGATGTGATCCCTATGCTAGGTGTACCTGTGTGTGGTACTTCCGGAAACACTCTCCATAGCATAGGGCAGGGTGGTCAGCACAGTCAGGACAGAAATAGCGGGTGTCACGCCTTATTCCACTCCTGCTACAGACACGACATCTTTTTCGGGGTGATGGTTGGGTGAGGTACCAGGAACGACACTGGGGAAATGTCGCTCGTGTAGACGGCTAACTACACTGGTGGATGGGGCCACTGAACCTCCTGGGTAAAGGAGGTTCTCGATGATCTCTTCCTGGAATTTGAGGAAGGATCCTGTTCTCCCAGCCTTACTGTAGAGAACAAAACTATTGTACAGCGCCAATTGAATCAAATATACAGACACCTTCTTATACCAGCGTCTGGTTCTGCGGGAAACTAAATACGGAGACAACATCTGGTCATTGAAGTCCACCCCTCCCATGAGCGCATTATAGTCGTGGACACAGAGGGGCTTTTCAATGACACGGGTTGCTCGCTCAATTTGGATTGTCGTGTCTGCGTGAATGGAGGAGAGCATGTAAACGTCACGCTTGTCTCTCCATTTCACCGCGAGCAGTTCTTCGTTACACAAGGCAGCCCTCTGCCCCCTTGCAAGACGGGTGGTTACAAGCCGTTGGGGGAAGCCCACGCGACTAGTTCGCGCGGTGCCACAGGCGCAAATCCGTTCTAGAAACAAATGCCTAAAGAGGGCCACACTTGTGTAGAAATTGTCCACATAAAGATGGTACCCCTTGCCGAATAAGGGTGACACCAAGTCCCAGACTGTCTTCCCACTGCTCCCCAGGTAGTCAGGGCAACCGACCGGCTCCAGGGTCTGATCTTTTCCCTCATAGATCCGAAATTTGTGGGTATAGCCTGTGGCCCTTTCACAGAGCTTATACAATTTGACCCCATACCGGGCACGCTTGCTTGGGATGTATTGTTTGAAGCCAAGGCGCCCGGTAAAATGTATTAGGGACTCGTCTACGCAGATGTTTTGCTCAGGGGTATACAAATCTGCAAATTTCAGGTTGAAATGGTCTATGAGGGGCCGAATTTTGTGGAGCCGGTCAAAAGCAGGGTGGCCTCTGGGACGGGAGGTGGTATTGTCGCTAAAATGCAGAAAACGTAGGATGGTCTCAAATCGTGTCCTGGACATAGCAGCAGAGAACATGGGCATGTGATGAATTGGGTGCGTTGACCAATATGACCGCAATTCATGCTTTTTTGTCAGGCCCATGTTGAGGAGAAGGCCCAAAAAAAATTTAAGTTCGGAAACTTGGACTGGTTTCCACCGGAAAGGCTGGGCATAATAGCTTCCCGGGTTAGCGGTTATAAATTGTGTGGCATACTGGTTGGTCTCTGCCACGACTAAGTCCAAGAGCTCCGCAGTCAAGAACAGCTCAAAAAATCCCAGGGCCGAACCGATTTGAGCCGTCTCAACCCGAACTCCAGACTGGGCGGTGAAAGGGGGAACTAATGGTGCGGCTGAAGTTGGTGACTGCCAATCAGGATTTGCCAGCACCTCAGGGACTCTAGGGGCTCTACGGGCCCGTCTTTGCGGTGGCTGCGACGGGGTAACTATTGCACGTGCCACCGTACCAGCTTCAACTGCCCTTCTGGTGCTCGCTACTTCACCAGGTTGTACGGCAGTGCTGGTACTAGGTCCAGGAAGGGCTGCGCTGCTGGTGTATGCCTCACCACGTGATCCGGCAGCGACAGCCCCACTCTGCTGCTCTTGAAGCGGATCCTGCGTAACCTGTGGTCTAGCGACATGGGGCCGGGTACGCCTGGTGCTGCCAGGGACCTCCACCTCCTCGTCCGAACTTTGGGTCAGAGAGCCACTGCTTTCCACAGGTTCATATTCTGACCCGCTAGATTCGTCAGATGAGGGTTCCCACTCCTCATCCGACTGGGTCAGAATCCTGTAGGCCTCTTCAGAAGAATACCCCCTGTTTGACATTTTGGACTACTAAATTTAGGGGTATTCCCTGAGACTACCCAAGAAAAAAAGCAAACCTGTCTTACAAAGGGGAGGCTAGCGAAGTACCGGAGGCTGCTGCGGTTGATAAAAAATATCAAAACTGATTTTTTTATCGCCGCAGTGCGTGTAAAATGAATGTGCAGTGATCAAAAAATATATATTTTTTGTCACTGCGGTGGGGCGGGCGTGGGTGAATGCACGTGTGGGCGACCGATCAGGCCTGATCGGGCAAACACTGCGTTTTGGGTGGAGGGCGAGCTAAGGTGACACTAATACTATTATAGATCTGACCGTGATCAGTTTTGATCACTTACAGATACTATAAAAGTACAAATGCTGATTAGCGATACGCTAAACAGCGAATAAAAGTGACTGCGGTGCGGTGGGGTGGGCGCTAACTGACGCTAACTACCTAACCAAGGGGCCTAAACTATCCCTAAAACCTAACAGCCAATACCAGTGAAAAAAAAAAAGTGACAGTTTACACTGATCACTTTTTTTCCTTTCACTAGTGATTGACAGGGGCGATCAAAGGGGTGATCAAAGGGTTAATTGGGGTGCAGGTGGGTGATCTGGGGCTAAGGTGTAGTGTTGGTGTACTCACAGTTCAGTCTGCTCCTGTGCTGGATCCAACCGACGAAAAGGACCAGCACAGGAGCAGACAAGCCATATAACAGATCATATTTACTAATATGATCTGTTATATGACTTTGGATTGGATTTTTTGAAAATCGCCAGCCTGCCAGCCAATGATCGTTGCTGGCAGGCTGGTGACGAAATACTTCTTTTAATTTTGCCGGCCCGCGATGCGCATGCGCGGGCCGGCTTTGAGCGAAATCTCGCGTCTCGCGAGATGACGCGTATATGCGTGACTCTGCGCAGCGCTGCCACCTCCGGAACGCAATCCTGCGTTAGGCGGTCCGGAGGTGGTTAAAATGCTTTGACTTATCCAGGCCATTCTGAGATAGTTTTTTTTTTTTTGTCACATATTGTACTTCATGTCACTGGTAAAATGGAGTAAAAAAAAAAAATATTTTTTATTTATAAAAAAATACCAAGTTTACCAAAAATTTCAATTTCTCTACTTCAATAATACATAGTAATACCTCCAAAAATAGTTAGAAATTTACATTCCCCATATGTCTACTTCATGTTTGGATCATTTTGGGAATGATATTTTATTTTTTGAGGATGTTACAAGGCTTAGAAGTTTAGAAGCAAATCTTGAAATTTTTCTGAAATTTTCAAAAACCCACTTTTTAAGGACCAGTTCAGGTCTGAAGTCACTTTGTAAAGCTTACATAATAGAAACCACCCATCAATGACCCCATTCTAGAAACTACACCCCTCAAGGTATTTAAAACTGATTTTACAAACGTTGTTAACCCTTTAGGTGTTCCACAAGAATTAATGGAAAATAGAGATACAATTTCAAAATTGAAATTTTTTGGCAGATTTTCCATTTTAATATTTTTTTTCCAGTAACAAAGCAAGGGTTAATAGCCAAACAAAACTCAATATTTATGGCCCTGATTCTGTAGTTTACAGAAACACCCCATATGTGGTCGTAAACTGCTGTACAGGCACACGGCAGGGCACAGAAGGAAAGGAATGCCATACGGCAGGCATGGCCAACCTGTGGCTCTCCAGCTGTTGTAAAACTACAATTCCCACCATGCCCTGCTGTAGGCTGATAGCTGTTGGCAGTCTGGGCATGCTGGGAGTTGTAGTTTTGCAACATCTGGAGAGCCTCAGGTTGGCCATCCCTGCCATACGGTTTTTGGAAGGCAGATTTTGCTGGACTGGTTTTTTGACACCATGTCCCATTTGAAGCCCCCCCTGATGCACCCCTAGAGTAGAAACTCAAAAAAGTGACCCCATTTTAGAAACTACACCACTCAAGGTATTCAAAACTGATTTTACAAATGTTGGTAACCCTTTAGGTGTTCCACAAGAATTAATGGAAAATAGAGATACAATTTCAAAATTTCACTTTTTGGCAGATTTTCCATATTTATTTATTTTTTTTCCATATAAGCAAGTTGTAGATACATTTCTTGAATGATGACAGTCATACAGTGTAAATCAAAACATTATTGGGATAAACAATATAACCATATCAACGTTTGGATGTGGTTTAGTCTATGAAAAATATGATATCTTGTGTATTACATGTGGCAGATCACAATTCCTGTATAGTAGTGGGAGAAAGACAATATGTCAGGACTAATTAGGGAAAATTCCTGTAGCTCTTCCAGGGCGACCATATTTGGAGGAAGGTAGACCTTGTTCTTGTTTCCCAATGTGAGATTTTCTCAAATCTATAAATTTGATCAACCTTATTGATCCAGTGGTCTCTCTTTGGAATCTCGGTAGAGAGCCAATGCATAGGTAGGAGCAATCTGGCAGCAGCCAGTAGGAAAGAGAAGAGAGAAGCCTTGTGTTCTTTAGTGCCAGCTACTCCCAGGGAAAGAAGAGCCAACTCTGGGGTACATGGGTATGTGGTTTTACAGATTTGATTGCTAAGCCTAATTATTTCAAACCACCATCATTTGATAGGACCGCAAGACCACCAAATGTTGAGGTACGTCCCTTTTTCATTGAGACATCTCCAACAAATATCCGGAGACCCCGGTTTATAGCGGCAAGTTTTGTCTGGGGTATTATACCAGCTGAGGAGAATTTTATAACTTTTCTCCTGAATGCGGATGCATCTGGAAAGTTTATGAGGTGCCAGCAGAATCTTTGCAATTTCAGGGGATGAGAAGATCTTCTCCAAGTCTCTTTCCCAAAGGCCTGGAGCAGCTAATTTGGGACAGGGGGGAGATGATTTCAAAGACCTATACATGATTGAGATTGTTTTAAGAGGGGGCAGTAGTTGACTAAATAGTTTCTCGAACCAGCTGACCTGACTTGTTGGGGGTATATTTTTAATCTGGGGAGGTATTCTTGTTTTAAGAAAATGAGTAAGCATATCATGTTGGTCAGAGAGTCCTAGTTTCTTTAGAAGGTCACACTCAGTGGGGAAGCAGCCCTCTGTGTCTAGTAAGCTAGATAAAGTGAGTTTTGAGCGCCTTAAGGCAGAGGGGCAGCTTTGTCTAAGCTCCTTAGGGGCGAGGGCTACAATATCTTCAATAAGTAGCAAAGGGGAGGGAAGCGTCAGGACCCCCCTGTCAGCCGAGACCAACTTCCAGACCTTCAAAGTGTTACGGATCATGGAGTTAGGGATAGAGCTAGGAGCTGGAAGAGGGCTGTCAGCCAACAAGAGGGCTCGAGCTGGGGCGTTGAGGAAGGAGTACTCCAATTTAATCCAAGTTTTATGAGGGGGGTTCCTAAGCCAGTCCACAACTCTAGATAGTTGGATAGCTTTCATATAAACTTCAGGATCCAGCAAACCAATTCCTCCCTGGGCCCGGGGTTTGGTCAGAATGCTAAAAGAGATGCGTGGGCTTCTTCCCTGCCAGATGTAAGTGCGATTTTTTTTATTCAGAGAGTGGAAGAATGTTTTGGGTATCTCAATAGGGAGTACCTGCATCAAGTAGGTCAATCTGGGGATAACTAAGGACATGAGGATATTCTTCCTCCCAAACCAGGTCAGGTAGGGGAGATCCAGAGATTCCAGCTGGGCAACCATAGAACGAAGAAGGGGTTTGTAATTTAGGTTGAATAAGTCAGGTAAGTGTGGAGTAAGTTTAACCCCCAGATACGTAAATTGTTGAGTGTGCCAGTTAAATGGAGAGTTTTTCTGGAGGGAGGAGAGAGCTAGGGGTGAAAGCCCGGTATGAAGGACCTGAGATTTGGTGGGGTTTACTTTAAAATTGGACAAAGAGCCAAAATGGTCACGGGTCGACAGAATAGTGTTCATAACTCTAGAGGGATTTGTAGTGATTATTAGGAGATCGTCTGCAAAAGCAGCAAGTTTAAACTCACATCCATCTACTGAAAGGCCTCTAATTTTTCCCTCTTGTCTGAGGGTTTGCAAAAGAGTCTCCATCACCAGAACGAAGAGAAGGGGAGAGAGTGGGCATCCCTGTCTAGTTCCGTTCCTGATTGGGAAGGGGGATGATAAGATTCCATTAACTGACACGGACGCCGAAGAGTGAGTGTACATGGAAAAAACTGCGTTTACAAAGGGTTCCGGGATCCCAAATTTAATTAGGGTCTGCCTAATATACAACCAGTCCTCTCTATCAAATGCTTTTTCGGCGTCCGTGCCAATCAGGACTAGAGGGATAGATTTGTGGGTGGCATAATATAGGGCATTTAGGACCTTCATGGTGTTGTCCTTTCCTTCTCGACCTTTGACGAAACCCACCTGGTCCGGATGAATCAGTGTAGGTAATAGACCCTGGAGTCTGGAGGCGAGCATCTTAGCTAGTAATTTTAGGTCTACATTGAGTAATGAGATGGGACGATAGTTGGGGCACAGGGAAGGGTCCTTGCCTTCTTTTGGAATGATTGTGATCGTGGCCCTAGTCATATCAGTGGAAATGGGGTGGTTCTCCAAGGAGAGATTACATATGGAAAGCAGGGAGGAGTTTTTTTTTTAAAGGCTGAATAATATGATATGGGGAGACCATCAGGGCCTGGGCATTTGCCTTTGGGGGTGGAGTTGATGGCTAGTGACAATTCATTTGTAGTAAATGGTCTAGTTAGCAAGTCTCGTTGAGACTCAGTGAGGGTTGGGAGATGCAGATGTTTCAGGAACTCATTAATATTATCTTCCCTCCCCATAGAGGGGTTGGGTGGAGTGGGGGTGGGTAGGTTATACAAGGTCTTATAATAGAGTTTGAACTGCTCAGCAATTTCTTCAGCCTTAAATAGGAGATTCCCCTGGGGAGATCTGATGCTCTGGATATGGCGGGAGCCTCTTCTCTGCTTAATCCTCTGCATCATGAATTTCGATGCTTTGTTGCCATGGGCATAGAATTTTTGTTGAGCAGATAAAAAGTATTTGGCTGAGCGCTCATTCAGGAGGTTCTTTAGCTCTGTCCTAAGGGAAGAGAGTTCCGCCAACTGTTGAGCTAGTAACGACTGCTTATGTGCTTTTTCCAGAGCATGAATCTTTGCCAGTAAAGTATTATATTTTTTGTTAGATTCTCTTTTAAGGAAGGAGCAAAGGCTAATCAATCTGCCACTAATATATGCTTTATGGGTATCCCATAAAACTTGGGGGGATATATCGGGGGTGTGATTAGTGGAGAAAAACTCCTCCAGAAAGGTTATGATTTGGGATTTGTGACTAGGGTTGCCCACTCGTTGAACCTCCAGTTAGTCTTCTTACCTGACCCGGGCGCAATACAGAGATAACAATATACCGGGGAGTGATCTGAGAGGGTCATGTCACCAATTTTGGCGGAGGAGCAGTGCTGTAGATGTTGATATAAAGATGTAGTCTATTCTGCTATATGAGTTGTTAGCTGAAGAATAGCAAGAATAGTCAAGTAAGTCAGGATTAAAACATCGCCAAATATCTAACACTCCCATATCAAATAACCTGGTTTGTATCAATTTGAGAGCCCTTGTAGGGATGGAGGATTTCTTTGAAGAGGTGTCTACAAAAGGATGGAGAGCTATATTAAAGTCGCCCACAACAATCAATATTCCCTCCTTGTGGGTTTCTATAAGAGAGAAAGGGGTGGTGAGCCAGGTGATTTGATCCTTGTTAGGGGCATACACATTAACTAGGGTAACTAGGATCTGCCCTATTAGGCCTTTCAGTATCAGGAATCTTCCCTCTGGATCTTGAATGTGTGTTTTGTATTGGAATGCCAAATCTTTATGGAAGCCTATACTGACTCCCCTTAAAGCTGCGCCCCCAGCCCCACAGTGATGCCATGTGGGAAATTTCGAGTAGGAGAGGTTCGGATAGTTACCAAGTTTAAAATGAGTCTCCTGCAAGAAGACTATTGAGCATTTTTCTCTATTAAGCTGTGAGAGAATTTGACATCTCTTTGATGGGGATCTCAATCCTTTGACATTGTATGATGTTATTCTAATCTCGCCCCATGTTGCAGGGTAAGAAATAGGAGAGCAAACATAAAAGTCTGAAGGATTGTGATGGCAAATATTGTTAGTGAGAGGGGGAGGAGGGCGCCACCACAAGGAGAGAAAGATTCCAATACTACCAACTGATAGTGATACCACAGACTGTTTCTAGACCGCCCACATCTGAGGAACAAAGCGGAAACATACAGAACATTAACATATACCATAACAGGTAGAGTAACATGATGTCCTTACAAGGAGGAGCAACACAGCTCCAGGTGGGAGATAAGCATTGTGTACAACAATACCATAATGTAAATTGAGAGTAAGAGAAGTGTAAAGCAAGGGGGAAGGTAAAAAATAGGAGGAAAGAATTGAGAGAAGTAAGCAGGAGTATAGGAAATTAAGAATATCAGAGAGTCAGGGGGGGGGGGGTACTACCCTATGTATCACCCTTGTTTTGAGGTAGGTGTCTAGGGCAGGATCGGCAGATGAGTATCAGAAAGCTAGGTAGAGAGGGGGATAAGCTGAGAAATATTAAGAAGAAGGTTGCTGCAGAATTAAGCACAGAATTTCCCTAGTTAAGGGACAACAGCAGAGAGGGGATAATCTCAGTCCCCCAGCGTGAGACTTCTGGGAGTAGATCTGGAGGTTCCTCTTCTACCCCTTTGGGGTTTAGGGGTTTGTTGCTTTTCCTAAAGCTCTAGTGGTGTGAGAGCAGGCAGTTTATCCAAGTCCTGGACTGGATCCCAGTTCTGAATGTCCAAAGAGTCAATCCCAAGGTGTTCAAAAGCATGTTCCAGGTCCTGGAATGAGGAAATATTGATTCTGCGACCCTCATACAAGAAGGAGAGACCAAAAGGAAAGGACCATCTGTATAAAACTTTTTTTTATCGAAGCCAGTCCGTCAGTGGCTTTAGGGCTCTTCTCTTCTGCAGAGTTGACTGGGCCAGATCTTGGAAAATGAGAACTTCATGTCCATCCCATCTTGCAGACTTGACTTTTCTAGCTTTTAAGAGAACAGCCTCCTTCACAGGAAAGTGCAGAAATTTGCAGATTATGTCTCTAGGAGGACCCGTGAAGGCTGGTTTGGGTTTGAGGGCCCTGTGTGCTCTTTCCAGGAGCACCTCATGTGCTGAGTCTGGGCCTAGGAGGGAGAGGCAGATTTGCATTATTGTGTTAGGTATGTCCCCTGGGGTGACTGATTCAGGGATGCCCCTGAAGCGCAGATTGTTGCGCCTCCCTCTATTTTCTTGGTCCTCCAGCGCACTGTATAGGAAGTTCATATTTGACTGTATAGCATGGATGTTATGTTGTACAGCGGTCTGATGCTGTATGACAGAGGCCTGTGACTCTTCTAGTGCTTCTACCCTGCGCCCTATATGCCGGACATCTTGTTTGATAACAAGCAAGTCGGAACTCAGAGGTTCCAAGGCAGATGCCAGGGAGGAGGTGAGGGCATCTTTGAGGTACGTGCGGGATATGGGTAATGCATCCGCATCGGTCTCACCTCCGTGTGCAGCGTCGGGTGCCTCCGGCAGTTTGTGGCTAGTGGAGTGCGGCGAGGTCGGCGCCATCTTGGGGTCTCTGGCCGCATAGGCAGAGGCCGCTTTCTTTATAAATTTGTCCATCTCTCCCTCGGCGTTCACAGGTCTGTGCTGGCCAGACGAGTCCCCAGCTTTGGATCCGCCGATCTTGACCATTTTAGACTTAACAGGCTATAAAACCAGGCTTTGTGGGTGATATTACTGACGGAGCTACAGCAGCATGCGTCCGGTCAGTTCAGGCTCTAGCTCCGCCCCCCTTGGCAGATTTTCCATTTTAATATTTTTTCTCCAGTTACAAAGCAAAGGATAACAGCCAAACAAAACTCAATATTTATGGCCCTGATTCTGTAGTTCACAGAAACACCCCATATGTGGTCATAAACTGCTGTACGGGCACACGGCAGGGCGCAGAAGGAAAGGAAAGCCATAAGGTTTTTGGAAGGCAGATTTTGCTGGACTGGTTCTTTGACACCATGTCCCATTTTAAGCCCCCCTGATGCACCCCTAGAGTAGAAACTCCAAAAAAGTGACCCCATTTTAGAAACTACGGGATAGGGTAGCAGTTTTGTTGGTACTAGTTTAGGGTACATATGATTTTTAGTTGCTCTATATTACACTTTTTGTGAGGCAAGGTAACAAGAAATAGTTTTTGCACCGTTTTTATTTTTTGTTATTTACAACGTTCATCTGACAGGTTAGATCATGTGGTATTTTTACAGAGCAGGATGTCACGGACGCGGCGATACCTAATATGTATACGATTTTTTTATTTATGTAAGTTCTACACAATTATTTCATTTTTGAAACAAAAAAAAATCATGTTTTAGTGTTTCCATAGTCTGATAGCCATAGTTTCTTTAGTTTTTGGGCGATTATCTTAGGTAGGGTCTCATTTTTTGATCGCTTGCTATTACACTTTTTGTGATGTAAGGTGCAAAAAATATAAATTTTTACACCAGTTTAATTTTTTTTTTTTTTACGGTGTTCACCTGAGGGGTTAGGTCATGTGATATTTTTATATACTAAAACAAGCTCCTGACGAAGCCACTGAGGTGAAACGCTCGTCGAGGTCTCGCGCTTAGGGTCTGGCATCCATCATATTCACCATGTCCTCAGGTACGTCCTGTGTTTAGTACAGCCTGGCATCCCCATATGGCACTTCTATATACATCTATAGTGGGTCCCTGACATTCCAGGGTTATTTTTGACACTTTTTTGAGATCTAGATACTGACTCCATTTGAGGGTTTATTGCTTATACTGGTCAGTTTTGTTGCCTATGTATTTTGGGATGTGTGGGATAGCTCATGGACATGGTCAACCAGGTATGATTTTTTGCACTAACTGCATATAGCCCATTGTGGTGATCATTTTATGTTACGCAATACCGGTTGTCCCGGAGCTAATGCCCCGGTTTACTGGATATACCACCCTGTGTTTTATCATGCATAGGCTGATAGGTATATGATTTGGTGTCGCAAGGCCCTATGCTTCTCTGTATCCTGTATACCATCCTGTCTTTTCCCCCTACTTTATATTTTATAATAAAATGATATTTTGATACATTACTTCCACTTGCTTGTTTTAGTCTATTTTGGATACTGTACAAGTGGTAATTGCAGCTGTCTAGTTTGACAGAGAGGTTTTTTCTTAGGTTCAATTATATTTCTATATAGCAGGTTATTACGGACGTGGCAATGCATAATATGTCTACTTTTTTTTCATTTAAAAAAAGTTTTACACAATAACAGCTTTTTTAAAACAAAAAAAATATGTTTTAGTGTCTCCATATTCTGAGCCATATTTTTTTTATTTTTTGGTCTTAGGTAGGGGCTAATTTTTTGTGGGATGAGGTGACGGTTAGATTGGTACTATTTTGGTGGGCATACGCCTTTTTGATCGCTTGCTGTTGTGCTTTTTGTGATGTAATGTGAATTTTTTTTTTTGTTTATTTAGCACAGTTTTTATTCTTTATTTTTTATGGTGTTCATCTGAGGGGGTATGTCATGTGATATGCTTATAGAGCTGGTCGATACGGACACGGCAATACCTAATATGTCTTTTTTTTCCCAAAATTTTTACCATTTTTTTTAAACTTTATTTGGGGAAAATGAAGTATTTTTTATTTTTTTTTACTTGAAACTTTTATTTTTTTTGGGGGGGGGAAACTTTATTTTTTCAACTTTATTTTTCACTTTATTTTTTGTCCCACTTTGGGACTTCAACTTTTAGGGGTCTAATCCCCT
The DNA here is from genome assembly GCF_905171765.1 of Bufo bufo. Taxonomy (NCBI): domain Eukaryota; kingdom Metazoa; phylum Chordata; class Amphibia; order Anura; family Bufonidae; genus Bufo; species Bufo bufo. The sequence goes on along the minus strand of NC_053390.1, from coordinate 366,632,040 downwards.
TTACAATGCATTTCAATACTTCTGTATTGGAATGCATTGGCTATATGAGTAATACAGTGTGTATTACTCATACAGCTTCCGGCCTGTGAGATCCAGGGGACTGGATCTCACAGGCTCGTCACAGGAAGGCAGCGCCGATGCCTAAGGAAGGCATTGCGTTGCCTTCCATGCCATCGGGTCCCCCCTACAGCAGGCACCTTGTTCCGATCACCGCCCGCCGGGCAGCGGTGATCGGAACTGCACATGACATACCGGTACGTCATGTGTCCTTAAGTACCGGGACATCATGCCGTACCCGTACGTCATGTGTCCGGAACAGGTTAAAAACTTTAATAATTTTATTAAAAAAACACTTTTTTTCCTTTACTTTATTTCTGATGTTAACTTTTGTATCATCTGTATTGTAACATCTGTATTGTAATGCACTGCCTGTTTGTGTACCACAGTGAGTAGTACACTAACAGGTTGCCTTGGAGACCCAGCCCCAGGCTGGATCTCCTGGGCACCCGTAAAAGGCAGGTCCTGATGCCGTGCAAGGCATTGGGCAGCCTCTGCACGGCATGGGGCTGCCTTCTGACACATCGAGTCCCCTCCACAATAGCGCGTGGACTCAATGCTCTCCCTCACCCGACACAAACTCCTTCTATGTCGCGGTCAGCGCAGACCATGGCATAGAAGGGGTTAATCTGCCAGCATCAGCATTTACAGCGATGCCAGCGGATACAGCATGGGCCTGGCTAGCAGGGACTGCCGGGCCCCTGCAGTGATCGGGCGTGCACCACTCCGGTGCCCGCCCGCTCATCATGACGTACTATTACGTCAAACTGTGGGAACGCAGTGGCTACCATGACGTAATAGTACGTCATGTGTCGGGAAGGGGTTAAGTCGAAGGGAAAACACCAAATACACACCACAATGAATAGACAACAATCTAGACCTCAAAAGCTAAGAAAGAGGGATGGTGACCTCCTAGTAATCCTTAGGCCTTTCCCTAACTCCTGCCAGTATGAGCAGATCCTGATGGTGGAAATACTCATACACTGGATACCTAAAGCCCTGCTAAAACTGACGAGCCCTAGGATGGGTAGCTGGGGATGAGACAGCTGGTTCTTTCCAGAATGAAGGAACCTGCTTCTACCTGAGGCCTAGAAACAACACACTTTAGATAATAAGAAACAGCAAAGGCTACAAGTACTTAGCTTAGAGATTTATGGAGAAGCAGGAGATCCAAGACAAACCAGCACTAGCAACTCCAATCAGAAACCATCAACCACATGGTCAGCAGTGTGAGGCGGATCTAAATAGAGCCAAAACGCTGAATAGAGCGGCACCTGAGGAGAGATGAGATCCTGCCAAACAACAACATACATAGAGGAAAACAGAGAGACCTGTCAGATATCCTCACGTCTTTTGTCAGCCATACGTTTATACTTTTTGCCAATTTTATTTAAATTGTTTTAAATATTTCGCCAAATAGATGACAACAAAGAGTTGAATCTTTCCTCTTCAGGTATACCAGACGTCTCAGTAACAGAAAATGTGCCAAACTGTGGATGTAACCCATATGCACCCAAAAACTGTGACTTGTCTTGTGGACTCCTGACTTGTGGACTCCTGTCTATGGTTATTTATGGCAAACTCCGCCAACGACAAAAATGAAGACCACTCTTCTTGATTCTCAGAGACAAAACATCTTAAATATTCTCCAGATTCTGGTTAGTGCGCTCAGTCTGCCTGTTCGATTGAAGATGAAAGGCCGAAGAGAAGGACAATTGGATCCCCAGATGAGTACAGAACGCCTTCCAGAATCTGGAAAGAAATTGAGTCCCTCTATCAGACACCACATCAGAGGGAATGCCGTGTAGTTTCACAATGTTATCGACTAACACTTGAGCGAGAGTTTTGGAATTAGGTAAACCTGATAATGGTATAAAGTGCCCCATCTTGCTGAAGTGGTCAACAACCACCAGAATCACAGTTTTCCCAGAAGAATTAGGCAAATCTGCGATAAAGTCCATGGACTAATGAGTCCAGGGTCGGGATGGGATAGACAAGGGAAGTAGCTTCTTTAGACAAGACTGATAAATCAGCGCCTTTCTTAGTCATATCAGTTAATTGTTTAACAACAGTTGAGTATTCAAGATAAATTTACGATAGTAGTTGGCGAACCACAAAAATTGCATGAGTGCCTTCAGATCTTTCGGATCCATACGATGAGAGTAGCTACCCCAGGAATTGCTCTTCAGGGACTGCAAATACACACTTCTCCATTTTGGCATACAATTTATTCTCTCTTAGGCTCTGTAAGACCTGTCTCACGTGATCCTTATGTGTCTCCATATCAGGGGAATAAATTAAAATATCATACAGATAAACCACCACAAACCTGCCCACCAGATGATGAAAGATGTCATTGATGAAGTGTTGAAAAACCGTAGGAGCATTGGACAAACCAAAAGGCATGACCAGATTCTCAAAATGACCCTCAGTAGTATTAAAGGCAGTTTTCCATTCGTCCCCTTCCTTGACTCTTATCAGATTATATGCCCCCCTCAAATCCAACTTAGAGAACACCTTGGCACCGACAATTTGATTAAACAAATCTGAGATCAAAGGAAGGGGATAGGGATCACGGATAGTGATGCGATTAAGCTCACGGAAGTCCAAACATGGCCTAAGAGTTCCATCCTTTTTTTTATTAAAGAAGAACCCCGCCGCCATTGGAGATTTGGATGGTCTAATATGACCTTTAGCCAAACTCTCGGTGATATGCTCTCACATGGCTACTCTTTCGGGTTCAGAAAGATTATACAACCGAGACTTTGTCAATCTAGCTCCGGGAATAAGGTTGACGGGGCAATCATACTCCTCATGTGGAGGCAGCTCCTGGTCTCCACCCTTAGAGAATACATCAGAAAAATCCAAAAGGAAAGGAGGTAACATTTTAGTAGTTACAACAGAAAGCAACGTGCCAAACAACAATATACTGTACATAGAGGAAAACAGAGAGACCTGTCAGATAGCCTCACGTGCAGCAAGTCTATTCACTCTTCTCCCCTCTCTTACAGGAGGGACCGTGACACCAGGACGCCGGCACATGACTCTGTAGTGTGGGCTTTTTTTAACATGTCAGCTGCTGATAATAGTGTTGCCATCTGCAGCCTATGCTTTCAAAGCATAAATCGCGGTAATCCCAACACTAACCTAGGGACGGCCAACTTAAGAAGGCACCTGGCCTCCCATCACCGAGCCCAGTGGGAGCAATGCTGTCAGAACCCACATAACTACACTCCTGTTGCTCCACATCCTGCCTCTTCTCCTTCTCCTCTCTCCTCCCATTTGTCCTCCACTCCACCTTCCACCATGCTATCGTCGTGTTTATCTGCCACAAGGCAGGCTTCTGTGGCCCAAATGCTCAAGCGTAGAAAAATGATGACGCTGGATAATCCTCTTGCCCAACGGCTGACCACTGGCTTGTCGGAACTGCTAGCCCGCAAACTACTGCCATATAAATTGGTGGACTCGGAGGCCTTTAAAAAAATTTTGCCCATTGGCACACGACAATGGAAGGTCCCTGGAAGGAAATATTTCTCCCAGAAGGGCATCCCTGAATTATGAGGCCACGTTCAGGAGCAAGTTAATATATCTCTGGCACACAGTGTCGGTGCCAAGATACAACTGACCACAGACCTGTGGTCTAGCAAACACGGGCAGGAAAGGTACAGTACATAACTTTTACTGCCCACTGGGTGAACAATCTGACGACCGTCAAGCATGTAACCCGTGGCACCGTTGTGGATTTGGTGTTAACGGATTGCATGCAGGCCTGCCTCTTCTTCGCCGCCTCCAACTCCATCCTCTGTTTCCTCCTCGGCTGACTCCTCCTTTTCCACTGCTACCGCCTCTTCCACTGCACCCCCCAAGCTCCCAGGAAGCTATTTGACGTGCCAGGTGAGACATTGCCATGCTGTGCTGCAGCTGTTGTGCATGGAAGCCAAGAGCCACACCGATTTTGCACTCCTTTCAGCTCTGCGGACACAGGTCGATCAGTGGCTAAACCCGCTCAATTTGACAGTTGGTAAAGTGGTGTGCGACAACGGTGCCAATCTGCTGAGCGCGCTGAAACAGGGCAAAATGACACACGTGCCAAATACCCTGGGGTTCAGGGCATCTTGCGGCAGGCCAGGAAAATCTCTGGCCATTTTAGAAGATCTTTCACAGCCATGGTTAGCCTTGCTGACGTTCAACGGCGACACCACTTGCCTGTCAGACGTCTGATTTGTGACTGCTGGACGCGCTGGAACTCCACCTTGTATATGCTCGATAGTCTTCTCCAGCAGAAACGTGCCGTTAACGACTACCTATATGAAATCTGCGGCAGGACAGGTTCTGGGGAGCTTTTTTTTTTTTTTTTACTGGGCCAGTTGCTGCTCATTCAGGAAGCATGCAGACTTCTGCGGCCATTTGATGAGAACACCAAACTGGTCAGTCGCATACAGGGCTCCATCAGTGACATTGTACCTTACGCCTTCTTTCTAGAGCATGCATTGCATTGTGTCATTGATCAAGCTGTAGAGGAGCAGGAGCAGGAAGATGAAGAAGTCGCAATGCTGAATGAATTCCCAGGGGGGGGCTACTCCATCTGAGACAAGTCAGCAGGAGTCTGAAGATGAGTCAGAGGAGGATGGTGCCTGGGGAGAAGAGAAGGAGGAGGAGGAAGAGCAAGAAGAGCTTGCCAGGACGCTCCACCGCTTCCAATTTAGTGCAAATGGGGGCCTTCATGCTCCAGTGTTTGAAGAGGGACCCCCGTATAAAAAGCATAAAGGGCAATGACCAGTACTGGGTGGCAACGTAATTAGACCCCCAGTACAAACAAAAAATGGCGGACATGTTACCAGCATTGCAGAGGGCTGTCAGAATGCAGCATTTCCAGGCCTTGCTGCGAGATATGCTGCATTCTGCTGTTGCGGACGCTGGCAGAGAAATTTCCACCCACAGAGAAATAGTTGTTCTAATCCTACAGCGCATGAAAGAAGAGGGAGGTTTGAAGATGTGTTGGTCACTTCGGATATGAGATCATTCTTGCAGCCAACCCATCGACAGCCGCCCTCCGGATCCAGCCTCAGAGAACGTCTAGACCGACAGTAGTCCGACTATATCGGGTTAACGGCCGATGTGGACGCTCTGAGAAGCAAAGAACCCCTTGACTATTGGGTGTGCAGGCTGGACCTGTGGCCAGAGCTGGCAAAATTTGCCATGGAACTCTTGGCTTGCCCCGCGTCGAGTGTCCTGTCTGAAAGGACGTTCAGCGCAGCAGGGGGGATCGTGACCGATAAGCGCACTTGCCCAGCTCACGACAGTGTGAACTACCTCACATTTCTAAAAATGAATGAGGCATGGATCTCAGAGGAATTCAACACCTGTTATGACCACGTTTAATTGAATTTCCTCATGACAGCCAATAAATATCCGCCACCACCCATAACAAATAATGGTCCCTGTCTTAGGTAAACACAGCAGCATAAAAGGCCTTTTCTGTCCGGTGAATGCCTAATGTTTGGGACCTTGGAGGAATTCAATACCCGTGATGAACATGTGCTATTGAATTTCAACTATTATCATTTGGGGGTTTTTCAAGAGGGGGGATTTCGTTAGCCATGTTTTTAATCCAATTTCATATTTTCTGTTCTTTTAAACATATGTATTTGACATCTATTTGTACTGGCATCTAATGACCATCTAATATACCTCCATCCACATAATTACTTGTTCTTTTCTGTGCGGTGAATGCCTAATGTTTGGGGCCTGTACTACAGTGGCCTGCAGTAAAATTGATATTGAATGGCTGTACAATATACCTCCAGCCACAAAATCACTTGATCATTTATGTACGGTGAATGCATAATTTTGGGGGCCTGTAATCTAACTGGTTAACAGTTAAATTGTTATTCGGTGACCATCTAATGTACCTCCAGTCACATTATCAATTGTTCTTTTTTTGTACAGTGAATGAATCATTTTTTGGGCCTGTAGTACACTAGCCTGCAGTAATATTTATATCCATTGACCTTCTTATATACCTAAGGCCAAATAAGCACTTGATCATTTATGTACGTTTAATGCATAATTTTTGGGGCCTGTAATCTAACTGGCCAACAGTAAAATTGTTATACGGTGACTGCCTAATGTACCTACATCTACATTATCAATTGTTCTTTTCTGTACGGTGAATGAGTAATTTTTTGGGCCTGTAGTCCACTGTCCTGCAGTAAAATAGATATCTATTGACACTCTAATATACCTCCAGCCACATAATTACTTGATCTTTTATGTACGGTGGAATGCATAATTTTTGGGGCCTATATTCTAACTGGCCAACAGTAAAGATGTTATACGGTGTGACCGCCTAATTTTCCTCCAGCCACATTATCAATTGTGCTTTTCTGTACAGTGAATGAATAATTTTTGGGGCCTGTAGTCCACTGGCCTGCTATCCATTGACCGTCTAATATACCTCTAGCCACATAATCACTTGATCATTTATGTACGTTGAATGCATAATTTTTGGGGCCTGTAATATAACTGGCCAACAGTAAAACTATTATACGGTGACCGCCTAATGTACCTCCATCTAAATTTTAAATTGTTCTTTTCTGTCCTGTGAATGCCTAATGTTTGGAGCCTGTACTACACTGGCCTACAGTAAAATTGATATTGAATGAACTTCTAATATACCTCCAGCCATAATTACTTGTTCTTTTCTGACGACCATGTGTTATCGAATTTCAACTATTATCATTTGTTTGTTTTTTGTTTTTTTGTTTTTAAGAAGGGGGGGATTTTGTTAGCCATGTTTTTAATCCAATTTTATATTTTTTGTTCTTTTAAACATATGTATTTGACATCTATTTGTACTGGCCTGCAGTAAAATTGATATCCAATGACCGCCTAATATACCTACATCCACATAATTACTTGTTCTTTTCTGTCCAGTGAATGCCTAATGTTTGGGGCCTGTACTACACAGGCCTGCAGTAAAATTTATATTGAATGGCCGTCTAATATACCTCCAGCCACAAAATTACTTGATCATTTATGTACGGTGAATGCATAATTTTTGGGGCCTGTAATCTAACTGGCCAACAATAAAATTGTTATACGGTGACTGCCTAATGTACCTCCAGCCACAACATAATTACTTGTTCATTTCTGTCCGGTGAATGCCTAATGTTTGGGGCCTGTAGTCCACTGGCCTGCAGTAAAATTGATATCCAATGACCATCTAATATACCTCCAGTTACAACATAATTACTTGTTCTTTTCTGTCCGTTGAATGCCTAATGTTTGGGGCCTGTACTCCAGTGGCCTACATTAAAGTACCTCAAGCCACATAATCACAATTTCTTTTATGTTAGGTGAATGCCTAATTTTTAAGGACCGCACTCCCATGACCTAAAATACATTTTTTCTAGGCTCCAGCAGGGCACATTTTTGAGAATTTCCCTCTAAGATGCATAAAAATGGCCACTTATTAAAATACATATTTTTGGTGGGAATTTTTCCATTGATCCCCCTCTGGTATGTCACTGTCCATGTTGTGAGATGATTTGTGCATTTCTTGTAAGTATTTGGTGACTGCAAATATGACCTGAAGGTTTTTCAGGTTCGCCTGCCATTAAAGTGAATGGGACCTGCCGATGTTCGTCCATCACTATTAGTGACCATACAAGGTAGAATACAGAGCACCTGTCAGATAATATAACACCTTTACTTGGGCTATAGACTTCCCCGCTATAATAAAGAATCATCACGTGAAAGAAATAATCTCCATCCCATCCTGTGTACTCCCCAACTGTAGGTTGTGTTCAAAATAATAGCAGTGTGTTTAAAATAGTGAATAAAGCTCAAAATCCTTCTAATAGTTTTTATTTACATACACACAAATGCATTGGTAACACTACATTCTATTCCGAATTAAAACATAAGGAAAAATATATCAAATTTTTGTTGTTCCTCTAAAAAAAATGTAAGAAAAGTGAATATTAGACTGCTCAAAAAATAGCAGTGTTCGTATTCTTCTTTACAAACTCAAACATTCACTATATAAACTGAAAAACTCAAACATTCACTATATAAACGGAAAAATCTTTGAAGATTTTGCTTTCCTTTGAATCACTTAACTAATATTTAGTTGTATAACCAGTGTTTCTGAGAACTGCTGTACATCTGTGTTGCATGGAGTCAGCCAACTTCTGGCACCTGTGAACAGGTATTCCAGCCCAGGATCATTGGACTACATTCCACAGTTCTTCTCTATTTCTTGGTTTTGCCTCAGAAACTGTATTTTTTATGTCACCCCACAAGTTTTCTATTGGATTAAGAACAGGGGATTGGGCTGGCCACTCCATAATGTCAATCTTTTTGCTCTGGAACCAATATGATTCACATTTACTGGTGTGTTTAGGGTCGTTGTCTTGTTGGAACACCCATTTCAAGGGCATTTCCTCTTCAGCATAAGGCAGCATGACCTCTTCAAGTATTCTGATGTATTCAAACTGATCTATCATCCCTGGTATGTGATAAATAGGCCCAACACCATAGTATGAGAAACATCCCCATATCATGATGCTTGCGCCACCATGCTTGACAGTCTTCACAGTGTACTGTGGCTTAAATTCAGTGTTTGGGGGTCGTCTGACAAACTGTCTCCGGCCACTAGACCCATAAAGAACAATCTTACTTTCATCAGTCCACAAAATGTCTCTTTAGGCCAGTCAATGTGCTCTTTGGCAAATTGTAAAGTCTTTAGCACATGTATTTTTTTCAACAGTGGGACTTTGCAGGGGCTTCTTGCAGATAGTACAGCTTCACAAAGGCATCTTCTAATTGTAACAGTACTCACAGGTAACTTTAGACCTTCTTAGATCTTCCTGGAGCTGATTGAGTCCTTGCCATTTTTGCTATTCTTCTATCCATTAGAAAGGCAGATTTTCACTTTCTTCCACATCTTTTAGATTTTGGTTGCCATTTTAAAGCATTTGTGATCCTATCATTTTCTGCACTTCTTTATTTGTTTCCCCCTCTCCAATCAACTTTTTAATTGAGGTACGCTGTTCTTCTGAACAATGTCTGGAACGACCCATTTTCCTCAAAATTTCAGAGAGAAATGCACTGTAACCAGCATGTACAACATTTGCTGCCTTCCTTCCTTAAATAAGGGCAAAAATTGCCACCTGTTTTTCAAAGAATAAATGACCTCACTCATTTAACTCCACACTGCTACAATTTTGAACATGTCCCTTTCAATAAGTGATTGAATTACAGAGAATCAGCATCATGTATGTCATAACTGTTGGGTCATTTGGGTTTCTATTACTCTACTACACCTTCTAGTCATTTATTTGCCATGTAGAAATATAATTTCTACCAAAAACTGTGATTGATCAGGTTAGTGATGTCTGACTGCTATTATTTTGAACACAACTGTATATGGGGTAGGGAATCAACTGAAGAATACCTCCATTCAGGGTGACATATCAAAGCATCTTCATAGGAAATATGCCATAAAGCTAAGGCTTTGATTTTGGAAGATTATTGGGTCAATGTCAGTGGTATAGCTCATTAATTAGGCATTTCAGTTGGCACAGTTTCTAATACCATTCATGATGTTTTTGTTTATTTAAAAGGTCAGCTCAAAGTGGGTGCCACGAATGTTGACGCCTAAGCAAAAAAAATGTTGGCAGCAATTTACCCAAGAGAATTTAGACATGCTTACAGAAAATCCAGGAAACTTCTATTCTTTAATTATTACAGTTGATGAAACATGGGTCCACCACCATAAAACAAAAGTCAATGCAAAAGAGACACAAGGGATAACCAACTCCAAAGACATTTTATGTGCAGCAGTCAGCTGGAAAGATCATAGCAACAGTTGTTTTGGGACACTGAGCACATTGTATTACTAGAATTCATGCCACACAAGACAGCAATTACTGGAGACACCTATGCTTTAACAATGAAGGCATTATGTGAGGCAATCAAAGAGAAATGTTTATTAGAAGTTGTCGACAGGGGGCGGAGCCCTGACGCCGTGGTGGATGGCAGCGTGAAGCTTCAGCTCCTCCACACTTAGGCACAAGAAAGCTAGTAAAGAAGCAAGACCTGAACAAAAATGGTGAAATATGGCAGAGACAGAGGTGCTGACCCTTCTGACACGCCGAAATCGCACAAGGGGCAACAGGAAATGCGACGATTCTTCAGCAAGAAAGCGGCACACTCACCAGCGCTAAGATGGCGGCGGCTGCAGCGCGGGCTGAAGAAGAGGAAGAGTCGGAAGTAGAAAGCATTAGAGGAGAGGACACAGAGACCCAGGACAGCTCTCCTCTCTCTAAAACCTTCTTAACTAAGGTACTGGGGCAAGCGCTTGAGAGAGCTATTAAACCTGTCCTTAACGAACTGTCGGACATTAAATCAGATTTAAAACAAATCGGCCACAGGGTGGAATTTTTAGAAACAACAGCTCAGGATGTAGTGGCGCACTCAGCAGGCATAGCGGAACATGTAGAGCTACATACAGCTGAGCTGAATAGATCCATGATTTTACTTGAAGATCAAGAGAATCGCAGCAGGAGACGGAACATCCGCATAAAGGGCCTGCCAGAGTCCTGGGCGAACGAAGCGCTGCGCAAAGTAACAATGGAGATTTTTACCGACTTGGTCGGTCAGGAGGCGGCTGCGTCCATAGTAATTGAACGTGTGCATAGAGCGCTTAAACCAGCTCCAAAGCCCTCTGAGAGACCCAGAGACGTTGTATGTGGCATCTTGTCATTTGTGGACACAGCTCGTATTCTAGCTGCAGCTAGAGAACAAGATCGGATCCTATATGAAGGGGCAGAAATAGCTCTGTACCAGGATATTGCACCCTCCACCTTAGCAAAACGTCGCATCATGAAACCGTTGCTGGAAGTCTTGAGAAATCAAAAACTACCTTACTCCTGGCTGTACCCATTTGGACTTTCCATCCTCAAGAACGGAAAACGGATAACAATCCATACACTGGAGGACTTAAATAAAGCGTGGTCGGTCCTGAGACTTCAACCTATAGAGGTTCCTACCTGGATGCCTATAGTACATTCAACCTTGCTTCCACACCTACCGAAAATGGAGTCCTGGAAGAAGATCCCTATCAACAAGACGAGCAAGATAATGAGAAGCACGAGTCATCCATCTTCACCTCCGCCGTGACTAACCGAAGTATCAGGCGAATTTTCAGATCACTAGTTAGATGGGGCCACTTAGCCACACTTAACCCTCCTGTCTGGCATAGGTCAGGATTGTGGAAACGGGCCCAAAGTTTTAAAAAAGTTAACAAATGGCAATCTGCCATGTTGCATTGTGAGTCACCACAAATCCATGAAAAAAAAAAGAAGGGATATAGCACCTTCATTCCCCTCAACAATGTAGACCCTTATTCTGCCTAGGTGTCTAGTATTAAGGCAATTTAGCTTTGGCCTATTCCCTAGGAGCACGAGGGAGAATTGTTGGGTAGACACACGTCTGCAGCTTAAGCTAATTTTAGAGACCTACTTGTATCCCCCCTCCCCCCCTTCACCTCCTATATCCCCCCCTTCCATAACCTACCTCCCTCTCACCCCCCTCACCCCCCCCCCCTTGAGAAACCCTCTTGTTTTTGGCCCATTAGCTTTCTAGGGAACCAGAGTGTCTCACAGGATAGTAATGCATTAATGTATTATAACATAATGCAATGTATTGTGGTGATGTCCATCTTTTGCCAACATGTTCTTTACGGTTCAGGTTATTTCATAATGTTCAATGATTGCACTGGCTTTCAGCCTGAGGTAGGCTGGTAGGCTATAAGTTAAACACAAATACCCCTATTTACCGCCCCGTAACGTATAACAACACGACATAGTATCTGCTCATATCTGGGACTCAAGCAGAAGGTTTTCGTCCTCTCTTGAGTCACAGATATTTGGGAGAGTCTGCAGGTTTTGACTGACTCTATCTCAATACTCAGTATACTACATCTACAGGGGTTTAGTGTATTCAGATAGACATAGTTGTGTCTATTGAAGCTAGCTGTGTAAATACGCCAATATACTCTACACCAAAAGGCTACATAAGTCAGTCTGTACTTATTGATATAGTTTATTTACTTTTACATTTACTGTTAATAATTTGTGATAGTCTTATTATTTGTACGTGTCTTTCCTCCCCTTCATACCTAATCACCTTTCCCCACTAGCCAGTTTTTCATCATACACAGGACAGATTAGCACCTGTAAGAGGGTTCCACTCAAACAGTAATAAGAACCATAACACCAATTTTTAAGTGGGACCACATCATGAGTGACTTAAAGGTCACAACTTTTAATGTAAAGGGACTAAACTTCCCTGCCAAGCGTAGCAAATTGATGCTAACGCTTAAGAAACTACGCACACATATCATATTCCTTCAGGAAACACATTTTCGCCAGAGTAAAATACCAAAGATGCATACCCATCCGTATAAACAATGGTTCCATAGCACGCACCCATCCTCTGCTTCTAAGGGAGTTTCGATTGCTATACATCATACTGTCCCATTCACAATGAAACAACAACTAACAGATGCAGAGGGCAGGCTATTATTGCTTAAAGGAGACTTGGTACCCGCAGATTTACCCTTGCCAATTTATATGCTCCTAACACAGTCCCATGGATAATAAAAAGCTTGGACACAATCAAAACATTCGCAGAAGGACAGATAATCATAGGGGCGGATCTCAATCTAACCCTCAATCCTTCAATAGACTCATCCACCACTAAAACGCATATCTCGCAAAAATACATTAGTAAATTGCATAAGAGACTACAAGAACTACATCTGGTAGACGTGTGGAGATGCCTCAATCCCACAGTTAAAGATTTCTCTTTTTATTCTAACCCACACAAATCCTACCAGAGACTTGACTATATTTTAACCTCTGCCTCTCTTTTGCCTCTCTTTAGCACCTCTGGGATAGGAAGCATCATGATTTCAGACCATGCTCCATGCACGGCGAGTCTCACTCTGGCCTCCCTGCCTAGGAGGGATTGGAATTGGAGGCTGAACGAATCGCTGCTGAACAGCAAGCAGAACTCGGATCAGGTTAGGTCACATCTGGGGACTTTCTTTGCAGTCAACTCTCCTGCAGCAAACACAGTAATTTGGGAAATGCACAAAGCATACATAAGAGGAATTTTCATAGCCCTGGGTTCCAAGGTCAAAAAAGAACAACAAAAAGAGATTGATTCACTCCTCGCTCAAATAGCGACCCTAGAGAGGCTGAACAAACAGTCTACAAGTAGGGCCTTTCAAGAAGATCTGAAGAACCTTAGACTAAATCTGCACAACTTACTATCCAGGAAGGCCGCAAAACAGATGCTATATCTCCAACATAAAATTTATGCACATGGCAATAAAGGGGGGAAAATGATGACCTCATTACTAAAAAAAACTAAACAAGTGACACACATACCCAAAATCAAAGATGTAAAGGGGAAAATTCACTCTGACACCCCTTCTATAGCAAAAGCCTTTATGCGGGGTTATATAATCTTAATAAAAATTCCTAAACTCACAGAAGTTTGCAACTCCCTCCTGCAGGAAGAGTCATTGACACGACAAACACAAGAATCCTTTGTAACGCTGATACATAAAGAGGGTAAGGATCCACAACAATGTGGCAGCTATAGACCTATCTCGCTGTTAAATCTTGACTTAAAAATATGGGCAAAAATAATGGCTTCTAGGCTGAGTGAGTTCCAAACCTGATAGGGCCGGAACAGGAGGGGGTTCGTAAAGGGAAGAGAGGGCAGGGACAATTCACATCGAGTCTTTCACTCCATCCATATTGCTCGAACAAAAAAAACTACCATTAGTGTTACTGGGGATTGACGCCGAAAAAGCGTTCAATAGGGTGAATTGGAGCTTCATGAGAGCGACTCTCAATAAGTTTGCCTTACCAGAGTCCTTTATTGACGCGATATTCACCCTATACGAGCAACCAAATGCTAAATTAAGAGTTAATGGCACACTCTCGCCAACATTTGAGATTACGAACGGCACTAGACAAGGCTGTCCCCTGTCCCCTTCCCTGTTTATTCTAGTGGCCGAGACGCTTTTGCAAGCAGTCAGACAAGACCCAGAAATAACAGGCATCAAGTATGGAGAGAAAGAGTTAAAATGCACGGCATTCGCTGACGACCTCCTCTTCATTGTAACGAATCCTAGGGTGGGACTGCTCAGTTTAGAGAATAGGTTAGAGGAATTTAGCAAAATCTCAGATTTTAAAGTGAACACGGCTAAATCTGAGATCCTGAATATTACACTTCTAGAGGAAGAAGCAGTGCGTCTGGAGAGAGTATCCCCATTCTGCTGGTCCAAAAATCCCATTAAATACCTTGGAATAAAAATCCCACAGAATTTGGGAGATCTTTTTAAGTACAACTATATACCTTTAAAAAACTCTATTAAACAACTACTTCAAAAATATAATATACCATTTCTGTCGTGGATGGGTAGAAAAAACATTATTAAAGCGTATATAATGCCCAAGATCCTATACACTTTGCAAATGGTACCCATACACATCGAGTCGCATTTCTTTGTAGAAATGAAGCGTCTCTTTTCTAGTTTTTTATGGGCAGGGAGGAAGCCGCGTTTATCATATAAAATCTTGACAAGGAGAAGAGAAGGGGGTCTAGGAATACCGGATGTTAGTACATATTATAAAGCAATCCAAATACAAAGATGGCTAGAGTTAGTGCAACCACTGAGACAGACGTTGGAGAACTATGTGAATATAGCATTGGGCATTCATTCCAAAAATATCTTTGGCTCCCCAAAATCAAGAAAGACCCTATAGAAAGCATGGACCCTTTGTTTAAGGGAATATACATGACATGGAGCTCAATGAGGGATATTTTAGCCCCCTCTCCATCTCCCCTGATGCCAGCGAACCTCCTCCCTGACCTGCTGGAGATCCCAATAAATATATTCCCAGACCTTTGGTCCACCCTAGTCAAGATTGGAGTGAGAGATTTTATGGGGGATATAGATCATCACCTAAAAGAACAGCTCACTGAAACACTTAGGAAATCTCCAACATTCTTCCTGGCCAATTCACATATAAACTCTGTGTGCGGGAGAGCTGCGAAGATATTCTTATTCCAGAGACCCCTCACTGGTTTGGAGGATCTGCTGAAAACTGCTCAGACAAAGCGAAGGAAGATTTCCGAGGTTTGCTTGGTGCTGGGAGGTCAGGGTGAGACCAAAAAGCCGCCTTATCTGCTGGAGTGGGAAAAATAACTAAATATTGTGCTATCAGATCAAGAGACAAAAAAGATACTAGCAACGTCACACGGGTTCTCACAATGTGTACGATTGCAAGAAAACCATTATAAACTCCTTTCTAGATGGTACAGAACACCAGAATTTCTATACAAAAGAGGTCTGTCTGAATCCCAGGAGTGCTGGAGATGTGGTGAAGGCATAGGATCTCTATCACATATTTGGTGGGCCTGTCCCCGTATCACCAAGTTTTGGGAGGGAATAAACAAAGCAGTCAAGAAGATAGCTATACCAGATTTTAATATATCCCTAGAGATGGTAGTTCTTTCAAAACCCACTAGTTATTACACACCAACAAAGAAAAACCTTATGACTCATCTGATAGCAATAGCTAAGGCTACTTTCACACTGCCGTTCAGAGCGGGTCCGTCTGATGTCTGCTCAGACGGATCCGCTCCTATAATGCAGACGTTTGGATCCGTTCAGAACGGATCCGTCTACATTATAGTTTAAAAAAATTTCTAAGTGTGAAAGTAGCCTGAACGGATCCGTCCAGACTTTACATTGAAAGTCAATGGGGGACGGATCCGTTTGAAGATTGAGCCATATGGTGTCATCTTCAAGCGGATCCGTCCCCATTGACTTCCATTGTAAGTCTGGACGGATCCGCTTGCCTCCGCACGGCCAGGCGGACACCCGAACGCTGCAAGCAGAGTTTAGGTGTCCGCCTGCTGAGCGGAGCGGAGGCTGAACGCTGCCAGACTGATGCATTCTGAGCGGATCCGCGTCCACTCAGAATGCATTAGGGCAGTACGGATGCGTTCGGGGCCGCTTGCGAGCCCCTTCAAACGGAGCTCACAAGCGGACACCCGAACGGCAGTGTGAAAGTAGCCTAAGTCTCTCATACCATTGCACTGGTTAGACACGCACCCTCCCACTCTTCAAGAATGGAAGGCAAAAGTAGATCAAATTTATAACTTCGAAGAAATGACTAGCTGGATAAACAGAAGGCATGATAGCTTTAAAAAGACCTGGAATCAATGGGAGATAGTAAAAACTGAAGTCTGAGCTTCACATAGAAGCGAGTGAGTTGTTAAGTGATGATTCAATATGATATTATGAAAACAAGTCCTGTACATCTGAAAACGATTCAGATATCACTAAGCATGATATGGGAGACTAGGCTATTTCCCCCCAACCCATTTTCCACTTCTTCCCTCCCCTTCTCCCCCTTTTATGTTTATGTTCCTCTCAGAGGTACCGATTGTATTTTATAGAGTAAGATCATAACTAGACAACTGGGGCTTCCCAGTATAGATGCACAAGAGCTCTTATGTACAGATTGAATAAGATATGCTATTATAGCATAAACTCTACCATCTTAAACTAGTATGTACACCATTAATAATATTCATCTGATGTGGTTTTTGGCTTTTGTAGCTAACTGATGCCTTAAAGATGTTACCTGTTTGTAATGAAAATGCTTTTCATGTCCTGATGATAATGCAGTCAAAGAGGCGGTAAGAGGGTTCCTGCAGCTGCAAAAAGTCTCCTTATATTCTGAAGGCATCTGATCACTCGAGGTGATATGGAATAAAGTGTGTTGAAGTCAAAGAGGATTACACAGAAAATAGTAAATTCAATTTTCTCTGAATACGTATACACTCACCTAAAGAATTATTAGGAATACCATACTAATATGGTGTTGGACCCCCTTTTGCCTTCAGAACTGCCTTAATTCTACGTGGCATTGATTCAACAAGGTGCTGATAGCATTCTTTAGAAATGTTGGCCCGTATTGATAGGATAGCATCTTGCAGTTGATGGAGATTTGAGGGATGCACATCCAGGGCATGAAGCTCCCGTTCCACCACATCCCAAAGATGCTCTATTGGGTTGAGATCTGGTGACTGTGGGGGCCATTTTAGTACAGTGAACTCATTGTCATGTTCGAGAAACCAATTTGAAATGATTCGAGCTTTGTGACATGGTGCATTATCCTGCTGGAAGTAGCCATCAGAGGATGGGTACATGGTGGTCATGAAGGGATGGACATGGTCAGAAACAATGCTCAGGTAGCCCGTGGCATTTAAACGATGCCCAATTGGCACTAAGGGGCCTAAAGTGTGGCAGGAAAATATCCCCTACACCATTACACCACCACCACCAGCCTGCACAGTGGTAACAAGGCATGATGGATACATGTTCTCATTCTGTTTACGCCAAATTCGGACTCTACCATTTGAATGTCTCAACAGAAATCAAGACTCATCAGACCAGGCAACATTTTTCCAGTCTTCAACAGTCCAATTTTGGTGAGCTCGTGCAAATTGTAGCCTCTTTTTCCTATTTGTAGTGGAGATGAGTGGTACCCGGTGGGGTCTTCTGCTGTTGTAGCCCATCCGCCTCAAGGTTGTGCGTGTTGTGGCTTCACAAATGCTTTGCTGCATACCTCGTGTTGTAACGAGTGGTTATTTCAGTCAACCTTTCTTTCCTATTCTGACATTCAGTTTGGAGTTCAGGAGATTGTCTTGACCAGGACCACACCCCTAAATACATTGAAGCAACTGCCATGTGATTGGTTGACTAGATAATTGCATTAATGAGAAATAGAACAGGTGTTCCTAATAATTCTTTAGGTGAGTGTATATCTCCTGATTCACAAATTTGAAAATCACTCTGATTTAGGCTGGGGTTACATTGCAATCTTGGATATGGAAGCCACTTAATTGAATAGAGTTGCCTAGACCGTGACCCAAGTTTTGCAAAAAGTTTGGCAGTACTGGTTGAGCTGAAACCCCATTTATTTTATTGGCTACAATGTTGTAAAGCAATCAGTCCCTCTAATGGTGTTGCAGCCAAGATTGCTATGTAGCCCTAGTGTGACTGATAAATATTACAAAACTGTGAATTTATTTGATTTCTACAGATAAATGAATCTTTAAAAACTTTCTTCCCTATTTGATCTTTCAAATATTGTATGAATTACGATTATACGCAGAGTCAATTTCAACATGTACAGAGAAGATATTATACATGCATCAAGGTAATTTTTTCTAAGGCATTTTCTTTTATACATTTTATTGCATTTTATTTAGGATTTTTTGTGCTTTAAAATGTTGTAAAATGCTCCATGCTCATGTTTCATGACTAATTTCATGATCAACATCTACTATTTTTTGTTGTTGCAAGTTTTAAATAAAATCAATGAAAATACAGTTTTTTCTACTTGATCAAAAATGTTTACTTTTGCAACTTGCTATTTTGCTTTTATAATATTGTTTGGATTGTTTGCTCCTTTTTTGCTTTTTATTTTTTGATGTTTTAATTCTTGACGTTCAGAAATCTTCCAATGCAAGGATATAAATACAAACACTGTGATATGTGTTAACATGACAGTATATTTCTTGATAGGAACATAGAGTTCTTGCAAAACTGTCTTCTTAATCGTTCATCTTTAAGTACTGACCACAGTAAAAAATGACAGTGTCTAGCCATTAAAGAAAACTGTGAACAGATAAGCTTCAACTGACTTCATGTTTTCATATTTCATCTTCAAACCTATAAAATAAAGAATTGATTTTCTTGAGTGGCGCATCTTGCAGACATGAAATGTTATTTAACCATATAAAACAGGAAAACATAGTTGATAACTTAATCTTATGTTCCTACATTTTTTGCTCTATAGAACAGTTCACTGAGTTTGAACGAAAACATAACAAATGTTGTCTATTTATTTAATTCTTATCTTCTGTAACTTTAATTCCAAGTCATAAACTGACATACTGAGGGTCATTTACTAAAGGCCAACATTTCACACAACGCTCGCTGGAGCAACATTAAAAAAAAATGGTGTAAGTGGCAATAAACACAATCATAACATTTTCACCATATTTTGTACATTTTGTAAAGCCATAAAATATTTTCCTGGAATCATATGTAATTCTATTAATCTAAGCAAATGTAACTGCTTCATTACTATTCTATTTATTTTGAGTTCTAAATTTGCTTTTAAAGTATTAAATTGGGAAAAAAGTACTTAGAACGATATTGACTTTAGAGAAAATGTGAAAAACGGTGCCTCTATTTTCAGAGGTATCTTGCAGTACTAGGGTCTATTTTATTAAAGGCAAAGGAAACCTGGAAATGACTGATAAAAGTAAATAGGAGATAAATTCATCCGCATTTTCTGCATTCCACAATTTCTGCATTCACAGCAGTTTTAGAAATAATTGGACTTAGAAAAAGAATACTTTAAGTATACAAGTATATAAATTACTGATCCCTTAACTTGTTGTGCTGGTAACAGCTCAGGAGACCTACAGTACTCACAAAAAAAATTAGGGAAATTTGTCTTGTGGGTAAAATTTCAAGATGAACCTAAAATGTACTCTAACCTTTACAGGTGAACATAATTTGAGAGGAGCAATTTAAAAAAAAAAAAAAACCCACTATAATGGCTCTCTGCAGCCAGGAAATATCAGTTTTTTTTTAAGATTTCTTTTGGCTGCAGAGAGCCATTATAGTGGTTTACTGTAGAACACTGTGCCTTGCAGTAACATGCATAGGGAGTCTGCTGTGTTAGTGAAATAATACTGTGAATCAGTATGACATGCAGACGGCAGGCGTCGCTCTTAGAATCACTGCACACTTTACTTATTTGGGCAGTCACAGGGCCAAAACTGACTAAATTACTCAAGTATGAACTCAGACATACAGGTCGATGTTAGCGCCAAGAAGAAGTGCACTCCTTTTACACCGTCGTCAGCTGATTCCACATAGATGTCTACAGAACCTGTTCTATTAATTGCTTATACAGCAGTAAGTTTGTGTTGACATCACTGATTATTTTGCCCTTCCTCTGATCCATCAAAACAATAACCCACAAAAAACGGATCCTGTCTGAGGGGCATCCACCTTCACTGGGTCAGAATTTGGTCAGTAATCAATCAAAAAAACAGGAGTGGACCTAAAACAGAGATGACACGTGAATGGAATATTTGCATGTCTTGTCATGTTTTGTACCCACTCCTGCTTTTGGCTACCAAATCATATGCCAATTCTGATGGGACCATACAGGCCTACAGCTGCTACTCAGACAAGATCTGTTGTGATCTTATTTTCCTTCCTTCTGACAGATCAAAAGAAGGGTCAAATAAATGATGTCAGCCAAGCCAAAAAGGCAAAATAGTGTCCCAGTCATGAAGTGAGGAGGATGGGAACAGCATGAGAAGTCCACAGAGTGGCCCTATGACATAGTGGTGAGGTCAAAGCAGCATGAGGAGACCACAGAGTGACCAAATAACAGAATGTGGAGGTGGCGGTAGCATCAGGAGGCCACAGAGTGGCACAATGACAATGTGGAGGTTGTGGCAGCATCAGGAGGTCACAGAGTGGCACAATGACAGAGTGTGGAGATGGCAGCAGCATGAGGAGGCCACAGAGTGGCACAATGACAGAGTGTGGAGGTGGCAGCAGCATCAGGAAACCACAGACTGGCAAGGTGAGATAGTGTGGAGGTGGCGGCAGCATCTGGAGGCCAGAGAGTGTAAAATAGACATATTGTGGAAGTAGCAGCAGGATCAGGAGACCACAAAGTGGCAAGGTGACATACTGTGGAGGTAGCATCAGCATCAGGAGACCACAGAGCGACCCAGTGACAGAGTGTGGAGGTGGGTGGCAACAACAGTACCCGCGAATGATGATGGGTGTAAGAAGGAGCATTTGGCATCAGATGTGTGGCATAAGGTTGGTGGCAGCATCAGAATAGTAGCTGAGGCAGGTAGCCAGAATAAACTGGACTCTTTTTTCAAAGTGTTGGTGTTGCACCATGGAGGATCTAGTCTCATTCATCAAGAGTTGGTTTGTGGAAATCCTGGCTTATCCACGACTGATTCATCTTGAAAAAGGTCAGTCCCTCCATATTTAGGGTGGACAGTGAGTTATTTTGGGGGTAACTATGGCCCCCGCCGCACTAAGCACTCACTCTGATGCCACACTGTTTGCCGATCAGGACAGATTTTCCAGGGCAAACTCGGCCAGTTGCGGCCAAAAATCAAGTTTGGCTGTCCAGTAGTCCAGAGGATCTTTAATCATGGCTGGTTCAGGTTCTGCTCTAGGTCTAGATGCTGCTGCTGGTGACAAACAACGTGGGTGAAGAAAACTGCTTATCAGTGACTTTAGACTTGGGCTGCTGCTGATGGAGCTGGTACTCCTCCTGCCGCCCCACCCCTCCACAGCAGCCATGGCAGTGGAAATTGAGGGCAGAGGGCCCCCCAGTCAGACCTGCGAGAGTATGGATGATGGCGCAGATAGGCAATGGCCAACTACATAGGATGTCTCTATAGTAGTTCAGTTTGTGTTTCCTCTCAGCAGGTGTAAAAAAGGCTCCCATTTTGGACCGGTATGAGGGTCTAACAAGGGGGAGAGCTAGAAGTCATCCCTCTGCTGAATGGTGACAATTCGGCTGTCACTATGCAAGCAAGTGAGCATGCATTGTGCCATTTGTGCAAGTGACTCGGAGGGTCTCCCTGCCTCCATCTCCACTGCATACTGCCACGGTGTGTCCGGGTCCTCTGCCTCTTCTTCCTCATTACACCGTAGCTCCTCTGGCTGTTCCTGATACTCCTCTCCTGTCATCTATATAGCAAAACCACCCATTTTTCTACACATTGCTTGTGATCAAATGTCCTCCTCTAGTTCAGTCCCCACAGGGCTCATGTCGCTGTGAGATGTCCTGTGGCCAGCCAGATTTAGCGGCATCTGTTTCAGGACATGAATCAGTGGAATGAGGTTGCTCATCCCGTAGTCTGGCGACTGACAAATAACGTAGCCTCCTCAAAGGGCCTGGGCAATCGGCAGGTGTCATGCATGATCTGCCACTGGCTGACATCAAAATTACACAGGGGAGTACTCTTGTCCGCTTGAATCATCAAGAAATAGTTTACGGCCTTTCTTTGTTCTTACAGTCAGTCCAACATATGCAGGGTGGAATTCCAATGGGTGGAAACATTGCTTATCAGCCTATGTTGGGGGATACCGTTCTGCCACTGCAGCTAAAGGAGGGTGTGCTTTGCGGTGTATGAGTGGCTGAAGTGCATGCAAAGTTTCCTGGCCATTTTTAGGATGTCTTGCAGATGGGTGGAAGACTTCAGGAACCGCTTGACAACCAGATTGAACACGTGTGCCATGCAGGGCCATGGCTCATCCCTCCTTGAGGCAGCGCCAACACCATGTTCTTCCCGTTGTCGGTCACCATGGTTCCAATTTTGAGTTGTCACTGAGAAAACCAGGATTTGATTTATTGATGAAGGACGTGGAGCAGTTCATTTCCTGTGTGACTCCGTTCGCCGTGCCCTGCACATGTGGTATGCTGAAGGCGCACTGTGAATTGTCCCTGCAGTGGAGGCTGAGGACACGGAGGATGAGGAGGCAGAGTCGGACATTGTCGCAGGACCAACGGCGTGATAATGTAAAGGCGGAAGCGGAGTAACCTAGCCAAGTTGCTGGTGTGGATGTGCAGGAACCAAATTCACCCTGTGGGCCTTAAAAGACATGTATTGTCCCTGACCGTAGTTATAGCTCCACATGTCGGCCCTGCCGTGCACTTTGACAGACACCGACAGGCTCAAGGACTGGCCCACCTTTTGTTCTACATGTGTGTGCAGAGTTGGTACTGCCTTTTTGGCAAAGAAATGATGGCTTGGGACTCTCCACCTCGGCTTGGCACAAGAATAGTTCTCTGAAAGGTGCAGAGTCCATCACTTGGAAAGGGAGGGACTGCAGCACCAGCAACTTGGACAGGAGCACATTCAGCTTCTGTACTGTTGGATGAGTGCACGCACACTGTTGTCTCTTGGCAATCGCTTTGGTGATCGATTGCTGGTGGAATGACTGATGAGGATTAGGAGGATGAGGAGCAGAAGCATCAGGACCAGTAGATGAAGGGAAGGACAAACAGCTCCCTTTGGCTGAGGTGGTGGAGCATTGACTGCCTGAAATTGGTTGAGTGCCAATGGGTGATGTAGAGATTGCTGCGGCAGGCTGGACACTACATTGGAGCCACGTTTTTCCCAGGCCACTTTATGTTGACACTGCATATGTTGACGCAGGGCCGTGGTGCCAACATTGGCACCCTGGCCATGCTTAACCTTCTGCCCACAGATTTGGCATATAGCCATGTTCACCTCCTCCGTCGGCTTAACAAAAAACTGCCACATCGCCGAGTAGGTGATTTTACCCCCAACACTCCGCAATGACTGACTGCTACCACTGCTGCCCCTCTGAACCCCTGCACCATTACTTTCCAGGCAGGTAGGCTCCTATGAAGTGAGAGGTCTACCCTGGGCACGTTTGGCTCCTGGCCTTCCACTGCTGCCACCCTGCTGACTCCGGGCCACGCTACTGACTTGCTGGCTCCGCCGCTGCCTCACATGCAAGCTGCCACCCTCCTCTCCCATTGATGATAAAGCCCCTTCGTCACCCGGCTCTCAAGTGCGATCAGCTACATCATCATCATCGAGTACTGTCTGCACGTCACTGATGTCCTCCTCAACGGTCTCTGGGTCAGGAGCCTGACCGCTCACAACACAAGCTCCCACACCACTCTCCATATCACTACTTGCCCGCCTACCGGAGGAAGCGGCGGATTTCTCCTCCACATCTTGGCTGGCCAGTAGCTGCTGACTGTCCTCTAGTAGCTCGCCCTCACTGTATAGTGGAGCTGAGCCCATAGCATATAATACTTGTCTGGCTGAGGGAACAGAAAAGGACAGAGGCAGGTTGAGGCTAGGTGAGGGCACAGGACCTGCTCCCGGGCCATGCCAACTATGGGTTGTGTCTGACAAACTCACCGACTCTTGGCTGGGGTTGTCTGATGTCACTTGGGACGAAGAGGATGACCGAGTCAACCATTCAAGAACTGCTGGGTTACTGGTCAATAGTGTTGAGCACGAATATTCGAATCGCAAATTTTAATTGCAAATATCGCCACTTTGAGAATTTGCGAATATTTATAATATAGTGCTATATATTCGTATTCACGAATAGTATTGAATATAGTTGAGCGAACACATGGATGTTTGGGCTCTAAAAAAGTAATTGAAAGGGCTAGAGGGCTGCAAAAGGCAGCAAAATGTGGTTAAGAACAAGAACATGGCAAGTACTCTGAAAACAAATGTGGATAGGGAAATTACTTCAAATAACATAAAATACGTGAAAATAAAAAATAATAATCTTGATCTAGGAGGAGGAGGTCCATATGGAGTAGGGGGTTGAGGAGGCGGTGGATGTGGTGGTGTAGGCTGAAGCGGCGGTGGAGGAAGAGGAGGTAGCCAACACTAGTTTTTGGTTTACTTTGTTATTATTTTTTTATTTTGTTATAATTTGGGTAGACCCCAAAACATTGGGAAATATAAAAAAATAAAACAAAGACTCGGGAGGTAGTGACGATAAATAAAAATACAGAACTCTTAACCACTTCCCATCTGGGCCCTTTGCCCCCTTCCTGACCAGGCCAAATTTTGCAAAACGGACATATCTCACTTTATGTGGTAATAACTTTGGAACGCCTTTATTTATCCAAGTCATTCAGAGATTGTTTTCTCGTGACACATTGTACTTCATGATAGTCATAAATTTGAGTCAAAATATTTCACCTTTATTTATGAAAAAATCCCAAATTTACCCAAAAATTTAAAAAAAATCGCAATTTTATAAATTTCAATTTCTCTGCTTTTAAAACAGAAAGTGATACCTCATAAAATATTTATTATTTAACATTCCCCATATGTCTACTTTATGTTAGCATCATTTTGGAAATGTCATTTTATTTTTTTAGGACGTTAGAAGGCTTAGAAGTTTAGAAGCAATTCTTCAAATTTTTAAGAAAATTGCCAAAACCCACTTTATAAGGACCAGTTCAGGTCTGAAGTCACTTTGTGGGGCCTACATAGTGGATACCCCCATAAATGACCCCATTGTAGAAACTACACCCCTCAAGGTATTCAAAACCGATTTTACAAACTTTGTTAACCCTTTAGGCGTTCCACAAGAATTAAAGGAAAATGGAGATCAAATTTTTACATTTCACTTTTTTGGCAGATTTTCCATTTTAATCAATTTTTTTCTCTAACACATCGATGGTTAACAGCCAAACAAAACTCAATATTTATTACCCAGATTCTGCGGTTTACAGAAACACCCCACATGTGGTCGTAAACTGCTGTATGGGCACACGGCAGGGCGCAGAAGGAAAGGAACTCCACATGGTTTTTAGATGCCATGTCCCATTTGAAGCCCCCTGATGCACCCTTACAGTAGAAACTCCCAAGAAGTGACCCCATTTTGGAAACTAGGGGATAAGGTGCCAGTTTTATTAGTACTATTTTTGGGTACATATGATTTTTTGATCATTCAATATAACACTTTATGGGGCAAGGTGACCAAAAAATTGGTTGTTTTAGCACAGTTTCTATTTATTTATTTTTACAGCGTTCACCTTAGGGGTTCAGTCAAGTGACATTTTTATAGAGCAGATTGTTACGGACGTTGTGATACCTAATATGTATACTTTTTCTCATTTATTAAAGTTTTACACAATAATAGCATTTTTGAAACCAAAAAATTATGTTTTAATGTGTTCATGTTCTGAGAGCTATAGTTTTTTTATTTTTTGAGAGATTTTCTTATGTAGGGGCTCATTTTTTGCGGGATGAGGTGACGGTTTTATTGGTACCATTTTGTGGGACATACGCGTTTTTGATCACTTGGTGTTGCACCTTTTGTGATGCAAGGTGACAAAAATTGCTTGTTTTGACACAGTTTTTTTTTTTTTTTTTTTTACGGTGTTCACCCGAGGGGTTAGCTCATGTGATATTTTTATAGAGCTGGTTTTTACGGACGCGGCAATACCTAATATGTATACTTTTTTTTATTTGTTTCACTTTAACACAATAATAGCATTTTTGAAACCAAAAAAATGATGTTTTAGTGTCTCCATGTTCTAAGAGCTATAGTTTTTTTATTTTTTGAGAGATTCTCTTATGTAGGGGCTCATTTTTTGCGGGATGAGGTGACGGTTTTATTGGTACCATTTTGTGGGACATACGCGTTTTTGATCACTTGGTGTTGCACCTTTTGTGATGCAAGGTGACAAAAATTGCTTGTTTTGACACAGTTTTTTTTATTTATTTTTTACGGTGTTCATCCGAGGGGTTAGGTCATGTGATATTTTTATAGAGCTGGTTTTTACGGACGCGGCAATACTAAATATGTCTATTTTACTTTATTTTTTCTATTTTTAATTTTTTTTTTTTATTCCTAACTTGGGAACTTTTTTTTTTTTTTACATGTGAAACTTTATTTTATTTGATTTTTTCAACCCTTTATTTTTTTTATTTTTTTTTACACTTTTCGTCCCCCATAAGGTCATACAAGACCTCTGGGGGACATTTGCTTCACTTTTTCTTTTTTTTTTCACAGTTGATTTCTCCTGTAACTGGGGCTGACATAGTAGCCCCAGTTACAGGACAAATGCACCCCTAGAGAGGCTGTACAGCAGCAATCCTGCGCTGTACAGCCTCACAGCAGGGCTGATCGAGGTCTCTGAGAGACCTCACACAGCCCCTGCACTCTCCGGTCACGGCGGTCACATGACCGCCGGGCCGGAACAGGAAGCGCACAGCGCTTCCTGCTCTGCAGACACAGCGCTCGGTGAGCGCTGTGTCTGCAGCGATCGTGAAGGCAGGGACACATGGGCACTGTCCCTGCCTTGTCTTAGGGTTGCCCTGCTGTCACTGACAGCAGGCAACCCGATCAGCAGCTGCACGATTAGCGTGCAGCTGCTATTTCTGACAGGACGTTTTAAAACGTGCTGTCAGAAATAGACGTCCACCCATAGGACGTTTATATCCTATGGGCGGACGTGAGGCGGTTAAGATGCCCTGTTTTTGGAATGATTAATAAAAAATTACAGGGATTTTCACTGCGATATTTTTGTATTAGGAAACGTTAGACAGGAGAGGCCCTGTTGCCGGTTTGTTGACTCTAGATAACTTCTGCCTGATCGCACGTCCCCGTAACATCGTTGGATATCTTCCCTATCAACTTTCGATGTTCTTTTATGCGCCTACCAGGGTGATCACAGGTAACGAGGAATCAGGGTTCCATACCGGAGAGGGAGCCTGAGAAAGGGATACCACATCCAAGGGAGGTCAATGGCTGAAATGTGATTGAGTGGAAATGTAGGACAAGTTATTCAATTAAATTCAGCACATGCGCCAGGCAAGTGATGTGCGTCAAACTGTCTAGGCCCAGAGCTGCTATAAGATTTTGCTCATTATCGCACACCAACAGGCCGGGCTTGAGGCTCACTGGCACCAACCACTCATCGGTCTGTTGTCCCATGCACAGCTCTTGCGCAGTGTGGGGTTTGTCCCCCAAACAAATACGTTTCAGAACTGCCTGCTGTTGTTTACCTCTGGCTGTGCTGAAGTTGGTGGTGAAGGTGTTACGCTGACAGGATGAGGTAGAGAATGAGGAAGCAAAGTAGGAGGAGGAAGCAACAGGAGGCAAAGAGAAAAGCACTGCAATCCTCGGTGGTGGAAGGACATGCGCCAAACTGCTATCCGTCTCAGGCCCAGCCTCCACTGCATTTACCCAGTGTGCTGTTAGGGAGATATAACATCCCTGACTGTGCTTACTGGTCTTGAGGCTCACTGGCACCAACCATTCATCGGTCTGTTGTTCAATTCCAGTCCACAGCTCCTGCGCAGTATGGGGTTTGTCCCCCAAACAGATACGTTTTAAAACTGCCTGCTGTCGTTAACCCCTGGCTGTGCTGAAGTTGGTGGTGAAGGTGTTACGCTGACCAGATGAGGAGCCAGTAGAGGATGAGGAAGCGGAGTAGGAGGAGGAAGCAACATGAAGGAAAACTGAAGCGCCCTGCAATCCTTGGTGGTGGAAGGACATGCGCCAAACTGCTATCTGCCTCAGGTCCAGCCGTCACTGCATTTACCCAGTGCTGTTAGGGAGATATAACGTTCCGGACTGTGCTTACTGGTCCACGTATCCGTAGTTAGGTGGACCTTGCCACAGATGGCGTTGCGTAGTGCACACCTGATTTTGTCCCCCACTTGGTTGTGCAGGGAAGGGATGGCTCGCTGGAAAAGTAGTGGCGGCTGGGCACAATGTAATGTGGGACAGCCACCGTCATCGGATTCTTAAAACTGTCCGTGTCCACCATTTGAATGACAGCATTTCAAAAGCCAGGAATTTTGAAATGCTGGCAATCAGGGCCAGGGATCGCGGGTGGGTAGGGGGGTACTTCCTCTTTTCCTCCTGTGTTTGGGAGATAGACAGCTGAACGCTTCCATGGGACATTGTGGAGATGCTTGGTGACCGAGTTGGTGGTGTTGCTGCCACATCTTCTGTTTGCGGGGTGGCAGGTACCACTGTCACTCCAGAGGGGGATGAAGAGGCCGAGACTGCAGCAGAAGAGGAAGCAGGAGAAGCCAGAGACCTTTCTTGGTTTTTGAGGTGGCTACTCTGTGACGAGGGTACCTCAAGTAGAGTCCCCTTTTTAAATACACACACACTCACAGGCCTAGAAGCCCCCTTTATTCTGCTTTAAAAGAGAAATATTCCCTTGCTTAGGGCTTTGTCCTAGTAATTGAAAATTACACTTCCCCGTCATAAAGATTAGGATGGGAGCACCCCTGCCGAGGCTCATCGTAAAACACTAGATCCTGGGATAACATTAGCCAGACATTCTGACTACAGTCCCAGCAGGGGACCAGAGAGTGATGGGAAAGCGACCTACTGAATCTTTGAGGAACTCAAACATAGTCATTTTTCATATCGTTGTTCGTAGGCATATTCTGAACTGGCTAAGGCCGGATTTAACCTCCATGGACCAGTGCGATCACGGAGATATCAGACAGTATGTTCTTGCGCCCTTGGAAGGCAGAAAAGCCAGCTTTAAGCCATCCTGAGAACCACAAGCCCCAGCAGAGTCAATTTTGGTCTTGTTAGACTCGTAAAATCATAAGGGTCATTAATACATGAATGTCATAGCTGTATTTAGTGGTTCCACAGAACTTTGGGCTCAGCCAGAATAAGGACATTCTGGGCTGACTTTAGTTGGGTCATAAACCTTGCTGACACCTCTTCGACCCTGCCCACACGTTTGTACCATTGATGGGCAGAACTGCTGGCACCTCCTGTTTTAGAACTGTTATAAGATGTTGTCAGGGCATTGTATGGCAACCCTGCCTTGCCTTAACACCTGAATTTGTATCGCATTCTGAATGTCAGTGCTCAGGGTCCACTGATATTATACCAATCGGATTGCACAATGGATTCAAGGACTGAAACAGAGGAACTTAAGTATACTTTTCATCCATTATCCCTTTTATTTTAACTTGAATTACTATTACCTTGAATTATTATTATGTAGAATAGTCATTTTTCTGTAAATGTATATATGCACTGTATTTCCTTTCACCTTTTATTAAAAGATAGAAAAATCTTATTTGCTAAGTGTTCCGTGTTCTAAACAAAGGAATTTACGAATCCTGTCTCTGAAGAGAGTAATGTTACTATTTTGTGTGAGAAAGGTCATTTTGATTGTTGCTTGGCTGAACGATTGAGATCAGTCAGCAAGCATGATCTGGTTCATTCCCTGCTCTGCGTGAGGGTGAGTGACCGGTAGTTGGTTTGTGTGCTGTTAAAATACGTGGTGGCAGTAAACCAAATTGTATCTATAAAGGGTTAACAGTAAGTTAACCACCCCTTTTCACGTGCGGTATCCGTCTGCGTACAGTTATATTCGTGAGATACTCCACTTCAGCTCGTGCTTTGTACTTAGATACCTGGTCATGCAGGTTGTGCTCAAGTTTAGAACATTTATGCCTCGCTTCAGGCTCTGATGGCACAGCGTGCAAACCACTCGTGTCTTGTCATCAGCACATTGTCTGAAGACAGTGGCGTACCTCTAATATAGGCAGACCACGCAGCTGCTACGGGGCCCGTGGGAGGAGGGGTCCTCGTAGCAGATGTAAAGCTCCGCCCCCTGATTATACTACAATAACAATAGAAACTGCTTGAGTCCCTACCTGGGGCTCTGGTGGGTCCTGCTTCACCTGTTCCCAGGGCCCCTACCCCCTTACAAACTTTGTGTATGTTTCTGTGGCTGCCGTAGTTACAGACTGTTCCCGCTGTAAGCCGAGCTCTCTCTCCTCTGTCAGCTGACCGCTGAACTGGCCAATCAGCGCAGCCAACAGATACAGAAGCCAGAGAGAGTGAGGACAGCTGCTCCAATGTGAGACGCCACGCTGGCCCTGCCTGTCTCAGTGAAGGATGACTGCCGGACAGGACCCGCACAGCCAGAGACTGAGTGAGTGCAAGAAGTTCATGACCTGGTTGTTGAAGGGGGGCAGTGATTCTGCCTTCTTAAGCAGGAGAGACCAGAGTTGTTTGTTTTATTGAGAGGAAAACACTTCTCTATATAAGCATCAGTAGCAGAGGACTCCCCTGCATAATGGAAACGGAACGGATCCATTTTGCAGCCCATAGACTTCTATTATGACGGAATTAATAACGGAATGCCTCTAAAGGCATTCCGTTATGCATTCCGTCATAGAATTGTGTTATGGTCCGTGGTAACGGAATCCATAACGCAATTCACCTTTCACCACAAAACAAAGTGTGAGCAAATTTCATAAGCGGAAATTCGCTCATCTCTAAGCACAATATAGAGGACATTACAAATAAAGTGGTTGTTTGAGGGGTACTGTCTTGGGCCACAATTAATATTCGGGACAATCTAAGAGCACTATTATTATGGGGGGGGGGGGGACTATCTTTATGGCAGTGTAATATGTATAGTATTTGGGGGCACTGGGAAGCACATGGTCCACAATATTGGGGATGGCAGCAGGATGACAATGTTCGGACACAAGAAGGGGAAGGATGATAAGAAAAGTGAGGAACCTAAGATGTCTGTGTGCTGAACTCTGCAGAGACAGCAAGAACCATTATATATATATATATATATATATATATATATATTTATTTTACTTTATATTTGTGGAGGGAGGGAGGGGCCGAATGCCAAGTTTTGCTATGGGGCCCCATGATTTCAATGTACGCCTCTGAAGAACTGCCACGCCAGGGAAGGGAGCTGGCTTTGGTGTGCTCGGGCCCTTTGTGCGGTGGGAAGTAGCAGGCGTACTGTTTAGTGGATGGCTGCTCCGCTTTTGCACCCTGCTCCATCTTTTGCTGTGCTGGTGGCTCTGAGCGACCACCACCTTTCCTCCGAACTACACAGGTCAATCGCATGACCTTGATTCCATGTTGGGTTGAGGACCTCATCGTCCTCGACATCATCTTCCACCCAGTCTTCACCCCTGCACCCCACCCCTGCCCTCCTTGTCGGTCTGCACACTGCAGAAAGCCACAGCAGTTGGCACCTGTGTTTCGTCATCATCAGAGACATGCTGCGGTGGTCCTCCCATATACTCATCCTCAAACATAAGTGGTTGGCCATCAGTGCACTCAATCTCTTCCACTTCTGGGTCAGGGCTATGTGTATGGCCTTGGGAAACCCTGCTAGCAGAGTCATCAAAAAGCAGAAGAGACTGCTGCAGGACTTGGGGCTCAGACTGCTTGGCTGATTGGCAAGTGGATGAGGTGAAAGACTGATGGCCATGGGCTGCAGGTGCCAACTCTGATCTTTCAGCAGGTGACTGGGTGGGAGACAATGTGAATGAACTGGAGGCACTGTCAGTCACCCAATCTACTATCGCCTGTACTTGTTCTGGCCTCATCATTCGTAGAGTGGCATTCGGGCCTACTAAATAACCCTAAAGGCTCTGTCGCCTACGCGCACCTGAGGAAGGTGTTTCATTTGGGCGTGTAGCTGGCACAGATCTCCCTGCAACAGGAGCTCCACCAACACAAGCAGCATCACGACCAGGGCCACGTCCCTTATTTGACGCTCTCCTCATTTTTTGCGGTCACCCACCGAAGTAACAGACGTTTTTACAAAATTTTGTTCCCTGTCAGCAATGCAGAACAGGGGTTTTTCAACGGCATAAAGGGGTTAATGTCACCCACCAATGGAACAGACGATTTTTAGAAATTTAAGTCCCTGTCACCTATGCAGAGCAGGGGTTTTTCAAGGGCAAAAATTGGTTAATTTCACCCACCAATGACACAGACGCATTTTAGAAATTTAAATCCCTGTCACCTATGCAGAGCAGGAGTTTTTAAACTGCAAAAATGGGTTAATGTCACCCACCAATGGAACAGACGATTTTTAGAAATTTCGCTCCCTGTCACCTATGCAGAGCAGGGGTTTTTCAAGGGCAAAAATGGGTTAATGTCATCAACCAATGGAACAGACGCATTTTTGAAATTTAAATCCCTGTCACCTATGCAGAGCAGGGGTTTTTAAATGGCAAAAATGGTTTAATGTCACCCACTAGAGTAGAGCAGACACCTGGATGTTCGGGTTCGACGGGTTCAGCCGAATTTCGGAAAAAGTTCGAGTTCGGGACCCGAACTTGACCCCGAACCCCATTGAAGTCAATGGGGACCCGAACTTTTGAGCACTAAAATGGCAGTAAAAATGTCATGGAAAGGGCTAGAGGGCTGCAAATGTCGTCAAAACGTGGTTAAGAGCATGGCAAGTGCTCTGCAAACAAATGTGGATAGGAAAATGACTTTAAATAACATAAAATACGTAAAAATTTAAAAAAATTATAATCTTGATCTAGGAGGACCAGGTCCATATGGAGTAGGAGGTTGAGGAGGCGGTGGATGTGGCGGTGTAGGGTGTAGGTGGAAGTGGCGGTGGTAGAGGAGGATGTAGCCTACACTACTTTTTGGTTTTAAATTTATTTTTATTTTTTTAAATTAGGGTATACCCCAAAACATTGGGAAATATAACCCTCCAGTCGTGCTAAACACACGTTCAGACAATACACCGGCTGCAGGGCAGGCCAGCACCTCCAAGGCGTAAAGGGCAAGCTCAGGCCATGTGCCCAATTTGGAGACCCAGAAGTTGCAGGGGCTGACCCCTGTCAGATAGTTTGTGTAGGTGTGTGCATACTTACTGCCCCACCATGTCGCACGTCCCTGTGATGTCCACGATCCAATTTGATATCTGCTCTATCAACTTTCAATGTCCTTTTATGCGCCTACCATGGTGATTACGGGTGGCAGGGAATCAGGGTTCCAGGCTGGAAAGGGAGCGTGAGAAAAAGAGACCAAATTTAAGGGAGATAAATTTATTTTAAGCTATTGAGGTGCAAATGAGGGACAAATTACAGAAGCCCAAATGTGGGCCAAAAGAGTCAAGCGGAATTGTGGGAAAAGCTATTGAGGCGCAAATATTGGCCAAAAGAGTATAGCGAAAATGTGGGAATAAATTATTGAAGCTCAAATTTGGTACAACTTGTTATTTGGTACAACTTGTTTAAGTTTAAGCATTGAATCAAAGGAGGTGGCACGCATCAATTAAAGGAGCATTTCCGAAATTTTATTACCTGTCACCTATGCAGAGCAGGGGTTTATTCAGATCTAAAATTGTATAATGTCAACCCAAGAATGTAACAGAAAAATTTCAGAAATTAATTAACCTGTCTACTTGGTAGAGCAGGGGTCTATGACAGAAAACAATTGTTTATTGTCACCTGAAAATGTAAAATTAAAATTATTGAAATTTATTAAGCTGTCAACTAGGTAGAGGAGGGGTATATTACACCCAAAAATTGGTGAATTTGACCATAAAATGTAACTGACAAATGTTTTTTTTTTTTTTTTTTTTACTGGTCTAATAGGTATAGCAGTGGTACTTCACACCAAAAAATTGCTGAATTTTACCAGAAAATGTAACTGACAATTTTTTTTATTGTTTAACCTGTCTACTAGGTATAGCAGTGGTACTTCACACCCAAAAATTGTTGAATTTCAACTGAAAATGCACAGTAACTGACAAGTTTATTTTTTTTGATAACCGACCTACTAGGTATAGCAGTGGTACTATACACCCAAAAATTGGTTAATTTCACCAGAAAATGTTAATGACATTTTTTTTTTTTTTTTAACCAGCCTACTTGGTATAGCAGTGGTATTATACACCCAAAAATTGGTTAATTTCACCAGAAAATGTTAATGACAATTTATTTTTATTTTTTTAACCGGCCTACTAGGTATAGCAGTGGTACTATACTCCCAAAAATTGGTAAATTTAACCAGAAAATGTTAATGACAATTTTTATTTTATTTTTAACCGGCATACTAGGTATAGCAGTGGTACTATAGATACAGACTATCATGAAAAGGGTGTTTTTTTTTTTTCAAAATACGATATAACAGCAGTATTTAACGGTTTTATTGGACTGTCAGAAATGCAGCGCAGGCCTCAAATGTACAATCTAGCACAAAAAGGGTGTTTTTTTACTAGGAAAAATATAACAGCAGTATTTAACGGTTGTATTGGACTGTCAGAAATGCAGCAAAGGTACTTTCTGGCAAGAAAATTTGATTTTTTTCATCCACAGTGAAACAGATGGATTTGCTGATTATACAGTGGGATGCGAAAGTTTGGGCAACCTTGTTAATCGTCATGATTTTCCTGTATAAATCATTGGTTGTTATGATAAAAAATGTCAGTTAAATATATCATATAGGAGACACACACAGTGATGTTTGAGAAGTGAAATGAAGTTTATTGGATTTGCAGAAAGTGTGCTATAATTGTTTAAACAAAATTAGGCAGGTGCATAAATTTGGGCACTGTTGTCATTTTATTGATTCCAAAACCTTTAGAACTAATTATTGGAACTCAAATTGGCTTGGTAAGCTCGGTGACCCCTGACCTACATACACAGGTGAATCCAATTATGAGAAAGAGTATTTAAGGGGGTCAATTGTAAGTTTCCCTCCTCTTTTAATTTTCTCTGAAGAGTAGCAACATGGGGGTCTCAAAACAACTCTCAAATGACCTGAAGACAAAGATTGTTCACCATCATGGTTTAGGGAAGGGATACAGAAAGCTGTCTCAGAGATTTCAGCTGTCTGTTTCCACAGTTAGGAACATATTGAGGAAATGGAAGACCACAGGCTCAGTTCAAGTTAAGGCTCGAAGTGGCAGACCAAGAAAAATCTCGGATAGACAGAAGCGACGAATGGTGAGAACAGTCAGAGTCAACCCACAGACCAGCACCAAAGACCTACAACATCATCTTGCTGCAGATGGAGTCACTGTGCATCGTTCAACCATTCGGCGCACTTTACACAAGGAGATGCTGTATGCGAGAGTGATGCAGAGGAAGCCTTTTCTCCACCCACAGCACAAAAAGTGCCGCTTGAGGCGGGCTAAAGCACATTTGGACAAGCCAGCTTCATTTTGGAATAAGGTGCTGTGGACTGATGAAACTAAAATTGAGTTATTTGGCCATAACAAGGGGCGTTATGCATGGAGGAAAAAGAACACAGCATTCCAAGAAAAACACCTGCTACCTACAGTAAAATATGGTGGTGGTTCCATAATGCTGTGGGGCTGGGAATCTTGTCAAAGTTGAGGGACGCATGGATTCCACTCAGTATCAGCAGATTCTGCAGACCAATGTCCAGGAATCAGTGACAAAACTGAAGCTGCGCCGGGGCTGGATCTTTCAACAAGACAACGACCCTAAACACTGCTCAAAATCCACTAAGGCATTTATGCAGAGGAACAAGTACAACATTCTGGAATGGCCATCTCAGTCCCCAGACCTGAATATAATTGAAAATCTGTGGTGTGACTTAAAGAGAGCTGTCCATGCTCGGAAGCCATCAAACCTGAATGAACTAAAGATGTTTTGTAAAGAGGAATGGTCCAAAATACCTTCAACCAGAATCCAGACTCTCATTGGAACCTACAGGAAGCGTTTAGAGGCTGTAATTTCTGCAAAAGGAGGATCTACTAAATATTGATTTCATTTCTTTTTTGTGGTGCCCAAATTTATGCACCTGTCTAATTGTGTTTAAACAATTCTAGCACACTTTCTGTAAATCCAATAAACTTCATTTCACTTCTCAAATATTACTGTGTGTGTCTCCTATATGATATATTTAACTGACATTTTTTATCGTAACAACCAACGATTTATACAGGAAAATCATGACGATTAACAAGGTTGCCCAAACTTTCGCATCCCACTGTATTTCACTATCAGATTTGCAGTGCAGGTCGAAAAAGTACTTTATGGAAAAAAAAAAAAGATTTTTTCACCCACAAATGAAAGAGATGGATTTAACAGATTTTTTTTCGCTATCACAAATGCAGTGCAGGGCGCAAATGTACTTTTTACAAAAAAAAAAAATTGTCCCCCCAGAATCTAACAGATTGATTTACTGAATTGATTACACTCACATATGCAGCACATGGTTACTTTACAGAATTTTTTTTGAATATGTCACCCCCTGGGTCCCTGAACTCACAGATGTATTACCTATATTATTTTCCCTTCCCCTGGCATATATGCAGTGCAGGTGCACTTAGAAAATGGGTATATGTTGCCCACTGAACTAAAAGAACAGGATTAAATTATTGTTCCTGGCACATATGCAGTGCTGGTGCACTGAACTTGCACAAAATTGCCGCCAAGCCCACCTAACTAACAGACGGATAAAAGTTATTTTTCTGTGTCACTGGGCTCAGGGCAGGGTAGAAAAATGTTGCATTGCACCCACCAAAAAATTTTTTATTGCTGTAGATCGCAGAGTTAGACCCCCTGCACACGTTGTGCTTCCCGTTGCCGTATTGAGGACCGCATTTGCGGATCCGCAATACACGGGTGCCGTTCCGTGGGCATTCCGCATCACGGATGCGGACTCATTCACTTGAATGGGTCCGCAAATCCGGAGATGCGGAATGGTGCGGAATCTAAGTATGGAAGGAACCTTACAGAAGCACTACCGTGTGCTTCCCTGGGGTTTCTTCCCGTACTTCCGTTCCGCAAAAAGATAGAACATGTCCTATCTTTTTGCGGAACGGCCGGATCGCGGACCCATTAAAGTGAATGGGTCTGCAATCCTTTGCGGCTGCCCCACAGACTGTGTTGGTGCATTGCGGCCCGCAATTTGCGGGCCGCACACGACCACGGGGTGCACACGGTCGTGTGCATGAGGCCTTAACAACAAGTTCTGATATCAGATTATTTCCTATTCTCTCCCTCACAGCAGCAGCATCCTATCCCTACAACTTGTAAGAGCAGAGTGACGTGCGGGGCTACGTGACTCCAGCTTATATAGAAGCTGGGTCACATGCTGCACTGGCCAATCACAGCTATGCCATTAGTAGACATGGCTTCTAAGGGCACACGAGTTAAACCCTTGTTGATTGGCTGCCCTGCAGCCTTTCAAAAAGCGCCATTAAATCGCCGAACACCTAACTCCGGGGTCAAAAAATCGTAAAGTTCGGTACGAACCCGAACTTCACAGTTCTATTTCTCTCAACCCTAAAAACTATCTATATATACAAATTTTACAAATGTTCTAATAACTGTTAAGATGACACACTTGGCTACTGAACTCAGAAAGACCAAAAATTTTCATGAATAAATTATAGGTTTTGCTGCAGTTTTTTTCACAAAACTATATATCAATCTGTTCAGCTCCTCCTGCTCTATAACATCCAATCTGCAGATTGCCTGACAGGTTATATTAAAATGGTATTCTGGCACAATGTCGCCTGAGTATATGATCCCATGGTCCCTCTTTCTTGTATTAACTAGAGATGAGCGAATTTATAAAAAGTTTGATTCAGCTGATTTGCCGAATTAAAAAAAATATATTTTTTGTAAGTAGCGGGTGCAATGACAGGGAGCAGCAATAGCGCTGCCCCCATCATTGTACCCCTCAGATGCAGCGTTCATACATGATTGCGGCATCTGAGTGTGAAAAACTGTGTGAAATTAACATAAAAATAAATAAATCAAACTTACCACTTCCATTTGCTCACGACCAGCCGGCCGCCGCCATCTTGCTTGTAGATCTGGAGTAAAATCTTGCGTGGCAGGAGATTACGTCATCACGTCGGAGTGGTGATGTCATACGTCACCGCGCACAGGATTTTGGCCTAGAAGATGGAGATGGAGGCTGGTGGCTTGTTGCGAGCAAATGGAGGAGGTAAGTATGATTTTATTTTTATTTTTTTCACTATTTCAGGTTAAATCAACTCGATAACACGAAGCACGAGGAAATTCGGCTTCGAGGCGAATCAAATTTATCCTGAAATTCTGAGCGAATTACACTTTGTGGAATTCGATTCGCTCATCCCTAGTATTAACAGCAGAATCTTAGTCAAAATTGCACTGCCAAGTTCAGGGACCTTAAATGTTCTCTGTGTGCTGATTATTTTGTGGTTGTAGCCATTCTATATTATCATTCGAAACGTATGTATAATAATCAGCCTATTTTAATACTCCTCAACAGAGTTCAACACAGCAGGCAAGATTTCTTTCAAGTAAAAAATTTTTGAGAGAGAGACTAGTACACATATATGCGTTTTCTAAGCGGTACTCTTTCTCATTATAGAGAACCCAACATTACTAGTTGCAAGGCCTTAGGGGAAAACACTGGGTGGGTACTATTTCTATTATGGAGACCAGTTAGTATACGTGGCGACTATTGTAAGCTAGACAATGTTCCTCTTGATTTCTTGGTAAAATGTATGCAAATTATCATGTCTAACATCTACCGGCTGCAAGAAAATTTAGACTAGCACATCCATAGTCACAGGTGAACATCCATAAAGCTAGCATGCAGACAGCAAACAAAAACGTATGGCAGCACATCATTACACATGCAAACAATTGAACTAAGGATTAGGGATTATTCTGGATTAAAGTGGTTAAATACCTACTATACATAAAAATTGGAAGCTCTTTAATACAGAATAATCCCAAATTCTTAGTTCTATTGTTTGTATGTGTAATGGTGTGCTGCCATACGTTTTTGTTTGCTGCCTAACAACTACTGTCGTCAGATAGCTTTAGGAAAGGTAATTTGAAGATCTTTTCCAGAAACTGGTAGGGGCATTGCCTGGCCTACAATACTACACACACATACTCGGTGTACCAAGTGAATCGTCTGTCCTACCATACTGTACACACAAAAAACACAACTTACTAATGGCATCACCTGGCCTATAATAGTGTGCACATGTACTCGTCATATCATGGACTCTCCATAATGAGAAAGAGTACCCCTTAGACAATTAATATATATTGCTGAGAAACACACATTAGTGTACGAGCATCTCTCTCTTGGTCTCTCATCACAAAAATGTTGGTTCATCTGAATCAGAATTTTTTGAGATGTTCAGAACCAATCCCGAACCTATAGAACCTGTTTGCTTATCCTTACTCATTAAATATGCAGTGAAATTGATTCAATTGAACTTTGATTTCTATAGACAGACTCAAGTCTAACTTATTTAAAATATTAACTCTCTTTGTCAGACAAATTATTTAACTCTATTTTAACTTTTGGGATCTTTAAAGAAGGACTCAGATTCTAAGCCAGCCGTACACTATTTACGCTATACCCAATCTCCCATAACCATTCCCACAAAAAAAGTCCCATTAAGATTAAAGGTAGAGATGAGAGAATCAAAGTTGATGAAGTGGAATTTGATCAGAATTTCAGGAAAAATTTGATTTGTCCCAAGGACGAATTTCCTTGTGGTTTATGGTAACAAATCACATTTTTTCTAAAATGGCTGCTGCACATGTTAGAACGAGGAAGTAAGAAGCCTGGGAACAAAGAATCACACACAATGTCATGCATGCAGCCAGTCAGCCAATCAGCAGCCAGCCCCTGTGATGTCACAGCCCTATCAAAAGCCTCAGCTTGCTCAATCTCCGCCATTTTACAGTGGACTTAGTGCAGGGACAGACGTGACAGGCACTAGGGACAGTTTTTACGAAAGACTTTGTTCAGCCCAAAAAATATATTGAGCAGTACAGGAATAGATTATTCATAGTGTAGGTATATAGTAGGGAGGCATTATCCACAGTGGTATAAGAGAGCAGGGACCAATAGGAGGGTGTAAAGCCTGGGTAATAGGAGCTATTCTATTTCACCTTGCAGCACTCATTGGGGTTAAAAATTGTTCTAATACTACAGATTTTAGGTTGTTTGCATTCTTTGATACATCAATAATTCCAGTAATCCTTGTTGCTGTTATTGGGGTGAAACTGTGGTCTGATACAAACAGTTTTTGAGTGTATTTAGTTGATCTATAAGTACTGCCATTCCTCCTTTATTCTGGGGTGAAATTGCAGTCTGATGCAAATAGTATTTGGGTGTATTTACAGTAGTTGCTATATAAGTACTGTCATTCCTCCTTTATTCTGGGGTGAAATGGCAGTCTGATACAAACAGTTTTGGGGTACAGTGAGGAACAGAAGCATTTGAACACCCTGAGATTTTGCAAGTTCTCCCACTTAGAAATCATAGAATGGTCTGAAATTCACATTGTAGGTGCATTTCACAATGAGAGACAGAAAAAAATTAAAATACAGGAAATCACGCTGTATGAGTTTTAAAGAATGTATTTGTCTTGCACTGCTGAACATAAATATTTGAACACCCGATAAAATCAGTGTTAATATTTGGTACAGAAGCCTTTGTTTGCAATTACAGAGGTCAAATGTTTCCTGTAGTTCTTGACCAGGCTTGCATACACTGCAACAGGGATTTTGGCCCACTCCTCCACACAGTTCTCCTCTAGATCTGTCAGGTTCCGGGGCTGTCGCTGAGCAACATGGAGTTTAAGCTCCCTCCAAAGATGTTCTATTGGATTTAGGTCTGGAGACTGGCTAGGCCACTCCAGAACCTTGATATGCTTCCTACAGAGCCACTCCTTGGTTATCCTGGCTGTGTGCTTCGGTTCGTTGTCATGTTGGAAGACCCAGCCATGACCCATCTTCAATGTTCTGACTATGGGAAGGAGGTTGTTGCTCAAAATATCTCAATAAATGGCCCCATTCATCCTCTTCTTAATACAGTGCAGTCATCCTGTCCCCTTTGCAGAAAAGCACCCCCAAAGCATGATGTTACCACCCCCATGATTCACAGTAGGGAGGGTGTTCTTGGGATGCAACTCATCCTTCTTTTTCCTCCAAACAAGACAAGTAAAGTTTAGACCAAAAAGTTCTACTTTGGTCTCATCTGACCACATGAATTTCTCCCATGCCTCCTCTGGATCATCCAGATGGTCATTGGCAAACTTCAGATGGGCCTGGACATGTGATTACTTGAGCAGGGGAATCTTCCGTGCAATGCATGATTTTACACCATGACGGCGTAGTGTTCTACCCACAGTGACCTTTGAAACTGTGGTCCCTGCTTCATGTCATTGAACAGCTCCTCCCTTGTAGTTCTGGGCTGATTCCTCACCTTTCTTATCATCAGTTATACCCCACGAGGTGAGATCTTGCATGGAGCACCAATTCAATGATCCCCAAAAGGCATGAAGTTAAAGGTGACACATTCTTTTTGAATTTTAAGCAAAACCAATTTTTTTTTCATCTTTGACATTTTCAAATAAAAAGAAACGGGTCTTGTATGATTAGTACCTAGTAGCAATCCCTTTGGCAAGTATCACAGCTTGTAAATGCTTTTTGTAGCCAGCCAAGAGGCTTTCAATTTTTGCTTGAGGGATTTCCTTCCATTTTACCTTGCAAAAGTCTCCCAGTTATGTGAGATTCCTGAGCTGTTTTGCATGCAGTGCTTTTTTGAGGTCGATCCACAGATTTTCAATGATGTTCAGTTCAGGGAACTGTGAGGGCCATGGTAAAACCTTCAGCTTTTGCTTTTTGAGGTAGTCCATTGTGGATTTTGACGCGTGTTTAGGATCATTATCCATCTGTAGAAGCCATCTGAAAGGGTTCTGCTTCTGTATGCATCCTGATTCCTCCTTCATCCCCAATGACAGGCCCCTGGAGAGCTATGTCTCA
The DNA here is from genome assembly GCF_905171765.1 of Bufo bufo. Taxonomy (NCBI): domain Eukaryota; kingdom Metazoa; phylum Chordata; class Amphibia; order Anura; family Bufonidae; genus Bufo; species Bufo bufo. The sequence goes on along the minus strand of NC_053390.1, from coordinate 366,589,692 downwards.
ATGACACACACACACACACTATGGTCTCTGAAACAGCTCTGATTTTATCTTGAGAATACGCTTCTTATACATACATCCATGTAGGAAACAGATGTGGTTCACATATACAATAGTGCTGAGTAGAAACAATTCCTTATATGGAAATAAGGCTAATGTAAATACATTCACCCTCTAGTATGATGTCACCCAACATCCTGTCATTCATACAGATCATATAGCTTATTCTATTTAACCCTTCAATCCCCTCTTAAGTCATGAATATGACTTATCTTCTTTCTCTCATAGAGAGGTAAGTAGCATATGATTGTCCAGGATCTGTGGGTTTTGGACACATTACACAAACAATCTGTATGAGGGAAGGGATACATTGGATACAACAACTTATGATAATCAAGGAAGCAATTATAATTATAATACTGATAAATTATTTTCCTAACCAACTCAAATCCGGCAGACAGCTCAATAACCAGTCCCACCAAGAGGATGAATCAACATCCTTCTTGATATTATTGGCATGTATGATATTATTTCATGTAACGCTTGAATATGGGACTGGATTGATCTGGAATGGATTGATCTGGAATGGTCAGATAAATTAAAGCAACACATTCCTGTAAAATCTTGACATCCTATATTATGTTTAAGTAACAGATAATCCACAGCAAATCTAGTTTCTAGCACTGCTCCTCTTACGCCTTGTAGATCTAAAAGCATGTCTGATAAGGCGATAGAGATATGATTCAGAGATTTAGCTAAGTCACATGCAATAGAATATATAGTACGAGTATTATATATAGCCAGTCCAGGCACTCCTAATATAGAGGCGCCCAAACTTGTATATTCTGTAAGGCTGAGAAGGGGTAAAGTAGAGTCACAGTTTTCTGATTAAGTCTTGGTAACCGATCTGTAAGCTCTCCTGATAGGGGGTTGACTGGGAAGGGCCAAAGTCAGCCTGGATAATGCACAGGGACCTCCAATAACATTAGCAGGAATGTAATTGTAAGTGCTGTTACCACAAGACAAAAACCATCCCTTAGGGAGCATTATATTATAGATAAAACTGTCACAATGGTCTTATTACAACTCATAGAATTATTCAGGGAGCTAGCAAGCCTACTATTCTTTTTACAGGTGTTGTCAATATAATCATATACACTATTCTTAGGTAATCCACTTTTTATGTCTCTACTATCACAATATAAAGTCATATCCTGGGTAAAGGTAAAACAAGTCCCTGCTGTAGTCACATTAATAGTAATTATTCTAATATTATCCCTGCTATTTCCTAATTTCTGACACTCCCCACAGAAGTCATACAAGGGAATAAAAGATTGTGTATTGTTAGCCACCGACCAGACTTCAAGGAGGGATTCATCGGGTATAGACACAGCAATAACACATGTTTGTATAAGATCCCGTGGGCTCTGTAAGTCTTTAAGGCACAATGAACTAACAATTAGGGCATTTGCCATCCTGACTATACTATTCTGTTCAGAATAAAAGGGGACGGGAGCAAAGGGATCTTGCTCCTGAGCTCTTTTATATACTGACTGATTATTTGGTGCACCGCAGAAGAAACTCATCTCCTCTGGGTGATAAATACATGTAGTAATAAGCCAGACTGGCAAGAAAACACAAAGATTAATAATTATCAGCAGACAAACAAATCTCCCAGAATGTTGTGGGGTCATCATTTTCAGCCTGTGGCAAGGCACTTTTCAGGGAAACTTCTTCTGAGCTCCCCTCTTTGTTCAGTGATTTCACACCTGCTTCACCCTCTTTGTCTTTGTCCATCACCGCAGAAGAAACCTCAGGGACCCTTTTCACTCTGCTAGCGTGAATCCAGATTGGAGCCTCTTCTGTTAGAATCACTGTTCTGTTGACTGCTACCACTTGGGTGGGTGGTCCAAACAGGAACTCAATCTGTTTTCGTCCTTTTGCCAGGCGCTGGACTATCACCACGTCTCCTGGTTGGAAAGGATGCGTAGGTTCCTGTGAAGAGAAAGTAGAGGCACGAGCAACATCTCGTTCAATTTAATCTAAAGTTTTGACAAGTTTCCTCACATATTCTGCCTGTACTACTTCTAGATACCCTTTTTCTATCACAGGGGCCTTTGGACCCCAAGGGGTGGGGAAGGGTCTTCCCATTAGAACCTCAAATGGTGAGTAACCAGTATTCTTATTAGGCTGCATCCTAATTTCCTAGGGCTATAGGCAAGAACTTTTTTCAATTATTGAACGTGCCTCCAGTAATTTTGCTTATTTTTTCTTTAATTGTTCTATTTATCCTTTCTACTACCCCAGAACTCTCTTGGTGATAAGGGAGGTGGAACTTCCAGTCAATCCTAAAGGCTTCGGAAAGTTTCTTACATACCCTGGATGCAAAAGCTGGGCCATTATCTGAGTTAATTTGAACAGGACACCCCCATCTGGGGATGATCTCTTGTAACAAAATTTTTACCACAATTTGTGTGGTTTCATTGGTAGTAGGAAAAACCTCCGGCCATCTAGAGAACATATCCACAATTACAAGGGCATATTCCTGCTTTCTTCCTGTCTTTGGGATATGGGTGAATTCAATTTGTAAGTGAGTGAATGGCGAAGTCGGGTAATTCAGATGCTGGTGTTGGGCCTTCTTTGAATTATTTGGGTTGTTTCTGAGACATATAATACACCGTGAAACATAAGATTGTACCTTTGATCTAAGACTTGTTATAAAAAAATCTCTCCGAATGAGGTCAGTGGTTGCCTGTGCTCCTCTATGGCCAAGACCAGGATATTGTGCAATTAAAATCGGGGCGCTTGCAACTGGAATACATGGTTTCCCCTCTTTTCAGATAAGAACCGTATCAGGGTCTTGTACTGCACCTACCGACTGCCATTCTATCTTGTCACTACTGGTAGCCAAATCCTGGAGGCTTAGCAATAGATTGTCAGTAAGGGTAATGTCTGGAACTAGGGAGGGCATTTGAACTGTTGCTGCCGTTCTAATAGCAGCCTCTTTTGCTGCCTTAACAACTAGGGCATTCCCTTTAGCTATGTGCGTTTGGAGACCAGTATGTGCCTTACAATGGATAACAGCAACTTTGCTTGGTAATTGGATGGAGGCCAGGAGATCATGTACTAGGGTGGAATGTGAGATTTGCTTCCCATCAGCAGCTATGAAGCCTCTTCTCTGCCAGATTACCCCATGATCATGTACAACCCCAAAGGCATATTTGGAATCGGTATATACATTTACAACTCTCCCCTCAAAAAGACAACAAGCTCTAGTGAGGGCAATCAGTTCAGCTGCTTGGGCTGACTGAAAAGGTATAGGATTTGATTCTAGAATAACATCAGGGAGTTGAACCACGGTGTATCCTGCATGATAAGTGTTGTCATTAGGGCGGGAACAGGATCCATCCACAAAAATATCAGGTGCTCCTTCAATGGGTGTGGACTGTAAGTCAGGCCTAGGTGAGGTATGTTCATGTATAAGTTCAGTACATGCATGGGGAGGAGGCAAATGATCCTGCTTTCCCTTGTAGCCAAGTAGGGCATTCAGTATAGCCATTGGACCGAATGTGGGTGCTGAGTATTTGATATGAAGTTGAGGATTAGATAGCAACAAAACTTCATATCCACTCAGTCTTTGTGATGACATATGTTGTGTATGTATGTTCTTTGGGCCTGAACATTGTGTGAGGTATGCAGAGTAATGGGATGACCTAGGGTGATAGGCGTGGCCATCTCAGCGACCATAGCACAGGCTGCCAAACTCCTGAGACACGCAGGCATGCCCTGAACCTGTACGGGAACCACTTTTGAGAAAAAAGCAACAGGGCGGAATTTGCCTCCATGATCTTGCGCCAGGACTCCCGCCATGGTTTTACAATTGTCCCTGGCAAATAAGTGAAACATCACACCATAGTCGGGTAGGCCCAAACCAGGACTTGAAACCATCGCACATTTCAAATGACTAAAAGCTTGTAACATTTCATCAGACCATTTAAGGAAGTCAGGCATATCAGTATTAGTGGCTTGTTTCAGAATATTATCATAGTAGGAACAATCAGCAATCCATTGGCGGCAGTAACCAATCATGCCAAGAAAGGTCAACATGTTTTTCTTGGTTTGTGGGCGGGGCAGACCCAGTACGGTGGTAATTCTGGCATGGCTGATTTTCCTCTCACCTTTAACGAGAACAAAGCCCAAATACTCAACACTTTCCATATACCATTGTAATTTCTACATAGAAACTTTGTGACCACATTCACATAACAACAGTAATAAACTAACACAATCTGCCTGGCAGGCCTCTCGAGTAGAACTACATATAAGGATATCGTCCACATATTGCAGAAGGACAGAACCATGAGGGGCAGTCCAAGGGCGCAGTGTAACTTGGAGGACAATGGAGTAGACTACTGGGGAGTCTACATAACCCTGAGGCATTCTACACAAAGTATACTGGCAAAATATAAATGTGAAGGCAAAGAGTGGCTGTCACAACCAGACAGTTGAGAAGCTCTGACAGGAGCTTTCCAGATCCTCCTCCTTGAGTTTCTTTGTTTTGGTTAAGTTCCTCATCTCGTTAGTCTATCTCAGCTGTCATGCAGTTGGACTGATTGCTTCCCTTTAAGTTCCTCCCCATGATGCATTAGGTTGCGGCTTATACAACTTCCTGGAGTGTGTGTGCATGCTGTTTCTATTCCTCAGTCCTCTGCAAGATAAGTGCTGTTCCTTTATTTGTGATTTTCTGTCTGCTGGATTTTCAGGTGACCCTGACTCCCTCCGTGTCTTGTGTAGGGAGCCGGTGGTCGTGTCCCCTCACTATTGTAGGGTCTTCAGGTATTAGATAGCCGAGGTACGTGGATATGCGCCCATCCACCTTTGGGGTGTTCGCATAGGCTGAGCAATTAGGGAGAGTGGCAGGACTCATGTAGGGGTCTCCCTTTTGTTCCTTAGTTGTGGATCCAGTGAGTCATTAATTGTTTTGCATTGTCTTGTTTCCTGTACACCATCCGTGACAGTGGCCGTGTCTCCTTGTCAACTGGGACAGAAAAAAATGCATTTTAAATCAAAAACAGAGAAAAACTCTGCATGGGCAGGAATAACCGATAGCAGAGATGGTACGTCTGGAACCACAGGGGCTATGGGTATGATCTGTGCATTTACCGCACTAAGATCCTGGACAAACCTAAAAGTATTATCTGCCTTTCTCACTAGGTTGATAGGTGTATTATAGGGGAAAATAATTTCCTTATTAACCCCTGCCTCTAGGAATTTCATCAACATAGACTCAATCCCCTTTTCTTTTTCTGGGGAAAGGGGGCAATGTTTAATATAAACAGGTGCAGTGCCAGGCTTGAGCATTGCCTTATATGGCGTACAAGAGATAAGGCCAATATCTTAGTCAGTATTTGCCCAAACTTCAGGAGGAACCGGATCAAGTAGCGGATACTGAGGTTGGCATTCTAAATATAAAAAACAATTACCCTTTGGTACATGAATGGGCATAACTGAGGATGTGGCATGTAGGTGTCCCATCTTGCTAATTCCCAACTGCAACCTTAACAGAACAAACAAATCTCTCCCTAATAAATTCACAGTACAATTTGGAATGATCCTAAAACTATGTGTGAACATTGACTGGTGCTTGAATGAATGTTGGATCGAGAGGGGAGGAGTTTTATAAGATCTGGTCAGTATCCCATTAATTCCCACAGAGGGATCAGCATTCTCTCTTGGACCACTATAATAATCCTCACATATAGTACTACTAGTAGCACCAGAATCCACAAGAAAAGGGAGAGGACGTCCTTCTATGGTTAACACAATTAGTGGTGATTCCTTATAGTGGTTTGTGAGGAGAGTGAATGCCGGGCAACCTCATTGTGATGGCTGCTGCCCCCAGGCTACGGGAAAACGAGGGGTATTATTCTGGGGCTGTGGCAGTGGGGGAAGATCTCGGATCTGAGCTTGTGGATATGGTTGGGTGCCTTGAGCTTGGGTATCATTTAGGACATGTTGCCTGAGTGGGTAAGGGCATCGACTGATCCAGTGGTCAGTCTTACCACAATTTAAGCAACCTGCAGGACAATTTCTATTATTCCCCCCTCTCCCAGAGCATGGCCCTCTATCCCTTCTTCTGCCACTTCCCCTATTGGACTGATTCGAGGGACAATTCCTATCCTGAGTTTGGTAATGGGCCTCTTTAGGTCTTACCATTTAAAAACAACCCACCACATCTTTCTCTAGTAACTTATTTTGGAATTGATCTTTATTAAGACTAGGCCATTCGGAGATCATTTATTTAACAGTAAGCTGGAAATGTGGCTGTAGATTGGTAAGGAAAGTCTGAATGAGCATAGAATGCATATTATCCTGAATACTGATTCCTGCCTCCAGAGTCCAAACTTCATTAAACCTCTTCCAAAAGTCTATAACCGACTCTCCTGATTTTTGTTTACAGGCTACAGCAGTCGTCAACGAGGACCTAGTCTGAAAACACCTCTCCATTTCACACTTAATTTCTTCCCACATTGTGTCTATGCCTGCCTCAGTATTTAATTTATAATTTCCAGCCTTTGTATTCGGGGGCTCTACAGTGCTTATAGAGGGGACCTTACTCCAATCCCAGGGGGAATTGTGCCCAACTATCCCATCTATTATAAGGCGCATATCCTCCTGAATCAGACATCTCCCTTGACAAGCTCTTTTCAAATAATGAAATGTCCCAGATGAAGACGAAGAGGGTTTAGGGCAGTGTTTAACAATCTTATTAATATCATCTACTTCAATAGGTTTCTTTAACCACTTCCCGCCACGCTAACGCCGAAAGGCGTCATTTCTGCGGCGCTCCCAGGTCACACTAACGCCAATAGGCGTCATCTCGCGTGAGCCGAGATTTCCTGTGAACGCGCGCACACAGGCGCGCGCGCTCACAGGAACGGAAGGTAAGAGAGTTGATCTCCAGCCTGCCAGCGGCGATCGTTCGCTGGCAGGCTGGAGATGTGTTTTTTTTAACCCCTAACAGGTATATTAGACGCTGTTTTGATAACAGCGTCTAATATACCTGCTACCTGGTCCTCTGGTGGTCCCCTTTGTTTGGATCGACCACCAGAGGACACAGGTAGCTCAGTAAAGTAGCACCAAGCACCACTACACTACACTACACCCCCCCCCCCGTCACTTATTAACCCCTTATTAGCCCCTGATCACCCCATATAGACTCCCTGATTACCCCCCTGTCATTGATTACCCCCCTGTCATTGATTACCCCCCTGTAAAGCTCCATTCAGACGTCCGCATGATTTTTACGGATCCACTGATAGATGGATCGGATCCGCAAAACGCATCCGGACGTCTGAATGAAGCCTTACAGGGGCGTGATCAATGACTGTGGTGATCACCCCATATAGACTCCCTGATCACCCCCCTGTCATTGATTACACCCCTGTCATTGATCACCCCCCTGTAAAGCTCCATTCAGACGTCCGCATGATTTTTACGGATGCACTGATAGATGGATCCGATCCGCAAAACGCATCCGGACGTCTGAATGAAGCCTTACAGGGGCATGATCAATGACTGTGGTGATCACCCCATATAGACTCCCTGATCACCCCCCTGTAAAGCTCCATTCAGATGTCCGCATGATTTTTACGGATGCACTGATAGATGGATCCGATCCGCAAAACGCATCCGGACGTCTGAATGAAGCCTTACAGGGGCATGATCAATGACTGTGGTGATCACCCCATATAGACTCCCTGATCACCCCCCTGTAAAGCTCCATTCAGATGTCCGCATGATTTTTACGGATGCACTGATAGATGGATCGGATCCGCAAAACGCATCCGGACGTCTGAATGAAGCCTTACAGGGGCATGATCAATGACTGTGGTGATTACCCCCCTGTAAAGCTCCATTCAGATGTCCGCATGATTTTTACGGATGCACTGATAGATGGATCGGATCCGCAAAACGCATCCGGACGTCTGAATGAAGCCTTACAGGGGCGTGATCAATGACTGTGGTGATCACCCCATATAGACTCCCTGATCACCCCCCCTGTCATTGATTACCCCCCTGTCATTGATTACCCCCCTGTAAAGCTCCATTCAGACGTCCGCATGATTTTTACGGATGCACTGATAGATGGATCGGATCCGCAAAACGCATCCGGACGTCTGAATGAAGCCTTACAGGGGCGTGATCAATGACTGTGGTGATCACCCCATATAGACTCCCTGATCACCCCCCTGTAAAGCTCCATTCAGATGTCCGCATGATTTTTACGGATGCACTGATAGATGGATCCGATCCGCAAAACGCCTCCGGACGTCTGAATGAAGCCTTACAGGGGCATGATCAATGACTGTGGTGATCACCCCATATAGACTCCCTGATCACCCCCCTGTAAAGCTCCATTCAGATGTCCGCATGATTTTTACGGATGCACTGATAGATGGATCGGATCCGCAAAACGCATCCGGACGTCTGAATGAAGCCTTACAGGGGCATGATCAATGACTGTGGTGATTACCCCCCTGTAAAGCTCCATTCAGATGTCCGCATGATTTTTACGGATGCACTGATAGATGGATCGGATCCGCAAAACGCATCCGGACGTCTGAATGAAGCCTTACAGGGGCGTGATCAATGACTGTGGTGATCACCCCATATAGACTCCCTGATCACCCCCCCTGTCATTGATTACCCCCCTGTCATTGATTACCCCCCTGTAAAGCTCCATTCAGACGTCCGCATGATTTTTACGGATGCACTGATAGATGGATCGGATCCGCAAAACGCATCCGGACGTCTGAATGAAGCCTTACAGGGGCGTGATCAATGACTGTGGTGATCACCCCATATAGACTCCCTGATCACCCCCCTGTCATTGATCACCCCCCCTGTCATTGATCACCCCCCTGTCATTGATCACCCCCCTGTCATTGATCACCCCCCTGTCATTGATCACCCCCCTGTAAGGCTCCATTCAGACATTTTTTTGGCCCAAGTTAGCGGAATTATTATTATTTTTTTCTTACAAAGTCTCATATTCCACTAACTTGTGTCAAAAAATAAAATCTCACATGAACTCACCATACCCCTCACGGAAACCAAATGCGTAAAATTTTTTAGACATTTATATTCCAGACTTCTTCTCACGCTTTAGGGCCCCTAGAATGCCAGGGCAGTATAAATACCCCACATGTGACCCCATTTCGGAAAGAAGACACCCCCAGGTATTCCGTGAGGGGCATATTGAGTCCATGAAAGATTGAAATTTTTGTCCCAAGTTAGCGGAACGGGAGACTTTGTGAGAAAAAAATTAAAAATATCAATTTCCGCTAACTTGTGCCAAAAAAAAAAAATTTCTATGAACTCGCCATGCCCCTCATTGAATACCTTGGGGTGTCTTCTTTCCAAAATGGGGTCACATGTGGGGTATTTATACTGCCCTGGCATTCTAGGGGCCCCAAAGCGTGAGAAGAAGTCTGGTATCCAAATGTCTAAAAATGCCCTCCTAAAAGGAATTTGGGCACCTTTGCGCATCTAGGCTGCAAAAAAGTGTCACACATCTGGTATCGCCGTACTCAGGAGAAGTTGGGGAATGTGTTTTGGGGTGTCATTTTACATATACCCATGCTGGGTGAGAGAAATATCTTGGTCAAATGCCAACTTTGTATAAAAAAATGGGAAAAGTTGTCTTTTGCCAAGATATTTCTCTCACCCAGCATGGGTATATGTAAAATGACACCCCAAAACACATTCCCCAACTTCTCCTGAATACGGCGATACCACATGTGTGACACTTTTTTGCAGCCTAGGTGGGCAAAGGGGCCCACATTCCAAAGAGCACCTTTAGGATTTCACAGGTCATTTACCTACTTACCACACATTAGTGCCCCTGGAAAATGCCAGGGCAGTATAACTACCCAACAAGTGACCCCATTTTGGAAAGAAGACACCCCAAGGTATTCCGTGAGGGGCATGGCGAGTTCCTAGAATTTTTTATTTTTTGTCACAAGTTAGTGGAAAATGATGATTTTTTTTTTTTTTTTTTTTTTCATACAAAGTCTCATATTCCACTAACTTGTGACAAAAAATAAAAACTTCCATGAACTCACTATGCCCATCAGCGAATACCTTGGGGTCTCTTCTTTCCAAAATGGGGTCACTTGTGGGGTAGTTATACTGCCCTGGCATTCTAGGGGCCCAAATGTGTGGTAAGGAGTTTGAAATCAAATTCTGTAAAAAATGACCTGTGAAATCCGAAAGGTGCTCTTTGGAATATGGGCCCCTTTGCCCACCTAGGCTGCAAAAACGTGTCACACATCTGGTATCCCCGTACTCAGGAGAAGGTGGGGAATGTGTTTTGGGGTGTCATTTTACATATACCCATGCTGGGTGAGAGAAATATCTTGGCAAAAGACAACTTTTCCCATTTTTTTTATACAAAGTTGGCATTTGACCAAGATATTTATCTCACCCAGCATGGGTATATGTAAAAAGACACCCCAAAACACATTCCTCAACTTCTCCTGAATACAGAGATACCAGATGTGTGACACGTTTTTGCAGCCTAGGTGGGCAAAGGGGCCCATATTCCAAAGAGCACCTTTCGGATTTCACTGGTCATTTTTTGCAGAATTTGATTTCAAACTCCTTACCACACATTCGGGCCCCTAGAATGCCAGGGCAGTATAACTACCCCACAAGTGACCCCATTTTGGAAAGAAGAGACCCCAAGGTATTCGCTGATGGGCATAGTGAGTTCATGGAAGTTTTTATTTTTTGTCACAAGTTAGTGGAATATGAGACTTTGTATGAAAAAAAAAAAAAAAAAAAAAATCATCATTTTCCACTAACTTGTGACAAAAAATAAAAAATTCTAGGAACTTGCCATGCCCCTCACGGAATACCTTGGGGTGTCTTCTTTCCAAAATGGGGTCACTTGTGGGGTAGTTATACTGCCCTGGCATTCTAGGGGCCCGAATGTGTGGTAAGGAGTTTGAAATCAAATTCTGTAACAAATGACCTGTGAAATCCGAAAGGTGCTCTTTGGAATATGGGCCCCTTTGCCCACCTAGGCTGCAAAAAAGTGTCACACATCTGGTATTGCCGTACTCAGGAGAAGGTGGGGAATGTGTTTTGGGGTGTCATTTTACATATACCCATGCTGGGTGAGAGAAATATCTTGGCAAAAGACAACTTTTCCCATTTTTTTATACAAAGTTGGCATTTGACCAAGATATTTATCCCACCCAGCATGGGTATATGTAAAAAGACACCCCAAAACACATTCCTCAACTTCTCCTGAATACAGAGATACCAGATGTGTGACACTTTTTTGCAGCCTAGGTGGGCAAAGGGGCCCATATTCCAAAGAGCACCTTTCGGATTTCACAGGTCATTTTTTACAGAATTTGATTTCAAACTCCTTACCACACATTTGGGCCCCTAGAATGCCAGGGCAGTATAACTACCCCACAAGTGACCCCATTTTGGAAAGAAGAGACCCCAAGGTATTTCGTGATGGGCATAGTGAGTTCATAGAAGTTTTTATTTTTTGTCACAAGTTAGTGGAATATGAGACTTTGTAAGAAAAAAAAAAAAAAAATCATCATTTTCCGCTAACTTGTGACAAAAAATAAAAAGTTCTATGAACTCACTATGCCCATCAGCGAATACCTTAGGGTGTGTACTTTCCGAAATGGGGTCATTTGTGGGGTGTTTGTACTGTCTGGCCATTGTAGAACCTCAGGAAACATGACAGGTGCTCAGAAAGTCAGAGCTGCTTCAAAAAGCGGAAATTCACATTTTTGTACCATAGTTTGTAAACGCTATAACTTTTACCCAAACCATTTTTTTTTTTTACCCAAACATTTTTTTTTTATCAAAGACATGTAGAACTATAAATTTAGAGCAAAATTTCTATATGGATCTCGTTTTTTTTTGCAAAATTTTACAACTGAAAGTGAAAAATGTCATTTTTTTGCAAAAAAATCGTTAAATTTCGATTAATAACAAAAAAAGTAAAAATGTCAGCAGCAATGAAATACCACCAAATGAAAGCTCTATTAGTGAGAAGAAAAGGAGGTAAAATTCATTTGGGTGGTAAGTTGCATGACCGAGCAATAAACGGTGAAAGTAGTGTAGTGCCGATTTGTAAAAAAGGGCCTGGTCTTTAGGGGGGTATAAACCTGTGGTCCTTAAGTGGTTAACAAGGTGTCCCCTACAGTCATAAAAGGGAACTGTTCCGTAAGGTCACTGTCCTCATCATGATGAGGTATATGTTCAGGTTTGGGAAAAGACTTTTGTGATCAGATATGACATCCCCATCACCAACAGCACCAGCCGCTGGATCCTGACCACTCTGATCAGGCATAGGTTGGGGCAACAGCGGAGGTGGCTGCGGGAGCTGGGGAGCTGTAGGTGGTTGGATGTTGGCAGCAGTATATCCAGCCAGTAGATCTAAGTCATCTTTTGAAAAGGATGGATATATCTGTGGGATATTTCCTAAATAGGGAGGAAAGGGCTTCTGAAGTGAACCCCTTGTCAATTCTTTTTTTATCTCATGTTTCTTTTTATATCCCTCCAAGTTCTCTCCCTTCTGTTTATTAACCTTTTTATTTGGTCTGTCATACCAATATGGTGGATAAGTAAGCCAATTTTCCCCTCCCAACTTCATATACTGCATGTCCCACTGGGGGTCTGGACCATAATATGGGTAAGCTTTAGTGTCACCCAAACATAACCCTTTTACCATGTCCATATGGAGGGTGTCATTAGCCCCTTCCCGAGGGAACAAATTTATACTCTTCATCCCCTCTGTCACTCCTGCCATATTATCCACCCAGGGAGTAACTAAATAATAATCAGTCCCACAGACCAGGGCTACATAATCCTTACATGTTTCTCCTACATACGGAGGGGGTGGAGAGATCTTTCCTTGCTTTGCACCTATTTCTTATAACTTAATTGAGACGGAGGCAGAGCAGAACTCTCCCCAGGACTGGCTGTACTGAACCGTAAAGGCTCCGACAATTCCTGTCAACTGGGTAGAGAAGATTTATGTCTATGCTCAACCTCCTTCTCAACTGTTTGTTAGTATTATCCCTTGAAACCATCACTTGCATTCACCAGTTTCTGGGTTAGCGGGTTTCCCCTCGCCAGAGTGGTGGGGCGTCTTACGGTTCTCCAAGACACACACAATAAAGTTAGTACAGTTTTCACAGTATCATTTGCTGCTTACCTTCAGCACAAAATGAAATTGCTGAAATTTAGAACAGTTGTTATATCAAAAGTATAGTAATGAGGATATGCGATTTAGATTCTCTCTCACATATTGTTTACATTGTATAGACTTTTCTTCCCCCCCCCCCTCTGGATCAGCACTCCTCCCCATTCGGCTCAGGTGCTTTTAATTAGCAGAAGTCTGCAAAGGGTTTATAATTCCTACCAAATCTCAGTTGGTGTTCCTGAGAGGCTGTGAACAGGTGAGCTCTTTGCACCAGTTCACATGCGGTGCTGGATGGTGGCCATCGCTGCTTTTGTGCTGTGCTGGTGGAGTAATGGGACCCAGGGCCTAGATGGCTTTGCTGCACAGTGGGTGCTGTGTGGCTACTGGGTCCCATTGCCTGCTAGAGCGGTGTGGGGGCTTGATGGTCGCCGCACTGCGCCGCGCCAAAGTTAGAGTAGGTCCCCACTTAAAAGAGGCAACCTTGTCGTGGTAAGTGGGCCTATGCTCTTTGATCAAACTGTATACTAATGCCTCCTAATAGTGCATAGCAAATGATTGATAATAGTGCTGTATAGCCATGTTTTATCATGCTGAAATTTAGAACAGTTGTTATATCAAAAGCATAGTAATGAGGATGTGCGATTTAGATTCTCTCTCACATATTGTTGAAATTACTTAATGCTTCATAACATCATACCATAAAAGAGAGCATAAGAAAGTGACAGATAAGAAGCGATAGAAATTGGCTGACAAGAGAAACCAGGTGTCATGCCCTGCTCAGACGATGTGCAGAGGTCTGTCAGATTAGCAGCACGTGTCTAATCATTTGTTTTGTTTTGGAGTCGTGCTAGATCTGCCTCCCTTCAGGTGCTCTGGGTGGGGTCATTGGCTTAAATTACTTTCACTCCCAGGGGGCCGTGCGGGTTATAGCTCAGTCAGTTTATGGAAGTAAGGAGTGAAGGTTTGGCTTTTCAGGCTCAGATAAGATAAGTTGGTTTCTTATTTCTTTGGTTTGCTGTCTTGGCTTTTGTGTGTCGTCTGTCCCCTCCTGGTTCTGAGGGAGCAGGCTGTCCCTTTTTCCCCTTTCCCCATCTCAGGGATTCTAGGGCAGTGGTGGGCAAACTTTTTTGTCAACTGAGCCAAATATCGCCAAAACCACGATTGAAATTTCTTTCGAGAGCCACATTTTTAAAACCTAAAATATTGCGTCAACAGTACCAGTGAGGACTATTAGGGCTCATGCACACGAATGTGTGCCCGCCGTTGCCATATTGCAAGCCGCATACGGTGGGTCAGCAATACACGGGCACTGGCCGTGTGCAGCCTGCATCAAGGACCTATTCACTTCAATGGGTCCAGGATCCGGGATATGAGTGCTACAGAGTGCTTCCGTGGTGCCTCCGCACCACAAAAAGGTAGCGCATGCACTACTTTTTTGCGGTGCGGAGGCACAGCCAGAAGCACCACGGAAGCACACTGTAGCACTCATATCCCGGATCCTGGACCCATTGAAGTGAATGGGTCCATGATGCGGGCTGCACACGGCCGTGTGCAGCCCGCATCATGGACCCATTCACTTCAGCATGGGCTACTTTTTTGCGGTGCGGGCAGTCGGATGCGGATCGCGAACCCTATTCAAGTGAATGGATCCGCGATCCTCATGCAGCTGCCCCATGGTCTGTGTCTGTGCATTGCGGACCGCTATTTGCGGTCCGCAGCACAGGCATGGCGCCCTTACATTTGTGGGCATGAGCCCAGAGTGTGTTTTTGAATACTTTTATATGTACTTTCTTTTATTTGGATCATCTTTATCATTTTTTACTTTGATTAAACTTGTCTGCAGATGTGGATGTAATGTGGATGACGCACTTATGGGGGATATCTGTGGATGGCGCACTTATGGGGGATATCTGTGGATGACGCACTTATGGGGGATATCTGTGGATGACGCACTTATGGGGGATATCTGTGGATGACGCACTTATGGGGGATATCTGTGGATGACGCACTTATGGGGGATATCTGTGGATGACGCACTTATGGGGGATATCTGTGGATGACGCACTTATGGGGGATATCTGTGGATGACGCACTTATAGGGGATATCTGTGGATGACGCACTTATGGGGGATATCTGTGGATGACGCACTTATGGGGGATATCTGTGGATGACGCACTTATGGGGGATATCTGTGGATGGCGCACTTATGGGGGATATCTGTGGATGACACCTATATAGCATAAGATGCTATATATGTGCCCTCCACAGATATCCCCCATAAGTTCCATCCAGTAAGTAAAGTAATGTATTAGTGGGGGGAAGGGAGGAGGCAGGGACACTTGCGGCTGGGCCGGTGCAGTGCCCGGCGCTGTGCACACACCGGGGGCAGCTCCTACCTTTCTGCTGCAGGACATTTCGCTCCTCCTGAGCGGCGGCCTCTTCCCCACTCGTCACATGGCCGGTGTTCTGCCGAAAGTCCGCCGCTGCCCGCCCTTCTGCTGCTGTGCGCAGCGTGACATCTCACCCTCCGTCATGCGCCTCCTGTCCCGCCTGCCTGCTTCATTCATAAAGTGGAAGGAGCAGACAGACGGGGCAGGAGGCGCATGGCGGACATTTTGCAAGCAGCTTGAGCAGCGCGATATGGCTGCGCGGCCGCCCACCTGCCAGCCCGAACCAAAGAGCCGCATTCAAGGATCAAAAGAGCCGCTTGTGGCTCGCGAGCCGCACTTTGCCGACCACTGTTCTAGCGTATTCTCAGCCCAGGCACGAGGACACATTATTCCTATCTTCAAGGTCTGAATGTGGGCAAAGCAGAATAGGGAGAGCAGTTAGGGATTAGCTAGGAGGTGACCTTATCCCAGCTTTTCGCCTAGAAAACTTGTTTTGTGATTTATGTATCTTATATCCTGTCCGCCGTGACATTATAACCCGCCTGTCACGGCCACGGTTTTGGCCGTGACTCCTTGGGAGCCGCATACAGTTGCTCGCGGTTTGGGTTGTTGTTTCAACCGCAGCTTGAGGCTTGATGTTGTTTGCCTCAAGTGCGGTTGCTGCGGACAACAGGTATGTGTGCGGTCCCTTTGGAGTTTGTGTGCATGTATGTATGCACTGTCGTTTGTCTGTGTGCACTCTGTGTATTGTGTGGTGTGCACGGACACCTTTCCTGCACTGTGGTTGCCCGTGGCAACGTTTGTCATTGTGTACATGTGGTGGCAGTGTCCCGGCCTTGGGGCTGATTCCCAGGACACGGTTGCCACCCATGTCGTTGCCTGCGGCAACAACCACAGTGTGTTTGTCGTGTTGGACACTTTCCCTTTAAGTTGGTGTTTTCCCTTTCCTGTGGTTCTGGAAGGGTTAACTCCCTTCCCAGTGTGTGTGATGACACTGGGTGTGTCTGACCGTTGGGTGTGGCCTCTTAGGCCTATAAAGCCTCTCACTTTGGCATGGCTCAGTAGGTTGCTTCAGTCATGCTTTGCTGTTGCAGCCTCCTGTGATTTCCACTTCTTGTAAGGGCCACCCTTCCGGTCATAAGTTCTAATACCGTGATGTGTTGTTGATGTCTTGTGTCTTTGGTTTTTGTGCAGCTATGGATGTCCTGGTCCCTGTGTGTCTTCATGTGTGTGCTGTTTACCTTTGTCTGTGTGGACAGCCTTTCCTTAGCACGGGTTCCAGTCAGCAAGGCTGAGACAGGTTTGTGTGGAACTGTTTGGTTCACCTGTCTTATCCATAGTCCTGTTTATGTACCCCCTTCTTCATGCTGCTTGGCCAGTGAGACTCCTGCTCCTCCGTGCCTAGGAGGAGTGGGTTGTCTTACCCTGCTCCTTAGCCCAGGGACCGGTCGGAGGGTAAGTCAGGGATCCGAGGTTCCTGCGCATGGGTCCTCCTACCATCAAGGTCGGCCCATGCAGGTAGAAGACAGGGTCAGCGTTAGGGACGCAACAGGAGGTGACCTGCTCCCTAATTCTGTGTTCCTGGCGAGTAGCGACTGGACATCTTCCCTCACCGCACGGCTGAGGATTTCCCCCATCCTCAGCCGTGACACCGCCATACTGTGACTGCCATTACTCAGCGGTTTTGTGATGGCGTCAATTGATGCGCTAGTTGACCGCATGCAGGGATTATCCCTAGAGGTTGTGGATCTGCGTAGTTTGGTCACACGGTGTCAGAGTGTTCTGGCATCAGGTGCAGGTCAAATTTGTGGGGAGCCTAAAGTCGCTCTTCCTGAGAGATTTACAGGGGGTGCGGATGATTTTATCCGCTTTAAAGAGTCATGCAAATTGTATTTTCGGCTGCTTCCATCTTTGTCAGGTGATGAAAGTCAGAGGGTTGGTATAATCATTTCTCTGCTTAAAGGGGACGCGCAATCCTGGGCCTTTTCTCTGCCGCCTGGTTCTCTGGCCCTCCGGTCGGTGGAAGAATTTTTCAAAGCCCTGGGATTAATTTACGATGACCCAGATCGGGTCTCGATGGCGGAATCTAAATTGTGTAATTTATTACAGGGTGAACATACTGCAGAGGTTTACTGCGTTAAGTTTAGGAGATGGGCTACAGAGTCAGAGTGGAATGACCCCGCATTACGTAGTCAGTTTTGTCAAGGGTTATCTGAGAGGTTGAAAGATGTCCTGGCTTTTCATGAGTACCCGGATACTTTAGAGAATGCTATGTCTTTGGCAGTACGGTTAGATAGACGTATCAGAGAGAGGTGTAAGGCTCCCTTCTGTGAGTGGCTTCGTCTCACCTGCTTCCCAGGGTGATAATTCATATAGCTCTGGGGTAGGGGAGGAACCCATGCAGCTGGGTCAGATATCTTTCCGTTCTGATAGTAGAGACTTTAGGAGATTGCATAAACTATGTTACTGCTGTGGGAAAAGTGGTCATTTTGTTTTTGCTTGTCCTTTTGTTAAATCGCATGATAAGAAAGAGAAAAATAAAACTGTCCTGACTCTTGGTAGAGTGAATAGAGTGGTGGAGCAAGCTGGTATGCAAGCTCCCTGTAATGCTCGTTTTCTCCTTTATCCTTCCAGCTATGGTGGCGCTAGACTCAAGAAATTTTTTTGTTGAGGTATTCATTGACTGTGGTGCTGGGGTAAACCTTATTGACTTTCTTTTTCTTCAAAATCTAGGTCTAAGTACTTGCACTTTAGAAAGAGAGATTCCGGTGTTTGCAATAGATTCTTCCTCTCTTTATCAAAGGAGTCTCACTCATATTGCTCATGGTATTCAGTTAAGGGTGGGTGATTCACATGTTGAGATTATGTCTTGTTTTGTCATGAAGGATTTGCCCGCTCCTATAGTCTTAGGGTTACCGTGGTTGACAAAACATAATCCAATTATAGATTGGCAAGCAAGACAAATCATTGGTTGGGGTGAATTTTGTTCGGATAATTGTCTTGGCACATCTATCTCTGGTGTGTCCACTACGGTTCTACCTCAGTATCTCTCAGATTTTGCGGATGTCTTTTCGGAGGGTGGGGCTCAGGAATTGCCCCCTCATCGTGACTATGATTGTCCAGTTAATCTCATCCCTGGGGCTAAATTGCCAAAGTCTCAGCTTTACAATCTTTCTCAACCCGAAAGAGAGATCATGTGGAAGTATATCGCCGAGAGTTTGGCAAAAGGTCATATTAGGCCATCTAAGTCTCCGGTGGCAGTAGGTTTATTCTTTGTAAAGAAAAAGGATGGATCGCTGAGACCTTATTTGGATTTCCGGGAATTGAACCGTATTACGGTCCGGGATCCGTATCCCCTTCCTTTGATCTCCGACCTTTTTTATTAGATTGTTGGTGCCAAGGTGTTCTCCAAGTTGGATTTGAGAGGGGCCTACAATCTGATCAGAATCAAGGAAGGGGATGAGTGAAAAACGGCCTTCAATACGCATGAGGGTCATTTTGAGAATCTGGTTATGCCTTTTGGGTTGATGAACGCGCCAGCGGTATTTCAGCGATTCATCAATGACATTTTTCATCATTTGGTGGGTGGTTCGTGGTAGTTTACTTGGGTGACATTTTAATTTACTCTCCTGATCTAAAGACCCATCAGGATCATGTGAGACAGGTTTTGACTATCCTTTGGGAGAATAAATTATATGCCAAATTGGAGAAATGTGTGTTTTCTGTGCAGGAGCTTCAGTTTTTGGGATATCTGCTTTCTGACTCTGGTTTTCGTATGGACCCCGAAAAGGTCCGGGCGGTTCTGGAATGGGACCGACCAGAGAATCAGAAAGCTTTGATGCGGTTTTTGGGGTTTTGAACTATTCTACCATTGTAAGACCTCTGACTGATATGACAAAGAAGGGCGCCGACGTCTGTTTGGCTGGATGAGGCATTGCAGGCCTTTTCGACTATTAAGGAGTGTTTTGCGTCTGCTCCCATTCTGGTGCAGCTCGATGTGTCTCAGCCATTCGTGGTGGAGGTTGATGCATCAGAGGTGGGGGTTGGAGCGGTGCTGTCGCAGGGTTCATCTCCTGGCAAGTGGGTCCCGTGTGCTTTTTTTTCCAAGAAGCTCTCGGTCGCCGAGAAGAATGATATGGGAGATAGAGAGTTGCTGTCCATCAAGTTGGCCTTTGAGGAATGGTGTCACTGGTTGGAGGGGGCGTCTCACCCGGTTACTGTATATACGGATCATAAGAATTTGGCATACCTGCAATCTGCCAAGCGTCTGAACCCTAGACAGGCCAGATGGTCACTGTTTTTTACCAGGTTCAATTTTGTGGTTACTTTTTGCCCGGGGGTTAAAAACATCAAGGCAGATGCGTTGTCTCGCAGTTTTCCTGAGGGATGTGATTCAGAGGATCCTGCTCCGATTTTGGCTGATGGGGTGGTGGTCTCCGCTCTGTACCCCGAATTGGAGATCGAGGTGTTGGGAGCCCAGGAGGGGGCTCCTGGTTCTTGTCCCCCAGGGAGGTTGTTTGTTCCCGAAGAACTGCAATACAAGGTATTCAAGGAACATCACAATACTGTCCTTGCTGGACATCCTGGTGGTAAGTCCACCTGTGACCTTGTGTCCCGGAGGTTCTGGTGGCCCGGGTTACGTAAGAGCATTGAGGATTACGTGGCAGCTTGTGAAACCTGTGCACGATCTAAGGTTGCTCATACTCGACCGGCTGGTTCACTTCTTCCT
This sequence comes from Bufo bufo, assembly GCF_905171765.1. Taxonomy (NCBI): domain Eukaryota; kingdom Metazoa; phylum Chordata; class Amphibia; order Anura; family Bufonidae; genus Bufo; species Bufo bufo. The sequence continues at coordinate 366,569,332 of NC_053390.1, read as the reverse complement.
TTGTCTATTCCGTCTCGTCCTTGGACGCACTTGTCTATGGACTTTATTACGGATCTGCCGAGTTCCTCCGGGAAAACAGTAATTTTGGTGGTAGTTGACCGTTTTAGCAAGATGGCTCACTTTATATCGTTAACTAGTCTGCCTAATGCCAAGACTCTTGCGCAGATTTTTGTTGATTAATATCGTGAAATTGCATGGTATTCCTTCGGATGTGGTTTCTGATAGGGGCACGCAGCTTGTCTCCAGGTTTTGGAGGGCGTTCTGCTCTCCGCTTGGCATTCAACTTTCGTTCTCCGGCTTTTCATCCGCAGTCGAATGGACAGACAGAGCGTACTAATCAAAAGCTGGAGACCTACTTGAGGTGCTTTGTGGCGGAGAATCAGGAGGACTGGTCCTCATTCTTGTCCCTAGCAGAGTTTGCTTTGAATAACCGTAGGCAGGAGTCCACGGGTAAGTCGCCATTTTTTGGCGCATATGGTTTTCATCCTCAGTTTGGTACCTTTTCTGGGACTAGTTCCTCTGGGATGCCAGAGGAGGAGAGATTTTCTTCTGCCTTGTCTTCTATCTGAAGTGAATTTGGAGACAATGGGTGAGAGGTATAAGCGAATGGCTGACAAGAGACGTGTGACTGGTCCGGACCTGTGTGTGGGTGATGTGGTGTGGTTGTCCACCAAAAATATTAAACTGAGAGTGCCATCTTGGAAACTGGGTCCAAGATTTATTGGCCCGTTCAAAATATCTGCGGTGATCAATCCAGTAGCGTTTCGGCTGGATCTTCCGCAGACTTGGAGGATCCATGATGTATTCCATAGGTCTTTATTGAAAAAGTATGTGAGACCGGTGGAACCATGGCCATTGCCCCCTCCTCCTGTTCTGGTCGATGGAAATTTAGAGTTCGAGATCTCCAGGGTTCTTGACTCTAGAGTTCTTCGGGGTTCCCTTCAGTACCTGGTATACTGGAGAGGATGTGGGTTCCGACGCTGGATGTCAGTGCCAGCCGACTGGTTAGGGCTTTTCACAGATACCACCTGGATAAGGTTGGTCCGGGTTGTCCGGAGGTCAGCGGTAGAAGTTATGCCCTGCTCAGACGATGTGCGGAGGTCTGTCAGATTAGCAGCACGTGTCTAATCATTTGTTTTGTTTTGGAGTTGTGCTAGATCCTCCTCCCTTCAGGTGCTCTGGGTGGGGTCATTCACTCCCAGGGGTCTTAGCTCAGTCAGTCTGTGGAAGTAAGGAGTGAAGGATTGGCTTTTCCGGCTCAGATAAGATAAGTTGGTTTCTTATTTCTGTGGTTTGCTGTCTTGGCTTTTGTGTGTCGTCTGTCCCCTCCTGGTTCTGAGGGAGCAGGCTGTCCCTTTTTCCCCTTTCCCCATCTCAGGGATTCTAGGGTATTCCTAGCCCAGACACGAGGACACATTATTCCTACCTTCAAGGTCTGAATGTGGGCAAAGCAAAATAGGGAGAGCAGTTAGGGATTAGCTAGGAGGTGACCTTATCCCCAGCTTCTCGCCTAGAAAACTTGTTTTGTGATTTATGTATCTTATATCCTGTCCGCCGTGACACCAGGGTGCAGACAATATTTGAATTTATATTTTAGACTTGGCCATTAGTCTATTTAAAGTCTATCTTGCCTAAAGATAGATACTATTCCTTTCAGTGTGTCTGAAGTACTTGTTCTGGCCTCACAATTCATAGAGCCGCATTAAGCCCGACCAAATAACGCTGAAGGTTCTGTCACCTACTTGTACCTGAGGAAGGGGTTTCACATGTGCATGTAGCTGGCACAGATCGACCACGTCCTCTCCCTGCAACAGGAGCTCCACCAGCAGCACCACAACCAGGGCCACGTCCCTTATTTGACGCTCTCCTCATATTTCTCAAATTTAGGATCTTGCCCAAAATTTGTGTTTTTTTTTTAATAACCGAATAGAACACCAGTATCTAACACGTGTATCTCACACTGACAGATGCAGCAAAGGCTGCAAAATATTTTTTTTTTGCCCAAAATGTTTTTTTTTTTTATAACAGAATAGAACACCAGTATCTAACGCTTGTATCTCACACTGACAGATGCAGCAAATGCTGCAAATTTTTTTTTTTCTCAGAAAATTATTGAAGTATTTCAAGCTTGTCTTTCAGACTGACAAATGCTGCAAAGGTACCAGATGTAGGGTATTGCCAAAAATAGGTGTTTTTTTTAAGCCCAGAATATTATTGCAGTATTTCTAGCTTGTATGTCACACTAACAAATGCAGCAAAGGCTGCAAAATTATTTTTTTGCCCAAAATGGGTGTTTTTTTAATAACAGAATAGAACACCAGTATCTAATGTGTCTATCTCACACTGACAGATTAAGCATAGGCCCCTGATGTAGGGTATTGCCAAAAATGGGTGTTTTTTTTTAAACCAGAAAATTATTGAAGTATTTCAAACTTGTCTTACACACTGACAAATGCAGCATAGGCACCATATGTAGGATATTGCCAAAAATGGGTGTTTTTTTTTAAACACAGATTATTATTGCAGTATTTCAAGCTTGTATTTCACACAAAAAAATGCAGCATAGGCCCCAGATGTAGGGTATTGCCAAATACGGGTGTTTTTTAAACCCAGATTATTATTGCAGTATTTCAAGCTTGGATTTGAATGTCACAAATGCACATATGCTGTGCTGGTGCACTGAGCTAGCATAAAATGGCCGCCGCCACCCACCTAACTAACAGACAGAAGTTATTTTTCTGTGTCACTGGGCTCAGGGCAGGGTAAAAAGATTGTGCACTGCACCCACACAACTAAATCTATGTAGATCGCTGAGTTAACAAGCACTTCAGATTAAAGATTCTTTCCTATTCTCTCCCTCACAGCAGCAGCATCCTATCCCTACACTAAGCAAAGCAGAGTGACGTGCAGCGCTATGTGACTCCTGCTTATATTGAGGCTGGGTCACATGCTGCACTGGCCAATCACAGCCATGCCATTAGTAGGCATGACTGTGATGGCTTCTAAGGGCACAAGAGTAAAATGCTTGTTGATTGGCTGCTCTGCAGCCTTTCAAAAAGTGACAATAAGCTGCTGAACACCGAATCGAACCCGAACTTTTACTGAAAAGTTTGCATTTGGGTCCGGGGTCCAAAAATCCTTTAAGTTCGATACGAACCCGAACTTTACAGTTCGGGTTCGTTCAATCCTAACGGCAGACAAGGGGCGTAACGTGGTTTTGCTCTCAAAAGAGTATTATGTTACAGAGGCAAGGAGGCGACTTGAAAACACAAGCGTCTATGTGAAATTGAAGTCAGATCCGACCATTAAGATCCAGAACACACTACGCGTTTTTTTTGCACAGACAGGTTGTGGGAGGTGTATTATCTAGGAAAAAAGCTGAATCTCTCCTCCCGTTGTTCCCCAGAAATACAGCGTGGTATTTCCTTCCAAAGATCCATATGTCGCCGACCCGGCCCCCGGGCAGACCCATTGTCTCTTAAAATACCTTGATTGGTTGTTAAAGCCTTTGGTCAGTAAGGCCCCTTCATACCTCAAGGACACCACTGATCTCCTCCAGACACTGAAATCCTTAGTGTGGCAGGGGGCGTATCGGTTGGTGTCCCTAGACATAAGCATAGAAGCCGTAGTTACGATTTTAAAAAATAAGGATAAAGTGAAGCCTTCCTGAATTTTATCCGAGAAGGCTTAGGCCTGGTTTTGAAAAATAATGCATTCGCCTTCGGAGATTCCTGGTATACTCAAAAGTCTGGTACGGCGATGAGGACCCCCGTCACATGTACCTTCGCCAATTTATTTTTGGCAAGGTTCGAGGATCGTTACATTTACTTCACAACCAACCCTTTCCTCCCTTATATTAAGTTATACCTGAGGTATGTGGATGACGTGTTCATGGCATGGTCAGGGACGGAGGTCCTATTTATGGATTTTGTCAAACATCTTAACACCGTAAATGCCAGGAACATGAAATTCACATGCAAATATGGCGGTGAAAGGTTAGAGTTCCTGGATGCCCTCATATCCACACAGGTGGGAGACTTAGTTGCCGATGGCTATCGCAAGCCTACGGCAACTAACCCTCTGTTACAGTTTTCTAGCTACCACCGGATTCACGTAAAAAAGGCTGTCCCCTATGGTCAGTTTGCCAGACTGCGGTGCATCAATGGGACCGAGGAGGGTTCCAGGAGACAGGCTTTGGACCTAAAGGGCCACCTGTCTGCTAGGGGCTATCCCATGACCCTATTGAATGAGGCCCTTTCTAGGGTTACTGATGTGAGTTCAGGAAAATCCGCAGAAAGACAAGTTAAGAAAGCAGGGCGTATTACTTAAAAACCTTTTGTTTTCTCATTTAAGTTTAGTCCGATGGTGGCTCTTATTAACAAAAGTAGTGAGGAGCCATTGGGAGTTGCTGAAGCAGGATGAGAGCTTGGAGAGTATAAGGGATATTCGCCCGTTAATTGCGTTTAGAAAATTTCATACTCTGAAGGACAGGTTGGTCCGTAGTTCACTGTACGTGGTGCGACTACGTGGCTGGACAGCTTTCAGCCTAAGTGCAATAAACGCTGTGGAAACTGATCGTTCTGTGTCTTTAACCCCCAGTGGGACGTGTTGCCCTTTGGGGGTTTGAGGCACAGGGTGAACACATTAATTACTTGCCGAATGAAGGTTGTGGTGTATGTAATATCTTGTATATGTATGTATGTTTGAGAGGTTCCGTGAACATCTAAATACCTTAAATACTGGCAGAGGGGTCCCCATCTTATACAACATGTGAATGAAGCCCACGGTGGAGATTGTAGAGTCCTGAGGTTTGCAGGAGTGGAGGTAGTGCCACTTCCACCACAAGGGGGTGACAGAGAGCAGGAACTACTGAGGAGAGAGGGAAGGTGGATACTCCGTTCCGGAGCGACGGGACCCCTGGGACTTAATGAAAAATTGGACATGGGAGTGTTTTTGTAGATTGTTTTTCTGTGTTGGTTTTGGACATCAGGTTGGCGTTCTTTTGTGAAAAGGGTCTGTGGATATATGTGGTGCACTCCAGTAATTGCTGTTAGTAACCTCCCAGTATAGGGAGTGACGACCTCACCTGTGGGCAGGTTGAGCACCAGGTGTGGTATTAAGACCTGCATTGCACTCACATACACACTGAGGCCAGAGAAAGTGCATACAAGCGCGAAACGGCGTTGCCGATATTTCACATTTGCATTCTATGTTGTCTGTCACGCTTACCCAGTTTTTAACAATGGAAGAATAAATAAAGTTTTTTACATCCGAAGGTGAGTGCCGCAATTTCCTTTCTCTTGTGCACTGGATTCTTGCACCACAGGATGATTCATTATATATGTTTTGGTTTGCATTTGTGACACTATCAGTATATCATGACATTTACGTAGTGCCACTCAAGTTTTTCTACGGTCTGATATGAGTTTTTGATCGCTTGGTATTATACTTTTTGTGATGTAAGGTGACAAAAAAAATGGCTTTTCTTTAAACTCTTTTTATTTTTTACAGTGTTCACCTGAGAGGTTACGTCATGTGGTATTTTTATAGAGCAGGTTGTTAAGGACGCGGCAATTCCTAATACTATTCCTATACTTTTTATTTAAAAATATTACATTTAACACAATAAAAGCATTTTTAAACCAAAAAAACATGTTTTTGTGTCTCCATAGTCTGAGCCATATACAGTACAGACCAAAAGTTTGGACACACCTTCTCATTCAAAGAAATTTCTTTATTTTCATGACTATGAAAATTGTAGATTCACACTGAAGGCATCAAAACTATGAATTAACACATGTGGAATTATATACATAACAAACAAGTGTGAAACAACTGAAAATATGTCATATTCTAGGTTCTTGAAAGTAGCCACCTTTTGCTTTGATTACTGCTTTGCACACTCTTGGCATTCTCTTGATGAGCTTCAAGAGGTAGTCCCCTGAAATGGTCTTCCAACAGTCTTGAAGGAGTTCCCAGAGATGCTTAGCACTTGTTGGCCCTTTTGCCTTCACTCTGCGGTCCAGCTCACCCCAAACCATCTCGATTGTGTTCAGGTCCGGTGACTGTGAAGGCCAGGTCATCTGGCGCAGCACCCCATCACTCTCCTTCATAGTCAAATAGCCCTTACTTTCAAAGTTTTCCCAATTTTTCGGCTGACTGACTGACCTTCATTTCTTAAAGTAATGATGGCCAATCGTTTTTCTTTACTTAGCTGCTTTTTTCCAAACGCCCCCACAGCGGCACGACAGGAGGATACCCCGCCTCCCCAGGGACAGAAAACAACGTGGAGATCTTTAAATACTCCCCTCCCCTTACCTGCTCCAGTTGTTTCCTGTCCCTCTGGGCAAGACGTGGAGTTTTTCGCTGGTGGGATTTCTTTCGGTTTCCCATCAGCAGGATCGCCGGCAGGTCGATAGGGGAGCAGGATCGCGGGACTGCGGGCGGTTCTCCCTGTCTCCCAGGCACAAGTCCTCCGGTGGAGGCAGCCCCGGGCAGCACTTCCTCGCTGGTATCGCGAGAAGGAAGCCACAGGATCGCGGGTCACGTGAGCGCGAGCTCACAGGCGCCGGAGTTGGACGTCACTTCCCATCACAAATTTCAAAAAAGCGGCGGGAATCGGCGGCGTCCTGAGAACAGCCTGCAGCATGTCTGCATCAGGAGAGGACGCAATGCGCAGACCCTCGGATCCTTCCAAGACCGGCAGCCCGGTAAGCTACCCTCCTCTGGAGGGAAATGATGAATGTCTATGTTGCCTGTGATTCACTGAGGGGTTTAGGTTTTCTGACCTTCTGTTACACTGGATAAGGGACTGTACCTCTCCCTTTCTACAGACTAGGCAGCCCCCCTTTTTTTATTAAACAAATTTTCTGACTTATATCTATAGGTCAGGGAAGTTCAGAAGTCAGAGGCCCAGCGAGTCAAAAAGTGTTCCATTTGTAAAAAGGCCCTAACGTCAGGGTATAAGAAAGCCCTTTGTGCCAAGTGTTTGGAAAAGATTGTGGCAGAGGAGTCCCCTTCCTTATTGGACAATATTAGAAATATTATTAAGGATGAAGTAAGCAGCGCTGTGGATCAAAGACTAGCTGCTACGTCCCAGAAGCCTTCTACTTCTATGACGGAGATGCCCGCGACTTTAGAGTCAGAATATCAGGAAGAGGACTTTGATGAAGGGGAGCTCTCAGAGTCTGAACCTCTTTCCTCTGAAGATGAGTCCGGGAAGCCTCTTTGTTTCATTGAGGAGACCGAAGTATTATTAAAGACCATTAGGGCAGCTCTAAACCTAGAGGAGTCTAAACAGTCCAAAACTATACAGGATTTAATGTTTAAGGGCTTAGGAGAAAAAAGGAAGAGGGTGTTCCCCCTCCACTCTAATATTATAAAATTAATTAATAAGGAGTGGACCGATGTGGAAAAGAGACCAAGCGTATCTAGGGTCCAAAAAATAAAATATCCCTTTGCTGAGGAAGATACGTCCTCTTGGGACAAATGTCCTAAGGTGGATGCCCCCGCAGCAAAAATTACGAAAAAGTCAGCCTTACCCTTTGAGGATTTAGGTCTCTTAAAAGACCCAATGGATAAGAGAAGCGAGGCCCTACTAAAAAAATCTTGGGAGGCTTCCATTTCCATCCTTAGACCTAGCGTAGCCGCAACGTATACAACCAGGTCCATGTCTATCTGGTTAAAACAGCTGGAGGAGCACCTAGTATCAGGAACCCATAGAGAGGATATTTTAGCTTCTCTACCAGTTCTTAAACAGGCGGCAAAATTTTTGGCCGATGCTTCGGTCGACTCCATTAAGTTAGCAGCCAGGTCTGCGGCCCTCTCAAACTCTACCAGAAGGGCGGTGTGGCTTAGGTCCTGGTCAGGTGATGCGGCATCCAAAAACAAACTCTGCGGCATCCCCTGCGAAGGTGATAGGGTGTTCGGATCAGTCCTGGACGACATCCTTGAAAAAGCCACAGACAGAAAGAAGGGGTTTCCCTCGGAACAAAAGAATTTTCGTCAGACGTTTTTTTACCACATCTAGGGGCAGACAAGACCAAAAGAGAGAGGATTTTTCCCCCCGGTGGCGTTCGGGAAGAGGTCGAGGGTTTTTATTCAACCCCTCTGACTCCTCCCAAAGGTCATCAAAGCAATGATGCCAGATGCAGGGTAGGAGGAAGGCTGAAGTACTTCCTTCCAGCCTGGGAGAATATCTCCAATTCCCCATGGGTTTTGGACGTAGTATCATCAGGCCTATAGTTGGAGTTTTCCACTCTTCCCCAGGAGGTGTTCCACAAAATCCACATCACCAAAAAAGCCGGTCCAGTCCAAGCTCTAATACTAGATCAGGTAAAAATCCTTTTAGAAAAAGAAGCTATAGCGTCAGTTCCCCTAGCAGAACAGGGAACAGGTTATTATTCCCCCTTATTTTTAGTCAAAAAACCAAACGGCTCTTACAGAGCCATTATAAACTTAAAGGGACTGAACCAACATCTACTCTACAAACGGTTCAAGATGGAGAGCATAAAATCCACTATAAGTCTGTTACAGAGAAACACCTTTATGGCAACCCTAGACCTTACCGACGCGTACTACCACATTCCAATCTGCAGAGAGAATCAGAAATTCCTAAGATTTTCAGTACAACAGGGTTCAGTGGTACTCCATTATCAATTCCAGGTCCTTCCTTTCGGCATTACGTCAGCACCAAGAGTCTTCTCCAAAGTGATGGCAGAGGTGATAGCAGATCTTCATCTAAGGGGCATATTAGTTGTGCCGTACTTAGACGACTTACTTATAGCGGCTGCATCAGAAAGTCTCCTAACAGACCTAGGGTGGCTAATAAACATAGAAAAGTCAGACCTCCAGCCCGAAAAAAGGAAGATCTTTTTAGGAATGCTGCTGGATTCAGGTCTCATGAGGACCTTCCTCCCACAGGAAAAAGTCCAGACTATCAAGCAGGAATTTACGCTGTTCCGCAGCAAATCAAGAGTGACAATCAGGTCAATAATGAAGATCTTGGGTCTAATGTCCTCAGCTATCCCAGCAGTAAAGTGGGCTCAGGCTCACTCAAGAACCCTCCAGGCTTTCATGCTCAGAGAATGGGACAAGAGCATAGCTTCACTAGAACGGAGAGTAAGAGTCCCTCAATATGTAAGAGACTCCGTAAATTGGTGGTTGATCAACCAAAACCTAAACACAGGCGTCCCGTGGCAGCAAACAGATGTAGTCACTATCACTACAGACGCCAGCAAGAACGGTTGGGGGGCCTTTTCAGACGGGTCCGTAATACAAGGGGGCTGGCAAGAAAATCAAATCCTAGCCTCTTCCAACCTGAAGGAGTTAAGGGCAGTATGGGAGGCCTTGAAGGCCCTTCACTCAGAAGTACACGGGAAAGAAGTGAGAATACTCTCAGACAACACCACAGCGGTGGCCTATCTGAACAGGCAGGGGGGCACAAGAAGCCCATCCTTGGCGAGGGTCTCAAAAGAGATTTTCCAGTGGGCAGAAAGGAACATACTATCAATATCGGCAGTTCACATAAGGGGAGAAGACAATACAGTGGCGGATTTTCTCAGCAGAGATGTCTTGAAAGAAGGGGAATGGTCCTTAAACCCAAGGATATTCCATCAGATCGCACAAACATGGTTCCTTCCAGAAATAGATCTGTTTGCCACGCGTCAAAACAGACAAGTAGAGAAGTTCGGCTCTCTGGCTTATTCAGATCACCCTCTTATAGTGGACTCTCTCTCCCACCCATGGCCAAGAGTAAACTTGTATGCCTTCCCTCCCTTTGCGTTAATCCCCAAGGTGCTGCAAAAGGTACTACAGGAGAACCACAATCTGATCCTGATTGCTCCTTACTGGCCCAAGAGGTCATGGTTCCCTCTCCTAGTGAGGATGTCAGCAGGAGACGTGTGGCATCTACCAAACATCCCGGATCTCCTTCACCAGGGCCCAGTATGGCATCCCAAGACAACACAACTTCAGTTGACAGCATTGAGACTGAGCGGGAAATATTAAAAGGAAAGGGCCTCTCGGACGCGGTAATTTCCACAATTCTTTTTAGTCGCAAAAAGGTGACTTCTAAGATCTATGACAGGATCTGGCAGTCTTTCAGAAGATTTACAGGGGGGGATACCAGAGGTCCCCTTATAATCACTAAGGTCCTGGAGTTCCTCCAGTCAGGTCTTCAGAAGGGGCTAAGAGTAAGCACTATAAAAGTCCATATATCAGCCTTGAGTGCCTTACTTGATATAAAATTAGCAGACATAGACCTTGTTAAGAGATTTGTGAAAGGAGCTCGGAGAAAACCGCCAATAGTGAGGTCCACTGTCCCCCCTTGGGACTTAAATCTAGTCTTAGCAGCCTTATCAGACAGCCCTTTTGAACCCTTATCTGAAATATCTCTTAAAATGCTTACCTTTAAAACAGTTTTCTTAATAGCCATCACCTCAGCTAGGAGGGTGGGGGAGATACAGGCTTTCTCGTGCAGGCCCCCGTACCTGTCCATCAAGGATGATAGGATAGTACTGAGACATTCTCCCTCTTTTTTACCCAAGGTGGTCTCTAAGTTCCACTGTCTTCAGGAAGTGTCCCTCCCTTCATTTGGATCCCCATCAGGCAGTCAGGAGCAAAGACGCTTCCATAACCTGGATGTAAGAAGAGCCGTTCTTACCTACCTAAAGGCTACAGAAGATCTCAGGAAGACGGACAGACTATTTATTCAGTTTGCAGGCCCAAATAAGGGAAACGCTGCAAGCAAAGCATCCGTTAGTCGATGGATTAGATCGACAATCTTGACTTGTTATGGCTCAAGGGAGGTTCCTCCCCCGGCAGGCTTAAAAGCCCATTCAACTCGATCTGTAGCAGCCTCTTGGGCTGAATCAGCGGAGGTTCCGTTAGAACAAATTTGCCAGGCAGCCACCTGGTCGTCACCTTCTACTTTCTTTAGACATTATCAGTTAGATGTGTTGAAGAACAGGGAGTTATCATTTGCTCGCAGAGTGTTATCTGCTGTTGTCCCCCCCTGATATGGGATTCCTATGTTATTCCTCCTGTCGTGCCGCTGTGGGGGCGTTTGGAAAGATTTCAATTACTTACCGGTAATTGGTTTTTCCTCTAGCCCCCACAGCGGCACGGGGAATTTCCCTCCCAATAATTATTCTAACTTTTATTTAAAAAAAAAAAAGGATGAAAGAAGGAAAAAGTTGTTTTGTCTTTCTTGGAGAGTATCCTTGTCTAATTCTCAATAACACATAAAGATTAATTTTGTTGCATCCATTCCAGAGTTTCTCGGTTATTTACTGGAGCAGGTAAGGAGAGGGGAGTATTTAAAGATCTCCACGTTGTTTCCTGTCCCTGGGGAGGTGGGGTATCCTCCTGTCGTGCCGCTGTGGGGGCTAGAGGAAAAACCAATTACCGGTAAGTAATTGAAATCTTTCTTGCCATAATACAAATTCTAACAGTCTATTCAGTAGGACTATCAGCTGTGTATCCACCTGACTTCTCCTCAATGCAACTGATGGTCCCAACCCCATTTATAAGGCAAGAAATCCCACTTATTAAACCTGACAGGGCACACCTGTGAAGTGAAAACCATTTCAGGGGACTACCTCTTGAAGCTCATCAAGAGAATGCCAAGAGTGTGCAAAGCAGTAATCAAAGTAAAAGGTGGCTACTTTGAAGAACCTAGAATATGACATATTTTTTTTTATTTTTTTTTTATTTGTTTTATTATTATAATACAAAATTTATATCGATATTGCATTTGTGACATTATAAAGTCCATAAGTTCATCAAATCTGATTTATGATCATAATTAACAATAATTGCATACAAGTATCCATAATTATGTGAACATTTAAAAGTCAAGTGGATATCTCTTGCTGAGGAGGATAGCAGGACTCACCCGCATGGGAAAGCTTAATAAAGCAGATGGACAAAGCATCTCATTTAGCGTAATATTATCTATTAGGGGCAGGGATAAGAGACCCGCGGCCCAGACGGCCGCCAAGCAGCGAGCTCGCATCGCGCACGCCCCTCCCCAGACACGGGCAAACACGATCGGCAGGGTTGACACTCATGTGGCCAATCACTTGATACTCACATACTCCGTGCAAGGAGGGCTTACGGCGATCTTTAATCGCAAACATATCATAAAGCAGAAAACAGAAAAAAGGGGGGTCCAGCAGTCTTCGATCACAGTGGTGGAAAGCCCACTCACATATTTTACTGCCTCATCCCCATGTAGTTAAATTAAATATTAGTGCCGTGATTAGCCGAACCTCGCATATATTCACATTGGTATCTCATGTGCCAAAGAACTCGAGTCGAGTATCGCTCGGCGGTCACCGGCAATTAAGAGGATGTAAACAAAAAAAACACAGCCAGAGGCCCACTCTGTCCCATTCAGAGCACATGGTAGCACGCCTGCCACACGTGTCATATCCCTGCCCGCAGTCAAACCACATGTCTGGCAGGAAGAGCCGCACCCCGAGTCGCACCCGGTGCCCAGGCGCCCCAAGGTCCCGAGCCCCGGTCCCCCGCCCGTGTGCCGCTCAGTATCATGAATAAAATAAAAATTTCAACCATTGTTTAATGCCGGGAAGTCCTCCCATCCTCCAAAATTCCCAGAGATACTCCTATGCTCCAATATAACTTTACATTCTTCACCAATACAATGCATATAAAAGAAACCAGACTGATAGGATTTTCCCCAACCCATCCCACCAACCCACCCCACCCCCTTGCAGGAAGAGAACAAAAAAAAAAAAAAAAAAAAAAAAAAAAGGAAGAAGGGTCCTACTTAATTGGCCGTGTCCCAACCCTTCCACATATTATTCCACTTTAAGTAGGATCCTCTTTGTTTATACAGAATCTTCTCATAGCTTTTCACTTTCTCAACCAAGCCCAGCCAGTTATTACAATCTGGGGAGGAAGAGGAAAACCATGATCTAGAAATAAGCCCCGCAGAGTGGGGACCCGATGGCTAAGGAGAGGGAGCACAAACCTCCCATATGCAGCGGTCAGCGCTGACCGCGGCATATGAGGGTTAATCCACCGGCATCGGTGTTATCACAGATGCTGGTGGATGCAGCACGGATTCGGCTGTCAGTAACAGCCGGATCCGTGCTGCTGATCGCAGCAGCGCACATGGGGGGGAAGGACCGCAGGACAAAAATGCTCATCCTGGGGCGCAAAGTACCGGCCATTTAGGTGGAGAAGTCTCGTCCTGGGTCATTAAGCTGTTAAACAAATCACTTGTCTAAACACACATACAATATTGTGCACAGTTTTGAGCACCTGTGTAAGAGAAAGACATAGATAAAATAGTAATAGTGCAGAGAAAGGTGACCAAGGTAATTAAGAAAATAGTTCACAGCACCAAAACAAGTTAAAACACTTGGAGTTATTTAGTTTGGAAAAAAATACAGCCTAGGGGATGACCTAATTATAATGTATGAGCACTGTATACAATGTTGTAATACCTAGGTCTATATCTGCAACAAAGTGACAAGCTCTATGTCTAGAGGAAAGAAAATTGCTCCAACATTATAGACGTTGTGCTGTTAGAGCAGTTTGACTAAGGAGGACCTCTCTGTTGCAAGATGTTGTGATGGTTGATCCATTGAACAAGCACAAAAAGGGCCTGGATGCCTTTCTTGAAAATAATAATATCACAGGTTATGTTACCAGAATTCTGGAAATGGGACATTGATCAAGGGATTTATTCTTCATATTTGGAGCCAGGACAGAATATTTTTGTTCAATATTTGGCAATTAGCGACCACCTCATAGTGTTTGTTTACATTATTCTGGATCAACAGCTTGCGCTAGTTCAGATCCAGTCCTCCATCTGTGGTCTCGCTAGCTCGGTCACGGACATTCAGGCTAGGGTAGCAGTTTTGGAAACCAGGCCAGCGGCCTCGCCGCAATCTCTGGGTTCAGCAGTCACCCCTGCCATTCCTCAGGACATTGCAGGTAGGCCTTCTGACACTCCTCAAATTGCACCTTCTCATTTTGTCCCGGAGCATATCAAAAAGGATATCCTGGCAGGCAAGGACATGAATCTGGCGTCTATTCTTATTGCCTCCCAGGATATTTCTGAGAATCGGGTCATCAACTGCGGAGAGGTTTCTGTCCTTTTGAAGGCTAAGGATGCTCGGCTAAACAGGAAATTATCTATTTCCGAGTTTGTTCTAGCCTTCAGCCTCTACAGAGACGTGGTGTGCTCAGCTCAGCCTAGTCATAGGGAAGAGTTGGACACTTATTTGTACCGGATTACGGATTTGGGGCACAAGTACGGCAGCTCGGCTTTCTACGACTATCATCGTTTTCTGCCAAAGCTGCTGCTGCCCTGAACCAGTTTCAGTTCGTGTCAAACTGGGCAGACTTTGCGGGTCTCAAGGCCCCTCTTTGTGCCATTTGCCAGTCCATTTTCCATTCCACTGAGTGGTGCCCTAACCCGGTGCAGGCCCCGCAGTCAGTGCCCACGCCAGGTCCTTCCGGGTCCTCCAGGTCTTCATCTTTCTTAGATAAGCTGGGCAGGCCAATTGTGTACCTCGGTAGTAGCCAGGTATGCAATAATTTCAATGCTAAGGGCTGTGCCTTCAATGCTTGCCGAGCACTTCATATCTGTTCTCTGTGTTTTCGGGCCCACCCCCGTCCCTTACTGGCTGTACTTCTGCGGGACCACCCCGACTGACCTTTCGTCACCTTCTTGTTGGATGGGTTCAGAGAGGGTTTCCACACCGGTCTCATCACGCTTCCCCAGGGTTGCTGGGTAGGCCCCAATTTGCTATCCGATTCCAGTGACCCTGAAGTGGTGGCTACCCTCATCCAATCAGAGGTCGACAATGGGTTCATTATTGGTCCTTTTCTAGAGATTCCCTTCCAGTCGTGGCGTATCAATCCCATTGGCCTTGTCACAAAGCAATCTTCTAATAAAAAGCATCTCATCTATGATCTCTCCGCGCCTCATATGTCTTCCATCCCCAGTCTCAACTCGCTCATTCCCTCTGAGGAATATTCTATGCAATATTCCTCAGTCGATGAGGCCATTCAGTACATTCTGCAAGCAGGTGTCGGGGCCTGGTTGGCCAAGGTAGATATGGCTGATGCTTTCAAGCTGCTTCCAATCCATCCGCAGCTTTGGAAGTATTATGGCATCAAGTGGGCGGATAAATTCTACTTTGCCAACCGGCTCACTTTTGGGTCTAAGAGTAGCCCTTGGCTTTTTGAACAACTTGCCAAAGCCCTGCATTGGATTCTCATCCATCACGGCGGTTTATCCATGGTCGTCCACTACTTGGACGACTTTCTTCTCGTTGAAAGGCCCAGGCAGGTCCCATCTATTCCCCACACGCTCCTGGACATATTTTCCCGTCTTCAGGTTCCTGTGGCTGCCGCCAAGACTGAAGGCCTGGCCACCAGGGTCACCTTCCTGGGCATCATATTAGATACCATCAAGATGGAGGCTAGCCTCTACAGCGAGAAATTGCCCAGGATCCGCTCAGCTATCTCCCAGGCGGTTCGGTCCCACTCTCTGACCAAGGTGGAGCTGCAATCCTTGCTGGGGATGCTTAATTTTGCCACTAGAATAATGCCTCAGGGCAGGGCCTTTCTTTCCAGGTTGTCACGTCTTCTGCCCTGTGACCCAGAGCAGGATTCCGTCGTCCATCTGGACAGCCAGGCCATTGCTGACCTTATGTGGAACAGTTTTCTCTCCGACTGGAATGGTATTTCTTTGTTCGTTCCACAGTGGGACTCTTCTTCCCCCATTGTATTGTCTGACGCCGCGGGTTCCTCCGGGTTTGCCGCCATATTCAGATCTCACTGGCTGGCTTGGTCATTACACCCTCCTTCTACCCTCCACCAAAACTAATCAGACTGGTCCCCCGACAGAGGTCAAATTCTACCCGACCTCAAACAATTGGTGCCCCGTTTAGGTGCTGCATCAATTACTTTCACATATTCAGGACTCACCGGCAGACAGCCCGCTCCTGCCACACACAGGCAAACCTCTCAACACCTCGCAATTCATTTCCTATATCCGTGCCCTTGCCCAGGGCCTAGCTTATGACCCCAAAGTAATTTTGGGGCATTCTTTCTGCATAGCGGCGGCCTCAGCAGCATCCTGGCATCAGGTGCCAGCTCATGTCATTCGGTCCATGGGATGATGGCGGTCTCCTGTTTCACCAGGTATATTTCCAATCCTCAAGTAGAGATATCTCGAGCCTTTTGTTCCTTGGCTTTGTAATCATTATAATAAAGTGTTGTACCTAACTGTGGTTTTTGCCCCCTTTTTCTTGGTGTACCCACGCCCGTGGCTCCCAGCACAATTCAGCCACTATGTTCAGGGCAGGATTCTCTGCGTACGCCGACTACTTTCCTAGCCCTGACCATAAATAGGTAAGGCTGTTACCAGCCTGTATTTGTGGGAGGGGTGTCTGGCTACTTATTCCTCACGCTAACAGTCAGCCAGGCGCCCGAGCCTCACGCCCCTCCCTCCCGCCCTTCTTTCCAGCTTCCTTGGGTATGCCCCCTTTTTCTTGGTGTACCCACGCCCGTGGCTCCTGGCACAATTCAGCCACTATGTTCAGGGCAGGATTCTCTGCGTACGCCGACTACTTTCCTAGCCCTGACCATAAATATATAGACGGAAAAGGACAGCACATCCAGTAGTACAAAAATAAATTTATTGGGCCACAGTGGCACAGTGAGGCGACATTTCGGCTCAAAATACAGAGCCTTTCTCAAGCATCAAAACACAAGTGAAAATGCATATATAAATAGGTGTACATAATTAAGGGGTGAAACGATCAATAATTACAATCAAATAAAAAAAGTCAATATATGAATCAATATACAGTAATTACAAAAATGATAACACATAGAGAAAAGTATTGTGATACATGATTGTGTATATAATTTGCAAAAAATACAAAATATATAACATAATCAAAATGCAAATATAAGTGGCACCAATGTGAATCAGCTGCTTTATATATATTTAATGACATTAGTTAAAAACAGGAGGAGCTAAAGATAAAGATGGTGACATACCATACAGAGTCAGCATGTATCCACATCCCGGCAATGGCCACAGTTGGCGTCTAACTCAACAGAGTGCGCAGGCGTCAGGGTGCGTCCCGGCAAAATCACGTCATGCTACGTCTAAACCAGGCGTCTCACGTCACAACTTACGCAGCGGGATCGATAATGTCTATCACTCTCCAGTGTGCATGCTCACAACGTTAGGAATGCAGGCACGCCATGTTCAATACTGGAAAGGTTGCCCATAGTTGCTTAATAGATATAATATATGGCTTACAGGAGGCAACACGAGGAATCCATACATCCCTGTCAAGGGAGCATGGTGTCCATACATTGGGCGTGCAATATGAGCCAGATCGGCACTCCCGTGTCAATTGTGCATACAAGTGCTGCCCCAATTACGTCTCCTGATAGTGCCACAAATAGGGTTCTCCAAATAGGTATATATTATTATTGTATCAATGCATACAGGATCTGTCGAAACGCAACCTGAGCCAAAGCGCAGTCTAATCTAAATACAACTATAGAATGAAAAAAGGCAGACGTGGGACACAGTGTTTCCTAATATGGCAGGACAGCATCATCATATTGCTCCTCTTCTTATATTGTCCAATCATCTACAATAAAAGATGAAAAATATTAGAGAAAGAGTTGAAAATGTAGGTTAGATCTTATATAAACACTTGTGTTTAATTAGTAGTACCTACAACAAGATGAAAAGCCGAATGACAAATGATACATGGCAGTATAGGGCAAGCCACCTCTTATGTACAAACCCCTAAATTAAAGTCCACATTGAGATCATTGGGTCTCAGAGTATTGAGCGTATGTATCCAAAATAGCTCTTTCCTTTTTAATAATAGATTTCTATTACCTCCGCGTCTGGGCAGAGGAATGTGATCAATGATCCAGCATTTTAATTGATGTTCTGTATGGTTCATCTCCACAAAATGTTTAGGGATGGGTAGGTCCCGACGTTTTTTTCTAATAGTGGAGCGGTGATTGTTTAATCGAGTTTTTAAATCCGTTGATGTCTCGCCTACATATAATAGTTTGCAGTGGCAACTTAAAACATAGATTACGAAATTCGAATTGCAAGTGAGATAAAAAGAGAGAATATCTCACATTGGTCATCGGATGTATAAAAGTTTTGCCCCTGCAAATATGTTTGCAATTGACACAGCTGAGACACGGAAAGCATCCAGTGCTCCGCTGTGTCAATGTTGTCTGTGTCAAACCAGGTCCAGGGCCAATATCCGCACCCACTAATTGATCTCGTAAATTTCTAGATCTCTTGTAGGAGAACAGAGGAGGGGATCTAAACTCAGTCACTTGACTAAGACAACCTCCTAGAATACCCCAATGTTTGTTAATAATACGATTAATTATACCGCTGTGTTCCGTATATTTCGTAATAAAGGGGATCCTATTGTGAGGACCCTTCTTCTCCCTTCTCAACAATGTGTCGTTTCTATCCAAATATTGGACCCGATCCACTTGGGATTGTAATAGCTCAGGGGGATAACCTCTGTGTTTAAATTTTTCAACCATGGTCTCCAGTGATTTATCCAATGCCCCAGGGTCAGAAACAATCCTCTTGGCCCTGAGGAATTGGGAAAAAGGAAGGTGCTTCACCATATTTCGTGGATGGCTACTCTGAAAATGTAGGAGGGTGTTTTTGTCAGTAGGTTTAGTAAATAACCTAGTCTGTAGCCGACCATCATGATAAATGACAGTAGTGTCCAGAAATTGGATTTCAGTATTAGAGTATACTAGAGTAAATTGTAACTCATTGTTAATACTATTGAGATATCCCTGAAACTCCAATAACTCAGAACAGTCACCGGTCCATATGAGGAAGATGTATCTCCACCACCTGATGTATCTCCACCACCCTGACGCCTGCGCACTCTATTGAGTTAGACGCCAACTGTGGCCATTGCCGGGATGTGGGTACATGCTGACTCTGTATGGTATGTCACCATCTTTATCTTTAGCTCCTCCTGTTTTTAACTAATGTCATTAAATATATATAAAGCAGCTGATTCACATTGGTGCCACTTATATTTGCATTTTGATTATGGTATATTATATTGTATTTTTTGCAAATTATATACACAATCATGTATCACAATACTTTTCTCTGTGTTATCATTTTTGTAATCACTGTATATTGATTCAAATATTGACTTTTTTTATTTGATTGTAATTATTGATCGTTTCACCCCTTAATTATGTACACCTATTTATATATGCACTTTCACTTGTGTTTTGATGCATGAGAGAGGCTCTGTATTTTGAGCCGAAACGTCGCCTCACTGTGCCACAATAAATTTATTTTTTGTACTACTGGATGTGCTGTCCTTTTCCGTCTGTAATTGAGGGTAAGCAGTGAATTCCCTGGACATATCACCCGTTGTTTATTTTTTGAGAATTGGTGCTGCCATACGTTTCTTTTCTCATATATATATATATATATATCTCTTATCCTGAAAAACAATAAAGCCCTCATAAAGAAAACTGAGTCTTTCTTGCATTACCAGATGTGAGATATGTTAATTTGTATGTACTTATTCCCTGAAACCTAGATAAGCATATAAGGCAGTTTCCTACCCAGAAGCGCTCCCTCCCCCAAGATTTCTCAGGTAAATAAAGGTGAGTTGGACCTGAAATGAATTTCAACAAATTTGTTTGTCTCTGGTTAGTATGTAAATATGCAGGGGTTATTGTTAGAATTTACTACTTTGTGTAATTTTTATATTTTTATTTTAATGCATGTTTCAGTAAATTTCAAATCATATCTTAGAAATTGCTCAATTTCTATAAATTGTACAACATGCAGTAGAAATCTATTGTAATGTTTTTTGATGTTTACTAAGTATTTTTGTAAATCAATTGAGCTGTACATTTTATGTTAAAGACACCGCTTTGGCAGGAGCTCTCAGAGGGCATGAATTATTGATAAGGACTAGGCAGTCAGGCCAAGTGTGTCTGAATATATATTTCTGCAGTATCTTTGGTTTTCTTAAAGAATTTATATCCTAAAGCCTTGCAACTCATTAGCCAATAATACAATTAAAATTTTCTCAAATGTTATGGTTTTTAACCAAGAAAATAATCTTTAAAGGACTGATAATTCTCTGCCAAGAAATGATCTGTCTGTTTAGGTACACAATAGATTCTTAGTTTTTTTTTCACCATTTCTATTTTAGGGCTCGTTCACATGAACGTGTGAAGCCCATTCCCATGCTGTGGACCGCACATTGCGGTCCGCAATGCACAAGCACAATCCATGAGGCAGGTTCATGGGGATCACAGACCGATTTACTTGACTGGGTCTGCGATCCTTCCGTTCCGCAAAAAGAGCATGTTCTATCTTTTTGCGGTGCGGATTTAGGCAACGGAACCCCAGGAAGCACTCCGTAGTGCTTCCGTAGTGTTCCGTGCTTCTGTTCTGCATTTTCGGATTTGCGGACCCATTGAAGTGAATGGGTCAGCATCCGTGATGCGGAATGCACACGGAACGGTGCTCGTGTATTGTGGATCCGCAAATGCGCTCCACAATACGGCAACGGGCAGCACACGTTCGTGTGAACAAGCCCTTAGACTGATACAGTATGTTTATTGTGTTTGGATATTCATCTGAGAAATATGACATAATATGAACAATAAGGATAATATAATAATTGTTAGTAAATCAGTTATACCCACTTGTTTTAAAATATTTTATGTGTAGAGAGAAGAGCAGCAAAGACATTTTCACATAGCTTGTTCAGCATAATAATTTGTTCATAGGGATTTTTTTGCAAAGGAACCTGAACTGTAAAGATATTTCTGTAAAGGTTCGGGTTCCAGTTCGGTGTTCGACGATTTAATGGCGCTTTTTGAAAGGCTGCAGGGCAGCCAATAAACAAGTGTTTAACTTGTGTGCCCTTAGAAGCCATTACAGCCATGCCTACTAATGGCATGGCTGTGATTGGCCAGTGCAGCATGTGACCCAGCCTCTATATTAGCTGTGACTCAGCTCTTACTAGTGTAGAGAGAGGATGCTGCTGCTGCGAGGGAGAGAATAAGAAAGAATCTATCTCATATCAGAACTTGTTGTTAACTCTGCGATCCACAGCGATTTTATTTTTGTGGGTGCAATGCAACATTTTTGTACCCTGCCCTGAGCCCAGTGACACAGAAAAATAAGTTTTATCCAGCTGTTAGTTAGGTGGGCGTTGGCGGCAATTTTGTGCAAGTTCAGTGCAAAATAATTTAAACCTGGGGAAATAATTTAAACCTGTTCTTTTAGTTCAGCGGGCAACATATACCAATTTTTTAAGAGCACCAGCACAGCATATGTGCCAGGGGAAGGGAAACTAATATAGGTAAACCTTCTGTGAGTTCAGGGACCCAAGGGATGACATATTAAAAATTTTTTCTGTAAAGTAACCCTGTGCTGCATATGTGAGTGTAATCAATTCAGTAAATCCATCTGTTAGATTCTGGGGGGACAAATTATTTATTTATTTTTGCTAAAAAAAAGTACCTTTGCGCCCTGCACTGCATTTGTGATAGTGAAAGAAAATCAGTTAAATCCATCTCTTTCATTTGTGGGTGAAAAAAATCATGTAAGTACCTTTGCGGCCTGTGCTGCATTTCTGACAGTCCTATACAACCGTTTAATTAAACCGGTTTTTAAATCCCAGCCAAAAACCTGGCCTGAAACGTGGGGAGCAGCCCTGCACCTCTTTGGCTGCTCCCAATAAGAACCGGCCCAGATCGGCTTTACAGCCACACTAAGTAAAAACAGTGTCAGCGAGCACTATCTGCCACTAACACACAAAATTACCAGTTCCTATCTCACCGAGGCCAGGAACCTCGGTGACACGTACCTTCAGTCAATGACTGACCCTTGCGCCTTCCTACACTTCATAAGAAAAGGCTTTCGTCTTGCCACTCTACCCCATAGCCCAGACATATGAAGAATAGGGGAGATTGTTTTCACATGTACCACACAGCCAGTACTTGCCAGATATTCCTGCAGCTCCTTTAATGTTGCTGTAGGCCTCTTTGTAGCCTCCCAGACCAGTTTTCTTCTTGTCTTTTCATAAATTTTGGAGGGACGTCCAGTTCTTGGTAATGTCACTGTTGTGCCATATTTTCTCCACTTGATAATGACGTCTTTACTGTGTTCCATGGTATATCGAATGCCTTGGAAATTATTTTGTACCCTTCTTCTGACTGATACTGTCACGAGGGTGTCAAGAGCCACGTCTGACTCCGTTATACCCGGGGTCAGGAAGTCGCAGCGGGTGGCTGTGTGCTCTATGTCTAAAGATTGCGCTGCTTCTTAATAATAGCTTTCTGTGTTTGCCTTGCAATCCTTTTTGTCTCACTCAGGGATCCGTAGCTTCTTCTCCTCAGCTGTTTCTTGTCAGTCACTCCCTCCCACTTCTCTGGTTGCCAGATATAGAGCTTCCTGCCTGGACTTCTATACTGACGCACTGGAGCTGTGTAGCTGTGATTCCTGGTTGTCGTTCCAGATCTTTAGCCTCCGGATCCCTGTTGGGCTTTTGTTGTCCGCTGTTGTCGCCCACCTGGGATTATATGTTTGTCTGTATTGTCTGTCCTCTCCTTGGTGTTTTCCTTTAGTGTTAGTGGTGAGGACTAGTGTCCCTACCGCCCTATTCACTACTTAGGGCTCATCTTAGGGAAAGCCACGGTTTAGGCACGTGATCGGCGTACGGGTGAGAAACCCATCTAGGGACGTCAGGGCAGTCAGGTGCCAGCCTCAAGGTGAGTTAGGGGTCACCACCTTTCCCTCTCCCTTGGACAGGGCCTTCCCTTTTCCCTCCCTTTTCGTCACGTATGTGATCGGCACGCCGGTCATGATAGATACCTTTTAACAATGAGATTCCTCTGATGTTTTGCAACCTCTCTGTGGAACATGGCTTTTGCTGTGGGATATGACTAAGAAAATTTCAGGAAAGACTAACTAGAGCAGCTGAACTTTATTTGGGGTTAATCAGAGGCACTTTAAATGATAGCAGGTGTATGCTGACTCCTATTTAACATGATTTTGAATGTGATTGCTTAATTCTGAACACAGCTACATTCCCCAGTTATAAGAGGGTGGGTGTGCGCACTTACGCAACCACATTATTTTAGTTATTTTTGTTTTTGTTTTCTTCCCTCCACCTAAAAGATTTCATTATTTTTTTTTTTAATTGAGTGGTACAGTTTACAGGTCAAATTAACCACCTCCCGACCGCCTAACGCTGGGATGCGTCCTGCGGGCGGTCGAGTTATTCCTCTTGGACGCATCGGCGCGTCATGACGCGAGCTTTCCTGTGAACGCGCGTACACAGGATCAGAAGGTAAACGAGCTGATCTACAGCCTGCCAGCAGCGATCATTCGCTGGCAGGCTGTAGATGCGATTTTTTTTTTTTTTTTAACCCCTGAAAGGTATATCAGACGCTGTTTTGTTAATATCGTCTGATATACCTGCTACCTGGTCCTCTGGTGGTCCCTTTTGCCTGGATCGACCACCAGAGTAAAGTAAAGTAGCACCAATCACCACACTACAGTACACCCCACCCTGTCACTTATTAACCCTTGATCACCCCATATAGACTCCCTGATCACCCCCCTGTCATTGATCACCCCCCTGTAAGGCTCCATTCAGACGTCTGTATGTGTTTTGCGGATCCACGGATCCGCAAAACACGGACACCACGGATCCGCAAAACAGACACCGGCAATGTGCTTTCCGCATTTTGAGGATCTTCACATTGCCAGAACTATATAGAAAATGTCTTTTTTTGTCCGCAAGTGCGGACAAGAATAGGATATGTTCTATAGGCTCTGCAAAAAACGCAGTGTTCGCCCGATCAGGCCTGATCTTGTGCGCACACTTGCATTCAGTCCGCCCCACCGCAGTGACAGAATTTTTTTTTCTGATCACTGCAAAAACACCGTAAAATCGCTGCGGCGCTATAAAGATCACTTTTGAGGGGCATGGCGAGTTCATAGAAGATTTTCTTTTTTTGGCACAAGTTAGCGGAAAATGATTTTACATTTTTTTTTCTCTTACAAACTTGTGCCAAAAAAAAAATATTCTAAGAACTCGCCATGCCCCTCACGGAATACCTTGAGGTGTCTTCTTTCCAAAATGGGGTCACTTGTGGGGTATTTATACTGTCCTGGCATTTTAGGGGACCTAAAGTGTGAGAAGTAGTTTGGAATCCAAATGCGTAAAAAATGCCCTGTGAAATCGTAGAAATTCTCATTGGAATTTGGGCCCCTTTGTGCACCTAGGCTGCAAAAAAGTGTCGCACATGTGGTATCGCCGTACTCAGGAGAAGTAGGGAAATGTGTTTTGGGGTGTATTTTTACATATACCCATACTGTGTGAGATAAATATCTCTGTAAAAGACAACTTTTCCCATTTTTTTTATACAAAGTTGTCATTTTACTGAGATATTTCTCTCACCCAGCATGGGTATATGTAAAAAGACACGCCAAAACACATTTCCCTACTTCTCCTGAGTACGGCGATACCACATGTGTGACACTTTTTTGCAGCCTAGGTGCGCAAAGGGGCCCAAATTCCAATGAGAATCTTTACGATTTTACAGGGCATTTTTTACGCATTTGGATTCCAAACTACTTCTCACGCTTTAGGGCCCCTAAAATGCAAGGGCAGTATAAATACCCCACAAGTGACCCCATTTTAGAAATAAGACACCCCAAGGTATTCCGTGAGGGGTATGGTGAGTTCATGTAAAATTTTATTTTTTGTCACAAGTTAGTGGAATATGAGACTTTGTAAGAAAAAAAATAAAAAATAAAAATCATTTCCCGCTAACTTGTGACTAAAAATAAAAACTTCCATGAACTCACTATGCCCATCAGCGAATACCTTAGGGTGTCTACTTTCCGAAATGGGGTCATTTGTGGGGTGTTTCTACTGTCTGGGCATTGTAGAACCTCAGGAAAATGACAGTTGCTCAGAAAGTCAAAGTGCGTAAATTCACATTTTTGCACCATAGTTTGTAAACGTTATAACTTTTAATCAAACCAATAAATATACACTTATTGCATTTTTTTTTATCAAATGTAGAAAATTTCGAGAAAAATTTATATATAGAGATGTAGTTATATTTGAAAAATTTTACAACAGAGTGAAAAATGTCATTTTTTTGCAAGAATTTCGTTTAATATTAAAAAAAAGTAAAAATGTCAGCAGCAATGAAATACCACCAAATGAAAGATCTATTAGTGAGAAGAAAAGGAGGTAAAATTCATTTGGGTGGTAAGTTGTATGACCGAGCAATAAACCGTGAAAGTAGTGTAGTGCAGAATTGTAAAAAGTGGTCTGGTCATTAAGGGGGTTTAAGCTAGGGGAGCTGAGGTTGTTAAAGGTGGAAAAAGTTCTGAAATGATTTATCTTTGTCTCATTTATTTACATCACAGAAACCTGACATTTTAACTGGGGTGTGTACACTTTTTATATCCACTGTAGTTTATAGTACTTCAATCGTGTAAGTGTGGTCTGATACAATCACTTTTCTGGTATATTTAGTTTATATATAATTACTTCCATGCATCCTTGATTTTGTAGTGAAAGTATGGTCTGATACAGTCAGTTTTGGGGTGTACGGTATATAGTTTATATAAGTACTTTCATAAATCCTTGATTCTGTTGTGTAAGTGTGGTCTGATACAATTAGTTTTCTGGTGTATTTAGTTTATATATATAAGTATTTCCATACATCCTTGCTTCTTGGATGAAAGTGTGGTCTGATACAACCGTGTCATGCCCCACTCTGACGATGTGCGGAGGTCGGCAAGGATAGCAGCACGAGATTAGTATTTGTTTTGGTGTCGTGCTGGATCCGCCTCTCATCAGGTGCACTGGGTGGAGTCATTAGTTTAAATGGCCTCCAGCTAAGTGCTCTGAGCGGATTATACTGTTCATTTTGGTTTGGGAAGTTTGGAGGAAAGGTTGGCTGTCTGTTCCTGCTCTCAGAGATAAGTGGCATTTCTAGTTTGGTTGTTTGTGTCATCTAGCCCATCCAGGTTCTGTGCGAGCAGGCTGCTCCTTTCTCCCCACTTCACCATCTCAGGGAGTTCAGGGTTCTGTTAGTCCAGGCTGGTGGACACAGCACACCTACCTTTAAGGTCTGCCTGTGGGCTGAGCAGTGCAGGGAAAGAGGTCAGGGATTTACTAGGAGGTGACCCTTCCCCTGTCTCTCGTCCAGAGCCTGGATGGTGTGTTATCGTTTATACTGAGTGCACTTCCGCCGTGACATTATAATCCGCCATACTGTGACTGCCATTGCTCAGCGCTTTTGTGATGGCGTCAATTGAGGCACTAGTTGACCGCATGCAGGGTTTATCCCTAGAGGTTGCGGATCTGCGTAGTACGGTCACACAGTGTCAGAGTGCTGGCATCAGGTACAGGTCAAATTGTTGGGGAGCCTAAAGTCGCTCTTCCTGAGAAATTTACAGGGGGTACTGATGGTTTTGTCCGTTTCAAAGAGTCATGTAATTTGTACTTTCGATTGTGCCCTTTTTCATCAGGTAATGAGGATCAGAGAGTGGGTATCATCATGTCTTTGCTTAAAGTGGACACGCAATCCTGGGCTTTTTCTATGCCGCCCGGTTCTCTGGCCCTCTGGTCGGTGGAGGAATTTTTTAAAGCCCTGGGATTGATTTATGATGACCCAGGCTGAATCAAAATTACGTAACTTACTACAGGGAAAACATACTGCTGAAGTTTACTGCACAGAGTTTAGGAGGTGGGCTACTGAGTCAGGGTGGAACGACCCCGCGTTACGTAGTCAGTTTTGTCAGGGGTTATCTGAAAGGTTGAAAGATGCCCTGGCTTTTCATGAATACCCAGATACTTTGGAGAACGCAATGTCTTTGGCTATACGTTTGGATAGACGTATCAGAGAGAGGTGTAAGGGTCCCTCCGTGCAGTGGATTCCTCCCGCGTGTGGTTTTATTTCACCAGCTGACCAGGGTGATATTGCTTGTTACTCTGGGGTAGGGGAGGAACTCATGCAGTTTGGTCAGATATCTTGCCATTCGGATAGCAGAGACTTTCGAAAAGTGCACAATCTATGTTTCTATTGCGGGAAGAGGGGTCATTTTGTTTTTTCTTGTCCTTATGTTAAACCACAGGGGGAAGAGAAAAACAAAAAACAAAAAAACTCCCTTGGTAGTATGAATGGTGTGGTGGAGCAGACTGGTATGCAAGTTCCCTGCAGTTCTCGTTTTCTCCTTTCAGCTATGGTGGCGCTAGAGTCTAGAAATGTGTCTGTTGATGATTTTCTTGATTGTGGTGCTGGGGTAAATTTAATTGACTTTCTGTTTCTTCAGGGCCTGGGACTAAGTACTTGCACGTTAGAGAACGAGATTCGTGTTTTTGCAATTGATTCTTCCCCTCTTTCTCAAAGGAGCCTTACTCACATTGTTCATGGTATTCATTTAAGGGTGGGTGAGTCACATGCTGAGATTATTTCTTGTTTTTTTAGAAGGATTTGCCAGCTCCAATAGTTTTGGGGTTGCCATGGTTGTCTAGACATAACCTAATTATAGACTGGCAAGCGAGACAAATCATTGGTTGGAGCAAGTTTTGTTCGGATAATTGTCTTGTCACATCTATTTCTGAAGTGTCCATTTCGGCCTTGCCTCAGTATCTCTCGGATTTTTCGGATATTTTTTCGGAGGGTGGGGCTCAGGAATTGCCCCCTCATCGTGACTATGATTGCCCAGTGAATCTCATTCCAGGGGCTAAGTTGCCTAAGTCTCGGCTTTACAACCTCTCTCAACCCGAGAGAGAGGTCATGCGAAAGTATGTCGCCGAGAGTTTGGCAAAGGGTCATATTAGACCATCTAAGTCTCCAGTGGCAGTAGGTTTGTTCTTCGTGAAGAAGAAAGATGGATCACTGAGACCGTGTTTGGATTTCCGGGAGCTGAACCGTATTACAGTCCGGGATCCATATCCCCTGCCTTTGATCTCTGATCTTTTTTGATCAGATTGTTGGAGCCAAGGTGTTCTCCAAGTTGGATTTGAGAGGAGCATACAATATGATCAGGATCAAGGAGGGGGATGAGTGGAAAATGGCCTTCAATATGCACGAGGGTCATTTTGAGAACCTGGTGATGCCTTTTGGGTTGACGAATGCGCCAGCGGTATTTCAGCGATTCGTCAATGATATTTTTCATCACTTGGTGGGGAGGTTCGTAGTAGTCTACCTAGATGACATTTTAATTTATTCTCCTGATCTGAAGACCCATCAGGATCATGTGAGACAGGTTTTAACGATCCTTCGGGAGAATAAGTTATATGCCAAATTGGAGAAATGTTTGTTTGCGGTGCAAGAGCTTCCATTCTTGGGATACATGCTTTCTGATTCTTGTTTTCGTAGGGACCCTGAAAAGGTCCGGGCGGTTCTGGAGTGGGGCCGACCGGAAAATCAGAAAGCTTTGATGCGATTCTTGGGGTTTATTAATTATAGAAAATTTATTTTGAATTATTCCACTCTAGTCAAACCTCTCACTGATATGACCAAGAAGGGCACTGATGTCTCTGTCTGGTTGGATGAGGCATTGCAGGCCTTTTCGGCTATTAAGGAGCGTTTTGTGTCTGCTCCCATTCTGGTGCAGCCGGATGTATCTCAGCCATTCGTGGTGGAGGTTGATGCATCAGAGGTGGGGGTTGGGGCGGTGCTTTCGCAGGGTCCTTCTCCTGGCAAGTGGGTTCCGTGTGCCTTCTTCTCCAGGAAGCTCTCGGTCGCCGAGAGGAATTATGATGTTAGAGATAGGGAGTTGTTGGCCTTTGAGGAATGGCCTCACTGGTTAGAGGGGGCGTCTCACCCCGTTACTGTGTATACAGACCATAAGAATTTGGCTTACCTGCAATCTGCCAAGCGTCTGAACCCTAGACAGGCCAGATGGTCATTGTTTTTTACCAGGTTCAATTTCGTGGTTACCTTTTGCCCAGGGGTCAAGAACGTCAAGGCAGATGCCTTGTCTCGCAGCTTCCCTGGGGGAGGTGATTCTGAAGATCCAGCGCCGATTTTGGCGAATGGGGTGGTGGTCTCCGCTCTGTACCCTGAATTGGAGATGGAGGTGTTGGGAGCTCAGGTTCGTTTCCCCCAGGGAGGTTGTTTGTTCCTGAGGGCCTACGATACAAGGTGTTCAAGGAACATCACAATACTGTTCTCGCTGGACATCCTGGTGGTAAGTCCATCTGTGATCTGGTGTCCCGGAGGTTCTGGTGGCCAGGGTTACGTAAGAGTATTGAGAATTACGTGACAGCTTGTGAAACCTGCGCTCGGTCAAAGGTTGCTCATACTCGACCACCTGGTTCACTTCTTCCATTGTCTATTCCATCTCGTCCTTGGACGCATTTGTCCATGGATTTTATTACGGACCTGCCGAGTTCCTCCGGGAGAACAGTGATTTTGGTGGTAGTCGACTGTTTCAGTAAGATGGCTCACTTTATACCACTAACGAGTCTGCCTAACGCTAAGACTCTTGCGCAGATTTTTGTGGATAATATTGTGAAATTGCACGGTATTCCTTCGGATGTGGTCTCTGATAGGGGCACGCAGTTTGTCTCCAGGTTTTGGAGGGCATTCTGCTCTCGGCTTGGTATTCAACTTACTTTCTCGTTGGCTTTTCATCCACAGTCGAATGGTCAGACGGAGTGTACCAATCAAAACCTGGAGACCTACTTGAGGTGCTTTGTGGCTGAGAATCAGGAGGACTGGTCCTCATTCTTGTCCTTAGCAGAATTTGCATTGAATAACCGTAGGCAGGAGTCCACGGGTAAGTCGCCATTTTTTGGCGCATACGGTTTCCATCCTCAGTTTGGTACCTTTTCTGGGTCTGGTTCCTCTGGGATGCCAGAGGAGGAGAGATTCTCTTCTGCCTTGTCCTCTATCTGGCGGAGGATTCAAGGGGATTTGGAGAGGATAGGTGAGAGGTATAAACGAATGGCTGACAGGAGACGTGTGACTGGTCCGGACCTGTGTGTGGGTGATCTGGTGTGGCTGTCCACTAAGAATATCAGGTTGAGAGTGCCATTTTGGAAACCGGGTCCAAGATTTGTTGGTCCGTATAAAATTTCTGCTGTGATCAATCCTGTGGCGTTTCGGCTGGATCTTCCGCAGACTTGGAGGATCCATGATGTCTTCCACAGGTCTTTACTAAAAAAATATGTTAAACCAGTGGTGCCATTGCCTCCTCCTCCTGTTCTAGTCGAGGGAAACTTGGAGTTCGAGATCTCCAGGATTCTCGACTCGAGAGTTCTGCGGGGTTCCCTCCAGTACCTGGTGCACTGGAGAGGATACGGTCCTGAGGAGAGGATGTGGATTCCTGCATCAGATGTCAATGCCAGCCGACTGGTGAGGGCCTTTCATAGGTCCCATCCGGATAAGGTTGGTCCAGGGTGTCCGGAGGTCACCCGTAGAAGGGGGGGTACTGTCATGCCCCACTCTGACGATGTGCGGAGGTCGGCAAGGATAGCAGCACGAGTTTAGTATTTGTTTTGGTGTCGTGCTGGATCCGCCTCTCATCAGGTGCACTGGGTGGAGTCATTAGTTTAAATGGCCTCCAGCTAAGTGCTCTGAGCAGATTATACTGTTTATTTTGGTCTGGGAAGTTTGGAGGAAAGGTTGGCTGTCTGTTCCTGCTCTCAGAGATAAGTGGCATTTCTAGTTTGGTTGTTTGTGTCATCTAGCCCATCCAGGTTCTGTGCGAGCAGGCTGCTCCTTTCTCCCCACTTCACCATCTCAGGGAGTTCAGGGTTTTGTTAGTCCAGGCTGGTGGACACAGCACACCTACCTTTAAGGTTGGCCTGTGGGCTGAGCAGTGCAGGGAAAGAGGTCAGGGATTTACTAGGAGGTGACCCTTCCCCTGTCTCTCGTCCAGAGCCTGGATGGTGTGTTATCCTTTATACTGAGTGCACTTCCGCCGTGACAAACCGGTTTTGTGCTGTATTTAGTTTATATATAATTACATCCATCCATTCTTGCTTCTGGGATGAAAGTGCGGTCTGATACAACCAGTTTTGGAGTGTATGTAGTTTATATATAAGTACTTCCATACATCCTTGATTCTGTAGTGAAAGTACAGTCTGATACAATCAATAGTGTTGATCACGAATATTCGAATTGCAAATTTTTATTGCGAATATCGGCACTTTGATAATTCGCGAAAATTTTGAATATAGTGATATATATTCGTAATTTCAAATATTCAAGATTTTTTTTAAACAGTACACATGATCCCTCCCTGCTTCTAGCTTGTGGGCCAATGAGAAGGCTGCAATATCTTTGACTTCAGTGTTGTGTTGATTGCGAATTTTCGTACTGCAAATTTTTATCGCAAATTTTTCAATTGCCGATTTACGCAATCAAGAAAATAATGACTGAGATAAGAAATTCTAAAATTCGTGATTATATGGTAAATATTCACCCAAATATTTGCAAAATATCACAAATTAACAACCAGTTTTGGGGTGTATTTTGTTCATATATGTAAGTACTTCCATACATCCTTGATTCTGTAGTGAGATTGTGGTCTTATGCAATCAGTTTCCTGGTGTATTTAGTTTATATATAATTACTTCCATACATCCTTGATTCTTTAGTGTAAGTGTGGTCTGATACAACCAGTTTTGGGGTGTATTTAGTTTGTATATAAGTACTTCCATATATCCTTGATTCTGTAATGAAAGTGCCGTCTGATACAACCAGTTTTGTGGTGTATTTAGTTTGTATATAAGTACATCCAACCATCCATCCTTGCTGCTTGGATGAATGTGCGGTCAGACATGCTGCACAATTTTAGAGCACGGAATAAGAAAGCGCTCTCCTTGGGCTTAAAAAAAACTAAGATTAGATACTGCAGGTGATCACACCATGAGTTGGTGTTAAACTGCGTCATGATACTATACATTTTAGGGTGTCCAAATTATTTAGCACTTAATTTGAAGTGTCAATCAGTAGTTGCAGATTTTGTGTGAAATAGCGGCCTGATACTACACCTTTTTTAGGGTGGTCAAATTATTTTACACTTAATTCAATGTGTCAATCCCTAGTTGAGGAGTTGGTGGGAAATTGTGGCATGATACTACACACTTTTAGGGTGATCAAGTTCTTTTACACTTAATTTGATGCTTAAATCAGTAGTTGCGGAGTTGGTGCAAAATTGCACCTGATACTACACCCTTTTTAGGGGGGTCAAATTCTTTTATACTCAATTTGATGTGTCAATCAGTAGTTCAGGAGTTGGTGTGAAACTGCAGCTTGATACTAAACATTTTAGAGTGTTCATATTCTTTTACACTTAATTTGATTGTCAATCAGTAGTTGCAGAGTAGGTTCAAAATTGTGGCCTGACACTATTGCTCTTTAACCCTTGAAGTTAATGTTACAGTACAGTGTGTCCGACAGACAAGTGAGGAGGAGAGATCCACTGCTTCCTCCAATAGGCGGGCAAGCATCAACGATGAGAATCGCATGGGAGCTAGTCTTGCGAGCAGTCAGACTTGTGGCCTTGAGACTGGTGAGGGTGACATCAGTGACATGCAGACAGTAGTGGATGATGATGTAGAAGATCGCACGTGGGAGTCGGGTGAAGAGGGGGCTTCATCATCATCAGGAGAAGAGGATGGCAGCTTGTGGATGAGCCTGCAGCAGATCTGTAGCCAAATGTGCTTGGAGTAGACCACCTGCTATGCAGGAGCCTACATGTCTGGAACAAAGTCGCAGTGCACAGGTTCACGGAGGCAGCGGCAGCAGGCAGTCAGCACTGAGTGGTAGAGGGAAAAATGCCATACTCGTGGTGTGGGAATTTTTTATCAAGCCGCTGGAGGATGTCAGCATGTCCCACTCTGTGACTGGGCCACTGTGCTAACTCCTCATGTGATTCCTCATGTGATTCCCATCATCACCACTCCGTAATTGGGCCAATGCGTTGACTTCTTATGTGATTCCTCATGTGATTTTCCCCCTCAACATTCTATGACTGGGTGACTGTGTTGACGCTTCATGCGATTCCCACCCTCACCACTCTGTGACTGACCACTTTGTTGACTCCTCATGTGGTTGCCACCTTAACACTGTGTAACTGGGACACAATGTTGATTCCTCATATGGGTGCCACCTCACCCCCTGTGTCACTAGGCCACTGTGTTGACTCCTCATGCAGTTTCCACTCTCCCCATAATGTAACTGGGCCACTGTGTTGACTCCTCATGTGGTTACCACCCTTCTCACTCTATGACAGGGCCACTATTGTCCCTATTTGGCCTTGTTGACATCACCATTTATTTTACCCTTCTTCTGGTCTGTCAGAAGGATAGAAAAATGAGAAACACAACGGATCATGTCTTTGGAGCAGCCGTAAAAACTGTATCACACAGTCCCTATTTTGCATCAGGATACGCTCCACAGATATCACCATAACAGTGTCATCCACAGATATCCCCATAAGTGTCATCCACAGATATCCCCATAAGTGTCATCCACAGATATCCCCATAAGTGTCATCCACAGATATCCCCATAAGTGTTGTAACGGATCTCCTGAGCACCCTGACTGGGTACCTCCGTTGATGGATGCTCCTAGTGCTTCCCGATGGCTCAAAGCACTCCGCTCTACACCGTTACCACCACAGGAACAGGGAACAGCTCTTACAAGAGCTAGGGGTTATAGCCAGGGGAGTATACAGTGTATAGCAATCCCCACACACATGACACAAGGCTCTATGTTGAAGGTAAAACATGGACTCCCTTTATTGACCACACATGGCATTGCCTGTGACGCAATCAATAACAAAATAGGCATTGCCTGTCACATATTTAACAAACACAATGGACTTAATTACTCACAGGCATAAAATACAATTTTTTTTCAACCACAGAAAACACCCCAAAACACCACATATCCCTATAAAAGTTACATCCCCTGATAGCCTCAATCTGGGTGAACAACCTATCCAAAAATCACCAGATTGGGTAAGGGGTTCAGGGATTTTGTGGAAGTCTTATGTTTGCCCCACCGTGCACATGGTCACATGCCCCAAATAGTTCTAGTAAAAAGTCCAAGAGGCAGAAACAGAGCCTTTGAAATCCAGTATGCCCAAATAGTGTCCCAGGGGCCATAGTCACAGGGCAGGGGCTGGCAAGCAGGCCTCTCCAACTCCCAGTGACAAAGGTGCTTTCATCACACATGTTCCCTCCCAGGGGGAGACTAACCAGGTACCTGACTTCCTGTCGGTCAGTACCTGAGTTAGTCGAGAAACCCACCCACAACCAAGTTGTAACGGGGTTCCGAAGGTGCACTCGGTCCCCCATTGCCCGCAGACCTGTTGCTTAGCTTTGGGAATGAGGATCTGTGTTTGGCCTCATTCCCAGGGCGGCTTTACTGCTGGGTGGCTCCCTGCTCCTAAGTCTGCCTTGAGCGCCGAGCTGATCACTCGCTGATCAACTGGTTGGTCTGTCGGTCATGTGACACTGGCCACGTCACATGACCCTCAATCCCCACTATAAATACAGGCAGCCTGCTAGCCACAGGTTGCCTGTTAATTTCTAGGTTCCTGGCTATTTGTTGGACTACTGAATACTCACCTGATTCCGTTCCTTGACGATCCTTTGCCTGCTCCTCCTGTACTGCGCATCCCTCCTGGTATTGTGACCTCGGCTCCCACCTGACTACTCTCTTAGGACTCCTCTTGTACTTCTCTACTCTCCTGGTATTTGACCCCGGCTTCTCGTGACCATTCTTTGCTTAACCCTTTCTACTGCGTAGCTCTCTTGGCTCTGACCCGGTCCGTTCCTGTTCCGTATTTTGTCTTGTCTGTCTTCCCTGCACATATCCTAAGTTAGGGACTGTCGTCCAGTTGTCCCCTGTCATCAGGACTCGTGAGGCAAGTAGGCAGGGCCAGGGGTGAGGGTGGAGCGCAGTGGTCACTATCCTTCCCCCTGTGTGTGTGTGGACGTGACCGTTACACAAGTACTGCACCTGTAGTTCTTGGGTGTCCAGCTTTTTTCGATCTGTCCTAGGTTGCAGAGGGTACGTCTCCTGCCCCTGATCTCCCTTGTGTTCCCAGGCATGGAGCTGTAGGTACGTGGTGGGTAGAGCCCAACTGTGATCTGCCCTGGTGCCAGCACTTCTGCTAGGACAACCTGTAAGCAGTCAGGCTCTGGATCAAGGGAAAGGGTAGGGCAGAGTCTAGCAGTGCTCTGCCCAGATGCCAGCTCTTGTGCTGTAAGGGGGTCAGTGAGTATAAACCTCTCCTCCACTACCCCCAGGAGTCGGTTGAGCAGCTGCTGCTGGAGAGGGTCACCGGTTGTACCCTCTCTCTGTAATGTATACAGCTGCTGGGGCATGGGACTGGCAGTCTCCACTCCCTGTAGGACACACTGCCGCTGGGGAGAGAGACCAACTGCCTCCTCTCCGTGTGATGCTGGCTGCCTCTGGGGAAAGATACCGGTTGTCTCTCTTATCCCTTTACAACACACTCCCACTGGGGAGTCAGACCGACTGTCTCGACTCTCAGTAATGCTACCTGGTGCTGGGTAGTGGATGCCACCATCTCCACTCCCAGTGATGCTGGTTTCTGCAGGGACGGGGGACCTTCAATCTCTGTGATCCTGCCTGCCGCTGGGAAGAGAGACCGGTTGTCATCTCTCCCTGTAAGGTAAGCTGCCGATGGGGAGTCAGACCGACTGTCTGGACTCCGGGTAACGGTGGCTGTAGTTGGGGATCTGGTCCGGCTGCCCAGCATTCCTGTAGAGACGGTGGAGAGACTTTGGTCCCATATCTACCTGCCGTTGGGAGGTCTTCCCAGAACCAATCGATGAAGTTCTCTACTTTGAGAGTTGGTAGGGAAGCAGGGGGTATCACCGCCAAGTCTTCCCAGTTGTAGGAGGGCAGATCTGGCTCTGCTTGTTGGGTAGGTTGGGGATGAAAGGAGCTGAGCAGGTGTTGGTATCTCTGCTCCAGCTCCCACTCCCTTGTTTCCAGGTGGGTCATGTCTTTGCTCACCTCCCCTCCATTAGCATAAACATGCATGCCCATCTGGTAGTCATAGATGTCCCAAAACCTAGACTTCTCCGTGCTGCCGAGATCAATGTCCTCCTCCAAGGCCTCCCATAGTAACCCAGGTCCATCATAATCCTTTCCTTCAGGTAAGTCGTGCTCGGCCGTCCAGGGGGAATGTTGAATGACATGCCACCTTAGGGCCCGGTAAGCATCCTCTAGCCAAAGCTCCTTACATACCAGGCTCTGGAGCTCTGTTACCCACTCGTCCAGGGGCTGCTCTCCCAAGAGACCCATCCGCATCGCCATATGCTTCTGTAGCCACTGCTCATAACTGAGGAGACTCTCACCTCGCCGCCGCTGGGAATTTTCCAGGGCATCATACCAGACTTCCTTTCATTCTGCATCCCTGTAGTAGCGTGGTGGTGGGTTTGGTAGAGGGGGGGATCCTCAACGGGGAGGGGGCCCCATGGATCAATTTTGCTCCGGGGCCCATGGATTGTGTGTACACCACTGCTCAAAAAGCAGGATCTGTTTTTTTGGGGTTGTTCTTATGATGTATCAGAAGTGCAAAATAACATTGACCTGAAAGGCTGAGTTTACACTTGAGTTATTTGGTCAGTTTTGGCCCCGTAACTGACCAAATAAGTGAAGTGTGAAGTGGTTCTAAGAGTGATTCCTGTCATTTACATGTCATACTGACTAACAGTACTGTTTCACTTCCACACAGATACAGGGTCTCTGCGGTCTAGAAATAGCTGTTTTTTAATGAGACTCATTACAAATAAATTCGGATCTAATCAAATCTTTTTGGGAAATTCGGCGTACCGTCCAAATTGAATTTTTGAAAAATTAGCTAATCTCTAGATATGACCATCAATACATGTGCCCTCTGCAGGGGAAACTCAGTATTACATGGCTTACATTACTAGTTCTATCAAGGAAGGAGTCACTTCTTATTAATGGCTCTTGGCCCTGGCTCATAGAGGTATAATGTATCTCAGTCATATGGAGAGCGTTTTATCCAAACTAGAAAGCCATGTATCACTACTGTTATGAATGCTAGCTGCCATAACTGCATACAAAGTCCTTACCAGTTTTACTGATACAACTTACTTAAACACAAAAATAGCAAATTATACTGCCAAGTGTATCTTGGCATTGTTCTGTATTGAAGCTTATATTCCACAACATGCACATGCTGTGTTGAAGAATATAGCCTTATTTTTCTGTTTCTCAGATTAGTGTACAACTTAAAGGGGTTGTCTCACTTCAGAAAATGGCATTTATCATGTACAGAAAGTTAATACAAGCCACTTACTAATAAATTGTTATTATCCATATTGCTTCCTTTGCTGGCTGGATTCATTTTTCTATCACATTATACACTTCTTTTTTCCATGGTTACAATCGCCCTGCAATCCATCAATGGTGATCGTGCTTGCACACTCTAGGGCAGGCATTCTCAACCTGCGGCCCTCCAGCTGTTGCAAAACTACAACTCCCATCATTTCCGGACAGCCTACAGCTATCAGCCTACAGCAGGGCATGGTGGGAATTGTAGTTTTACAACAGCTGGAGGGCCTCAGGTTGAGCATCCCTGCTCTAGGGGAATGTGCCTGCCTCTCTGTTGGCAGAGACTTTATGAGCTCACATAGACTTGTTGAATCCAGCCAGCAAAAGAAGCGACATGGATAATAACAATACATTAGTGCGTAGTTTGCATTAACTTTCTCTATACAATAAATGCTATTTGCTGAAGTGATACAACCCCTTTAAGAATGAGCAAACCAGTTTGGATTGAACTGGGTTCGGTACAAATTTTGCTATTTTTTCGGATGACAGATGAACCCAAATCAATATAGTCACTTGACTGTCTAAAGGAAGATGGTATATCAAAATATGTCAGGTGATTGCGCCAAAAGTTTCCAGTAATATAGATATAATGCAGATCAAAAGGGTTTGATAATAGTTCAATGTACAGTTGCAAGAAAAAGTATGCGAACCCTTTGGAATGATATGGATTTCTGCACAAATTGGTCATAAAATGTGATCTGATCTTCATCTAAGTCACAACAATAGACGATCACAGTCTGCTTAAACTAATAACACACAAAGAATTAATTGTTACCATGTTTTTATTGAACACCCCATGTAAACATTCACAGTGTAGGTGGAAAAAGTATGTGAACCCTTGGATTTAATAACTGGTTGAACCTCCTTTGGCAGCAATAACTTCAACCAAACGTTTCTTGTAGTTGCGGATCAGACGTGCACAACGGTCAGGAGTTATTCTTGACCATTCCTCTTTACAGAACTGTTTCAGTTCAGCAATATTCTTGGGATGTCTGGTGTGAATCGCTTTCTTGAGGTCATGGCACAGCATCTCAATCGGGTTGAGGTCTTGATAAACTTGGGAATTCATTTTTCCTTTGATGGCAATCCGTCCAGGCCCTGACACAGCAAAGCAGCCCCAAACCATGATGCCGCCACCACCATACTTCACAGTTGGGATGAGGTTTTGATGTTGGTGTTCTGTACCTCTTTTTCTCCACACATAGTGTTGTGTGTTTCTTCCAAACAACTCAACTTTGGTTTCATCTGTCCACAGAATATTTTGCCAGTACTGCTGTGGAACATCCAGATGCTCTTGTGCAAACTGTAAATGTGCAGCAATGTTTTTTTTTTGGACAGCAGTGGCTTCCTCTGTGGTATCCTCCCATGAAATCCATTCTTGTTTAGTGTTTTACGTATCATAGATTCGCTAACAGGGATGTTAGCATATGCCAGAGACTTTTGTAAGTCTTTAGCTGACACTCTAGGATTCTTCTTCACCTCATTGAGCAGTCTGCGCTGTGCTCTTGCAGTTATCTTTACAGGACGGCCACTCCTAGGGAGAGTAGCAGCAGTGCTGAACTTTCTCCATTTATAGACAATTTGTCTTACTGTGGACTGATGAACAGCAAGGCTTTTGGAAATACTTTTATAACCCTTTCCAGCTTTATGCAAGTCAACAATTCTTAATCATAGGTCTTCTGAGAGCTCTTTTGTGCGAGGCATCATTCTCATCAGGCAATGCTTCTTGTGAAAAGCAAACCCAGAACTGGTGTGTGTAGTTTATAGGGCAGGGCAGCTGTAAACAACGCCTCCAATCTCATCTCATTGATTGGACTCCAGTTGGCTGACACCTCACTCTAATTAGCTCTTGGAGATGTCATTAGTCTAGGGGTTCACATACTTTTTCCACCTGCACTGTGAATGTTTACATGGTGTGTTCAATAAAAACATGATAACATTTAATAATTAAAGTCCGGACCAGTAGAAGAAATATTACGATGGAGCATATGCATGCATAGCATTATGATTGTCAAGTGTTTTCCCTTTAATTGATACACTATTAGCCTCTTGGCAATAGATTACAATCACTATTTTGATGAGAGTTTAAATAATTTTGACAAACACACAGATAACGCATTGGAAACACAGTGTGATTCTAACTGTATTTATTTGACTGGTGAATACAAGGCTGTTTTGATCATAGAACTACTAATGTATACGAAGCTGAGATATGTATACAAAAGATGCAGATTACAAGTGAAAATAGAATGAATAAAACTCCAAACCACATTTTCCATGAATTTTGTATGGATCCATCCGAGGTCTTATGGGTGTCTTAATTAGGAGGCCTATAAAAAAATACAAAGAGGAGCACAGTTCTGTAGCCACTGAGGCAAGTAGGCTCGAAACGCGTCTGAAAGTTTGTTTTCCATTGCCATATTTATTCTACTGGTCCGGACCAAAAGGAAAAAGAATACAGCTGTTCTTTATGTTTCACATTTTTGCCAGTAAAGATTTATCCTTACTCTTCAATAAAGGCGAGACCAACCTACAAGGACCTGTGAGCAGGACCCTCAGAAAAAGATCACCTGACCCAAAACTCATCACATGACCGGGTCAGCCGACCGAATCACATGACCTAGAATTCATCACATGACCGGGTCAGCTGACCGAACCACCTGACTGCTGTGTGAGAACAAGACATTGCGTAAATAGCGTGAGATCGTAGCACAGCGTCCTCGCCACATGGAATTAGCATCCTGAAAAACTATACGAGTGTGATGCCCTATTAAAG
Organism: Bufo bufo; assembly: GCF_905171765.1. Classification (NCBI taxonomy): domain Eukaryota; kingdom Metazoa; phylum Chordata; class Amphibia; order Anura; family Bufonidae; genus Bufo; species Bufo bufo. The sequence goes on along the minus strand of NC_053390.1, from coordinate 366,529,101 downwards.
ACCTGATATACCACGGAACAACCATAGTGGTAAGAGCCTCAAAGAGGCAACAATTTATTTAATAATACAGTGAACATCAATTGAAAAAAACGGTGAACTGACACCAACAAACTGTAATGTAACAGTCTTATACATTAAACTATTAACAAACCCTTTTGATCTGCATTTATCTATATTACTGGAAACTTTTGGCGCAATCACCTGACATATATTTGATATACCATCTTCCTTTAGGAAGTGACAGTTAAGTGACTATATTGATACGGATTACGGCTTGTGATATATTGCCGAACATGGTGTGATTTTTATATACCTAGGAGTATGTTTACATGATATATCTGCATGAGCTACTTATATACTTGCCTCACCAGCGAATGTATAGTGCACTAAACTGTTACATTGTAGGGTGTGTATTCTCTTTTCTTTCTATTTTAACGTGTTCAGTATAGTATTTAATTTATTTTTTTACAATCATGTCTATGTTGATCCAATAATTTATCAATAATAAAATCTTTTTATTATAACACAAGCGACAAAAGGTGGTGTGCCTGCCTATTTGCATCTTTTTTATTTGTTTCTCTTTTTCACAAATCTTTTTTGTTTGTTTGTTTTGGGTGGGGTTGGTGGAATAATTGAAAATTGCTCTAGCATAGCATATAGTAGTGAGAACTACTACATAGTAATACTAGTGGGAACTCTGTGTCAGGTCATCTCACATATTTAAATTAATAATTATTATATATAAATATTATTTTTGTTTGAAAAACCATATACATCAGTAATTGAGAATGAATTATTAGGGCTAAATCAGTTTATTATCTCCACACATGCAGTTCCAATTTTCTTTTTCTTTTTTAAGGGTGGGTCATTGAATGTAATTAATCCAGACTAGGGCAATAATTTACCTGTGAGATGTGAAATTGAGCATTGGGCCTGTCACTTAATCATCCATGTTTGTTTATGTTATAGCCACACAGTTGGAATGTTTTTTTTTTTTTTTTGTATTGTGGAAATTTAATGAAACCAGTATATACACGTGATTACTATAATAATACACAGAGAAGCTCACAAAAATATCTGTGGGTGATAACTAATTTTAACCTGTAATGACAAAATTATCTGAGGTTCAAAAATGTCAAAGGGTTCCAAACAAAAGAAGTGATAGAAGAAGGCCACAGTTGTCCCTGCTGGCTTCGGAAAGGCACAACATTATTGTTGGTTATAAGGGAAAATAATAGCATTCTGAATACAGAATGCATAGTAAACTAGCGCTGGAGGGGTTAAAAAAATAAAATAAATTTAACTCACCTTAGTCCACTTGATCCCGAAGCCCGGCATCTCCTTCTGTCTCCTTTGCTGAACAGGACCTGTGGTGAGCATTAATTACAGGTAAAGGACCTTTGGTGACGTCACTCCGGTCATCACATGATCCATCACATGATCTTTTACCATGGTGATGGATCATGTGATGACCGGAATGACGTCACCAAAGGTCCTTTACCTGTAATTAATGCTCACCCACCAGTCTCAGTGCAGGGCGGAGACAGAAATAACTGGGTCCTCGGGCATGGTGGATAGAATGGCGACCTGTAGACTCTCTTGCTTATGCAGTGACAGGTGGTTTGGGGACATCAAGCAGTCTGATGATTACTGGATAGTCATGCTTTTAGACCCTCGCTATCAAGACGAAATGGGGGAATCTTTATTTATCACAGAAAATAAGGATTATGTTATTACCAGGAAGCACTGTGTACGCAGCTTGCCGCAGCTTACTGCCAGCTTGTCTGAAAAGGAGGCCCCGCTCCGCCCCCGCCTGTCACGGATGGTGTAACAGAAAACTAGAAGACACAAATGAAGATCCGACTGACTTGATCCAAAACTAAGGAACAAACGGGTAAGCCCTGTAAGCCCTAGCTCTCTCCCTTAGCTGCTCAGCCTATGCAAAAATCTCAATGGTAGAAATCTGCATACCCTCGTTCGTCGACTGTATGAAACCTGAACACCCTATAATAGTGAGGGGACACGACCACCGGCTCCCTACACTTAATACGGAGGGAGTCAGGGTCACCTCGGATCAAGCAAACAGGAAAGCAAAGATAAATTAACAGACTTATCTGTAGCAGCATCAGTTGTAGCATCCAGCATGCACACCCTCCAGGAAGTTGTATAAACCGCAAAGTGATGCAGTATGGGAGGGGATTTAAAGGGATGCAATCAGTGCAACTAGATAACAGCTAAGAGAGGGAAACGAGATGACAAAACGAAAGCAAAACAAAAGAACCTCAAGCAGGAGGTTCTAAAGAACGTCTGTCAGAGCTCACAGATGTCTGGCGGTGACACCGCCATCTCGAGCAGCAGAAGCCACAACAGCAGTAGAAGTAGCAGTTTCAGTCTGCTCAACCTGATGGAACAAATTTTCCTTTCCATGCTGAGGCCAATTAGCAAGCAGACAGCTCCCACCTCAATGCTTAGGTTTAGACCTACCTGAGCTATGGTCAGCATCTGGCACATGCTCTGTTCCCTGACCACATGAATTTCTGGGCAGGCAGACCGGAACAGTGGTCTGAACTGCCACAGCATGCTTTGTTTCTTGTTCAGTCTCTAGTGTTTCTTCGGAGAGGATTTTCAGCGTCGTGACACCCAAGAGGACCAAAGTTGTTCTCCGCCAGTGTCCAAAACATTACTTTTGTCAAAATGAACCAAACCTGGATTGGGAAGAATTTTACACTCATCCAACTGATGCATGGTTGGCAGTGCTCCATCTTGCGACTTTTGCTGCCTGCCTGTCTCCATCATGCCACTGCTGCAACGTGTCAACAATCAGGTTCTTTATGTCTGCTGCTGCGTCCATCATGCCACCGATACCATCATGCCACTGCTGCGACCTGTACGGCTGCTGCTGCCTCCATCTTGCCACCACTGCCATCATTCCACTGCCTTGGCCTTCCATCATGTTCTGTATGGCTGCTGCTGCTTCCATCATGCACTGCTATCCTTTTACTGCTGAGACTTGCCAACCATCATGTTCTGTATGGCTGCTGTTCTATCATGCCTCCACCACCCTCAAGCCACTGCTGTGACCTGCCAAGCATTAAGTTTTGTACGGCTGCTGTTGCTGCCCTCATCATGCCACTGCCTCCATCATGCCACTGCTGCAGCCTGCCAACCATAATTTTCCATAAGGTTGCTGATGCTTCCATCATACTACTGCCTGGCTGCCAACATGCCGCATATAGCCTCTGCCTAAGCTGCTGCTGCTCCTCGCTGCTAATCCCCTATTGCCACCACCATTAACACAAAGCATCTGCCACTACTACTATTACTACTACTACCCATGGAAAGCCATGTACTGTGTTTTGCATGCTATGCTGCTTCTGTTCCACAGCTTAGGGAGGGTGCAGGGAAAAAGAAGAAAATCATACAAAATAAATGAAAACAGATAACAATGCTGCACATTTTAAAATCCTCATGACAGGTAAATTTCCACAAGGAAAATACTCACAAAGCGTACATGAGATTTGACAAATCACGTTTACTTTGCTGGTACTATTATACTGTGGTTTTTCCGGAAGAAAATTGATGTGTAAAAAACGCATGTAATCCATAGCATGTGCAGTTACCCTAACCAAGATGTACATATTCCTTAAAGGGGTTGTCCAAGATACATTTTTCTTTTTTTTTTAACATGTAAAGCCACATTATCCAGGTTTAATCTATACACTACAAATGTTCAATGTGAGCTCCATTGGTGACTGACTCAGTAGATGTCTAGGTGGTAGTCTACTTCTGTCTAGACGTGTGCCAACATATCATCACATATGGACTCCATTTTTTCAGTAATGCATTATCTCAGGTCATTCAGATACAGTGGCTGGGGAGGGGGGGGCGGCAGACTGAGTTCTTGATGTAGGCCCACAGAAAGAAGTTGTAGGGTGTTAGATCTGGTGATTGTGGAGACCAGTATAACATTGGTGAATTGTTTATTCTGGCACTGCAGATCCAGCGTTCACAAAGGTGATTATTCATTAATGCCTGACTCCACTCTAGAAAGGAGTTGTTTGTTGTGTCTTAACACCTGAGAGCTGCTTTAGCTGTTCATTTATCTCTAATAAACATGAAATTGAGCTTTCTGTTAATTGTATTTCCATAAGAAAAGCTGAAGCTTTGCAGGGTCCAAAAGCCAATGGATGACAAATGGTCAGTTATAAGAAAATAACTGTTCATTGAAAATCTACTGTACAACAGGATTCAAATGTATGGTACTGTACAACAGGATTCAAATGTCACTGGTATTTGATGCAGTTTTGGAGCCAAACACAGAAGTGTATACAAAACAGAGAAGAAGCATATGTTTGTCCTTTCTATTGTACTTTTCCTTACTTTCCTATTTTGCTTCACTAGAATAAAAAAAGATAACTGCTCAGTGACATTAAAAGCTGCATGTTTGATTAAAGCCTAAAAATGACTAATCCTGTCTCAAATGAAAAAAATATCAATATCTCTATATGTAAAAAGCAAACATTAACTTTTCCCTGTTGTTACAACTTCTAATTAGAGATGAGAAAATATGCAAAAGTTTGCTTTGCCAGCTTTTCAAATTTATTCCAATGTTCTATCATAGAAATGTATTTCCCATTATAAATTACCATAAATGTGAAAACAAGGATCTGTTGTATAGTGTTTTAACATTGATTGTCTTCTAGGTGAAAAATTTTGGCTGTCAGAGAAAGAATGCCAGCAAATCAAAGTTTTTATTAGCTCCACGCTTTTAAAAATTAATATATTGGATTATTTATTAATTTTTATAGAAAGGAATAGGCAGGGAGGACAGTTTCCTTCATTGTGGCTCATCCCATGGAGTGGTGCCTCATTATTCATGCTCACCCCACCTCCCCAACCAACTGGGATGAAATATGAACAATACATGATTTAATAAACAAGATGCAGGCACAGGCACATTTCTATAAATCCGGTTTTGCCATACTGTTCGTAAAGAAAATAAATAGAGATGAGCGTATAAAAGTTGACGAAGTGGAATTCGATCTGAATTTCAGGAAAATTTTTCACACCGAAACCGAATTTCCTCATGGTTTGTGTTAACGAATCACATTTTTTCCTAAAATGGCTGCTGCACGTGGGAGGACATGGAGCAAGGAACTCTGGGAATGCGGGATCACCCATAATGTCATTAATGAAGCCAATCAGCAGCCAGCCCTGTGATGTCAGAGCCCTATAAATAGCCTCAGCCATCTTGGATTCTGCGATTTTCCAGTGTACGTAGTTCAGGGAGAGATGTCAGCAAGTGCTAGGGCTAGTGCTAGAAAACACTTCATTGGGCTAAAAAAACGATTTACAAGTGCAGGGAAAGATTACTCAAGGTGTAGGGAAAGGATAGAAAGAAATCATTCCACAGTATTTATGTTGAACAGGGTACAGTAGGGGAGGTAACAGCCTGGGTAATAGGAACAATCCTATTACACCTTGCTGCACTGACTGGGGACCCAAATTCCCATTATACAGCTCTGTAATTCAAGCAAACCGTTCTTGTTATTGGGGTGTTACAGCCATTAACAGGGTTTATTACAAGGAAATTTGTATAAGTGTAACGGTCACGTCCACACACACACACGGGGGGAAGGATAGTGACCACTGCGCTCCACCCTCACCCCTCGCCCTGCCTACTTGCCTCACGAGTCCTGATGACAGGGGACAACTGGACGACAGTCCCTAACTTAGGATATGTGCAGGGAAGACAGACAAGACAAAATACGGAACATGAACGGACCGGGTCAGAACCAAGAAGCTACGCAGTACAAAGGATTAAGCAAAGAATGGTCCAGGAGAAGCCGGGGTCAAATACCAGGAGAGCAGAGAAGTACAAGAGGAGTCCTAAGAGAGTAGTCAGGTGGGAGCCGAGGTCACAATACCAGGAACGGATGCGCAGTACAGGAGGAGAAGGCAAGGATCGTCAGGGAACAGGATCAGGTAAGTATTCATTAGTCCAACAAATAGCCAGGAACCTAGAAATTAACAGGCAACCTGTAGCCAGCAGGCTGCCTGTATTTATAGTGAGGAGTGAGGGTTATGTGACGTGGCTAGCGTCACATGACCGACAGACCAACCAGTCGAGCACCGAGTGATCAGCTCGGTGCTCAAGGCAGACTAGGAGCAGGGAACCACCCAGCTAGTAAAGCCGCCCTGGGAATGAGGTCAAACACAGATCCTCATTCCCAAAGCTAAGCAAACAGGTCTGCGGGAAATGGGGACTGAGTGCACCTTCGGGAACCCCGTGACAATAAGTCTTTTTGCCCTTGTGTGGTGCAGCTATATCTTTTAAAGCATTTTTTTGCCTTGTATTAGTGGGAAAAAAGGGCTTATTAGCCATTGTGTGGTGAAGTGCTAAAACTAAAGCAGTTTTTGGGGTGTATAAGTGGCAAAAAATATATATATATTAGCCGTTCAGTGGTGCAGTTATATGTTCTAAAGCCTTTTGTGGCGCGTATAAGTGGAAAAAGAAAAATATATTTGCAGTTCAGCAGTGCAGTTATATGTTATAAAGCCTTTTGTGGCATTTATAAGTGGAAAAAGAAAAATATATTTGCCGTTCAGTGGTGCAGTTATTTGTCCTAAAGCCTTTTGTGGCGTGTATTAGTGACAAAAGAAAAATATATTTGCCGTTCAGCGGTGCAGTTATATGTTCTAAAGCCTTTTGTGGTGTGCATTAGTGGCAAAAGTAAAATACAGTATATTTGCCGTTAAGAGGCGCAGTTATATGTTCTAAAGCCTTTTGTAGCGTGTATAAGTGGAAAAAGTAAAATATATTTGCCGTTCAGCGGTGCAGTAATATGTTTCAAAGCCTTTTGTGGTGTGTGATAGTGGCAAAATAAAAATATATTTGTCATTCAGAGGTGCAGTTTTATGTTCTAAAGTCTTTTGTGTCATGTATTAGTGGCAAATGAAAATCATATTAGTCATTCAGCCGTGCAGTTATATGTTCTAAAACCTTTTGTGGCGTGTATTAGTGGCAAAAGAAAAATATACTTGCCATTCAGCAGTGCAGTTATATATTCTAAAGCCCTTTTTTGTGTGTATTAATGTGAAAAAAAGGTCGTTGTGTGGTGAAGTGAGAAAATTACTAACTTTTTTGGGGTGTTTTAATTTCCTATTTATTTATTTGATCTAATAGTATGTCAGACAGAGAAGTGTCAGGCCCTTCACAGGGGAGTGGCAGAGGCCTAAATGTTTCTGGTGTAGGCAGAGGTCACAGCAGAGTAAGGGGCTATGGCAGCAGGGGTCACTTCGACAGGCCTGAGATCCCAGTGTCAGCTAGTGGTCATGTCGTGACCAGCATCCCAGCGGTTCTTGAATGGTTGATTCGATCTTCAACTTTTTTACAAGTGACATCAGACACTCCCAGCCAAGAGTTAGCAGGCACTGTGTCCTCATCTGTCTTCAACCTGCCTCTTTCCTTTTCTGTTCCCTCAGCCAGAGAAGTATTATATGCTGTGGGCTCAGCTCCACTATACAGTTGGGACGAGCTACTAGAAGACAGTCAGCAGCTACTGGCCAACTAAGTTGTGGAGGAGACATCTGCCGCTTCCTCCACTAGGTGGGCAAGGAGTGATGAGGAGAGTGGCGTGGGAGCTGGTGTTGCAATCGGCCAGGCTCCTGACCCAGAGACCGCTGAGGAGGACATCAGTGACGGGGAGACAGTACTCGATGATGATGATGTAGCTGATCGAACTTGGGAGCAGGGTGACGAAGGGGCTTCATCATCAGTAGAAGAGGGTGGCAGCTTGCCGGTGAGGCAGTGGTGGAGCCAGCAAGTTGCTAGCATGGCCTGGAGTCAGAAGGGTGGCAGCAGTGGCAAACATGCCCGGGGAAGACCACCCGATACGCAGGAGACTACCTGCCTGGGATGTAGCGGTGCAACATTTTACGGAGGCAGCAGCGGTAGCTGGCAGTCAGTGCGGAGTGTTGGGGGAAAAATCACCTACTCGGCAGTGTGGCAGTTTTTTGTTAAGCCGCAGGAGGGGGTGAACATGGCCATATATAGAATCTGAGGGCAGAAGGTGAAGCATGGCCAGGTTGCCAATGTTGCCCTGCGTCAACTTATGCAGCAAAATGCATGCACTCATCCAACGTTGCAGAAGCTGAACGTGCTCCTGTCCAAGTTGCTGGTGCTGCAGTCCCTCCTTTTCCAAGTAGTGGACTCTGCACCTTTCAGAGAACTGATGGATTGTGCTAAGCCGAGGTGGAGAGTCACAAGCCGTCATCTCTTTGCCAAAAAGGCAGTACCAGCCCTGCACACACACGTAGAACAGAAGGTGGGCCAGTCCTTGAGCCTGTCGGTGTCTGCCAAAGTGCACGGCAGTGCCGACATGTGGACCTATAACTATGGTCAGGGACAATACATATCCTTTACGGCCCACTGGGTGAATGTGGTTTCTGCACAGCCACACCAGCAACTTGGCCAGGTGACGTCCCTTCCGCCTCCACGTTCTCACACTGTTGGTCCTGTGACAATGTTTGCATCTGCATCCTCATCCTCCACTGTGTCCTCAGCCTCCACTGCAGGGACAATTCATAGTGCCCCTCCAGCATACCACATGTGCAGGTCACGGCGGTGTCATGCTGTTCTGCACCTCGTTTGCCTGGGCAAACTGAATCACACAGGGGAGGAACTGCTCTGTATCCTTCATCACGAAATCGAATCCTGGCTTTCTCTGTGACAACTTAAAATCAGAACCATGGTGACCGACAACGGCAAGAACAAGGTGTCGGCGCTGCGTCAAGGAGGGCTAAGCCATGCGCCCTGCATGGCACATGTGTTCAATCTGGTTGTCAAGCGGTTTCTGAAGACTTCCACCCATCTGCAAGACATCCTAAAAATTGCCAGGAATCTTTGCATGCACTTCAGCCACTTGTACAAGGCAAAGCACACCCTCCTTGAGGTGCAGCAGCAGAACAGCATCCCCCAACATAGGCTGATATGCGACGTTTCTACCCTTTCGAATTCCACCCTCCATATGTTGGACCGACTGTACGAACAGAAAAAGGCCATAAACAATTTCTTGATGATCCAAGCGGACAGGAGTACTCCCTTGTGTAACTTCGATGTCAGCCAGTGGCAGCTCATGCGTGACACCTGCCATTTGCACCCGAGCACAATGGAAGTCAATGGGAGAACCAGAGCATTAAACCAGGCACCCGATGTTCTGAAGAGGGGATGGTGTCTGGTTCACAGGAAAAGGTCAAATTGATGGAAACACCACTGAAATGGAACAGCATGGGGAGGATGTCTGGATGCATCTTGGACTGCCAGGTTGCTACTGGGAACGATATTGTCTGAGTAGTACACCACTTTTACAGACTGACAATAATACGCATAAAACCAAAGATAAAATCAATTTTAGAGGAAAAATTGTTAGGAAGCAATCCTTCCTGTATATTTACTTGTATATAAAGTGCAAGTGCTGCCAACAATTACAAGGAAGAGACACTCCGATACATCCTGTGTATCACATAAAGGAGGGCTTTATTCACATTGTGGGACAATTGTTCAGGTAGTGGGACTACTACACCCATAAAGCCTATGCACTAAGTGAAAGATCTGCCAAAAATTACAAGGAACTGGCACTCCAATACATCCTTTGTTACACATAAAGGAGGGCATCCTATACACCCTTGAAAAATTATGATTGATGGCCTGCTGGTGACCCTCAAAAACTATTGGAGCAAGGGCCTGCTGATCCTGATTATCTAAAACATTAGGGTGAGGGCCTGCTGCTAAAGTGACAATCTAAAAAATTAGGGGTGAGGGTCTGCTGCTGTGCTGACCCTCAAAAACATTAGGGGCGAGTGCTTGCTGCTTATCTGAACTTCTAAAACATTAGGGGCGAGGGCTTGCTGCTGAGCTGACCCTCTAAAACATTAGGGGCAAGTGCCTGCTGCTGATCTGACCATCTAAAACATTAGGGGCGAGGGCCTGCTGCTGACCTGACCATCTAAAAACACTAAAACGAAAGCCAGGGGAGGGAAACTGTGAAAGTCCCGCCTTTCTGCACAAAGAAATGCCCCAAACAGGGCAACCCTATCTGGATGTCTAACCCTGTTAGGTGCAATATCCCTCAAAATGCCCTATAACCTAGTTTGCAGTCACTTGGGGACTATAAGAGCAATAATAGTTGTGCTTCCAAAATATGATAGAGGATGCTATGCGTAGGTAGTGGACGGGGACAGCTGTCCCTAGACACCCCTATATAGCGGGAAGGGGGTTATGTTGACCCTACCTATCTACACAGAGCACCCGCCCCGAAAGGGGCGACCCTGTCCGGATGCCTTTCCCTACTCTGAGCGGATTCCCTGAAAAACCCTATAGGATAGTTCCTGACATGCCACGTTTCATATAATACTTATCAGGAGAAATATACCAAGGGCTTGGTGTACAAAGGATAACCAATCCTACAAATGAAAAAGATGAAAAAATCTTAGGGAAAATTTGGGGCCACAACAAAAAAGAAAAGGGGCAAAAGTAAAAGCTAAAGGTAAGCCTACCTTGTAATTGATAGACCAAGGGTAAAGCCGGGGGCAATTAAAATCCCCTACTTGCAGATAGCTCGTCAGTGTAACGGGACTAATTCATGGGCTGATCAGGAGTAAATAGCAGACCCCATAGTTAGCATGGGGAGTCTTGTCCAGGAAGCCAGTGAACGGCATCTGATGCTGGAATTTAAAGGCCTCTATGCACGCGCCAACTGACTCCAGGCCCGCCTACATGGGACATGGGACCCGTCACATGACCACAGCGTCACGCGAACCCGGAAGAGACATGCCACCTGTGAAGCGCAGCGCTGATTCTGGTGGAACACGGCGTCGAGCCATGTGAGGCGGAGACATAAGAAGAGGGATTGTGCGGTGCCTAGTGCAATGAGAGCAGGATATGGGGTAACGCTGATGCCACTTATGCAGTGGGCAGGTATGGGTTGACAATAGTCTATATTTGTTTGTGACGTCAATTGTAGCGTTCGCAGGGTACTACCCCAGGGCCCTTCCAAGGTGTTATAATGCACGTCCCAGATTAGGAATGACAGAGTGGTGTAATGGCCTATAATTTCTCTATAGGATGGTGATAATTGTGTCAACGGTGTCTCCTACCTGGGTACAGCTGGACTCCTGGCTAACTTGCAATAAATTTGGGTGCAGTGATAGTAGGAGTAATAGAGGGATTTTGGAGCAGAAAGGATGTCCAGACCTTTAGGTGAACTTCAAACGTTTCTTTATGGAAGGTAACTTGTATCCAAGCAGTATACAGCTTTGGTCTCTGGTCCCAGCAGGTTTTAGCAATCATTGGCAGGAATAAATACTTCTGCACTTTAAATGTGAGCTTGCAGGATAATTTGTCTGCTTGGTAGCTCTGTAACTGTGGCAGGAACTAATCTTCTGCACTTTTCTGTACCTTCTGCTTTGTGGGGACAGACTAGCTGAGGAGGAATGGCTTCTCCTAGGTCTCAGGACTTAACTCGCATATAGTTTCTCTGGGGATGCTTTCTTCCTGGAACTCTGGAGATTGCTTCCTTCTCATCCAGCTGCGGCTGCAGGTCTCAGACTGGGACTTTGATCAGGTCTCAGCCGAGACAAGATCCTGGCTGTCTTCCCTATGCAGGGGTTCTCCTGAAAGCTATCACACAGCCTTCCCTAATAGGGGTGGCTGGCACACTGACTCTAACTTCCTTCCCCACCTATGCTGCAGGATGTGGGAACAGTGGGAGCTAAGCTGGAATAATCCATTCTGGCCTAGATACACTAAACTGGGACTTGTACCTGGTCAATGCATTGCTGCCACCTGCTGGTCAACCTGAAAAACTACAGCAATAATTGTATTTAATACACTGTTTAGATGCATAGTTGTGAAGACATGATCAAAATCATATCAGATGACAATATAACGGCTTATGCTTAGGAGGAGAGAATACAAGCTCTGGGGTACCAAATTTAATACAAAGTGCTGCATGAAATACAAAGACATACAAAGACAAACACAAAATGGCTACCCTGAGGTTCATGCCCACATGAGTAGGGTGTCCTAAGTAACAGTTTCCCTCTCAGTACAATTAGTGAACCAAAGGTCTGCACTAAGCAATCACTACTGACTAACTTTGAAGTGTTCTGAGCTCTGTATATACCAAAGGAAGCATGAGGGTGTCTTTACTCTGTAGTCCCACCATTGTGTAATGAAATGCCCGCAATTGGAAGGGTGACTTTATCCTGTATTCCCTTCCCTTCACCAAAGTCAAAATAAAGTCAAAATATAAGACTTATAGCACGATCACTATGATGACTATGGGTAGCTAAAGTTGCTCTAAGGTTGAGGCCTATACCTTAGGCAAAGGCACAGAAGAGGAAATCATGGGCTTCACCAAACGATTCTAGCAGTCACAGAAGGAGGGTATAGTAATCCCATGGAACTCCTGGAAGACACACCACAATGGGGGTTTAGTAGTCCCATTACCAAACCTGGCACATATAACAAACATTGAAGTCAATAGGGACCCGAACTTTTGAGCACTAAAATGGCTCTAAAAGTGTAATGGAAAGGGCTAGAGGGCTGCAAATGCCAGAAAAATTTGGTTAAGAGCATGGCAAGTGCTCTGCAAACAAATGTGGATAGGGAAATGACTTAAAATAACATAAAATATGTAAAAAAAATAATAATCTTGATCTAGGAGGACAAGGTCCATATGGAGTAGGAGGTTGAGTAGGCAGTGGATGTGGTGGTGTAGGTGGAAGCGGCGGTGGAGGAGGTAGCCTACACTGGCTTTTGTTATAAATTTAAATTTCTCTTTTTAATTAGGGTACACCACAAAATATTGGGAAATATAACCTGTGAAAACCCCCTCCAGCAGTGCTAAACAAACATTCAGACAATACACTGGCTGCAGGGCAGGCCAGCACCTCCAAGGCGTAAAGGGCAAGCTCAGGCCATGTGCCCAATTTGGAGACCCAGAAGTTGCAGGGGGCAGACCCATCAATCAGTACGTGTAGGCATGTGCCCCTACCACATCCACTTGGCTGAGTACCAGCCTCAAAGGTACCTTCCGTTGTGGAGGTTGTGTGGCTTGCCCTGCAATTCGGTTGGGCGCTACATTTGTTTGCAGCGTTACTGAGCGGAGATTCACTATTAGATCGTTTGTGAATTGCAATACCAGAGGTCTGGTATACCTGGCCACTTGTGTTTGTGGAAAACAATACGTGGGTAAAACCACAAGGGAATTCCGCAGAAGAGTAGCAGAACATCTAAATGACATCCGCAAAGGGGCTGATACCCCGATTGCTAGACACACATCCACTGTACATGGTGGTGATGTGGATGTCATTAAATTTCAGGCTGTGGAGGTGGTTAGAAGATCGCCAAGAGGAGGCGACTTTGACAGGCGTACATTACAAAAAGAGACACAGTGGATCTACCGCCTGTATGCACTCCAACCTTATGGATTGAATAAGTATAACTCTTTCACATGTTTTCTCTAGATTTTTTTCTAGAGAGTGTAACAGGTAAAATATTTCTTCCTAAAGAGTGCAACAGGTGGAACATCAGGAGTAATATTATCTCTCCGTGATGCATGTGCCTCATAAATACGGATCACTAGACATTATTGTCAGGAGACCATCAGTAATGTGATTCTTAGAGCGCTTAATAGGGCCACAATGATAGCAGGGGTATGGGAGTGTATTTATTAAGTACAGGTTGTACACACCATATCACATCCCAACCCTATTTATGCAGGGCTCACCATCACATTACATATTGACCTGATCGCTGTGATATCGCCCATGATGAGAAATGCTACAGGGTCTTTTCCATGACCCTGCAGCGATACTCTGACCACAACTGAATGACGTCTTTTACATAACATACCTGAGACCGCTTTATAATCCTTGTTCCTACGGCTGCTATACCATGCTGTCGGATTACCAAGTCGCCGTATGTATCAACTTTGTCTTTAGTGTATGAATGTTGTGACATTAATCTGGGCCCGCCTCACAGAGGGGGCGGAACAATGGGGGCGGGATGGATGATGCGGCGGTGCCGCGCCTCCTACCTTCTCATTGGCCGTCCTGAAGGCGTGACTCAGCACAGGGGAGGAGGACTCTCCTTATATATCGTGCACTTGAGCGGCCGCGTTCGGCCACCTCGTACTGACAGCTGCAGCCTCTGTCATGGAGGCTTAGCAGCTTTGATTGTTTGTCCAAATACCCACAGAACTATGCTCCTGACGAGCCGAGTATGGCGAAACGCGTCGAGTGTGTTGTGGGGATGAACTAATGTCATTGCAGTTGAGGTCTGTGGATTCCAGCCCTCTGCAGTTGATGAGTACATGCAATCAGGCCTTTCTGCTCTATCCAGCTTAGTCTAGGTCCCTTGATTCGTGCCTGCAGGGCTGACACTCAGACATCTGATTCTACCTGAACGGATGGTTTCAGTGAGGTCGGCTATTGCAGGTAGATGTTTATCAACGGATTAGTCCCAACTGATTAAACTTTAGCCTAGGGCCACACTAGCTGGCAATGGTTCAGAGCACCTTGACCGCGCCACAGTGCATACTTCTGGTGGAGTGGATCTAGTACGGCCACATGGCCTTATGATTCAGCCTTTAGTATAGCACTAGTTGCGGCATTTCCAGTGACCCCATCCACAGTTATATGTACCGCATTTGCGGTCTCATATGGTCCATTTCATCGAATTTATACTGGTTAGATGGTGTCCTAGAATTTTAATATAGGTAGTTTCCCCTTCCCCCCTTTTTGAATTAATAAAATATTAGTTTTAGCAGCAAAATAGCGTTCCAAACGACAGTGATATAATCGTGTAGGCATGTGCACACATACTGCTCCACCATGTTGCTGAAATGCTGCCTCCTGCTAAGACGTTCCATATCAGCTGGTGGTGCTGGTTGTTGTGGCGTGCTGATAACGCTTTTCCACATTTCGGCCATGCTAACCCTGCCTTCTGAGGAGCTGGTGGTGCCCCAGCTGCGTTGGCGACCTCTTCCTTTCCTCTGCCTTCGCCTTGTGCTTCCACTGTGCCCCGGCTGTCAGGTGTAAATGCCGCCAGCAGCGCGTCTACCAGCATGCGCTCGTACTCGCGCATCTTACAATCACACTCCAGTGACGGAATTAAGAACAGTACGTTGTCCTTGTAACAGGGATCCAGCAGCGCGGCCACCCAGTAATCAGCATAAGTGAGAATGTGGGCAACTCGGCGGTCGTTGCGGAGACACTGCAGCATATAATCGCTCATGTGTGCCAGGCTGCCCAAAGGCAACGAAAAGCTGTCCTCTGTGGGAGGTGTATCGTCTCTGTCCTCTGTATCCCCCCAGCCACACACCAGTGATGGCCATGAGCTGGTTTGGGTGCCACCCTGCTGTGAACACAGTTCCTCATCCTCTATCTACTCCCCATCATCCTCCACCTCGTCATTCTCCAGAACTTTGCCCTGGCTGGACAATTGTGTACCTGGCGTTTTTGGGTGCAGGATCCCACCCTCAGAGCCATTTGTGAATGACTGGCCGGAAACCCTATAAAAATGATCCCTCTTCCTCCTCCTCCTGTGCCACATCCTCTTCCATCATCGCCAGCAGCGTTTTTTCAAGGAGGCATAGAAGTGGGATAGTAACGCTGAGAACTGCATTATCGGCACTGGCCATGTTGGTGGAGTACTCAAAACAGTGCAACAAGGAACACAGATCTCACATGGAGGCCCAGTCATTGGTGGTGAAGTGGTGCTGTTCCACAGAGCGACTAACCCGTGCGTGCTGCAGTTAAAACTCCACTATCGCCTGCTGCTGCTCGCACAGTCTGGCCAGCATGTGCAAGGTGGAGTTCCACCTTGTGGGCATGTAGCATATGAGGCAATGAGCGAGAAGGCCAAAGTTACGCTGCAGGCGCCGACAGGCGAGCAGCAGCAGGGTGAGAACGGCTGAAAGCACGCACAGATGGTACGTACTTTCTGCAGCAGCTCTGACATATCGGGGGTATTTTAAGGAACCTCTGCCCCACCAAATTCAGCACATGTGCCAGGGCAAGGGATGTGCGTCAAACTGGCTAGTCCCAGAGCTGCTATGAGATTTTGCCCATTACTGCCCACCACCAGGCCGGGCTTTAAGCTCACTGGCACCGACCACTCATCGGTCTGTTGTTCAAGGCCAGTCCACAGCTCCTGTGCGGTATGGGGTTTGTCCCCCAAACAAATAAGTTTTAAAACTGCCTGCTGTCATTTAACCCTGGCTGTGCTGAAGTTGGTGGTGAAGGTGTTACGCTGACCGCGAGAAGCCAGTAGAGGATGAGGAAGCGGAGTAGGAAGAGGAAGCAGACGAAATGATAGCATTTCAAAGGACATTCATTTTGAAATGCTGGCATTCGGGGCCAGGGATCGCGGGTGGGTAGGGGGGTACTTCCTCTTCTGCTCTAGTGTTTGGGAGATGGAGAGCTGAACGCTAACGTGAGACATTGTGGAGATGCTTGGTGAACCAGGTGGTGGTGTTCTGGCAGATCCTCTGTTTGCGGGGTGGCAGGTGGCACTGTCACTCCAGAGGTGGATGAAGAGGCCGAGACTGCAGCAGAAGAGGAAGCAGAAGGAACCAGAGACCTTTCTTGGTTTTTGAGGTGTCTACTCCACTGCAGCTCGTGCTTTGCACTTAGATGCCTGGTCATGCAGGTTGTTCTCAGGTTGAGAACGTTTTGTGCCTCGCTTCAGGCTCTGATTGCACAGCCTGCAAACCACTTGTGTCTTGTCGTCAGCACATTGTCTGAAGAACTGCCACACCAGTGAACTCCTTGGAGCTGGCTTTGGTGTGCTCGGTCCCTTGCTGCGGTAGGCAGTAGCAGGCGTACTGTCTATGGGACGGCAGCACCGCTTTTGCACCCTGCTCCCTCTTCTGCTGTGCTGGTGGCTCTGTGCAACCACCGCCTCTTCCTCCAAACTACACAGGACACTGTATGACCTTGATTCATGTGGGGTCGAGGACCTCATCGTCCTCCACATCATCTTCCACCCAGTCTTCCCCCCCTACCTCTCTTGTCTGTCTGCACACTGCAGAAAGCCACAGCAGTTGGTACCTGTGTTTTTCTTCATCATCCGAGACGTGCTGGCGGTGCTCCTCCCATTTTACTGATCTTGAAACATAAGTGGTTGGCCATCGGTGCACTCAATCTCTTCCACTTCTGGGGCAGGGCTAGGTGGATGGCCCTGGGAAACCCGGCTAGCAGAGTCATCAAAATGCAGAAGAGACTGTTGCATGACTTGGGGCTCAGACTGCTTGGCTGATTTGCAAGTGGTTGAGGTGAAAGACATCGGCTGCAGGTGCCAACTCTTATCTTTCAGCAGGAGACTGGGTGGGAGACAATGTAAAGGAACTGGAGGGACTGTCAGCAACCCAATCTACTATCGCCTGTACTTGTTCTGGCCTCACCATTCGTAGAGCCGCATTAGGCCCTGACCAAATCCCCGCTGAAGGTTCTGTCGCTTAATCGCACCTGAGGAAGGTGTTTCACTTGTGCGTGTAGCTGGCACAGATCGACCATGTCTTCTCCATGCAACAGGAGCTCCACCAGCAGCACCATGACCGGGGCCACGTTCCTTATTTGACCTCTGCTCATTCTCCAAATTTTGGATCTTGCCCAAAATGGGTGTTTTTTTAATAACAGAATAGAACAGCACTATCTAACGCGTGTATCTCACACTGAAAGATGCAGCAAAGGCTGCAAATTCAGTATTTTACCCAAAATGGGTGTTTTTTTTAAAACCCAGAATATTATTGCTGTATTTCAAGCTTGTATCTCACACTGACAGATGCAGCAAAGGCTGCAAAATTCTGTATTTTGCCCAAAATGGGTGTTTTTTTTATTACAGAATATGACAGCAGTATCGAATGCTGGTATTTCACACTGTAAGATGCAACAAGGGCTGCAAAATTTAGTATTTTGCCCAAAAAGGTGTTTTATTAATAACAGAATATGGCAGCAGTATCTAACGCTTGTATTTCACACTGAAAGATGCAACAAGGGCTGTAAAATTTAGTATTTTTCCAAAAGAGGGTGTTTTTTAAAACCCTGAAAATTATTGCAGTATTTCAAGGTTAAACTTCACACTGACTAATGCTGCATAGGCCCCAAATTTAGGGTATTGCCAAAAATGGGTGCTTATTTACTCCTTAAGGACACAGCCTAATTTCACCTTAAGGACCAGGCCATTTTTTGCAACTCTGACCAGTGTCACTTTAAGTGTTGATAACTTTAAAACGCTTTGACATATCCAGGCCATTCTGAGATTGTTTTTTTGTCACATATTGTACTCCATGACAGTGGTAAAATGGAGTAAAAAAAAATATTTTTATTTATAAAAAAATATAAAATGTGCCAAATATTTGGAAAACTTAGCAAATTTCCAAGTTTCAATTTCTCTACTTCTATAATACATAGTAATACCTACAAAAAGAGTTATTACTTTACATTCCCCATATGTCTACTTCATGTTAGGATCATTTTAGGAATGACATTTTATGTTTGGGGGACGTTACAAGGCTTAGAAATTTAGAAGTAAATCTTGAAATTTCTCAGAAATTTTCAAAAAACAACTTTTTTGAGACCATTCTAGAAACTACACCCTCAAGGTTTTCAAATTGATTTTACAACGTTGTTAACCCTTTAGGTGTTCCACAAGAATTAATGGAAAATAGAGATACAATTTAAAAATTTCTTTTTTTTGGCAGATTTTTCATTTTAATATTTTCTTCCAGTTACAAAGCAAGGGTTAACAGCCAAACAAAACTCAATATTTATGGCCCTGATTCTGTAGTTTACAGAAACGCCCCATATGTGGTCGTAAACTGCTGTACGGGCACACGGCAGGGCGCAGAAGGAAAGGAATGCCATACGGTTTTTGGAAGGCAGATTTTGCTGGACTGTTGTTTTTATTACCATGTCCCATTTGAAGCCCCCCGATGCACCCCTAGAGTAGAAACTCCCAAAAATTTACCCCATTTTAGAAACTATGAGATAGGGTGGAAGTTTTGTTGGTACTAGTTTAGGGTACATATGATTTTTGGTTGCTCTATATTACACTTTTTGTGAGACAAGGTAACAAGAAATAGCTGTTTTGGCACCGTTTTTTTTTTGTTATTTACAACATTCATCTGAAAGGTTAGATCATGTGATATTTTTATAGAGCAGGTTGTCACGGACGCAGCTATACCTAATATGTATACAATTTTTTATTTATGTAAGTTTTACACAATGATTTCATTTTTGAAACAAAAAAAACATGTTTTAGTGTCTCCATATTCTGAGGGCCATAGTTTTTTCAGTTTTTAGGCGATTATCTTAGGTAGGGTCTCATTTTTTGCGGGATGAGATGACGGTTTGATTGGCACTAATTTGGGGTGCATATGACTTTTTGATTGCTTGCTATTACACTTTTTGTGATGTAAGATGACAAAAAATTGCTTTTTTTTACACCGTTTTCATTTTTATTTTTTTTACGGTGTTCATCTGAGGGGTTAGTTCATGTGATATTTTTATAGAGTACCTTATTACGGACGTGGCGATACCTAATATGTATACTTCTGTTTTATTTATGTAAATTTTACACAATGATTTAATTTTTGAAACAAAAGTCATGCTTTAGTGCTTCCATAGTCTGAGATCCATAGTTATTGGGCGATTTATCCTGGGTAGGGTATGATTTTTGCGGGATGAGATGACGGTTTGATTGGCACTATTTTGGGGTACATATGACTTTTTGATCGCTTG
The DNA here is from genome assembly GCF_905171765.1 of Bufo bufo. NCBI lineage: Eukaryota > Metazoa > Chordata > Amphibia > Anura > Bufonidae > Bufo > Bufo bufo. The sequence continues at coordinate 366,509,292 of NC_053390.1, read as the reverse complement.
CTATTACACTTTTTGTGATGTAAGGTGACAAAAAATGGTTTATTTAGCACAGTTTTTATTTTTTATTTTTTACGGTGTTCATCTGAGGTAATAGCTCATGTGATATTTTTATAGAGCCAGTTGATATGGACGCGGCGATACCTAATATGTATACTTTTTTTTATTTATGTAAGTTTTACACAATAATATCCTTTTTAAAAAAAAATCATGTTTTAGTGTCTCCATATTCTGAGAGCCATAGTTTTTTTCAGTTTTTGGGCGATTATCTTGGGTAGAATACGATTTTTGCGGGATGAGATGACGGTTTGATTGGCCCTATTTTGGGGTGCATATGACTTTTTGATCGCTTGCTATTACACTTTTTGTGATGTAAGGTGACCATTTTTTTTTATTTAGCACAGTTTTTTTTTTTTTTTACGGTGTTCATCTCAGGAGTTAGGTCATGTGATATTTTTATAGAGCCAGTCGATGCTGACACGGCGATACCTAATATGTATACTTTTTTTTATTTATGTAAGTTTTACACAATAACAGCTTTTTTAAAGCAAAAAAAAAGATGTTTTAGTGTCTCCATATTCTGAGCCATAGTTTTTAAATTTTTTTGGTGATTGTCTCAGGTAGGGGCTCATTTTTTGCGGGATGAGGTGACAGTTAGATTGGTACGCCTTTTTGATCGCTTGCTGTTGTACTTTTTGTGATGTAAGGTGCCAAAAAAATTGTTTATTTAGCACAGTTTTTATTTTTTACGGTGTTCCTCTGAGGGGTTAGGTCATGTGATATGTTTATAGAGCCAGTCGATACGCACCCGGCGATACCTAATATGTAAATTCCCCCCCCCCCCCCTATTTTATACCAATTTTTTTTTACTTTACAAAATTTGGGGAAAGTGACGTTTTTGTTTATTTTTACTTGAAACTTTTAATTTTTTGGGTGGAAAACTTTATTTTTCAACTTTTTTTTTCACTTTATTTTTTGTCCCACTTTGGGACTTGAACTTTTGGGGGTCTGATCCTTTACAATGCATTCCAATATTTCTGTATTGGAATGCATTGGCTGTATGAGTAATACAGTGAGTATTGCTCATACAGCTTCCGGCCTGTGAGATCCAGGGGGCTGGATCTCACAGGCTCATCACCGGAAGGCAGCGCAGATGCCTCAGGAAGGCATCGTGCTGCCCTACATGCCATCGTATGACCCCCACAGCCCCACGGGGACCCGATGGCACCGCCGCCGCATAAGGTAAAAGCCGCAAACCGCAGGTCTGAATTGACCTGCGGTTTGCGGCAATCATGGGGGGTCACGAGACCGCCCTGCGCATTTAGCCGAGGTGCCTGGTCATTGATTTGAGCAGGCACCGGCTTCCGATTGCCGCCCTGTGTCCTTAAGTACCTTACAGGTACGCCCTGTGTCCTTAAGTACCAGGACATAAGGGCGTACCTGTTCGCCCTGTGTCCTGAAGAGGTTAGACCCAGAAAATTATTGAAGTATTTCAATCTTATATTGCACGCTGACAAAACCTACATAGGCCCCAGATGGAGGGTATTGCCAAAAAGGGGTGCTTTTTTTAACCCAGAAAATTATTGCTGTATTTCAAGCTTGTATTTAACAATGACAGATGCAGCCAAGGCGGCAAATTTTGTATTTTGCCCTAAATGGGTGTTTATTTTTTTTATAACAGAATATGACAGTAGTATCTAACGCTTGTATTTCATACTGACAGATGCAACAAGGGCTGTATAATGTATTCTTTTGCCCAAAAAGGGTGTTTCTTTTAATCCCAGAAAATTATTGCAGTATTTCAAGCTTAAATTGCACATTGACTAATGCTGCATAGGCCCCAGATGGCGGGTATTGCAAAAAATGGGTGTTTTTTAAAACTTAGAAAATTATTGAACTATTTCAAACTTTTATTTAACAGTGACAGATGCAGCAAACGCCGCAAAATTTTGATTTTGCTCTAAATGGGTGTTTTTTAATAACAGAATATGACAGCAGTATATAACGCTTGAATTTCACACTGACAGATGCAGCAAGGGCTGTAAAATTTTGTATTTTGCCCAAAAAGTGTGTTTTTTGAAACCCAGAAAATGATTGCTTTATTTCAAGCTTAAATTGCACACTGACTAATGTGGCATAGGCCCCAGATATAGGGTATTGCCAAAAATGGATGTTTTTTAAAACCAGACAATTGTTGAAGTATTTTAAGCTTAAATTGCACACTTACAAAACCTGCATAAGCCCCAGATGGAGGGTATTGCCAAAAATATGTGCTTTTTTTTTTTTGTAATAAACAATTTTTATTGTGATTAAGAGCAATGTTATTTACGTTGATAATATATCTTATTTCTTGATATGAAAGACTCAAGTATACAATGTAGAAAGAAATAAAACAGGTAGCAAGTATATCACAGTTACATTGCATAGACAACTTGTACAGAAACATGTGTAAAAGTTTGGTAACAATAGCATATGAGTAGGTACAATAGGATGTAGAGCATATGTATATAATTTCATGTAAATTGTCTGTAGTTTTTCCAGAGAGACCAAATATGGATGAAGGTGCTCCTAGTTTTAAGCTCCCAGTGGGAAAGCTCTTCTAGTCTATAAAATTGATCCACTTTGTTGGTCCATTGTTCTATAGTGGTGGTCTCTATTGAACACCACATAGTGGGCATCAGGATGCGAGCTGCGGATATTATATAGGAGAAAAGAGCTTTATGGGGGTCTCCTCGATGGATGCCAAAGGATAAGAGAGCAATCTCAGGCATACAAGGAAACTTAGATCTACATATATTATTACTTATGCGGAAGATGTTTGCCCACCAGGTAAGTATCAATGGACAGCTCCACCAAATATGGAGGAATGTACCTCTACTTTTTCCACATCTCCAGCATTGGTCTGAAACGCTGGGATAGAAAAGAGCTATTTTATCTGGAGTTCTATACCATCTAGACAGCACTTTGTATCCATTTTCTTGCACCCGAACACAACGTGAAAGTTTGTGAGGAATGGTAAAAAGTTTAATAATTTCTTGTTGAGAGAATTGTCTTCCCAGATCTTTCTCCCATAAACCTATTATTGCAGGTTTGGCATCCATAGAGGGGAGGTTTAGTTTTTTTTTATATAAAGTGGAGATCAATTTGGGGGGGTATTTAGTATTAGATATAAGTTTCTCAAACCACTGTTGGGGAGATCCAGTGCTCAGTTTTTTATTCAGAAAGCAATCTCTTTTTGAGAAAGTTAAGGAGGCAAAACCTGAGGGCTAGAAATATTAAAGTGAGATCTTAGCGAGAGTTCTGGTGGAACGCACTTATCAGCGTCTATTAGATCAGTTATTAAAAGCTGAGAGTTTGAATTCTGAGGGACATGAATCCCTTATTTCCTTGGGAGCCAGAGATATGATGTTCTCTGATTTGAAGGAGGGGGTGAGGGTAGGGTCAAGGCTCGATGATGGAGGAGAACCACCCCCACACTTTTAAGGTGGATCGAATAATAGGTTTGGAATAGAAGAGCTAGTGGGGGGTGGTCTGTCCGCCAACAAAAAGAGCCCTAAAGGAGTTGGGGAAGAAACGAAGACTCTATTGAAAGCCATTGTTTGTGGTTAGAAGGTCTGAGCCAATCTACCACCCTACTTAGGTGATAGCTTTCATATATAGTTCGGGTCCGGTAGGCCTAGTGCCACCGTAGATGTCTGGGGTTTAGTTAAGGTTGATAAAGAGAGTTTAGGTCTCTTTTTCTGCCAAATAAACTGGCGGATGCATAAGTCTATAGATCTAAAGAAAGATCTCGGAATGGCTATAGGGAGGACTTGAAGGAGATATGTGAGTCTGGGAATTGCCAGGGACATGACCATATTTTTCCTACCGAACCATGAAAGGTAAGGAAGATCCAGGGAGTCCAACTGAGCAACAATGGCCGCCAAAAGGGGGGTGTAATTAAGATGGAATAGATCCTTAGATGAGGATGTAAGGTTTCATGCCTAGATAAGTTGACGCGATGACCAATTGAAAGGGGAATCTCTTTAAAGATCTTTTATAAGCTTGGTGGGAAGGCCAAAGTGTAAAATCTGGGACTTTTGTGGGTTTATTTTGAAGTTAGAAAGGGAACCAAATTTTTGTAAGATGGAGGTTATTAATGGCATTGATTTTGTAGGATTGGTGGTAAGGATTAGAAGGTCGTCAGCAAAGGCTGCTAACTTGAATTCCTGTACTCCAATTTTAAGCCCAATGATGCCCTCCTCTTGCCTCAAGGCTTGTAATAGAGTTTCCATTACGAGGACAAATAGTAAAGGGGAAAGTGGGCAACCCTGACGCGTTCCATTGTTAATAGAAAATCTATCTGAGATGAGATTGTTCACTAACACCGAGGCAGAAGAATTCTCATACATAGCCAAATACGTGCCATGGATGTATGGAGTAGGAAAGTGGAACTTATGGAGGGTGTGCTTGATATAAGACCAGTCAATACGGTCAAATGCTTTTCGGCATCGGTGCCAAGTATACTAGGGGTAATTTTTTTGGATGAGGCAAAGAAGAGGCATCCAGGATCTTGGTAGTGTTATCTTTTACCTTCTCGACCTTTCACAAATCCCACCTGGTCAGAATGGATCAGGTTAGGAAGTAAGGAATGAAGTCTAATGCCAACATTTTAGCAAGGATTTTCATGTCTATGTTTAATAAAGATATGGGACGGTAATTAGCACAAGATCTAGGTCTTTTCCATCTTTGGGAATTATTGTAATTAGTGCTTTGGTCAGTCCGATGACAAGGGCTGGTCTTTTAATGCTAAGTTGCAGAACGGAGAGTAAGTGAGGGAGCAGAGAATTTTGGAAAGAGGAATAATATTGGTGGTTGGGAAGGCCATCAGGGCCAGGGCACTTGTCCTTGGGGGTTGACTGAAGCATTTTTAAGTTCTAAGAGTGGAAAAGAGGTTTGCCAAGGCATCATGTTAGGTATTGGACAAGGTAGGGAGATTTAAAGAGTCCAAAAATGTGGTGATAGCAGGGCCTCTGTCTAGTTCACCTTCAACTCCTTCCGTTTGTGAAAGATTATACAGGCCTTCGTAGAACAGTCTGAATTGTTCAGCAATGGCTTCGGATGAAAAGAGTTGATGGCCCATAGGGATTTGATGGGAAGTTACATATCTCGCCAGTCTTTACGCCTTATGCGTTGCATTCATGAATTTTGATGCTTTATTGCCATGACAAAATATTTTTGTTGAGGATAAGTAATATTTAGCTGATTTGCAGTTAAATGGTTTTTAAGTTCTGTTCTAAGGCAGTTAGTTTAGACAGATGTTGGGGCTGCTAGGGATCTTTTATGAAGGGATTCTAGTGTGTGAATATTCGTCTAATAAGGAGGAAATGTGTTTATCAGATTGTTTCTTTAAAAAAGAGCATTTGCTAATAAAGTGCCCCTGATAAACACTTTGTGAGCGTCCCATAGGGGTTTGAGGGGAAATGTCTGGTGTATTATTAATGCACTTCAGCCCCCCTAGCTTAAACACCCTTAATCTATAGAGAAATGGGAACTGCACTCTGTTTAGAAGTAGTATCACCGGTGCCGATCAAGGGCTAATTAAGCCGTATCCAAGTAATAAGAATTTGAGGTCACTCAGTTCCGTAGGTTATGCAATTCATATAATTTTGTTAATTAATATTATTTTTCATGTTTTCTGCACCATCCATATGCCCGTGAAATATAGGAATGACAGATTATTTCTGACCAGACGTTTCGGTCACGTGGACCTTCATCAGTGGTCATGTTATCTGGAATATACATATTGAAATGTTTCACATATACATGGAATGCAGAGCATGAAGTCACAAAATAAATAAAGTAACATAGAACAAAAAATAAATAAATTAAATTAAATTACAAGCCAAAGTTCATGGTGTTGTCACAGGCAGAGTGAATACTGACCAGGGATTCGGTAAAAACATCTGGGTGTGCATAATCATGAAAAATTCATATATTTATAGCAATCAAATGGTTAATAAAACATGATTATCTAGGCTGGAGTACATCCAATAGGATCTGTCGTCCGGTCTTATGGATATGTATAGATTCATGATTCTCAGAGACATAAATTTATGGCTTACACGGTTGTGGCATATATGAGTAAGATTATAAAGTTTCATGAGGAGCATCATCAAGATATTTACAGATCCATGGATTCACATAATAATAGATTTAAGGCATACACGGTTGTGGCATAGCATAAGTATGTAGTTTCATGGGAGTGTCACCCAGATATAGGGCTATGCAGGAATAAATATAGATGCCCATAAATCACATAGACATAGATGCACATAAATCACAGAAATCATATGGTAGCAGCATAGTGGACCAAAGAAATTGGTGGATCGAACTGCACAAAGGTAACCTGTGGAGAAAGAATTACAAATGGTTATCTACCTGTATGCTGGGTAAATGTTTGCCTGGGCGCTGGATGCAGGAGTGTGTAAGTTAGAGCTGCTGTTTAAATAGCACGCTGTCCGGTGATAGCGATCACCTGACAGGAAGTCATGTGTCATATGGAACGCATGCATGCGTTCCAAAGGGCGGAAGTCTCGGCTAGGGCTGTGGATTATGGTAATTCCGGTCACATGACCGGATGTAGTGAACTGTGGAGTAGTTCATGCGTTCCACACTGTGTGAGAAGGGCGGAGTTTAATACGTTTATTCGTTCCACTGTGGGTTGGAAGGGAAAAGGATGCGATCTACATATGAAACAGTATGGTTGTAAGGGAGATGGGGATCCGATCTATATACACAATAAATGTTGATCTGGAAAAAAGGGATATAAGATGATGATGTGTAATGTGGATAGATCGTCCGGGAGGTAGTTGGGGGAGGTGACAAAAAAGACTGGGGGAGGAGCTAGGGTAGAGGGCGGCCTCATGGATATTACAGGTCATAAGCATAATAATTTGGAGTATTGTGTAAGTTGAATCCACACTATCTATGGTATCTATTATGATTCTGAGGATAACTAAGCACGTATAATCATCCTGTTGTGACCTATGAGGAACAGTCAATAGCGTAAAATAAGCTATGTTGTGGCAAATTCCATACGTGTGGTGTATGTATGGCTGTTAGGTCCATAGGATATGTAGATAACATTGTCTTGATTACTCAAAAGGGTATAGATACAATCAAGGTAGGGGGACGGGGGATGGGTAAAGGGGGAAAGGAAAGGGGGCAGGGGATAAAAAGGGAAGAGGAACAAGGGGAACCGAGGCCAATACATCACCCTCACCCGCTGTGGACAATTTCAGTGCGTCTGTAGGAAAAATGAGAGACACATATGTTAACATACATCAATATATAAGTTTAAAAGAAATCACATTCGCGGTTTAAGCCCGTGTGGTGTTAAAGTCCCCAGTTTATGGATCCAGAAAGCTTCCCTTTGCCTAAGGAGGAGCGTCCGTTTTCCTCCTCTCCTCGGCTGGGTCATTTTGCTCCAAGGATTTTAAAACGTAATTGGGAAATTTGGTGTTTCTTTTCAATGAAATGGTGAGGTATTGGTAGGAAGGTATGGCCTAGTCTGATCGTGGATTATGTTTGCTTAGTCCGGTCCCTGATGTGTTGTGTGGTTTCGCCGACGTATCCGAGGCCACATGGACATTTTATTAAAGTAAACAACAAAGCTAGATTCGCAGGTGTAGAATCCTCTGATTTGCTATGGCTTTTCCTGTGCGTGGGTGTGTGGCGTATTCGCTTTAATGACACTGGAGCAATGGGCACAGTGTAAGCACGGATATGTCCCTTGCCGTTTACTGCGTAAAAAAGTTTGTTTTAAAGGTCTTGGTAAAGCTACCTACATCCGCTTTAATTAATTTGTCCTTACCACCTCAGCCCCCCAGTGCTTAAACAACCCTGAAAGACCAGGCCAACTTTTTACACTTCTGACCTACACTACTTTCACCGTTTATTGCTCGGGGTCATGCAACTTACCACCCAAATGAATTTTACCTCCTTTTCTTCTCACTAATAGAGCTTTCATTTGGTGGTATTTCATTGCTGCTGACATTTTTACTTTTTTTGTTATTAAATCGAAATTTAACGATTTTTTTGCAAAAAAATGACATTTTTCACTTTCAGTTGTAAAATTTTGCAAAAAAAACGACATCCATATATAATTTTGCTCTAAATTTTTGTTCTACATGTCTTTGATATAAAAAAATGTTTGGGTAAAGAGTATAAATGGGTTGGGTAAAAGTTATAGCGTTTACAAACTATGGTACAAAAATGTGAATTTCCGCTTTTTGAAGCAGCTCTGACTTTCTGAGCACCTGTCATGTTTTCCTGAGGTTCTACAAGGCCCAGACAGTACAAACACCCCACAAATGACCCCATTTCGAAAGTTACACACCCTAAGGTATTCGCTGATGGGCATAGTGAGTTCATAGAACTTTTTATTTTTTGTCACAAGTTAGCGGAAAATGATGATTTTTTTTTTTCATACAAAGTCTCATATTCCACTAACTTGTGACAGAAAATATAAAGTTCTATGAACTCACTATGCCCATCACGAAATACCTTGGGTGTCTTCTTTCCAAATGGGGTCACTTGTGGGGTAGTTATACTGGCCCTGGCATTCTAAGGGGCCAAAATGTTGTGGTAAGGAGTTTGAAATCAATTTCTGTAAAAAATGACCTGTGAAAGTCCGAAAGGGTGCTCTTTGAATATGGGCCCCTTTGCCCACCTAGCTGCAAAAAAGTGTCACACATCTGGTATCTCCGTACTCAGGAGAAGTTGGGGAATGTGTTTTGGGGTGTCTTTTTACATATACCCATGCTGGGTGAGAGAAATATCTTGGCAAATGACAACTTTGGCAATTAAGGTATGGTGGCTCACTCTGTACACAGCTTGTGGAAGTGGGTGCAGCTAAGTCTGCTATGACTCACCCAGTCATAAAGGGGATTTAAGGTATATGTAAGTAGAAAGACTGAGCACTCGCCAGCTGGACCAAGTGAAGACCAAGAACAAATATATGTAATGTAAGAGTAATTTATTAGTGGAAAATTAATAAATAGCCCTGAACTTATAGCAATAAAATATAAAATACAATGCTAATATAAAATGATGTAGTACCCAAAATAACGAATTAGGAATGTAATAATAACACCTGCATAAGATACAATAATATAACATAGACAATGCTAAAAAGAGATAAAGAAGGGCAAATATGTAATATAGAATGATATAAAAAACAATATAAAATTAGAAGTGGTTTATATATTCGATATGTATTCAGTATATTTTCGATGAACCACTACACAGTCCAGTGAAGAAATATGCCAGATATAATGTCCGATGATAAAAGCGGATAAATGTCCCTGTATTTAAAGAGATAGATTCGCTTGTATAGGAACAAATCAACGTACAGTCCTAGGAATAGAATGCACCTGTTATATTGCCGTCTGTTGTGAGTATAACCGTGGCGTCCCACGAGGCTCACTGAATCAGATTAGGCAATACCTGGGTCTAGTCGCTTGCTCAAGGTGTCATGTAGCTCTCAGCATGAGAGATCTCTTGATAGCTTTTCACATTACATATATTTGTTCTTGGTCTTCACTTGGTCCAGCTGGCAAATGACAACTTTGTATAAAAAAATGGGAAAAGTTGTCTTTTGCCAAGATATTTCTCTCACCCAGCATGGGTATATGTAAAATGACACCCCAAAACACATTCCCCACCTTCTCCTGAGTACGGAGATACCAGATGTGTGACACTTTTTGCAGCCTAGGTGGGCAAAGGGGGCCCATATTCCAAAGAGCACCTTTCGGATTTCACTGTCATTTTTACAGAATTTGATTTCAAACTCCTTACCACACATTTGGGCCCCTAGAATGCCAGGGCAGTATAACTACCCAACAAGTGACCCCATTTTGGAAAGAAGAGACCCCAAGGTATTCGCTGATGGGCATAGTGAGTTCATGGAAGTTTTTATTTTTTGTCACAAGTTAGTGGAATATGAGACTTTGTATGTAAAAAAAAAAAAAAAAAAAAATCATCATTTTCCACTAACTTGTGACAACAAATAAAAAATTCTAGGAACTCGCCATGCCCCACACGGATACCTTGGGGTGTCTTCTTTCCAAAATGGGGTCACTTGTGGGGTAGTTATACTGCCCTGGCATTTCCAGGGGCCCTAATGTGTGGTAAGTAGGTAAATGACCTGTGAAATCCTAAAGGTGCTCTTGGAATATGAGCCCCTTTGCCCACCTAGGGCTGCAAAAAAGTGTCACACAGTGGTATCGCCGTATTCAGAAGAAGTTGGGGAATTGTTTTGGGGTGTCATTTTACATATACCCATGCTGGGTGAGAGAAATATCTTGGCAAAAGACAACTTTTCCCATTTTTTTATACAAAGTTGGCATTTGACCAAGATATTTCTCTCACCCAGCATGGGTATATGTAAAATGACACCCCAAAACACATTCCCCAACTTCTCCTTAGTACGGCGATACCAGATGTGTGACACTTTTATGCAACCTAGATGCGCAAAGGTGCCCAAATTCCTTTTAGGAGGGCATTTTTTAGACATTTGGATACCAACTTCTTCTCACACTTTGGGGGCCCTAGAATGCCAGGGCAGTATAAATACCCCACATGTGACCCCATTTTGGAAAGAAGACACCCCAAGGTATTCAATGAGGGGCATGGCGAGTTCATAGAAATTTTTTTTTTGGCACAAGTTAGCGGAAATTGATATTTTTTATTTTTTTCTCACAAAGTCTCCCGTTCCGCTAACTTGGGACAAAAATTTCAATCTTTCATGGACTCAATATGCCCCTCACGGAATACCTGGGGGTGTCTTCTTTCGAAATGGGGTCACATGTGGGGGTATTTATACTGCCCTGGCATTCTAGGGGGCCCTAAAGCGTGAGAAGAAGTCTGGAATATAAATGTCTAAGGGGTGGTGATCAATGACAGGGGGTGATCAGGGAGTCTAGGATGGGGTGATAACCACAGTCATTGATCACCGCCCCTGGTAAGGGCTTCATTCAGGACGTCCGTATGCGTTTGCGGATCCATCCATCTATCAGTGGGATCCGTAAAAATCAAGTGCGGACATCTGAATGGGAGCTTTACAGGGGTTGATCAATGACAGGGTGTAAATCAATGACAGGGGGGTGATCAGGAGTCTATATGGGGTGATAACCACAGTCAGTGATCACGCCCCTGTAAGGCTTCATTCAGACGTCCGTATGCGTTTTGCGATCCGATCCATCTATCAGTGGGATCCGTCTAAATCATGCGGACATCTGGAATGGAGCTTTACAGGGGGTTGATCAATGACAGGGGGTGTAATCAATGACGAGGGGGTGTGATCAGGGAGTCTATATAGGGGTGAGCACCATAGTCATTGATCATGCCCTGTAAGGCTTCAATTCAGACGTCCGTATGCGTTTTGCAGATCCGATCCATCTATCAGTGGATCCGTAAAAATCATGCGGACATCTGAATGGAGCTTTACAGGGGGTTTATCAATGACAAGGGGTGTAATCAATGACAGGGGGGTGATCAGGGAGTCTATATGGGGTGATAACCACAGTCATTTGATCACGCCCCTGTAAGGCTTCATTCAGACGTCCGTATGCGTTTTGCGATCCGATCCATCTATCAGTGGATCCGTAAAAATCATGCGGACATCTGAATGGAGCTTTACAGGGGGGTTGATCAATGACAGGGTGTAATCAATGACAGGGGGGTGATCAGGAAGTCTATATGGGGTGATCAGGGGTGATCAGGGGCTAATAAGGGGTTAATAAAGTGACGGGGGGGGGGTGTAGTGTAGTGTAGTGGTGCTTGGTGCTACTTTACTGAGCTACCTGTGTCCTCTGGTGGTCGATCCAAACAAAGGGGACCACCAGAGGACCAGGTAGCAGATATATTAGCAAAACAGCATCTAATATACCTGTTAGGGGTTAAAAAAAACCTACCCAATGAGTTCCTGCACATCCCAAACCACGAGATGAAGATCCGTGAGTATGAACGTGACCGAAAGCGACTCATTGGCCGGGAACTACACTGCAGCACACTTACTGAAATACTATAAAAACAAAACGGATTCCTAGAGGCCTGAGATCTCATCTCCGACCAACAATCTTTGCGGAGAAGAAAGAGTTTTGCGAACGCTTTGAGAGCATCCTAAATAAATGCTCCCTCGACCTCATTCTACTGACCATAGAGAGAGCTACAGACCTCAACCACCGAATTATCCTCACAGATCAAGACCACTGAATCCAAGCTGACCTCAACTACACCTGAAGAAGAGCTAGTTGCAACCAAAGAAAGGATCGATAAACAACTACTGGAATACAGAAAATACGCAGAACAAGGAAAGAGACAGAAATTTATACGGGGACGCCGAGGATTATAGACTAGACAGAGTCTATCGTTGGAAGGGAAACCAGCAACAACAGTTCTATCGTGGATACAGACATCAACACTACTCACGGCGTCTTCGGGACAGCGACAGGATCCGGCTACGAACCGCGTTTTTTAGGCAACGCCCCAAGGAGGGGGCAAAAGAAGAGGAGGACGCAGGAGGGGCGGGAGGAAATCAAGAAGGACTCATCCAGACCTCTGTTCCCAGGTAAGGAGGACAATCTAGTCGTTAATATTTCATCTTCCAACCTATCCACCAAGTACAAATCACAGTTCTACAGAAAGGTTTGTCCTTTTGTCCCACACCTACGTTTAATAAGTTTTCGCTAGAACAGGAATTACAAAAATTCATAGAACTGTGAGACTTAAAGGCCCATTTCCAGGAGGCTAATACCGAACGACCGACGAGTAGCCATTTCACCGGGACCCCCTCTCCATCCAAAACCTGGGACTCAGGAACAAAGTTTCCTTTATGCCCCCTAAAAATAAGCATCCCATTGAGACGTATATTCTTTCCCAGAAATTGGTAGGCGACATCCTTATGGCTAACACTGAGGGCCACTTTTAGACATTCCAATAACCTATCTCAGGAGGAGAAAATAGCATTGAACCTCGTTACAAACTAATAAAGACATAACCATCAAACCCGCGGACAAAGGTGGGGCTCTCGTTGTCATGGACAAGAGGGATTACCTTGCAGAAATTAACAGACAGTTTCCGATACTGACACATATGAAATACTACCGAGAGACCCCACACCACAGATATGGGAATTAATTGCCTTTACGATTGATTCATATTCAGTAACAGGTACCTAGACCCCAAGACTGCCAGCTTCCTAACTAAACAAGATCCATCACTCCAGTATTTATACTCTAACCGAAAATACATAAAGATCTCACTAAACCTCCAGGCGCCCTATCGTAGCCTCCACCGAATCCTTCCTCTCTCCCCTAGCAAATTATTTAGAGAAAAATGCTGACCCCCTTTATTAAAACATTCAAAATCCTTCATTCTAGACACTTCTGATTTCTTACAAAAATTAAAAAATACTGATGTCCCAATAGATTGCCATTTACTTACATTGGATGTGGAACAGCCTCTATACTTCAATCACACATGTAGAAAGGGGCATACTGGCCACAGCTATTCTCCTCAGCAAACATTCCACCCTGAGTAACCCACAACAGGAATGTTGCCTTAAATTACTTGAAATTGTATTGACTAAGAAACTATTTTCTTTTTGGGGGGATCTTACTATGGCCAGAGGCGGGGCACCGCTATGGGGTCCAACGTGGCCCCACCCTAACGCAAATGCGTTCATGATTAACTTTGAAGAAGATCACGTCTATACACATCCCCTGTTCCAACAACACGCTCACATATGGCTTTCGTTTCATTAGACATATTTTTTGCATCTGGAGGGGACCCATCTCCACCATAGACAGCTTTATCCATGACCTCAACCACATTCATAACGAAACTAGGATTTACCTCAGGACATCAGCCAAAAGAAATCAGTTTTCCTCGATACCCTAGATCAAAAATTGATCAATCCGATCTCTCAGCATAGATTTATACCACAAACCCACGACCGCAATAGCCTTCTTCTCTACAACAGTTGTCACCCTAGAGCCACAAAAAAATCATTACCACGGTCCCAGTACACACGGGTAGATCGGATCGTTACAGATACCACCACTAAGAATACTAGATTTGAGAACATGACCGACAAGTTTGTACAAAGGGGCTACCCACAGGGAATTCTAAATGAAACTCTCCTGGATCTAAAAAACCCACCCACGTTACCGGAAACAAAACAGGACAACTCCAATAGGATTGCATGCGTAACCACTTACCATCCCCTTATGCCCAAAATTCAGCAAGCCCTCAAAAAGAATTGGTCATTACTCTCCAAGGCTTATCCGGACATCAAAGAGTTCCAACAATATCCGCTGACCTGTTATAAAAGACCACCTAATATTAAGGACAAATTAATTAAAGCGGATGTAGGTAGCTTTACAAGACCTTTAAAACAAACTTTTTTACGCAGTAAACGGCAAGGGACATATCCGTGCTTGCACTGTGCCCATTGCTCCAGTGTCATTAAAGGCGAATACGCCACACACCCACGCACCGGAAAAGCCATAGCAATCAGAGGATTCTACACCTGCGAATCTAGCTTTGTTGTTTATTTAATAAAATGTCCATGTGGCCTCGGATACGTCGGCGAAACCACACAACACATCAGGGACCGGATAAGCAAACATAAATCCACGATCAGACTAGGCCATACCTTCCTACCAATACCTCACCATTTCATTGAAAAGAAACACCAAATTTCCCAATTACGTTTTCAAATCTTGGAGCAAATTGACCAGCCGAGGAGAGGAGGAAACCGGACGCTCCTCCTTAGGCAAAGGGAAGCTTTCTGGATCCATAAACTGGGGACTTTAACACCACACGGCTTAAACCGCGAATGTGATTTCTTTATAAACTTGTAAAAATATTGATGTATGTTAAAATATGTGTCTCTCATTTTTCCTACAGACGCACTGAAATTGTCCACAGCGGGTGAGGGTGATGTATTGGCCTCGGTTCCCCTTGTTCCTCTTCCCTTTTTCTCCCCCTGCCCTTTCCTTTCCCCCTTTACCCATCCCTGTCCCCTACCTTGATTGTATCTATACCCTTTTGAGTAATCAAGACAATGTTATCTACATATCCTTTGGACCTAACAGCCATACATACACACACGTATGGAATTTGCCACAACATAGCTTATTTTACGCTATTGACTGTTCCTCATAGGTCACAACAGGATGATTATAGTGCTTAGTTATCCTCAGATCATAATAGATACCATAGATAGTGTGGATTCAACTTACACAATACTCCAAATTATTATGCTTATGACCTGTCATAACCATGAGGCCGCCCTCTACCCCTAGCTCCTCCCCCAGTCTTTTTGTCACCTCCCCCAACTACCTCCCGGACGATCTATCCACATTACACATCATCATCTTATATCCCTTTTTCCAGATCAACATTATTGTGTATATAGATCGGATCTCATCTCCCTTAAGACCATACTGTTTCATATGTAGATCGCATCCCATTTCCCTTCCAACCACAGTGGAACGAATAAACGTATTAACTCCGCCCTTCTCACACAGTGTGGAACGCATGAACTACTCCACAGTTCACTACATCCGGTCATGTGACCGGAATTACCATAATCCACAGCCCTAGCCGAGACTTCCGCCCTTTGGAACGCATGCATGCGTTCCATATGACACATGACTTCCTGTCAGGTGATCGCTATCACCGGACAGCGTGCTATTTAAACAGCAGCTCTAAACTTACACACTCCTGCATCCAGCGCCCAGGCAAACATTTACCCAGCATACAGGTAGATAACCATTTGTAATTCTTTCTCCACAGGTTACCTTTGTGCAGTTCGATCCACCGATTTCTTTGGTCCACTATGCTGCTACCATATGATTTCTGTGATTTATGTGCATCTATGTCTATGTGATTTATGGGCATCTATGTTTATTCCTGCATAGCCTTATATCTGGGTGACACTTCCCATGAAACTACATACTTATGCTATGCCACAACCGTGTATGCCTTAAATCTATTATTATGTGAATCCATGGATCTGTAAATATCTTGATGATGCTCCTCATGAAACTTTAAGATCTTACTCATATTATGCCACAACCGTGTATGCCATAAATTTATGTCTCTGCGAATCCATGAATCTATACATATCCATAAGACCGGACGACAGATCCTATTGGATGTACTCCAGCCTAGATAATCATGTTTTATTAACCATTTGATTGCTATAAATATATGAATTTTTCATGATTATGCACACCCAGATGTTTTTACCGATCCCTGGACAGTATTCACTCTGCTGTGACAACACCATGAAATTTTGCTTGTAATTTAATTTATTTATTTTTTGTTCTATGTTACTTTATTTATTTTGTGACTTCATGCTCTGCATTCCATGTATATGTGAAACATTTCAATATGTATATTCCAGATAACATGACCACTGATGAAGGTCCACCGTAACCGAAACGTCTGGTCAAAAATAATCTGGTCATTCCTTATTTTCACGGGCATATGGATGGTGCAGAAAACATGAAAAATAATATTAATTAAAAAATTATTTGAATTGCATAACCTACGGACTGAGTGCCTCAAATTCTTATTACTTAAACACCGTTAATGACCAGACCACTTTTTACACTTCTGCACTACACTACTTTCACCATTTATTGCTCGGTCATGCAACTTACCACCCAAATGAATTTTACCTCCTTTTCTTCTCACTAATAGAGCTTTCATTTGGTGGTATTTCATTGCTGCTGACAATTTTACTTTTTTTGTTATTAATCGAAATTTTACGATTTTTTTGCAAAAAAATGACATTTTTCACTTTCAGTTGTAAAATTTTGCAAAAAAAAACGACATCCATATATAAATTTTTCTCTAAGTTTATTGTTCTGCATGTCTTTGATAAAAAAAAAATGTTTGGGTAAAAAAAAAAATGGTTTGGGTAAAAGTTATAGCGTTTACAAACTATGGTACAAAAATGTGGATTTCCGCTTTTTGAAGCAGCTCTGACTTTCTGAGCACCTGTCATGTTTCCTGAGGTTCTACAATGGCCAGACAGTACAAACACCCCACAAATGACCCCATTTCGGAAAGTAGACACCCTAAGGTATTCGCTGATGGGCATAGTGTGTTCATAGAACTTTTTATTTTTTGTCACAAGTTAGCGGAAAATGATGATTCTTTTTTTTTTTTTTTTCTTACAAAGTCTCATATTCCACTAATTTGTGACAAAAAATAAAAACTTCCATGAACTCACTATGCCCATCACGAAATACCTTGGGGTGTCTTCTTTCGAAAATGGGGTCACTTGTGGGGTAGTTATACTGCCCTGGCATTTTAGGGGCCCAAATGCGTGCAAAGTAGTTTGAAATCAAAATCTGTAAAAAATGGCCGGAGAAATCTGAAAGGTGATCTTTGGAATGTGGGCCCCTTTGCCCACCTAGGCTGCAAAAAAGTGTCACACATGTGGTATTGCCGTACTCAGGAGAAGATGGGCAATGTGGTTTGGGGTGTCATTTTACATATACCCATGCTGGGTGAGATAAATATCTTGGTCAATTGCCAACTTTGTATAAAAAAATGGGAAAAGTTGTCTTTTGCCAAGATATTTCTCTCACCCAGCATGGGTATATGTAAAATGACACCCCAAAACACATTGCCCAACTTCTCCTGAGTACGGCAATACCACATATGTGACACTTTTTTGCAGCCTAGGTGGGCAAAGGGGCCCACATTCCAAAGAGCACCTTTAGGATTTCACAGGTCATTTTTTACACATTTTGATTTCAAACTACTTACCACACATTAGGGCCCCTAGAATGCCAGGGCAGTATAACTACCCCACAAGTGACCCCATTTTGGAAAGAAGACACTTCAAGGTATTTCGTGATGGGCATAGTGAGTTCATGGAAGTTTTTCTTCTTTGTCACAAGTTAGTGGAATATTAGACTTTGTAAGAAAAAAAAAAATCATCATTTTCCGCTAACTTGTGACAAAAAATAAAAAATTCGAGGAACTCGCCATGCCCCTCACGGAATACCTTGGGGTGTCTTCTTTCCGAAATGGGGTCACTTGTGGGGTAGTTATACTGCCCTGGCATTCTAGGGGCCCTAATGTGTGGTAAGTAGTTTGAAATCAAAATGTGTAAAAAATGACCTGTGAAATCCTAAAGGTGCTCTTTGGAATGTGGGCCCCTTTGCCCACCTAGGCCGCAAAAAAGTGTCACATATGTGGTATCGCCGTACTCAGGAGAAGTTGGGCAATGTGTTTTGGGGTGTCATTTTACATATACCCATGCTGGGTGAGATAAACATCTCGGCAAAATACACCTTTTCCAATTTTTTTTATACAAAGTTGGCATTTGACCGAGATATTTCTCTCACCCAGCATGGGTATATGTAAAATGACACCCCAAAACCCATTCCCCAACTTCTCCTGAGTACGGCGATACCAGATGTGTGACACTTTTTTGCAGCCTAGATGCGTAAAGGGGCCCACATTCCTTTTAGGAGGGCATTTTTTGACATTTGGATCCCATACTCATTCTCACGCTTTAGGGCCCCTAAAATGCCAGGGCAGTATAAATACCCTACATGTGACATCCATTTTTGGAAAGAAAACAACCCCCAAGGTATTCAATGAGGGGCATGGCGAGTTCATAGAATTTTTTTTTTTTGCCACAAGTTACGGAAATTTTTTTACATTTTTTTTTTCTCACAAAGTCTCCCTTTCCGCTAACTTGGGACAAAATTTCAATCTTTCATGGACTCCAATAGTGCCCCTCAGCGAATACCTTGGGGGTGTCTACTTTCCGAAATGGGGTCACATATGTGGGGTATTTATACTGCCCTGGCATTTTAGGGGCCCTAAAGCGTGAGAAGTCTGAATATAAATGTCTAAAAAAATTTTACGCATTTTGATTCCGTGAGGGGTATGGTGAGTTCATGTGAGAATTTATTTTTTTAACACGAAGTTAGGGAATTGAGACGTTTGTAAGAAAAAAAAAATTAAAAAAAATTCCGCTAACTTGGGCAAATGTCTGAATGGAGCCTTACAGGGGGTGATCAATGACAGGGGGGTGATCAATGACAGGGGTCATACATGGATCGGATCCGCAAAACACATACGGACATCTGAATCGAGCCTTACAGAGGGTGATCAATGACAGGGGGGTGATCACCCCATATAGACTCCCTGATCCCCCCCCTGTCATTGATCACCCCCCTGTAAGGCTCCATTCAGACGTCCGTATGTTTTTTATCGATCCACGGATACATGGATCGGATCCGCAAAAACACATACGGACATCTGAATGGAGCCTTACAGGGGGGTGATCAATGACAGGGGGGTGATCAGGGAGTCTATATGGGGTGATCACCCCCCTGTCATTGATCACCCCCCTGTAAGGCTCCATTCAGATGTCCGTATGTGTTTTGCAGATCCGGTCCATGTATCCGTGGATCTGTAAAAAACAGACGGACGTCTGAATGGAGCCTTACAGGGGGGTGATCAATGACAGGGGGGGTAATCAGGGAGGTCTATATGGGGTGATCACCCCCGTCATTGATCACCCCCCTGTAAGGCTCCATTCAGACGTCCGTATGTGTTTTGCGGATTCCGATCCATGTATCAGTGGATCTGTAAAAAACATACGGACGTCTAAATGAAGCCTTACAAGGGGGTGATCAATGACAAGGGGTGATCAATGACAGGGGGGTGATCAGGGGGGTCTATATGGGTGATCAGGGGTGATCAGAGGTTAATAAGGGGTTAATAAGTGACAGGGGGGTGTAGTGTAGTGGTGTTTGGTGCTACTTATTTCTGAGCTGCCTGTGTTCCTCTGGTGGTCGATCCAAGCAAAGGGGACCACCAGAGGACCAGGTAGCAGGTATATTAGACGCTGTTATCAAAACAGTGTCTAATATACCTGTTAGGGGTTAAAAAAATCGCATCTCCACCCTGCCAGCGAACGATCGCCCGCTGGCAGCTGAAGATCCACTCGATTCCCCTCCGATCCTGTGAACGCGCGCGTCTGTGTGCGCGCGTTCACAGGAAATCTCTCCTCTCGTGAGAGGACACGTATATGCGTCCACCCAGAATAGCAGGGCCGGCCGCCAGGACGCAATCCTGCGAACGGCGGTCCTGAGGCGGTTAATGGCAAAATATTCATCTAAGAGAGATGAGAAATGTTTCTTATGGTCCTCGTTACTCAGTATGGACTCGTTCAATCTCCAAGTTGGGGGCTTACAAGGTACTGATGGGGAACGTAGAATGCAAAAAATCGGGGCATGATCTGAGATTGTGATATTTCCGATTCTCGTCTCTGTACAGAGCTGTATTTGGTCTTTGGGAGTGAAAATGTAATCAATCCTACTATAAGAATTTCCTGGAGCTGAGTAAAAGGAGTAATCTATGCAGGAGGGATTGAGGCATCTCCATATATCCACAAGCCCCAAATTGTAGAGTCTGGAATTAAGTCTTTTCAGGTTCATTGCAGAGAAAGAGGATTTTTTGGAAGAGGTGTCAACTAATGGTTGTAAGGCAACATTAAAGTCGCCTGCTAAGATGAGTGTTCCCTCCTGCATAGATTCCACCAAGTTTAGAATGAAGATCAGCCAGGTGATCTGATCCTTATTGGGAGCATATACATTTACAAAGGTATACATCTTATTTCTGATACTGCCTTTTAAAATGATATATCTGCCCTCAGGGTCCTGTGCATGAGTGGAGTACAGAAAGGGAACATCCTTCCCGAATCCCACACTCACTCCCCTGGAGGCCGTCCCATCAGCCCCGCAATGGTACAGTTTGGGAATTTGGAAAATGATAGATTTTCTGTATTTCCTGTGTTTATAATGGATTTCTTGAAAAACTATGGAGCACTTTTCCTTCCATAGGAGGGAAAAGATTTGTGATCTTTTAGAAGGGGATCTAAGCCCCTTTACATTAAATGATGATAATTTAAGATCTGTCATAGTGAGCAGAGAGAAGGAAGTTCTCACGGAAATCTATCCAATCTGTGAAGGGTGTTCTGATTTTGGAATAGTGGAGCATCGTGGCAGCCTCCAGGAGAGAAAGCGTCCGGTTTACATCCTGTCCCCTTGGGGAATGGAGGAGTTATACACATATGTTTCCAAAACTAAGAAAATATAAAAAATCATAAGACAATTAACAATACTGCAGAATAACAGTAAAGAAAACAGGTAGCAACCAAATTAACATTTTGAAGCTTGAGAGCTTCTTCGTAGGGGGGTACGGTGGGTTTTACCATAAGTAGGTATCTTGCCATAGTTGGTACAGAGGAGAATAAAAAGAATAGACTACAAGAGAAGAGTAATAAAGGAGGGGTAAGCGGGAGGATAGTATAGTAGGGGAAAAGTAAAGGCAGAGTAATGAGCATTTTCACCAATAACTTGTTCCCTAGAGGGAAAAAATTTGTGATTAGTGGATTAGTAAATGGTACCCGGGTAATCTTTCTGGGAGTCAGGTTGCCGCTGCGATGTTTCGATCTTTGTCTTTTCGGAGTGGTTGACTTCTCCCATGGGGACACTTTGGTAGAATTTGCAGCGTGGCTATATCGGATACTGCGTCCCAATCCACAAGTGTCCAATGGAGGGATGTCCATGATGGAGAACTCTTCCATTAGATCCGAGTAGGAGGTTATCTTTATCTGTCTGCCAGAATATTTGAATGTAAGTATGAAGGGAAAAGTCCATCTGTATGGGACTTGTTTTGCACAAAGGTGATCAGTGAGAGGTTTTAGGTTTCTCCTCTTTTTTAATGTGATAGGAGAGAGGTCCTGATATATAGCGATTGATGATTCACCAAAGGTAATAGTCGTTGAGGCTCTGGCTGCATAGAGGATCTTTTCTTTCTCTGCAAAGCTCAAGAACCGACAGATTACATCTCTGGGTGGTTTCGGTGTCCAAAGGTTTTGGTCTGAGAGCTCTGTGAGCTCTTTCTATTATCATCTGGGAGGGTTCCCTATTATTCAGGAGGGGAATCAGCAATCCGTATGATAGTGTCCCTTAAGATCGCCATTAGGTACCGACTCAGGTATGCCTCTAAAACGGAGATTGTTCCTCCTTCCCCGATTTTCCTGATCTTCCATTGCACCATGGAGGAGGTTTATGTGGTGTTGACACGAGGCGAGGGAGTTGGAGACTGCTGATCTGTGTTCTAAGGCGGCCTGTTGCACAGCCTCCAGGGATTCAACCTGTGACCTACATGTTGTATCTCTTGTGTCACTGAGATCTCGTGCTTGAGGGGCGACAGGGCTTCTGCAATGCCTGTTTGATAAATTTTCTGGACACTGGTAGTGCCCGTGAGCATTCTGACTCACCCCCATCGATGTCGCCTTCAGACCAGCCTTTATCAGAAGCCGCTGCAGCACGATCGTCAGCCGGCGCCATCTTGGGATCTTTGGTCACGGACGCTGCAGCTTGCTTTTTCAGGTATTTTGCCATCCCTGATCCCGGATTTGGACCTTTGGGGATTACAGCGGGTTCAGTGGGTTTCTGTCCCCCGATTTTTACCATCCTGAAGTCTGGTGGCTAACGTTAGCTTGTCCCTTTAGCAAGGAAGTGCACGATGCTCAGCCAAGCATGCCTTCACAGCGCGGCTGTTGGCTTCGCCCCCCTAATGGGTGATTTTTTAAAACCAGAAAACTATTGCTGTATTTCAAGCTTGTATTTAACAATGACAGATGCAGCAAACGCCGCAAAATTAGGATTTTGCCCTAAAATGGGTGTTTTTTTAATAGACAGATGCAGCAAGGGCTGTAAAAATTTGGTATTTTGCCCAAAAGGTTTTTTTCTAAAACCCAGAAAATTATTGCTGTATTTCAAGCTTAGATTGCACACTGACTAATGCGGCATAGGCCCCAGATGGAGGGTTTTGCCAAAAATGGGTGTTTTTTAAAAACCCAGAAAATTATTGCAGTAATTCAAGCTTAAAGAGGACCTTTCATACAATAAAAAATCTAAACTAAGTATGCTGACATGGAGAGCGGCGCCCAGGGATCTCCCTGCACTTACTATTATCCCTGGGCGCCGCTCTGTTCACACGGTATAGGCTCCGGTATCTTCAGATTTTCTGCTCAACTGGGAGGAGTCTGCTCTTGTTTCTCCTAGGCGTCTCCTTCTCCCAGGCTGGAGTGCTGGCCAATCGCAGTGCTCAGCTCATAGCCTGAGAGGTTTTTTTTTTCTCCCAGGTTATGAGCTGAGTGCTGGGAGAAGAAGACCGCCCAGGAGAACAAGAGCAGGATCCTCCCAGTTGAGCCAAAAATCTCAAGATACTGAAGCCTTACCCGGGAGAACGGAGCGGCGCCCAGGGATAATAGTAAGTGCAGGGAGATCCCTGGGCGCCGCTCTCCGTGTTAGCATACTTAGTTTAGATTTTTTTATTGTAATAAAAGGTCCTCTTTAAATTGCACACAGACAAATGCTGCAAAGGCCCCAGATGTAGGGTCTTGCCAAAAATGGGTGATTTTTTTAAACCTAGAATATAATTGCAGTATTCAAGCTTCTATTTGACTGTCACAAATGCACATATGCAGTGCTGGTGCACAGAACTTGCATAAAATTGCCACCCCGCCGCCCCACCTAACTAACAGACGGATAAAAGTAATTTTTCTGTGTCACTGGGCTCAGGGTAGGGTAAAAAGATTGTGCACTGCACCACAAAACAAAATCTAGGTAGATCGCTGAGTTAAAAAGCACTTCAGATTAAAGATTCTGTCCTATTCTCTCACTCACAGCAGCAGCATCCTATCCCTACACTAATCAGAGCAGAGTGACCTGCAGAGCTTCGTGACTCCATCTTAAATAGAAACTGGGTCACATGCTGCACTGGCCAATCACAGCCATGCCATTAGTAGGCTTCTAATGGCACATGAGTTAAACGCTTGTTGATTGGCGTCATTAACTCGACAAACACCGAACTTTCACTGAAAAGTTTGGGTTTCTTGTTCGGGTCTGGGGTCCGAAAATCCTAAAGTTCGGACTTAAGTCTTTTTTCTTGAAGTGCTTGATGTAGAATCCTCTGAAAACAGATAAAAGTCAATTGTAATCCAATGGGAGACAATAGAGGTAATTGTAATCCAATAGGAGGTATAAAATGTTATATGAAAGCACATAAAACAGCAGCATAATGAGAACCATAGTTCCATGAGGCTCTCAAGTAACCTGAGAAAGGGGATAAAACAATGTGAACTGGGGCATAAAACAGTAGTTGACGATGGGGGGAGTCCTCACAAGAGTGGCCATCCAGCTGAGGCTGTAACTTATGGCAACTGGAAACATCAAAACTGGCCAATAGTCCCTCAGTCTTCAAGACCAGTCCACACTGTCACTCCCAATAGTTCTTTTATTTTTTGTAAAGGAGCATTTTTAGAGAAGGATGTTTAGGTCCTCCTCGCTGCTGGAGCTGCTGAAGCTCAGCAAGGGGTGCTCTTGCTTTTGGTAGCTCATCTTAGCAGCTGTAGTGGTGCGCCACTGCCCTCTTGTGGCATTCTTAGGTACTGACTGAGCAGTTAATTTAGAGACTACAGCTGCAAACCGGGATCCCTAGCCGGTGCAGAGGTGGACAAAACCTCTGGCTGGAGAGGCTCTGGGAGGCAAACTGGGGGTGCCTATGGTAGTTTCCAGGGCAGGATGTATGGTTGCACCCTGGAATTGAATGTTTAAAACAGAGTGGTTATCTGACCCACCCGCAGTGTTGGGGGGTGCTGCCAGTCAGGGATCAGTGGCTCTGGCTCAGGCTGTGCTTGCTCCATGAACCGCAACTTGCCATCTGGAGTCTCCTGTAGACAACGTACCCTCCTTGCAGAGCCTGTGTCTACGTGCCAGGTCTCTGAGGTAAATGCAGGGGACTGCGGCAAAGGGGCCTCGAAGGGATAGCATTGGGGTATACTCCACCTGGGTACCCACAGCAGATAGGTGCGCTTAACAGAGCGGCAGCCCACAAATACCTCGGCTCCGGAGTAATTGTCTTGGAGAAAACCCACTCCTCACTCTACAGAAAACCAGAGTACGGTCCCAGTGCATTTAGTAAGCTTAGGGTCCCCTTGCTGGGGGTCATCCAGGACTTGTTTTCCCCATTACTCAACCACTGTCTTGTACTCCTACTGGCTCTGGGCCTGACAGGTGATTTCCAATGGGACCTCGGGATTGAGGTGACTGTGCCTGGGTTCAGTCTGACTGGGCGGCAGAGTGGAAGCTCCGGCTGCCTCCGCCGCGCCAGTGGGCGTGCCGAACGGGGCCTCACTGGGCCTAGTGGAGGTGTCAGGGACCACCCGGCATGGTGCAGGGGCAGCTATGGGCTGGACCGGGGCCTCAGAGAGCGGGACTGCTTCTACCTGATGTTGCGGCCTCCTGCTGGTGTGCCGGGACCTCTGTGGTAAGTGGCATAGTCGCGGCTGTCTCCGAAGCTGAAGTCGACTCTGCAGGGGTCATGGCTTGCTTCTGGGCCCGGACATCGGTCACTGGCGATGGAGCACTTGGCAGTGCAGACACTTCCAGTGTCTGGACAACTTGTTAGTCTTCAGCGGGAGCAAGTTTAAGTGCGGTGGCCATCTTGGCGGACATCTGGGCTGCTGGTTCGGCATCTGCGGAGGGATCCACTGCCTCCAGGATCACGGCAAAGACTGAGGGGCCACTTTTGCTCACCAGCTGGGAGACTTTGAACCTCATACGGGTTCTCCTCCGATGACCATCTGGTCCCATCTTGGCTTTTGAGGCTGCCATCTTCTTGCATCCTCTCTCTCAATCAGTGCAGGAAATGAGGGTGGAGCCCAGAGGGAAGGGTCTTCACTCTCTTGGCTCACATTGCAAAGTTCTTGGTGGGCAGTGTTTCGTTTTCCCGCTTCCAGGGGGGCGCAGTCATCATTTTCCCGCTTCTGAGAGGGCGTTCCTGCATTTTCCCGCTTCCAAAGGGCATGAAGAAGCAGCGTCATTACAGAAATATGGCAAATTAACCCCTGAAGTGCTGGTGCGCACGGTTTAGCGCTTTCTGGCACCGGAATAAAGCAATACATTTTCGGGGTTTTCACACAGGATGTAGGCCTTGTAGTAGGGATAAACATACAATACGATCCTGTTAGCACACAATTCGATCCTGTTAGGCATACAATTCGATCCTGTTATGGCAGGGATAGGCACACAATCCGATCCTGTTTGTGACACCAAATTATGCAATGAGAGCAGGATATGGGGTAACACTGACGCCACTTATGCAGTTTAAATGTGAGCTTGCAGGATCGTCTGCTTGGTAGCTCTGTAACTGTGGCAGGAACTAATTTTCTGCACTTTTCTGTACCTTCTGCTTTGTGGGTACAGACTAGCTGAGGAGGAATGGCTTCTCCTAGTTCTCAGAACTTTACTCACAGATAGTTTCTCTGGGGGTGCTTTCTTCCTGGAACTCTGGAGATTGGCTGCTTTTTTCTCATCCAGCTGAGGCTGCAGGTCTCAGATTGGGACTTTGATCAGGCTGTCTCTCCTATGCAGGGGTTCTCCTGAAAGCTATCACACAGCCTTCCCCAACAGGGGTGGCTGGCACACTGACTCTAACTTCCTTCCCCACCCATGCTGCAGGATGTAGGAACAGTCCACACCTCCACAGAGTGGGAGCTAAGCTGGAATAACCCATTCCGGCCTAGATACACTAAACTGGGACTTGTACCTTGCCAATGCATTGCTGCCACCTGCTGGTCAACCTGGAAAACGACAACAATAATTGTATTTAATACAGTGTTTAAATGCACAGTTGTGAAGACATGAGCAAAATCATATCAGATGACAATATAACGGCTCCTAGAAGATAGTAGCGGGGTAGAGGAGTGTAGTAACACAACTGTCGGGTGTTACAGTATACAGTATATAAGTATCAATAAGCAAGACAATGGTTGGAGGACATCTATTATATAAAAAGGAGGGGAAGAAGTGAGGCTCAGAGGGGTACACATATATGGATACGGTAGTCTCAATAAGGAATCAATAGGCTACAATTTTATAAATGGATAGACAATGGGTTCAAGCAGTTAGTTGGGTACCGCCCTCAAGGGGAGGGGTGTGGGGGAGACAAGGGTGCCAAAATGCAACAGGGAAACATATGTGACGGTTGATTTACATGGCTTATACGTACAAACTGAAATTCAGCTGCTCATTAAGTCCTAACTGAGCCACAGTTTTTAGATAGTAAATCCAGCAAGCTTCCCTTTGCAAAATGTTTCTGTCCCAATCACCTCCCCTCAAGGGTGGGTGGATCTTTATCAATGCCCATAAACGTAATTCGGACGCTGCCATTATGTAGAGTATGGACATGTTTTTGCGACCGGTGTATCTTTTTGATTAGCGATATCATTTAGGTGCTCACCCACCCGTCTCCGAAACTCACGAATAGTCTTTCCAATATACTCCTTGCCACATTCACATGCAAGTCTGTATATGATCCCACGAGATCTACAATTGATAAAATCATGGATGGTATACCTCTTCCCAGTCACATTACTCTGGAACGTCTTACCAGTTTGGATATATTTACAGGTGATGCACCCACTATATCTATAGCATCCCTAAATGTTACTACGGAGCCATGTACTACCCACACGTGAGCACGGGGAGTGCACTGGCTATGCACAAGTCTGTCCTGCAGACTCCTGCCTCGCCTATACGTGATATTAAAGGGACTCTGTCACCACTTTCTAACCCCCCCTTTTAAAAGTATTGTTCTCTCCATGGCGCCCTTGTGATTACAAAGGTGTTGTTATAACATAAATTTGCCGTCTCGTTTTGATAAAAATACCTTTTATCTAACCTGTCAATCTTGTGGATAAGGTGCCCAGGGCGTTTCTGAAGGTCTGAAGCTGCTGCCCGCCGCCGCTGCCACCGTTGCCACCGTTGCCACCGTTGGTGCCCAGCTCCTCCCCTGATCCTTTCAGCGCCGCCTGAATGTAAAGAAATCCGCCTCCGGCTCTCGCTCAGTGCCCCCTCCTCCTTTTCAAAGATCCCGCGCGTGCGCACAGGCCTGTGCCTGATGCGCCCGTGCGGACATTTAGAATCAGCCTCATTGAGCGAAGTGCGCATGCGCGCACTTCGCTCAACCTCCTCATAAGACGAGCACTGCAGCCAGCCACTCAGAGCCTGCCAAGCGCTGTATGGAGCCGCAGGCTCTGAGTGGCTGGCTGCAGTGCTCGTCTTATGAGGAGGTTGAGTGAAGTGCGCGCATGCGCACTTCGCTCAATGAGGCTGATTCTAAATGTCCGCACGGGCGCATCAGGCACAGGCCTGTGCGCACGCGCGGGATCTTTGAAAAGGAGGAGGGGGCACTGAGCGAGAGCCGGAGGCGGATTTCTTTACATTCAGGCGGCGCTGAAAGGATCAGGGGAGGAGCTGGGCACCAACGGCGGCGGCGGAGGGCGGCAGCTTCAGACCTTCAGAAACGCCCTGGGCACCTTATCCACAAGATTGACAGGTTAGATAAAAGGTATTTTTATCAAAACGAGACGGCGAATTTATGTTATAACAACACCTTTGTAATAACAAGGGCGCCATGGAGAGAACAATACTTTTAAAAGGGGGGGTTAGAAAGTGGTGACAGAGTCCCTTTAAGATCAGGATCCATCGTTAGGATCCGCCAGTATTTCCCCACAATATCACGTACCGGCTTGGCAGCTTCGTCATAGGTTGTTACAAGACGAATAGTTCGATTTGTTTGCGCACATTTAGGTTTTGGTGTAAGCAGAGAAGTTCGATCAGCTTGTAAGGCTGACCTAAAGGCCATTCTGAGGACCTTATCAGGGTAACCTCTCTATTGAAACCTTAGCCGTAGGTCTGCAGCCTGAGACTGGAATTCTTTTTTGGAGGAACAATTCCTTCTGAGGTGCAGATACTGCCCTTCTGAGTGGGAGTGGATGTCCATTCTCCCACCTCAGAAGGGAATTGGTAGAATTTGGTTTCCTATATACAGTAGTGTCCAGTTCACCCTTTTTATTTTTAGTGATGGAGACGTCCAGAAAGGGTAGAGATATGGAGTCAGACTCTCAAGTGAAACGTAGACCTATCTGATTGTGATTTGAGCCCCTTAACAAATGTTTCAAAGGTGTTCTTGGTCCCATGCCAGATGATGAAGATATCATCAATGTCCCGTGCCCCTCAGCCCAATCAAATCCAGAGGTCCCATGCAGTCATCACCAAAAACATGTGTAGCCTCCCACCAGCCCAGGAACAGATTTGCGTACGATGGGGCACATGGGCTCCCCATCGCAGGGCCCCTGAGCTTGTGGTAAAGCGTGTTATTAAACATAAAAACGTTCCTAGTTAGAGTAAACTCTAGAATGTGAAGAACGAATTGACTGTGGGCACGGTCCTGGCAGCCTCTCATCTGGAAAAAATAATCTGCAGCCTGGATACCCAGGTCATGTGGGATGCTGGAGTACAGCGCTTCCACGTTGATACTGGCAAGCAGGTGATCAGTCTCCACATGTACCCCCTCTAAACGCTTCAGTAGTTCAATGGTGTCCCTAGTAAAAGAGGGCAGCGCAGTTACAAAGGGAGCTAAAATCTGGTCAATGTATATCCCCATATATTGACAGAGGTTGCCCACTCCTGAGATGATAGGGCGACCTTTGAGAGGTGACACCCCCTTGTGCAACTTAGGTAAACAGTAAAAGGCTGACATACTCGGGAAAGAAGGAAACAGAAAATGTTATTCATCCAGTGTAATTAGCTGCTGCTGTTTAGATCATCTAAAATACTCTTAAGCTCCTGTCTGTAACCCTCCAAGGGGTTACTCGACAGGATCTCATAAGTGTAGCGATCCCCCGAAAGTGATTCACACATGGTTTTATATTGCTCACTATCCATTATTACCATATTTACGCCTTTATTAGACGGCTTTATCACCACCGAAGGATCTTGTTCAAGGCCAGAGATAGCAGCAATCACGGCCGGATCACAATTGAGATGGTGGAAGGAAAAATTTAGTTCCTCAATCTGTGCAGTGACTAGATCTAAAAATACATCAGTGCACGAGATTTCTCCAATAAGAGGTGGCATTTTAGTACTTTTAGGTTTCAAATTAGAAAAAGTGCTGAAGCCCTTAGTGCGATCAGTCTCAGTCTCCAGATCAAATAGAAGACGCACATCCGAGAGAATATCAAGAGGAATACCCAGTTCTCGACACGGCTTTCTCTCTCGGTGCCTAAAAAATTAAAACCATTGAAGATTACGTACAAAAAGATGTAAGTCTTTAGTGATATTAAATCTATTAAACAGAGGTGCAGGCACAAAAGAGAGGCTCAGTTGTAGGATCTGGGTTTCAGTATCACTGACAGGTCTCGAGGAAAGGTTAACTACCTGGGGGCCTGTTTTTGTGGGGCGGGGAGTTGACTGCGATTCCTCAATAGGTAAACTGGAGCTGGATCTAAATGGCCCTGGGTGGGTTGACTCTGAGTAGCTTGGCCTAAAAAACATTGATCACGTCCTCTCGGCTCTCCTCTATACCGGCCCCGACCGTTACCCCCTCGTGATGAATATCTTCTAGTTCTTATCCCTCCCTTCTTCTCAGAATCGGAAAGATCTGTTTCTGTTGAAGACCGATCAGTATAACCCCCTTT
Organism: Bufo bufo; assembly: GCF_905171765.1. Classification (NCBI taxonomy): domain Eukaryota; kingdom Metazoa; phylum Chordata; class Amphibia; order Anura; family Bufonidae; genus Bufo; species Bufo bufo. The sequence continues at coordinate 366,478,646 of NC_053390.1, read as the reverse complement.
ATTGTCCTTCTTATTAATTACTGAAGAATAAATTATATATTTTTTAAAATCCGCCAGATCCCTAACAAATTGACGGTATTTTCTCTCTTTGAGGTGATATTGACATTTTTCTAAAGTATTTTGCAACTGTTTTTCTTTGTCAGCAACTTTTTTATTCTGTTGTTCTAAGTTAGTTTTTTCTTCTGCAAGGAGTAGCTGCACGAGATGCAAGGAGCTGTTAGTAGCTTCCTGCTCCCATTTAGATAGAAATCCCGGATTTCTAAATCTTGCTGCTGGTAGTAACGGGATGCGCAAACGTCTGGGAGCTATATTGTTTTTTTAGGTAGTTCTCCAGGCTTTGTACCTCCAACCAATAAATAATTTGATCCTTATAAATGGCAGTAAGATCTTTAAATGTTGCATTAAATAAGGGAGTGTATTTTTTTTTGTTGAAATTGCTTATCTGAAAAGACGTCCTTGGCCTCTGCCAACCAATTGTCCGCGTTAAATCCTGTTGACAAAAAAACTGCTATGCCCTGTCAGAGCATACAAGAGTAACACCAAACAAAAAATTCAAGATGGGGAGAAATACTTCCAACGGTCTAACT